>NC_092714.1:39883279-41168653 GCF_047496885.1 Scyliorhinus torazame | reverse complement strand
GCTTCACTGGGCAAGGAATTCCATAGATTCACAACCCTTTGGGTGAAGAAGTTCCTCCTAAACGCAGTCCTAAATCTACTTCCCCTTATTTTGAGGCTATGCCCCCTAGTTCTGCTTTCACCTGCCAGTGGAAACAGCCTGCCCGCATCTATCTTATCTATTCCCTTCATAATTTTATATGTTTCTACAAAATCCCCCCTCATCCTTCCAAATTCTACTCAACCTCTCCTCGTAATCCAACCCCTTCAGCTCTGGGATTAACCTAGTGAATCTCCACTGCACACCCTCCAGTGCCAGTACGTCCTTTCTCAAGTAAGGAGACCAAAACTGAACACAATACTCTAGGTGTGGCCTCACTAACACCTTATACAATTGCAGCATAGCCTCCCTAGTCTTAAACTCCATCCCTTTAACAATGAAGGACAACATTCCATTTGTCTTTTTAATCACCTGTTGCACCTGTAAACCAACTTTTTGCGACTCATGCACTAGGACACCCAGGTCTCTCTGCACAGCAGCATGTTTTAATATTTTATCATTTAAATAATAACCCCTTTTGCTGTTATTCCTACCAAAATGGATAACCTCACATTTGTCAACATTGTATTCCATCTGCCAGACCCTAGCACATTCGCTTTACCTATCCAGATCCCTCTGCAGACTTCCAGTATCCTCTACACTTTTTGCTTTACCACTCATCTTAGTGTTGTCTGCAAACTTGGACACATTGCCCTTGGTCCCCAACTCCAAATCATCTATGTAAATTGTGAACAATTGTGGGCCCAGCACTGATCCCTGAGGGACACCACTAGCTACTGATTGCCAACCAGAGAAACACCCATTAATCCCCACTCTTTGCTTTCTATTAATTAACCAATCCTCTATCTATGCTACTACTTTCCCCTTAATGCCATGCATCTTTATCTTATGCAGCAACCTTTTGTGTGGCACCTTGTCAAAGGCTTTCTGGAAATCCAGATATACCACATCCCTTGGCTCCCCGTTATCTACCGCACTGGTAATATGCTCAAAAAATTCCACTAAATTAGTTAGGCACGAGCTGCCCTTTATGAACCCATGCTGCGTCTGCCCAATGGGACAATTTCCATCCAGATGCCTCGCTATTTCTTCCTTGATGATAGATTCCAGCATCTTCCCTACTACTGAAGGTAAGCTCACTGGCCTATAATTACCCGCTTTCTGCCTACCTCCTTTTTTAAACAGTGGTGTCACTTTTGCTAATTTCCAATCTGCCAGGACCCACCCCAGAGTCTAGTGAATTTTGGTAAATGCATTTGCAATTTCCCTAGCCATCTCTTTTAGCACTCTGGGATGCATCCCATCAGGGCCAGACTTGTCTACCTTTAGCCCCATTTGCTTGCCCATTACTACCTCCTTAGTGATAACAATCCTCTCAAGGTCCTCACCTGCCATAGCCTCATTTCTATCAGTCACTGGCATGTTATTTGTGTCTTCCACTGTGAAGACCGACCCAAAAAGAAGTGCCTACCGAGTCTGATCCGACCCTCAGCCAGCACACTCTACCTTTTTTTTTAACACATTGGATGTAAGTTATTGTCCACCCTTAATTACTCTGAAGGGGCAGTTAAGAGTCAACCACATTGCTGTGGGCCTGGAGTCACATGTTGGCTAGACCAGCGAAGGAGAGCAGGCCAAACACACAGCTACCGCAGTGCTGACTGTGATACACAGTTGCCTTATTCATTCTGGTTTTATGATGTTCAGAAAAACATTGACCAGGTCATCTGTTTTGTGTTAGTGATGCGCTCCGCCCTGGAAAGGTGTCTGTAGACTCTTTAAGTGGACAAGAAGCTTTGAAACCTGGCTAAGCGCGCATGCGTTTGCCCGGCGGCCTACCGCTTGCTGCGCATGCGTTTGTCAGGCGGCCTGCCGCTTGCTGCGCATGCGTTTGTCCGGCGGCCTGCCGCTTGCTGCGCATGCGTTTGTCCGGCGGCCTGCCGCTTGCTGCGCATGCGTTTGTCCGGCGGCCTGCCGCTTGCTGCGCATGCGTTTGTCCGGCGGCCTGCCGCTTGCTGCGCATGCTTGTTGCAGGACAGGGAGGCGGTTTGAAAGATGGCGGGAGTGACAGTGGATTTGTTAACGGACTATGAAGTTGAGAAGGACTCGAGCACTTTCATCATCGGAGACTCGGATCTACCGGTGGTTTTCCTGTGCTCTCAGTGCCGGCTTCCCGTGGGAGACTCGCTTGCCTGGGTGGGAGCAAACCCCAAGGAGAACATGATCCACCTGAAGCGTGAGTGGTGAGGGGAGGGGATGGGATGGGATGGAATAGCGGGGGGGGGGGCGGGTGGTGAGGGGAGGGGTGGGCGGGTGGTGAGGTGAGGGGAGGGGTGGGTGGTGAGGGGAGGGGTGGGCGGGTGGTGAGGGGAGGGGTGGGCGGGTGGTGAGGGGATGGGGGAGGGGTGGGCGGGTGGTGAGGGGATGGGGGAGGGGTGGGCGGGTGGTGAGGGGATGGGGGAGGGGTGGGCGGGTGGTGGGGGGAGGGGGAGGGGTGGGCGGGTGGTGAGGGGAGGGGTGGGCGGGTGGTGAGGGGAGGGGGGAGGGGTGAGCGGGTGGTGAGGGGAGGGGGAGGGGTGGGCGGGTGGTGAGGGGAGGGGGAGGGGTGGGCGGGTGGTGAGGGGAGGGGGAGGGGTGGGCGGGTGGTGAGGGGAGGGGGGAGGGGTGGGCGGGTGGTGAGGGGAGGGGGGAGGGGTGGGCGGGTGGTGAGGGGAGGGGGGAGGGGTGGGCGGGTGGTGAGGGGAGGGGTGGGCGGGTGGTGGGGGGAGGGGTGGGCGGGGGGATAGGGGTGGGCGGGTGGTGAGGGGAGGGGGAGGGGTGGGCGGGTGGTGAGGGGAGGGGGAGGGGTGGGCGGGTGTTGAGGGGGTGGGGGCGGGTGGTGAGGGGGTGGGTGGGTGTTGAGGGGGTGGGGGCGGGTGGTGAGGGGGTGGGTTAGGGGTGGGCGGGTGGTGAGGGGGTGGGGGAGGGGTGGGTGGGTGGGGGATGGGTGGGCGGGTGGTGAGGGGGTGGGGGAGGGGTGGGTGGGTGGTGAGGGGGTGGGGGAGGGGTGGGCGGGTGGTGGGGGAGGGGTGGGCGGGTGGTGAGGGGGTGGGGGAGGGGTGGGTGGGTGGTGAGGGGGTGGGGAGGGGTGGGCGGGTGGTGAGGGGGTGGGGGAGGGGTGGGCGGGTGGTGAGGGGGTGGGGGAGGGGGTGGGGGAGGGGTGGGCGGGTGGTGAGGGGGTGGGGGAGGGGTGGGCGGGTGGTGGGGGAGGGGTGGGCGGGTGGTGGGGGAGGGGTGGGCGGGTGGTGAGGGGGTGGGGGAGGGGTGGGCGGGTGGTGAGGGGGTGGGGGGGGTGGGGGGTGGGTGGTGAGGGGGTGGGGGAGGGGTGGGCGGGTGGTGAGGGGGTGGGGAGGGGTGGGCGGGTGGTGAGGGGATGGGGGAGGGGTGGGCGGGTGGTGAGGATGGGGGAGGGGTGGGCGGGTGGTGAGGATGGGGGAGGGGTGGGCGGGTGGTGAGGGGATGGGGGGGGCAGGTGGTGAGGGGATGGGGGGGGTGGTGAGGGGATGGGGGGGGTGGTGAGGGGATGGGGGGGTGGTGAGGGGATGGGGGGGGTGGTGAGGGGATGGGGGGGTGGTGAGGGGATGGGGGGGTGGTGAGGGGATGGGGGGGCGGGTGGTGAGGGGATGGGGGGGGGCGGGTGGTGAGGGGATGGGGGGGGGCGATTGGTGAGGGGATGGGGGGGGCGGGTGGTGAGGGGCTGGGGGGGCGGGTGGTGAGGGGCTGGGGGGGCGGGTGGTGAGGGGCTGGGGGGGCGGGTGGTGAGGGGCTGGGGGGGCGGGTGGTGAGGGGCTGGGGGGGCGGGTGGTGAGGGGCTGGGGGGGCGGTGAGGGGATGGGGGGGCGGTGAGGGGATGGGGGGGCGGTGAGGGGATGGGGCGGCGGTGAGGGGATGGGGGGGCGGTGGTGAGGGGATGGGGGGGCGGTGGTGAGGAGATGGGGGGGCGGTGATGGGGGGTGGGGGCAGCGGTGAGGCGATTGGGCGGCTGTTGTGAGGGCATGGTGGGTCGGCGGTGAGGGAGTGGGGGTGGGGTCGGCGGTGAGGGAATGGGGGTGGGGTCGGCGGTGAGGGAATGGGGGTGGGGTCGGCGGTGAGGGAATGGGGGTGGGGTCGGCAGTGAGGGAATGGGGGTGGGGTCGGCGGTGAGGGGATGGGGGGGCGGCGGTGAGGGGATGGGGGGACGGCGGTGAGGGGTTGGGGGGGTGGCTGTGAGGGGTTGGGGGGCGGCGATGAGGGGATGGGGCGGCGGTGAGGGAATGGGGGGGAGGCGGGATGGGGGAGGTGAGGAGAGCAGAGGCGAAGTGGGGGAGGGAGTCTGGTAGCTTGGGGGGGGTAGTGGGGTTGGTAGCTTGCGGGGGAGGGCAGGGGGGCTGGTAGCTTGGGGGGAGGGAGTGGGGCTGGTTGCTTGGTGGGGGAGGGAGGGGGGCTGGTTGCTTGGTGGGGGAGGGAGGGGGGCTGGTTGCTTGGTGGGGGAAGGAGGGGGGCTGGTTGCTTGGTGGGGGAGGGAGGGGGGGGCTGGTAGCTTGGTGGGGGAGGGAGGGGGGGCTGGTAGCTTGGTGGGGGAGGGAGGGGGGCTGGTAGCTTGGGGGGAGGGGAGGGGGGGCTGGTAGCTTGGGGGGAGGGGAAGGGGGCTGGTAGCTTGGGGGAGAGGGAGGGGAGAGGGGCTGGTAGCTTGGGGGGGACTGAAGGGGTTGGTAGCTTGGGGGGGGGTTGGTAGCTTAGGGGGGGGGGAGTGGGTCTGGAAGCTTATAGAATAATAGAAGTTACAGTGCAGAAGGAAGCCATTCGGCCCATCGAGTCTGCACCGACCCTTGGAAAGAACATCGCCCAGACCTCCACCCTATCCCCATAACCCAGTAACCCCACGCAACCTTTTTGTTTGGACACGAAGGGCAATTTAGCATGGCCAATCCACCTAACCTGCACATCTTTGGATTGTGGGAGAAAACCAGAGCAGCCGAAGGAAACCCACGCAGACATGGGGAGAACGTGCGGACTCCGCACGGACAAGCCGGGAATCGTACTTCGGACCCTGGAACTGTGAAGCAACTGTGCTAACCACTGTGCTACTGTGCTGCCCAATGTGAGGGCTCTGGTAATTTGGGGGGGGGGCGGTCTGCTAACTTGGGGGGGGGGGGTAGGGGGGTCTGGTAGCAAGGAGGGTGGGGTCTCGTAGTCTTGGGGGGAAGGGAGGGGGGTTTCTGGTAGCCTGGCGGGGAGGGTGGGGTCTGGTAGCCTGAGGAGGGGTGTCTGGTATCCTGTGGGGGGAGGGAGGTCTGGTAGCCTGAGGGGTAGGGAGAGGGGGGTCTGGTAGCTTGGGAGTGGTATCTGGTAGCTTGGGAGTGGGATCTGGTAGCTTGGGGTGGAGGGAAGTGTGGTCTGGTAGCTTGGGGAAGGGAGGGGGATCTGGTAACTTTGGGGGACAAGTGCGTGCGGTCTGGTAGCTTGGGAGAGGGGTGCGGTCTCGTTGCTTGGGAGGGAGGCGGGTCTGGTAGATTGGGCGGGATGGAGGTGTGCATTGGGCAGCAGAATAGCTGATATAGGCAAAGGCAATGTTCTGGAGGTGGAAATAGTGGTCTTGGTGATGGCACGAACATGTGATCGTACTCACCTTGAGGTCAGATGTGACACCAAAGTTGTGAACAGACTGGTTTATTTCCAAACACTTGTCAGGAAGGGGTTTGGTAGCTCGGGAACAGAGTTGGCTGCTTTTCAAAAGAAGCCTGACCAATCCAGTCATCCTTTCAGGAATACTTAAGGAAAGCCAACTCTTCATTGGAAGATTATTTAAGGGAGCCCAACCCATCGTCACCAATCAAAAGGGGTTTCCCACATGTGTGATTCTATTATTTACAAAGAATTATTTTGTCATTGTATAAAAGCATTTTTATAACTAGTTAACTAAGGATAGATCATTTTTGTTTGAAACATGTGTGGGTGTATTATTGCCGGGTACATTAAACATTTAGGACACTGTATTGCTGGATACATTAGAGGGCATTATCTTGATGTTCTTTGTATAAGTGCATCGTATTGTCAGATAAACGGTGTGTTCATGTTAACTCTATGGGTTTTGTGGAGCCTGCTTTGTATTTTTATTGCAGGTGCTACAAAGCCACAGTTGAATGTTCTGACCTAAAAGCTTTGTCTTTTATTTAGATACTTGTGTGTACGCTCATTATTTCTTGTGTCTGAATCATAGTATAACCTTTCAGCGGCGTAGAGCTTACATCTCATACTAACGAAGGAAAAGCACAAAATTACATCTGGAATTATTCAACTTTGAATAAGACCTGTCTGTTTTTTTTTTAATGAATATACAAGCTGATGATGTAAAGTCAGTCACTGGCTGAATTGCTGGGGAAGAGTAGGGGGAACAGTGATACTCTTGAGAGCTAATAGAATCACTCCGTTTCCAACCAAAAGTACTTCTAAAGCAGGCGTTTTCAAACTCGGTCACGATCTGCAGGCAGGTGTCAGGAGGGAAGCAACCGGTCGTCACGTTCCCGATTGCGGGAGAAGCGCCCAACGGCTGCAATCGGTTTTTGGGTTGAAAATGCCCGTCGTGACTGCCAGCAGCCGCAGCATTTTGCCTTTCTCTGTCCAATTGGCACACGGATTATTCAATGGGTGATTAGTTTTCCGAACGTCACATCCAGCACTCCATTGTTCCACTGACCAATAGGAGGAGATGGGGGAAATACACGGAGCTCAGGGCCGATGGGGGCAATACTTGAAGCTCAGGGCCTGTGAAGGACACGGAGAGTGGCCGAGTGAAGTTTGTGTGAGGGGTGAGAATGGCGGGTCATGATGCTGGCATTTAGCACCAACTTCCACAAGTATTTCAGTGCCTACACCATCACAGGGAGGAGGAATTATGTGATAGCGACATATACAGGGATTGCAACAATTTGTTTTTTCTCCAAACTGAGGTCCAAGAAGAAGGCACCAGCACCGATCACAAAAATAAATGACGTGTTGTTCTCCTCTTGGGCAGGGAAAGTGGAATTTTAAGGACCAGCATGTGAAATCTGTGTGAATGTTTGAAAACTCTTAGTTATCAGTCTTCACAAATAAAACTCATGGGACGCCATGTGCTGTTGAACAAAAAGAGAATGCCGTCCGCTTGCATGCCCCCCAACTGGTTCTGGAAGTGCAGTGCACAGCCCAGTGCCCATTGGGGCAGTCTGACACCTTTGATGTCAGTGCGCTATCCCAGTGCCATCTCCTCCTGACGTCAGCGCACTGTCCAAGGACCAAATTTCTTTTTAAAAACGGCAGAGTCTTCCTAGCAAAAATGGTGGCAGAGAGCAGGTCCTGAGCCCAGCACATAGACTGATTTCACACAATCCATGCTTTGGTCGCAAAATCACAGAGGAAAGATTTCTTCTTTTTGTAGCTGCAAGCAAGTAACAAGAGTGCATGAGAACTGAAGATGGATCAGTTTGGAATAAAGAAGAGAGGGACAGAGACACAAATAGGCCAGGATCTCACAGCTAAATCTGCTGGAGACAGCTTCTCAGGACAAAGAAGTGCTGATATGAGCTCCAGGGCCTCTGACGAACATCCCATTAAGAAGAAGCTGAAATCAGGAACAAAGCCGTATAAAGATGATTTCTTGAGATACGGCTTTATTAATTGTGCCAGTGCAAATGAGGATGCAAGTCCCATGTGCGTTACATACAGGGAAGTACTGGCAAATGTAAGTTTAAAACCCTCAAAACACCACGGGCATTTGAAGACTGAGCATGGCGAGTTCGAGGACAAACCTCCTGTTTTTTTTCAAAGGATGCAGCGAGATCTTAAATTGTCAGCTGAAGTCCTTAGCAGAAATGTATCATTGAGTGACAAAGCAAGTGGGATTGTGAGGACCAAGAAGGCTCATCTGTCAAATTAAAGGTAAGCGCAAAGGTGAGGGTTGTTCTAAAGCATATCGAAGCTGACTGCCATCTCTGCTAGAGACAATGGGAGACGAGTATCATTTCATCAAGCGATCTGTGCGTAATGTCCAGACGGATTTGTGGATTTCCACCTTTCAGGAATATACAAAGACTGGGATCAAAGCCAGCTGAAAAGCTGCCCTGCCTGCGTGTGTGCATCTCTAAGTGCAATGCTTAATCAGCTATTCCTCACGTGGCATGGACTGTTTTATATACTTTTATTTTTAAAGCTTACTTTGGGCTTAATTCTCACTTCTACACTATTTGAATGTGTATGCTTGTGGTTTATCGTTTTCTTACCGCTAGTAGTTAATAAACTCTATCTTTAATTCTAGAAAGCTTGGTTAATTTGGTTCCTTTTAAAACATACTTTATCCATGAAGGAATCTTTAAAGATCAATTTTGTTGCGACCAGCAGAGGAGGTTGAATTTAAAAAAGGGAACGAGTTCATTCTTCCTCACCCTGGGGCATAACAAATTGGGGGATTCAGCCGGATGGCAACAAATGGGGGAATCTCGCCCAGGTTAACTAGGGACCAGTCGTAGTACTACCTACAATATGTTATTGAAGTATGTTATAAATGAGATTTTATGGACTTTGAATGAAGATCAATGTGCTCGCTCTGAACTCGCATATTTAACTAGCTGAACCGACAAAATGTTCCTCGAACCTGGCTTACTGTGCGGTTTGCTGTACCTTTGATCGTTGTGTCAAATTTTGAACTTATCAGCTAATAACCTGCTGCCCTTTTACAGGTGTCACTAAAAATGTGCAAGTAAACAAAGAACAGAAATTAGACACTGCAAATGAGTCTGGTTGGTAAGTATGAGTGCAGCTTTTTGAGCTCATTGAAGTTAAATGAAGAAAGATTTGATTCTATTTTCTATTCTGTGTTATACAATAGAGAACATCATTACAAGTCTCTTACTATCGAATATCTTTTCTATTAAATTTTAATGTCTGATATTTTATGATTTAAATTTCAGCCTCCTCTCTTAATCCCATCTTTGTTTTCCTCTGTGCATCGAATTTTGAATTCAAACTTGTACCTCCTGGTTCTGTATTTCTCAGTAACAATTACTCAGTTTGGTTGAAGAGACATGGTGCAAACACTGGTCCTAGACCCACCATCAGCACGGTAGCATTGTGGATAGCACAATTGCTTCACAGCTCCAGGGTCCCAAGTTCGATTCCGGCTTGGGTCACTGTCTGTGCGGAGTCTGCACATCCTCCCCGTGTGTGTGTGGGTTTCCTTCTGGTGCTCCGGTTTCCTCCCACAGTCCAAAGATGTGCAGGTTAGGTGGATTGGCCATGATAAATTGCCCCTAGTGTCCAAAATTGCCCTTAGTGTTGGGTGGGGTTACTGGGTTATGGGGATAGGGTGGAGGTGTTGACCTTGGGTAGGCTGCTCTTTCCAAGAGCTGATGCCGACTCGATGGGCCGAATGGCCTCCTTCTGCACTGTAAATTCTATGATAATCAAGTGTACCACCCAAAATTTCTAATTATTACAAGTTGCTGCACAGTAGCTCACTACAAATCTGTGTGCAGCTGTAAGCCTGTAGGTACTGTTTGTTTGTGCCTCTCAGCAAAATCCAAGCAACTATATTCCCTTTGGTGAGTTCAATGGATGTTTGTAAGTGACTTCTCAACTGGAGCCCAAGTGACATTCCATGAAATTAGACAGTTCAAAAATGGTACTGGTGGGCATAGACCTAACTATGAACAATATAGCATGAGTTGCCTGTTGCTAGTGGGCTCTAAATTTCTTCACTGAACATCTTCCATAAAGGAATATTCATTCTTCCATTCATTCTAGTGAAACTGTTTGCTAAAGATACGTCCGCAGAAGCCCCACATGCTGTCATCCTTCTAGTTTCTATGAAATTAAGATGTTTATGCCCCCCGTTGCATTATACTTTTTGGACTTGGCTAGGTGAGGATTGGTTCCTTTGATGTTCACATTATTTTGAGCTGTGCCCCCTTGTTCTAGTCTCTCCCACAAGAGGAAATAGACTTTCAGCACCAACCCTGTCAAGTTCCTGCAGGATTTTGCATGTTTCAATAAACTCACCTTTTATTCTGCTAGTCTCCAGTGGACACAGCCCTGCCTGTTCAACCTTTCCTCATTGGAAAATTCCTTTATTCCAGGAGTCAGTTGAGTGAAGCTTCTCTGAACTGCTTCTAAAGCAATGATATCCTTTCTTAAAGGAGAGAGTACTCTGATGTGGTCTCACCAATACCCTATATAACTAGCAAAACCTTTTATATTCAATTCCCCTTGCAATTAACACCATTCCATTTGCCTTCCCAGTCACTGTATCTGTTTACTAACTTTTTCTTGATACTTCAGAGTTCTGCAATCTCTCCCTGTTTGAATAATATACTGCTTTTTTTATTCTTCCTGCCAAAGTTCACATTTTCCCACATATTCCATCTGCAAAACTTTGAATCCCAAATGCTTTCAAATACCTATTCAATCTAGAAAGATTATGAAGAACTAGGGGACGTAAGTAAAACCTCTATTATGTATAGAGTGAAGTAAAAGTTCCATCATGTATAGAGTGAGGTTAAGTTTTGGACTTCTAGTGTAGATTGCCAACATATTCACTCGTTTTGCCTTTCCCAGGAGATAATGTAGTGGGTGGGTGTAGGGGTGGCAGATAGTGTTGATAAATGACTGACTTGATGGACCAGCTGGCCCATTCCTGTACTTCATTATGTAATTCACATTTCTGGAGTAACTTTATTTTCCCCTCCTTCCAGCATTTATGTATTGTTATCCTGTAGTGGCTGCTCTTTGTTACTGGGTAGAATGTACCTATGCACTCCAGCCCACCTTGACTACAAAAGGAATGTATACTGCTTGGCTGTGGCCTATATTGAAAGGCAAGTATGTATATTACAAAACAAGACCGTCACTTGCCCAAAGCATTTAAAATCTACCTACTGCAGAAAAATGACAAATTGGTAGAACAGCAAATTCAACTTTAACTGTTGTAAGTATATTACATCTGACAATTTGTCAATTTAGAGAGAATTCCATATGTCTCAAATGAGTGATCATTTATGAATATAACTCCACTTACTGAATTTTGCCACAGTGAAATTATAAACAGCATCTTACAGGTGTATGCGATTGATACAAAGATTTTTAAAGATGGAAATTAAATGTTTGCATTGTCTCCAGTACACTCAGACTTTGGATGGGCTCTGGGTGCATAAGAGGGCTCTGGATACATAAGACAGTAGCCAATTAAAAATGTTTTGCAACAAGAAACTTGAGAACAATATTTCACTTTTATTCCTTTGTCCTTACAAGTTGTTATTAGCCCAGTAACATCTTGTAGCATGTTTCACATACAGGGTGGTTCAAAATCAGACACATTTGTGAAACAAGATCAAGAATAAACTTTGCACCTCTTTTCTACCCCTTGTCTGTGTGGGTTTCCTCTGGATGCTCCAGTTCTCTCTTTCTCCCCCCCCCCCCCACAGTCCAAAGATGAGCAGGTTGGGTGGAGTAGCCGTGCTACATTGTCCTTAATATCCCACAGTTAGTTGCGTTATGGGGAGGGTGTGGCCTAGGTAGGGTGCTCTTTTGGGGGGTTGGTGCAGACCTAATGAGCTGAATGGCCTCCTGCACTGTAGAGGTTCAATAATACCTTGCCTCAACTTTTATATGCCTGTAGAAAATCAGTGGAAATTGGATGATTAAAATGGAGTTACTTGGAAGAAAGAAAGAAATTTTATGTAAATTATCACATCCTCGGACTGTCTTAAAGCATCTCCCAGCTCAAGAGCGACTCAAAAACACAAGAAAACAGGAACCAGAGTGGGCCATGTGGCCTGTTGAGCATTCTCCGCCTTTCGATACGATCATGACTGATCTTGGGCTGCAGCTCCATTTCCCTATCCGATCCCTCTTTCCCTTAATTCCCTGAGAGATCAAAAATCTGTTTATGCCAACTTAAATGTATTCAACGAGTATCCACAACCTTTTGAGTGAAGTAATTTCTCCTCACCTCAGTCCTAAGTTGATCGGTGGTGGGTTTGAATCCCACCATGCCAGGTGATGGAATTTAAACTCAATAAAATATCTGGAATTACAAGTCTAATAATGACCATGAAATCATTGTCGATTGGCATAAAAACCTATCTGGTTCACTAATGTCCATTAGGGAGGGAAACCTGCTCTCCTTACCTGGTCTGGTCTACGTGTGACTCCAGACTCACAGCAATGTGGTTGACTCTTAGATGCCTCTGAAATGGCCTAGCAAGCCACTCCGTTGTATTCGACCACTACGAAAACACGAAAAAAGAACGAAACCGGATGGATGGCCCGGCATCAAACCAGGCACCAGAAACAACAACGGCAAACCAAGCCCTGCCGATCCTCCTTGCTAACATCTGGGGACTTGTACCAAAATTGGGACCACATTCTCACTGACTAGTTAAGCAATTATGTCATAGCCATAATTACAGATAATGTCCCAGATACCACTATCGCCATCCCTGGGTATATCCTGTCCTGTATAAACCCAGCAGAGGTGGCGGCACAGTGTATACAGTCGGGAGACAGTTGTCCTGGGTGTCCTCAGCATCGACCTGGACCCCATGAAGTCTCATGGCCTCAGGTTAAACATGGCAAGGAAACCTCCTGCAGATTACCAGTACTCCTCAATGTCAAACAGCACTTTGAGAAAGCACGGAGGGTGGTAAGGGCCCAGAATATGTTCTGGGTATGGGACTTCAATGTCTATCACGAAGAGTGGCTCGGTAGTACCACCGCAGACGGAACTGGCCGCGTCCTAAAGGATGTAGCTGCTAGACTGGAACTGCAGCCAGTGGTGAGGGAACCAACAAGCGGGGAATACATATTTGACCTCATCCTCACCAATCTGCTTGCTGCAGGTGCATCTGTGCATGATGGTATCAGTCGAAGTGACCGCTGCACAGTCCTTATGGCGACAGAGTCCCATCTTCACACTGAGGATACTCTCCATCGAGTTGTGTGACACTGCCACTATGCTAATTGGGATAGACTTCAATTAGATCCAGCAACTCCAGACTGGGCATCCGTGAGGCTGTGGGCCATCAGCAGAATTGTATTCAACCTCATGGCCCGGCATATCCCCCACTCTCCAATCATCACCAAGCCAGGGGGGTAATAATCATAATCTTTATTATTGTCACAAGTAGGCTTACATTAACACTGCAATGAGGTTACTGTGAAAAGCTCCTAGTTACCACACTCCGGCGCCTGTTCGGGTACAGAGAGGGAGAATTCAGAATGTCCAATTCACCTAACAAGCACATCTTTCGAGACTTGTGGGAGGAAACCGGAGCACCCGGAGAAACCAACTCGGACTCGGGGAGAATGTGTAAAACCCGCACAGTCAGTGACCCAAGTGGGAATCGAACCTGGGACCTTGCTGCTGTGAATCAACAGTGCTAGCCACTGTGCTACCGTGCCATCCCAAAGTTGGATCAACCCTGGTTCAATGAAGTGCAGGAGAGCATGTAGGAAGAACATCAGGTGTACCGATAAATGAGGTGTCAACCTGGTGAAGTTTCAACACAGGACTACTTGTATGCCAAGTAATAGAGCTAAGTGATTCCACAACGTACGCATCAGATCTAAGCTCTGCAATCTTGCCACATTCAACTGTGAATGGTGGTGGACAATTCAACAACTCACTGGAGGAGGAGGCTCCACAAATATCCCCATCCTCGATGATGGAGGAGCCCAGCACACGTGCAAAAGACAAGGCTGAGGCATTTGCAACAATCTTCAGCCAGAAGTGTTGAGTGGGTGGTCCATCTCGTTCTCCGGAGGTCCCCAGCATCACATGTCTTCAGTCAATACAATTCACTCCATGTGATATCAAGAAATGGAGGAAGGCACTGGATACTGCAAAGGCTGTGAGCCATGACAATATTATGACAATAGTACTGAAGTCTTATGTTCCAGAACTTGCCGCACCCCTAGCCAAGCTGTTCCAGTACAGCTACAACACTGGCATCTACCCGGCAATGTGAAAAATTGCCCAGGTGTGTCCTGTACACAAACAGGACAAATCCAATCCAGCCAATTACTGCCCAATTAGACTACTCCCCGTCATTAGCAAAGTGATGGAAAGAATCATCAACAGTGCTATCAAGGGGCTTCCGGTTGCGGCAGGGATGAGCTAGCCGCACATTTCGGCGGCTCCAGCTCCGACGGAACTTCGGGCTCTTTTAAGAGCCCCAACGGGGACTTGGACGGCCGTAAAACCCGGTGCGAGGCGCGAGGGAAGGGAGCCCTCCCCCCGAAAGACGGAGGGAAAAACTGGCGGCGGCGGCTGCAGCCAGAAGGTCAGAGGGAGTGTAACAAAATGGCGTCGGAGAAACCACAGGTGACATGGGGGCCTGAGCAGGACGAGGTGGTGAGACGGTGCGTGGACCTGCTGAAGAAGGAGGTAATGACCCCGTTGTTACAGGCAATTGAGGGGCTTAAGGAGACTTTAAAGACCCAGGAGACGGAACTTCGCGTGGTGGAGCAGAAGGTGTCAGGTATTGAGGACGAGGTCCTGGGCCTGGCGGTCAAGACTCAGACGCATGAGGCACTTAATAAAAAGTGTGCTGACAGGATTGAGGCCCTTGAAAATGGAGCGCGAAGGAAGAACCTTGGGATACTAGGTCTCCCGGAGGGTGTGGATGGAGTGGACCGTGGAGCGTACGCAAGTAAGATGCTGAGGTCACTGATGGGTGTTGAGGCCCCTGCGGGCCCCATGGAGGTGGAGTGGGCAAATCGGATCCCGGCGAGAAGACCAAAAGCGGGAGAACCACCGAGGGCGATAATCGTGCGATTCTACCGCCTTAAGGACAGAGAAGAGGTCCTGAGATGGGCTAAAAAGGTGCGGAGTAGCAGATGGGAGAATGCGGTGGTAAGGATCTACCAGGATTGGAGTGCGGAGGTGGCGAGAAGGAGGGCGAGCTTCAACCGAGCCAAAGAGGTTTTGCACAAAAGGAAGGTGAAGTTTGGGATGCTGCAGCCGGCAAGACTATGGGTCACGCATCAGGAGAGACACTATTATTTCGAGACGGCGGAGGAAGCATGGTTCTTCATCAATGAAGAGAAACTGGACCGGAACTGAGGGACTGATGCTGCAGGGAACTGTTATTGTTGTTATTATTGTTTTTGTTAATGGGATGGTGAAAGTTAAGCGAGAAGTAAACGGAAGGGGGGGGACACTGGGGAAATGTGGGCGCCGGTGAGGGGGGAGAGGTGGGACATAGTCAGAGAATGGGGAAGGAGAGGGGGAGGGGAAAGGGAGCTGCGCCACAAGAGGCGGGACAGGTAAAGGGATGTTCCCGCGCCGGAAAGAATAAGGTGGGAAAACAGGCGCAAGGCGGATGGGAGTTCCCTCACACCGGGGGGGCCGAGGAGTAGCCGGGGTCAGTTGAAGTCAGCTGACTTACGGAAGTGATATGGGGGGAGCAATCAAGCTAGATAGGGATCTAGCGGGGGGGGGGGGGCGGTGGGGGGGGACAACTGGGTTGCTGCTGCGGAAATCCAAAAGGAAAAGGCTAAAGAGAGGGTGGCCGGGGGCAGAATGTGACGTTGGGGGAGCGAGCGGGAGGCGGGATATGGGACTGGCCTAGAGAAGGTAATGGCTAGTCGACACGGGAGGGGGGCAGGTAGCCCCCCAGTGAGGCTGATCACGTGGAACGTGAGAGGCCTGAATGGGCCGATTAAAAAGGGCCCGAGCGCTCGCGCATTTGAAAGGACTAAGGGCAGACGTGGTTATGCTCCAAGAGACGCACCTAAAGGTGGCGGACCAAGTTAGGCTAAGGAAAGGATGGGTGGGACAGGTGTTCCACTCCGGACTGGACGCAAAGAACAGAGGGGTGGCCATTTTGGTGGGGAAACGGGTAGCATTTGAAGCAAAGAACATCGTAGCAGATAGTGGAGGTAGATTTGTAATGGTGAGTGGTAGGCTGGAGGGAATGGAGGTTGTGTTGGTTAATGTGTATGCCCCAAATTGGGACGATGCGGGGTTCATGGGACGGATGCTGGGGCGTATTCCGGACCTGGAGGCAGGAAATTTGATTTTAGGAGGGGACTTCAATACGGTGCTGGACCCGGGGCTAGATAGATCCAGCTCAAGGACTGGAACAAGGCCGGCAGTGGCCAAGGTACTTAAGGGGTTTATGGACCAAATGGGGGGAGTGGATCCATGGCGATTTGTGGAGGAAGGCACAGGGGAGGAGGTATGAATATGGGGAAAAGGCTAGTCGCCTGTTGGCGCACCAACTGCGAAGAGGGCAGCAGTGAGGGAGATAGGATGAATTAGGGATGAATGGGGAGACACCGTGCGAAGGGCAGGAAAGATAAATGAGGTGTTTAAGACCTTTTATGAAGAACTGTATAGGTCTCAGCCCCCAGAGGGAGAGGAGGGGATGCGGCAGTTCCTGGACCAGTTGAGGTTCCCGAAAGTGGAGGAGCAGGCGGTGGCAGGCCTGGGGGCGCCGATTGAGTTGGACGAGGTTATTAAGGGACTGGGAAGCATGCAAGCAGGGAAGGCCCCGGGGCCAGACGGGTTCCCGGTGGAATTCTACAGAAAATATGTGGACTTGTTGGCCCCGTTGTTGGCGAGGACGTTCAATGAGGCCAGGGAAGGGGGGACACTACCCCCGACAATGTCGGAGGCGACAATATCGCTAATTTTGAAGAGGGACAAAGATCCGATGCAGTGTGGGTCCTATAGACCTATTTCACTATTGAACGTGGACGCCAAACTGCTAGCAAAGGTGCTGGCATCGAGGATAGAGGACTGTGTCCCAGGGGTGGTGCACGAAGACCAGACAGGGTTCGTAAAAGGGAGACAATTGAATGTTAACGTGCGACGGCTATTAGGGGTGATAATGATGCCCTCAGTGGAGGGGGAGGCAGAGATAGTGGCGGCAATGGACGCAGAGAAGGCATTTGATAGGGTGGAGTGGGAGTATTTATGGGAAGTGTTAAGGAGGTTTGGGTTTGGGAACGGATTTAGTCGCTGGGTTAGACTACTTTACGGGGCACCGACGGCAAGCGTAGTTACAGGTCGACATAGATCGGAGTATTTCCGATTATATAGGGGAACAAGACAGGGATGCCCGCTGTCTCCATTGTTGTTTGCGCTGGCAATTGAACCTCTGGCCATGGCGCTGAGAGACTCTAGGAAATGGAGAGGGGTGACTAGAGGGGGAGAAAAACACCGAGTTTCGTTATACACGGATGACCTATTGCTATATGTGTCGGACCCAGCGGGGGGGATGATGGAGGTTATGCGAATCTTGAGGAGGTTCGGGAATTTTCGGGGTATAGGTTAAACATGGGGAAGAGTGAATTATATGTGATACATCCAGGGGACCAGAGTAGAGAGATAGAAGGCTTACCGCTAAGGAAAGTGGAAAGAAACTTCCGATACTTGAGGATTCAGATCGCTAGGAGCTGGGAACCTTGCACAGACTTAATCTGACACGGCTGGTAGAACAAATGGAGGAGGACTTTAGGAGGTGGGACATGCAGCCTTTATTGCTGGCGGGCAGGGTGCAAGCAATTAAGATGATGGTCCTCCCGAGGTTCTTATTTGTATTTCAATGTCTCCCTATTTTAATCACCAGGACCTTTTTTAATAAAATAGATAGGAGCATTACGAGCTTTGTGTGGGCAGGGAAAGTTCCGAGAGTAAGGAGGGGGTTCCTTCAGCGCAGTAGGGACAGAGGAGGACTGGCACTACCGAACTTGGGAGATTATTATTGGGCCGCCAATGTGGCAATGATACGTAGATGGATGATGGAGGGTGAGGGAGCGGCGTGGAAAAGGCTGGAGAGAAGGTCCTGTAAAGGGACGAGTCTAGAGGCGCTGGTGACGGCGCCGCTACCGTTCTCACCGAAAAAGTACACCACGAACCCGGTGGTGGCGGCAACACTGAACATATGGGGACAGTGGAGGCGACAGAGAGGGGTGCGGGGAGCCCTGGTGGGGTCCCCTATCAGGAACAACCATAGGTTCGCCCCAGGAAGAATGGATGGAGGATTTCAAAGCTGGTACCAGTTGGGAATTAGGAAGGTGGGAGATTTATTCATAGATGGGACTTTTGCGAGCTTGGGAGCACTGGAGGAAAAGTATAAGTTACCCCGGGGGAATTTCCTGAGATATATGCAGGTGAGGGCGTTTACTAGACAACAGGTGAGGGAATTTCCGCGGCTCCCGACACGGGATACAGGACAGGGTGCTTTCAGGGGTGTGGGTCGGAGAGGGCAAGGTGTCAGAGATTTATAGTGAGATGAGGGAAGAGGGGGAGGAGTCGGTGGGCGAACTAAAAAGAAAGTGGGAAGAAGAATTAGGGGAGGAGATAGAGGAGGGTATGTGGGCTGATGCCCTAAGCAGGGTAAATTCCTCTTCCTCATGCGCCAGGCTTAGCCTGATTCAATTTAAGGTGCTACATAGAGCACACATAACGGG
This sequence comes from Scyliorhinus torazame, assembly GCF_047496885.1. Classification (NCBI taxonomy): domain Eukaryota; kingdom Metazoa; phylum Chordata; class Chondrichthyes; order Carcharhiniformes; family Scyliorhinidae; genus Scyliorhinus; species Scyliorhinus torazame. The sequence continues at coordinate 41,150,146 of NC_092714.1, read as the reverse complement.
GGCAAGATTGAGCAGGTTCTTTGGAGCGGAGGACAAATGTGGGAGGTGTGGCGGGAGCCCGGCAAACCACGCACATATGTTTTGGGCGTGCCCGGCACTGGAAGGGTATTGGAAGGGAGTGACGGGAGTGATTTCGCAGGTGGTGAAGGCCCGGGTCAAACCAGGCTGGGGGTTAGCTCTATTTGGAGTTGCGGAAGAGCCGGGAGTGCAGGAGCCGAAAGAGGCCGATGTCGTGGCCTTTGCGTCCCTCGTAGTCCGGCGCAGGATCCTACTCGCGTGGAAGGAGGCGAAACCCCCCGGACTGGAGGCCTGGGTAAACGATATGGCGGTGTTTATTAAACTGGAGCAGATAAAGTTTGCCCTGAGAGGATCGGCTCAAGGGTTCACCAGGCGGTGGCAGCCATTTCTCGACTACCTAGGGGAACGTTAGAGGGAAGACGGATAACCAGCAGCATCGACCCAGGGGGGAGGGGGAGAGGCAGTTGAGTATAGGTCAATAGAGTACGAGGTTTTGTTACTTGTATATTATTATTATTATTGTTGTTGTTAAAAAGTTTAAAAATTTCTGTTTTGTTACTGTTATCGTTTCGCTTGTTTTGTAAGCGGGAAAAATGTTGCTCAGGGAAAAAAATTTCAATAAAATATATTTTTTTTAAAAAACAGTGCTATCAAGCTGCACTTGCTCAGCAATAACCTGCTCACGGACACTCAGTTTGGGTTCCGCCAAGTCCACTCAGCTTCTGACCTCATTACAGCCTTAGTTTAAACATGGACAAAAGAGCTGGATACCAGAAGTCAGAGTGGCTGCCCTTGACATCAAGGCAACATTTGACCGAGTGTGGCATCAAGGAGTCCTAACTAAACTGGAGTCATTGGCAATCGGGGGAAAGCTCTCCACTGGTTGAAGTCATACCTGGCACAAAGAAGATGGTTGTAGTTGGAGGTCAATCATCTCCGCTCCAGGACATCATTGCAGGAATTCCTCAGGGCAGTACCCTAAACCCAACTATCTCCAGCTGCTTCATCAATGACCTCCCTTCCATCATAAGGTTAGAGTGGGGATGTTTGCAGAACTGCAAACATGTTCAGCACCATTTACGACTCAGATAATGAAACAGTCCATGTCCAAATGCAGCAAGACCTGGACAATAGCCAGGCTTGGGCTGACAAATGGCCAGTTACATTTGCGCCACACGAGTGCCAGGCAATGACCATCTCCTACAGGAAAGGATGTAACTACCGCTCCTTGACATTCAATGGCATTACGATTGTTGAATCTCCCACAATCCACATCCTGGGGGTTACCATTGATAAGAAACTGAACTGGTCTAGCCGTTCAGAGGAGGTCAAAAGCTATGAATCCTACGGCAAATAACTCTCCTGAACCCTCCCCCAAAGCCTGTCCACCATCTACAAGACACAAGTCAGGAGTGTAATGGAATACTCTCCACTTGCCTTGGTGAATGCAGCTCCAACAACATTCAAGAAGCTCAACACCATCCAGGACAAAGCAGCCCGCTTGATTGCTCCCCCTTCCACAAACATTCCAACCCTCCACCACCGACGAACAGTGGCAGCCATGTGTACCATTTACAGGATGCATTGCAGTATCTCACCAAGGTTCCTCAGACAATACTTTCCAAAGCCATCATGACCACTACCATCTAGAAGGACAAGAGCAGCTGATACCTGGGAACCCCACCACCTGGAGGGTCCCCTGCAAGTCACTCACCACCCTGACTTGGAAATATATCGATGCTCCTTCACAGTCGCTGGGGCAACATCCTGGAACTCCCTCCCTAAAAGCACAGTGGGTGAACCTCTAACTTGGGGACTGCAGCGGTTCAAGAAGGCAGCTCACCACCACCTTCTGAAGTCAACCTGGGATGGGCAATAAATGCTGGCCTAATCAGCAATGTCCACATCCCATTAATAAATAAAAATAAATCCTAACACTATGCCCTCATGTTTTAGACTCCTTATCCAGCATGAGCTCCAGAGAGCCCATAATCAGAGGACACCTCCCTCATCCCAGTGGCCAATCTACTGAACCTTCAGTGTACTGCCTCCGAGGCAGCAAGTATATCCTTTCTTAAATGTGAAGACCAAAACTGCAGAGTATTCCAGATATGGTCTCGCTAAAATGCTGCACAATTGCAGCAAGACGTCTTTACTGATTTATTCCAGTCCTCTTGCGATAAAAGGCCAACATGCTATTGCTTTTCTAATTGATTGCTGCATCTGCATGCCATTATTGCAATGTAAGGAAATATTGAAAATAGAAATGGCCCCTCAAAATATTGAGATAACCTGTGATTTTGGTGGTATTGATTAAGAAATATTGTTCAGAACAATGAGAATTCCTCTTTTTTAATTATTATAATTGGATATATTGTGCCCCCTAAGGGATCAGGTAGGAATTGTTTCAGATCTTTTCTGAAAGATGTGTAGTGGGTTCCCTCCACTGTACTGATGAGCCAGATTGGTTTCATGCTGCTACTGGACCAAGACTGATGCAACATTCTTCATAGATGTTCAATTAAACCAGTACCAAATGCACAGAAAAGATAAATGATAAAAGATACTTGGAACAGAAAAATTAGAACAACTGTTTTATTCTTTTTAATCCAGGTTTGGAATATGATAAGTAAGTGTATTAATCGAAGTACATGTATTATTTATAAAAGTTGCATAAATTAACTATTATTTGTTTTTCAAGTTGTAAATTATCTTTGTTTTATTTCCTTAGTTATGTCCTTGGCTCCACTACAAATGTAGAATTTGTGGATGAGCGAAAAAAGCCAATAGTCCTAGAAACTCAAACCGAAGTCCTTGAAGAATTAGCAAAGGTGATTGTATCTTCAGATTAAGGTTGTCTTCAGTAGATTAGCTTTGTTGATTTGCAAAATAAAATTTTGAGAAAAGAATGAACCATTTGAAAAAAGTAATTATATTTTACTTGATATTGAAGAATAGTTTTCAAATTCAGGCCCTATAAAATGCAGTTGGATGTTGTATTTAATTTTGTTAGAAATAACCGTAAAGACTAATAATTTGCAGCTTGTCAGCTATAAACTTTTCAATTGGCAAATGGCTATTCTATTACTAATTTTTAAAAAATAAATGTTTTATTAAAGTTTTTCCAATGAGCGTTTTTACATAACAAAATTAGAAATACAGATCGTAATAAAAACTAACAATAAACATAGCCCAAAGCTTACAATGAAACTACTTACAAAACAGAAAAACAATTTTAAAAACAGAACCAGGTGGGTTTTGTCCCCATGCCCAACTCACATTATTTCAACAGTTACCCCCCCCCCCCACCTGAACCCCCCCAGGATGCTGCTGCTGACACTTACTGCTCCCCTAGACAGTCAAGGAAAGGTTGCCACCGCCGGGAGAAACCCATCAACGACCCTCTCAAGGCGAACTTTATTCGCTCCAAGCTGAGGAACCCTGCCATGTCGCTAACCCAGGTCTCCACACTCGGGGGTTTCGAGTCCCTCCACATTAACAGAATCCGTCTCCGGGCTACCAGGGAGGCAAAGGCCAGTACCTCGGCCTCTTTTGCTTCCTGCACTCCCGGATCCTCCGCCACCCCAAATATCACTACTGCTGGGCTCGCCATCACCCTTGCAAACCCCTGCCAGAATCCTTTAAGCGCCGGGCATGCCCAAAACATATGGGCATAATTTGCCGGACTCCCCGCACACCTCGGGCACCTGTCCTCCACCCCAAATAACCTACTCATTCTTGCCGTCGTTATATGCGCCCGATGCACCACCTTAAACTGGATTAATCCGAGCCTGGCACGATGAGGAGGAGTTCACCCTGCCCAGGGCATCGGCCCACAGGCCCTCATCCAGCTGCTCCTCCCACTTATTCTTCAACTCCCCCACTGAGGCTTCCTCTACCTCCTGCAGCTCCTGATATATGTCCAACACCTTCCCCTCCCCTACCCAGACGCCAGGCACCACCCTATCCTGGATCCTACGTGGGGGCAGCCGCGGGAATGTCCCCACCTGTTTTCTAAGGAAGTCCCGAACCTGAAGGAACCTGAATGCATTCCCCGGGGGCAGACCGAACCTCTCCTCCAGTGCCTGCATGCTGGGGAAAGCCCCGTCTATAAACAGGTCCCTCATCCTCCTATTACCTGCCCTATACCAGCCTTGGTACCCCCCATCCAACCTACCCAGAACAAATCTGTGGTTATTCCATATCAGGGTCCACACCGAGGCCCCCTCCTCGCCCCGTGTCTCCTCCACTGCCCCCAGATCCTCAGTGCCGCCGTCACCACCGGACTAGTGGTGTATCGCACCGGTGAGAACGGCAGCGGAGCCGTAACAAGGCCCCTAGACTGGTGCCTCTACACGACGACGCTCCAAGAATACCCTTTTGACTCGCGGGGTTTTATTCGCCCACACAAATCCCGTAACAATCCTATTCACCCGCTTAAAGAAGGACTTGGGAATGAAAATGGGGAGGCACTGAAATACAAAGAGGAACTTGGGGAGAACCGTCATCTTCACAGTCTGCACCCGTCTCGCCAAGGAAAGCGGGAGCATATCCCCCCTTTTAAACTCTCCCTCCATCTGCTCCACTAGCCGGGTTAAGTTGAGCCTGTGCAGGGCATCCCAGTACCTGGCCACTTGTATCCCCAAGTACCGAAAGCTCCTCTCCACTATCCTGAGCGGGAGCTCCCTCAGTCTCTCCTCCTGGGCCCTACCGTGGACCACGAACAGCTCACTCTTCCCCACGTTCAACTTATACCCCGAGAACCTCCCGAAGCCCCCCAGGATCCGCATGACCTCCCCCATCCCGTCTAACTGGTCCGAAATACACAACAGCAGGTCATCCGCGTAGAGGGAGACCCGGTGCTCCTCCCCTCCGCGCACCAGCACCCTCCAATCCCCCGAAGTCCTGAGCGCAATGGCCAACGGCTCAATTGCCAGGGCAAACAGCAACGGGGACAGGGGACACCCCTGTCTCGTCCCCCGGTGCAGCCTGAAATATTCCGAACTTAGCCAGTTTGTGGACACACTCGCTACAGGGGCCTGATACAGCATCTTGACACACCCTATAAATCCCTCCCCAAATCCAAACCTGCCTAGCGCCTCCCACAGATACTCCCACTCCACCCTGTCAAAGGCCTTCTCTGTGTCCATCGCAGCCACCACCACCACCTCCACCTCCCGAGGGCATCATAATATTCAGGAGCCTCCTCACGTTCGTGTTCAGCTGCCTGCCCTTAACAAAACCCGCCTGGTCCTCCCCAATCACTCCCAGGACACAGTCCTCTATTCTGGTGGCCAGAATTTTTGCCAACAGCTTGGCATCCACGTTCAGGAACGATATCGGCCTGTAGGACCCACACTGAAGCGGATCCTCCTTCTTCAGGATAAGCGAGATCAATGCCTGCGACATTGTCGGAGGGAGGATCCTTTTCTCCTTTTCCTCATTGAAGGTTCTCATCAGGAGCGGGCTCAGCAGCTCCGAGAACTTCTTATAAAATTCTACGGGGAAGCCGTCCGGGGCCTTGCCCGTCTGCATGCCTGCCAGCCTCCTGACTACCTACTCCAACTCAATCGGGGCCCCCAGTCCCTCCACCCGCTCTGCTTCCAACCTTGGGAACCTCAACCGGTCCGTGAACCGCCTCATCCCTTCCCCCTCCCCGGGGAGTTCCGACTCGTATAACCTCCCGTAGAACTCCCTGAAGACTTCATTAACCTTCTCTGGGCTCAGCACCATGTTGCCTTCCCTATCCCGCACTCCCCCAATCTCTCTGGCCGCCTCCCTCCTGCGCAGCTGGTGCGCCAGCATCCTACTCGCCTTCTCCCCATACTCATAAACTGCCCCCTTCGCTTTCCTCAGCTGCGCCTCCGCCTTCCCCGGGGACAGCAAGTCAAACTCCGCCTGTAATTTCCGGCGTTCGTTCAACAGCCCCCCCTCTGGGGCCTCCGCATACCTCCTATCTACCCTGAGTATCTCTTCCACCAGTCTCGCCCTCTCCTCTCTATGGGACCTAATGGAGATTAACTCTCCCCTAATGACCGCTTTCAGAGCCTCCCAAACCACTGCCACCGTCACCTCTCCTGTGTCATTCGCTCTCACATAATTCTCAATACTCCTCCTTATCCGCCCGCACACCTCTTTGTCCGCCAGCAGCCCCACATCCAGTCGCCAGAGAGGCCGCTGACCCCGTTCCGCCCCCAGTTGCAGGTCCACCCAGTGTGGGGCATGGTCCGAGACCGCAATGGCCGAGTATTCCACCCCCTCCACCCTCTGGATTACCGCCCTACTCAACACAAAGAAGTCTATTCTCGAATAGACTTTATGGACATGGGAGAAAAAGGAAAACTCCTTCGTCCTTGACCGCGTAAACCTCCAGGGGTCCACTTACCCCCCCCCCCCCCCCCCGGCAAAACTGGCCCATGAACTCCCACAAGGCCCTGGCCGCCGCCGGCCTCTTTCCCGTTCTGGACTTGGAACGATCCAAGCTCGAATCCAAGACTGTGTTAAAGTCCCCTCCCATAAGCAGGTGACTTAACTCCAAGTCCGGGATCCTACCCAACACGCGCCTCATAAAGTCCGCAACGTCCCAGTTCGGGGCATATACATTCACTAACACCACCCGGGCCTCCTGCAGCTTGCCACTCACCATTATATACCTGCCCCCTTGTCCGCCACGATGCTCCCCGCCTCAAACGCCACTCGTTTTACTGACCAAAATGGCCACTCCTCTGGTCTTTGAGTCTAACCCCGAGTGAAACACCTGTCCCACCCATCCTTTCCTTCGTCTCGTCTGGTCCGCGAGCTTTAAGTGCGTTTCTTGCAACATGGCCACGTCCGCCTTCAAATGCGAGAACATGCGGGACCGCTTGACCGGCCCATTCAGGCCCCTCACGTTCCACGTGATCAGCCTGGTCGGGGGGTTAACCACCCCCCTCCCCCCCCCCCCCCCCCCCCCCAATCCCGCCGGCTAGCCACCCCCCTTTTTCGGCCAGCCGCGTGCCTCTGCCTCCCTCCTCCAGCTCTCCCCCCGGCGGCTCCCCCGCCCGTCTCTCCATCCATACCCCTCACCTGGCTCCCCTTCAGTCAGCAAAGCAGCCCCCCCCCCCCCCGCCCCTGCCAAGCATCCGCTTAGCTCTGGTTTCCCCCCCCCCCCCCCCATTGTGCTTCCGTGTGTTAACTCACCCATGCTGACCCCGGCCGCTCCCGCCTCTATATACCAACCCTTAACTTGTTGCCTCCTTCGGGCCACCTTACCCCCCCCTCCCCCGCAGGGTGGAGGGGCAAGCGCCATCTGGGACCTCCCCGTGCACCGGACAACCCGTCCCGGGCGTTTCCGCCCCCTAGCGCCGAACACCTGGAAAACAAAACACCTGGAAAACAAGCAAAACAAACAACAAAACCCCCAACCAAATTAGGGCAGACATGCCCATAAACTTATGCTTTACCCGCTGTCCTCCCCTCGGTCCCTCCCCAGCCGCACATTTCACCCCCATACAACAGTCCCTTAGTTCAGGTCCAGCTTCTGCCTGATGAACGACCACGCCTCGTCTGGGGTATCAAAATAGTGGTGCCTGTCCTGGTATGTTACCCACAGTCTCGCCGGGTGCAGGAGCCCAAACTTCACCCCTTTACCGTGGAGGACCGCCTTCGCCAGGTTAAACCCTGCACGCCTCCTCGCCAGCTCAGCTCCCAGGTCCTGGTAAATTCGGATCTCGCCATTCTCCCAATTACTGCTCCGCTCTTTCTTCGCCCACCGCAGGACTTGCCCTCGGTCTGCCAAGCACTGAAACCGTATCACCATCGCCCTCGGTGGCTCGTTTACCCTCGGCTTTCTGGCGAGAACACTGTGCGCCCCATCCAGCTCCAAGGGCCGCGGGAAGGCCCCCGCGCCCATCAGCGTCCCCAGCATTGTGGCCACGTACGTGCTCGCGTCCGCTCCTTCGGGAAGGCTCAGGATCTGCAGATTATGACTCCGAGACATGCACTCAAGGTCATTCAGCCTCTCCTGCCATCTCTTATGGAGTGCCTCGTGCGCCTCCACTTTCACCGCCAGGCCCAGGATCTCGTCCTCGTTCTCCGCCACCTTCCTCCTCACCTCCTTGATCTCCTTCTCCTGCGCCTACTGGGTCACATTTCTTTCCATGGAGGCCAGCATCTCCGTTTTCAGCTCCATGAAGCAGTTTTTAAGGAGCTCCTGCTGTTCTCTGGCCCACTGGGCCCACACCTCCCGATCTTCTCCGGCCGCCATTTTGTCCTCCCGGACCGTCTCGACCTTTTCCCCCGGGTTCGCACGTCTGCCTGCTCCGCTCCTGGCCCTCTCCATGCACCAGTGGGGGGGGGGGGGGGGTTCTCCCACGTCTGTTCCCATGCCGGTCCCTCCTGTCAATTGCCGCCGCCGCTCCTTTTAGCGGCCCGAAACACCGATCCCGGCGGGAGCTGCCGTTCGCGTGACCGAGCAGGTCATGGCCGCTACCGGAAGTCGCTATATTTCCCTTTGGCCGGCTGATCCCATGACTGTACAAAAGCAAAGCTTTGCATTTTAAGATATGCATCTACATTTTTATTGTGTTTAATAATTAAATTGCTCCTTTAGAATTACTTCTTGGATGAGATGTCAAAGCGTCCATGGGAAAAATGTTACCTGATTCTTGTTCAGGTTATTGCTTGTTTGTAATCACATTTAACATATTGTATTGCTGTTCACAAATGAGTCTAATGTGAAAATGTTCCCTTCAACAGTCTCAAACTGTGTTGAATCTAATGATTGCAAGACTGGCTGTTGTTGAAGAAAAGATAGAATCATTGACGAATAAAGAATGACTCTTAACAGAAATATTACATTCCAAAACTATGCTGATGAAGAGGCCACATTTTGAAGACAAACTCAGAGAATTAATTTTTTTCTTCCGATGTGTGGTGGTATGATGCCGTTGCTTGTTCCAGAGACACAAGCCGTGGCTCATGTTTGTCAAATATTGTATATATTGTGCATTGTACCAGATACTGAATTTAACTTAGGATCAAGAATCAATTATGCTTAAAAATCTGAGGTGAATCAACATTATCTGTTGTAAAATTATATCATGAGTCAACTTTAAATGTTGAGATACATTTTGTATCTGTTTTCTCAGAGGCAGTCGCTAACCTTGCTCCATCAATGTCTTTGTAAAATTGTTTTAATTGTACATTTACCAAACTGCAATCATGTTAATGTGAAAAATAAAGCTGTTTGAATAGTTTTGATCCATGCAAGCTACTAATTAATTATACACATTCTCCAATACAGTATTTGTACTTTATGAAATGAAAAAATGAAATGAAAATCGCTTATTGTCACACGTAGGATTCAAATGAAGTTACTGTGAAAAGCCCCTAGTCGCCACATTCCGGTGCCTGTTCAGGGAGGCTGTTACGGGAATCGAACCGTGCTGCCGGCCTGCCTTAGTCTGCTTTCAAAGCCAGCGATTTAGCCCTGATTCAAAGTAAAATTGGGCACAATATTTAAATACCCTTCTCTAAAGCAAGATTACTCCTTGATTGTAATTAGTAAAATGTTTTCTATTTGTGTTGTGCAGAATATAATAATTTAACAAACAGGCTATTTGTTTTGGCTTCAATTTTGTATTGAACACCATTATGCAATAAACACATACTTGTAATTCTGCAATCAACAATACCAAATGCTTGCCAATGTACTACATGAAAACTCTTGTTTTCAACTGTAGAGGGCACTCTCAATCTGGCTGCATAAGTACAACAATAAGTAGAACTCTGGTTCTTTGATTTCAACAGGAATTTCTTGCCATCTATGGACAAAGTCGCGTACTGAGTGTTCGAAATCTGCGTTCTCAGATTTCTTCACCTACAAGATGTGTTCCATAACAAAATTTCTTCCTTTAAAAAGAGTTACGTTAATGGGCATGTGATGAACTAACTGCTCGTAGCACCCTGTGCATTTGCAGCTCTGAAAAGAACCCCCATCTTTGGGGCTGTGATTTAAAAGAAAATGTTACAAAGTGAAAATCTTAGAATATGAGTGATGATTGCAAGACTATGTTTAATGCCTATCCTAAGTGCTCCTAAGAACTTGGAACTGTTACAGTCCTGGTTATTCTACATCGGCATTTGATGAGGAATTCCAAATTATGACCCAGCAATTATTTTGCAGTGTGCAACTATTTAATTGAAGTGCGCAGGCTCATTAATTGCTTTTGTGTGGCTGCAGAGGCACTACCTTAAAGGGCCAGACAAGTTTGGGGCCTGCACAGGAACCTTTGGGTTGTTGAACATTTGAGCGCTGTATTCCCAAAGGCTTCTACAAAATAAAGCAGTTCAAATAATTGTCTTGTACCAGTGTTGCTATTCAGGCACTGTTACAAAAATAGCAAATCAAAAAGAATTTCTTACCCTTCATGTGCAGATCATTCAAGATTTGTAAATCCTACGGCTATTCAACAGTACCAGGATCTTCTAAGAGGATGCAAGAGTCAACAGCAAGTTGGGAAAAGTTATGTGTAGTCTTGGCTGATGATTCCTATGGTGTAGGGCTGGAATTTGATACAGCGAAACCTGTGTGTCACAGGGTATCGAATTGAGTGGGCTCAGTCTTGTTCTTCTATGTGCTTCTTGTTCTATGTGCTTCAGTTACATGGACCTTGTGGATTGTTGGCTTTTCAAAAGATGATTCAACAACATTAATCAAATAATGCAATTAGGAATTTTGTCGCTCATTAATAATTTAATTTGAGAAATAGCACCCAATAGAATTTTAACAGCAGAGTAGGAAATAACCTAGTCTCAATTTATTTTTAATTTTGCGGCTGCCCTGGAGGAGAAATTTCCCCTTTTATGTTTAACAAGGTGAAGTTTCTAATTAAGTGGTACTGTTTCCACCTATTGATGTGATTGGGTTAAAGTTCCATGTGGTGTCCTGGCGATGAATACATATATAAATACATAGTATCAAATTATACATCAGATACCAACTCAGAATTCCAGTGTCAATTATAAATTTTAACAATGCTAATTATAGGTCATGGAGCAAATATATACAATGCAACCCCTCATGCCATCTCCATTTTAGAAAATACAAACATATAATGCAGCCTGCAAAGAAGGAATATGAATGCAGAGTGGAACCAAAGGATCTTTATATGTACAATTCCTTGCCCACCCTGATAAAGCTCAAATGTCATATGGAGATTGGTTAGATAAGTTTAAAAAGAAATCATACTGGCCATTACACTGAAGAAAAGTTTCATAACTCTCCACGAAGATTAAAACATTATCTTGATTGCCAGTTGCTTAGGTTATTTAATGCTATCACTCAGAAGTTGCCCAAATATTTACAGAAGGAGTCAATTATATTGAAACTCATTTTGAAAAATATAATTATCATGATTTTAAGAATGTGGATTTACTTACTGAATTCTAATTTTGTGCCTGAAACTTATTTTTATGAGTTAAACTTTATTTGCTAGACTTTTATTGGTGAAGTTATTGTACCATTTGCTTGCATGGCATAAGCAAGGAGTGTGTAGCTAGATACTCATCCACGTTCTGTGTCAGGATAAGGTTTTTTTTAGCATCAATGGCCATGGAAAAAGGCTATTTTTAAAGTTTTTCTGGTTCACAACTGCTCACTTCCACATGCTGGACACCTTTTTGCACCTATGTGCAGGTGAACTGCTTTACAAACACTAGGGGTGGGATTCTCCGTTTCCAAGTGTTGACACCGACACAGAATTTGTGCACTTTCACAACAGCAAAACTGGCACCACACCTGGACCAATTCTGTTACTGTTAAGGGGCTAGCATCGGTGCCATGTGGAATACCCCTGAACCACCCTTCACTCCCAACACCACCCCCACCCACATGCTCACCAACCCACTGGCCACAGTCTAATCATGTGTCTTCTGCATTTCCCAGGAGGTATCCAAAGTGGCGCAGACACAGAGGGAAGTGGCACAGTCACTGGCTGATGTCACACAAACCCAGAAGGTGGTGGCACAGTCAATAGTGATGTGGCGCAGTCCCAGGCAGAGATGATCCACTCCCTGTGCTCCATGGCCGCGAATGTACGGATTCTGGTTGAGACCAGAGCGGACCTCCAGGGCTGGAGCAGCACGGCAGCACAGTGGTTAGCACAATTGCTTCACAGCTCCAAGGTACCAGGTTCGATTCCCGGCTTGGTTCACTGTTCGGAGTCTGCATGTTCACCCCGTGTCTGTGTGGGTTTCCTCCGGGTGCTTCGGTTTCCTCCCACGGTCGAACGATGTGCAGCTTAGGTGGATTGGCCATGATAAATTGCCCTTAGTATCCAAAAAAAAAGATTAGATGGGGTTACGGGGACAGGGTGGAGGTGTGGGCTTAAGTAGGGTGGCTCTTTCCAAGAGCTGGTGCAGACTCGATGGGCTGAATGATCTCCTTCTGCACCGTAAATCCTGTGACTGGCAGCGTCCAGGTGGCGGGGGAGCCTCAAGGGATAGCTAGGCTCACGCCCTCGTCCCATGGAGTAACCCGAGTACCATTGGACACCCCGAGGGAGGAGGAGGTGACGTGGCCATTGCCAGTGACTCCTGCAGGGGAGGTGCCAATCCCTCCCCTTGACCCTGGCGCAACTGGTGGGCAGTGGGCGGAACAGGGTGCACCACGCCACCAGAGCAGCAGGTGGGCCCATCCAGGCCCAATCGCCCAGAAGACGGCGGCCAACGGGAACACAGGTTGCAGAACTCGAATCACAGCAGGCCGCCTCCACTCCTGGTGTGCCATCTAGGGATCCACCTAGACATAGCGATGGGGCCCATAAGGCCAGAAAGCTAGATGCCAGTTAAGTTGGCATGGATGCGGGACACAGTTTCGTTATAGGGGCTAGGGCATAAATTTGTAAATATTTGCTCACATTAAACACCTGATACCACTATTACAACCTGTCTGAGGGGTGGGCTGGGCTGGCCAGCAGAGGGGGATGGGGAATGGGCGAACGTGGGTGGCCTGGGCTCCCTCCGCCAACCATCTCCAGAACTGTCACACCAGGGAATCGATGGGCCTGTGCGATGGAATGGCCAGCTCGCATGCAGAGATTTCCCAGATGGATGGTGGAATGTGCTACCAGGGGCAGGAGTCAGATGTTGGCATACAATACAGAGCACCAGAGCTCATTGCAGGGCAGGTTATCATGATCCTCCATCCCATGGACCAGGGCCCACACCCTGTAGTGCGGCATGTATGTATCATGGGATGGGTTGCAGGCAGGGTGTGGCTGGGGGGGAGTGAGAGAGTATGGGGATGGGATGCGGTGCCTGTGCCCCTGGCCAGTCCTCGCCCCCTTCCCTAGTTGGTGAACCTGGAGGCGATCAGAGCGTCCCCTGTGCGTTGGCCCTGGCGCACACGTCGTGCGGTCTGCCCGGGCTCCATGTCCTGCCCATCCTCGCCCTCATCCTCCTCGTCAGATGAGGACTGTCGTTCCTCCTCCTCCAGCACATCGCCCCTCTGCTGCGCGATGTGGGGGCGCAGCAGGCCACCACGATGTGGGAGACCCACTCTGCGTCATACTGGAGGGCCCCTCCAGAGTGGTCCGTGCTCCTGACCCTTTCAGGAGGCCGAAGCAGCACTCAATCACGTTCCGAGTGGCTGTATGAGCGTCATTGTAGCGGGTCTCCGCCTCGGTCCATGGTCTCTGGATAGGTGTCATCAGCCACGACTGCAGTGGATAACGGCTGTCACCCTGGAGCCAACCCCCCAACTGGGGGGGGGGGGGGGGGGGGGGGGCATCTCGAACATGTCAGGAATCGGCAAGTGTGCCAGGATGAAGGCATTGTGGACATTGCCTGGGTATCGGGCGCAGAGGTGAATGAGGTGCATTTGATGGTCACATATCAGCTGCACGTTCATCGGGTGGAACACCTTTCAGTTTGTGCAGGGCAACCTGTCATCAGCAGGTGCTTGTAGGACGACATACATCCTGTTGATCACCCCCTGGACCCGGGGCATCCCATCGGTGGTGGCCAACTTCACCGCCCGGGCATCCTTTTGGGCTCGGTCCACATTGAAATGGATGCATTGAACCGCCTGGCTCAATGGGGCCTCTGTGACGGCATGGGTGCACCTGTGCACCGAGGTCTGTGATATCCTGGACAGGTCCCCACTCGGCAGCTGGAAGGACCCCGTGGTATAAAAGTTCACCATGACAGCACATGGTAGCCCTGTTTGGCACTGCGGGCTTTGCCCCCGCATGTCCTCCTCCCCCCCCCCCTCGTTCCCGCACATCTGCCACCATTGATGGCCGGTACTGTGGGGGTCACTGGTGCCTGTCCCTCATGTCGGGGTACCATTGGCTGCTACTGCCCTTGCCAGGGGTACCCTCCGTGGCCCCATGGGGACTACTGTGTGTGTTATCCTGGTGGGTCACCGGCGGGTGGGGGGAAGTGTGGCAGCGAGTGGTGGGGGGGGGAGCTGGGGGCGCCCATACCACCAATGTCACTCTGCAGAACCGCTGTCGGAGAATTGAAAGTTGGCGTCAAATCGGCGCCTGCCACGATTTTGGAGTTGGAACCTATTCTCCGCCCAATCGCGTTTTCCAATTTCAGCATCGGTCATCAGAGAATCCCACCCTGGAAACCTGCCTTTACAAAAAGGTAAACCAACCCTTAACCTCCATAAAGAAAACGTCAGGCCTCCCCTCAAGAACAACCAAAAGAGTTAAGGCTTGGATCCAGAGTTCAGTATGTGGAGGGTAACAGATGCAGCACAAAGTTGTTTTAATTAATTTTCTTTTCCCTTCACAGTATGTGAGCAACGCTGGCTAGGTCAGCAATTACACCCCATCCCTAATTGTTATTGAAAAGATGGTGTCAAAGGAGCCGTCTGCAGTTCCTGTGGTGTAAATGCACCCACAGTGCTGTTAGGAAAAGAGGTCCAGGATTTTGAACCAGTGACAGTGAAGGAACGGCGATATATTTCCAAGTCAGGATGCATAGTGACTTGTAGGGGAACATGCAGGTGGTGCTGTTCCCGTGCACTTTGTTCCCTAATCCTTCTGGTTGGTAGAGGTCGCGGGTGTGGGAGATGGTGTCAGAAGGAGCCTTGGTGAATTGCTGAAATGCATCTTGTAGATGGTACACACTGCTGCCACTCTGTGTCGGTGATGGGATGGTGTGAATGTTTAAGGGATTGACAATTAAGTGGGCTGCTTTGTCCTGGATGGTGTTGAACATCTTGAGTGTCGTTGGAGCTGCACTTATCCAGGCAAGTGGAGAAAATTCCAAAACACTCCTGAATTGTGCCTTGTAGATGGTGGGGGGACTTTGGGGAGTGAGGAGGTGAATTACTAGCCACAGAATTCCCAAACACTGATCTATCCAATAGCCTAATTCCTGTAGCAATCTTCATGCAGACAAATCTGTGAAAGTACTTTTAAGAGAGTTGAAGTGTAAGAATCTTGATGATAATAGACCAACCTGATATGATCAATGAAAGTCTTTGAAAGAACCAGTAGGAAGAGAGGTAACACATGTAATTTGGCAGAGTTCCATTAGGTATAGTGGGAAATGTGAGACAGACTTAAATGGTGAAGGAAAACAAATGGGGAGCAAACAAGAATTTATCGGCAGAGGCAGAGTGACACAGGTTAAGGAAACTTTTATAAAAGAATTGAATGAGGCCATGAAGGCACCACAATGTGGAGCTTGGCTGGAACAGGTGCTAGGTTAGCAGCTTTCATACGAGAGAGGGTTCTGGCCATATCTTCCTAAGAAATTAAATGTTGGCACTTTTGCATGGAATATGTGATGACCATTCGATCCAAACAATCAATGCCAGCAGGTTATGTTCCACTTGAGCCTTCTCCTAAATGATGCGCAGGATAGGTGAATTGACCACGCTAAATTGCCCCTTAATTGGAAAAAAAAAATTGGATAGTCTAAATTTCTTTTAAAAAATGTTTTTAAAATCTTTCCCTTTGCGTCCCCTTTAAGACATCAAACATTTAGCCTCAGCTACTACGTGTGGTGGCGAATTCCACATTCTCACCATTTACTTCTCTTCGGAGTCCCTATTTGATTGATTGGTGACCATCTTATATTGATGGCCTTTCGTTTTGCTCTTTTGCCACAGGTGAAAACACATTCCTTCAATCTCAGTAAAAGAAACTGCTGCCAATGACGGAAATCTGAAATAAAGACAGAAAATGCTGGATAAACTCAGCAGGTCTGGCAGCACCTGAGAAGAGAGAAACAGTTAACTTTTCAAATCCGTATGAACGTTTCACAGAACTGAAGAGGAATAGAAAGGTAATGAATTGTATAGTTGGCAAAGCGGGTGGGATCGACCGGATCAAAGTGTCATGGGCATAAGACAAAGGGGAAGTTAATGGTGCCAATAAGGAATGAAGAGTGCTAATAGTGGCAAATGGTAAGATAGCAGAATGTTTTAATAGGAGAACAAAGATCAGTGTCCGGTCGAAGCAAAACTGAACAACAAGGGACTGGTGACTATGTGGGGGAGGGGCGGGGTTATGTTGGGGCAAGCCAGTGGAACCAAAATCATAACACAATTGGGGGACAAACTTGGGGGAAAAGGTGAAAGTCTAAAGTTGCTGAACTCAAATGTTGAGTCCAGAAGGTTGTAACGTGCCTAATCGGAATGTGGGGCATTGTTCTTCCAGTTTGAGTAGAGCATCGCTGGAGCATTGCAACAGGTTTAGGATGATCCTGTGGGCATGAGACAAGTCGTTGAGGAGTCTGGTAGCTGTGGGGAAGAAGCTGTTCCTCTGTCTGCATGTGCGGGTCTTCAGACTTCTGTATCATCTGCCTGATGGAAGGGTCTGGAAGAGGGCAAAGCCTGGGTGTGTGGGGTCTCTGTCAATGCTGTCTGCCTTCCTGAGGCAGTGGGAGGTGTAGACAGAATCAATGTGCGGGTGGCAAGCTTGTGTGATGCGTTGGATTGAGTTCACGACTCTCTGCAGTTTCTTGCGATCTTGGGCCAAGCAGTTGCCATACCAGGCTCTGATGCAGCCGGACATGATGCTCTCCATGGCATATCTAAAGAAGTTTGTGAGAGTCGATGTAGACATGCCAAATTTATAATAATAATAATAATCACTTATTGTCACAAGTAGGCTTCAATGAAGTTACTGTGAAAAGCCCCTAGTCGCCACATTCCGGCATCTGTTCTGGTACACGGAGGGAGAATTCAGAATGTCCAAATATCTAACAGCATGTGTTTTGGGGCTTGTGGAAGGAAACCCACCCAGACACAGGGAGAACTTGCAGACTCCACACAGACAGTGGCCCAAGCTGGGAATCAAACCTGGCACTGAGAAGCAACAGTGCTAACCACTGCACTACCATGCTGCCCTTACTAGTTAACCTTACTGCAGCGTTGTCTGTTGCACATTTGTAGAATCCATATAGAATCCCTACAGAAGACCATTCGGCCCATCGAGTCTGCACCAACTCTTTGAAAGACCACCTTACCTAGGCCCAATTTCTCGCCCTATTCCTGCTACCCCACCCTCAGGGCAATTTAGCATGGTTAATCACCTAACCTGCACATCTTTGAACATACTAAAGAAACATGGAGCGAGCATCGGAGCAGAGCTCAGAGCGGGCGTTGGAGCAGGTGTGTGTGTGAAAAAGTGGGGTGAGCGAGTGTCAGAGAGAGGGGTGAGTGTGTGAGAGAGTGAGGGGTGTATGTGTGTGAGAAAGGGTGAGTGTGTGAGAGAGAGGGGTGACTGTGTGAGAGAGAGAGGTGTGTGAGAGAGAGAGGTGAATTTGTGTGAGAGAGGGGTGACTGTGTGAGAGTGAAGGGTGTATGTGTGTGAGAAAGGGTGAGTGTGTGAGAGTGAGGGGTAACTGTGTGAGAGAGAGGGATATGCGAGAGAGAGAGGGTGAGTGTACGAGAGAGAGGGGTGAGTGTGAGAGAGAAAGGAGAGGGGGTGACTGTGTGGGAGCAAGGGGTGAACCTGGCTGAGAGAGATGGTGAGTGTGTGAGGGAGAGAGGGGTGAGTGTGTCAGAGAGAGGGGTGACTGTATGTGAGAGTGAGGGGTGTATGTGTGTGAGAAAGGGTGAGTGTGTGGGAGAGTGGGTGAATGTGTGAGAGAGAGGGTGTGAGTATTTGAGAGAGGGGTGAGTGTGTGAGAGAGAGGGGTGACTGTATGTGAGAGAGAGGGGTGACTGTATGTGAGAGAGAGGGGTGACTGTGTGTGAGAGAGAGGGGTGACTGTGTGAGAGAGAGGGTGTGAGTATTTGAGAGAGGGGTGAGTGTGTGAGAGAGAGGGGTGACTGTATGTGAGAGAGAGGGGTGACTGTATGTGAGAGAGAGGGGTGATTGTGTGTGAGAGAGAGGGGTGACTGTGTGAGAGAGGGTGTGAGTATTTGAGAGAGGGGTGAGTGTGTGAGAGAGAGGGGTGACTGTGTGAGAGAGAGGGGTGACTGTGTGAGAGAGAGGGGTGACTGTGTGAGAGAGAGGGTGTGAGTATTTGAGAGAGGGGTGAGTGTGTGAGAGAGAGGGGTGACTGTGTGTGAGAGAGAGGGGTGACTGTGTGAGAGAGAGGGGTGAATGTGTGTCAGAGAGGGTGTGTGAGAGAGGGGTATGTGTGTGAGAGTGGGAACCGTGTGAGAGGGGAATCTGAGATATTGAAGGAGAGAGAGGTGCCTGTGTTCGGTATCCGCTTTCCAGCATTGCTCCCTACATTATAAATGACAAAAGGTAAGACTTGCATTTTTTTTAATGAGAGACTTTTTTTAAATTGCTCACTCCTAAAGTGGGTGTTACTTCCAGGGGTTAATTTCAAGGGGCCATAGGGGAGTTAATGAGGAGCCATGAAGCTGGCAAATGTATTTGTGACCATGTGCCTCTTCTTAATTCCTATTATATGTATAGATATAGCTGGAAAATACTGGTTTACATCTGATTTTTGTGTTCGCACCTATTTCGCGGCAATTAGAACACTTGGGGTTCACCGATAATCTTGAGATGTCACCAGGGGTTTCGCGGCTTGAAACGTTTGGGAAATACTGCTCTGGAGGTAAACCCACGTACTTGATTTGCTTTTTGTTTAATAGTCTTGGTAATAATTCCAGGTAATTACAAACATTAATTCCAGGTAATTACAAACATTAATTCCAGGTAATTACAAACATTAATTCCATCATGGTGAAAACAGGCAGCCACCTGGAATCCTAACATTTGAAGCTTGGCAGCCCAGCTGATGTGCCTTTTGGCTGTTCAATCTCAGAAAATGTCAGCCCTAATCTCCATCACACATTCCAAAATAATTCTCAATTCTCAATCTAGTGGTGACACAATAGCTGTGGATTCAGTTGCTGGCCAGCTTTAACAGCAACATTCAATTAACAGTAAAATCATGGGGCTGGATTCTGGGGCTATGTTCCCACGCCGGCATGGGAACGATGGCGTTTTATGCCAGGAAATTCCCTGTTTTGCTGGGGGCTAGCAGGACGGCAGCGTAGAGCACCCGGCCCTGGCTGGTACACCCCAGATACACCCCGGAGAATTGCTGGGTCCGTGGCCCCGCGTGCGCACGGCAGCGGCCTGCAGCAGTCGCGCTGTGTTACATGGCGGAGGCCGCTCGCGGACCCGGCCCGTGAAATAGTCCCCCCCCCCACTTCGGCCGGCTCGCGCTCCCCGGACCACCCCACCACAGTGCCCCCAGCCCCGAATAATGTCCCCATCCTGCCCGCGGATCAGCCCTCCCCCGACTGTGGTGGCGCTGGACTGAGTCCGCAGCCGCCACGCTGAGTTCCCGACGGATGAGACCACACGTGTGTCGCAGCGTTGGGAACTCGGCCGGTCGGGGGCAGAGCATCAGGGGCGGAGCATCGGGGGGGGCGGGCCTCAGGTAATGGCCTGAGGCCGTCAATACGTGGCGTGGCGTACTCGGAGAGTACAAAAGTGGCGCTGCCCCCGATTCGGTCGTGAAATATGATTCTCCAGCCGTTCGGCGAAAGCGATTTCGTCGTCCAGCCCATGGTGTCACTGCTAAAATAAAGTTATGCCTTAATTCTGATTTGCAGAAAGCCAAATTCTGATTTACCTTCAAAATCTTGGGGGCTCAATCTGCCCCTTTTGTAGAATGTTACAATAGTTAATGTTTAAAAACTACTTATGGACTTCCGGGTGCGGCGATGACCAGCTAGGCTGCACGTTTCGGCACCTCCCGTTTCAACGGACTTTTGGGCTCTTATCGGGAGCCCCAACGGAAATTTCTTACGGCCAAACCCAGTGTGAGGCGACAAAGGAAGGAGTCCCCCCGGATGTGGATGGAAAGAAGCGATAGTAGTGGCCAGATTGCGGAGGATCCTCTGGAGCAGCGGCAGAGAAGAGAAGGGAGTAGCAAGATGGCGGCTGAGGGAGCCCAGATGGTATGGGGCCCGGAACAGCAGGAGTTCCTCCGACGATGTGTGGAGGAGCTCAAGAAGGAGGTGCTGGCGCCGATGTTGCTGGCGATTGAGGGAGTGAAGGAGACGCAAAAGACCCAGGCGATGGAGCTCCGTGGAGTGAAGGCAAAGGCAGACGAGATACAGGGCTTGGTGGTGAAGACGGAGACGCACGAGGCACTACATAAGAGGTGCATAGAAAGGCTGGAAGCCCTGGAAAATAGCTCGAGGAGGAAGAATCTAAGGATTTTGGGTCTTCCCGAAGGGACAGAGGGAGCTGATGTTGGGGCGTATGTGAGTACGATGCTCCATACTTTACTGGGAGCTGAGGCCCCGACATGCCACCTGGAAGTGGAGGGAGCATACCGGGTCCTCGTGAGAAGACCAAAGGCAGGGGAAATACCGCGAGCAATAGTGGTGAGGTTCCACCGCTACAAAGACAGAGAGATGGTCCTGAGATGGGCTAAGAAGACACGGAGTAGCAGGTGGGAGAACGCGGTGATCCGCGTGTATCAAGATTGGAGTGCGGAGGTGGCGAGAAGGAGGGCGAGTTTCAATCGGGCCAAGGCGGTGCTCCGCAGGACGAAAGTAAAATTTGGAATGCTGCAGCCGGCAAAACTGTGGGTTACACACCAGGGCAAACAGCACTACTTCGAGACGGCAGAGGAGGCGTGGACATTTATTCAAGAAGAGAAGTTGGACTAGATTTGAGGAATTGACGTTTGGAAAGAAGTAGCGAGGTGGTGGCAAAGAAATGCAAAGGGGGGAGAGGGGGAGGGCTTAGCTGTAAAAATGTTGGACGGGAGAAATTTTTACATTTTTCTTCTCCCTCCCCTGAGGGGGGTGACACGAAGAAATGTGGACGCCGGTGGGGAAGGGGACAGGGAAGGGGAGAGGGAGCTGCGCCACTAGGGGCGGGGCCGAGAGGGAAGCGCGGGATTTTTTCCTGCGCTATGGAAATTGCAGCGGGAAAAGTGGGCGCAGGAAGGAAGGGGGCCTCACACGCAGGGAGGCCAAGGGTAAACGGGGGAAGCCGAGGTCAGCCAGAGTTTGCTGACTCCCGGAAGCAATATGGGGGGAGCAATCAAGCTAGAAGGGAATCTAGCGGGGTGGGGTGGGGGGACTAACTGGGTTGCTGCTGCTGAGGGTAAGGGGGAGCTGATACGGGATGGGATGGTCGGGACGGGAGGGCGCCGTCTGGGGGACAAACGGGTGCGTGGGACCCGGGTGAGGAGCTGGTTTAAAAAAGGGGATGGCTAGTCGACGATGGGGGGAGGTAAAGGGCCCCCCAACCCGGTTGATCACGTGGAACGTGAGAGGGCTGAATGGGCCGATTAAGAGGGCAAGGGTACTTGCGCACCTAAAGAGACTGAAGGCGGATGTGGTTATGCTTCACGAGACGCACCTGAAATTGGCGGATCAGGCCAGATTAAGGAAAGGATGGGTGGGACAGGTATTCCACTCAGGCTTAGATACGAAAAATAGAGGGGTGGCAATACTGGTGGGAAAACGGGTATCGTTTGAGGCTAAGACCATAGTGGTGGACAGTGGGGGCAGGTACGTGATGGTGAGTGGCAGATTGCAAGGTGAGGCGGTGGTGCTGGTGAATGTATATGCCCCGAACTGGGATGACGCGGGTTTTATGAAGCGTATGTTGGGGCGCATCCCGGACATAGAGATGGGAAATTTGGTAATGGGGGGGGGGGGGGGGGACTTCAACACGGTGCTGGACCCAGAGCTGGACCGGTCCAGATCTAGGACCGGGAGGAGGCCGGCAGCGGCCAAGGTGCTTAAGGGGTTTATGGAGCAGATGGGAGGAGTAGATCCCTGGAGATTTGCTAGACCGAGGAATAAAGAGTTTTCCTTCTTCTCCCACGTCCATAAAGTATACTCCCGGATAGACCTTTTTGTCCTAGGAAGGGCACTGATCACGAAAATGGTAGGAATGGAATATTCGGCTATAGCCGTTTCAGATCACGCCCCACATTGGGTGGATCTGGATCTAGGAGAGGAGAAGGAGCAGCGCCCACTTTGGAGATTAGACATGGGACTGTTGGCGGACGAGGGGGTATGTGGAAGGGTGAGGGGATGTATTGAAAGATAGCTAGAGGTCAATGATGATGGAGCGGTCCAGGTAGGAGTAGTATGGGAGGCGCTGAAGGCGGTGGTTAGGGGGGAGCTGATTTCCATAAGAGCCCACAGGGGGAAACAAGAGGGTAAAGAAAGGGAGAGACTGATTGGGGACATTCTGAGGGTGGATAGGCAATATGCGGAGGCCCCGGATGAAGGGCTATACAGGGAAAGACGGAGACTACAGACGGAGTTTGACCTGCTGACCACAGGTAATGCGGAGACGCAGTGGAGGAAGGCACAGGGAATACAATATGAATATGGGGAAAAGGCGAGCCGATTGCTGGCCCAACAACTTAGGAAGAGGGGGGCGGCGAGAGAGATCGGAGGAGTTAGGGACGGGGAGGGAAGGATGGAGCAGAGAGCGGGGAGGGTGAACGGGGTGTTTAAGTCATTTTATGAGAGGCTGTATAAGTCCCAACCCCCGGAGGGGAAAGAGGGAATGATACACTTCCTGGACCAGCTGGAGTTGCCGAGGGTTGAGGAGCAGGAGGTGGCAGGTTTGGGAGCGCAGATTGAGGTGGAGGAGGTGATTAAAGGAACTGGGAACATGCAGGCAGGAAAGGCCCCGGGACCAGATGCTTTCCCGGTGGAATTTTACAGGAAATATGTGGACCTACTGGCCCCACTCCTGACGAGAACCTTCTATGAGGCTAAGGAAAGGGGGACACTACCCCCGACAATGTCGGAGGCGACGATATCGTTGATCCTGAAACGAGACAAAGACCTGCTGCAGTGCGGGTCATACAGGCCCATCTCCCTCCTAAATGTAGATGCCAAGTTACTAGCCAAAGTGACGGGGACAAGGATAGAGGACTGTGTCCCAGGGGTGGTACATGACGACCAGACAGGGTTTGTTAAAGGGAGGCAATTGAATGCCAATATACGAATGTTGCTGGGGGTGATGATGATGCCCCCACCGGAGGGGGAGGCGGAGACAGTGGTGGCGATGGATGCAGAGAAGGCATTTGATAGAGTGGAGTGGGACTACCTGTGGGAGGTACTGAAGATATTTGGATTTGGAGAGGGGTTCATCAGATGGGTTCAGCTCCTGTACGGGGCCCCGGTGGCAAGCGTGGTTACAAACAGGCAACGATCCGACTATTTCCGATTACATAGGGGCACAAGACAGAGGTGCCCCCTGTCCCCGTTACTGTTCGCGTTGGCAATCGAGCCATTGGCCATAGCGCTGAGGGGCTCTAAGAAGTGGAGGGGGGTGCTCAGAGGAGGAGAGGAACATCGGGTGTCATTATATGCGGATGATTTGCTGCTATATGTGGCGGACCCAGTGGAGGGGATGCCAGAGATAATGCAGACACTCAGGGAGTTTGGAGAGTTCTCGGGATATAAATTGAATATGGGAAAGAGTGAACTTTCTGTGATGCACCCCGGGGAACAGGGCAGGGGGATAGACGATCTGCCGCTGAGGAGAGCAGCAAGGGATTTTCGATATCTAGGGATCCAGGTGGCCAGGAACTGGGGAACCTTGCATAAACTTAACTTGACGCGACTGGTAGAGCAGATGGAGGAGGACTTTAAGAGGTGGGACATGGTGCCCCTGTCTTTGGCGGGCAGAGTACAGGTGGTTAAAATGGTGGTCCTCCCAAGGTTTCTTTACGTGTTTCAGTGCCTCCCCATGCTGATTACAAAGGTCTTTTTCAAGAAAGTGGACAGGAGTATTATGGGCTTTGTGTGGGCTGGAAAGACCCCGAGGGTAAAGAGGGGGTTCCTGCAGCACAGTAGGGACAGAGGGGGACTGGCACTGCCGAGTCTGAGTGACTATTATTGGGCCGCCAACGTGTCCATGATATGTACGTGGATGAGGGAAGAAGAAGGGGCGGCGTGGAAAAGGCTGGAGATGGCGTCCTGTAAGGGAACAAGTTTAAAAGCACTGGCGATGGCGCCGTTACCGTTCCCCCCGAAAACATACACCACAAACCCAGTAGTGGGGGCGACTTTGAAGATTTGGGGGCAGTGGAGACGACATAGGGGAGTGACGGGTTCCTCTGTGTGGTCCCCGATAAGGAACAATCACAGGTTGGTCCCGGGGAGGATAGATGGGGGATTCCAATCTTGGCAGCGAGCAGGAATTGGGAAGTTGAAGGACTTGTTCTTGGACGGGACGTTCGCGAGTTTGGGAGCATTGGTAGAAAAATACAGGTTGCCACCTGGGAATGCCTTCCGATATATGCAAGTGAGGGCATTTGCGAGGCAACAGGTGAGGGAATTTCTGCAGCTCCCGGCGCAAGGGATCCAGGACAGAGTGATTTCTGTCGGTGAAGGTCGGTGAAGGTAAAGTGTCCGATATATACAGGGAAATGAGAGACGAGGGGGAGACGATGGTAGAGGAGCTGAAGGGTAAATGGGAGGAGGAGCTGGGGGAAGAGATTGAGGAGGGGCTGTGGGCAGATGCCCTAAGTAGGGTAAATTCCTCGTCCTCGTGTGCCAGGTTTAGTCTGATCCAATTCAAGGTTCTACACAGGGCGCATATGACGGGAGCAAGGCTGAGTAGATTTTTTGGAGTGGAGGATAGGTGCGGGAGGTGCGCGGGAAGCCCGGCGAACCACACCCACATGTTTTGGTCATGTCCGGTATTGCATGGGTTCTGGGTGGGTGCGGCAAGAGTGATCTCAAAGGTGGTGGGGGTCCGGGTCGAACCGAGCTGGGGGTTAGCTATATTTGGGGATGCAGAAGAGCCGGGAGTGCAGGAGGCGAGAGAGGCCGATGTTTTGGCCTTTGCGTCCCTAGTAGCCCGGCGAAGGATTCTACTTATGTGGAAAGAAGCTAAACCCCCAGGCGTGGAGGCCTGGATAAACGACATGGCAGGGTTTATAAAATTGGAGCGAATAAAATACGCACTAAGAGGTTCGGCTCAAGGGTTCACCAGGCGGTGGCAACCGTTCCTTGACTATCTCGCAGAGCGATAAGGGAAAACAGGAAAGACAGCAGCAGCAACCCGGGGGGGGGGGGGGGGGGGGGTGTATTCGGTGTTTGGGTTTTTTTTTCTTTTTTTCTCTTTCCATCCTAGTTGTTTATATTTATTTTTTTCAGTATTATTATTTCTCTTTTCTTGTCTTTTTCTGCACTTGTTGTTAGTTTAATATATTGTTTAAATAACGGTCAATGTACATTTTGTTACAAAGTTGTAAAAATGGAAAATTCTTTTTGATCGAAAAACTTTAATAAAATATATTTCAAAAAAAACAAAACTACTTATGAACCTAAAATTCATACTTAAAGAAAATTAGATTTAAAATAATGGGACTATTTCCACAGGTCCAGAGAAAGCTAAATGGTTTGAAAACTTGACTCTGGTAAATGATGAAAGCTGTTTCTTTGTCTGGGGAATCGGTAATAAGGGGAGGGGCAGAGGGGTCAACGATTTACATTTGGCATTGAGGAAAGAGATTAAGATATGTAAAGGGTTGTTAGAGAATGGAATGTTTTAACCATAGACAAAGTCATTGAAGCAGAGGTCAGTGTATAATTTTGAAACAAAGGGGCAGCACAGTGACACACTGGTTTGCACTGCTGTACCAGGTTTGATTCTGACCTTGGGTGACTGGGCAGAGCTTGGACGTTCTCTCCATGTACGCGTGGGTTTCCTCCGGGTACTCCGGTTTCCTACCACAGTCCAAAGATGTGCAGGTTAGATGGGGTTATGGCGATAGGGTGGGGGAGTGGGCCTGGGTACGGTGGCTCTTTCAGAGGGTCGGTGCAGACTCGACGGGCTAAATGGCCTCCTTCTGCACTGTAGGAATTCTATGATTCTAATGGGAAATATGGGATAGTGGCAGGACAGTGGAACTGGTTTAGATTCTTCTGGAAAAGCAATGACAGGGCAAATGGTGTTCTTTGGTGCTCGGATTTAGTTTCCTGAAGATGCCATTTGGCAACAAATTGGTTTCTTTTCAGTGACTTCAGTCAATAGTAGTCATGAGGAGCCCCAGAAAGACCAGTCCATGAAGTTTAATTTCTCATATAAAGTAAAACCGTACAGCATCGGAGAGCACAGCTAGTCCAAGCTGGGACTATCTGAACATGCCATAAGACCATAAGATATAGGAGCAGAATTAGGCCTCCTGTGCGACACCTTGTCAAAGGCCTTCTGGAAATCTGAATAGAGCGTGTCCACTGGCTCTCCTTTATCTAAGTTCCTCATTACCTCAAAGAATTGTAATAAATTTGACAGGCATGACATCCCCTTGACGAAGCCATGCTCACTCAGTCCTATTTTATCATGCATTTCTAAGTACTCCACAATCTCATCCTTAATGATGGACTCTAAAACCTTACCAAAAACCAAAGTCAGGCTAACCTGCCTATAATTTCCCATTTTCTCCCTCCCTCCCTTCTTAAACCGGAGTTTATAATCGCCATTTTCCAGTCCTCTGGTACCCTCCCTGCCTCCCGTGATGCCTGAAAGATCATCATTAATGCCTGCGCAATCTCCTCAAATATCTCCTTCAGAACCTCGGTGTGTAGTCCATCTGGTCCAGGTGGTTTATCCACCTTCAGACCTTTCAGTTTCCTCAGCACCTTCTCCTTAGTGATGGCCACTGCACTCACCTCTGCCCCCTGACTCTCTTGAAGTTCTGGTATGCCACTCGTGTCTTCCATTGTGAAGACTGATGAAAAGTACCTATTCAGTTCCTCTGCCATTTCTTTGTTTCCTATTACTACTTCTCCAGCCTCATTTTTCAGTGGCCCAATGTCTATTCTTGACTCTTACCTTTTATATTTCGATAAAAACTCTTGCTATCTTCTTTTATATTACTAGCAAGCTTACACTCATATTTCATCATCTCCCACCTTATTGCTTTCTTAATTATCTTCTGCTTGCTTTTAAAGGCTTCCCAATCCTCTGGCTTCCCTCGAATCCTCACCATATTGTATGCTTTTTCTTTTGCTTTATTCTGTCTTTGACTTACCTTGTCAGCCATGGATGCCTTGTCCTCCCCCGAGCATGTTTCCTCCTCCTCGGGATGAATTTGAGTTGTGCCTTCTGAATAACCCCCAAAAACTCCGCCATTGCTATTCCACCAACTTCCCTGCTAGGCTCCCCTTCCAATCAACTCTGGCCAGCTCCCCCCCCCATGTCTTTGTAGTTACCTTTATTTAATTGTAATACCGTTACATCTGATTGCAGCTTCTCCCTCTCAAACTGCAGGGTAAATTTTATGTCACAGCCCCCTAAGGGTTCCTTCACCTTAAGTTCCCTAATCAAGTCTGCCTCATTACACATCACCAAATCCAGAATTGCCTGTTCCCTAGTAGGCTCTGTCACAAGCTGCTCCAAAAAACCATCTCGTAGACATTCCACAAATTCTTTTTCTTGGGATCCGCTCCCAACCTGATTTTCCCAGTCCATCTGCATATTGAAGTCCCCCATGATTATTGTAATATTGCCTTTCTGATATGCCTTTTCTATCTCCTGATTTATTTCTCCCCCACATTCTGACAAGTGCTAGGGGGCTTGTACATAATAATAATCGCTTATTGTCGCAAGTAGGCTTCAATGAATTTACTGTGAAAAGCCCCGAGTCGCCACATTCCGGCGTCTGTTCAGGGAGACTGCTACGGGAATTGAACCCGCGCTGCTGGCCTTGTTCTCCACTACAAGCCAGCTGTTTAGCCCACTGTGCTAAACCAGCCCCAGTAGCAACTCCCATCGGAGTCTTTTTTCCTTTGCGATTCCTCAATTCTATGCCTTCCAACCCTATATCAGTTCTTGAAATCAATTTAGTTTCATTTCTTACTAACAATGCAACTCCGCCCCCTCTGCTCATCTGCTTGTCCTTTGCATAGGACACA
Organism: Scyliorhinus torazame; assembly: GCF_047496885.1. Classification (NCBI taxonomy): domain Eukaryota; kingdom Metazoa; phylum Chordata; class Chondrichthyes; order Carcharhiniformes; family Scyliorhinidae; genus Scyliorhinus; species Scyliorhinus torazame. The sequence goes on along the minus strand of NC_092714.1, from coordinate 41,121,786 downwards.
TATCCTTGTATATTTAGATCCCAGCCCTGATCCCTTTGCAGCCATGTCTCTGTGATGCCCACAATATCGTACCCACCAATTTCAATGTGCTACAAGCTCATTTACCTTGATTCATGTACTGTGCACATTTCAGTACAACACCCTTCAGTCCTGCGTTGACCGCCCCCTTCTCATATTTGTCCCCTTATCTGCTGTGCCTGAAGTTAGATTCCTGCTGCTTTCCATACTCTCTGCTCTATTACGTGTTCTGGAAACTTTACTCACCTCACCTGAGCCCTCCTCCCTTAACTAGTTTAAAGTCCTCATCATTAACCTGAACTCCTACCTTCTCCTTTAACTTTGATTTGCTAATTTTCCATACAACTGAAGTGAAACTTCCCCACCCACTATTTAGTTTGCCGGTTCCTTCTGTGCCGTCATTTTTCGGGTGAAATTGACAAGCCCCGCTGTTGGACCTCCGTCCCTCAGCGGTGTGAAATTATACACATGTACAGCATGTAACGAGTTAATGTTATGTTAAGCCTAGCCACTAGAGGGAGCTAAGGGACAGTGCTATACATTGCACAGGCTCTTGGGCTTCTGGGTCAGATTAGGTTGGAGCTCGAGGAGATTAGATTCGTAGTGTATTGCAGAGTTAGTTAAAATATAATTGTTACAGTTAGTAGATATAGATAGTGGGCTGGATTCTCCGCCCCGCCCCACCACATTTCTGTTTTATCCCGCCGGCGGGATGCGCTGTTTCACCGGCTGGTCAATGGGGTTTCCCATTGTGGGGCAGCCGGAAAGACGGAGCATCCCACCGGCAGAGAATCCAGCCCCGTGTTAGTGAGTGTAGTTTAATTCTTATATGTACATTTGCTATTTGGAATAAGTGTCAAACTCACATTTAGTAGTGTTGAAATAAAGTTAGTTTTGTTCTTTAAAAAGAGCTTTGTGATCACTACGTTTACTATCCTAGAAACCCCTCACAAAGATCACCACACGCGGGGAAGCACATATTCCATGAGCCCCATAGGGACATCAATTGGGTCGTTCCCATGGATCTCATGTGGGTTACAACACAGTCCCACATAGCTGGTGTTAAAAATTCAAAATATTCGCTTCTTGGAATTGTTATCTTTCACTGGCCTTTTCTACCTATTGTTTTCTGCATCTTTATTACACTTTGTGTAAAAAGACCTTCCACCTAATTATCCCATAAAGTATTTGAATAAATTCCCTCATTAAACTGTTCACATCAGCCTCCTCCCAAGGTTCCCAGCATCACTGATGCTAATCTTCAGCCAATTTGATTCACTCCACATAATATTAATAAATGGCTGAAGGCACAACTTGTGCACCAGAGCCAGTTCCCCAACCAAGTTGTTCCAGCACAGCTACAACACTGACGTCTATCTGGAAATGTGGAAAATTGCCCAGGCATGTCTTGTACACAAACAACAGAACAAATCAATTCTGGCCAATTACTGCCCATCAGTGACCTCTCGATCATCAGCAAAGTGTTGGAATGTGTCACCCATAGTGTTGGAATGTGTCACCAGTTATGCTAGCAGGCAACACAAAGCAACAACCCGCTCACTAATGCTCAGTTTGTGTTCCGTCAGGGTCACTCTGTTCCTGATCTCATTACAGACTTGGTCCAAACATGGATAAAATAACTGAACTCCAGAGAGGAGGGGAGTGTAACTGCCCTTGTCTTGAAGGCAGCATTTGGCCGAGTATGGCATGAACGAGCCCTGGGAAAACTAAAGTCAGTAAGATTCAGGAGGAAACCCGTACACAGGTTGCAGTCTTACCTAACTTGAAATGAGATCATTGTGGTTGTTGGAAGCTGATCATCTCAGTCCGAAGACATTGCTGCAGGAGTTCCTCAGGATAGAGTCCAGATCAGGCAGCACGTTGGCGCAGTGAGTAGCACTGCTGCGTCACGGCGTAGAGGTCCCAGGTTCAATCCCGGCTCTGGGTCACTGTCCGTGTGGAGTTTGCACATTCTCCAGATTTTGCGTGGGTTTTGCCCCCAGAATGCAAAAGATGTGCAGGGTCGGTGAATTGGTCAAGCTAAATTGCCCCTTAATTGGAAAAAATAAATTGGATACTCTAAATTTAGTGGGGTTACTGGGTTATGGGGATAGGGTGGAGGTGTTGACCTTGGGTAGGGTGCTCTTTCCAAGAGCCAGTGCAGACTCGATGGGCCGAATGGCCTCCTTCTGCACTGTAAATTCTATGATCTCCAGTCGATTTCGGCGGGAGAACAGCTGGTGAGTCAGTGCCCAGTCGATTTCGGCAGGAGAACAGCTGGTGAGTCAGTTTCAGTGGGAGCAGTGTGGAAGTGGCTGCTGGGAGGTAAGTCTGTCCTTTAAAAGCACTTGTCTTTGCAGGGGCAGGCCAGTCAATTTCGGCGGGAGAACAGCTGGTGAGTCAGTTTCAGCGGGAGCAGTGCGGAAGTGGCTGCTGGGAGGTAAGTCTGTCCTTTAAAAGCACTTGTCTTTGCAGGGGCAGGCCAATCGATTTCGGCGTGAGAACAGCTGGTGAGTCAGTTTCAGCGGGAGCAGTGCGGGAGTGGCTGCTGGGAGGTAAGTCTGTCCTTTAAAAGCACTTGTCTTTGCAGGGGCAGGCCAGTCGATTTCGGCGTGAGAACAGCTGATGAGTCAGTTTCAGCGGGAGCAGTGCGGAAGTGGCTGCTGGGAGGTAAGTCTGTCCTTTAAAAGCACTTGTCTTTGCAGGGGCAGGCCAGTCGATTTCGGCGTGAGAACAGCTGGTGAGTCAGTTTCAGCGGGAGCAGTGCGGAAGTGGCTGCTGGGAGGTAAGTCTGTCCTTTAAAAGCATTTGTCTTTGCAGGGGCAGGCCAGTCGATTTCGGCGGGAGAATCAGCTGGTGAGTCAGTTTCAGCGGGAGCAGTGCGGAACTGGCTGCTGGGAGGTAAGTCTGTCCTTTAAAAGCACTTGTCTTTGCAGGGGCAAGCCAGTCGATTTCGGCGGGAGTGGAGCTGGCTGGTTAGTCAATTTCAGCAGGAGCTAAGAATTTTTCTTTTTTTAAATTAGTGTTTTAGGCGGGAACAGGAAGTCGACCCGCGGACGTCTGGGAAGACCCTCACCAATAAATTCTGGTGGAGAGCAAACCCGAGACACTACACGTGTAGTGTCTCCCACCCGCCCTCCTCCTCTAACCTAATAATAAAACCCATTGGTCTGAGGTAAGTACCATATTTTATTATATTATTATTATTTTTTATAAAAAATTTAATTTAGTTGTTAGCCAGATCTTGGTAGAAAGTTAGAGGAATGGCAGGGAAGGGAGTGCAATGTTCCTCCTGCAGGATGTTTGAGGTGAGGGATGCAGTTAGTGTCCCTGCTGATTTTACCTGCAGGAAGTGCTGCCATCTCCAGCTCCTCCAAGACCGAGTTAGGGAACTGGAGCTGGAGTTGGAAGAACTTCGGATCATTCGGGAGGCAGAAGGGGTCATAGATAGCAGCTTCAGGGAATTAGTTACACCAAAGATTGGAGATAGGTGGGTAACTGTAAGAGGGACTGGGAAAAAGCAGTCAGTGCAGGGATCCCCTGCGGTCGTTCCCCTGAGAAACAAGTATACCGCTTTGGATACTTGTGGGGGGGACGACTTACCAGGGGTAAGCCATGGGGTACGGGCCTCTGGCACGGAGTCTGTCCCTGTTGCTCAGAAGGGAAGGGGGGAGAGGAGCAGAGCATTAGTAATTGAGGACTCTATAGTCAGGGGCACAGATAGGAGATTTTGTGGGAGCGTGAGAGACTCACGTTTGGTATGTTGCCTCCCAGGTGCAAGGGTACGTGATGTCTCGGATCGTGTTTTCCGGGTCCTTAGGGGGGAGGGGCAGCAGCCCCAAGTCGTGGTCCACATTGGCACTAACGACATAGGTAGGAAAGGGGACAAGGATGTCAGGCAGGCTTTCAGGGAGCTAGGATGGAAGCTCAGAACTAGAACAAACAGAGTTGTTATCTCTGGGTTGTTGCCCGTGCCACGTGATAGTGAGATGAGGAATAGGGAGAGAGAGCATTTAAACACGTGGCTACAGGGATGGTGCAGGCGGGAGGGATTCAGATTTCTGGATAACTGGGGCTCTTTCTGGGGAAGATGGGACCTCTACAGACAGGATGGTCTACATCTGAACCTGAGGGGCACAAATATCCTGGGAGTGAGATTTGTTAGTGCTCTTTGGGGGGGTTTAAACTAATGCAGCAGGGGCATGGGAACCTGGATTGTAGTTTTAGGGTAAGGGAGAATGAGAGTAGAGAGGTCAGGAGCACAGATTTGACGTCGCAGGAGGGGGCCAGTGTTCAGGTAGGTGGTTTGAAGTGTGTCTACTTCAATGCCAGGAGTATACGAAACAAGGTAGGGGAACTGGCAGCATGGGTTGGTACCTGGGACTTCGATGTTGTGGCCATTTCGGAGACATGGATAGAGCAGGGACAGGAATGGATGTTGCAGGTTCCGGGGTTTAGGTGTTTTAGTAAGCTCAGAGAAGGAGGCAAAAGAGGGGGAGGTGTGGCGCTGCTAGTCAAGAGCAGTATTACGGTGGCGGAGAGGATGCGAGATGGGGACTCTTCTTCCGAGGTAGTATGGGCTGAAGTTAGAAACAGGAAAGGAGAGGTCACCCTGTTGGGAGTTTTTTATAGGCCTCCTAATAGTTCTAGGTATGTAGAGGAAAGGATGGCGAAGATGATTCTGGATAAGAGCGAAAGTAACAGGGTAGTTATTATGGGAGACTTTAACTTTCCAAATATTGACTGGAAAAGATATAGTTCGAGTACAATAGATGGGTCGTTTTTTGTACAGTGTGTGCAGGAGGGTTTCCTGAAACAATATGTTGACAGGCCAACAAGAGGCGAGGCCACGTTGGATTTGGTTTTGGGTAATGAACCAGGCCAGGTGTTGGATTTGGAGGTAGGAGAGCACTTTGGGGACAGTGACCACAATTCGGTGACGTTTACGTTAATGATGGAAAGGGATAAGTATACACCGCAGGGCAAGAGTTATAGCTGGGGGAAGGGCAATTATAATGCCATTAGACGTGACTTGGGGGGGATAAGGTGGAGAAGTAGGCTGCAAGTGTTGGGCACACTGGACAAGTGGGGCTTGTTCAAGGATCAGCTACTGCGTGTTCTTGATAGGTATGTACCAGTCAGGCAGGGAGGAAGGCGTCGAGCGAGGGAACCGTGGTTTACCAAGGAAGTGGAATCTCTTGTTAAGAGGAAGAAGGAGGCCTATGTGAAGATGAGGTGTGAAGTTTCGGGTGGGGCGATGGAGAGTTACAAGGTAGCGAGGAAGGATCTAAAGAGAGAGCTAAGACGAGCAAGGAGGGGACATGAGAAGTATTTGGCAGGAAGGATCAAGGAAAACCCAAAAGCTTTCTATAGGTATGTCAGGAATAAGCGAATGACTAGGGAAAGAGTAGGACCAGTCAAGGACAGGGATGGGAAATTGTGTGTGGAGTCTGAAGAGATAGGCGAGATACTAAATGAATATTTTTCGTCAGTATTCACTCAGGAAAAAGATAATGTTGTGGAGGAGAATGCTGTGCCCCAGGCTAATAGAATAGATGGCATTGAGGTACGTAGGGAAGAGGTGTTGGCAATTCTGGACAGACTGAAAATAGATAAGTCCCCGGGACCTGATGGGATTTATCCTAGGATTCTCTGGGAGGCCAGGGAAGAGATTGCTGGACCTTTGGCTTTGATTTTTATGTCATCATTGGCTACAGGAATAGTGCCAGAGGGCTGGAGGACAGCAAATGTGGTCCCTTTGTTCAAAAAGGGGAGCAGAGACAACCCCGGCAACTATAGACCGGTGAGCCTCACGTCTGTAGTGGGTAAAGTCTTGGAGGGGATTATAAGAGACAAGATTTATAATCATCTAGATAGGAATAATATGATCAGGGATAGTCAGCATGGCTTTGTGAAGGGTAGGTCATGCCTCACAAACCTTATTGAGTTCTTTGAGAAGGTGACTGAACAGGTAGATGAGGGTCGAGCAGTTGATGTGGTGTATATGGATTTCAGCAAAGCGTTTGATAAGGTTCCCCACGGTAGGCTATTGCAGAAAATACGGAGGCTGGGGATTGAGGGTGATTTAGAGATGTGGATCATAAATTAGCTAGCTGAAAGAAGACAGAGGGTGGTGGTTGATGGGAAATGTTCAGAATGGAGTACAGTCACAAGTGGAGTACCACAAGGATCTGTTCTGGGGCCGTTGCTGTTTGTCATTTTTATCAATGACCTAGAGGAAGGCGCAGAAGGGTGGGTGAGTAAATTTGCAGACGATACTAAAGTCGGTGGTGTTGTCGATAGTGTGGAAGGATGTAGCAGGTTACAGAGGGATATAGATAAGCTGCAGAGCTGGGCTGAGAGGTGGCAAATGGAGTTTAATGTAGAGAAGTGTGAGGTGATTCACTTTGGAAGGAATAACAGGAATGCGGAATATTTGGCTAATGGTAAAGTTCTTGAAAGTGTGGATGAGCAGAGGGATCTAGGTGTCCATGTACATAGATCCCTGAAAGTTGCCACCCAGGTTGATAGGGTTGTGAAGAAGGCCTATGGAGTGTTGGCCTTTATTGGTAGAGGGATTGAGTTCCGGAGTCGGGAGGTCATGTTGCAGCTGTACAGAACTCTGGTACGGCCGCATTTGGAGTATTGCGTACAGTTCTGGTCACCGCATTACAGGAAGGATGTGGAGGCTTTGGAGCGGGTGCAGAGGAGATTTACCAGGATGTTGCCTGGTATGGAGGGAAAATCTTATGAGGAAAGGCTGATGGACTTGAGGTTGTTTTCGTTGGAGAGAAGAAGGTTAAGAGGAGACTTAATAGAGGCATACAAAATGATCAGGGGGTTGGATAGGGTGGACAGTGAGAGCCTTCTCCCGCGGATGGAAATGGCTGGCACGAGGGGACATAACTTTAAACTGAGGGGTAATAGATATAGGACAGAGGTCAGAGGTAGGTTCTTTACGCAAAGAGTAGTGAGGCCGTGGAATGCCCTACCTGCTACAGTAGTGAACTCGCCAACATTGAGGGCATTTAAAAGTTTATTGGATAAACATATGGATGATAATGGCATAGTGTAGGTTAGATGGCTTTTGTTTCGGTGCAACATCGTGGGCCGAAGGGCCTGTACTGCGCTGTATTGTTCTATGTTCTATGTTCTATCTACGATCCAAACATCTGCAGCTGTTCCATCAACGACATTCTTCCTAACATAAGGTCAGAAATGGGGATGTTGGCTGATGCACATAATTCAGCACCATTTGCAACTCCTTAGCTACTGGAGCAGTACAAGGCCATATGCAACTAGCCCTGGACAGCATTCAGGCCTGGTCTGGCAAGTGGCAAGCAGCATTCATGCCATCGTAAGTGTCAGGCAATGACCATCTCCAACACAGATAATCTAACCATCTTGTCTTGACATTCAAAGTCTTTACCTGTGCTGAATCCCTCCTCCATCAACATCCTGGGGGTTATCATTGACCAGAAATTGAACTGGATTGTGGCTACAAGAGCAGGTCATAGGCTAGGAATTCTGATGCAAATATCTCAGCCCCTAACCCCCACACCCGCTCCCCCCCTCAAAGCCTGTCCACAATCTACAAGACACCAGTCAGGAGTATAATGGAATACTCTCCACTTGCCTGGGTGGTGGAGTTGCAGCAACATTCAAGAAGCTCAACACCTTCCAGGACATAGCAGCACACTGGATTGGCACCCCACCTACCAAGTTAAACATTCACTTCCTCCGTCACCGATGCACAGTGGCAGCAATCAGTACCATTTACAAGATGCACTCAGCAAATCACCAAGTCTTCTTCGACAACATCTACCGCACCCACAACCTCTACCACCTAGAACGACAATAGCAGCAGAAACCACCACCTGCACGTTCGCCGCCAAGACACTCACTGTGCAGACTTGGAACCAAATGTCACAGGATCAAAATCCTGGAACTCCCTCTCTAACAGCATTGTGGGTGTATCTACACCACATGGTCTGCAGTGCTTCACAAAACGGCTCACCACCACCTTCTCAAGGGCAATTAGGGATGGGCAATAAATGCTGGCTTTTCTTATTTACTGCCACTGCTCATTCTTTCTACCAAAATGTACCAATCTGAAATGAGGAATCAAGGGGGCAAAAAGGGATCATGAAATATCTTTAGCAAAGAGGGTTAAGGAAAATCCCAAAGCCTTTTATTCATATATAAGGAGCAAGAGGGTAACTAGAGAAAGGGTTGGCCCACTCAAGGACAAAGGAGGAAAGTTATGCGTGGAGTCAGAGAAAATGGGTGAGATTCTTAACGAGTACTTTGCACCGGTATTCACCGAGGAGAGGGACATGACGGATGTTGAGGTTAGGGATAGATGTTTGATTACTCTAGGTCAAGTCGGCATAAGGAGGGAGGATGTGTTGGGTATTCTAAAAGGCATTAAGGTGGACAAGTCCCCAGGCCCGGATGGGATCTGTCCCAGGTTACTGAGGGAAGTGAGAGAGGAAATAGCTGGGGCCTTAACATATATCTTTGCAGCATCCTTGAACACGGGTGAGGTACCAGAGGACTGGAGAAAAGCTAATGTTGTCCCCTTGTTTAAGAAGGGTAGCTGGGATAATCCAGGTAATTATAGACCGGTGAGCCTGACGTCAGTGGTAGGGAAGCTGCTGGAGAAGATACTGAGGGATAGGATCTATTCCCATTTGGAAGAAAATGGGCTTATCAGTGATAGGCAACATGGTTTTGTGCAGGGAAGGTCATGTCTTACCAACTTAATAGAATTCTTTGAGGAAGTGACAAAGTTGATTGATGAGGGAAGGGCTGTAGATGTCATATACATGGACTTCAGTAAGGCATTTGATAAGGTTCCCCATGGTAGGCTGATGGAGAAAGTGAAGTCTCATGGGGTCCAGGATGTGCTGGCTAGATGGATAAAGAACTGGCTGGGCAACAGGAGACAGAGAGTAATAGTGAAAGGGAGTTTCTCAAAATGGAGAACTGAGACCAGTGGTGTTCCACAGGGATCCGTGCTGGGGCCACTGTTGTTTGTAATATACATAAATGATCTGGAGGAAGGTATAGGCGGTCTGATTAGCAAGTTTGCAGATGACACTAAGATTGGTGGAGTAGCAGATAGTTAAGGGGACTGTCAGAGAATACAGCAGAATATAGATAGATTGGAGAGTTGGATGGAGAAATGGCAGATGGAGTTCAATCCGGGCAAATGCGAGGTGATGCGTTTTGGAAGATCCAATTCAAGAGCGAACTATATGGTAAATGGAAAAGCCCTGGGGAAAATTGATGTACAGAGAGATCTGGGTGTTCAGGTCCATTGTACCCTGAAGGTGGCTGCGCAGGTCGATAGAGTGGTCAAGAAGGCATACGGCATGCTTTCCTTCATCGGAAGGGGTATTGAGTGCAAGAGTTGGCAGGTCATGTTACAGTTGTATAAGACTTTGGTTCGGCCACATTTGGAATACTGTGTACAGTTCTGGTCTCCACATTACCAAAAGGATGTGGATGCTTTGGAGAAGGTGCAGAAGAGGTTCACCAGGATGTTGCCTGGTATGGAGGTGCTAGCTATGAAGAGAGGTTGAGTAGATTAGGATTATTTTCATTAGAAAGACGGAGGTTGAGGGGGGACCTCATTGAGGTCTACAAAATCATGAGAGGTATAGACAGGGTGGATAGCAAGAAGCTTTTTCCAGAGTAGAGGACTCAATTACTAGGGGTCACGAGTTCAAGGTGAGAGGGGAAAAGTTTGAGGGAGATATGCGTGGAAAGTTCTTTACGTAGAGGATGGTGGATGCCTGGAACGCATTGCTGGCGGAGGTGGTAGAGGCGGGCACGATAGCATCATTTAAGATGTATCTAGACAGATACATGAATGGGCAGGGAGGAGAGGGATACAGATCCTTAGAAAATAGGCGTCAGTTTTAGATAGAGGATCTGGATCAATGCAGGCTTGGAGGGCCGAAGGGCCTGTTCCTGTGCTGTAATTTTTCTTTGTACCACTTCATGCTTGTCTGCAGAGCTCTAATGATGACCATGAAACCATTGTTCATTGTCGTAAAAACCCATCTGGTTCACTATGTCCTTTAGGGAAGGGAATCTGTGCCTGGCCTACATGTGACTCCTGGTCCACAGCAACGTGGGTGACGCTTAACTGCTCCCTCAAGGGCAATTGGGGATGGGCAACAAATGTGGCCGACCTGCGACACCCATGCCCCATGAACAAATTTTTAAAAATTCTACCAGCTTTGTCCTCCTAAAATCTATCACTCCCCTCTTTACAGTTCATAATACTTCACAGTACCTCAACTGTCTAATTATTCTACCCTTCTCCACACTGAACTGCGTTCACTGCTTTCTGCTCCAATTACCTTAAAGAATCTAGTCCAGTGTTAATGTTTCATTTGCTCACCTATTTTAGAATCCTTTGTAGTCTTGGAGGTTGTGTATGCAATACTCTCACCCAAGTGGCATACACACCCTCCAAGACTATAAAGGATTCTACAATAGGTGAGCAATTGAAAAATGGACACTGAAAATCACCCAAGCAATTCATATACATATACTAGTGCATAGTCCATGGAGCTTGTATGCATTTGTATTGTTCTCTGCATTGGTGGCCAGTGCTCAGCCCTGTAATCGTGCCTGGTTTAAGGTGACATTATGAACGTTGTATTCCACTGTGAGTGAAGCTGGGGCGGGTGTTTACTCATGCCTCCAGGCAGTCAATTATCATAATGGTTATGTCTCATATTTTGTTCGCTTTTCAAAAAGGTGATCAGAAACTTCGGAAAGGAAAATGTTCTTTCAAAACCAGTATCTGGTAATTTGGGTGTAATATGATTGGTGAGACAGAAAAAGAGAAATAATTCATTTATTGAGATATTAGAAATACCTGAATGCTGCAGCTAATCAATCGTATTCATAACTGATCCATAAAAAAGTTCTGAAGGTACATATGTACCTTTCATCACAACACTGACCCCAGCCATCTGCCAAAAGCTGATAGCTTCTTTCCAACATGAAATGTTCTCAGTTACAGTTGTCCTCTTTTTTTCTGTTTTGAAGCCAATTATTAACTTAATGTCACATTTTATTTACCTGCTGTTCTGGCAGTCCTGACATTATCCACAGATAATGGAAGTGTTGAATTGTCAAAACCTTTTGAAAATCCAATTATGTAATATCAAGCACATGTCAATTCTTTAGTGTTGTAATAACTTCACCAAGGCCAGTCTCCAATCAATAACTCCCTTTATTAAAGTAACAGAAATGGCCGTTAACATGGCTTACAACCCCAGCCTGGGGACCTACAGAAATGCTGGTCCAGGTCGGAACTGCAGGTTTTAAACTCCCGCCATGCACCTCCTTTTGGGTGAGCCTTTGCCCACTCATTAGGGGAATTCATATACCACGAAGCCCATCGGAGATCTATTGGTGATTCTCTCATGTCCTTTGTGGCCATCATATCCCTCCCCCCTTAAGTCTGCTTCCGCCTCAGTATTCCCCCGGTGAGGAGGTCTCTTCCACCTTTTCACAGTTGTTGCTAACTTTGCCTTAGTTTAATTGCTCTGTTTTATTACCTTTGCTCTTGAGTCGCCAGGTATCTTTATGATACTGCCACGTGGTTCAAGTCCGAGTAATGATCAATAATCCAATACACCGATTAGTAAGATTTAAATCAAAGCACATTTATTATACACAGTAATCACTACTCATGCACAAATTCTACGTTTAAGCTACTTCTACAACTAACAGGCCTATACTTAACTTGGAACTGGCCCACCAGGTCAGGGAAACAAATGGCCTTTCGTTCGGGTTCTGAGCCTGCGGGATTCGAAGTTGGTACAGATTGATAGCTAGGAGCACCTATCTCGTAGCCAGCGTTGAAGTAAGACTTACAGTTTTCGACCAGCTGCTGAAGAGTGAAGAGCTGGCAAAGCGGTGGTGAAGAGCTGAAGAGCTGAGGAAGAGCTGGCAGAGAGCGACTTGAACTTGGGGTTCAATTCTTATAGTCCCCAGGGGCTTCCTGCCTTTCGGGGCGGACCCTGTACCTGGTCCCAAGTGATTGGACTTTGTCCACAGATAATGGAAGTGTTGCATTGTCAAAACCTTGACAATGCAAGGTCTCGAGGTGGTCGTTCACCTCCTTTTGTGTAGGCTTCTGCTGGTGCCGAAGAGTCTGGTTTTGCTTTGTGTGTCTAAATGTTGCTTATTGTTCCCGGGGATTGCTCATTAGTATGCAGATGGCTGGTGTTTTGTTATGCTGATGGTTGCTGGTATCGATCTTGTCTGGCCTTTCCAGAGGTAAATACACAGCCAACCTGCAGCTGCTCATTTTTGTCCTGTTGGCTGACTTTCCCATCAGCCTTTGCCGTTCGCCATTTTAAATTGGGTGTTGGCCATTTTAAGTGGCTACACAATCGACCTGAGGTCCGTTGAGGGTGGGATGGGATCTGGAGGGGTGAACCGGATTGATGATCTTCGCTTCCGGTGGGAGCACCAAAGAGTTACCAATGCGGAATCCTCCTCGGTGTCCTCGGAACGCCTGATTCATCTGCATCCATTTCGGAGCCTGAGTCCTCGTTATCAAGGGAGACGAGCACAGGATTCTCCATGGGTGGTAGCCCTGCACTGGCGGCAGCCACCTCTGTGGCCGATGGCGAGGCTTGTTCAGGGCCAGACTCCCTACTTCTAAAGTGGTCCAGGTGATTCCTCTTCTGGTTGCTAAAAGCATCCAGCTGTTTCCTCAAAACGCACCTATGCTCTGAAGGATGCCAGCCCAGTTTTCTCCAATCTGACTCCGGGGACCGAACTGGAGCCACCTCTGAAGTTGGTCGCATAGACTAGGTTACCTGTCCTGAATATTCTTTCGGATCTCAGAGAATCATAATTTGTTTTCTCTTGTTGGGACTCCACCCCCGTTGGGGTTGTAAGCTGTGGTAGCGGCCCTTTTTGTTACTTTAATAAAGGGAGTTATTGATAAGTGCATTCGCACTTATGGCCACCTGACGTAGCTCCTGGTGAGCATTTTCAATGTAGAGACCCCAGGGTGGCCATGATGTAGCTCTAGTTGGTTGGGCACTGTCCAGGGTAGGGGGCGACTACCCAGGACCTCCAAAGAATAATAACGGCCTTAACACTAAGTTCATCTTTCTCGGTCAGATAAGGTTTCATGTTGCCATGTGATGACTGGACAACTTTAAGAATATTGGGTTCTATGTATTGCGAAATTTAAGGGTTAAAAGCCTTAAATTAGGGTGTGTTAGAGTAGGTTAGAGTGTGTTTGACTTCTGTAGTCATGTTTTTTTTATTTTATTTTATTTTATAGGGCCTAAATGCTTTTAGCAACCAGAAGGTGAAATTGACAGAGGAATGTGTTTTTCAACCTAGGCTAATGGACTGATATGACTGGGGAAGTCCCTGGGGAGATAATGTGCTTTGCAGCCTGCAGAGAAAATGGGCTGGATTCTCCGCGGTTGGGGTGCTCCATTTTGCCAGCAGCCCGCGGGTTCCCCGATGGCGTGGGGCTGCCCCACAATGGGAAACCCCATTGACCAGCCGGCAAAACGGAGCATCCCGCCGGCGTGCTGAACCAGAAATCTGGCGGGGCGGAGAATCCAGCCCAACTTGTTTTTCAGCTTGGGGTGTTCAGGTAATTGGTGGGTGGAGACAAGCAATGTAGTGAGATATTATGAGAAGCTGTGGAGAGGCAAGTTTTGGAGACAGTCGTGGAGAGAGGCAGTTTTGGGAGAAAGCTGTGGAGAGAGGAGTTTAGTTCTGATCTGCCTAACAGTGAGTCCACAACTCTCCCACAGTAAAATAGATTGACAGTTGTGTGTTTCTTTTATTGTTCTTTAATGGGAAATTGAGTTGTAGTGTTTAAAGTGCAAATTGTAAGCTGTTCTTTGCTGGTGTGAATTTACATAGAATTTTCAGTGCAGAAGGAAGCCCATCGAGTCTGCCGGCCCTTGGAAAGAGCACCCTACCTAAGCCCACACTTCTACCATATCCCCATAACCCAGCAACCTCACTTTTTGGACACTGAGGCCAATTTAGAATTTAGAATGAAATGAAAAATGAAAATTGCTTATTGTCACAAATAGGCTTCAAATGAAGTTACTGTGAAAAGCCCCTAGTCGCCACATTCCGCCCCCTGTTCGGGGAGGCTGGTACGGGAATTGAACCGTGCTGCTAGCCTGCCCGCTTTCAAAGCCAGCGATTTAGCCCTGTGCTAAACCAGCCTCTTGGGCCAATCCACCTAACCTGCACATCTTTGGACTGTGGGAGGAAACCGGAGCACCCGGAAGAAACCATGCAAACACTGGGCAAACGTGCAGACTCTGCATGGACAGGCAGTGACCCAAGCCGGGAATTGAACACAGGTCCCTGGCGTTATGAAGCAACGGTGCTAACTACTGTGCTACCGTGCAGTTAACAAAGTTTGATATTATAGTCATAATAAAGTTTTGTTTTTAAAAAATAAGCAAGCCCTACTAATGCATGCAATCACTCCGGGAGCAAATAATTATTTCTGCAGTGTCACAAATAAATTAAAATATTGGGGTTTTGGACCAGTATCCTAGCCACTGCTGGGATCTGGTCTGAGATGTAATATTGGAAAGTTGTTTTCGGACTCTGCCGTTCAGGATCGAGTGCTTCAATTTTGACAGTGTTGGATCCTTTTGTGTTCAGGTCTTGATTTGCTTAGCCAACACTGGTAACGTCTCTAAGAAATTCAGGTCTTCGTAATATCTTCTAGGGTGTCACGGTAGCACAGTGGTTAGCACTGTTGCTTCACAGCGCCAGGGACCCCGGTTCGATTCCCGACTTGGGTCACTGTCTGTGCGGAGTCTGCACGTTCTCTCCGTGTCTGCGTGGGTTTCCTCCGGGTGCTCCGTTTTCTTCCCCCCGAAAGACGTGCTTGTTAGGTGAATTGGACATTCTGAATTCTCCCTCAGTGTACCCGAACAGGTGTCGGAGTGTGGTGGCGAGGGGATTTTCACAGTAACTTCATTGCAGTTTTAATGTAAGCCTACCTGTGACAATAATAAAGATTATTATTATTATTCTAATGCTGGCAAGGGAGCCGGGCTTGTGGGCAGCGGGAGGCGACATAAGGCATCAACATCAGTTATTCAGGTTCCAGGGGGTTGTTCTAAGAGATATTCATAAGCTGCAATTAACAGGGCCCAGTGCTGTATCTGGGAGGAGGCAATAGGGCGGAAATTACTTTATCCTCCATAAAAGTCCCAATGAGGGCTTGTGGTCAGTCACACACCTGCCATTGACATACTGGTGAATTTATTTAACACCAAACACAACCGGCAAGCCCTCAATCTCAGTTTGAGAGTAATTCTGCTCAGCGTCTGAGAGGGTCCTGGATACATAGGCGATGGGTCTTTCTAGTCCGTCTTTCCAGCGGTGTTAACGTACCGCCACATCCTGTAAAGAGAAGCATTGCGTATCAGGATGAGTTTCTTTCTGGGGTTGAAATGGGCCAATAGATTGGAAGAGAGCAGCTGCCATTTTACTCTTCAAAAGCCTCCACCTGTGCCCCCCCCCCCCCCACCCCAGATAATTACTGATGCTTTCTCAGTATGTGTAACGGAGACAGCAAGGACGCCAGGTTCAGGATGAACTTCCATGTAATAATTGATTAATGCCAGGAAGGATTTCAATTCTGTGGTACTTCTTGGAGTTAGCGCTTCCTTAATGGTCCAGATCTTGTCCTCTACTGGGTGGACCCCCTTTTTTGTCCACCCGATAGCCCAAATAGGTCACTTCGCTCACCTGGAAAATGCATTTCCCCCTTTTGGCATGTGCCCCATGCTTTCAAAATTTGCCACAAGACCTCATCTAAACAACCCTCTTATGGACTGACCTGATTAACACTACACCCCTGTATGCTTCACCCCATGCCAGTGTTTATGGAGTTACATTGTGTACCTTGTGTTGCCCTATTATGCATTTTCTTTTCTTTTCATGTACTTAATGATCTGTTGAGCTGCTCCCAGAAAAATACTTTTCACTGTATCTCAGTACACGTGACAATAAGCAAAATCCAAATCCATCTAGATTTGCCAGATGCTCTTGTTCTGAAGTCCCTGTGATCAGAACATCATCCAAATGCACCACCAGTTTGGGTAACCCTTGGAGTATGATCTCCAGGACCCATTGGAATATGGTGCATGCTGACGAGACCTCAAAGAGCAAGCGAATATGCTTGGTTGGCCCTGTGTTGATCATGACGTATTTGCAGGAAGGCTCGTCTAATTCGAGTTGAAGATAGACGTGGTTCATATCTTACTTAGTAAATGTCTGGCCACCTTCTAGTTTGGCATCATAGAATTCCTACAGTGCAGAAGGAGGCCATTCAGCCCATCAATGCCCCAACTCTCTGAAAGAGCACTCCACCCAGGCTCACTCCCCTGCCCTATCACAAGAACCCCTTAACCTACACATCTTTGGACACTAAGGGGCAATTTTGTGTGGCCAATCCACCTAACATGCACATCTTTGGGCTGTGAGAGGAAACCGGAGCACCCACACAGACAGGAGGAGAACATGCAAACTCCACACAGACAGAGGCCCAAGGCCGGAATTGAACCCGGGACCCTGGCGCTGTGAAGCAGCAGTGCTAATCACGTGCCACCATACCAGCGTGCTCCATATACGTCTTCTATTCGTGGCATGGGTACCTATCCAATTTTGAAACCCGATTGAACGTAAGGACAGGTCGACAGGCGCTGCCAACTCTGCGAATTGCACAGGTCTTAGAATACCTGGATTTTCCAAGCACCCAAGATCTCTATCTTCTCTAAGGAATACAGAGCCAGTCTTGCTCTGAAATATTTAGTGTCGGCGTCAACATAGATTTTGGCTCTGTAGCTCCTCTTATTTTCCTGAGGCCCTCTTGGAAGACTTCAGGGTATTTGATAATAACGTCATACAGTCCTTCAACGCCCAGTCTGAAAGTTTCTAGCTAATCCAGCCTGATCCTCTGGAGCCAATCTCTCCCCATTAGACTTGATCCCTTTCCTCGCACAATGGAATCCAGGCTGGCTGCTGCCTGCAGGTCACTGCGGTCATTGTAGTTCCCTTAATCCGTAAATGTTTCCTTGTAGGTGTTAATCTGGCTCCAATCGAGTGCCTGTTCCCAATGATGGAGACAGCAGCCCCTGTGTCCACCTCCATCTCCAAAGGATGACCATTTACTAATAGCTTTATCATTATTGGGGTGACATTGGTCAAGATGATACAGTTTAATTGCATTGTCTTTCCATCTGGGAGTGGGCATACCAGCAAGGTACAAGCCTGTGCTGGTCCTGGCTTCTTCCCCTCCATGTCTTGGTTGCGCCCTTTTTATAGTGCTTACAGTAGTCCATCATCTGACATCTGTATTTTCCAGATCGTGTTCCCTAACAACTTTTGGATTATCATGAAATTTCCTTGACTGCTGGGGGACATCGGCTAAGCTCCGACTTGGTGCCGGACAATTCACACAGGGGCCGTCAACTGAGGAATGCGCGCCTTTGCAAAAGGCCCCTTCCCCTAACTGGAGGATATTACTGCCAAGTGCCCCCTGTAGCTCCTGAGCCCCTTTTCCTGCGTTCTCCATGGATAGGGCTATCCCAATGACTTTTTTTAGGCTCTGCCAGTAACTTTCTTTGAGTTGTGACATTGTTTATTCTGTACATGAATCTGTCTCGCAGCAACTCGGTCAGTAATGGGCTGAATTCACATTGTTCTGCCAGTTTCCGCAAGCTGGATAAAATTTCAGTGACAGGTTCCCCAGGGGCCTCCTCACTGCTTAATGTGGTATCTCTGGAGAATGATAGAGGGATTCGGGTCATAGTGATTTCGTACTAGGTCTACGAGCTCCTCAAACGTTTTTGAGTCAAGGGCATCTGGGTGGATCAGGCTTTTTATTAGGCTGAGTGTCGGGGCCCTTCAGGCCGTCAGCCGAATCACTTTCTGCTTCTCATCTCCCACAATGTTATTAGCCCGGAAGAGGAAACGCGTGAGCTCCTTAAATTAGGCCCAGTCTTCTCCATTAGTGTCATAAAGTTCAGGTTTACCGAAAAGAGGCATTTTGTTTCTTACAGAGAGGCTGCTTATATTCAACTTTGAAGGCTGCTTGGAAACCCTTGTTTTTACTCCTTGTCGCCAAGTAGTAACTTCACTAAGGCCAGTCTTCTATCAATAACTCCCTTTATGAAATGAACAAAAAGGGCCACTACCATGGTGCACAACATTTGCATCCCAGCCCGGGAAAAGTTGGTCTATGTCGGATTTGTGGGATTTAAACTTCCGCCATGCATCTCCTATTGGGCGAGCCCCTGTCTGCTCAATAGGGGAATTTGTTTTCCACGAAGCCCATGGGGAGATCTATTGATGATCCCCCATGTCCATCGTGGCCATGATAACAACTGTCTTAGCAACATGTTCGAAAAACTTCAAAACTAGTTAGTCATGAGTTTCCCACACGTCTAAGTTCCCTTTGCCAAATCCAATATTTAATCAAATTATTATTTTACAATGTTCACCATCAGGTCCCTGAACATTGTTTTGAAGATCATCTCAACAACTGATATTAAACTTATCAGCCCTTTAATTTCCAATTATTAACTTGGTTAATCTGCAATCTACTTTTTGATGACTATGGGTAGTGCAATAGCCCTGATATTAGTACCTACTATTTGTTTTAAAATTAATTCAGCTGATATGTAAATACTTCATAACATTTTCCTCTAGATTAATGGTACCTGTGAGACAATGTCAATTTGATTCTCTCAAATTCTCTACCACCTTAATCAATTAGGCTGAGGCTTCAAGAAATTGGAATGAGTGTAAATATTAATCGGAAATGAGCAGGTTAAGTGGACACATTTCCATCTGTCAAAGGTGGATATAAGGGTGGAACTCATCAACCTTTTTTTAAAAAATGTTTTTATTCTCCATTTTCACATTTTCCTTCAAAATTTACACCCCGCCCACAGACAGTAAATGGTAACAAATACAAAATCAATCTTTTTAACAATACCAACGATCCCATCCTCCCACCACCCCAAACAACGGCCCACCTGTCAATATGTGCATCCAATAAAACAAACCCTCCCACGGTGGAAACAAAAAACAAAGGAGAAAAAGAAAAAGGAGTCCGGGACCGCCCATGGTCACCATTTACCTATAGAGTCCACTCCCCCTCTCCCCCCCCACACTCAACGCCATCCAACTGTAAATTTTATGATAATCTATGAAACCTCGGAAAGAGTATCGTACATGATACCCAAGAGTTGTACACCGCCCCCCCCCCCCCCCCCTCCGCCCAGTCTCCAACTCCTCCCGTCCACTGCCTCTTGTAGAACTCCTCCCCCCAACCTTGGTTCCTTCCCCCCAACTTTCCACCCCGGCTAGACCACTCGGACCCTGTTCTGCCAGGCTCCGATGGCCGCAGCCCCACCCCCCACCTCACTCCCGTTCACTGGCCGACTTAAACCGGCCAGCGTGGAGGCCCCTGCCCGGGTCCCTTTCCCCCTTGCACGGCCCTAGGAAAGCCCAGAAATCCCCTTTTAGCACACAAACCCCGCATATCCACCTACACCCCAAAGAGCCCTCATTTCGAGTGAAAGTCCCATCACTTCCCTTGTCCAAATATAGACAACATTGGCTCCTTTAGCCCATACACCCGCACACAGTGAAACAAAAAAAAAGAAGAAAATACAGTCATGAGGTTACATCGGCACATGGCCATTCCTCAATTTCTCAGTTCTGCCACAGTCCTTCTGCCTTCGCAAACTCCTCCGCTGCTTCCGCCGTACCAAAATAAAAGTCCCTGAGCTTGTAAGTCACCTTCAGCTTCGCTGGATATACAATGCCGTACCGCACCTTGCTAATGTACAGTGCCCTCTTCACCCGGTTAAAGGCAGCCCGCCTCCTTGCCAGCTCCACCGTAAAGTCCTGGTATACACGTATACCAGCTCCAGCCCACTGCACCACCCGCTTCTGCTTGGCCCAGCTCAGGACCTTCTCCTTCACACTGTACCTACGGAAGCACAGAGTCACTACCCTTGGCGGCTCACTCGCCATTGATACAGGCCTCCACGACCGATGAGCCCGATCCAGTTCATATCGGGAGGGATCCTCCCCCTCCCCCAATAGTTTTGCCAGCATCGCGGCAAAATACTCAGTCAGCTTCGGTCCTTCAACTCCTTCGGGCAGCCCCACAATCCTCAAATTCTGTCGCCTGGATCTGTTTTCCAGGTCTTCCATTTTTCCTCGCAAATCCTTGTTAATGTCCATCACCTTCTGCATCTCCTTCCCCATCGAGGCAAGTTGATCACCATGCTGCAATATTGTCTCCTCCACTTCCTTCAGCGCCTCCCCTTGCTCTCGCACCTCCGCCACTGCGCTCGCCACCGCTGTCATCACCGGGGAAATCGCGTCCTCCACCAGTGGACTCAAAACCTCTCTCATCTCCTTCCTCATTGTCTCCATGTATCTTGTAAACTGCCTTTCGAATTCCGCAGCCGTCACCTTAGTTATTTCTTCAGCCGTAAGCAATGCGGCCTCCCCTGGTGCTCCAGCCTCCATTTTCCTTGGTGACCCCGCGGTGACCTTTCCACTCCCCGATGGACCTTCAGCTGTTTTCTTTACGGACGTTTTCTTGCTCACCCTCGACATTTTTCCTCACTGTGCCTCCTCTGTGCCTTCTCCCTGCTTTTGCCGCCTCCGTGTACCCTGGGACCGGGCTTAAAGCCCCGAAAATGCCGTTCCCGAATGGGAGCCCTCCATTGTGCGGCCGCCTCCCGCCCGCCGTCACCGGCAGTTGGAACTCATCAACCTTTGAGCATGGTTCTCCATTGTGAGTGCAGAATTACTATTTTACCCCAGAAAGTTCTCTTCCTCCCTCATGTCCTGAAATTTAGTGCTGAAATAATTACTGTGAGAGAAAAATGTTGGTACTTAAAGTTGAAAGGGCGCTTGGAAGTGAACACTGGAGTTGCTGAACTATTGGGGCATTTTGGCAAGACATGTTTAATTATTGTAGTTTAAGTCACAAAAAATGATATGGTTATCAAAACTCCTATCTGGACATTGTACATTACCATTGTTGCCAGCTTCAGTATAACTGTAATTTAAGCACATCTGACCCACGTGCAATTTGCTAATTATTGGTGTTGATGAGGGGCCTCCCTGAATACTAAAAGACTCAGGACAATTTCATTGAACACGAGTATCTGCTGGTGACAGCTGGTATTGTCGGCACACCAGGAAAAAACACGACACTCATTTAGAATGAATTAACCAGACCAACCGTCGGATGGAAATAATTATTTAAGGAGGTAGTGATGGGCAAGCTAATGGGGCTAAAGGTAGACAAGTCTCCTGGCCCTGATGGAATGCATCCCAGAGTGCTAAAAGAGATGGCTAGGGAAATTGCAAATGCACTGGTGATAATTTACCAAAATTCACTAGACTCTGGGGTGGTCCCGGCGGATTGGAAATTAGCAAACGTGACACCACTGTTTAAAAAAGGAGGTAGGCAGAAAGCGGGTAATTATAGGCCAGTGGGCTTAACTTCGGTAGTAGGGAAGATGCTGGAATCTATCATCAAGGAAGAAATAGCGAGGCATCTGGATGGAAATTGTCCCATTGGACAGACGCAGCATGGGTTCATAAAGGGCAGGTCGTGCCTAACTAATTTAGTGGAATTTTTTGAGGACAATAACAGTGCGGTAGATAACGGGGAGCCAATGGATGTGGTATATCTGGATTTCCAGAAAGCCTTTGACAAGGTGCCACACAAAAGGTTGTTGCATAAGATAAAGATGCATGGCATTAAGGGGAAAGTAGTAGCATGGATAGAGGATTGGTTAATTAATAGAAAGCAAAGAGTGGGGATTAATGGGTGTTTCTCTGGTTGGCAATCAGTAGCTAGTGGTGTCCCTCAGGGATCAGTGTTGGGCCCACAACTGTTCACAATTTACATAGATGATTTGGAGTTGGGGACCAAGGGCAATGTGTCCAAGTTTGCAGAC
Organism: Scyliorhinus torazame; assembly: GCF_047496885.1. Taxonomy (NCBI): domain Eukaryota; kingdom Metazoa; phylum Chordata; class Chondrichthyes; order Carcharhiniformes; family Scyliorhinidae; genus Scyliorhinus; species Scyliorhinus torazame. The sequence goes on along the minus strand of NC_092714.1, from coordinate 41,099,722 downwards.
GACACTAAGATAAGTGGTAAAGCAAAAAGTGCAGAGGATACTGGAAGTCTGCAGAGGGATTTGGATAGGCTAAGTGAATGGGCTAGGGTCTGGCAGATGGAATACAATGTTGACAAATGTGAGGTTATCCATTTTGGTAGGAATAACAGCAAAAGGGATTATTATTTAAATGATAAAATATTAAAACATGCTGCTGTGCAGAGAGACCTGGGTGTGCTAGTGCATGAGTCTCAAAAAGTTGGTTTTCAGGTGCAACAGGTGATTAAGAAGGCAAATGGAATTTTGTCCTTCATTGCTAGAGGGATGGAGTTTACGACTAGGGAGGTTCTGCTGCAATTGTATAAGGTGTTAGTGAGGCCATACCTGGAGTATTGTGTTCAGTTTTGGTCTCCTTACTTGAGAAAGGACGTACTGGCACTGGAGGGTGTGCAGAGGAGATTCACTAGGTTAATCCCAGAGCTGAAGGGGTTGGATTACGAGGAGAGGTTGAGTAGACTGGGACTGTACTCGTTGGAATTTAGAAGGATGAGGGGGGATCTTATAGAAACATATAAGATTATGAAGGGAATAGATAGGATAGATGCGGGCAGGTTGTTTCCACTGGCGGGTGAAAGCAGAACTAGGGGGCATAGCCTCAAAATAAGGGGAAGTAGATTTAGGACTGAGTTTAGGAGGAACTTCTTCACCCAAAGGGTTGTGAATCTATGGAATTCCTTGCCCAGTGAAGCAGTAGAGGCTCATTCATTAAATGTTTTAAAGATAAAGATAGATAGTTTTTTGAAGAATAAAGGGATTAAGGGTTATGGTGTTCGGGCCGGAAAGTGGAGCTGAGTCCACAAAAGATCAGCCATGATCTCATTGAATGGTGGAGCAGGCTCGAGGGGCCAGATGGCCTACTCCTGCTCCTAGTTCTTATGTTCTTATGTTCTAATTGCAATGTGGAATGAAAGCAATAATCTGGGAAGGTGCAGCAGGAGGAGTCTATATGTTGATTCAGACTGCAAGCTGACTGGTACAGCCTTTCGGTTTTTTTCCTCTGCGACTTTGAGGGATTGGCTCTCAAGATACTTTTTACAAAATGGTGGTGTAACTGGCGAAAGCATGCCAAAGCTAATTTGATTAAATGGTGAGCACCCAGCCAATCAAATGGCATTAACCTGAATTCAATTTTATGGGCATTAATCCCTTCCATAATACACCCGCAGGTGCTTTAAAGAGAAAAAAGAAGATATCCTAGTAAGAGAACTTGGAGATGGCTACTCACCTCTTCGGCTTCTCACAGAAACCCTTTCACCAGGTTCACATTTATCAAAGGCAGCACTAATCGGCTCCAGCATGACCACTTGCTGGGGAGGCCGCTGAATGACAGGAGGCCATTGGATATGGGGTCGTTCCCGATAGTTGTACGGAAATGGGGCTGAAGTGGTGATAATTGGTTTCTTGAACGCTGCGGCAAGGTCCCGATTTCGTCTATGTCCAAGGTTGTCCCCACACCTTTCCACAACATGACTAGGAAGGGGAGACATTTCCCTTACTATCTCCTTGGCTGTGAACAATTAACTTACCAATGATGGGGATGGACTGAACATCTTCCTGGTCTGTAATGTCTTTAGCAGCACTGAATTTATTCACTGTTGGAACCAGGGGAGGATCTTATTAGACTTCTTGTCAATATCTCTTCCACTTGAAGTAAGTGAAACTGTAAAGGGACACATCAACCAGCTAATAAAATGCAGATGTAACATTTGTATGTTATTTCAAGCACTTAGATCTAATTAACCCAATAAGGATTCAGTGCAATGTTAGCCAAGAGTCATGCCCTGTAAAGTAATAAACACAGTGTAAACTGTCAGGATAAACTGGCACTTTTTTCCACTAGGTTGCTGAGGAAATTCACTTATTGAATTTCCTGAGCCAATGGTCTCCCTAAATGAGTGTTCAATTATCAAGGTTACTGTTAACTGAATCTATTTTGAATTTTCTTCCCTGAGGTTTTCTGTTGACCGTTTTTATTCAATGGAGCGAAAGGTAATAATAGTTGTACAGAAATGGGGCTGAAGTGGTGATAATTGGTTTCTTGAACGCTGCGGCAAGGTCCCGATTTCGTCTACGGGAGCGGGGCAGTTGCATCGCAAACTGTTTGGCGCCTGGCGCTGATTTCGTTTTTGCCTCTCCCGCTATTCACCACGCTCGTCAAGCTTGAGCGAAAGCGCAACGAGGCCGGAGAATCGCGCCCATAGATTCCCTACAGTTCAGAAGGAGGCCATTCAGCCCATCGAGCTTGCACCGATCTGCTGAAAGAGCACCCTCCTTGGTCCAATCCCCCACCCTGTCCCTGTATCCCACCTAGGGACAATTTAGCATGGCCAAACCACCTAACTTGCACATCTTTGGACTGTAGGTGGAAACCAGAGCACCCGGAGGAAACCCAAACAGACATGGGAAGAATATACAAACTCCACACAGGCAGTCACCAGAGGTAGGAATTGAACCCAGGTCCCTGAGGCAGCAGTGCTAAGCAGTGTGCCAACATTCTGCATGGTTATGGTTGAATAAAAAGACTTGGAGGAGGGTAGTGAAGGTGAAGAAAGAAAGCTACTGGATTACCATGCTATTAACGAGCAAAAATTGAGGGCAGCACGATAGCACAGTGGTTTTTCACAGTAACTAGAGGCTTTTCACAGTAACTTCATTGAAGCCTACTTGTGACAATAAGCGATTATTATTATTATGGTTAGCACTGTTGCTTCACAGCGCCAGGGTCTCGGGTTCGATTCCCGGCTTGGATCACTGTCTGTGCCGAGTCTGCACATTCTCCCTGTGTCTGCGTCAGTTTCCTCCCACAAGTCCCAAAATATGTGCTTGTAAGGTGAATTGGACATTCTAAATTCTCCCTCTGTGTACCCGAACAGGCTCCGGAATGTGGCAACTAGGGGCTTTTCACAGTAACTTCATTGCAGTGTTAACGTAAACTACTTGTGACACTAATAAAGATTGTTATTGTTATTTAACTTTCTGAATATTTTGCCTCAGCCACGTTCGTGTATTTTTTTTAACAGTTGAAGAAACATTTTAGAATTTTAAAAATAAATGACACGATTACTTTGCAAATCTACTTATAACGTGTTACATAATTTAAAAAAGCATACTTTAAAACACACAATCAATCCAGTGTTCAAAGTCTGAGCAAATATAGAGAGTTTCTTAATAAGAACAACCCTGTCATACGGGAATTTCTCCCTTTTTCCAGTCCACTGTTAAATAAGCACAGATGCAAAGTGCCTGCATTGATTCTAATGGTCTACTGCTGAAGACCTACAGACATTAGTCTATCTGTTGCACCTAATTATAAAACTGCGTTTCTTCGGACTGGTCCCATAACATGGTAACGTTGGAGGCTTTCTACATGCATCCAGTTTTCTCCCTCCCTCTCCTGAAGGTTCAGTACAGTTTAATCTGTGCCAAGCGATCATTTTTTCCTATGTGAGGCTGGGTAGTGGGCATGGCTATACCAGGGGTGGCATTATGGCCAAATCCAAGGTTGTCCCCACACCTTTCCACAACATGACTAGGAAGGGGAGACATTTCCCTTACTATCTCCTTGGCTGTGAACAATTAACTTACCAATGATGGGGATGGACTGAACATCTTCCTGGTCTGTAATGTCTTTAGCAGCACTGAATTTATTCACTGTTGGAACCAGGGGAGGATCTTATTAGACTTCTTGTCAATATCTCTTCCACTTGAAGTAAGTGAAACTGTAAAGGGACACATCAACCAGCTAATAAAATGCAGATGTAACATTTGTATGTTATTTCAAGTACTTAGATCTAATTAACCCAATAAGGATTCAGTGCAATGTTAGCCAAGAGTCATGCCCTGTAAAGTAATAAACACAGTGTAAACTGTCAGGATAAACTGGCACTTTTTTCCACTAGGTTGCTGAGGAAATTCACTTATTGAATTTCCTGAGCCAATGGTCTCCCTAAATGAGTGTTCAATTATCAAGGTTACTGTTAACTGAATCTATTTTGAATTTTCTTCCCTGAGGTTTTCTGTTCACCGTTTTTATTCAATGGAGCGAAAGGTAATAAAAATGCCATGGTGGTTGGCATTAATGTTCACTGGCTTGGATAATGTATTTTGTAACTGCATTTTTAATTTTGAAAAATAAAGGCATTGTTATATTCAGAAATTATTCTGTGTTGGTTTTAAATAGGCAATTTTCGACAATAGAATTGCCAAAATTAAATGTCAACTTAATGAAGTAACAATCTTTATCTAAATGGTCGTCTCTAAAATAATAATCTTTTATTAGTGTCACAAGTAAGCTTACATTAATGAAGTTACTGTGAAAATCCCCTAATCGCCACATTCCTGCACCTGTTCAGTTACACAGAGGGAGAATTCAGAATGTTCAATTCACCTCACAGTGTCTTTCGGGACTTGTGGGAACAACCGGAGCGTCCGGAGAACACCCACGCTGACATGGGGAGAACATGCAGATTCCGCACAGTGACCCAAGGCGGGAATTGAACCCGGGTCCCTGGCGCTGTGAAGCAACAGTGCTAATCACTGTGCTACCGCGCTGCCCTAAACCCACGTGGGCATACAAATTTTCAGCCCTGCCCGCCCAGAGATTTGAACTTCCCGCCCAAGGTCAACGGACCTTTCAATGGTCCGTCAATTTTTCTGTCCTATCCATGACCATTCCAGCGGCAAGCGGGGTACGAACCTTGTTTAGTCAGTCCTTGATCTCCTCAGTGATGCTGGTTTTGGCACAGTTTGTGTTCGCAGAAAGTGATATTACAGCAGATGGTGGATTATTACTATCAATAATTTTATATATTTTATTACCTGGAATGAGGAAACTGATGGGCTTGAGAGGGTTGATTTCACATAAAATGGGACAGTTCAGCTCCAAACTATAATAGGTATCCTCCATCACTTTACATCAAATCTTCAATAATTTATTGTCAACAGATTACTGTACGCAGATATTTATCCTTACTCCCTCTCTGAAAATGTATTTATTTTTTATTCATTTATGAGATGTGGGTTTTGCTGGTTAGGTAACCATTAATTGCCGATCCCTAATTGCCCTTGAGAAAATGGTGGTGCGCTGGCTTCTTGACCCACTGTAGTCCATGTGGTGTAGGTATGTCCACTGTGCTGTTAAGGAGTGGGTTCCAGGATAATGACCCAATGACAGTGAAGGAACTGCGATATATTTCCAAGTCAGGATGGTGAGTGGCTTGGAGGGGAACTTACAACTGGTGGTGTCCCCATGTATCTGCTGTCGTTGTTCTTTTAGATGGTAGAGGTTGTGGATTTAGGAGGTGCCCTCGAAGGAGTCTGAGTAACGTTCTGCAGTGCACCTTGCAGATGGTAAAGTGGGGGATTCAGCTATGGTAATGCATTTGAATGTCAAGGGGTGATGGTTAGATTTTTGTCGGAGGTGGTCCTCTTGTTGGTTCTCTCACCACATGCCAAAGTCCCAGTCTAGCAGCTATGACCTTTAGGATCCGGCCAGCTCGGTCTGTGGTGACACTACCAAGCCACCTTTGGTGATATGTCGGCTGGTTTAGCTCAGTCAGCTGGACAGCTGGTTTGTGATGCAGAGTGAGGCCAATGGTGCAGATTCAATTCCCGTACCGGCTGAGGTTATTCATGGAGGCCTCGCCTTCTCAACCTTACCCCTCGCCTGAGGTGTGGTGATCCTCAGGTTAAATCACCACCAGTCAGCTTTCCGCCTCACAGAGGAAAGCAGCCTATGGTCATCTGGGACCATGGTGACTTTACATTACTTACTGGGTGATGATCATTGAAGTCCCCCACCTAGAGTACATTCTGTGCCCTTGCCACCTTCAGTGCTTCCTCCAAGTGGTGTTCAACATGGAGGAGTACTGCATTGTCAGCAGAGCGGTTATGGTTTGTGGTAATCAGCCGGAGGTTTTCTTGCCCATGTTTGACCTGGTGCCATGAGACTGCATGGGGTCCAGAGTCGATGTTGAGGACTCCCGGGGCAACTCCCTCCCCACTGTATACCACTGTGCTGCCAACTCTGCTGTCTATCCAGGTGGTGGGACAGGACAGGATGATGATGTCTGGGACATTATCTATAAGGTTTGATTCCATGAGTATGACTATGTCAGGCTGTTACTTGACTGGTCTGTGAGACAGCCCAATTTTAGCTCAACTCCGCAGATGTTAGTAAGGAGGAATTTGCAGGGTCGGCAGGGCTGGGGTCTTTCCGTTGTTGTCCCTAGTACCTAGTTCAGTAGCAACAGGTCCGTCCAGTTTCATTCCAATGGGTGGGGGGGGGGGGGGGGGGAATAGTCTTACTGATATTCATAGAAATTACAAAGAGTTTTAATTATTAAAAAAAGTTTTACTAGTTTGGATGTGGATTGATGGAATCTGTCTTTCACTTAAGGGAGCAGGATTGAGGTATAATGTGGACCAGTGTGGTTGAAGGATTCATTCTGAATGCCTGAGAGGATCCTGTGTGAAAAGTACTGGTGAAATCAACCTCATTCTCAGTTTTTAAAAAATGTATTGACTATGGTAAACACAGCTGTTTTCATTTTTTGTTATTTCACTGTAACACCAAAGGGTTGATTATCCGAGTTAATGTCACAGGAGGGATCTCCACCCTGTGATGTATGCATGAGCTACACGTTCCCAGTTTCCTGAAGCCAGCCACCAGTTTCCCCGCTAGTAGAATGAGTTTGGAAACTAGGCCTTGATTTGCATATTTTAGTAAGTCCCCTTTCGAATGCTTCTTATCTTTTTAAAAAAGTTTTGTTTCCAATTAAGGAGCAATTTAGCGTTGCTAACCCACCTAGCCTGCACATCTTTGGGTTGAGACCCACGCAGACACGGGGAGAATGTGCAAACTCCACACGGACAGTGACCCGGAGACGGGATCGAACCCGGGTCCTCGGTGCCGTGAGCCAGCAGTTCTAACTACTGCGCCACTCTGTCGCCCCATGTTTCTTATCTGCAATGGATCGAGACCGTCTGGGAGGCTGGCAGTGATCCGTCTCATGACTAGCCGCCTGAAGCATTTCATGATAACAGACGTCAGGGCCACCGGTCGGTAGTCGTTGAGGCAGGCTACCTTGTTCTTCTTTGGTACTGGTATTATGGTGGTCTTCTTGAACGAGGTGGTAACCTCAGAGTGGAGGAGTGAGATGTTGAAGATATCTGTGAATACATTCGCCAGCTGGTCTGCGTTTGGTCTAGTGGGTTTGGGTGTGTCCAGGGCTGTTGGGGCGGGTGGCACTGATATATTGGCTGACTGCTCAAAGCGGGCATAGAACTTGTTCAGGATTTGTTATGTTGTAGGTGTAACATAAGCTGCTTCCTTGTGGTGCACTTGACAAAGGAAGGTTCAGACGTGGAGATAACTTCAACACGTTTATTAAACTATTTACACTTCTGTTACTCGGGTTCGACACTACTGCTAATCCTACTATAGCTACCCAGACTGACTAACCAGTTGCTGCAATCCACATGGTGGGTCTAATATTGAATCAACCCTGTGTCTCTACTCACTGACTGTCTCCACTGGAAAGAGGCAGATCATGTGTGTGGTGTCCTTTATATATGGGTTGGTATAATGCCCCCCTGTGGTCGTGTCACCTCCTTGTGTATCGCGAATGTCTATTGGTCGTATCATAAGAACATAAGAAATAATCCTATCCTATCTACTTGGTCTATTGGCTGAGTGTGTGTGTGTGTGATGTCTTTGGTGCTCCCTCTAGTGTCTACATTGATGCATTTACATTGATGCACATCACCACAGTGGGCATAGAACTTGTTCAGATCATCGGGTAGGGATGCTCCAGCCCCAGATATTCCACCTGGCCTTGCTTTATAGCCTGTGATCTTGTGTAGGCCCTGCCATAGTCGTCGTGGGTTAGTGTCATTGGTCTGGGACTCTAGTTTGATGCGGTATTGTCTTTTTACATCCCTGATGTAGTTGATTCCGTCCTTAGTGTCTGCATTCAGTGCAGTAAAGACAGAGGCCCAAAGGTATGTTACATGGACTGTTTTGGAAGAAAAACTTGCATCTTTTCAAAGAATTCCAAAGGTTTATGTAAACAAGTTAAAATGCATTATTCTCTATATCATTTTTGTCATGGGTAAAGTGTTTTATCGAACTGTCATTTTAGCTTCTGAGGAAAATGTTTATAATTCTCAACATTTAAACGCAAAACACACAAGTGACCTGAGAACTGTTTGTGCGCTGTTGCACACATTTCATTTCATCTGGGCCTAGGGTTTAGGGTCTGCAGTGCATTTATTTACAAAGTATTTATCTGCCCTTTTCATTTTTGCTCTTTGATAGTTGTTTCATTGTTTGCTTTATTTCTCTCCCCTTAATCTTTTTTTTAGATATCCTTTTCGCAGTGAGAGAGTTCTGTGTTACCATCCTTTCAAATGCACAGGTTTCCTCAATCTCTGCTGCTGACACCATTGGGAAGGTCCGAGAGTGGGTGATTGGAAATAACCCCTCCACCCTGATATCTGTTCCCCTGCGGAACAGCTCTGCACCTTCTCATTTGTCCCAATAGAAAAAGGGGCTGGTCTGCCTGTGAGCTCAGAAAATAAGCACAGCTGTCTGACATTCTAACCTCCACAATTAGAAGATAGCACAAACCTAACAAGACAGATTCCACATCATACACTTTTAAAAAAAATCTTTGTTTTTCCATTCTAATGATAGATTTGTATTTGTCACGGAGTAAACGGCTCGGTCTTGCACGTGTTGAATCCCAAGTTTCTTTACCCGTCAGTCTGGCCTCAATTAAAGTCGAGATGGATTTGCAGGTACAACAGTAGTTATTTTATTTAGCTTGCAAGCTTTACTCCGTTCACAGAGGCACAAAGCACATCTTGCTTCGTACACCTCTGGAATCAAGTGAGGATATAAGACAAAGGACTCTGTACTGATACATTCAAATGGCATCAAGTTTCACATACTCGACGCCCATAGGTCATCTTATATCCCTCCTGACCTGTTTGATCTATTCTGATTGGCTCACTTCCAATCCCTTCCTCTGGCCCCTATTACTCAGCATCCTTTTCTCCTGCTTTGGTGAACACACCTCTTCCTGCTTTTCCATGCGGTCTGAAATCCTTTGTCTGTGAACTAACCAGAATTAAACTGGCCTACCTCTACATTACATTAACTAATATCTCTAAAGTAACTATTTTATATCACATTCGTCATTCCCTCCTTTTATCATTCCATGATAACCGAACTATCCAATCCATAGCTACGGTTCCTCATCTAAAAAGATCCGTCGCTGCATTTCCAATTCCTGGCTTAGCCCCCCCTCATCTGCTGCACCCTCATGGATTTTAACAGTTAAGTTTTTAGGGGCGTTGATCTGATCCAGTGCACCCCGCATTCTACCCATCACACATTTAAGGATGGCCAGGCCCACAAAGATGCAGCCGATAGCCACCACTAAATACATGGCCATATTTATCAACCAGTCCTTCCAATCTCCAAATCCCCAGTTACCCCAAGAGCCAGGATCCTGTATTCCGTCCAGGTGATCCCGTATATGATCCATAAATTTAGTGATGTTAGCGGTCAAGTCCTGAACTCCCATGATACACTTGCCCTGCACTATGGCGCACACCCCACCCTCACGGGCCAGAAGATAGTCAAGAGCATACCGGTGCTGCATTGCAAACAACCGTAGCTGAGACAATTCCTTGGTTATTGCCCCGAGGGCTCCCAAGGTTTCATTTCCCAAGATGGTAAGGCCACAAATAAAATAATTCCTATCGCTGACAGCCAAGGAACCCCCCACACCTCGCAGTGTCAAGACGCTCAGAATCCCCCACCCGGCTGAGTGGCCCCGGTTGGGTGCAAGAACCTGAGGTTTTTTCCAGTTCTCGCAAAATTCAGCAGAGACTGCCCGGCGTGCTAACTGATTATGCAGCTTCCACGCCGAAGGGCAGGGGACTGTGGTAGGGACTAGAGTCCCTATAGCAATTTGGCGGGGAAATGGGGGTGACAAAACGTTGGTCGCTGTGCCATTAAATAAAAAGTAGTATCCTTGCTCCGTGTGCAGGCTAGCATCACAATCAGTATATCGGTTGCGTAAGGACCCCCCAGTAGCCCAGTTTATCCAGCTTCGAAACGCCCATTTGGGCCGCCTAGCAATGCGGAAAGCCCTAGTCCCAACAGTGATATGAGAGACATTCGCCCAGCCACAAAGGAGCTGGAGGCCGGCGTTCAATGGAACGCAAGTGGTGTTGTAACAAACGCATTGGCCAGACGCCTGGGTGATATGGCACCTCCTGTCTGTACAGGTGGGGAACAGACATGTTATATTCGTGTCCACCTCTACCAGCAAACAGCCGTATCCTTCACTGCTGAAACAATTCTCGTACGACCGGGAATCCCTATTGGGAGTGAAGTGGCTAGGTATGTACGCCCTCCACCGTTGCAGCCTATCATACTGTGAGTGGGGATTATCCCGAGGAAGGGGAAGGCAAATAGCCGGTGGTGCTGAACCCGGATCGTAAGGAAGAGTGACTTGCTCGGGCAGTGGCTCGGAATGCTGACAATGAACCACCGTTTGGGGAGTGCCCCAAAGCGGTGAAACAGAAAATAACCTAGACACCGCTGCGGGGTTCGGGTAGCAGATAACCCGTCCCTGGCCATACAAGCGGTGGTAAATCTGGTAAAAGAGATTCATACTACCCGGGTTTTCCTCAGTTTGGCCTTTAACTAACTTAAGTGTATCTCCCGGTAACCTACGTTCTAGCTGTACTTCCCTTCTCACACGCCCCGTCCTCTCTCTAGTCCCTCTCTCTTTCTCATAGCCTCTTCCTACGCTCTCCTGATGACCCGATGTTACCTTTATTGCACCAATCTTAACACATCCAAAATCAAATTTACATGTATTCCAAAAACAAGGCAATGTCCATATAATATTCCCTTCCCATCGCCGGGACCGGTGCAATTGCTTCATGAGTCCTGCATTCTCCTTAACTTTGACGACCTTCCATGAGTCGATACCATGTCCTTGTATATGGGGGCAGCGAAGAACATCACCTTTGCATAGGTGATGTATCCTTGTAGATTGGTTGGGGTTACAAACATAGATAATATTCCCCTTTTCCATGTCCATCGCCAATAACACTCCAAGCGAGGTGAGGCCAAATATCACACAGACGGTGCTTAGCCACCCCATCATGCTCCACACCTGTAAAATAGCACTGGAGAAGGGAGGCAGGTTAGTATCCGACCTTTTACAGTAGTGGAGATGGACTCAATTTACAGTGATGAATGTGGACCCAAGCACTTCGCCCCTTCACTTTAACTGCTGTGGGGGTGGTAAGGAGAACTTGGAAGGGCCCGTCCCATCGCGGCTCCGACCCCTTCCTTGTCCAATTTTTGACCATGACATAACTGCCGGGCTGGACTGAAAGTGAGCTAGGTACTGGGGGCGATAGCTGGTGAGCCGCTCGGACCTGGCCATGGAGTTCCTTGAGCACCTGCATGAGGGCTAGAACATAGGTGGTCATCTCTTCAGTCATATGGTGAAACTGAACCAGTCTGGGAACCTGCAGGCTCCAGGGAGTTCTAAGAGGCCTGCCATAAAGAATCTCGGCAGGAGAGAGCCGGGCCGGTCCCGCAGGTGTAACCCGCAGCTGGAAGAGGGCAACGGGGAGCAACTTAAGCCGTGTCAGTCCCGTGTCTGCTCTTAATTTAGCCAATTTAGTTTTGAGGGTCTGATTGTGTCTCTCAACCAACCCGGCCGCCTGCGGTCTATAAGCACAGTGTAACTGCTGGCGTATGCCCAACTGGGAGCAAAACTCCTTGTTAATTTGTCCAATAAAATGAGGCCCATTATCAGAACTTAACTGAGCTGGTATACCGTACCGGGGAATGATTTCCCGCATCAAGACTTTAACCACAGTAGCAGCTTTATTATCGATATTCGGATACGCCTCGACCCATCTGCTGAACACACCCACAATGACCAAAACATATTTATAACATTGACACCTTTCCAACTCAATGTAATCCATTTGGAGCGTCTCAAAGGGACCACTGGGCACCGGGGTTTGCCCCATCCCACAAGGGATACCTTTTCCGGTGTTATATTGCTGACAAATCAAACACCGATTACTGATGCTCTGGGCCAACCCCTACATTTTAGGGTGCCACCAAGTGTCCAGCAACAAATCACTAGTCCCTCGAGCCCCACAATGAGTTGCAAAGTGTACACATTCAATGACCCATAAAGCCAGTACATCAGACATACAAGTCTGCTGTGCTGGCGTGGTCCATAAAGAGGAAACAGAATCATATGTACAACCTAACCGTTTCCACATTTGTTTATCACTCTCAGGAGCATCCTCCTGTAACCTTATGACGTCTTGGATGGTTGGCATTGACTTGTCAGAAGCAGACATATTTATAGTAGATCGTTTAGTCTGACTTAACATTTTAGGCACCATCACTTGCTGAATTTGTGCGGCTGCCCGCGCTGCACAATCTGCTCGTTCATTACCAACGTCAACTGGGGTCTTACCATTTGTGTGGGCAGCGCATTTAATAACGGAAATCTGCGCGGGCATAAGGAGGGCCTGCAGTAAGTCATTAACTAAACCCCGGTGGGATATTTGACCACACATAATCATGTCAGGTTGTTCTGACGAAATGTCACTCAAATCGCCCCTTATTGTGGTAGTTTCCTGAATCAAGGCTAAACAGTCGTGGCCAGGTGCATCTTCATGGACAGGGGGACCACTAAGAAAACAGGCTGGATTGATAGTGGTACAGTGGTTAAATGTCAGACGTGGATTGTTCAAAAGGTATACCTCATACCTATTCTGACGAGCTGCGGTAAGATGCTGAGTCTGCAGTTGCCCCAATAGTGCGATGACCGAGTGGGAGCTATACACCGTAATATCCTGTTGGAGGGTGAGAGCATGTAACGGCTATGCGATGGCATTGATTGAACGTAATCCTGTACTAATCGGCACTGGTCTGGTTTGGCTGGTTTAGCCATAGCAAGTATGGGGGTGTTACATTCTGATTGGCAAGGGACCAAAATACCCTGTTGCAACAGCTCTTGAATTAATTTGTCTATTGACAGAGCAGCTTGGGATTTCAGGGGGTATTGCCGAATGGAAGGTAGCTTTACATGATCCTTAATCATTACCTTTGTAGGTGTAACATTTGTCTTTCCCACTTGTGATGGGTATTCCGTCCAGACCTGTGGATTGACATATTCCAACGCATCATGTCCCCAGTGATGCTGCAGTCGAGTGTTAGTTGTTTCAGGGACCTCAAAATATTTTATGGTAGTGCCGTCCGGCATGACTTGAAGTGAGTACTTCTGTTGGATCCGAATGATCCACTGCCCTCCTTACCATTTGCCCCAGATCCCTGGCATGGTACTGGTCGTGGACCTGACGTGTAATATGAGGGTTTACCGAAGCTGACTGTGGCCATAAATGTGGTGATATTGTAACAAAATCGGCTGTACCTTCTTTTCCCGTGACTGTGGCTGTAACCTTGACTGGCCATTCGGTCCCAATTAATGGCCGGTATTTGTCCTCCAACTCCCTGTTTCGTCCAGTTCTGTCATAGGCCAGGGTAACGTGATGCAGTGACTGTTCAATGTCTAACGTCCACCACTGGGGGGGTGATAGAAATATAGCACTGTTGTCTCATCCTCCATGATTTAACCGTTACCCCCTCATCTCCGCACTCTAGCTGTAGCTGGAAGATACACAGTAAATCTCGGGCCAACAAGTTACAGTCCAATCCAGTAGTCGCTACAAACTGATGATCTGCAGACTTATTCTCGTAAGTGACTGTCACAGGTTCAGAAATAGGATACTCACACACCTGTCCTTGGAACCCCGACAATTGCTGTGTGTGGTCGGATAGTGGTAGTCGAAGTTCTGATTGCACAGAAGACATGGCTGCTCCAGTGTCGATTACAAATGAGTGATGTTGATCTCCTATCTGCAGAGAGATAATAGGTTCCCTGTCCGATTGGAGAGTCCTTATGACTAAATTAGCTAGTCAATCCTGTGTTGGGAAAGGGTTTTCCTGGGAGAAGTCAGTGTATCTCGTCTGTCCTCCCCTTGGTGGGTACTCCCTCCTTTGGGTCGGATAATCTCCTTCTACTGCCTGTCTTTTAAAGGGGCATTCCTGTTGCCAGTGATCTGCACGGCCGCAATGAAAACATGCATTGCTCCCTCTATACCTGCCTCGTCCTCTTCTCCCAGTAGACCAATGGCCCCTCAGAGGGGGCTGCGGTTGTAAAGCTGTTGATGCATTCGGTGGGCCATAAAAAGGAGCTGAGGGTCCCTTTGGGTGGGTTTGGTATCCTCCTAATCGGTAACTGTCTCCGAATGTCACCAGGGGGCACTCTAGCTATTTCCCCTGGTTGTTCCAAGACTTCAACGTCTCTCCCTGTCACTAGGGGGAGTTCTTTCTCTTCAAAATCATCTGTTGCAGCTTCCTTTGTTCCCGAACCTTGTGGTTTCTCCTTAGTTTGGAGAGACGTAGGTGGTATATTTAATTGTTTCTGGTGAGGATCAAGCCCCTCTCTCGCTGTCCGAGATCTGGTCCTAGAGCTAACTGGGCTTGTGGAACAGAGCTCCTCTTTCTCTACTGATCATGAAGATGGTAAATCAGGACCCACACTATCACCCAAAAGGGCTTGAGTTACTGGCATATTTGGAATCTGGGGAGCAATGACTGGATATATATTATTATACTCTGGTGGTTCTGGAATGAGTGCAGACCATGCTACAGGTGCAGTCGGAACTTTTAGTGACTTTTCCAAATTATTGAATTTATCATTTTCTGTCAATTCAAGGCCAGCCATTGAACTACGTAGCTCATCTCTTGTTTGACCCGTGTCTTTCCTGTCTCTACTTGCGCGTTTTTTGAATGCACATTCCTTTTTCAAGACCTGTAATGTTTTTAGGTTACCCTGTTCACTAATTGGAATTCCCATTTTAAGGGCAGTGTCCTGCCAACTCGACAACATGATCTTATCTCTTTCCTCTTGACAATATTGCCTCCATAATCCAATTAATTCTTTTGCTTTCATACTTTGACTCTTTTTCCAAATTTGTCCCTGGATTTTCTTAACAATTTCTAGGTCTTTGGTGCCCCCCTAGTGGCCATTCATCCCCCATTTTACTTCTTAACTGTGCTGACATTTTTCTAAAATCCTTCGCTTTATCCGGATACTTATCACATAATATTTTCAGTTGCATGCCTGGATCATTTGTGCTATCCAAGGAATTCCCCATAATCTCAACTAGTCCTCGGAACTGCGTTTTTCGCCACTACAGTCCAAGGGTACAATTTTAGCTTAATCAACTATAGATTTAAAACACTCACACATGGAAGTGAATCCTTTTCAGATTTAAAAACAGTTATTATAGACTGAACCCTCACTACTGAAGTCACATCAGCCTTTCTACCCATATAATAGACTGAACCCTCACTACTGAAGTCACATCAGCCTTTCTACCCATATAATAGACTGAACCCTCACTACTGAAGTCACATCAGCCTAAAACCCTAACCCAAGCCGAATCAGAAGTCACACATGGGGCGAAATTCTCCCCCAACGGCGGGATGCCCGCCGACTGGCGCCAAAGCCGGCGCCAATCAGACGGGCATCGCGCCGGCCCAAAGGTGCGGAAGTCTCCGCATCTTTGGCGGCCTAGCCCCAACATTGAGGGGTAGGCCGACGCCGGAGGGATTTCCGCCCCGCCAGCTGGCGGAAATGGCGTTTGTTGCCCCGCCAGCTGGCGCGGAAATGCGGCGCATGCGCGGAAGCGTCAGCGGCCGCTGACAGTTTCCCAGCGCATGCGCGGGAGCGTCAGCGGCCGCTGTCAGTTTCCCGCGCATGCGCAGTGGGGAGAGTCTCTTCCGCCTCCGCCATGGTGGAGGCCGTAGCGGAGGCGGAAGGGAAAGAGTGCCCCCACGGCACAGGCCCGCCCGCGGATCGGTGGGCCCCGATCGTGGGCCAGGCCACCGTGGGGGCACCCCCCGGGGTCAGATCGCCCCGCGCCCCCCCCCAGGACCCCGGAGCCCGCCCACGCCGCCTGGTCCCGCCGGTAAATACCAGGTTTGATTTACGTCTGCGGGACAGGCAATTCCTGGGCGGGACTTCAGCCCATCCGGGCCGGAGAATCCAGCGGGGGGTCCCGCCAACCGGCGCGGCCGGATTCCCGCCCCCGCCCAATCTCCGGGAACGGAGACTTCGGCGGGGGCGGGAGCGGGATTCACGGCGGCCAACGGCCATTCTCCGACCCGGCGGGGGGTCGGAGAATGACGCCCATGGAGTTGAACCATTTTCAATTTCAAATGTCCCATCAACTCCATAACCTAACCCAAGCCGAATTAACAATATGTAATCCCATCAATTAAATTGCTAATCCCCAGACTGACCTTTGATTTCGTCGAGATGATCTTTCCGTACCAACCGCGAGTGACCAGACTAATCAGACGATAAGAAGAGGGGAAAAATCAATGCGTGGTCATTTTCCAGTTCTGCATTGTGGGCCCTCTTTCCCCATCCTCCTGTTCATAATCAGTCTAATTCTGATTTCGCAGTTGGTCAGAACCGTCTTGAGAAATCCGGGTTTTCGGCACCAAATGTTGAATCCCAAGTTTCTTTACCCGTCAGTCTGGCCTCAATAAAAGTCGAGATGGATTTGCATGTACAGCAGTAGTTATTTTATTTAGCTTGCAAGCTTTACTCAGTTCACAGCGGCACAAAGCACATCCTGCTTCGTACACCTCTGGAGTCAAGTGAGGATATAAGACAAAGGATTCTGTACTGATACATTCAAATGGCATCAAGTTTCACATACTCGACGCCCATAGGTCATCCTATATCCCTCCTGACCTGTTTGATCTATTCTGATTGGCTCACTTCCAATCCCTTCCTCTGGCCCCTATTACTCAGCATCCTTTTCTCCTGCTTTGGTGGACACACCTTTTCCTGCTTTTCCATGCGGTCTGAAATCCTTTGTCTGTGAACTAACCAGAATTAAACTGGCCTACCTCTACATTACATTAACTAATATCTCTAAAGTAACTATTTTATATCACATTCGTCACACGAAGCAAACGCCTTTTATAGGATTCCCTTGCATTCTTTCAGAAAATATTTTTTCATTGATACTTGTTATATTGCGAGGCGATCGACGAGGCAATGTTGAATCATAAATGAGGTATATTGAACTATATGCACTGGATGCAACTAATACACAGGTTTTGTTCCTACAACTCCCGCGCTTATTCTGACCAAGTCCCAACGGCCAGAACTGCGCCTAAACTCCTGATAGGTTCACATTCGCGCGTTGTGTCCCCTTAGGCTCTAGGCCCATCACGTGGCCCGCAAAGTACTGCCCCTTAAAGGGGCCATGCGACCACACTTGTCCTCCCAGCATAAATTTCACACATCCCATTTGGACTGGCATCTTCATCCACATCCCAACTGCATAATCGGACAATGTACATAACAGACATCTGATCCAATACCACTGGTTATACAACATACACCCGTCAAAGTTTAAAGTTCTGCTTTCTAATTTGTTTTTTGATGGGGCAAGCCGACAGAATATCAAGCTTCATAGCCCTGTTGGTGCTGCTCAATCTTTTGCATGAGGCACAAGTCAGAGTTTAGACAAAGTCAGAATTTTTACAATGCAGAAGGAGGGCCATTCAGCCCATCAAGTCTGTACTGGCTCTCTGAAAGTGCGGTCCATCTCGTCCCACTCCCCTGCCTTATCCCCAAAACCTTGCACACTCTTTCTTTTCAGATTGCAATCCAATTCCTCTTTGGATTGGATCTGCCTCCACCACCCTCTCAGGAAGTTCACTCCAGATTCCAACCACCTTCTTGATGAAAAAGAACTTCCTCAAATCACTCTTATTCCTTGCGCCAATTATTTAGAATGTGTATCCTTTTGATGCTCTCTTGAGTGAGAACAGTTTCTCAATATTCTCCCTCAGAATCCTGATTACCTCTATCAATAATTATAATTATAATTATTTTTTTCCCTCAGAATCCTGAATACCTTTATCAAGTCTCCTCCCAGTCCCCTTTTCTGCAAGGAAAACAGTCCTATCCTCTCCAATCTATCCTCATACCTTTAGTTCTTTGTCCCTGGAATTACTCTTGTGAATCTCCTCCATAGTCTCTCTAATGCCTTCAGAACCTGCATCACAGTGCCCAGAACTGGATGCAGTATTCCAGATGAGGCCTAACTTGTGCCTTATCGTTGTTCAATTACCTCCATAACCATTGATAATATAGAGCTTTTACATGAAGGAAAGAAGTGAACAGTACCGTAAGTAGATGGTGAGGATGAAATACATTTAACATTTTATTTATTCTAGTACTACACACATGGATGGAAGCGGGACGGGAGGTTATGGGAGGTGTGATGTAACAGTCCAATCACAGGGTGAGCTAATTGCAACCTGGACATTCTAATGTTGCCAAGGGGAAAACTCAGTAAAAGTTAATTTGTAGCAACTTAACGGGTAAGAGCAGCACAGGAAATCTTGGGAGCGATTCAATGGAATTAAAATCCATATCGGGTTTTAGGCGCATTTAGCAGGGTGTTTCTTGGCGACTGCGCACCAAAAACCACCCTGCTGTTCAACGGCACTTTACTGGGTTTTTTGGCCTCAGGGAGTTTCTCTCCACCGAGGCTGCACTTGAGTCATTTCCTGCTGGCAAGCCCAGCAGTAAAGTCTCCTCGCAGATCGGGGCGCCATTTTGTATGGCTGCCCCAGCTTTCCCCCCCCCCCCCCTCTTGGCCCCCACTCATTTTCAACCCCCCAACCTCAGGGAGGAACCTGGGTACATCCTCTGACCCCCCCCCCCCTCCACCTCCACCTCGTAAGGCCCCCTGGACCCGATCCCTATCAGTGCCAACCTGGCACTAGGGCTCCCTGGCATTGCCAACCTTTCTCCCTGGCAGTGCCACTGCCCGGGTATCGTGGTTGCACTTTCAGGTTGCCAGGTTGGCAGTGCCAAGGTGATTGTGAGCTAGAGGGAGTGCCAGGGTGCCACCCTATCCTGTCCCCGACTGCCCAGGGGTCTCTAATGGCCTAGGAGACCCCCTGCCCCTTGAGGTGCCAATACAACTGATCCACGTTTGTGGAACACTCTACCAAATGGCACCCTGGCGCAGTCTCCCAGGTCCAGCCGTTAGGTCCCAGGTTTCCGTGAACGCATATTTAAATTAGCCTAGTGCACATTTAAATATGCAGATCTGGACCACGCCCATTGAGGGCGAGATCCAGATCGTGATGTCTTGCGATTTCATTAAATCTCGCGAGCCGTATTGAGCGTCGCAAATCTCGTGGGAGACCTCTCACGAGATTCAATGGCCTCGTCCTGACACCAAGTCGGGCGCGCGCGAGGCGGTTAAATTGTGTCCCTTATCATCCAATCATTGACAATATTACACTAATCTCAACCTTTCTCACCATAACACGAAATGAGGAAACATCTTTCTTTGAGGCTGTGAGAACCATGGCTTTGGTTTGTTGGAGGAAGGAGAGCTACATTAATATGTAGTGCATGTCAGGAAGGCACAAGAGAAAACGATGGTATTGCATTGAAAATTTCCAAGGGCTTCTAAAACTGTGGGGGTCATCTGTCATCGGGAACTTGTTCCCCACAGGCAAATCATTCCTGGTGGCACCAGACTTTGCAAGCATCTGTTTATTTTCAATTACTGACAGAAAGGCATTTTTTTCAGTAGATGTCATCAATGTACATAATAGATTTTGTACAAATAGCAGCAGGACATCAATTAAAGCTCTAACAATTGTATTTTCCCTCTACAGATGCTGGCCCGCTGTGTATTTCTAGTATTTTTGGCATTTCCAAACATTTTCTTTTTATTTGACATCAATGAATTGTTCGTGTGTGTGATTATTCTACCAGAAGTCACATTGGGTGTTTCTGCTCAAATCCTTTTCCTCTTTCCAGTGCTGTTCTAATTCCCAATGCTTTGGTTGTTTTTAACTAGACTAACCAGAAACACTCAAAAGTGGGAAAGTCCGCTCGTGCTTTCAAAATGGACAGATGGTCGCAGGGAAGCGAATGACAAATGTGAAAAGTAAACACGTTACTGAAATGTCAGCATTGCAGATAAGCTTGTCTCTTCATTAGCTCCATTTACAGCTGAAATGCAAAGCAGAAGGTTTAGCCATGAGGCCAGGTGGTTGTTTCATGTCTTACCATCCACCTTGGTATTACCAAACAGCAGTCTGAGGACTAATGACAGACAAACTCTGCAACAGATCTACCAAATTTCAGGTATTCAAAATAACTTGAACTTTGAGATGAAGCCAAGAGAAGCATGAAAACGTATTATTTTGATTGAATTTTTTTCTACTTTGAATGTAATCTTAAATGCTCTCCTCATAAAGGAAAATAAAAATGAACTTACAAGTTATGTGTACAGCAGCATATTATTTAGATGTTCACAAAACCATTTTTCCTCCACATCCCTCCCTCCCTGCTCTCAAAACATAGGGCCACTGTTTATTTCAGTTTCCCATCCCTATTTCAAAAGTGTATTTTTAGACCCCAGAAAAAACAATATCTCCTTTTTTGCACCCCTCATTTTACACCACAACCCAGCACAGGCACTGTGAGCTCAATGGCCTCTTCCTGTGCCGTTTAAAAAAAAAAATCTTTATTGTCACAAGTAGTCACTGCAATGAAGTTACAGTGAAAAGCCACTACTCGCCACCGGCATCTGTTCGGGTACATGGAGGAAGTATTCAGCATGTCCAAATTAACTTTCAGGACTTGTGGGAGGAAACCGGAGCACCAAGAGGAAACCCACGCAGTCACAGGGAGAACATGCAGGCTCCACACAGACAGTGACCCAAGCCGGGAATCGAACCTGGGACCCTGGCGCTGTGAAGCAACGGTGCTAACCACTGTGCTACCATGCCGGCTATGACTTGAACGCATGATCTAGTTGACACTGTACTGCATTGCTGAGGACCAGCTGCATTATGAGAGGAGCTGCCCACTGTAGAAATTAAGGTGGGCAGCACGGTGGCGCAGTGGATAGCACAGTTGCCTCACGGCGCCGAGGTCCCAGGTTCGATTCAGGGTCACTGTCCGTGTGGAGTTTGCACATTCTCCCCGTGTTTGCGTGGGTTTTGCCCCCACAACCCAAAGATGTGCAGGATAGATGGATTGGCCTTGCTGAATTGCCCCTTAATTGGAAAAAATGAATTGGGTACTCTAAATTTTTTTTAAAAAAGAAATAAAACCAACGTCCTCTGTCTGTTTGGGATCACATGGAAAATTCCATGGGACTATTAGAGCAGGGAGTTCTGGAGTCATGGCCAACATTTATTCCTGGCCGATCACCACCATCACCCAAATTTGGTAACTTCTTGCTATTTATGCAAACTTGCTGCATGAAAATAGTTGCTACGTTTTTGCCTCCATAACAATTATTCACTTCAAAGCAAATTACAGTGCATGAAGAGCTCCGAGACTTTTCTGAGGAATGTAATTAGGTACTACATAAATATGTCTTTCATTTTTTCTAAAATAAATCTTACACACCCAATTATTCAATTGCTGCTGAAGTATTCATTTTTGTAGCTTTTGTGAAACTAGGAAGGCTTTCCCCTTTAGACATTCTGCGTCACTAGAGTCTATATTCTCCTCAGCAAAAACTGCACATGACTTTACCAAATTGAATCAACTTCTTTTACTTGCATTGGAATACAGAATTTGAAAAATATATTTTTTAAAGACACACATCTCCAGAGTTTGCTCCAAGGTTATGGATTCTTGTAAAGGTTAGATCCAGACATGCAAACAATTCTGAATATTATGTAACCACCTCACCAAACCAAACATAGTTCCCATCTTGTACGACTATTTTTCTGCAAGATGATGAGGCTGTTTTCAAGAATGATAATTTTTGTATTATTCCAGACAGTGTAAACCACACGTTAATCCTCATGTTGGTAAATGGAGCATCTATAAGATCTACCATATTTATTCTCGGTTTGTCATATGCATGATGCAACAATTAAACTGCAAAGTGCTTGCAGGTCAGGGCATGGCAGCGTATTGTGTGCAGAATGGTGGAATGTTACAATTCAGGGGCGAGATTCTCCGACCCCCCCCGCCGGGTCGGAGAATCGCAGGGGGCTGGTGTGAATCCCGCCCCCGCCGGTTGCCAAAGTCTCCGGCACCGGATATTCGGCGGGGGCGGGAATCGCGCCGCGCCGGTTGGCGGGCCCCCCCGTGCGATTCTCCGGCTCGGATGGGCCGAAGTCCCGCCGCTAAAATGCCTGTCCCGCCGGCGTAGATTAAACCACCTACCTTACCGGCGGGACAAGGCGGCGCGGACGGGCCCCGGGGTCCTGGGACCTGGGTCCTGCAATCTGGCCCCGGGGGGTGCCCCCACGGTGGCCTGGCCCGCGATCGGGGCCCACCGATCCGCGGGCGGGCCTGTGCTGTGGGGGCACTCTTTTCCTTCCGCCCTCGCCATGGTCTCCACCATGGCGGAGGTGCAAGAGACTCCCTCCACTGCGCATGCGCGGGAATGCCGTCAGCGGCCGCTAACGCTCCCGCGCATGCGCCGCCCGGAGATGTCATTTCCGCGCCAGCTGCCGGGGCACCAAAGGCCTTTTCCGCCAGTTGGCGGGGTGGAAATTCGTCCGGCGCCGACCTAGCCCCTTAAGGTTGGGGCTCGGCCCCCAAAGATGCGGAGCATTCTGCACCTTTGGGGCGGCGCGATGCCCAACTGATTTGCGCCATTTTGGGCGCCAGTTGGCAGACATCGCGCCGTTTCCGGAGAATTTCGCCCCAGGTCTGTACTGGGTTCTGGAGTGATATATTTCAGATTTCTGCTCTTGTGGGGACGATGAAGGACTTAAAGCCTGGAAATAAATCACTTCCCTCCAAGGATGGAGAGGCCATGGGATAGTTACTCCCAGCAAGTACCCACAAAATGGAATGATGGTGGATGCCAAGGAGAATATTGGGTGCGATTCTCCGAATTGGAGACAGAGTGTTTGCGCCGTCGTGAACGCCATCGCGTTTCATGACAGCGCGAAACGGGCGCGGATACTACCGACTCTGGCCCGCACAAGGGGCCGCAGTTGGGCCGCGCCAACCCGCGAGTGCGCGGGGGACGTCCTCAGTGCGCCGGCCCCGACATGGCGTGGGGGTTCAGGGGCCGGCCGCGTAATAAAATAGGGCCGGGGCTGGAGAGGCCGGCCTGCTGATCGGTGGGCCCCGATCTCGGGCCAGACCCCATCGGAGGCCCCACCCCCCTGCTCCCCCGGTGAAGGAGCGCTTTTCCCCGCCCCACAGGCCGCCCCCCGACCCTACGCGCAGAGTTCCCGCCGGCTGCACGCATGTGTGAACGGCGCCGGCGGGACTCTGCCGTTTCCGTGCGGCCACTTGGCCCATTAAGGCCGGAGAATCGGTGACCCGGCCGCGGTCAGTGGCGCCAAACGCGCCGGTGCAAATGGCGCCGATTCACCGCTCCTCGGAGAATTGCCTGCCGGTGTCGGACCGGCGCCGCGGGAAAAAATGGCGTGAACGGCGATTCTCCCATACGGCGCGGCATGGGAGAATCGCGCCCACTGTCTATGTGCCCTTTTGGGAAGAGAATGAAACACGAGTGTGGGAATATAACAAGGAGATAAACAGAGGGAGAGGGAGGAGGAAGAAGAGAAGTATATTAATAATAAGCACAATAAAATAAATCTTGCATCTTATTTTCCCAATCCCGCACTTTTATTTCTGAAGTCCGTCCATGAAATATCCCGACACTCCTCCTATTTCTCACTAATAATAATAATAACAAGTCGGCTTACATTAACACTGCAATGAAGTTACTGCGGAAAGCCCCTAGTCGCCACATTCCGGCGCCTGTTCAGGTACACTGAGCGAGAATTCAGAATGTCCAATTCATCTAACAGCACGCCTTTTGGGACTTGTGGGAGGAAACCGGAGGAACCGGAAGAAACGCACTCCGGGAATCGAACCTGGGACCCTGGAGCTGTGAAGCAACAGTGCTAACCACTGTGCTACCATGCTGCCCCCCTAGTTGTCCAGCTATGTCTCCATTTAGAAATTCTCATCCTTGAGTTCCCCCTCCCTATCTCTGTAACTTTCTCCCGATTAACAACACCCCAAGGACACTGGCTTCTTGTGCATCCTCGAGTACCTTCCACCTCTTCCACCTCCGATTCCTCCACTGAGAATCATGTGGTGTAACTTGAGCAATGTGGGGCCTTCTGGGTCCAAACTCTGATCTGTTTCGCAGATACTGGCAAGGCACCTAAAAAGTTAAAAGTCATGATGACTTCTTCCAACGCCGGCAAAGGAGCTATCAGCTCGTGGGCAGCGGAAGGTGACTCAGAGCGCCCCACGTTGACAATAAAGGCGGTGCCCGAGCGAGTACTCACTAGTATCAAGGCCCACTGTTGGATCCGAGCTGAGGTAATGGGGGGAATGGCTTTATCTTCTTTGAAGAGGCCCAGCAAAGGCTTGTGGCCTGTTCACCAAACATAGACAAATTGGCTGTAGACATCCGGTTGGAATGTTTTCACAGCAAAAATAACAGCCAACCCTCC
The DNA here is from genome assembly GCF_047496885.1 of Scyliorhinus torazame. NCBI lineage: Eukaryota > Metazoa > Chordata > Chondrichthyes > Carcharhiniformes > Scyliorhinidae > Scyliorhinus > Scyliorhinus torazame. The sequence goes on along the minus strand of NC_092714.1, from coordinate 41,075,040 downwards.
TTTTCAATCTGTGAATAACTCCACTCAACGGTCCTGGATGTGTAAGCAATAGGCTTCTCTGTTTCATCTTCCTATCGATGTGAAAGGACTACCCCACTCCATATAGAGAGACATCACACATCAGTATTAGTTCTTTTTTGAGATCATATATTTAAGGATAGCAGTTGTTGTTTTACATCCACGAAGGCTTCATCCTGCAGTGCTGCCATGACCACCTTTGATGTTTTTTCAGTAACATTGGCAGGGGTGACAACAAAGTGGCCCAATTTGGGATGAATTTCCCATAATAATTTATCAGGCCTAAAAAGGATTTCAACGCTTGTATTTTCCGGGGTAGATGCCTCCTCGGTGGCCTTGAATTTATTCTCCACGGGATGTAGGCCTTTCTTATCTACCCGGTTTTCGCAAGTCTGGAATACACATTTCTCTCTTTTGAGATGTTGCCTGCATTGGAAAATCACCTCAAGACCTCCTCCAAGTTTGCTAGGTGTTCTTGTTCAGTGGCCCCAGTGATCAATACGTTGTTCAGATATACTGCCACCCTAGACAGTGCTTGAAGAGTGTTTTCCATGACACGATGAAAGATGGCACATGTCAACGAGACTCTGAAGGAAGACGTGCATAATTGAACAGGTCCCTATAGGTGATAATTGTGAAGTACTTTCTGGATGTTTCCTCTAGTGAGGGTATGCATGGCTTATATTCAGCTTTGTGAAGGTTTGACCATGTGAGGCTTTGTTGACTATATGTTTATAATCTCCACAACGGCAGACTGACTTGTTGGGCTTGAGGACAGGAACCACTGGCGCAGCCCAACAAACTGAACTGGATATCTTATCACGAGGCTTTCCAACCCCTTAATTTCCATCTCTACCATTGCAAGCAAAGACTGTAGGATTGCGTGACCAATACACCTAGCCTGCACATCTTTGGGTTGTGGGGGCGAAACCCACGCAAACACGGGGAGAATGTGCAAACTCCACAGAGACAGTGACACAGAGCTGGGATCGAACCTGGGACCTCGGCGCCGTGAGGCAGCAGGGCTAACCCAATGTGCCACCGAGCTGCCCTGCCCTGAAAAAGTTTTGTTAAAGCATTGGGATCCACATAAATCTTGGCCCTCGCTTCTTTCATATATCTTGGAATACTTTGGGGTATTTGTTAATAACCACATACAATTTTGAGATCCCTAATTTAAAAACTTCCAGCCAGTTCAGTCGGATCTTCTGGAGCCATTCCCTACCCATGAGACCAGGGACTAATCCTTGCATGACGATGAGTGGGAAGCATACCGACTGCTGTCCATAAGCTCCGGGGTTGTGGTGGTCCCCGTAAAGGTGTCCCTTCGGGTTAAGGGCAGAATACCCGTTCAGAGACACCGGAATGCCTGTTCCCCAATGCGGACATGGTACCTCCTATATCCACCTCCATCTCTAAGGAATGACTTGGCATGCAGTCTTATCCTTAACGGGGCAACCTTGGAAGTGACAATGCAGTTTACCTCTGATGGTATAATTACAAGGTATGAGCTTGAGAGGCTTTGGCTTCTGGCCTGGCCGGCACGTGTACTGCTGTTTCTGGCAGCCTTACCTGGGTCATGCCCTTCAACAACACCTACAGCAACCCTGCGTTTGACATTTGTGATCGTCCAGGAAGGTTTCCCGGGTACTTCTGGGGTTATCAGGCCGTTTTTAACATTTCAGATACCTTTTCAGAATGTTGGGTTGATGATGGGCGTGGCAAATGGAGACGCTGGCTTCTCTGTGCGAGGACCCTCCCCCCAGCCTGAGGACCATCCGTCATCCCTTGAAGTTCTTGCGCCCCTTTCTCAACATTCTCCAAAGACAAAGCTATTTCTAAAACCTTTTTGAGGTCTAGGTTGGGCATCGGCAGTAATTTTTTCTGGGTTGTAACATTGTTAATCACACACACTAGCCTAGCGTGTAGTGACTCAGTGAGGAATAGGTCAAATACGCAGTATTCTGCCATATTTCCATAGCCTAGCAAGAAACTCCGGAACGGGTCCCCCCGAGGGCCTCCCAGCTGTGTTAAAACAGTAGCGTTGGAAGATTATGGACAGCTTTGGGCCGAATTGTTTTTTCACCGGGTCCACAAGCTCGTCAAACGTTTTAGTGTCAGCGGCCGCTGGATAGGTTAAGCTTTAGGTAATGCTAAACATCAGTGCCCCACATGCTGTTAGGATTATCTTTTGTCTCTCATTCCCTTCAATGCCGTTGGCATGAAAAAATAGCGCATCCATTCAGCATACAGCCTCCAGTCCTCCAATCTTGCATCATATGGCTCAAATCCTCCAAGGAAAGGCATTTTGGGGTTTGTTTGTTTTTCTTCTGAAGTTTAAAAAAGACTGCAGAGAATCCTGTGCTTGATCCTCGTCGCCAATGCAATAATCCCAGGAGATGCTGGCTAAAATGCAAAGCAGGTTTATTCTCCAACGTAAATAAGGCCATGGCTATGACATACAAAATCAATGGCTCAGCCCGGGACTTTCAGGGCTGGCTGGTCATGGTCTGGGGGGAGAAAATATTTAAGACCCCGCTCGTGAGACCCTATTGGGCAGGCCTCCATCTGCTCGTCATGGGAGCTCATTTCTACGAAGCCACAGGGAGGTCAATCAGTGACACCTGTGGTTTCATGAGGCTTTTGACAGTCACCTGCTCCAATATTTTTTCATGTAGCAAAATGTCAAATTTTGTTTGATAACAGCCCTGTGAAGCATCCCTAAACGTTTTGCTGTGTTAAAAGTATTATATAATTGTTTTTGTAAAAGCCAAAACATTTGCCACAACTTTTCTTTGTGGTTGTTCATTAGGTATCATTTTAGCTCCTTGTTGTTCACCCCACTTTGTAAAATATCTCAAGTACACCACTATTAAGGGAGTAGGTTCAGTGCAAATATATCGCCACCGTGACTTGTGCCAGCTTTGATGTGATGTATGCGCTGTATCTGTTACCAGACACATTGCCACCACTTTCTTACCATAACTTGATAACTTGGTTATGAACCGTCTTTTCCCTATTAATTTTCCTTCACTGTGGGGAGGAAACAGCTTCAACATTTCAATATGTTGAATGGGACCAAGCGCTCCTAGATAGCTCAGAGCAAAATAGGAACCCTTCCCATTGAAATCAAGGTACACTTTCATTTTCTAATTTCTTGCTACCAACAGTCCTTGGGCACGTTATCTAAGGGACCTTTCCTCATATGTTAATCTAGATGATTAACGTGCTATTTGATTGTGAAGCAATCTGAGTTCGTATTTAATAGGTATCCACAAACACATTTTCCAATAAAGAGTCACTTGATTACAATAAAGAGTAGGAGCTGTAACCAACTTTCTTCATCCGAGCCGCAGAAAGTTGAAACTGCAGGGCACAGGGCTAAATCACTGGCTTTTAAAGCAGACCAAGGCAGGCCAGCAGCACGGTTCATTTCCCGTACCAGCCTCCCTGAACAGGCGCCGGGATGTGGCGACTAGGGGCTTTTCACAGTAACTTCATTTGAAGCCTACTTGTGACAATATGCGATTTTCATTCATTTTCATTTCATACCTTGGTTAGTCCCTCAATCAATTTAGCAAAAACAACCCGCTCATCATCACATTGCTGGGAGCTTGCTGAGTGCGAATTGGCTGCTGTGTTTCCTGCTTTACAACAGTGGCAACACTTCAGAAGTACTTCATTGGCAGTTCAGCACTTTGGGATGTCATGAGATCATGAAAAGGATTATATATAAAGTTATGTCTTTTTCTTAACTGCTAACTGATTAGGAATTCAACGTGAGACAATTTTGGTATGTTTGGGACAATACCCTATTACTCAGCCGTTCAACCATTGAGTGATGTGGTGTTCTCAATTGTAAAGGTACATCAGCTTGATTGAGCTGATAGCACACTTTAACCTCAGGTTCAGTGACTTGTGGGCTCAGATTCCATATCCGGGCCTGAGTCCAACATCTATAGTGACACTCCAATGCAGCATGGAAAGCGAACACCAATGTCATCCCTTGGATGAGAAGGTAAACTGAAATCACATCTGCTAGTACATCCAGATGTGATCAAACCTATACAGCATTACGTGAAGAGGATCATATGGAACTCTCCCAGTATCCTGGCCTTCCTCAATCAACACCAGAAAAAAAATACGTTGTCCATTGTCATTTGAGGGACAAAACATTTTGAACCTCAACTAAACGCACATGGGTAGAAAATGGGCAGAGGGTAAGCAATGTTTGCTGTTATGCCATTGGTAAGTACCTGAAAAACATCAAAAGTACAATTTATTTTCAAATCAGAAGCGAAACCGAAGTGCAAGAAATTATGTTGTCAGAGAGAAGCTGGTTGAAGATGGGCAGCATTAATAAAGGTTTGATCCTGAGATGGGATGAAGCTGGAAAATAAACTAAGATCTGGATTTGTGCTTCGACATCAGCTACCACTTGATTGGTTTACTGTCTTGTACCTCATTGTCTTTACTTCCTTGCGTGTAGCTTTGTAATCGCAAAGCAGAGATTTGAGAGAAACAAACAAATCAAGCTCAATAATCCAGCTTCTCAACCCACTCGTTCCACTTAGATACAGGAGGTCGGCTCCGCACACGGTAGCAGAGAAGCCTCCAAGACGTTTGCCTGGTGTAACCCTACACCAACCCCCTCCACATTTCAGTGTGATTCGGTCCCGTCAACACTTCTAAATACTGTATCCAAGTCCTGAACCTGATTTAGAAAAGATAACTTGACTCTGCGAGATCAAGGTCTTCCTATCTCTCTGTTAGGAGAGATATATTTTCATGCTGCTCACTTCCACTCTTAAATTCTTAGAAACGAATTTGGATTTGGTTTCCATTTCAAAAGAGCTATATATATTTATCTGGTAGATTTTTTCTAAAAAAAAAATCTAAATTAAAAGAAATTGTCTGAAAATAAGTATGTATATTGGAGATTATATTATATTTTGTTTTCTGTACTGCACGCCTGCATTCAAATCCAAGGTCATAAAAATTTGTCAAGGAAAGCCCCATCTTCTATGGATAACATGAACTCTTACCCCCTCGTTTCCGATGTTTCAAATCCGTGCGCTGACAGTTTGGCTGCAGTATAAACGTAGACCCAATCTCACACTTGAGTGGTTTCCTGATCACCTCCACATGTTTCCAGCAACAGAACAGTAAAGGATCCCAGATGGTGATCTGTAGTTATTACACTGGCTTCCTCACTGAGTATCTACATTGTTTGATTTTATATAGACGGCTATAGCTCTGTAGCCCTGTGTAAGGCGAACTACAGAACCATCAGCTTGTCCGAGGATGCCTGTAAGTCACAAATGTAACTGTGATAAAGTTGGGCCATTCATGTATAATAATAATCTTATTGCTGTCACACGTAGGCTTACATTAACCCTGCGATGAAGTTCCTGTGAAAAGCCCCTCGTCGCCACATCCCGGCACCTGTTCGGGTACACTGAGGGAGAATTCGGAATGTTCAATTCACCTAACAAGCACGTCTTTCGGGACTTGTGGGAGGAAACTGGAGCACCCGGAGGAAACCAACGCAGACACGGGGGAGAACGTGCAGACTCCGCAGTGTCCATACACGATAGGAGGTAATGTCAGAAAGCTCACGAAGACATGTGCCTGATTCTGCCCTCCTTATTTCAAGACTACAAACACCACATTCACTGTCGCTGGGTTAAAGTTTTGGAACCTCCTCCCTAACATCACTGTGGGAGTACCTAGACCAGAGCAACTGCAGTGATTCATGAAGGCAGCTCACCGCCATCTTTTCAAGGGCAATATTAGGGATGGGTATAAATGCTGGCCTAGCCAGCAAAGCCCACATCCCTTGAATGTGTAAGAAATAATAATGTTTCCCTGTACCTTCATTGACTTTTGTAGATATCTGGTGATAATGTCGCCTTTTGGTTTCTGTGCAGGTTACGTGGATTGGCCATGATAAATTGCCCTTAGTGTCCAAAATTGCCCTTCGTGTTGGGTGGGGTTACTGGGTTATGGGGATAGGGTGGAGGTGTTGACCTTGGGTAGGGTGCTCTTTCCAAGAGCTGGTGCAGATTTGATGGGCCGAATGGCCTCCTTCTGCACTGTAAATTCTATGATAATCTATGATTAATCTATTCTGTCAGTGCTTCTCAGAGCAGGGTTTTACACTATCAACAACAACTTGCATTGGTAAAGCACCTTTAAGAAGGAAAATGTCCCAAGGCACTTTACGGGTATCAAATAGATACAGAAATATTAGGACAGGAGACCAAATTCTTGGCCAAGGGCATAGGTTTTAAGGAGCATCCTAAGCAAGTAAAGGGAAAGAAAGGAACGGCTTACTCTAACATAGCACTTTGCACACCTGAAAGTACTTGACAGCCAATGAAATACTTTTGAAATGTAGTCACTGTTGTAATGTAGGAAGCATGGCAGCCAATTTCTGCACAGCAAGCTCCCACAAACAGCAATGTTGTAATAAACAGATAATCTGCTTTTCTTTTTATTATATAGGTTAAGGGGTAAATATTGGCCAGGACACCAGCTCATTGTTGAAATGGTGCCGTGGAATCTTTTACATCCAGCTGAGAACACGGAAGGGTCTGGGGTCCTTATGTCTCAAGTGCACCTCTGAAGTGCAGCACTCCCACAATATTGCACTGGCATGTATGTTTTGATGAAAGTGTTACCAAATGAGCCACTGCTGATACTAGAGAGAGAGATATATAGTGGACAGACTGGGGCCAGAAATCCACAGCTCAGACAACTGAATGTATGGCCACCAATACTGGATGGATTAAAATCAGGGATATATAAGAGATCAGAGCTGAAGGCAGAGACCTGGGAAGGTTGTAGTGCTGTAGAGCATTACAGGGATAGACTTCCCCACATTCCCTCCTTCCTCTTTCTCTCCTCTCCACATCTCTCCCCTCTCTTCTCCACCTGTCCCCTTTGCTGCTGCACCCTCCCTCTCTCCCCCATCTATCTCTCTCCTCCTCACTCTCTCTTCATTTCATCCCTCTCTCACTTTTCTCCCTTCCCCTGCTCCTTCTGTTCTCCGACTGTTTGTGCCACCCACTTGCTGCAGGCAAAAAAGTGAGGTCTGAGCTTTAAATGGCTTGAGCCTCAATGTCAACTTGGATGGTTAGGCAGCTGGTAAACTCTACTCGTCGGTGTTACGATGGTGGAGAAAAATAACTCTGGAGTTAGACATGGAAATATTGGACTTTAAAAAAAGCAGGAGTTTTGTATTTTAAAAATGGAAACAGACCCATAGGGGCAGCACGGTAGCATAGTGGCTAGCACAATTGCTGCACAGCTCCAGGGTCCCAGGTTCAATTCCGGCTTGGGTCACTGTCTGTGCGGAGTTTGCACATCCTCCCCGTATGGGCGTGGGTTTCCTCCGGGTGCTCCAGTTTCCTCCCACAGTCCAAAGATGTGCAGGTTAGGTGGATTGGCAATGATAAATTGCCCTTAGAACATAGCGAACATAGAACATACAGCGCAGAAGGAGGCCATTCGGCCCATCGAGTCTGCACCGACCCACTTAAGCCACTTCCACCCTATCACCGTAACCCAATAACCCTTCCTAACCTTTTTGGTCACTAAGGGCAATTTATCATGGCCAATCCACCTAATCTGCGCGTCTTTGGACTGTGGGAGGAAACCGGAGCACCCGGAGGAAACCCACGCACACACGGGGAGAACGTGCAGACTCCGCACAGACAGTGACCCAGCGGGGAATCGAACCTGGGACCCTGGCGCTGTGAAGCCACAGTGCTATCCACTTGTGCTACCGTGCTGCCCTTAGTGTCCAAAATTGCCCTTAATGTTGGGTGGGGTTACTGGGTTATGGGGATAGGGTGGAGGTGTTGACCTTGGGGAGGCTGCTCTTTCCAAGAGCCGGTGCAGACTCGATGGGCTGAATGGCTTCCTTCTGCACTGTAAATGCTGGGAGAGGTGAGTGCACAAAAGGTGTGGCAAGAGTGCCTTTAGACACGGAATGCTGATTGGACCAGAGTGCATCTGAGTTTAGGTGAGTGACTGAGTTCGGGTGAGTGGCGAGAGAGTGCTGTGTTTTTGTTGGTGTTCGGGTTTATCCTTGAGGTTATATAAAAAAAAAAATTTTTTTAATTATTATTTAAATTAATTAACAAATTGAATATGGCTGGACAGGTGATGTGCTTTTGCTGTATGATGATGGAACTGGTGGATCCCATTGAGACCGTCAGTGACCACATCTGCAGCAAGTGTTGGCTGCTCGAGGAACTTCGGCTCAGAATTGATGAGCTGGAGACCGAGCTGCACACACTGCGGCACATCAGGGAGGGGGAAAATTACCTGGACACTTTGTTTCAGGAGGCAGTCACACCCGGTAGAATAAGTACTGTTAATTCGGTCAGTGGTCAGGGACAGAGTGGTGTGACTGCAAGGGAGGCAGGTAGGAGGATCCTGAGTTTAGGAGTTGAGGAGCCTCCGCCCTTGACCTTGTCCAACAGGTATGAGATACTTTCTCCCTGTGTGGATGAGGAAGAGGGCTGTAGGGAGGATGCGTTGACTGACCACTGCACCGTGGTACAGGAAGCCATTCAAGAGGGGGGAGGAAAAAGACAAGTGATAGTTGTAGGGGATTCTATAATTAGGGGGATTGATGGCATCCTTTGTAAGCCAGATCGAGAGTCCCGCATGGTATGTTGCCTGCCCGATGCCAGGGTGAGGGACATCTCTGATCGGCTTGAAAGGATTTTGGAGAGTGAGGGGGAGGATTCAGTTGTTGTGGTCCACGTTGGGACTAACAACATAGGTAAGACTAGGAAAGAGGACTTGTTTGGGGATTATCAAACACTAGGGACTAAATTAAAGAACAGGTCCTCCAGGGTTATAATCTCTGGATTACTACCCGAGCCACGTGCCAATTGGCATAGAGTTGAGAAAATTAGGGAAGTTAACACGTGGCTAAAGGAGTGGTGCGGGAAAGAGGGATTCCATTTCATGGGGCATTGGCATCAGTACTGGGGCAGGAGGGACCTGTACCGTTGGGACGGTCTTCACCTGAACCATTCTGGGACCAGTGTTCTAGCGAATAGGATAAATAGGTTGGTCACAAGGACTTTAAACTAGCAAGTTGGGGGAAGGGAGGTGTAAAGCTATGGACAGTATAATGGTTAATGGAGATCAAGGCAGCAGGTTACCTGACAGGTTATTATGTAGAGATATGGGTTCAAAGACAAGGAAAATTAGGAGAAAGGGTAAGAGGAAAAATAATTTGCGAAAAGTTACTGATCAAGGTGTTAGGATTCATAACAAAGACATAAAAAACAGCATAAGTGTACTTTACCTGAATGCTCGTAGTATATGAAATAAGGTAAATGAGTTGATGGCGCAAATCATCGTGAATGACTATGATTTAGTGGCCATTACTGAAACATGGTTAAAAGATGGTCACGACTGGGAGTTAAATATCCAAGGGTATCAGACTATACGAAAGGATAGAATGGACGGTAAGGGCGGTGGTGTAGCTTTGTTGTTTAAGGATGGCATCCGGGCAATAGTAAGGGATGATATTGGTGCAATGGAGGACAAGGTTGAATCAATTTGGGTGGAAATCAGGAATAGTAAGGCGAAAAGGTCACTGATAGGAGTAGTCTATAGGCCACCAAATAGTAACAGGATGGTAGGGCAGGCAATAAGCAAAGAAATAATGGATGCATGTAGAAATGGTACAGCGGTTATCATGGGAGATTTTAATCTGCATATCGATTGGTTTAACCAGGTTGGTAAAGGCAGCCTTGAGGAGGAGTTTATAGAATGTGCCCGGGATAATTTCCTGGAACAGTATGTAATGGAACCTACAAGGGAACAAGCGGTCCTAGATCTGGTCCTGTGTAATGAGGCAGGATTGATTAATGATCTCATAGTTCGGGATCCTCTTGGAAGGAGCGACCACAATATGGTGGAATTTAAAATACAGTTGGAGGATGACAAGGTAAAATCAAACACTAGTGTTTTGTGCTTAAACAAAGGCGATTACAATGGGATGAGAGAAGAACTAGCTAAGGTAGACTGGGAAAAAAGACTTCATGGTGAAGCAGTTGAGGAACAGTGGAGAACCTTCCGAGCGATCTTTCACAGTGTTCAGAAAAGGTTCATACCGTCAAAAAAGAAAGACGGTAGAAAGGGGAACAATCGACCGTGGATATCTAAGGAGGTGAGGGAGAGTATCAAATTGAAGGAAAAAACATACAAAGTGGCAAAAATTAGTGGGAGACTAGAGGACTGGGAAGTCTTTAGGGGACAACAGAAAGCTACTAAAAAAGCTATAAAGAAGAGTAAGGTAGACTATGAAAGTAAACTGGCTCAGAACATAAAAGCAGATAGTAAAAGCTTCTACAAAAATATAAGACAAAAAAGACTGGCTAAGGTAAATATTGGTCCTTTGGAAGATGAGAAGGGAGATTTAATAATAGGAGACGGGGAAATGGCTGAGGAGCTGAACAGGTTTTTGGGGTCAGTCTTCACAGTGGAGGACACAAATAACATGCCAGTGACTGATGGAAATAAAGATATGATAGGTGAGGACCTTGAGATGATTGTAATCACTAAGGAGGCAGTATTGGGCAAGCTAATGGGGCTAAAGGTAGACAAGTCTCCTGGCCCTGATGGGATGCATCCCAAAGTGTTAAAAGAGATGGCTAGGGAAATTGTAAACGCACTAGTGATAATTTATCAAAATTCACTAGACTCTGGGGTGGTCCCAGAGGATTGGAAAGTAGCAAACGTGACACCACTGTTTAAAAAAGGAGGTCGGCAGAAAGCGGGTAATTATAGGCCGGTAAGCTTAACTTCGGTTGTAGGGAAAATGCTGGAATCTATCATTAAGGAGGTCGAGCAGCACTTAAACTTCACTTCATCAGCCAACTCCAAGCCAGCTCGCAACAATGGTGCCGAGGAGATTTGGGGACTCAGAACTGGGGAGGCTGCTAGTTGCCGTGGAGTCCAGGAGGGATGTCCTGTTCTCCCGAGGGTCCAGGAGAGTCATCCACAAGGCAGCCAGTGCTGCCTGGGATGAGGAGGCGGCAGCTGTCAGCTCGGGGAGTGTGACCAGGATTGGCCTCCAGTGCCGTTAGAAGGTCAACGACCTACATCGGATAGCACAAGTGAGCAGATACCAACGCCTCGACCCCCACCAAGGGAACACCCACCCGCCAAATCCCCAATCCTCCCTCCAACCCCTCCCACCTCAACTAACCCAATCCTCCATTCACACCCCCCTCCCACCACTGTGAATCACGCGTGTGCTAACAATGCCCTATTTGTGTCTCCTCAGGAAAAGCTCACCCATAGTCACCGGGAGAGAGCCCAGACTGATGGAAGGGTGCTGGACTTAAGAATCTTTACCTCCTTCGATGAGCATGCCCTGGAGTTGACTGGGGTGGCAGAGGATAGATTGGTCACCCACATAGAGACTGATGGACACCACAGAGGTGAGGAAGCAGCAGGCTCCACCCAGGGAACCTGTCAAACCTGAGTTCTTATTGTCTAACTGGCTGACCCATCCCTCCCACTGACCATGGGCGTGATTCTCCGACCCCCCACCGGGTCGGAGAATGGCCATTGGCCACCGTGAATCCCGCCCCCGCCGAAGTCTCCGGTACCGGAGATTGGGCAGGGGCGGGAATCAGGCCGCGCCGGTTGGCGGGCCCCCCCGCTCAATTCTCCGGCCCGGATGGGCCGAAGTCCCGCCCAGAAATTGCCTGTCCCGCCGGCGTAAATCAAAGCTGGCATTTACCGGCAGGACCAGGCGGCGCGGGCAGGCTCCGGGGTCCTGGGGGGGGCGCGGGGCGATCTGACCCCGGGGGGATGCCCCCACGGTGGCCTGACCTGCGATCGGGGCCCACCGATCCGCGGGCGGGCCTGTGCCGTGGGGGCACTCTTTCCCTTCTGCCTACGCCACGCCCTCCACCATGGCGGAGGCGGAAGAGACTCTCCCCACTGCGCATGCGCGGGAAACTGTCGGCGGCCGCTGACGCTCCCACGCATGCGCCGTATTTCCGCGCCAGCTGGCGGGGCAACAAACGCCATTTCCGCCAGCTGGCGGGGCAACAAACGCCATTTCCGCCAGCTGGCAGGGCGGAAATCCCTCCGGCGCCGGCCTAGCCCCTCAATGTTGGGGCTCGGCCCCCAAAGATGCGGAGCATTCCGCACCTTTGGTCCGGCGCGATGCCCGTCTGATTGGCGCCGTTTTTGGCGCCAGTCGGCGGACATCGCGCTGTTGGGGGAGAATTTCGCCCCAGATGTCCATTCTCCCACAGGTCCTCTAGCCGACAGCACAGGCCCATCCCAGGTGGTACCCTCTCCTGACTCCGATTAAACACCTTGGAGGAGAGCATTATAGTCACGGCACAGCTGTCATCCCCACCCTCCACCAGCCCAGATACACACACCACTGTGGGACATGTTACTGGACAGGCTTCGGGGGCACAATCTTGGGAGCGCCACATTGCTGATGATGCACATCAGGTGGAGACAGGAACCCCCAGGCGAGACAGCAGGTGGAGGGCTGCTGGATCCCAGGGCCAGCTGGGTTCCAGCCTGATGCTGAGCCTGTGGAACAGAGATACCCGGAGCTGATGCAGACAATAGGGAGCATCTGGGACATTCAGAAGGAGATGTCAGCGTCACTCCAGCAGATCCATAGCTGATTAGAGGAGCCTCAGAGGCTACTGGCGCAGCAGATGTCGCTGGCAATGCGTGGCACAGAGGCCAACACTGCTAGGGTGGCAACCATAATGGAAAGACTGATGCATGACGTCGGCACCATTGGTGAAGGTCCAAGGCGTTGCACAGTCGGTGACGGCCATGGCTGAGCGTCTTGGCAGAATGTCCAACTCGCCAGTGCCAGGCTGAACTTGATGAGGTTCTGCGGGACATTTCCCGCTTTCAAATGGGCATGGCCAGGTGCTGCGGAACTTGTCCCAGTCACTGAGGAGCAACACCGAGGGCGTCGATGCTATGGTGCAGACCATAGGGAACCGCCAGGGCTGGCAGAGCCAGATGATGCAGGGGCACCCAGGGCCCTATGCACATCGACTCGGAGGAGGGGCCGCTGAGTGACAACCCAGACCCGTCCCATGGAGTGGAAACGGTGACCACCAGCTCCCCCAAGTTCCACCCCTCTGATGAGGCTGCGTCTCAAAGTCAGCACACGGGACAGGGAGGCACGGCCATGCAAGTGAGCCGGGGGCCACCAGCCTCAGAATCCCCAGGGGACATGGTTAACTAACAGAAAGCAGAGAGTGGGGATAAATGGGTGTTTCTCTGGTTGGCAACCTGTAACTAGTGGGGTCCCTCAAGGATCAGTGTTGGGCCCGCAGTTGTTCACAATTTACATAGACGATTTGGAGTTGGGGACCAAGTGCAATGTGTCAAAGTTTGCAGACGACACTAAGGTGAGTGGTAAAGCAAAAAGGGCTGAGGATACCGGAAGTCTGCAGAAGGATTTGGATAGGTTAGGTGAATGGGCTAGGGTCTGGCAGATGGAATTCAATGTTGCCAAGTGTGGGGCTATCCATTTTGGGAGGAATAACAGCAGAATGGATTATTATTTAAACGGTAAGATGCTAAAACATGCTGCTGTGCAGAGGGACCTGGGTGTGCTGGTGCACGAGTCGCAAAAAGTTGGTGTGCAGGTGCAACAGGTGATTAAGAAGGCTAATCGAGTTTTGTCTTTCATTGCTAGAGGGATGGAGTTCAAGACTAGTGAGGTTATGCTGCAATTGTATAGGGTGTTGGTGAGGCCGCATCTGGAGTATTGTGTTCAGTTTTGGTCTCCTTACCTGAGAAAGGACATATTGGCACTGGAGGGAGTGCAGAGGAGATTCACTAGGTTGATCCCAGAGTTGAGGGGATTAGATTCTGACGAGAGGTTGAGTAGACTGGGACTGTACTCATTGGAGTTTAGAAGGATGCGGGGGGATCTTATTGAGACATATAAAATTATGAAGGGAATAGATAGGATAGACGCGGGCAGGTTGTTTCCACTGGTCGGGGAAAGCAGAACTAGGGGGCATAGCCTCAAAATAAGGGGAGGTAGATTTAGGACGGAGTGTAGGAGGAACTTCTTCACCCAAAGGGTTGTGAATCTCTGGAATTCCTTGCCCAGTGAAGCAGTTGAGGCTCCTTCTTTAAACATTTTTAAGAAAAAGATAGATGCCTTTCTAAAGAATAAAGGGATTCGGGGATATGGTATACGGGCCGGAGAGTGGAGCTGAGTCCACAAAGATCAGCCATGATCTCATTAAATGGCGGAGCAGGCTCGAGGGGCCAGATGGCCTACTCCTGTTCCTAGTTCTTATGTTCTTATATGGGACACCCGCAGTGGGCTTCGAAGGCCACGGGACGAGAAATGCAGCTGGCTGCCGCCACCTCAGATGCCCATCCTTGGGGAGACACCCAGACTTAGTGGTAGCGCTAGGAGGGACAAACACGTTGAGGATCACTGAGGGCACTGGGGGAGTGGATGGGGGATAGGTAGGGGGGGATGGGGGTTGGGGGGGGGTTGCACCATAGGGAGAGTGGGGAATGCTAAAACACATTAAACACCTTTGTGCACAACCATTATGACGCCCTGTCACTTTCTTCCACAATGCGAGCCGACCTCCGGACACATTGATATTCTCTCCAGACATCCCCCCTCTCCCCATGGCACTCACCCACCCTCCGGCCATGGACATGTCCCCAGAGCTGTGTCCCATCCCCTGGGTATTTGGATGTTGGCTGCTGCCTGTGGGTGTTACCTCCCGCAGTGTCCAGGCATCAAAGTGATTGGTATTCTAGGCGATGACTCCCACATGCTACATGGCCCGTCTATTCACGGGAATTCACTGGGAATGTGTGAAGTGCTCACTTAACCCGATTGCCAAAATTCCCTATCAGCAATAGCCTTCAGCCGCACGGCCAGAGGCGTCGGCGGGACTGACTTCATCTTTCATTTTATGAAAAGGAATCCAGTTGGATGTGCTGACATTAGTGATGACTCATCTTAATGGACTTGGCTGTCAGCCAATGAGCTATTTACTTTGCCGGGATCTCAGCTGATCATCTCTGCTGATTGGTGTTGATTGTTCTGGAATGTTCCTTTTCTCTGTGAGACTGTTTCCAGGTTAGTTTCAGTTTAAACTCAGAGCTGAAGGAAGCTCTGTGGAGTTTTCTCTCTCCCTAAAAGGGGTAGAACTCTTTCAAACACCTTTGGCTGGGGCTCACTCCAGGGAAATAGAGCAGCCAGCGTTTCCTTTCTATCCATCCTGTGAGTGTTTAATGCCTGGAGCTGGAGGGAACTTTGTGAGTTTCCCTCCCTGTATGGTTACCAGGCCTCTCTAAGATCTCGTGGAAGCAGCTTCTCTGATACTCCGTTTATCTCAGACAAGCTGTGGTCATTCTGGTGGAGATGGAAACAAGGAAGTATTAAACAAGTCTGAGGTTGTTCTTTCGAGTGGAGGCCAGGTTACTAAGAGTGAAAGTGTGGTGCAATGGTTAGCACCGCTGCCTCGGGGTGCTGAGGACCCGGGTTCAATCCCGGCTCCGCGTCACTGTCCACGTGGAGTCTGCACCTTCCCCCCGTGTCTGTGTGGAACTCCCTTCCACAGCCCAAAGATGTGCATGGTAGGTGGATTGACCACCCCATATTGGCCCTTAATAGGAAACAATGTTTTGAAGTAAAAGAATTAAAGTGACTCGCCCAGAGGGAATGCCATAGTCTGGGGATCCAGACTGAATGTTCCAGCCTATTAGCCACCCAACCGGTGGTTCTCAACTACTCCGTGACCTGGAACGACAGTCAGCTAAAAAAAACTTCTATCTCCACAGCAAGGACATTCACCTTCCATTTTACATTAATCCTCTTTTATTTTCCCCCTCCCTCTCCATGTGTATGTCTTGTGTGTGTTTAGGTAGAGGGTAGGACGGTAAAAGGGGGGAGTAATAGATTAGCTGGCTGTTATTGTATTGTGATTATTGCATGCCTTATCTCTATTGCTGTTATAAATAAACAGTTGTTGTGTTTCACTTACCAATCTGGTGCCTGTAAGTCATTGGAGCAGTCAGAGATTTCAGAAAGTTTATACAAATTATTGGCGAATTCACTGGTTGAGATTCCGGGACCTGTGGGGCAGGAATTGACCATGCACTCGCCCAGGGTGTCAAAGAACAAACAAAGAACAAAAAAATGTACAGCACAGGAACAGGCCCTTCGGCCCTCCAAGCCCGTGCCGACCATGCTGCCCGACTAAACTACAATCTTCTACTCTTCCTGGGTCCGTATCCCTCTATTCCCACCCTATTCATGTATTTGTCAAGATGCCCCTTAAATGTCACTATCGTCCCTGCTTCCACCACCTCCTCCGGTAGCGAGTTCCAGGCACCCACTACCCTCTGCGTAAAAAACTTGCCTCGTACATCTACTCTAAACCTTGCCCCTCTCACCTTAAACCTATGCCCCCTAGTAATTGACCCCTCTACCCTGGGGAAAAGCCTCTGACTATCCAGTGTCGTAAGTGTCGGGTATGGTGGCCTGAAGTGCATATGTTTTAATGCAAGGAGCATTACGGGTAAGGCAGATGAACTTAGAGCTTGGATTAGTACTTGGAACTATGATGTTGTGGCCATTACAGAGACCTGGTTGAGGGAAGGGCAGGATTGGCAGCTAAACGTTCCAGGATTTAGATGTTTCAGGCGGGATAGAGGGGGATGTAAAAGGGGAGGTGGAGTTGCGCTACTTGTTTGGGAGAATATCACAGCTGTACTGCGAGAGGACACCTCAGAGGGCAGTGAGGCTATATGGGTAGAGATCAGGAATAAGAAGGGTGCAGTCACAATGTTGGGGGTATACTACAGGCCTCCCAACAGCCAGCGGGAGATAGAGGAGCAGATAGGTAGACAGATTTTGGAAAAGAGTAAAAACAACAGGGTTATGGTGATGGGAGACTTCAACTTCCCCAATATTGACTGGGACTCACTTAGTGCCAGGGGCTTAGACGGGGCGGAGTTTGTAAGGAGCATCCAGGAGGGCTTCTTAAAACAATATGTAGACAGTCCAACTAGGGAAGGGGCGGTACTGGACCTGGTATTGGGGAATGAGCCCGGCCAGGTGGTAGATGTTTCAGTAGGGGAGCATTTCGGTAACAGTGACCACAATTCAGTAAGTTTTAAAGCACTGGTGGACAAGGATAAGAGTGGTCCGAGGATGAATGTGCTAAATTGGGGGAAGGTTAATTATAACAATATTAGGCGGGAACTGAAGAACATAGATTGGGGGCGGATGTTTGAGGGCAAATCAACATCTGACATGTGGGAGGCTTTCAAGTGGCAGTTGAAAGGAATACAGGACCGGCATGTTCCTGTGAGGAAGAAAGATAAATACGGCAATTTTCGGGAACCTTGGATGACGAGTGATATTGTAGGCCTCGTCAAAAAGAAAAAGGAGGCATTTGTCAGGGCTAAAGGGCTGGGAACAGACCAAGCCTGCGTGGAATACAAGGAAAGTAGGAAGGAACTTAAGCAAGGAGTCAGGAGGGCTAGAAGGGGTCACGAAAAGTCATTGGCAAATAGGGTTAAGGAAAATCCCAAGGCTTTTTACACGTACATAAAAAGCAAGAGGGTAGCCAGGGAAAGGGTTGGCCCACTGAAGGATAGGCAAGGGAATCTATGTGTGGAGCCAGAGGAAATGGGCGAGGTACTAAATGAATACTTTGCCTCAGTATTCACCAAAGAGAAGGAATTGGTAGATGTTGAGTCTGGAGAAGGGGGTGTAGATAGCCTGGGTCACATTGTGATCCAAAAAGACGAGGTGTTGGGTGTCTTAAAAAATATTAAGGTAAATAAGTCCCCAGGGCCTGATGGGATCTACCCCAGAATACTGAAGGAGGCTGGAGAGGAAATTGCTGAGGCCTTGACAGAAATCTTTGGATCCTCGCTGTCTTCAGGGGGTGTCCCGGAGGACTGGAGAATAGCAAATGTTGTTCCTCTGTTTAAGAAGGGTAGCAAGGATAATCCCGGGAACTACAGGCCGGTGAGCCTTACTTCAGTGGTAGGGAAGTTACTGGAGAGAATTCTTCGAGACAGGATCTACTCCCATTTGGAAGCAAATGGACGTATTAGTGAGAGGCAGCACGGTTTTGTGAAGGGGAGGTCGTGTCTCACTAACTTGATAGAGTTTTTCGAGGAGGTCACTAAGATAATTGATGCAGGTAGGGC
The DNA here is from genome assembly GCF_047496885.1 of Scyliorhinus torazame. Taxonomy (NCBI): domain Eukaryota; kingdom Metazoa; phylum Chordata; class Chondrichthyes; order Carcharhiniformes; family Scyliorhinidae; genus Scyliorhinus; species Scyliorhinus torazame. Next base: position 41,056,779 of record NC_092714.1, on the reverse strand, counting down.
AGTAGATGTTGTCTATATGGACTTCAGTAAGGCCTTTGAGAAGGTCCCTCATGGTAGACTAGTACAAAAGGTGAAGTCACACGGGATCAGGGGTGAGCTGGCAAGGTGGATACAGAACTGGCTAGGCCATAGAAGGCAGAGAGTAGCAATGGAGGGATGCTTTTCTAATTGGAGGGCTGTGACCAGTGGTGTTCCACAGGGATCAGTGCTGGGACCTTTGCTCTTTGTAGTATATATAAATGATTTGGAGGAAAATGTAACTGGTCTGATTAGTAAGTTTGCAGACGACACAAAGGTTGGTGGAATTGCGGATAGCGATGAGGACTGTCGGAGGATACAGCAGGATTTAGATTGTCTGGAGACTTGGGCGGAGAGATGGCAGATGGAGTTTAATCCGGACAAATGTGAGGTAATGCATTTTGGAAGGTCTAATGCAGGTAGGGAATATACAGTGAATGGTAGAACCCTCAAGAGTATTGAAAGTCAAAGAGATCTAGGAGTACAGGTCCACAGGTCATTGAAAGGGGCAACACAGGTGGAGAAGGTAGTCAAGAAGGCATACGGCATGCTTGCCTTCATTGGCCGGGGCATTGAGTATAAGAATTGGCAAGTCATGTTGCAGCTGTATAGAATCTTAGTTAGGCCACACTTGGAGTATAGTGTTCAATTCTGGTCGCCACACTACCAGAAGGATGTGGAGGCTTTAGAGAGGGGGCAGAAGAGATTTACCAGAATGTTGCCTGGTATGGAGGGCATTAGCTATGAGGAGCGATTGAATAAACTCGGTTTGTTCTCACTGGAACGAAGAAGGTTGAGGGGAGACCTGATAGAGGTATATAAAATTATGAGGGGCATAGACAGAGTGGATAGTCAGAGGCTTTTCCCCAGGGTAGAGGGGTCAATTACTAGGGGGCATAGGTTTAAGGTGAGAGGGGCAAGGTTTAGAGTAGATGTACGAGGCAAGTTTTTTACGCAGAGGGTAGTGGGTGCCTGGAACTCGCTACCGGAGGAGGTAGTGGAAGCAGGGACGATAGGGACATTTAAGGGGCATCTTGACAAATATATGAATAGGATGGGAATAGAGGGATACGGACCCAGGAAGAGTAGAAGATTGTAGTTTAATCGGGCAGCATGGTCGGCACGGGCTTGGAGGGCCGAAGGGCCTGTTCCTGTGCTGTACATTTCTTTGTTCTTTGATCATTAATGAAAACAATAAAAAAAACAAGTGCCCTAAAATACTAAAAATAGTGGGACGTACCTTCATGAAAATCCAAATCAAATGTTCTGCCTGCAAGCATTCAGCCTGTTCCCAACCCACCAGATTGAAACTAGTTCCACAATATCCTACCTTGCTGTTAAGTGCCTCATCATAAGCTTTTGGAAAGTTCCCGCAGACAACATTCATCAGGATATTCTCATCCACTGACTAGGTGTTATATTTGGTCCCAAGGCGAACTTCCAACCATGTACCCATGCAATATGCACCTCTGTAACATCCCCTGACTCTCCCTGCCTCAACACTTCTGCTGCTGGAACTCACATCCATGCTTTGTTCCCTCTAGATCTGATTATTCCAATAGAGTTCTGGATGGCCTCTTACTTTGTACTTTCCATAACCTTGAGGTGATCCAAAGCTCCATCACTTGTGTCCTAACATACATTAAGCCCATTCGTGCATCCTCCCTGTGCTCATTACATTGGCTTAGAGTTCAGCATTGCTTTACAATTCTTTTTTGTTGAAAATCTTTTTATTGGCTTTTCTCATATTTATAAACAGTTGTTACTTATATACATTACATTTTTCTTGCCCGTGCTAATTTGCTTTATTTTACAGAGAGGTTTGTTTTGTCCTTCATTTGACTAACTGTATGTACATTTTGCTGCCCTCTGGATCGGTCTATGATATCCCCCCATTTCTCCTCCCCTCCCCCCCATTGGTTTCAGCACCCTTTTCTCTTGTGGCTTCCCAATTTTTCTCCCTCCACCCCTCCTCCTCCGCTCCCCCGGGTGCGCAGTCCTTTGCTTCTTCATTTTTTTCCCCCTGGCTTACTCCTCGTTGCTGGCCTCGAACAGATTTTGGAGCAGGCCGACGAGCTGCCCCCAAGAATCCAGGAAGCCTTCCTCTGACCCTCAGATGGCATACTTAATCTTCTCCAGGTGGAGAAATTCCGAGAGGTCAGCGAGTCAGTCTGCAGCTGTGGGTGGTGCTGCCGATCGCCAGCCGAGCAGGATTCTCCGGCATGCGATAGGGGAAGCGAAAGCAAGGGCGTTGGCCCCCTTCCCCATGTGTAACTCTGGCTGCTCCGATACCCCGAAGATTGCCACTATTGGGCATGGCTTCACCCTCACCCCCACAACCTTGGACATTGCCTCGGAGAAGGCTGTCCAGAACCCAGCAAGCTTGGGACAAGCCCAAAACATGTGGGTGTGGTTGGCCGGGCCCCTCTGGCACCGCTCACATTTGTCCTCCACCTCCGGGAAGAACCTGGTCAGGTGCGCTCTGTGCACCACTTTGAGCTGCATTAGGCTTAGCCTTGCGCAGTAGGAGGTGGAGCTCACCCTGCTCAGTGCTTCGCTCCAGAGTCCCCATCCTACCTCTGTCCCCAGTTCGTCCTCCCATTTTTGTCTGGTCTCGTGCAGTGGAGTCCGGGCTCTGTCCAGTAGCTGTCCGTATATTTTCCCACAGAGCCCCCCCTCGCTGCTGGTGCCTATCAGGTCCTCTAGTAGTGTGCTTTCTGGGGCCCCGGGGTACCCTACTGTCTCTTTGCGGAGGAAGTGCTTTGTTTGGAGGTGTCTCAATTCCTGTCCTCTTGCTAGTTTCCACTTCCTCGTCAGATCGTCCAGTGTCGCCAGTCTGCGCCCTACGTAAAAGTCCCCGTCTGTCAATGTGCCCCCATCCCACCTCCATCTTTTGAAGGTGGTATCTAGCATGGCTGGCAGGAATCTGTGATTGCCGCAGATGGGGGCCATAAGGGACATTTTGGCTATCCCAAAGTGCTGTCTCAACTGGGTCCACGTTCTCAGCGTGGCCGCTACCACTGAGCATGTTGTGTACCTTGTTGAGGAGGATGGGAGTGCTGCTGTGGCCAGAACCTGGAGGATTGTTCCTTTACAGGATGCCTCCTCCATTTGTACCCAATCTGTGTCAGGGTCTTGTACCCATCCCCTCACTTTTTCTGCCCTTGCTGCCCAGTGGTAGTATTGTAGGTGTGGTAGAGGCAGACCCCCTCTGACTTTCCCTCTTTGCAGTGTCGGTTTGGGAATTCTCGGGTTCTTGCCCCCACCACACAAACGCCATGATTCGACTGTCTATGTTTTGGAAAAAGGCCTTGGGGATGAAGATAGGCATGGATCTAACAGGAAGAGGAACCTTGGCAGTACGTTCATCTTGATCATCTGCACTCTCCCCACCAGGGAGAGTGGGAGTGAGCCCCACCGTTGAAGGTCTTTTCTTACTTCCTCCACCAGGCTGGTCAGGATCCACTTGTGGATCTGTGTCCAGTCTCTGGTTATCTGGATCCCCAGGTAATGGAATCTGGTCTGGATCGTTTTGAACGGGAGCCCCTTCAGCTCTGTCCCTCCCCCTTTTGGGTTCACTGGGAATGTCTCGCTTTTGCCCAGGTTAGGTTTGTAGCCCGGGAAGGTTCCAAACTCTTTCAGTCTTTGCAGTATTGCCTTTAGTCCCTCCTGTGGCTTTGAGACATAGAGGAGCAGGTCATAGTGAGACTCTCTGTCTCTCTGTCTCCTCTCCAGATTCCCTTCCAGCTTTTTGCATCCCGCTGGGCTATCGCCAGGGGTCCGATCGCTAGAGTGAACAAGAGTGGGGACAGGGGGCAGCCCTGCCTTGTTCCTCTCTGTAGCTGAAAGTATTCAGAGCTGGTGGTGTTAGTACAGACACTTGCTTTGGAAGCGTTGTACAGGAGCCTCACCCAGGTGGTGAATCCCGCTCCTAGCCAAGACCATTTCAGTACCTCGAGGAGGTAGCTCCATTCGACTCTGTCAAAGGCCTTTTCTGCGTCCAGGGAGAGGATCGCCTCTGATGTTCACTCCCCGGAGGGGTGGGGGGGGGTCATTATCACATTCAGCAGCCGCCTGATGTTCGCTGTGAGCTGCCTACCCTTGACAAAGCCCGTTTGGTCCCCTGCGATCACCTCTGGTACGCAGCCCTCCAGCCTTTAGGCCAGGACCTTTGCGAGTATTTTCGCATCCACATTATGCAGTGAAACGGGTCTGTATGATCCACATTCCGTCAGGTCTTAATCTTTTTTGGGTATTAGTGAGATTATGGCATTGGGGCAGGGTGCCCCCTGCCAGTGAGTCCGCGAACATGTCCCTTAGGTGTGTGGCCAGGACTGGTGCAAAACTTTTGTACGGCCAGCCTTATCTCTGTGTTCGTAAAATTGATTTACAATTCTTTTTTTTTAAATTTAGAGCACCCAATTCATTTTTTCCAATTAAGGGGCAATTTAGTGTGGCCAATCCACCTACCCTGCACATCTTTTGGGTTGTGGGGGCGAAACCCATGCTTTACAATTCTAACCCTTGTTGTCAAATTCATCCAGAGGCTCTTCTCTTTATCGTCTGTGTCTCCACCTGCTTCACAATTCTTTGAAACATCTGTCTCTGCATCAGCTTCACAATCCTTTGAAATCTCTGGGTGCAATCTAACTGAATTGCGACAGAGTCCCGTGTCGAGTGCGTTCAGCTGGGTGTATCCCGGCGTTCGCACCGCCGAGAGAGGCCACGCTATCGAACAGGACTCTGTTGCAATCCAGGGCCCCAGCAGGGAATGCTCCGCTGAGGGTACACTTAGTCCCGTTTCCTCCACTGAGGAGCTTCACTCGCCAAACCTCCTCAGTGCAGGAGGAGATTGGGATTCCATTTCTAAATGGTGGCCCGATCTCTCGATCCCCCCCCCGCCACCCGACATGACCCCCAGACCCCCCAAAGCCCCAACCCACCTATAAGGGGCTCCTTTGCAACCCCCCCGCATCCCACCTCACACAGGCAGTGCACCCCCGAGCCCGATACTAAACGTTTGAACATACCTTTGTAAAAAAATCCATTAAACAAGAGAAACAGTAAACGTTTAATGTGACTTATATAAAATTACACATAATTCCCACAAAAATTGAGATTCCTTGATTTTTATGTCCTATATGTTGGGCGGGATTCTCCGTCCCGCTAGCCCTGTTTTCTTGCGCGGTATGGCCTCGCTGCAGCCGGCCAATGGGGCTTTCCATTGTGGCCACCCGGTTTGCCGTCGGCAGACCTGCGAGCGGGGGTGCGCGGCCAGAGAAGCGGAGGATCCCATCGACGGAAAATCCCGCTGGCTGTCTTTTTGAAACAAAATATGGAACCTAATCCGTTTTAAATCAAGCATTCAGCTCTATATGTGTTAGCATTAAATGGTGTGTACCAGTTTCTCAGAATGTATGACCATTTCTTTTGTTAAATCTCTCATTATTCATCTAAAGAATCACTCAAATACAGAATTGCTTGAGAGGAATGCTGGCAACATGGCCCCACGAAGAGAATATCACATATATGGGTAAAAATACAGCCAAGCTGCTTCTCAGGTGCATTGTAACATTCAACTCCCTGGTGGGTGGCAGCTTGATACATCAACTACTCCACCGTGAATGAAACAGTTCACAATCCCTAATTGAAAATGGTTTAACAAACAAAGCTTCTTTTGTCGTGGATTTTCTGAGGTTATCACACACACGGTCATTCAACTTTGCATTGTTTTAAATTACACTGACACATGACCAAAGTCTTGGCCTAAAAGGTAGCTCAGCATTCTAAAATTAGGTTAAATATTGTCTGTATATGTTCCTGAGAGAAAAAGTACGATTGATGGCAAAAGGTAGTGAGTAATTTCACAAACTTGGTGTTTGTTCCTTGGTCTAAATCACATTGAAGTCCAGTTGTGGTTGAATAATGGACTCAACAGTGGGGTTGCAGACTGCTGGCAGTACACAGCACATTCTGTATAATATCTGATGTGCGTAACTGAGGGCCACCTGCTTCTTTGGGCCTGTCCGGCTTTAATTGTGTCGTTTGACTCCGTTTTCTTAGCATCTGTCCAATGCCCATCATTGGAAATCTGCCCCTGCTTTTAACCAGATAAGGATTCCCCAGTTCGTTGGATCTTGCATTATGGGAAACAGATGGAATGTATGATACCATCTGGGCTCCCACAAGGTTTTGCTTCCCTTCATAGACTGGAGTGGTGTGAGCAGGGTGACTCAGAGCTTTCATGGATCTTATGCACCCATGCTGCTGAACTGAAGCTGCAGTCTGTTCAGTGGATGCGTCATAGAAAATCCCCACAGGTCCCACGACCCTATGCTGAGGAATTAGTTCGATTCGATCTTGCCCCATGCGAGGAGGATTACCACTGCTCGCGACGGGAAAACTATCTTTTGCTCCTTGTTTTGTGCTCACAATGTCGGGTGACTGAGAGTCATGCTGTCTGACAGGCAAAAGGGTCCTGGGGAGAGGATGTTGCATTTCCGAATACTCCAAGGGATGTGAGTTGACACGCCCACTCTTGCTGGCTGTAGATTCACCAACCGGGACAGATAAGGGAAAGCAAGGTTCCAGCATCAGCCCTGTGGGCAGAAGATTAAAACAGAGTTTGAAACTTCAGATGCCCTGATATCAATGACACTTTGAAATTACTTATTTCTCTTCGGAAGGTTGCAACCCAGTAGAACATACAGCAAAAAATAAATTATTCAGATATTCTGCCGTGCCAACATCAGTCCCTAATTTTAATAATATAGGCATGGAAATTACAATGATTGACATTATTGTATAAATGTTTAGTACCTTTGTATTAAATTCATCCAGTTTTAATTGAAATATTATTTAAAATGGCTAAAACTGTCATTAAAAAAGCAGTCAAAATGGGGGGGATTGGGGAGATTATGGGGATCCTTGGGGAATTTGGCCGGATTTCGGGGTACAAATTGAATATGGGCAAAAGCAAGGTCTTTGCGATTCAGGCGAGGGGACAAGAGAGGAGATTGGGGGGTGATGCCGTTCAAGATGGTGGGAGGGAGTTTTCGGTATTTGGGAATCCAGGTGGTGCGGGACTGGGAACCGCTACACAAGCTGAATTCAGCTCGGTTAGTGAAGCAGATAACGGGGAATTCAGAAGATGAGATACGTTCCCGTTTTCACTGGCGGGGAGGGCGCAGGTGGTAAGGATGAAGGTTCCCCCGAGGTTTTTGTTTGTATTTCAGTGCCTGTCTATTTTTTTAGGAACTACTATTGGGCGGCGAACATAGCAATGATCAGGAAGTGGGTAGTGGGAGAGGGGTCGGTGTGAGAGTGGGTGGAGGCGGCATCATGTAGAGGCACAAGTAACGGCACCTCTGCCGTTCTCGTCGGCTCGGTACTCCACATACCCGGTGTTGGTGGCAGCTTTGAGGGTGTGGGGACAGTGGCGGAAGCACATGGGAGTAGAGGGGGTGTCGGTATGAACATATCTGGGGCAATCATCGGTTTGCACCAGGGGGGGTGAGGATGGGGGGTTTTCAGAGGTGGCAGTGAGCTGGGATTGAGCGGTTTGGGGATCTGTTTATTGACGGCAGCTTTCCGCACTTGGAGGATTTGAGGAGGGGTTTGAGCTGCCCGGTGGGAATGGTTTCTGCTACCTGCTCGTGAGGGACTTTGTATGGAGGCAGGTTCCGACCTTTCCACACCTACCGCCCCAGGGGATACAGGACAAGGTTGTGTCGAAAACGAGAGTGGGGAAGGGGAAGGTCACGGAAATCTATAAAGAGCTCATGGAATTAGAGGCAATCCCGATAGAGGAGGTAAAGCAAAAATGGGAGGAAGAGTTGGGCAAGGAATTAGAGGCGGAATTGTGGGAGGATGCCCTGAGTAGAGTTAACGCGTCCTCGTCCTGTGCTAGGCTCAGCCTGATACAATTCAAGGTGGTCCACAGGGCACATATGACTGTGGCCTGTATGAGCAGGTTCTTTGAAGGGGTGGAGGATAGGTGTGGGCGGTGTGGGGGAGGGCCCACACATCCGAAGCTTAAGGGATTCTGGCAAGGATTTGCCAAGATCATGTCTATGGTATTAAAGATACGGTGGTTCCGAGTCCAGAGGTGGTGATTTTTAGTGTGTCGGTAGACCCGGGAGTCCAGGGGACGAGAGAGGCTGATGTTTTTGGCCTTTGCCTCTCTGGTAGCCCGGAGACAGATCTTATTGGCGTGGAGGGACCCGGAACCACGGAAATCGGGGGTATGGGTCAGTGACATGGCCGGATTTCTCAGGCTTGAGAAGATCAAGTTCGCTGTGATAGGATCGATGCTCGGGTTCGCCCGGAGGTGGCAGCTGTTTATCGACTTCTTTGGGGAAAATTAATCTGTCATCAGATAAAAAGGGTGGCGGGGGGAGCTTAAAGGAAAGAGGGAGGCAAGTGGGGTTGGTTGAAATAGTTAGTGGGGAGGAAGACTGGGAAACTGTGTCTGTAAGCCACGTTGGCTGGGTGTGGTTGTTGGTTGGATGGGTGTTATTTATTTTGTTGTTTTTCCTTCTGAAAATTGTTGTTAAAAATTTATAAATGCCTTCATAAAAATATTTTCCAAAAAAAAAGCAGTCAAAAATTGATATGAAGAGGTTATGGATTTGTAAGATGGTAATTGCACGAGGTAATTTCCAGGTAATGGTTTATAGATGTTGTAGAATGATAAGATTATAGAGTTGTAAAAAGACTTGCATTTATATAATGCCTTTTGTGATGCCCCAAAGCGCTTTACAGCCAGTGAAGTACTTTTGAAGTGTAGTCACTGTTGTAATGTAGAAAAAGCATTGGCCACTTTGCACACACAAAACTCCCACAGTAATGTGATAATGACCAGGGGCCGGATTCTCCGCCCCGCCGCGCCACATTCCTGTTGCAGCACGCTGGCGGGATGCTCCGTTATGTCGGCTGGTCAATGGGGTTTCCCATTGTGGGGCAGCCCCACGCCGTCGGGAATCACCCGGGCTGCGGGCAAAACGGAGCATCCCGAAGGCAGAGATTCCAGCCCCAGATATCTATCTTTGTAGGCCAGGACATCAGGGAGAAGTCCCCTGCTCTTCTTCAACATTGTGCCATCGGATCGTTTACATTCACATTAGAGAACTGACTGGGCCTTGGTTTAATATCTCATCTCGAGCAGTGAAGCACTCCCTCAGTGCTGCACTTGAGTGTCACCCTAGATTTTTGTGCTCATATCTCTGAAGGGGGATTTGAAGTCCCATCCTCAAGGGGCAGGAGTGCTACCAAATGAGCCATGACAAACACTTGGCCAGCACATAAGGTAGCAATTTGCCCCATTGGGTCTGTGCTAACTCTTTTGAAGAGCAATCCAGTTAGTCCCATTGTCCCACTTTTTTTCCTGCTTCTCTGTAAACCCACACCCCTGGAACCAGTCTAGTAAATCTCTTCGACACCGTTTCGAATCATGTACTTCCTAAGGTGTGGGGCCCAGAATAAGACACAATTATCCAGTTGAGGTTAAACTGGTGTTTTATACAGGTTTAACATGACTTCCTGGATTTTGTACTCCATGCCTCTTTTTCTCAAGCTCAGGATTCTTATACTTAATTAACTGTTATATTAACTGGGCTGCCACCTCCTTCCTACCAAGATCAATCCCACATTTTTTTGTATCGAGTTTCGTCTGTTCTGGCTGCCCTTTCCATCAGCCTGTCTGAGTTCTCTTGACATCTCTTACTCATTTCTTCACCATTTACTGCACCTCCAAGTTTTGTATTGTCTGCAAATTTCAAAACAGTGGGTCATGCTCAACTCACCACCCACTGCCATCCCCACCTCTACTCAACAAGTGAAGCCTCCGCCCCGCTCAACAACTGTTCTGCCCCCCCCCCCCAAATATTGGGCACACAGTCAGGTCACGCAAAGTCTTTGGCATTAAAATGGGGTCACAGTGGGAAAAAGCTTGGGAAGCACCGAGCTAGAACGACTCAGCAGGTCTATTGGCAACTTTGAAGAGGGGTTACTGTTTTAGGAATGAAGCCTTCATCAATTTTGTTGAAAATCTACACCAGAAAAACTAAACTGTCTTTTTGCTTTCCAGTTACTGCAGGTCTTGATTTGGAATTCCACCATGGTACACTTGCACACAACAAAAATAGCTCAAAAATGCAAGGAGAATATTTAAATAACATAGCCACGGTTCAAACATGTTTCAATACTGGTGTTCTGATGAAAAGTCATCTTTCTCTTTCTCCACAGATGCTGCCTGGCCTCCGAAGTATTTCCAACATTTTTGTTTTGCTTTTACCTCCAGAGCAGACTTACCTCTCTCAGGAATGGGAATCTTTCTCTCCTTCAGCACAGTTATACCTCCGGAATAGACTTACCTCTCTCAGGAATGAGAATCTTTGGGGCAGCTTGGTGGCGCAGTGGGTTAGCACTGCGGCCTCACGGCGCCGAGGTCCTAGGTTCGATCCCGGCTCTGGGTTGCTGTCCGTGTGGAGTTTGCACATTCTCCCCGTGTTTGCGTGGGTTTCGCCCCCACAACCCAAAAATGTGCAAGCTAGGTGGACTGGACACGCTAAATTGGCCCTTAATTGGGAAAAATGAATTGGGTACTCTAAATTTATTTTTAAAAAAGGAATGGGAATCTTTCTCTCCGTCAGCACAGCTTTACCTCAGGAGCAGACTCACCTCTCTCAGGAATGGGAATCTTTCTCTCCGTCAGCACAGTTTTACCTCAGGAGCAGACTCACCTCTCTCAGGAATGGGAATCTTTCTCTCCGTCAGCCCGGTTTACCTCAGGAGCAGACTCACCTCTCTCAGGAATGGGAATCTTTCTCTCCGTCAGCACAGTTTTGTTGGGGTTTGAAGCTTTAGATCCTTTCTCTGCTTTTCTTATGGCTGGCTTCTGAAAATACTCCACTCCTTTCTCCGGATTCTTGGGCTTCTTCCCCTATGGGGGTGGAAGTTATAAAACGTATCCCTTAAATGAAAGTGAAAGCACCACCTTTACTCCTTACCTCCAAAGAAGATTTTTAGTTTTTCAAAGGCTTTGAATAGTGCAAATGGCATGAATTTCTGAAGATCACAACAGATATTCTTTTGTTCAGGGTTCTGCAGCAGTTTAGTGATTGAGGTTACCAGGCAATACCAGATAACAAAACACAAGTCAGGAGTGCGATGGAATACTCTCCAACTGCCTGAATGACTGCAGCTCCAACAACACTCAAGAGGATCAACACCATTAGGACAAAGCAGCCCGCTTGATTGGCATCCCATCCACAGATATACACTCCCTCCACCATCGAAGCATTGCACAACCCTGTGTACCATATACACCAAAGCACTGCAGTAGCCGTGTGTACCATATACACAAAAGCTCTGCAGTAGCCGTGTGTACCATGCACACCAAAGCACTGCGGCAGCCCTGTGTACCATACACACCAAAGCACTGCGGCAGCCCTGTGTACCATATACACCAAAGCACTGCGGCAGCCCTGTGTACCATATACAGCAAAGCACTGCGGCAGCCCTGTGTACCATATACACCAAAGCACTGCGGCAGCCCTGTGTACCATATACACCAAAGCACTGCGGCAGCCCTGTGTACCATATACACCAAAGCACTGCGACAGTCCTGTGTACCATATACACCAAGCACTGCGGCAGTCCTGTGTACCATATACACCAAAGCACTGCGGCAGTCCTGTGTACCATATACACCAAAGCACTGCGGCAGCCCTGTGTACCATATACACCAAAGCACTGCGGCAGCCCTGTGTACCATATACACCAAAGCACTGCGACAGTCCTGTGTGCCATATACACCAAGCACTGCGGCAGCCCTGTGTACCATATACACCAAAGCACTGCGACAGTCCTGTGTGCCATATACACCAAAGCACTGCGGCAGCCCTGTGTACCATATACACCAAAGCACTGCGACAGTCCTGTGTACCATATACACCAAGCACTGCGGCAGTCCTGTGTACCATATACACCAAAGCACTGCGGCAGCCCTGTGTACCATATACACCAAAGCACTGCGGCAGCCCTGTGTACCATATACACCAAAGCACTGCGACAGTCCTGTGTGCCATATACACCAAGCACTGCGGCAGTCCTGTGTACCATATACACCAAAGCACTGCGGCAGCCCTGTGTACCATATACAGGATGCACTGCAGCAACTCACAAAAGTGTCTTTGGCAGCACCTTTCAAACCCTCGACCTCCACTGCTCAGTAGGACTAGGGCAGCAGGGACTTGGGAACACCACCACCAGCAAATTTCCCTCCAAGCCACACACCATGCTGTCTTGGAACTATAATGTGGTTCCTTCACTTTCACAGGATCAAAGCCCTGGAACCCCCTTCCTAACAGCACTGTGGATGTACCTAGGCCACACAGGCTGCAGCAGTTCATGAATGTGGCTTACCATCACCTTCTCAAGGGGAATTAGAGATGGGCCTAGCCAGCAATGCCTGCATCCCATCCTTGGCCCAATTAAGGCTCTGAATGGTCACTTAAGGGCATTTTCCCATCCAGCCTTAATTTCAAGGCTGGTGGTCGGAGGACACCTTGTAAGGGAGGGGAGAATCAGAACAATTTTAAACCTATATCACTGTTCGGAAATGCGGTCTGGATGGGGGGGTGGAAAGCACCTCCATATAAAGTGCTCATATGATGGTGAGCACCCTCCTGTGAAGGCCCGGGGACCTTTCCCCAGGCCTATCCCCTGGGAACCCAATCCATCCCAGATTACACAGAACATACAGTGCAGAAGGAGGCCATTCGGTCCATCGAGTCTGCACCGACCCACTTAAGCCCTCACTTCCACCCTATCCTCATAAACATTTTGGATACTAAGGGCAATTTAGCATGGCCAAACCACCTAACCTGCTGGACTGTGGGTGGAAACTGGAGCACCCGGAGGAAACCCACGCAGACATGGGGAGAACGTGCAAACTCCGCACAGTGACCCAGCGGGGAATCAAACCTGAAACCCTGGTGCTGTGAAGCCACAATGCTATCCACTGTGCTACCGTGCTGCCCTTTGTGATTCCCAGGTGCCCCCTACTCTCCCCTCACCGGGGACATACCACTTTACCTAGCCTCCATGTGCTGACACTTAGTCTGCGGATCGTCACTGTGCTGCCTCTTCTGGCCACTGTCGCAATGTGCCAGGAGGCCTGGAGAACAATTAGATTGGCTGGCAGCTTTCCAAGGCGGGGCTACCTTCCTGTGATGGATAAGGATTGTGCATTGTTCCACTTTGTTGTGTCTGTTTGTAGGATCGGGGATAGAGAGAGATTAACAGGAACTGCTGGGGGCTAACACCAGCATAAAGTGAAGGAGCGTAACATTTAACTGGGCTGTAACCTAGGAAGGTGGGGAAATAAGTTCTTCTTCAGGTGCCATGTTTGACAGCGTGAGAATCGTGGCTCTCCAGCTGTCATGATCCTTGCTAGCAGCCAACATCCTGATGTTGTCCTCAAATCTTGCTTCTGAAGCAGTTGGTGCATCCCCTGTTTTGCCTCCCTCTTGCTCTTCGCTACCCTCAATGTTGCCAGTCACTACTAGACATTCTAGTTTATCTTTCCTAAGTACCTGTCCAAAGAATTGGGATTGTCTCTTGGTGGCCGAAGAACAAAGAACAAAGAAAGATACAGCAGAAGAACAGACCCTTCGGCCCTCCAAGCCTGCACCGACCATGCTGCCCGACTAACCTAAAACCTTCTACACTCCCAGGGCCCTTATCCGTCCATTCCCATCATATTCATGAATATTCAAGATGCGCCTCAAACGTCACTATCATAATTTGCAAAGTTTCTTCCTGTCTGCCTGTTTTCCTCAAAACCTCCTCATTAGTTATGTGTGTTAAAACCATAGAATCACTACAGTGCAGAAGGAAGCCATTCAGCCCATCGAGTCTGCACCAGCCCTACGTAAGAGTACCCTACCTAGGTCCACCTCCCTGCTCTATCCCTGTAACCCCGCCTAACCTGCATATCCCTGGTCACCGAAGATTAATTTAGTACGCCTAAGCCACCTAACATGCACATCTTTGGACTGTGGGAGGAAACTGGAGCACCCGGAGGAAACCCACGCAGACACGGGGAGAACACGCAAACTCCACACAGTCACGTAACCCAAGGCCGTAATTGAACCTGGATCCCTAGCTCTGTGAGGCAGCAGTGCTAACCACTGTGCCACTCCAAGTGTTTAGTGATTATCGTTGTCCAACTAATCTTCATCATAGGGTTCAGAATCTTTGTTGCCTTTCAATTTATTTTCCGTTGTGATGCTCATATTCCAACTTTTGCACCCATACAGTAATGTTGACCAGATGTAACATTTCAGAAATTTTGGAGAGACAAGCGTTGTGATGAATTATAAGTGGGGATAGGTGGGGGTGGGTTGTGGGGGGCGGGGGGTGGCAGACAAGAGAGAAGACTATGATTATAAACTGGGAGGGCTAGAGAAAGAGGAAGATTAAGTGAAGGGAAGGGAGTTGGACGGGGTGCAGTGCTTCTGTAAACTCGAGCCAGGGAAATAGAAAGCCTCTGCCAGCTGGCCACGAATGCATCAATGAATGGCTGTTTAATTTGGGGGGAATGTTGATTTGGTTCTCCACTGAAAGCTCAAATATAATTTTGTTATTTCTTTCTCTTAAGATCAACAATCTTATCAATTGTAGAATGTAAAATTAACTCAAAGACATCATTTTCAATGAAAAATGTGGCATTTTCCAAAGGAGCAGATCCTTGTCACCATCCCCCTTCAAGCCTTCATTTAATTTGTTTTGTTCTTCCCCTGTACAACTGAAGGTATGTTGGACACACCCAGTGTTAAATTATAAACTCATGTAACTGCTTGCTTTGAAATGCCAAATAGGCTTGTAATCAGGGCTATTCATGAATTTCTGGGGCCTCTGTCAGTTTTTCTGTCCAAGCTGATGGCCCGCTTGTACTAGATTAGCACGTGTGTTAGCAATTACACAGTCTCAACACTCCCAGTCCTGCCCTGATTGTGCTAAGGGTCAGGCTGTTGGGAAAAGCCTGGTTTGCTTTCAGAGGCTCCAGGCAACCCAGCTGGAGAGATGAAACAGTTCCTTCTTCAGGTTTGTCCCCCAAAAATTGAAGATGGGATTTAACTTGAAACTAAAATGCAGCTGCCCCCTTTGAGTTGACTTGAGCGAAAGAAAGATGTACTTGACTCTTTCAGGTCAAATGCTTAAAAACAGAAATTTCCCCGAGGAAAGAGTGTGTAGCAGCTGCAAACTTTTGTTGAACTGCTTCAGGCAAACTTAATGGTGACTGGTCAATGGGGTCAATCTACACGGTGCACCGCTAAACAACAGCTTTCTCCTTGCGCCCAGAGCTCTATGTAAGCTGATAGAGGACAGTTATCATCTCAACAGATGGAACAATCAGTACTGCCAAACAATAAGGATCAAATTGTTTCCAAAACCACAACATAACCATTAATTTCCTTTTTAAATTTAGAGTACCCAATTCATTTTTTCCAATTAAGGGGCAATTTAGCGTGGCCAAACCACCTACCCTGCACACCTTTGGGTTGTGGGGGCGAAACCCACGCAAGCACGGGGGAATGTTCAAACTCCACACGGACAGTGATCCAGAGTCGGGATTGAACTGGGACCTTGGCGCTGTGAGACGGCAGTGCTACCCACTGCACCACCGTGCAGCTCTACATAACCATTAATTATGTCTAATTCATAATGTTTTTTATTAACAAAAAATTATTAATTAAAAAATCAGGAAAGTAATCAGCAAGTAACAATAGTTTTTTTAGAACTACATGACGTTACAAATTCCTCAGCACACTGATCACACTCTTCCTCCAAATGGAGGCAGCGCGGTAGCACAGTGGCTAGTACTGTGGCTTCACAGCGCCAGGGTCCCAGGTTCGATTCCCCGCTGGGTCATTATCTGTGCGGAGTCCGCACGTTCTTCCCTTGTCTGCGTGGGTTTCCTCCGGTTTCCTCCCACAGCCCAAAGATGTGCAGGTTAGGTGGACTGCACGTGGGCTGAGTGTTTTCCATTGTTGTCGGTGGTCTGGATCTGCCCTGTGGTATTTCAGAGCACTGCCAGCCTCAGCAGAAACACACCCACCTCAAGTAGAGGAGGTTTTCCGATTTTAATGGAGCATTCATCTTCACAAAACTGAAAGTAACCGTATAAGGAATTCCAAACTTAACGGTGCCCAGGTAGAAGGTTGCTTTAAATAGAAATAAAATTAGATGTTTGCTGTTCAGGAGTGGCTTTGCCCAGAATGTCACCTTTAGATAGAAGTAATGGTCTTGGATATGTATCGTTAGTTATAGACTGTAAATACTTGTACAAATAAACACAGGCGGAGAATATGATCAGATAAACCTGTAGTCACTGTACCTCCTGTACTTCCTTGAGTCTGTATTTATCAGACTGGTGCAGTAAGTTCTTGTAGCAGATACCATTTGCAAAGTCTCGTTTCTATAATAGAGGGAAAATCGAGTTTACATAAAAGGACTCAGAGAAAATTTATTCCATTTGTCTGGCATAATAAAATGGTGAACATGTGTAAAAATGCATTGCCACTTTTTCTAACACGCAGGGGAAATCATCCTCCATTATCAGTTTCCTTAAAAATTTTACATTACAACGGTAATGTTCCTGGATCTGTGATTATCTAGGCCCAGGCCCAGGAAACTACATTCCCATAAATGGCTGTGAATAATTTTTGTTGTGATTATTGTTTCCAAAGGGTTCTTTGTATTAAAGCATTTGCTATGTTCAAGATCAACAAAGTAATTGGGGCACCATTCATTGTGAACATCATTCTCAGTCACCTGTTTAAAAAAAAAGTTGCAAAGAATTTGAAATCATTCCAAAGATTTCCTTTATTCTGTCTTTCTGTTGGTATTTGGTTTTATTAGTAACTGCTGATAGAAGGAAGTCTTACAACATCAGGTTAAAGTCCAACAGGTTTGTTTCGATGTCACTAGCTTTCGGAGCGCTGCTCCTTCCTCAGGTGTCTCCACATCATCACTGCTGATAGTAGTCATTGAGCTCAGTGAGTTGGGATGCAATTACTGACAAAGAGCACCCCTGCAATCTTTGAACTGCAACAGTGTGGGTTCATTCAACTGACGGGGCTGGATTCTCTGGGATCCCAGCCATGTGTTTCTCAGCGGCGCACTGTTCCCTGGCGGTGGGATTCTGTGTTCCCGCCGCTGTCAATGGGATTTTCCATTGGTAAACCCGCGGGTGAGGGGTGCACTTTCGGTGGGAACAGAGAATCCCAATGGCCGGAGAATTCCGTCCCTGAACTAAGTGAGTCAGTAAATCTATCCAACAATCCTCTCAAAGGGTATGCTCAACACTTGCTGTTGGAACAGGGATTTATATAGAATAATAACACAGTCTCATGGTTACTAACATTATCCTAAAGGTTCACTAAAAATAACGTCAAAGTGTAATGTGCTGCAAAACCTTATTGTGAGGAAAAACATGATGACTATAAAAAGCGATCAGTCAGAATCAGTCTGAAAACAGATGAACATATTTGACTTTAATAAATGGAGGTGAAAAAGCACCAACAATTTTCTACATATCACTTCATTGAAGTATGTCTGTCGGACTCAGCAAACAAAACACAAATGGGACTCCACAGAGGAGCCGTCAAACTGTCATCATTTTAACATAAACTTAACTGGAGGGGTAGATGGAAAAGATCGAATTTCGTCTTTTGTTGATTAAATTTAAAGAATATTCAAACAGAAACGGCACACACGAGAATGATTATCTGAGTAAATACAAAATGTGGGATTCACTATTCCTCAACCAACAATAAGCAACAATAAGCCACAATGGTCGAGATTTTACGGTTACCACCCCCACCCCCGGCTGTGGGACCAGAAAGTCTTGCCTGAAGTCAATGGACCTTTGGCTGGTCCGTCAACCATTCCGTCCCACTTGCGCCGATTACTGACATGGGCGGGACTGGAAAACCCTGGCTAATACCTGGTAATTATCGCACTGATATCAATGGAACGTTGCCATGCTCAATTCAGCTGCCATGTTTCCAAACCTTACAACAGTGACTACACTTCAGAAGTGCTTAATTGGCTGTAAAGCGCTTGGGGACAAACTGAGGTTGTAATAGGTGCTATGCAAATGCAAATCTTTCTTTCAACTTTCACATGAGTTCAGTCAACAAGTATTGCTGAAGCATTAGGCCTCAATCTCATCAGCCCAGCATCTAACCATGTGCACTTCCAGTAGGGGTCACTAGATAACTGACAGGAGCAGGATCCCTGGCTAATTCTGCCTTCATCAGCCTTGTGGTGGTGGTGGAGGTGTATTTACAGTTCAGTCAGGATGTCCAAATTCCTGTGGCAACATGCACTTTCACCTGAATGGTGTAGTCTGGCGATATGGATAGCGATGGTAGAGGCGTCAATGTTCCTTCTGTCACATGGCTGACCATGTATCTCTCTCACTCTTACCGCCTGACATTGGTGTGAGTTGGAAGGATTGTGCAGGATGAAAATCAGCCTGTTTGGCTGGGTTATGAAGACACCTTTCTTGGCCATCAGGTGCTGAGGTGGAACTCAAAACCAGAGCTCCTGGTTCAGAGGCAGGGACACGCCCCACTCTGTCACTAACCTCCAGCACTGCAGTGCTGAAACTAAGTGCAACCAATGCTCCATCAGAGATTGACTGAGAGTTCACTGCACAGACTGGGGATGAAAAATAAGATTTGTGTGGTCTCCATGTTTCAGGTACTTATTGTCTTAACTGGCCACACTAGTTCGCACACTGAAATAATTGGGAGCTATTTCTTGCCAGCATATACTTCCTACCTCAGACATTCTTTCTAAAACAAAATCACTGCTCAGATCATTACTTACCTGAATACTTTTAAAATAATGCTCCAATTTCCTGTTTAGCAGAAAGTAAACGGAAAGGGTGTGGGAGGCTCGATTTGACAACACTGTGTTTATCACCTCAGTGTGTTTATATCCCAGCTTCTCTGTCATGTGAAGCACCACACTCTGATTCAAATCCCCTAGATGAAGCCTAGATAAGTAGAAATAATTGTGTGTTTACCAATAACTGCTGATACATATCAAAAGAGGAGAGTAAACACATTTTATAACTAATTGCTGAATAATTTTGCTTAACAATGTATGGTCCACAGCAATGCTAAACAATGGTCAAAATGTAAACAGGCATCCACAGCTAAGAATGAATCAGCATCACAACATTTTCCTACATGGCAATGCAAGCAGCAAACTGTGCCAACAATGTGTTCCAATGGCATCTAATTGTCATGGAATCGGATGATCTTTTTACAATAGGATTGAGAAAACCAGAATCTAATTTTTATAGTCTGATTCTGAACTCAAAACATTTGCGACTCTCTGAATCCAATTCCAGATTTAAACAATCTTACTTGTCTAAATTAGTAGTTTCACATTTATTTTCTCGATTCGCCAGTGGTTCTCCCGTGGCGTTGCTCACATACCACTGTTCCGATAACTGATCACGAGGTCTGTTGCTATCAGACCACTGCTGAACATAGGCAAATTCAGGAATTGTAGCTACTTATGAATTACTGGGGACAGAGGGCAGTTGATAGCAAATGCAATGCTGTCATTCGTCTCAAGAGGCTTGGAATATAAAAGCAGGGATGTACTTCTGAAGCTTTATAAAGCATTAGTTAGGCCCCATTTAGAATACTGTGAGCAATTTTGGGCCCCACACCTCAGGAAGGACATACTGGCACTGGAGCGGGTCCAGCGGAGATTCACACGGATGATCCCAGGAATGGTAGGCCTAACATACGATGAACATCTGAGGATCCTGGGATTATATTCATTGGAGTTTAGGAGGTTGAGGGGAGATCTAATAGAAACTTACAAGATAATGAATGGCTTAGATAGGGTGGATGTAGGGAAGTTGTTTCCATTAGCAGGGGAGACTAGGACCCGAGGGCTCAGCCTTAGAATAAAAGGGAGTCACTTTAGAACAGAGATGAGGAGAAATTTCTTCAGCCAGAGAGTGGTGGGTCTGTGGAATTCATTGCCACAGAGGGCGGTGTAGGCCGGGACGTTGAGTGTCTTTAAGACAGAAGTTGATAAATTCTTGATTTCTTGAGGAATTAAGGGCTATGGAGAGAGAGCGGGTAAATGGAGTTGAAATCAGCCATGATTGAATGGTGGAGTGGACTCGATGGGCCGAATGGCCTTACTTCCGCTCCTATGTCTCATGGTCTTATATTCTAGATAACATTTTGTTTTTCTTTGAAACTTGTTTTGCATCTGCGACAAAATGCGTTGGACTTATGGCTAAACAACTCAATTTATCCGGCAAAGTCGACAGGATAATATTCGCAACAGAGAGATTGCTTAACAGAAAGGTGGATCATAGAAGAGTCATAGAATTTACAGTGCAGAAGGAGGCCATTCGGCCCATCGAGTCTGCACCGGCCCCTACAAAGAGCACCCCACTGAAGCCCATGCATCTACCCTATCCCCGTAACCCAATAACCCCCACGCAACATTGTTTGGACACTAAGGACAATTTACAATGGCCAATCCACCTAACCCGCACATCTTTGGACTGTGGGAGGAAACCGGAGCACCCAGAGGAAACCCATGCAGCCACGTGGGTTAACTCAGAGAGTTAGGTACAAAGAAAATAACAGCCGCAAACTGACTGCTGTATTCAATTATTAAATTGTCCCTCCCACTAGCAAGGCTGGATGTTTGAAGTAATTTGTAAATGTACACACATCGGAGTTGATCTCTAATTGTGCAAAAGGGCTCAAGTCCCAATGTGTCCTTCAAGTGAAGTGTGGTCTCAGGTTGGAAGATAATTGAACTATGCTGTACCCCATTTTAACATCATACATGCCGTCATTACTTTTATCTAGTGATTCCATTATATTTTATCATGTACGTTAAATACCACAGCTTAGTGCAATTTGGAAAGCAGAGCATGAAGGACATAAAGACTTTGAAGAGGTACGGAAATAATTTGCTGTGATTACAATAATGCGACGAGACTGGAGAAACTGGGGTTATTCTCTTTACAGCAGACAGAGCTAAGAGGAGGTTTGGTAGAAGGGTTTAATATCTTGAAGGGCTTCGATAGAGTAATAAAGTTTTGTAAGGGCCACGAAGAATCCAGCACGAGTTTTAAGGATACAAAGTAATAACATTTATTTACTATAACATATATACATAACAGTAGCAGTAACTTCCCTTGCTACATACTCCTTCCAGCTGGTTCCTGAACTGGCCAGCTTTATTTATACTAGGAGTTTACTAGTGGTTTCTCCGCCCCCCTCATTGGGGAAGCTCATACTCCCACAGGATTGTGGGATAGTCATTAGTCCCCAGCCAATGGTAAGTAGGCAGGTTATAACATCAAGAAAAACTGTTTCCAATGCCAATGATATGGCCTTGATGACCAGAGGGCGCAGATCTATGTTTCTTATACAACGAGTGATTAGGATTTGGGATGCATTGCCAGATAAGCTGGTGGAAGCAGGTTCAATAGTAGACTTCATGGTGGAAATGGATAAACACTTGAAGAAGAAAAAACTGTTAGGTATTAGGGAATGAGCAGAGGAGTGCAACTAACTGCATTGCTCTTTAAGGGAGCTTGATGGGCCAAATGGGTTCCTTTTTTGCCGTGCTAATCTATGATTCCAGGATTCTAGATGCTTGCCAAGAAGGGCCTTTATTTTTGCCATGTCGGGCTGGGAATTTTAAAAAAATAGTGGGTGGTTGTTATGGATCTGAATCACAGTACGTGCAGTGACGTCAGTGGAATGTTTGCGCGTGGCTTTTGGGCAAATCACCATCTTGGTTGTATGTGCAACACCCTTAATTAACCTCTCATCGTGTTTTACAAGCATCCAGAGTGTGGGAACCTCCATATTTTTTCTCTTTGTGGCAACAAATATAATTGTGGGACAATTTTCTGGGATTCTTGCCCCATGAGGGTTTTTTGGGTAATTTTCACTGGAGTGGGAATTGCGTGCAGCTAACACTCTCGAATGCAGCACTCCTGTCCTTGCCTGCTCCATTGCAAGGATGGGCAGTTTAAAACAGAACATCCCCCCCCACCTTCAATTTTAGTAGAGTCGGGCCTCTTGTGTGGTTTACGGTACCTCAGAGAGATTGTGAACATGGAGGTTCCCCAGTCACCTGCTCCTGGGATTCTTTCATTGTCAGATTTATACATACAAAAAAAGCAGTTCTCCCAGTTTCAATAGCCATATTCAGATGCCATATTGTACATTAGATGTGTTTTTAGGGCAGTGAATGAAGCTAGGTTGGCCATGGCGCTCATGAAGATTGTGTAAGTTTTGATCTGCATTAAAGTATTTTTTCCATTGTGAAAGTGCTATTGTACATTCGAATCTGAAGAAAATAGGCATTGCGAACTTTATCTGTTAAGATCTGGAGTGATTTAAATCATCAGCCCTTTAACACGTTAAAAATTGGGGGAAATTAAGATTAAGAAATGAAATTGGGGTAAAATAAAATAAAAAGGGGAATTGAGAAGGCCAGCTGTCTGAAGTGGGTTTTGATATGTGAATTAGCATATCAGTGAGAAAAGCAAATGTTTACCTATGTGACTAAGGGAAACAATGAGGTTTAGGAGAAATAACTTCTAAGGGGAGAGATAAGGGAATTGGCACTTATATGCTATAAGACAGATCCATTGGGTGTTTAACACCAAAGAGAAAGAATGATATATCCATAGTACAATAACTAAAGAAAGGGACACAGTAGAGGCAGCTACCATCACAGCCACACCCAGTTGCAGAAAACAGTCTCCACTGAAATCAAGTCATTGCTGAAAGGGCAGCTGGTTAAAATCCAAAAATCGAACAGAGAAGATTTCACCTTCGCTGAAAATGAAGACGGTTTTCCCAAATATCCTGTGCATGGTAATTATCTGCTGTATTTAGCTCATAGAGGCATATAACGTTAGATATTGATTGGGAACAAGGGGAACCTCAAAGTTCAGGAAACGTAGATAGTTGGGAACAAAGGGGCAACTTCATGTAACACTGTGTGTGTATAGCCATCAGTGTAGTTCAGTGTACTGTTGCAGTGTATTATAATCCATCTTGTTGTGTATTTTTATTTTAAGTTAATATAGGTCCCGGATTCGATTCCCAGCTTGGGTTACTGTCTGTGCGGAGTCTGCACGTTCTCCTCGTGTCTGCGTGGGTTTCCTCCGGGTGCTCCAGTTTCCTCTCACAGGTCCCAAAAGACGGCTTGTTATGACTTTGGTGACTAGAGGATTTTCACAGTAACTTCATTGCAGTGTTAATGTAAGCCTACTTGTGACACTAATTAAGATTATTATTATTCTTTATTAATTTATCACAAAATGACTGGACTATTCCTCCCTGCTTTGCATATCTTTTCTCATAGTATACCAAATTGAAAATGTACACCACTAAGAACCGGTGTTCCACTTTACCCTTTTGGGTTTTGTGATACCTGTGAATTTAACATCAGTGGGTTCTTAACAAATATTTTTTAAAAGGCCTGCAGCTTTCACTTAGAGCAAAAAAAGACACTTACTGCTGGAGTGCATTGATTGACAGGGCATTTGGTATGGTTTGGGGAAAAAAAACATTTTTTTTTGCAATTTCAATCGGCTTCCCTGTTTGTAAGATTCAATGGTCTGTTATTACAGTTGAGCCCATTATGAATGCTTGGCTGATTTTCAAAAATTCAAGTAGTATTTATAGTAACAGTGGATTGTGTTCACATTTTGATTGTCAATTTTAACACATTATTATATGATTATCTACTTTTGATGTGGTTAGTTATTTGTTTTAAAAACAGATTGACCACTTGCGGGATTTATTTTTAAATGAGAGTTTTTTCAGTATGAAGTGTACTGGAGTGAGAGCGCTATCAGTTTGCTAGCAGCTTTTCTCATCTCTATTTCAAAGATATATGGCCTTCCCGTAGTGGTTACTAGGTGATTGGCTATGAAGGACACATGGGCTTAGTGAGCGTTAGATCAACCATGATCTTACTAAATGGTGAAGCAGGCTCGAAGGGCTGAATGACCTACTCTATGGTCTTATGGTGGTTATGGAGAGAGCAAGGGGCTAGGAGGAAACATGAGGAATCAGGGAGCATTGAGGTGGATTGGAGAGTATGAGGGGAAATGGAGGGGTATGGGGATAGGAGGGTGAATGGAGGGGGCATTAGGTTATAGAGGAATCTGAATATGGAGAACAAAGGAGGTTGGTGACATGGAGGACATATGGTAGATGTGAGGAGGCATGGAGGGATATGGGGGGCTTGGCATGTATGGTGGAAGTGAGGATTTGAGGGCCTGCCATCCATCATTAATACTAAGCCAATGTGCCGGTAAATGGAGGGGCCACTCTAGCCTACTGCTCTGACAATCTGCCCAACTCCGTTGGAACTTTGGGCATGGGGGTCCAATTCCAACATGCCTGTCTCCATGGAGCAAACATATGGTGAATGGGGGCCCAACTCAAACTCCCTCCACCAAGAAGATCTGGTCTTCGAAGATATTCTGTGGTACTGTTGCCTGCCTGGAAGAAGATAATCTGAAGTACATTGGGGTGGGATTTAGGCCTCCTCAGACTGGAATGACAGACCTAAGCGGAGGTGTAAAACTGCAGTGACATATGCCTGCCTCTCCCACCCCCATGGATATTTTATCCATGACACGAGAGGTGCAGGTAGACAGAGACATAGAATGGACATAGAATTTACAGTGCGGAAGGAGGCCATTCAGGTCATCGAATCTGCACCGGCTCTTCGAAAGAACACCCCACTTAAGCCCACACCTCCACCCTATCCACGTAACCCAGCAACCCCATCCAACCTAAGGGCAATTCAGCATGGCCAATATATCTAACCTGCACGTCTTTGGACTGTGGGAGGAAACCGGAGCACCAGGAGGAAACCCACGCAGACACGGGGAGAATGTGCAGACTCCACACAGACAGTGACCCAAGCGGGAATCGAACCTGGGACCCTGCGCTGTGAAGCCATAGTGCTAACCACTGTGCTACCGTGCTGCCCTTCACCGTGGTGCATTCACCGAAGGCCCTCCTCCTGCCATCGTTGGGATTTTCCTGTTTTTTTGTGGGTGGGGGGCAGCAACAAGCTGCTGGGATAGGAGAGTACCTGCTGGTGTGGCATCCTGTACCCTTCAGAGGCCCCTATCCAACAGATTTCCCCCTCCCGCATTTCCTCACCCCTTCCCCCATCTCGCCATCCCTGACCACCAAACCAATTTCCCAAGACCTGCCAGCCTATCCCTGATGAGAGCCTGGAATGTATGTCGTACGTTCGTGTCCAGGATGTCTCCGCTTCGGGCACTGCCTGCAGTTTTAGCAGCTGCCATCGCATCCAGTGGAGCTTCTGGGACAAGAGAGTTGCCTGGCCATTTGATTGGCCAGCAGCTCTGGTGGGCAGGCTCTCTCTCAGATGGGGGAAGAAAGTAATTAATGCCCAGGCTGTTGTAAAATGGTGTGGGACAGCCAGCCAAGTGCAGGTAGGTGGTCTTGCCACTGACTTGTATGCTAGGGACTGAAGAACCTGTCCCCACCCCTCCATGTAAAATTCAGCCCTACGGTATTATCACTGTTGAGAAAGTGTAATTGTAAAGCAACAATTAAATTCTTTATGTTAACTTCTGCTGTTAAGTGAATTTCTGTTAGGAAAGGATCAATATCAGTTTCATGTCCAGTGGAAACATCAGCGGGAAGTAAGTGCTGTCAGGCAGAGAATTCAGCTGACAAGCATTAAGCTACAAGCTTTCTTTATCCCAGTCTCATAGAGAGATATTTCAGCTGTTCTCCTGGATATAAACTCCTCCCAGGGCACCAAGACAGAGTGCAGGCACAGATCTCTGTTAAACTGGAGTTAAGACAGCCATTCGAATGAGGTAAGACTTTTAAACATGTGGATTCTCACTTAGCTGAGGTAAAAGATGGGTATAAAAAACAGGGGTGTTGGAATGGAAATTTCAGAATTCCAAAACGCTTGTCCAGCTAATCCCCTCGAGTTCAAACTGTGCTATTGGTACCTGCTACTGTAGGTGTGATCCTGAGTATGTGTGTCATGTGACAAAAGTTATCATTGAATGCTTAATTCCCATGAAGGCCATTTGATCCTCAACACATTTTGGAGTAACATACAAATATGTAAGTAAAAGCTTCCCATATGGCAAGTTAATGCTGGCAGTTTTCATCATAAATGTGAATGTCGGATAATGGAAAAAGGTGCAGCGGAAACACGATGACTTGGAAGATTCTGGAAACAAAAAGTGTGCAGAGACATGCAGACTGAATCTCAGTGTGCAGCAGCATCCAAAGAAAAATGATGCTGCAATATAGGAATCACGTGTAAACTGAATAATTTTCATTTGAGAAGGTCTCCATCATATTGGCACCTTTTTACCAAGTGCTCTCAATAATAGCCTAATATATTTGATGCTCCTCTCTCCATGAATTTCCAGCTGAGGGGGTGGGTGAGCGCCATTAGATTCCTGCCCATTGTGCTCATGAGATGGACTCTCGATTAGGGTAGCACGGTAGCACAGTGGTTAGCACTATTGCTTCACAGCTCCAGGGTCTCAGGTTCGATTTTTGGCTTGGGTCACTGTCTGTGTGGAGTCTGCATGTTCTCCCCGTGTGTGCGTGGGTTTCCTCCGGGTGCTCCGGTTTCCTCCCACAAGTCCCCAAAGACGTATTATTAGGTAATTTGGACATTCTGAATTCTCCTTCTGTGTACCCGAACAGACGCTGGAATGTGGCGACTCGGGGCTTTTCACAGCAACTTCACTGAAGTGTTAAGGCAAGCCTCCTTGTGACAATAAAGATTATAATTATGTATGGCAATGGGGAGGTTTGCTCCATTTCCGATGCTCTTAACTTCCCCAGAAATTTCCGTGTAAACCCGCATTGCGCCATTCACAGCGTGAGTGGGATTGACCTTCGAAGTCTTCTAGAATCAAACGGTCATTGAGTGGATCAATCATTGCGATGGTTGCCAGGCACTGCCCATTATTAAAACTCACGCGGCATCTCACAAACATTTAACAGTAAGTCTGCTGCCTGTGTCAGCAAAGGCCTTAGAGGCAGCAACTACTTCTGACCAAGGACGGGATTCTCCCCTACCCGGCGGGGCACGAGTCCCAGCGTGATGGATGGTGGGAACCACTCCGGCATCGGGCCGCCCCAAAGGTGCGGACGTCTCCGCACCTTTAGGGGCCAAGCCCTCACCTTGAGGGGCTAGGCCCGCGCCGGAGCGGTTTCCGCTCCACCGGTTGGCGGGAAAGGCCTTTGGCGCCACGACAGCCGGGGCCGAAAGGTCTTCGCCGGGCGACGCGGGTCGGCGCATGCGCGGGAGCGTCAGCGGCTGCTGACGTCATCCCCGCGCATGCGCTGGGGAGGGGGTTTCCTCTGCCTCCGCCATAGTGAAGACCATGGCGAAGGCGGAAGAAAAAGAGTGCCCCCACGGCGCAGGCCTGCCTGCCGATCAGTGGGCCCCGATCGCGAGCCAGGCCACCGTGGGGGCACCCCCCGGGGCCAGATCGCCCCCCCAGGACCCCGGAGCCCGCCCGCGCCGCCTTGTCCCGCCGTTCAAAAGGTGGTTTAATCCACGCTGGCGGGACAGGCATTCCAGCAGCGGGACTTTGGCCCATCGCGGGCCGGAGAATCGGTGGGGGTGGGCCCGCCGAATCTCTGGTGGCGGAGACTTCTGGACACGGCGGGGGGGGGATTTACGCCGCCCCCCAGCGATTCTCCGACCCGGCGGAGAGTCGGAGAAGATCTGAGCAATAGCAAATTATTTCTCACGCGAAACGCCTGGTCCTACTCATCAGTAGCAAACGGGATGTCTAAGTTAAAAATACATCTATAATGGATGGGATTTAGAATAAACATGTGCGACAATCATGCCTTGTTTCATCAGTTCAATATTTATCATTGTCTCCTCAGCTTTGTGTCACATTGTAACAGAAGCATTAATCCAGTGGTTTTAAATTGGTTAATATCTCTGTCGGACACCATCAAATAACCACATTAAACATTCATCCACTAACATTGTCAACAGCAATTTATACTGTTTGATCTTTGACTATGGACTATGTTGCTATACACCACTGTGGGGATATGAAATAATAAAAACTACCCGATTTTTTTAAGGAATTGATTATGCCACATTTTTGAGACAGAATTTTTTTTTTTTTTGATAAATATCGTACAACATTCTTGTGTTGGAGGGCTTGTCTGAAATGGCTGATTGATGTCTTTAAATTTGGCTAATACATTTCGCCGCTTTCCACTTCTATAAATAGAAAATAATCCAGCTGTATCCCCAACTATACGAAGCATTTAGTAAAATGTTGTTTTTATGTGTCAGTAGTTTCTTGCGCCTCACTGGCTGAGTTCACAATGTTTCCATTGCTGATGGCAGGCTGAAGTCACTCAGTCATCGTCACAATCTGATCGGGGTAAACTTGAGCTGCTTCTAAACAAGCAAATGAAAAATGCCCGTATCTTTTTCTTCCCCATTTTTATAGATATCATGCTCCCCTCTGCTTCTTGAGCATCTTTTGTATTGTGCAGCATTCCCTGGCCGAGAGGATAGTGAGATAGCAAAGATCTTCTCCCAGACCTCTGCCAAAATACACTCCTGAGTCAGGGATCAGGGACATGTGCAAACTTGTCTCCAAATCCAATTTTCCCTGTGGCTCTGTATCCTGCCATAGTGTATTGGATGTCTAGCACATTGTTCCATCAGGCAGTCTCCTGTTAATCCTCTCTGATCTTAATTTAATGTGAATACTCCCACCACCAGAATGGCTTGATTTGAACTTTGTGATCTAACACCCACATACCTTCTGTGCTGCAATTCTTAAGAGAATCAGAGCTGGGCTTGTAATTCAATGACATTTCGGTGTTTGTCCTGAATTCTTCTATTTGTTTTTAATTAAAACATGTTAAGCATAAACAGCTGCTCCATTTAGGTTGCAGCCTCTAACAGCGGTGCTACAATATAACTGAGACACTAAGAATGCCTCCAGATTGTCTGGTTTTGCTGTTGGATCATTAACGTTGACTTTACAGATCTTTTACTGGCAATGGAGAAAGCGACCACCAAACTATGAATGAGAACCTGATGTAGAAAGAACAGGAAGCATTTTTCCTGCTTGTCCTTTCAATTGGGTACAGTAAGAAGTCATACAACACCGGGTTAACGTCCAACAGGTTTGTTTCGAATCACTGGCTTTCGGAGCGCAGCTCCTTCCTCACCTGAGGCTCCTCCCGCCCCCTCCCCCCAACTAGGACGGCCCCCGCAGCCAGAACGCTGAGGTCCCGCCGGGTAGGACCATACGTAAACGACGCAGGCGGGACTCGGCCCGTCGAGTGCGGAGAATCGCCGGGGGGGGGGGGACGCTTTCAACGGCGCGATTGCCGCCGATTCTCCGGTAGCCGGAGAATCATCGGCCTGGCGTCGGAGTGGCATTGGCGCGATTCGCGCGCCTCCCTCGCCGATTCTTCCGACCCGCCGTGGGATCGGAGAATCCCGGCTCTAATGTTCCAAAATGTGCCAAGGTGCTTCACAGAGGCACTATAAAGCAAACTGGACATCCGGGCACACATAAGGAGCTATTAGGTCAGACAACGAGCAGCTTGGTCCAACAGGTCGCTTTGAAGGAGTGTTGGAAAGGTGGAGAGTGAGGTAGAGCGATGGAGAGTTGTTGGGAGGGAATTCCAGAGCTTAGGGCCCAGGCAGTTGGCACCACTGCCATTGGTGGAGCAAATAAAATTGGTTAGGCTGCAGAGGCCAGGATTGGGGACGTTCAGATATCTCAAAGGGGTGTGGGGCTAGAGGAGAAAGAGATAGAGTGGGGGTGACACCGTGGAGGGATTGAAAAACAAGGAATAAAGTTTTAAAATCAAGGTGTCGCTTGTCAAGGATGCAATCCATGTTAATGAGCACAGGCTGATGGGTGAACAGAACTGTGCAGGCTCTAGGGTACGGGCAGCAGAAATGTGTACGGACTCAAGTTTATGGAGGTGGGAGGCTGACCAAGAGTGTGTCAGAGTAGTGAAGTCTCCAGATTCAAAAGGCACAGATGAGGGTTTCAACAACAGATTAATTGAAGCAGGGGTAGGGTCAAGTGATTTTATGTAAGTGGGAATAAAAGGCCTTAATTATGGCTCAGATGTGGTGAGCATCTCAGCTTCCAGTCAAGTACGACACCAATGTTGTGAGCCGACTGGTTCAGTCTCAGACACTTGCCATCAATTCCACAGATTTCTCCTGTGCATCTTCTAGTGACTGATTCAAGGATAATAATGGAGAAACTGGAGGTCTCAGCTGGAGGTCAGTGTAGGAATCCAAATGTTGACATTTTCCTCTCTCTCTTATTTATCCCATCCGCATGTTTCCTCCTCCAGCCAAGCGTGTGCTCAGATTCTTCAGGGCCACCCTCAAGGTCTTGTCCATTATCACCTGACAGAATACCTGCTGACGTGGTTCAGGAGGGCTAATCCTGCTAATCAAAATGTACAACTTCCGACAGCGGCTCATTACGCCTTACCGATCTGGGTAAACAGTGGTGCACAGAGGTGTTCCTGGATGGTTGTCGTTCAGCCATACATCAGCCAGCACCTGTTGGATATTGGGTCGTTTAATAGGGTCAGGTTCCAGTAAAGACCGCAGAAAGTTAACGGCAGCTGAAAAAACATAATGAAAATGATCACACAGTAATTATTGATCTCTCTATGGAGATAAAAATGCTGACGGGTTAGATATTTTATAGTTTACGCACACCAAAACCAAGGCAAAGCCTACACTTTAAAGATTTCAATTTGTGACAACCTTTTTTTTGCAAACTATAATTCATGTCTCATTTTGTTTTCAAGGGGTTTTAATTCAGCATTAATCCACATTAATATAATCGAGGAACAAACAACGTTATCTCAGAGTACGCGGTGACCCATTAAAGACGGAGATGAGGAGGAATTTTTCCTCTCAGAGGGAGGTGAATGTGTGGAATTTTTTACCATAGAGAGCTGGGTCACTAACCATGTTCAAGGCTGAGATAGATTTTTAATCAGTCAGGGAATCAAAGGTTATGGGGATAAGGCAGGAGATTGGAGTTGAGGGTTATCATAACAGATCAGCCATGATCTCATTGATTGGCGGGGCGGACCCGATGGGCCGAATGGCCTACTTCTGTTTCTATTTCTAGGTCTGACAGGGCTTTGTTCTCCAGTCCCCCAGCTGCATGTTTCTCGGCAGCACACTATTCGCTGGTGGCAGAATTTTCTCTTCTCGCCGCTTGTCAATGCGATTTCCCATTGAAGCCACCCGACGACACCGGGAAACCCGCGGGCAGGGGTGCACGGCCGGCGGGAACGGAGAACCCCAATGGCTGGAGAATTGCAGCCATAATGTTAACAGGAGTTTGTTTCAAGCTCAGTCTATGATTAACCCACAGAGTCGCAGCCTGAAATATTCAAATTAAACTTCAGTCATGATGATAAAATTACATCAGTTGATTACATTTCTACTTCTGCAATATATTAAATACATAAAATTATCAATTTTCATCTGAACATAAATAAGCAGCAAATAATATTATCAGTGGTAAATGTACACAGGAAGCATCCAAGGTTAATATGCTGGGTTTGAACTTTATTAACACTGAGTTTAAAAATGCTCAAGCTAACCTTTTCCAGCTTACATTTCCAAAAATTGTTTTCTATAGATTTTGAATTAAAGTTGAGTATTGCAGCTGTACAATTTTATTTAAGAGTAAAATTTCTCTCCCTCTCTTTTACTACTCTCTTGCTTTCATAGATATAGATTGACATCCCTACAGAAGGAGGCCGTTCAGCCCACTGAGTTTGCATTAACCCTCTGAAAGAGCACCCCACCTAGGCCCCACTCCACTGCAATCCCGTAACCCACCTAACCTTTGGACACTAAGGGCCAATTTAGCCTGGCCAATCTACCTAATCTGCACATCTTTGAACTGTGGGAGAAAACTGGAGTACCCGGAGGAAACCCATGCGGACACGGGGAGAATGTGTGAACTCCGCACAGTCACCTAAGGTTGGAATCGAACCCGGGCTCCTGGTGCTGTGAGCCAGCAGTGTTAACCACTGTGCCACCGTGCTACCTGGCCATTTCCTAAATGCTGCTGTGATCAATGAAGGTTAATTCTCTTCCCAAGCCTCCAACATCACAGTGGTTGCTTCACAACGCCAGAGTCCCAGATTTGATTCTCGCTTGGGTCACTGTCTGTGCGGAGTGTACACATTCTCCCTGTGTTCCTCCCACAAGTCCCGAAAGACGTGCTGTTATGTGAATTGGACATCCTGAATTCTCCCTCTGTGCACCCAAACAGGCGCCGGAGTGTGGCGACTAGGGGCTTTTCACAGTAACTTCATTGCAGTGTTAATATAAGCCTACTTGTGACAATAATAAAAATTATTATTATTAAAACAACACTGTCGTTAGTCAGACATTGGCCAATGTATACTTTTGGGTCAGTTGTTTCCTAGTGAGAAAGAAATAGCCTTCAGGTAGCCTCCCAAAGCCCAGCTTAGATGGTCAAACGTACATTATATAACATACGGTTCATGTGCTCTTGCACTTACTACTGTGAAAATGTAAGGAAAGATGGCACAGAAGCATAATCTTTGATTAATTAAAAGAATCTCAAGTGAACCGGAAATAAAGGGCATAACTTTCTGAAAAAATAACAAAATGCCAAGAAAAACGGTGCAATTCCCGTTGACACCTATGGTGCAATCTGAACCACAATTTTCAGGCACCTAGAAGATTTTTTCCCCCCACGTGAAAAAGGCTGCACCTGAGGCGCGAAGCAATTGATTCACATCACTTCAATGAAGGGGGTGCTGCATTTAAACAGCTCCACAGCACTTGCTCTCATGCAAGCCAGGAGGGTGGCAGCTGCTCCTCGATTTACGAAGGGGGGCCTCAGCCATACGCTGGATGCCATGGAGGAGAGGCCAATTACAATTTACCCTCGAGCTGGCAGGAGACACTCCAGCAATTTGACGACTTCTGTCTGGGGGACGGTGGCAGCACTGGTCAGTGCCTGGTGTGCAATGAAAAAAAAAGATGAATGACCTACTCCGACCAGCTAGGATAAGTGCTCGCTGTCTCCTCTCACACTCCACCCTTCCGTCACCACCAAAATGCAACCTCAATCCCACAAGCTGCCCACCTCGCAGGTCTCCTGCACCCGACCTCCCACAAGCATCCTCTAAACCCAGGCAGCACGGTGGCGCAGTGGTTAGCATTGCTACCTCACGGAGCCGAGGTCCCAGGTTCGATCCCGGCTCTGGGTCACTGTCTGTATGGAGTTTGCACATTCTCCCCGTCTTTGCGTGGGTTTCGCCCCCACAACCCAAAGATGTGCTGGCTAGGTGGATTGGCCACGCTAAATTGCCCCTTGATTGGAAAAAATGAATTGGGTACTCTAAATTTTAAAAAAAGTATCCTCTAAACCCTCTGGTACTCCTCATCAGAACCCCTCTCTGCTTATGAGCAGTGCCCACACAGGCCAGGTGTCATTCATCTCTGGCCTGCCAGGAATCCAGATCACAGCATCCCCATTTGTGTTCCTGCAGGAGAGGTTCGCCCAACAAATTCCGTGAGCGAAGAAAAGATGGGCGGTGGGATCTCAGAGGACACGGATGAAGCGTCACAGCTATCGCCCACAACATCAACCATTGCAGGGACACACACCTCGGTGAGTGGCCTTAACAGGCAGGCTTCTGAGTCACTCCCTGGTGAGCACCAAGCAGCTTCTGATGCACATTAGATGGAGGCAGGAACGTCCCAGGGATTGGATAGTCAGAGGTCTGCTCGGCTCGAGGGCACTGATGTGTCCCAGCCAGGCGCTGTACCGCTTGACGTGTTTGGCCCCAGCTGCTTGAGATGCAAAGGCCGAGCCAGGACTAGCAGGGGGGGTTGCCAGCGACACACTTACAATGGCAAGTTCAAATGGAGGAGTCCCTAAACCTTCCATCTCAGGAGATATTGGCAGCAATGCGTGGCACCTAGGCCAACACTGCGAGAATGGCGTCCACAGTGGAAAGCTTGGGGCAAGAGGTCACATCGATGACGGGAAAACTTCAAAGCATGGCTCAGATCCTGAGGATCATGGCTGAGGGCTTCAACTGCATGCTGCAGACAATGGCAGGCATGTTGATGGATTCAAATCCATGCAAATCAGGTTCACACCGTTCTTGAGCGTGCACCTAATCGTGTCATCAGGAAGAGCCCTGAAAGATCGTGACTGGAAATCTCGCCGGCGCAAGTCTCATTTTTGGCCTCTCGTGAGATTTAGTGGCCATGACAGGATTTGCACCTACCAGCTGAAGCAGCTGCTAAATCCCGCCCAAAGGGATTTACCCTTCTTACAGAAGGGAATTAAAACAACATAAGCCCTAATGGGCTTGAATGGGCCCTAAATTCCAAAAGAAGAAAATAATCTTCAATGACTATGTTCTTATCTTATACCTTCTGTTGTTAAGTACAACTTAATTTTTACTAACCTAGTGACGGCAGACATGTCTATCGCATAAAACACTGGTGCTACTTTAGCCATCACATGTTATTTTAAAATGTGTTGTTGTTACCCTTCCCGCACCTGGTGGTGCATAAGGTAAATTTTCATCTGTTCCCATAGCGAGGTTTTTCCTGGAATAGGTCACTAGCCTGTCACCAGAGGCTTCTAGCTTGAGCGGCGCCACTCACGTCAAGCATGGCTGACCAAGGAGGCTACAGACTGCACCGCAGGACCTCCATTTTAACACGCATGGTTCAATTCAATTGCTGGTGACCTTTGTTTCTGCAGCACTAAATAGGATTTGTCTTTCCACGTAAAACAATTCATATGTCTTTTTAAAACCTTATGCCAGAGCACAATGTTTAAGACTTTCTTATGTTACGCAGCAGCACACTCAGATCAGGCATTCAAATATTTTAAATTAAGCTGGAGTCTGTGTTTAAGGAGGCATATCTAAGCTTATTTAGCTCCATCACTGCAGGTGAGCAGAGATGTGTTCACCCGTTCGCTCGTATGGTTGTGAACAATGGGGGAAATTTTTAGAGTCTGTTCGCAGCAGGTGCAAATCCCGTTATGGCCGCTAAATCCCGTGGGAGGGTCATAACGGAATTTGCGCCAGGGAGATCTTGGTTCGAGATCATCACCACCCCGCTCCTGCTGCTTATTTCCATGAATTTGCATTGATTTAAGTATAATTTAACAGCTTACACCGTGGCGTCCGCCCCCTTGGAATGCGGCCCCCCCCCCCGCCCCTCCCCCCCGGCAGCGTGATGTCATGCCGGCACGAATCTCTACTGGTTTTCAAAAACAGAAATCAGCCATGATGACCATGCCGGTCGTGCAGAGATGCCTGGAGACCCCGGGTTTGAGGGCTGAGGCTGGGCATTGCTCCCTGACACTCTGGCAGTGCCCACCCCAGTGCCCCGGTACAGCCCCGCACAGCCAGAGGGATAGCACTCTTTTATCAGGCATCACCCCACCAGGGTGACGGTGTTAATGGAACCATAGAAAAGGTACAACACAGAAGGAGGCCATTAGCCCTGTTATATTACACTCTATGGGTAATATATCGTTACTCTTTGCCTCGTAATCTATAATAGTCTGATGGTGTGATGATCAAGAAACCACCAATCTTTAACTTGAAGCAAAACTGATTTATTGAATAACGATTAAATTAAATTGAGTTCGCACACTCTACTGAGCTGTAACTGTTAATAAAGTAATACTGAGTCTGTTAAACTATAATCTATGATTAAATATTAACTAACAAAGTACATGTGCTAATTGTCTCTAACCTAAGTAGTCCTTGAGTTGTGATCTATTTCTCTCTCCTGCTAACACTAAACCACTCAAGATTCCCTGAGCTTCAGTATTTCTGCTGGGAAGGTGGTGCCCGCTAGTGTTTACATTACACTGTGATGTAATAATTAACTCTTTAGTGTCATGCCTATATATATATATCATTACATCCCCCTTTTTTTAACATTTCATTTCTATGTAAACCAAAGGAAAAAATGTATAACTATATTATTACAATACATGATATGTATATCTTTGTAATGTATTAACAAATGAGCAACAGGGCAGCACGGTGGTGCAGTGGAAAACACTGCTGCTTCATGGCGCCGAGGTCCCAGGTTCGATCCGGCTCTGGGTCACTGTCCGTGTGGAGTTTGCACATTCTCCCCACGATTGAGTGGGTTTCGCCCCCACAACCCAAAAGATGTGCAGACTAGGTGGATTGGCCACGCTAAATTTCCCCTTAATTGGAAAAAATGAAACTCTAAATTTATTTTAAAAAACAAATGAGTAACAATCACAAAGTTCACTGTAAATTATTAACAAATTCAGTCTGTTTGGTCTTCTTCTCCTAGTAGATCTTAATACACGAAGAGATGATGTAGAAGTTTTAACAGTTCTCTGTGAGTCATCACAAACTTGAGTATTGGTCAAAGTATCATGGAAAATACTTTCATGAAATTGTAAATCTGGAAATATTTTATTGACTTGCTTGATTTTCAGTAGAGCAAGTTGATTTCATCGAATTACTGTTCTGTCAGCAGTCTGAACTATGTAAGAACGTGGAGCTGCTTGTTTGATGACTTTTGCAGGAGCAGACCAACCTCCATCAGGTACCCTGATCCTGATGGTATCATCTGGAAGCAATGAGTCCAGAGTGGTTGTACGATTCTCTGTTGTTCACGCTGAGGTTTCATCTTCCGTATCACTGGTCGATGATCTGGATTTGGAAGAGTTATAGATGGTAGAGTTGTTCTCAATTCTCTGATGTTCATTAACATCAGGTGAAAGTCCAGTCGAAAGAGGAGTTGCTCTAAAAGATAGTAATGCTAGATTGATATCTGACAAAGAATCTAAAGCTTTGTTGAGAAGTTGTTTGATGATTGGAACTCCTTTGTCCACTTTACCATTCGACTGTGGGTAATGCGGACTCGATGTGATATGAGCAAAGTTGGGGCAACACGGTGGCGCAGTGGTTAGCATTGCTGTCTCATGGCGCCGAGGCCGCAGGTTCAATCGCGGCTCTGGGTCACTGTCCGTGTGGAGTTTGCACATTCTCCCCCACAACCCAAAAATGTGCAGGGTGGGTGGATTGGCCAAGCTAAATTACCCCTTAATTAAAACAATTTACTGGGTACTCTAAATTAAAATTTTAAAAAGAATTAAAATATGAGCAAAGTTGTACTTCTGAGAAAAGTCTGCCCATTCTTTACTGTCGAAACATGGCCCATTGTCAGACATGACAGTGGTAGGAATACCATGTCTGGCAAAAGTTTCCTTACTTGCTTTGATGACAGATCTGGATGTGAGATCTGGTAACTTCGTGACTTCCAGATAATTTGAGTAATCGTCGATTATAAGGACACAATCACATTGCTGTGAAACAGATCTATGCCAACTTTAGCCCATGGAGAGGTTTCCAAAGCATGTTGTTGTAGCATTTCCTTGCATTGCGCAGGTTGAAACTTCTGATGCGTTTCACATCCAAGTACCATATGTGTAATGTCACGATTAATACCTGGCCAGTAAACAGTCTGTATTGCCCTTCTCTTGCATTTTTCAATGCCAAAGTGACTTTCATGAATTTGGTTGAGTATCATGAGTCGGAGAGACACTGGAATTACTTTCCGGTCAAGCCGAAGCAAAAGTCCATCCACAATTGTCAAGTCTTCTTGAATCTTTCGGAATTTAGAACAATGCCCTTTCGGCCACTCATTGTTGAGATGGTGTTCGACTCGTTGAAGCATTGCATCCTTCCTTGTTTCTTCACGGATGAGGTTGATTTTCACATCTGAGGCAGGAAGATTTTCAGCACACAGCTGTACTTGAGATTCTACATGCTGAATTAAGTCCAACAGTTCAGTTTCTGAAGTGATCGAGCGTGATAAAGCACCTGCAATTATCAAGTCTTTTCCGGGAGTGTAAATGAGGTTGAAGTTGTATCTTCTAAGTTTCATCAATATTCTCTGAAGTCTCAGAGTCATATCATTGAGGTCCTTCTGTATGATATGTACAAGCGGTCTGTGGTCTGTTTCCACAGTGAAGGTAGGAAGTCCATAGACATAGTCATGGAACTTTAATACTTCTGTGAGTAATCCAAGACACTCTTTTTCAATCTGTGCATATCGTTGTTCTGTTGGAGTCATCGCTCTGGATGCGTAAGCAACAGGTAACCAAGACGTTTTGTCGTCCTTTTGCAACAGAACTGCACCTATATCGTCCTGACTAGCTTCAGTCAAAATTTCCATCTTTCTATTCGGATTGAAGAACGAAAGAAGAGGTGCAGTTGTTAACTGAGATTTTAAGTCGAGCCCTTCCTTTTGATGATTGGTTGTCCAATCAAATGTAGTAGACTTCTTTATTAGATTTCGAAGAGTAGTGGTTCGGGATGATACGTTTGGAATAAATTTGCTTCGGAAGTTTACAACACCTAAGAAACGTAGAACTGCCTTCTTGTCGTCTGGAACTTTCATTCGTTGAATGGCAGCAATCTTGTCATTGTCAGGTCGCACACCATGTTCAAGGTCTCCAAGGAATGTTAATGTCGAAGTGCCAAAACTACACTTGGCTCTGTTCAGCTTCAGACCGTACTTGTGCACACATTGAAATACCTTGTGTAATCTTGAAATGTGTTCTTCGCGCGTAGATGATCAAATGATTATGTCATCTACATAGACACGAACACCATCGATTCCCTCAGTCTTCTGTTCCATAACGCGATGGAAGATTTTAGACGCATAGATGATCCCAAATGTTATAACAGAACCTACCAAAATGCGTGTTGAAAGTGCATAACTTTCTACTAGATTCATCAAGTTACATTTGCCAGAATCGTGGAGATGCATCTAACTTGGAAAAGATTCATGCGTTGGCCATTTCACGAGTGATTTCCTCTCTTTTAGGAATGGGATAGTGTTCCCTCATGATGTTCTTGTTGAGATCCTTGGGGTCTACACATATCCTCAGATCACCAGGAGGTTTCTTCACGCAAACCATCAAACTGACCCAGTCAGTAGGTTCAGTGATTCTTGAAATGATGCCTTGATGTTACAATCTTGCAAGTTCAAGAATCCTTCTCTGAGTGGAGCAGGAACGCTCTTTGGAGGGTTGGGTTGGATTTGTTTATTGTCACGTGTACCGAGGTACAGTGAAAAGTATTTTTCTGTGAGCAGCTCAACAGATCATTAAGTACATGGGAAGAAAAGGGAATAAAAGAAAATACATAATAGGGCAACACAAGATATACAATGTAACTACATAAGCACCTACATCGGATGAAGCATACAGGGTGTAGTGTTAATGAGGTCAGGCCATAAGAGGGTTATTTAGGAGTCTGGTAATCTGTGCACCACAGATTGATCATCCGTCCGTAACAAGGTTTTGTACTTGAATGGAAGAGTACCCATGCCTTTGAAGTCGTCGGGAAATTGATTCAGAATCCCTTGGATGCCATCTTGAAGCATTGGCTGAGAGTGTGTTGCACAATAAATCCTCTGTATAAGGTGTAAATCCTTACAGGCTTGCACACCTAAGAGTGATAATTTGTTTGAGTCGACAATCTCAAATCATAGTGTAATTGAAATATCATTGTTGGAAACTAGCAGATAGCATGATCCAATTGATGAAATTGATTTGCCGTTACAGTCACGTAGTTAACAAGCTGATTTATTTATTTTAGGGGTTTGCTTTAGCTTTTTGAAGTAAAGCTTGGTAAACTCATTGGCAGAAGCTCTAGTGTCCAACTTAAAGATGATTGGATAATCATTTACTTGCAATAACATGTTCCATTCTGTGTCAGATTTGATGGAGTGAAGTGTCTTGAGAGGTGATGATACTTCAGTGGATTGATCATACGTTTTAATGATTCCAAGAAAGAGAGTGTCTTCTAAAGAGTAAACATTTGTGTCCTTTGAAAAATTTGGTTCAAGATCTCCTTTATTAGATACTACACTTCTTCCATTAATCTGTCTTGAATTTGACTTTGCATATTTAAATGCGTGTGTGGATCTGCACTGAGCAGCAAAATGGTTTTGCTTGCCACATTGTGAGCATTGTTTTCCTCTGGCAGGGTGTTTTTTTGAAAGAGAGAGGTTCCGCACCTTGTACACGTCGTGACGTAGACGTCATCACGCACGACTTGTCTTTGCGCATGCGCAGATCGGTTTTCGTCCGTCTCGCATCTTTTCACGAAGTGCGGATCTGTAGGGTTAGAATGCATGCACGCAAGATGGCTGCCATCTGAAACACGCATTTTCTTCATCTACGACACTGCCGTAACACATTGTACTTCGAGGTTCGTTTTCGCGCCCTTTTCACGGAGAAAAAATTCTAGGTACTGATATTTTGATAACTGATGTAAATGGCATTTTCTAACATGAGATCCTTTTACCTCAGCAATCGCTCTCTTAATTTTTCACCATTTATACCAAAGACTATTTGGTCTCTAATCATGGAATCATTCTATACTGAGAAGTTACAAGAT
Source organism: Scyliorhinus torazame (assembly GCF_047496885.1). NCBI lineage: Eukaryota > Metazoa > Chordata > Chondrichthyes > Carcharhiniformes > Scyliorhinidae > Scyliorhinus > Scyliorhinus torazame. Next base: position 41,016,112 of record NC_092714.1, on the reverse strand, counting down.
TGAGCGAGCAGTCTAAGATCAGTAACAAAGCAGGCAATTGATTCACCCTTGTTTTGCATTCTCTTATTGAATATAAAATGCTCAAATGTTTCATTCGTTTGAATTTTGCAATGATGATCAAACTTCGCAACTATTACTTCAAATTTAGTTTTATCTTGATCTGCCGTATATTGGAAAGAATTGTAGATTTCAATGGCATGTAGACCAGCCATAGTGAGAAGAAGAGCTATTTTATGTGCATCGGTAGCATTACTCAAATCAGAAGCCTCTAAATAAATTTGGATCTGCTGCTTGAACACCTGCCAGTTTACATCAAGTTTACCGGTGATCCTTAGATAATAATAATAACTTATTGTCACAAGTAGGTTTCAGTGAAGTTACTGTGAAAAGCCCCTAGTCACCACATTCCACCACCTGTTCGGGGTGGCCGGTACGGGAATTGAACCCGCGCTGCTGGCATTGTTCTGCATTACAAGCCAGCTGTTTAGCTCACTGTGCTAAACCAGCCCCAGTTGTCGTGGAGCTGGAGCTTTATCCATCGATCCTGTCTTTGTCGAAGTTCTGCAGTCTCAGGTTGGTGCTTCACAAGTCGAATAGCTTCTTGGTTTTCTTTTGCTCTCATCTTACTAAACTAAACTAGTTAGCTAGCTTCAGTATTCCATATGCTTTCTTTGAAACCTTGTCTTCTTGAACTGCTGCCTTTAGGGGCCTATGTACATGAACGCCAAGATCTCTCACTTCCCCCAATTCATTTTTTGGCAGAGTGCCAGAATATCTGGTCAGAAAACCAGGCTGTGCTCCTGGAGAGAAGCACATCGGTTTTCATCAGAACCACTCAATATATCTCAAAAAACAATTGTTAGTTTTAATGAGATTTCACATATAGGAAGAACTGGATCTGGATCCAGATCCTGGAACTTTTTTAAAGGGCCATCGTGAGATAGGGAGAAGTGACATTTTATTAGAATGTTGTGGATTGTTTTATTTAGTATGCTGTCGATTGTTTTAGAATGTTGTGGATTGTCTCAGCTGTTGTGGTGGAATTTGTCATAGCTGTCAAACCGTGAGCAGAGTTTTCAGAGCAGGTTATTAGATGTGGATTGACCTGAAGCCTCCTCAGTGTGCGATTCAGCGGCCTCGTCGGACCCGACTTCATGTCAGGATGAGGCCGTTGAATCTCATAAGACGTCGCAATCTGGATCTCGACCACACTGGGTGTGACCAAGATCAGCATATTAAAATGAGTTGTATGGCTCATTTATATACACGTTCTCCCGGCATCTGGGACTCAACGGTCGTGCTGTTTAGTACTGGTCTACACAAATGTGGACCAGGCATAACAGGACCTGGGAGGGTCTCACAGGCCATTAGAGACCCACGGGTGGTCAGGCCATGGAAGGGTAGCACCCTGGCCTCCTCTGGCACCCAGCCACCTTGGCATTGCCAGCCTGGAACTCTGGCAGCAATACCCGGGCACCCAGGCAATGTCACCCTGGCACTGCTTGGGGAATATTACCAGGTAGAGGAGGAGTGAGGTGAGGTTCCCAGGAGCCTCCCCAAGGTTGGGGGGGCGGGGGGGCGGGGGGGGGGGGGAGAAGGGGGTTGCAAATGGGGGGGGGGGGGGGGGGGGGGCTCCTGAATGGGGGGGGAAGTTCGGGGCAGCCTTCCAAAATGACGCCCTGATCGGCAAGGAACATTTCCAGCTCGCCAACAAGAAAACACTCTGTCTCGGCAGAGAGAATCTCCCCGAGGCCAAATAAAACAGCAAAGTACCGTTGAATAGCGGGGTGTTTCTTGGCGCTGCACTGCAGAGAAACACCCCGTCAAAAGCATCCAAAACTGGACATAGAAATTTTTCAGATGCATTTAATAAAAGGCTTTCGGCTGGATTCTCCGTTTGGGCATGATTCACCCAAAAAATCTCTATGTCCAGTTTCGGTCCAAAACGGTCAGGAATGCATTTTCTTGTTGAGAGGCTCGAGCGGATGAGGTTTGAATTAACGTGGTGTCACCGGAGTCACCAATTGTCTCACTGTGATTGTCGAGTGTGATTCCCGATTAGAATGGTCAAACCCCGATTTAAAATGGCGAACGGAAGAGGTTGATGGGAAAATCAGCCAACAGGACTCAAACGGACAGCTGCAGGTAAAACAGTGTATTCACCTCTGGGGAAGTCAGCCCAGACCGATACCTGCAGCCATCAACATCACAACAACCCAGCCATCTGCATTCTAATCAGCCATCCCCGGGAACAATTGCTACAAATTAGCAATTGAAAGCCGACCCAGACCTTTCGGCGCCAGCAGAGGCTGACACAAAGAAAGGTAAACGACCACCCCCCGATCAAGGAATCGCCCCATTATTGGAGCATATCGAACCAAGTGATTGGGACCAAGTCCAATCACTTGGAACCAGGTACGAGGTCCGCCCCGAGAGGCGAGAAGCCCCTGGGGACTATAAGAATAGGGGCCAAGTTCAACTCGACCCTTCTTCTCCTGCTCGCAACCTTCGAGACCCTTCGACAAGAAAACTGTAAGTGTTACTCCAGCGATCGCTACCAGATAGGCGCTCCTAACTATCGACTTGTACCAGCTTTGAATCCCGCAGGCTCAGACCCAATTCGAAAGACCATTCGTTTCCCTGACCTGGTGGGCCATTTCCAAAGTTAAGTATTGGCCTTTAGTGGTAGGTAGTAGTCTAGAAGTAGGATTATTGTATAAGTATTTATTGCTGTATATAATAAATGAGCGTTGATTTAACTTTTACTAAGCGGTGTGCTGCATTATTAATCATTACTTGAACTTGAACCACGTGGCGGTATCAGAAAGATACCTGGCGACTCATGAGCAAAGGTGACAGAATTAGAGCTAATAAACTAAGGCTAAAACGAGCAACAAGTGCCTCTGTACACACTAGCTGAGGTCTGTCACGTTGCACATCTTGTATGGGAAGTGGGTTGCCGTCGTCACTTGTCGCACATACAGTGGGTAGAGCCTCAGTGTCTTCTTGTCGTTCACTTGAGCTGGATAGACTGTCAGAGTCTTCTTCTGGTGGCTCAAACAATCTGGGTGGACTGCCATAGTCGCTTTGTTGTTCACGTGAGCGTGGTAGACTGTCATAGTCTTCTTGCTGTGCACTTGAGCGTGACAGACCTGCATCGTCTGCTGCTGGTTGCTCAGAGGAGGTTGCTAGACCCTCATGGTCTTGTTCATGCACGGACTGCGCTCTGGATTCTTGCGTTCCTTCCATCATGGAGTTCGTCCACGAGCTCGCCGTGGAGGCTTGTGTCATTCCCTCTGAGGAGTCTTGCAGCGTTCCTTGTGTGGAATCGTGCATTGGTCTCGCTGTGGAGACTGTCATCACGTCTTGTTCATGCAAGGACTGGGCTCTGGAGTCTTGCGTTGTTTCTATCGTGGAGTCTGTCCACGAGCTCACTGTGGAGGCTTGAGTCACTCGAGTCACTTCTTGTTCATGTTTTGTTATGCTCTTGACGTAGCATAAGCTGCTTCCTTGATGTGCACTCTGACAAGGGAAGGTTCAGACTTGGAGATAGCTTTAACACATTTATTAAACTGTTAACGATTCTCCTACTTGGATTCGACTCTCCTGTTAATCCTGCTATTGCTACTCAGACTAACTAACCAGTCTGCTACAATCCACATGGTGGGTGTGATGTTTTTCAATCAACCCTGTCCGTACTCACTAAGTGTCTCCACTGGAAAGAGGCTGAGCATGTGTGCTGTGTCCTTTTATATGGGTTGGTGTAATGCCCCCCTGTGGTAGTGTCACGCCTAGGTGTGTCGTGACTGCCCATTGGTTGTGTCCTATCTTACTGACCTATTGGTTGATGTCTGTGTGTCATGTCTCTGGTGCTCTCTCTGGTGTCTAGCTAGGTGTGGTGTGTTCACATTAACCCCTTGTGTATTTACAGTGATGCATATCACCAGAATCCTCAAACCCACCTTGAGGGAGGGTATTAAATTCCATACATGTTCCGGGAAATAGCTGAATTCAGTTGGGGTGTCATCATGGGAATCTACGATGACAGAAATTGCCATTGTAACAAAATTATAGCCAGCACTTAAATAAAACATTCAAAATATCAGCTTTCAGATTTTGCTATTATAACCCGTACCTTGTCCCTTGTTCGCAGTTATATTTCTAAAACGTAACAAAATCCCTAAACAGAAAATGGAAAAATCTGTGACATGTGTCACATATTATGACCGCCTTAAAGAAATATATAGTAGTTTTATAAGGACTATTACTCCATGTCTGGATCCACTTTGCTTTGCTTAACACAATGAGAAACTGAAGTGACCAATGAATTTAAAACAGACCTCAGGCACAGTGGGATCATATTATTTGTAGTCAGACTTGACGTGACTCAGGGGCAGCACGGTGGCGCAGTGGGGTCACCCTGCTGCCTCACGGCACCCAGGTCCCAGGTTCGATCCCGGCTCTGGGTCACTGTCCGTGTGGAGTTTGCACATTCTCCCCGTGTTTGCGTGGGTTTCGCCCCCACAACCCAAAATATGTGCAGGCGAGGTGGATTGGCCACGCTAAATTGCCCCTTAATTGGAAAAAAATGAATTGGGCAGTCTAAATTTATGTAAAAGAAAAGACTTGACGTGACTCATTATGACACTGCTCCAGTAGGTTCCGTGGTGCATCAATTGTTGAAACTGATAGCATCTGGCATATCTCACCCACCATAAAATGAGGCCAGCTAATTGGAATAAATTTCATAGCATTGGATGAGATTTTGTTGCGCTTTTTCCACATTTGATTTTGAAGCTGTTCTGGTAACGCTGTAATATGGGGCACAAGCACTTTGATGATTTATGTCACAGAGTGGTGAAATGATGGTTTCCCACACATCTCCTCTGGACACCACGTATTGGTGAAATTGTGAACACAGGGAAAAGATATCCTTTGCTTACCATTACCAGAAAAATTGTAAAAATGTCAAAAACGTATTTACACTTTTTGGTAGCGCTAACAAAAATCTTTGCTCACTGGGGAAATCTCCCCTTATGCCGAACACACAATTTCAGTCAGGCAATCCAAAAGAGCCGATGGCAACTCGAAAGATGAATGACCTCCTTCTGTGCTGCATTTTACTATTAAGGTAAGGAAAAACTTTGTACTTGTAGGCAACTTAACGTCAGCATTGGATTATCGTGCGCTGGACATGTTACACCAGTTGAGGCCGAAATAGAGCTATTAAAGTGAGCTGCACGACCCAAGGGTAAAAAATGTTTTAAAATGGATATTAAAATGGAGGGGAAATGCGAGATCAGAATGGATGTTTTTCTAACTTCAAGGATAGAAATAAAATTAGCCATCACTGAAAAATATGACTTTGCATTATTATAACAGGGGATTGACGACAATGGGAGCATTATAAAATAAAAAAATACACTTCTAAAGGGGATGCATGAGCAGGGTGACCTGGGTGTACAGATGCACGTATCATTGACGGAGGCAGGACAGTTTGAGGAAATGGTTGATAAAGCATACAGGATCCTGGGCTTTGTAAATTGGGGCATTGAGTACAGAGGTTAAGATGAACTCCAGCCTCAATTGGATCATTGTGTCCAGTTCCGGGCATTAGAGAGGGTGCAGAAAAGATTCAAGAGAATGGTTCCAGGGATGAGGGATAGATTGGAGAAGCTGAGGCTTTTCTTCTTAAAGAAGAGAAGATTGAGAGGAGGCTCGATAGATGTGTTCAAAATCATGTAGGGCATGGACGGATTAGATGGGAGGGGGGAACTGTTTCTGTTGGCGCAACGTTTGAGAATTAGAGGACACCAATTTAGAAGCAACTGAACATTAGTAGTTGCTGGAATGCACTGCCTGAGAGTGTGGTGGAAGCCGATTCAATTGAGTGTTTCAAAGGAGAATTGGGTAAACATCTGAAAATAAAAAGGACATTGCAGGGCTGCAAGAAAAGGCAGAGGAGTGAGACTAGGTGAGTTGCTCTTGCAGAGAACCAGCATGGACATGACAGGCTGAATGGCCTCCTTCTATGCTATAACCATTCTATCATTCTATACCTTCATCTGTGACTTTCCACAGGTCGGCTAATTTGTGTATTACATTATAGCCATGGTGGTGATGAACATAGAACATACAGTGCCGAAGGAGGCCATTCGGCCCATCGAGTCTGCACCGACCCACCCAAGCCCTCACTTCCACGCTATCCCCATAACCCAATAACCTCTCCTAACCTTTTTGGTCACTAAGGGCACGTTATCATGGCCAATCCACCTAACCTGCAAGTCTTTGGACTGTGGGAGGAAACCGGACCACCCGGAGGAAACTCACGCAGACACGGGGAGAACGTGCAGACTTCGCACAGACAGTGACCCAGCGGGGAATTGAACCTGGGACCCTGGAGCTGTGAAGCCACAGTGCTATCCACTTGTGCTCTGCTACCGTGCTGCCAAACTGTTGCTGTGGCAACAATCCCTTTTTTCAGTGTGCATGCTGCAGTATGGAGGTATGGGTTGTAATGGTTGATGTTTTTTCTGTCCCATGGCTGACCAGGAATCTCTCCCGCTCTGAACTACCTGTCAAAGGCATATGTTGGAAGGATTTGCAAGGCACAGTCTCCTTAACTGTCACATCCTGGGGTGGGACTCGAACCTGGAGCTTTCGGCTTAGAGGCCAGACCCACTTTAATAAGGACATGGGGAGTCCACACCGAGTAAAATGTGAACAAAGTTTTATTTAACAAACTTTATATACACCACCCAGTAGATCCCTACCAGGTTCCTCTCTCTGGTCGGCACCTTATTGGACGGCCTTATATACATTTGGTACATTGAGATACCCCCTCCCTAGCGGGGAAGCTCCTACTTCACAAGGAACACGGGAAAGACAAGCACTCCCACCCCGTAGGCCCCATAGGGATATTACACCCACTGTGCCACAAGGCCTCCAGATATAGCCATGTTACTGAAGTCAAAATTATAGGAAAGGGCAGGAGAAGGAAATTTTAACCCCTTCTTAACTCATCCACTTGAATAAGAGTTAAGATCGGAGCCCCAGCTAAATTGTGTTTAAAAATCAAACTGTGGTAAAGTAGATCTGCTGAAGTGATTTATAATAAATCTGTGAAAGTGACTCTCGAGCACGTCACTGCTCAGGATGTAGGTCTCATTGAAAGGTTAGTGACCGCTCCTGATTAAAATACGCACAGATTAAATTTGAACTGTGATGGAGAATGAGGTCCCCTGCAACATGCAAAACCACAGTGGGGTCCTGGGATTTTTCTGGGCTCTGTTTCTTTTCTGGTGGTTACTTGTGTCTGGATTCAATCTGTCTTGCAATGCTCTTACATTGCCCTAAGACATTATTAAATTACTTTTGAATTGCGAGGTGCTGGATGCGGGAGTTCCATATGATGAAGGTCATTGAATTTATGTAACTGAGCTTCAACTTCTGACTCATTACATTTATATTCCTCACAAAATAAGCAAGTGGGGGCAGCACGGTGGCGCAGTGTGTTAGCCCTGCTGCCTCACGGCGCTGAGGTCCCAGGTTCGATCCTGGCTCTGGGTCACTGTCCGTGCAGAGTTTGCACATTCTCCCTGTGTTCGCGTGGGTTTTGCCCCCCACAACCCAAAGATGTGCAGGCTAGGTGGATTGGCCACGCTAAAACTGCCCCTTAATTAGAAAAAAATTAATTGGGTACTCTAAATTTATTTTAAAAAAAGAAAATAAGCAAGCATCAAAAGAGAGTCAGCTTACCTAATCTTCACAAGTTACTCAACTGATTCACATTCGCCTGCTGCATAATTGACATCATAATTGCTCTGATGGTTAGCTCAAGATTAATCTCAAATTCTATGCTGCTGACCACCTTCTCAAGGGGAATTAAGGATTGGCAATAAATGCAGCTTTGCCAATGATATGCATATCCCATGAGCAAATAGTTTGATCATGGCTCAATCATGATTGAGGCTATTTCCTATTAAGAATACTACAGTAGCCCCACCGAGTGGTTCAACAAGTATATATGGTGAGTAGTTGAGCCACTCAGGTGAGGAAAGTGGCTAATTCATCTCCATACTATGCTGTTACCCTACATTTTGCCATGGCAGGTCTACAATTGGCCTCAGCCCCCTTGCCTCGGGGAGGGGAAAATTAGGCAATAAACCTACTTATTGAAGCATAGAAAGGTTATAGCACTGAAGGAGGATCTTTCGGCCCATCTTGTCCATGCCAACCCAAAGACACTCAGGTAGTCTTTCTAATCCCACCTTCCTGCACCCGGCTCATAGCTCTGTAGCTTACAGCATTTAAGGTGCAGATCCAGGTACCAATTAAAAGAGTTTAGGGTCTCTGCCTCCACCACTAACTCAGGCAGTAAATTCCAAACACCCACTACTCCCTGCATAAAATAGTTCTTCTCGTGTCCCCTCTACACCTTCTGCCACTTATCTTGAATCTATGTCCCCTGGTGCTAGAGTATTCTGCCAAGGGAAACAATTTTATCCTGTCCACTCTATTTCTTCCCCTCATACTTTTGTACACCTCAATCAGAATGTTGTGGAGACCAAATCACTGAGTGTCTTTAAGACAGAGATAGATAGGTTTTTGATTAATAGGGGGATCATGCGTTATGGGGAGAAGGCAGGAGAATGGGGATGAGAAACATATCAGCCAGATCAAATGGTAGAGCAGACTTGATGGTACGAATGGCCAAATTCTGCTCCTATGTCTTATGGTCTAAGTCACCCCTCAGCCTTCTTTGTTCGAAGGGAAATAACTCCAACACATCCAATCTCACCCATTAGCTACACTTTTCTAGCCCTAGCAACATTTTTGTAAACCTTCTCTGCACTCTCTCCAGAGCAATTACTGCCCTTCCTATAGTGCAGTGACCAGAACTGTACACAATACTCCAGTTGTGGCCTCACCAGTGATTTATTAGGGGGGGGGGGGGTAGCACAGTAGCACAGTAGTTAGCACGGTTGCCTCACAGCTCCAGGGTCCCAGGTTCGATTCCCGGCTTGGGTCACTGTCTGTGCAGAGTCTGCATGTTCTCCCCGTGTTTGCGTGGGTTTCCTCTGGGTGCTCTGGTTTCCTCCCACAGTCCAAAGATGTGCAGATTAGGTGTATTGGCCACGCTAAATTGCCCTCAGTGTCCAAAAAGGTTAGGTGTGGTCATTGGGTTACGGGGATAGGGTGGAGACGTGGGCTCTTTCCAAGAGCCGGTGCATACTCGATGGGCTGAATGGCCTCCTTCTGCACTGTAAATTCTATGATTTAAAAAATATATATATCTATTTTAAAATATAAAAATCAATGCAAACCAGAACAAGCAAAGAGAAAAAAAAAGAAAAACATCACAATCAATTGGAAAAGTACAAAAAAAAGAGAAAAACACAAAACCCCTTAAATACTAAAACTGACATAAATCCCTAACAACTGACAATGGCTAACTCCTTAAAAAAGGAAATTAATGGTTGCCATCTTAGATAGAACCTCTCCAGTGACCACCTGATGGTGAACCAAAGTTTCTCCAAATGCAGGAATAACATCAAGTCATCTAGACCAGCAGGCATTGGGCGGAGTAGGAAACCTCCAAGCAAGCAATATTCACCTCCAGGCTATCAATGAGGCAAAGGCAAGAACATCCGTCTCTACCCCAGACTGAATCACTGGAGAATCCAACACCTCAAATTTGGCCACCAGTGTCCATGGATCTAAATCCACTTGGAATATCTCCGACATGGTGTTGAAGAATGAAGCCCAGAAGTTTATAAGTTTGAGGCAAGACCAGAACATATGTTTGTGGTTAGCCAGCCTACGAGAACAGCGATCACACCTATCCTCAACACCACACCTATCCTCAACACCACACCTATCCTCAACACTTGGAAAGAACCCGCTCACCCTTGCCCTAGTCAAGTGCATTCTGTCTAGGACCTGAAACCGAATCAGGCTCAACTGAGCACATGAAGACATAGAGTTAACACTGTGAAGGGCCTCACTTCACACCTCACCAGTAAGAATGAAACCCAATTCATCTTCCCATTCTGCCCTCGCATCACTCAGTGGCTACCCCAGTACCAAATCCGAACCGCAACTAGACGTGTTGCACATTGATGACCCCGACGATGAATTCTTCGGATTTGAGGATCTTCAGCCCAGCAGATATGACACCCCAACTCGTGAGTGCAGGATGATGCTGCAGCCTGAAACCAAGAGACAGAGAGCGGTACAAGCCCACAGAGAGCGGCCTGCTGCCACACAGAGCGTGGTCCACGCACCGCTCATGATTCCCGACTCTACGAAAGAAGACACGCAAGACTCCAGAGCGCAGTCCTTGCAAGAACAAGAAGTGAGTCCAGTGTCACAAGCCTCCACAGCGAGCTCGTGGACAGACACCACGATAGAAGAAACGCAAGACTCCAGCGCGCAGTCCTTGCACACACAAGACGTGACTCCAGTGTCACAGGCCTCTGCAGCGAGCTCGTGGACAGACTCAGTGATTTGGTCTCCACAACATTCTGATTGAGGTGTACAAAAGTATGAGGGGAAGAAATAGAGTTGACAGGATAAAATTGTTTCCCTTGGCAGAATACTCTAGCACCAGGGGACATAGATTCAAGATAAGTGGCAGAAGGTGTAGAGGGGACACGAGAAGAACTATTTTATGCAGGGAGTAGTGGGTGTTTGGAATTTACTGCCTGAGTTAGTGGTGGAGGCAGAGACCCTAAACTCTTTTAATAGGTACCTGGATCTGCACCTTAAATGCTGTGAGCTACAGAGCTATGAGCCGGGTGCAGGAAGGTGGGATTAGAAAGACTACCTGAGTGTCTTTGGGTTGGCATGGACAAGATGGGCCGAAAGATCCTCCTTCAGTGCTATAACCTTTCTATGCTTCAATAAGTAGGTTTATTGCCTAATTTTCCCCTCCCCGAGGCAAGGGGGCTGAGGCCAATTGTAGACCTGCCATGGCAAAATGTAGGGTAACAGCATAGTATGGAGATGAATTAGCCACTTTCCTCACCTGAGTGGCTCAACTACTCCCACCCTCCTGTATACATCAGAAATATGAACAATGTATAGCAGGTACCACAAATCCATGGAGATATGTCACCAACGCTGCCTCCGCAAAATCCTGCAAATCCACTGGCACGATAGGCGTACCAACATGAGAATCCTCTCCCAGGCCAATATCCCCAGCTTCGAGACACTGATCACACTTGACCAGCTGCGATGGGCAGGCCACATTGGCTGCATGCCCAAGATAAGACTCCCGAAATAGATGTTCGACTCCGAGCTCCACAATGGCAAGTGATTACTAGGAGGGCAGAGGAAATGCTACAAGGACACTCTGAAAGCCTCCCTAAATAAATGTAACATCCCCACCGACATGTGGGAATCACTTGCCTTTTAGAACGCACAAACTGGTGAAGAAGCATCCACTAAGGCGCCAATCAGTGTGAGCGTCGCAGGATAGAGCACGCAGAGACCAAGCATAAACAGCGGAAAGAGAGCGCAGAACCAGAGCAACCCACCCACCTCATCAAACGCCACCTGCCAAACCTGTGGCAGAGTCTGCGGATCCAGGATTGGACTATTCAGCCAGCACAGAACCCACCTCCCCGGAGAAGAAGCAAGTCATCCTCGACCCTGAGGGGCTGCCCAAAGGAAGATCTAACCTCCAGGGTGGACGTTGGGTGGGACCAGACTCTAGAAACAAATCAATACAGTGTGGGGCATGGTTCGAAATAACGTTTGCTAAGTACTCAGCTGCTACCAATGAAGGGAGGAGAGCCCTGTCCAAAACAAAAAAGTCAATTTGTGAATAGGCTTGGTGGACTTGTCAAAAAATTAAAAGTCTTATCGTTTAGGTGCAAAAAGTGCCAAGGATCTACCCCACCCCCATCTGCGAGATGACGACAAAGCCCTGGCCATCCCTGATGGAGCAAGAGATTTAGGCTTGGAACGATCCAATCTAGGGTCCCAGACACAAATCAGGTCCCCAGCTAAAATAAACTAATGCAAGTCTAGATTGGGGACGGACGCCAGCAAGGAGATAATATAATTTGTGTCATCCCGCTTGGAACGTAAATGCTGACAATGACAACCGGGGTTCTCACCAGGGAGCCATAGACACTAACATATCGACCATTGGGGTCGGTTAGAATCTTCAAAGCGGGAAACTGAACCCTTTTATTCATTAGAATCGCCATAGCCCTGGCCCAGCTATCAAAACCAGAATGAAACACCTGCACCGCCCACCCCTTGCGCAACCTGGTCTGGTCTTGACCTGCAAGTAAGTCTCTTGCTAAAACTCTACATCTGAGTTTAAACTCTCGCGATGAGCAAATGCCATCGACCTTTTCATTGGGCCATTCAAACCCCTAAAGTTCCAGTTGACCAAACGAATTGGAGGTCTCCCCTACCTCCCCTGCCCCTCAATCCGGAGTCAGCCATTTCCACCAAGAGAGTTTAACCAAGGGACACGGAAAAGGTGAAGCAAAAAGATCCACCCAAGATGGCCACCAAACCAAGTCAAAAGACTGGACAAAGGAAAATCAACGTACACAGTCAGCAAACCACCCCTTCCCCCTGCATCTCCCAACAACACCATCGCCATTGAATGTGACCACACCCAAATAGAAATATAAATAGGAGTGAGGCAAACAAAAAACGTACCCTCATACTAAAACCTACAAACCCAAACAAAACAAAAACTCTAAGCTCGTTATTGAAAACACCCTCCAAAACCGTCCCTGCTAACTAACACCCTAGCTAGCCGGGAGACTCCCAACTGGAGAAAAAGAGATAAATAAATATAAATAACAAAATACTAAAATCCCATTTAACTTGCGCACCAAAAGGAAGCTATATATTAACACAGTGAACAGAACCCCATATAGTATGAACTCCCAGTTTTAATCACGGACTATAAGAACTCAACCCCAACAAGAACAAGAAAAAAAATGAAGCACCAACAATACAACATGCTCGTCATCAGAGCCAAAAAACAAATTACAACGTGCCCAATTTGTGCTTTTTAACAGAAGTGTTTGCAGCTTCCAGCCTGTCGAATAAATAAGTCCCTTCCCTCAAATGTTACTCTGAGATGAGCTGGTTGGACCAACCCGAACCGGACACCACTCTTGTACAGGGCGGCCTTGACACCAATGAACATGGCTCTTCTTTTTTGCAAACTCTGCACCCATGTCATGATAAAACCCGATGAAGCTTCCTTCCTGCTTAAAATTGTGGTGTCGCCTTGCTCATCGCCAAACCTTCTCCTTTTCCTTAAAGCTGTGGAAACTCACAATCACTGCACATGGTGGGTCTTCAGGTTGAGGCTTGGGCTCGATCCAATTCAGGCTGGAATATCCACCCTCACCCACCATTTTGCAGAGCATGCCCGTGCAGTATTCAATGAGGGGTAAGGCCCTCAATTAATTCCAGAAACCCCACAATCCTGATATTTTTGCCTCCTGGACCTGTTTTCTAGGTCATTCATCCTGGCTCTCAGTGAGTTATTCATTTCAGCCACCAGTTTGGAACCCAGCACGGCAATCCACTGTGGTCCGATAAGGCCACCTCCATACTCTTGAATGTGGCTCCCTGCAGTCTCAGAGCCACTCGAATGGGGGCCAAGGCCTCTTCAATTGATCTTTTGAGATCCTCTGACAAAATTTGTCGGTGCTTCTCAAATTCTTTTGCCAAGGAATTAGAGAGAACCTCGGCCGTTAGTGGAAGGGTCAGAGAAACAGAAACCAACTCCGCCATCGTACTTGCCGTTGAGCTCTGAGAGGCTTCAGACTCTGTTGACGGGTTTCTGTTCCAAGCTTTCTTTTCCCTGCTTTTGTGGGGCATTTCAGTAACAAAAGACTTCTATTACGATAACTACTTTGGGTTTCTGAGGAATAAACAACCCACGACACTAAGAAAAGTAAAGTACTCCACCGAAAGCCCCCCTCACCAGTGTTTTATGGTCATTATCCATTGTCTCCTGAAAATATGTGTGCGTGAACATAAGACCATAAGATGTAGTAGTAGAAATAAACCATTCAGCCCTTCAAGTCTGCTCCGCCATTCAATGAGATCATGGCAGATCTGTTTTGATAATGCTCAAATCCATTTTCCCGCCTTATCCCCACAACCCTTGATTCCCTTACTGATTAAAAATCTGTCTGTCTCAGCCTTAGACATACTTAAAGACTCAGCCTCCACAGTCCTTAATGAATTCCACAGATTCACCAGACTCGAGGAGAAGAAATTCCTCCTCATTTCTGTCTTCAATGCCTGACCCCTTACATCAGGTGAGGACAAAATTGAGCTTGGTTGCATTCCACCCACAGTTAATTTGATTACCAACATATCCGCTCGAGGCTTAATGACCACAGAAGCAGAAACTGGTGGTTTGCATATCATATCTGAGGTACCCTCAATAATGATGCTTAGAGATTAAACTGTAAAGAAGGCTTTATTAGGCTAATAACTATGCTACAGATTTGGACGAGAGCTGACTGCTATACAGACCATGAGGCAGGCCTTTATGTATGGCTCCCAGATGGGCGGAGCCAGAGGCGGAGTCCCCAGGGTTCCAAGCCTGGTCTTAAAGGGGACATCACCTTACATGATGATAAGGCAGTAACCGTTCATCACAATATCCCAGCAAGCAGGTAATGCCTTCAAGAGAGGAGGGGAGAGGATGGGGGAAAACGGTTGCACTTTTTCATCGTATTTTTAAATGAAGAAATGTGTCACCATTACTCTCGATGATACTTTTATTTTTTGTTAGGTTTGCCCTACGCCATTGTATCACAGCCTCCTTTCTTCTCACCATATCAGTTAAGATCTCCGTTGATAAAGGCCTGGCTTCAGGTTGGCTGCTCACCCTCTCTACCTGGACAAATTGTTCCCAGAAGCATCTGTATTAAAACAGCACTTGAACGAATTCCAACTGACCTCCAAAAAATACATCCACTGTCCTGATAAAGTCCACACTGACAAACACAGAACATTTTCAAATAAAAAAGGCATCTGTCCTGAGACTAGACACGTACATTAAACTTACATAGTATCGACACACAAAACTAAAATTGGCAACCAGATTTCCTCATTGGGATTTTCCTTTAAAAGGCTGAGGTGACTAAGCCCTTAGTAACGTGCACCTTAGTAAATTCCTGGATCTTACCTGATGAGAGATGGATAGGTAGGGGATTAAGGTCTTTATCCACCATTTTCTGATGTAAAGCTCTCAGGCTGAACGGTTCCACCGTGAATGGCAGAGTGCCGGTCAGCATTGCGTAAGTATTCACACCACTGAAAAGCAAAATTAAAGTTTTAGCACATGTGCCATCATTGGGTTGGTAAGTCTTTTACTTCCTTCCCTCTGCCCCCAACCCTTCACCCAACCCCACGACTCGCTGTCTTCTAAGAAGTTACATTTGTTGCAAACCTGCAGCTGAACCAGGAACATTAACAGAGCAACACAGTCCAGGAGTTATTAATTCTCTGGAGTTCAGAAGAATGTGAGGTGAACTCGTAGAAACATACAAGATTCTGAGAGGTTGTTTCCCCTGGCTGGGGGATCGACAACAATTTCAAGATAAGTGGTTGATCATTTAACATTGAGATGCGGAGAAACTTCTTCATCCGTAGTGTTGTGAACCTTTGCAATCCTCCACCTAGGGATTTGATGACTATAGTGGGGATAATAACAATAATAATCATAATAATCGTTATTGTCACAGGTAAGCTTACATTAACACTGCAATGAAGTTACTGTGAAAAGTCCCTAGACGGCACATTCTGGTGCCTATTCAGGTACACAGAAGGAGAATTCAGAATCTCCAATTCACCTAACAAGCAAGTCTTTCAGGATTTGTGGGAGGAAACCGGAGCACCCGGAGGAAATCCATGCAGTCACAGGGAGAATGTGAGGACTCCACATAGCCAATGACCCAAGCCAGGAATCAAACCTGGGACCCTGGCGCTGTGAAGCAACAGTGCTAACCACTGTGCCACCATGCTGCCATAGTCTGGTCCTGGCTGAATTCAATGGACCTTTGGTTGGATGGGCAAATTTCCCACGATAGCTCACAGCAGGACCGGATCGGAAAACACCGGCCTATATTTAAGGCTGGAATAGACAGATCTTTGTCTTTTTAAGGGAATTAAGGGAGATGGGGAGCAGGCAGGGAAGAAGCCTAAAAATAGCAATGGTGGAGCAGTATCAATAGGCCTCTATGATCTATTCCTCCTCCTATCTCTTGTAATGTGTGTAATACAAATATTTGCTCAAAATAAAAGAAAAATGTCATCGATGGACATTGAAGTTGGTTTGAGAATCTTGAAAGGATGATTGAGATGATTGGGAATGCTATGCAAATTGAGCTGGGACAGTTTTAACTGCATCCCCTCTGTAAAACATGATTCGGAAACTATCACTCTTCAGAAAACAACCTGCAATCTATCTGGAAGAAATATCAGGACCCACTCCTGCTCTTAAATCCTGTGTTCCTATTATGAACATGGTTATGGCACGGTGGCACAGTAGTTAGCACTGCTGCCTCACAGCGTCAGCGACCTGGGTTCAATTTCAACCTTGGTCAACTGTCTGTGTAAACTTTGCACGTTCTTCCCATGTCTGCGTGGGTTTCCTCCCAAAGTTCAAAGATATGCAGGTTAGGTGGATTGGCCATGCTAAATCGCCCCTTAGTGTCCAAAACTGTTTAGCACCGGGCTAAATCGCTGGCTTTGAAAGCAGGCCAGCAGCACGGTTCGATTCCCGTAACAGCCTCCCCGAACAGGCGCCGGAATGTGGCGACTAGGGGCTTTTCACAGTAACTTCATTTGAAGCCTACTTGTGACAATAAGCGATTTTCATTTCATTTCATTTGGTGGGGTTATGGGGATAGGGTGGGGAGTGGGCCTTCCTGGGTTGCTCTTTCAGAAGGTCGGTGCAGATCCGATTGGCTGAATGGCCTCCTTCTGCACTGTAGGGATTCTATGGAATGCAGTGTAACTGTAAATGCAAAATAAGCGTTCAAACCCTGATCAACATAAAGATGCAATATTTTTGGGAGTAGGACAAGACAATGCCGATGTTTGTTTTCATTGAAAGCGAATTGTATAACCCAGTTTCAAAAATGGTGAAGCACTTACATTGACCATATATCCACTTTGGGACCGTATTTCTTGCAGGCCAAAAGCTCTGGAGCTGCGTAGGCTGGACTCCCGCATTGAGTGCTGAATGGGTCAGAATAGCCCAAAATACCAGCACAGTTACTCAATCCGAAATCTGGTGAATCCAAGCGAAGGAATATCAAGATGAAAGTGCACTAGTCCTATCATAATCAGTCTCACAAATATTATCATTTATGAAGCATGGACCAAGTGCAAAGAAAATTCAGTTCCTCAGTCTCGCCAGTTTACGGCCTGTTACAGTAAGAACCAGTCACGCTAAACTTCCTACTAAACTTAATTTGTCAAATTCATGTTCAAAGAGGGGCGGAATATTCCGGTCCAGCCCGCCCTGGGGCCGGAAATACCCGCCCAAGGTCAGGAGATGTTTTGCTTCACCGCCAAATTACCCGTCCTGCCCGTGAGGATTTCCGCGGCAGGCGGGACCGGGAGATTCAGGCGAAGGACTCTGTTCCATCCTGTAATTGTTTGTATTCATTCGAAGCTGTTGTTCCCATGCCGAAGTCCGAATCTGATTTACAACATTCAGAAATTTGGGAAGAAAACAACTGAATTTAAGATATGATTATCCAGTAATTCCAAAGTACTTTGTAGGAGCAAGAATGGAATGAAAGTTGCCACGGTCCCCAAGTCCCCTTTTGAGAGAGAGCTGACTGGTGGTGATTTAACCTTATGTTATTTTCTAATTCTGAATAACGACTGTAGACTTACAGTTAACACAAACACTTCATTCAAAGGGTTCATTCTGCTTCCAGAGCTCAACTAGATGTAAAACAGTAAGAGGTATGATGCACGATCAATGACCACTAAAGCGAGGTTGTAGTCCAACTGAAGGCTTTAATAAGCTAGATGTTTCCCCCAGCAGCTCAGGTACAGAATGAAGGCTGCTGGGGAGGCACGGGCTCTTATACCCCGCCTAGCAGGGCGGAGCTACCATACAGCTTGACCAATAGGAAGCACACAATATCTACCAATGGTGTTCCAGCATTACCAGGTACCGTAATACCTCTACACAGACTACCACAAGGTATCACCAGTGAAACTAAGGTAAACTGCCCATGCTAAGCTATCCCTGAGTGCTGCTGCCCACTAGCTCTGTGCTTCTAAAAGAGGCGGATCCTGCCTTGGGTTTGACCCTTTATACCCGTCTCTGATGCTCCCTCTAGTGATGCTGTGGCTGTCACATCTGTGCTGCAGTCCCTGGTGTATGTGCAGATGTATGTACAGACGTACAGATCACTACATTCCCCCCCTTTTGACTTGATATGTTTTCTAGACTGGCCTCAAGAAAACTGTACATAACAAGCGATGAGCATAAACAAAGCTGCACACTGCAAAAATGATAAAGTAATACAGAAACAATTAACTGTGTTATGAGTCCATCGTGAGAAATGTTCATGTTTGTCTTGTGGGTGTGTTGAAGTGTCGTTACAAATCTAGCCGGTCGGGTGCCTTACGACTTCTGCTGGAGCGTCTTAACGGTGGTGGTTGGGATGACGGTTTGATGTCATCGAGAGTACTGTCTGGCATTGTGTGGCGAGGAACGTCCTGTGGACCAATGGACTTGGTCAAGTCCAGTGTGGGAAACACTGGCGTTGTAGGCCGAAGCATTAACAGATCCCGGCGGTTACGGTGAAAGAGTACTGCCGCCGACGATTTGACAATGTAGGACCGCGGTGCCTCCTGCCTGATCACCGAGGCTGGCTCAGACCATCCGCCTTCTGGGTCCCTGATCCTGACGATGTCGCCCATGTTCTGTGGCTTGAGTGGGATCACATGTTGATCGTAGTATTGTTTTTGTTTGGACCGTAGTACCCGCATTTTGTCGAGTACCAGAGCGTTATCGGGTCTCAGAATTGAATCGCCGGGAGGGTTGTCCGGATGTCCCTGCCGAAGAGCATCTGCGCTGGCAACAGTCCTGAGCTCAATGGGGTTGCTCGGTAGGACAACAGCGCTAGGTTGATGTCCGAGCGTGAATCTGTTGCCTTGCTAATAAGTTGTTTAACAATGTGGACACCCTTTTCCACTTTCCCATTTGACTGTGGGTAGCGCGGACTGGATGTTACATGCCGAAAGCTGTAGCGGTCTGAGAACTCTTTCCATTCCCAGCTCGCGAAGCAGAGACCATTATCTGACATCACCACACGCGGGATTTCATGTTGCGCGACTGTCTCCTGGCACGCCTTGATGACAGATGAAGACATGAGATCATGGAGTTTCAGTATCTCCGGATAGTTTGAGTAATAGTCCATGATCAAGATGTAATCACGCCCTGCGGCATGAAATAGGTCAATGCCCACTTTTGTCCATGGCGCCATTGTGAGTTTGTGTTGCTGCAGTGGTTCTTTACACTGTGCGGATTGATGTCTTTGACAGGTGTCACATGTCATGACCATGTCCATTATGCCTTGATTCATGCCGGGCCAGTACACAGCCTGTCGTGCTCGCCTTTTGCATTTCTCAATTCCTAGGTGGCCTTCGTGAATCTTACGTAGCATCTCGGCGCGGAGTGTGGCCGGAATCACAATCTGCGCATTGCATAGCAGCAGGTCGTCAACTTCAATCAGTTCTGACTTGACATTCTGAAATAGTGGACATTGTCCCCTCATCCAACCGTGCTGGAGTAGGTGCAGCACCCTCCGTAAGGTTGCATCTTTCTGCGTCTCCTGTCAGATTAGGCAAAGCTTCTCATCCGAAGCAGGCAAATTCTCCATGCATAACTGTGTTTGGGCCTCGATTTCTCTGATAGGGGCTGATGGTGCGTTATCAGTGCCAATTGATCGGGACAGTGCATCGGCAATGGCAAGATCTCTTCCCGGAGTGTATACGAGGTTGAAATCATACCTTCACAGCTTCATCATGATGCGCTGCAGACGAGGTGTCATGTCATTTAAATCCTTGTCTATGATATGGACCAACGGTCTGTGGTTGGTTTCCACTATGAACGTGGGCAGGCCGTACATATAGTCATGGAACTTCAGAATCCCAGTGAGGAGTCCGAGGCATTCTTTTTCGATTTGTGCATATCTGCACTCAGTTGGGGTCATGGCCCTGGACGTGTATGCCACCGGGACCCAGTCAGACTGGTCGGCCTGTTGGAGGAGAACGGCGCCAATCCCGTCCTGGCTGGCATCAGTGGAGATCTTGGTGGGTCTGGCTGCGTCAAAGAAACCAAGGGTCAGTGCCCTCGTTAGTTGCTGTTTGAGATCCACCCATTAATTTTGGTGACGTTGTGTCCACTCAAACGCAGTGGTCTTTCGTAGGAGATTGCGTAAAGCTGCCGTCCGTGCGGACAGGTTTGGGATGAACCTGCCGAGGAAGTTGATGAAGCCCAGAAATCGTAGCACCGCCTTCTTGTCGTGTGGTGTCTTCATGGTCCCGATTGCAGCGATTTGCGCCTCATCAGGGCTGACACCCTGAGATGAGATGGTGTCACCCAAAAAGGTTACAGACTCCTTCGCAAATGTGCATTTTGCCTGGTTCGGTTTCAAACCGTATTTGTGAATCCTCTGGAACACCTTCTTCAGACGACAGAGGTGATCTTCTTCAGTGGTGGACCATACGATGATGTCATCCACATAGACTCTGACACCCTCAATGCCCTCGATCATTTGCTCCATTATTCTGTGGAAGATCTCTGACGCAGAGATAATGCCGAAGGGCATGCGATTGAAACAGAAACGTCTGAATGGCGTGTTGAACATGCACAGTTATCTGCTCGAGTCATCGAGCTGTATCTGCCAAAAGCCCTGCAAAGCGTCGAGTTTGGTGAAGATACAAGCATTCGCCATCTCAGACGTGATCTTTTCACGCTTGGGGATGGGGTAGTGTTCCTGGCGAGTGTTCTGGTTCAGGTCCTTCGGGTTTATGCATATGCGAAGATCTCCAGAAGGTTTCTTAACACAGACAATGGAGCTAACCCAGTCAGTCGGCTGTGTGACTCGCGATATTAAGCCTTGTGATTGCAGTCTATTGAGTTCCTCTTTCAACTTCTCCCGCAGTGGAGTTGGAACCCTCCTGGGCGGCTGAATGACGGGTTAGGCGTCTGTCTTCAGCATGATTTTGTATTGGGAGGGTAAGGTGCCCATGCCTTTAAATACGTCGGGGTATTCTTGTAGCATGCTGTGGATTTTAGCTTCCAGGCTTGATGGATCCTGGGTATGCATGTAAATGCGTTGCACCAACCGCAAGTCTTTGCAGGCCTGAGCGCCTAACAGTGATGATTTATTGTCGTCTGCAATCTCGAATCGTAGCTGCTTGCGTATCGTCTTGTTGTCCACCCGGAGATGGCACGATCCCTTTGAGGCAATCTGCCGTTGTAGTCCTTCAGCCGACATGCAGCGGGTTTTATTTCATGGTCTCCTGGAATCGAATGGAGATCCTTACTAGTGAGGAGGTTAGCTGAGGCCCCAGTGTCAAGTTTGAAGACTAATGGAAAGTCATTGACTTGCACAGTCGCTGTCCACTCACTGCTGGAATCAATGCTGTTGACCGGGTGAGGCGTGGCCATTGCTGCGTCATGTTCCTCAATTGTCTCGATCGTGTCCACAACAAGCGGGTTGTCGCAAGCGAGGTTGTCCTCATCCGAGGAATACTCATTATTGTTTTTTTTGTGCTCCGTTGAGTCTATGCTTTTTACGTTGAAGTTCATGTGTTTCTGTCTTGTTGTCTTCATTTGCAGTGCAGCTCTGCACTGTGAGGCAAAGTGGTTGTATTTGCCACACTTTAAACATTGTTTTCCAGAAGCTAGACATTGCCCTTTTAAGCGGACGTGTCCGCAGCGGGGACACGTCATGATGCTGTCCCTCCACGCTCGCGCATGCGCAGTAGGATTTTCTTCCGTGTCAAATCTTCGGGGGAACTGCGCATGCGTGTGGCCTGCATCCAGGTTCGCGCGCGGGATTGCCGTTCAAGGAGTGTCTTCCGGAAGCCTGGGCCACCATTTTGACGGGCTCAACTTCGTGGTGAAGGCCTTGGTCCCGGTAAGTAAACTCCTCATATTCTTCTTTACTTTTTTCATAAGTAGAGCATCTTTGCATGGCTGTTTCTAGGGTTAGGTCTTTTTGTTTTAATAAGGATTTTCTAAGTCCCTCATCAGATATACCTTTGACTATCTGGTCTCTGATGAGGGAGTCACGGAGGTTTTCAAAGTTGCAGGATTGAGCGAGTAATTTTAAATCAGTTACAAAACTGCTGAAAGATTCTCCCGGTTTTTGCAAACGCCTGGTGAACGTGAATCTTTCAAATATCTCACTGACTTCAGATTGACAGTGGGTTTCAAATTTTTTGATGGTTATTTCCAGCTTGCCCTTGTCCTCCCCTTCCAGGTAAGTAAAGGAATTATATATTTCTAATGCCTGCGGTCCTGCCAGGGATAAGAGCAAGGCTATCTTCCTGGCATCAGACACTGAGGTTAGATCCTTAGCTTCTAGATATATTTTGAACTGTTGTATGAAAAGTTTCCAATTGGAATGCATATTACCAGTGGTCTTGAGCAGGCGTGGAGGTTGGATTGGGTCCTTCGTGCCGATTGGTACCTGAAGGGTCTGAATGCTGCGAGGCCTTCCTTGGTCGAATGTCTGGTTTGCTGAAACCACTCCCGGTACTATATGTTATTCTCTAATTCTAAATAACGACTGTAGACTTACAGTTAACACAAACACTTTATTCAAAGGGTTCGTTCTGCTTCTAGATCTCAACAAGATGTAAAACAGTCAAGAGGTATCACCAGTGAAACTAAGGTAAGCTGCCTATGCTGAGCTGTCTCTGTGTGCTGCTGCTCACTAGCTCTGTGTTTCTAAAAGAGGCGATCCTGCCTTGGGCTCGACCCTTTATACCCGTCTCTGATACTCCCTCTAGTGATGCTCTGGCTGTCACATATGTGCTGCAGTCCCTGGTGTATGTGCAGATGTATGTACAGATGTACACAAACCTGAGGGTCACCATACCTCAGGCGAGGTTGAGAAGGCGGGGCCCTCATGGATAACCTCAGGCAGTACGGGAATTAAACCCATGTTGTTGGCATCAGCTCCGCTTCGCAAACCAGCCATTAAGCCAAATGAACTAAACCATCCCCACTGCTTGGTATTAGCAGCAGTAAACTAAAATTTAACATTGCTCTTTCGTAAAATTTCTCATTCAGAATTACTTGCAAGCCATGCATTTATGTAACTTCATAAGGTTCAAAATATCTCAAACACTTCCCCGAATGAATGGCATTTGGCGTGCAGTGAATATTGTGATGTCATTACAAATTACAATGGTTCACCTCTCACTGCTAGAATCCAATCCACCATTCATTAATCTCAGAATTGTGGCCATTTTCCAGATTTCGCAGTTTACGGTTTAAAAACTCAAATTTGGAAAAAACGGAAAATGATGAAATAAGAGCAGGTTGATCAGAATCTAAAAGAGAAAAGACAGGACAAGATTTTGGGTGCGTACCTCTTCTGAAGACAAAGGACTCACCCAAAACATTAATGCACTGCTTCTTTGTCGAATACTAACTGACCTGCCATGCTTTATTAGCATGCTGTCTTATTTCATATTCCTAGTAATTTTGGTTTTCCCTCTCGATTCCTCCCGATTGTCGCTTTCTAATCCAATTTCTGCCTCCGCCCTCTCCTAGAACAATCTTCATATGTTTCTTTAACTCCTCTGAATTTTTCTAATTTCACAGCACAATATTCCCTTCCAATTTTCCTCGGCAGTGAAAACTAGCCAGCTCTGAACATTTGCTGACAGAATGTACCTATTAATTTTAGATTGTTCTTTTCATCCAGTAAAAGGTTTTCAATCTTCAGATCCCTGCAACAACAAAAAAGAAACTCAATAATTCAGTCGGAAAGCCTGTTACAGAGCAACATAGCATTAACAATATTGTAAAGCACTAATATTAATGACCTAGACCTTGGTGTGCTGGGAACAAGTTACAGGTTTGTGTATGACACTAAACTTGGAAGCATTGTGAACTTTGTTAGTATCTCCCTACTCTCATCGCTGGGAAGATCATTGCCCAAATCCTCGCTAGCTGCCTTCTCCCTGTTTCTTAAGAAATCCTTCTGGAAAGCCAGTGTGGCTTCCGACCAAACCGTGGGACAGCAGACAGGATTTTCACTACTTGACAACTTCAAGAGAAATGCCAGGAGCAACGTCAACCACCCAACGTGGCCTTCACCAATCTGACCAAGGCTATTGGCTCAGTCAATCGGGAAGTGCTATGGAAAACCCTGCCAAAGGCTGGCTGCCCAGAGAAATTCATCAACATCCTCTGACTCCTCCATGTCAAGATGTTGGCGATGGTCCTCACTTACAGCAATATGACAGAAACCTTTGAGGTCAAGACTGGAGTCAAGCAGGGATGTATCATCGCCCACTCCCTTTTCTCCATCTTCATCGCCACCATCCTTCACCTTGTCAAGGACAAGCATCCCAGTGGAGTGGATATTACCTGCAAGATGGATGGAAAACTTTTCAACTTCAACCAGTTAAAATCCAAGAAAAAACGACACTGGCATCACTCGTGGAACTTCAGTATGTGGTTGACTTCGACATCTTCACTCTCTCAGAAGAGAATCTCCAAGCCATGCTTCACGCCTTCGCACAAGCATACCAAAGAATCGGTCTTCATAAAACCATAAGACATAGGAGCAGAATTAGGCCACTCGGCCCATCGAGTCTGCTCCGCCATTCAAGCATGGCTGATAATTTCTCATCCTCATTCTCCTGCCTTCCCCCCATAACCCCTGATCCACTTATTAATCAAGAACCTATCTATCTCTATCTTAAAGGCATTCAGTGATTTGGCCTCCACAGCCTTCTGCGGCAAAGAATCTCAACCTCAAAAAGACTCAAGTCTTTTACTAACCCGCCCCAGGGCAAGATCCGGTCTCTCCCTCCATCAAGATCAATGGAGAAAGCCTACATTTCTCACACCTGAGGAGCCACCTCTCCTCTAAGGGTTACTTTGACGCAGAGATCACCATTATATACAATCCACGAGCACTTCCTTTGGTACCTAAGGACGAGAATCTTTGACGACTGCAACATCTGTGCTGACACCAAGATCCTCGTGTACAAGGTGGCCGTTCTTCCAACTCTTCTATACAGTTCAGAAACTTGGACTACATACAGAGACCAAGTCAAAGGCTCTGGAGAAGTTCCATCAAACACTGTCTGAGATGGATTCTCGACATCAGCTGGGTGGACTGGCGTACATCAACGTCCTTGAAGGAGACAAGAGCATCAGCATCGAGGCCACGATCATCCAAAACCAACAAACAGGTAAGATGGATTGGAAGATTCTGCAAGGAGCACCCCCTCCAATCACAGGCTCATATAGTGAGAGTGAGTGTTTGTGTGTTCGTGATAGCGAGAGAGAGAGACAAGAGTGCATGGGATTGAGAGAGAGAGTGCGTGTGTGTGGGAGTGAGAGAGAGAGTGAGCAAGGATGCGTGTATGTGTGTGTGTATGTGTAGGAAAGAGGGAGAGAGGGTTCTGTCTAACCACAAATAATCAGAGTACGTTTTAGCAGGGTTGTTCCCAGCACTACCCCGCTGTCTAACGGCACTCAGATGCTATTTTGGGCCCTGGTGGGGAACCCCCCCCAGACCCCCCCCCCCCCCCCCCCAACGCTGCACAGCGTCATTTCCTGTACTGAGGTGTTCCAGCGAGCAGAGCTCCTTAGTGTAGGAATAGATTGGGACACCATTTCTAAACAATGCTCCAATCTCTTGATCCCCTGTCATGAGCCCTGGACTCCCCCACACCACACCCAATGCCTGATACCGGCATTGCCAAAAGCTGCAAGCCTTGCAACTTGGCACTGTCAGCCTGGCACCCAGGCAGTGCCCCTGCCAGCCACTATCAGGATGCCCAGGAGGCACTAACAGTGGCAGGGTGCCACCCCGTCCAGAGGCCGACCACCCCGGGGCCTCCGAGCACCTGGGAGACCCCTCCCCTCAACCCAAAATGCTGTTCCACCAGGTCCCCGTTTGTGGGGACCAGTGCTGAATGGTGCCCGGCTGGGTGTCCTCAGCGGTAGGTCCCGGGTGGCCGTTCAATCCGGCGCGAGTATAGTTAAAAGAGCTTTTAAGCTCTTTTAACTATGCGAGTCTGGATCCCGCCCATTGTGGGTGGAATCCAGATTGCGTCGTCTCACGAGAGGTGGTTAGATCTCGCAAGGTGTGAAGACCGTTGGGTTCTTCCGGGCGGGTTCCACTCTGATTCCGGTGGGACGTGGCCGGTAGATCGTAATAATAATAATATTTATTGTCACAAGTATGCTTCCTGTGTGTGGGTGGGATTGAGGGTGTGTGTGTGTGTGTGTGTGTCGGAATGAGACAGAGAGAGTGTGTGTTTGTGTGGAGGAGAGTGAGTGTAGGAGTGAGTGAAAGTGAGAGAGCGAGTGTGTGGTGTGCAGGCATGAGAGGGAGTGTGTATGTGCCTTACTGCCAGTCTCGGGCTTCTCACTTACTCTCACAGTCACATACACAGAGTGGATGAGGGTGAGTGAGTAATCATCCAGACACCAGACTGAGTCGACGCATGCACACACTGATCCTCTCTCACTCTGGTTATTTTTTATTAATTACTCTTTTTTTAAAGTTCACAACTATGCTACATCGTCATGAGGACAGATTTGCCTCAAGCGGACAGGGCGGGAAGACTAAAAGGTATGACAGTTGATGAGCAGTGGCAGTTGTTTCAGGAAATATTCAATTCCACCCGACTAAAATGAATTTCAGAGAGGAAGAAAGATTGTAATAGGAGGAAAAACCCTCCATGGCTAAGCAAGAAAGTTAAAAATTACATAAAGATTAAAACTAAGGCATACCATATTGCAAAGACCAGTGGCAGACTGAAAGATTGGGAAACTCTTAAAGATCAACAAAGGGTTACTAAAAAAGTAATAAAAAGAGCAAAAGTAAATTATGAAAGAAAACTAGTACAAAATATAAAAAAGGATAGCAAAAGTTTCTATAAGTATATAAAAGGGAAGAGAGTAGCTAAAGTGAATGTTGGCCCCTTAGCGGATGAGACCAGGGAGTTAATAGCGGGGAACAGAGAACTGGCAGAGACGCTAAATCAATATTTTGCCTCAATTTTCACAGTGGAGGACACTCGTACCATCCCAATTGTAACAGGTAATGTAGAAGTAATAGAAAGGGAGGAACTTTGAACAATCATAATCAATTGGGAAAAAGTACTAAACAAACTATTGGGATTGAATGCAGACAAGTCCCCAGGACCTGATGGCCAATATGCTAGGTTCTTAAAGGAAGTGGCAGCAGAGATTATGGATCTATTCTCTAATATTCTATCAAAGGTTATAGGGGGAAGGCAGGATCAGGCTATTGAGAAGGATGATCAGCCATGATCATAATGAATGGCGGGAAGGCGGAGCAGGCTCCTCCTGCTCCTATTTTCTATATTTCTATTCCAAAAGTCCCTGGATGCAGGAAAGGTTCCAGTGGATTGGAAAAATGCTAATGTAACACTCTCATTCAAAAAGGGAGGGAGGCAGAAACTACAGACCAGTTAGTTTAACATTGTCGTTAGGAAATTGTTAGAAACCATTATTAAAGAAGCAATAACAGCACATTTAGAAAGTCAAAACGCAATCCATCAGAGTCAGCATGGTTTTATGAAGGGTAAATTGCATTTGATAAATTTGCTAGAGTTCTTCGAAGATATAACAAGCCAAGTGGATAATGGGCTTCCTGTAGATGTAGTATATCTGGACTTCCAGAAGAAATTTGATAAGGTGCCACATAAATGGCTAATAGACAAGGTAAGATCTCATGGGATTAGGGGTAATTCATTAGCTTGGATAGAAGACTAGCTAATCGACAGAAGTCAGGATAAATGGGACTTTTTCTGGTTTGCAAAATGTAAATAGTGGGGTGCGACAGGGTTCGGTCCTCAGGCCCCAACTATTTACAATCTATATTAACAACTTGGATACAGGGATAGAAGGTACTACAGCTGAATTTGCAGATGACACTAAAATAGGTGGAATAGTAAGTTGCAATGAAGAAATAAGACATTTGCAAATGGATAAAGATGGGTGCGTTGAGTGGGCAAAAATTTGACAAATGGAGTTAACATGGAAAAGTGTGAGGTTATCCATTTTGGTTATTAAAATGGAAAAGCAACTTACCACCTAAATGGAAAGAAACTTCAGAGTGCTTCGGTGCAGAGGGATCGGAGTGCCCTCGTGCATGAATCACAGAAAACTAGCATGCAGGTAAAGCAGATAAAAAGAAAGCCAAATGGAATTCTGACCTTTATAGCTAAAGGAATAATTTATAAAAGTAGGAAACAGTTGCTGCAACTGTAAAAGGCATTGGTGAGATTGCACTTGGAGTACTGTGTACAGTTTTGGTCCCCTTATTTGAGGAAAGCTGTAGTTGCATCGGAGATAGTTTAGAAGAGGTTCACTAGTTTGATTCCAGAGATGAGGGGTTTGTCTTATGAAGAGAAATTCAGCAATTTAAGCCTATACTCTCTCGAATTTAGAAGAATGAAAGGAGATCTAATTGAGGTATATAAGATGATAATAAGTATTGACAAAGTAGACATGGAGCAGATGCTTCCTCTTGTGGGATAATCTAGAACGAGAGGTCATAGTTTTAACATAAGGGGTAGCAGATTTAAATCAGAGATGAGGAGAAATTACTTCTCTCAAAGGGTCATGAATCTGTGTAATTGTTTGTGTGTAATTGGCGGCATGGTGGCACAGTAGTTAGCATCGCTGCCCCACAGCTCCAGGGACCAGGTTCAATTCCGGCCTCGGGTGACTGTGGAGTTTGCACTTTCTCCCCGTGTCGGAGTGGGTTTCCTCCGAGTGCTCCAGTTTCCTCCCATAATCCAAAGATGTGCAGGTTAGGTGAATTGGCCACGCAAAATTGTCCCTTAGTGTCCGAAAGGTTAGGTCGGGTACCGGCTATGGGGATAGGATGGGGGCCTAGGTAGGGTGCTCTTTCAAAGGGTCAGTGCAGACTCAATGGACCGAATGGCATCCTTCTGCACTGTAGAGATTCTATATCAGAATAGAGGAGAATTTGCTATTCCTATTCCAGAGTGCAGAGGATGCCAGGACATTGAGTACATTTAAGAAGGAGATAGACAGATTTTTAATTAGTAAAAGGGTTGTGGAGAACGGGCAGGAAAGTGGAGTTGAGGCCGAGATGAGATCAGCCACGATCGCATTGAATGGTGGAGCTGTCTCAAGGGGCTGAATTGTCTACTCCTACTCCTGTTCCTAGTCCTTTTGGCATTGCTTTATTTTTGCTCAGCAATTGCTTATTTTCTTCAAATCTCAACATTTTTTTTGAACTTTAGTTTAAAGTTGTGTTGAAATTTATCTTTCTGAAATTTGTTCATTGGCTTCTTGAGTAACAAAATAAATGGAAATTTAGGAGGCAGACAGGTCATCATAGGTGATCTCTCTCACTCTTTATATCATCAATTTAAGAGGCTCTCTTAGAGCTTGGCCTATTGCCAGGAAAAATCTGCTCAAGAGGTATTTTGTTCCCAGTGCTCAACCTTACTAAATAGCATAATGTAAATTTAACCTGCTGTTCTTATTTATTTTAACTGCAGTAAGTGCTTTACTGTCAGAGTGCACTGTGTTATGTTTCTACGGTATGGATGTATGTGATGTATGCACAAATGTATGAATGTAGGTAGACATGAAATATTTACTGTTTTTAACTAATGACTGTATGATTAAGGGCACGATCTAACCAAAGCCTGTGCCAGCCTCACCGAAAAGGCGCCGGGATATGGCGACTAGGGGCTTTTCGCAGTAACGTCATTTGAAGCCTACTTGTGACAATAAGCAATTTTCATTTTTCATTTCATTTCAAATTGCAATAGAAACCTGTGTCAAGCGCGTTTAGCCAGGTGTTTCCAGCCAGAGTACCAGGCTGGTAGTGTCAAGGTGCCTAGGTGGCCCCAGCAGTGGCAGTGTGCCACCCTGCCCAGAGGGCAAACACCTGGGGGCCTCCGATCCCGTGGGGCACCGCCCCACAATTCCGTTTGGTACCAGTTTGTGAGGACCAGTACTTAACAGCGCTCGCCTGAGATCTCCGAGGCAAAGGGGTTAGAGCCCAGGTCGATCAGGCTAGCTGCATTTTAGAGACGAGCTGTCTCATTCTAATATGAAGATTTGCCAAATACTGATCCTGCCCCATTCAGATCACATGACAAGTCGAGTAGATCCCAGAAGAGGGATCACCGGGTGCGTCGCACCCCCGTTTGGCGCAACACAGCCGGTAGATTGTGCCCTATATGTTAGACTGGGGGTGAAGCCAAAGACAAATTTTCACTTTTGCTTGGACATTAAAACTTTATTCTATTATATTATATTATATTCCATTAAAGCATAAAGCATTTATGGCTCCATTAGCTGGGGCATAGAATATAAGAGCAAAGAAGTTTTGTTGAACTTGTATAAGTCACTATAGTTCAGCCTCAGCTGGGGTGTTTTATCCAGTTCCGAAGTCTTACTTTAGGGCAACACTTAAATCATCATTGATGCACTATTAGTGGCTCAGTTTACTGCATGAGCTTAAAGTTCCCATAAAATGCTATAGTATACTGGTAAATGTGTGTGCTTAATATTTATGTTTGTGCTATTTAACAAAGATGTTAATCAATACATTTTTTAAAATAGGGAAAACAAGGAATTGATGCAAACACATTAACAAACTGGCAATGCATCAGCCTCAGATATGTATGTAAGGTTTGTGACTGCAATAAATGACTCTTCCAATGTCCCTTCCAAACTCTGATTGTAATCCCAGAATAAATTAAAATACATTCAACTTCTAAACATGTATCTATTTCTAGGAAATAGTTTGACATAATCCTGTGCGTGAGGTTATCAGCTGCACTGAAAGGTATGTACAAGCATTATAGATTCTCACTGACCTAACTGAGATGAACCATCTGTGCAGAAAATGTACAATAATAAGTATCATTTGGTAGGTTTAATTTATCTTTCAGTATGGTGCCCATTATGGTGACAGTTAGTTCAAAACTTTGTAATTTTTCTGCACATTCATTGTTTAGGTTGAGCTTCATTTGTCCAAATTCCTGATTGGGCCTGCAATTCCTGGGGGCGGGCCACTGTCCTCAATTGGTCGGTGACCTTGGCAGCAGACATTTGCTTGGTCGCCGATGTCAATATGCCTCCTTGTGTCCCAAATTGCGATCACCTCCCCCTCTCGACACCTGTGCTCCTGCCAACTCCAGAAAATTCATCCCTTTGTTTTGAACCAGCCATATAGGCCAAAGCGCGAGATCATGAAAACATAAAAAATTGGAACTGGAGTAGCCATTTGGTCCTTTGCGTTTGCTTTCCCATTCATAAAGGTTAGGGGTGTCCTTCTCCACCACCTCTCTGTGTTATCTTTATATCCCTGGATTTCTTTAATATTCATTACTCTATCAATCTCAGCCTTGAATATACCAAGGCATCATTTGAAGCCTACTTGTGACAATAAGCGATTTTCATTTTTCATTTCATTTCATTTCATTTCAAATTGCAATAGAAACCTGTGTCAAGCGCGTTTAGCCAGGTCTGGTACCAAGGTCATCCCCACACCCCCACTACTTGCCTTCAAACAACCGCGCAACCTCAAACAAACCATTGTTTGCAGCAAACTACCCAGCCTTCAGAACAGTGACCACGACACCACACAACCCTGCCATGGCAATCGCTGCAAGACGTGCCAGATCATCGACATGGATACCGCTATTACACGTGCGAACACCACCCACCAGGTACGCGGTACATACTCGTGCGACTCGGCCAACGTTGTCTACCTCATACGCTGCAGGAAAGGATGTCCCGAAGCGTGGTACATTGGCGAGACCATGCAGACGCTGCGACAACGAATGAACGGACATCGTGCGACAATCACCAGGCAGGAATGTTCCCTTCCAGTCGGGGAACACTTCAGCAGTCAAGGGCATTCAGCCTCTGATCTCCGGGTAAGCGTTCTCCAAGGCGGCCTTCAGGACGCGCGACAACGCAGAATCGCCGAGCAGAAGCTTATAGCCAAGTTCCACACACATGAGTGTGGCCTCAACCGGGACCTGGGATTCATGTCGCATTACATTCATCCCCCACCATCTGGCCTGCAAAATCCTACCAACTGTCCTGGCTTGACACAATTCACACCTCTTTAACCTGGGGTTACACCATCTCTGGATCTGTAAAGATTTAATCACCTGCTAATGCTGACATTCCAAGCATTGTCTGGCATCTTTGAATCTGTCTATATATATGTTTCTGGAACATACCTCTTCATTCACCTGAGGAAGGAGCAGCGCTCCGAAAGCTAGTGACATCGAAACAAACCTGTTGGGGTTTAACCTGGTGTTGTAAAACCTCTTACTGTGCTCACCCCAGTCCAACGCCGGCATCTCCACATCATGAATATACTCATAGAACATAGAACTGTACAGCACAGTACAGTGCCTTCGGCCCACGATGTTGTGCCGAACTAGTTTGAAACTAAGATCAAATCAACCTACTCCCAATGATTCTAGTGCACTCCATATGCCTATCCAATAACCGCTTGAAAGTTCCTAAAGTGTCCGACTCCACTACCATAGCTGGGAGTGCGTTCCACGCCCCAACCACTCTCTGAGTAAAGAACCTACCTCTGACATCCCTCCAAAATCTTCCACCATGAACCTTATAGTTATGCCCCCTTGTAGCAGCTACATCCACCCGAGGAAAAAGTCGCTGAACGTCCACTTTATCTATCCCTCTCATCATCTTCTACACCTCAATTAAGTCACCTCACATCCTCCTTCGCTCCAATGAGAAAAGCCCTAGCTCCCTCAACCTTTCCTCATGAGACCTAATCTCCAATCCAGGCAGCATCCTGGTAAATCTCCTTTGCACCCTTTCCAATGCTTCCACATCCTTCCTATAATGAGGTGACCAGAACTGCACACAATACTCCAAATGTGGCCTAACCAAGGTCTTGTACAGTTGCAGCATAACCTCACGGCTCTTAAACGCAATCCCCCTGTTAATAAATGCTAACACACTATATTCTTCACGGCTCCATCCACTTGGGTGGCAACTTTCAGAGATCTATGGACATGAACTCCGAGATCTCTCTGCTCCTCCACATTCTTCAGAACCCTGCCGTTAACCCTGTAATCCGCATTCAAATTTGTCTTACCAAAATTAATCACCTCACACTTATCAGGGTTAAACTCCATCTGCCACTTTTCAGCCCAGCTCTGCATCCTGTCAATGTCTCTTTGCAGCCTACAACAGCCCTCCACATTATCCACTACTCCACAAATCTTGGTGTCATCAGCAAATTTACCAACCCAATCTTCAACTCCATCATCCAAGTCATTTATAAAAATCGCAAATAGCAGAGGACCCAGCACTGATCCCTGTGGTACACCGCTGGTGACTGGGCTCCAGGGTGAAAATTTACCATCTACCACCACCCTCTGTCTTCTATGTGATAGCCAGTTACTGATCCAATCGGCCAAATTTCCCTCTATGCCATGCCTCCTTACTTTCTGCATGAGCCGACCATGGGGCACCTTATCAAACTCCTTACTAAAATCCATGTATACGACATCAACTGCTCTACCTTCATGTACTTAGTTACCTCCTCAAAGAATACAATCAAACTTGTGAGGGAAGACTTACACCTCACAAATCTGTGCTGACTATCCTGGATTAAGCTGTATCTTTCCAAATGATCATAAATCCTATCCCTCAGGACCCTTTCCAATAATTTACCTATGACCGAAGTGAGACTAACCGGCCTATAATTCCCAGGGTTATACCTGTTCCCTTTCTTGAACAAGGGGACAACATTCGCCTCTCTCCAGTCTTCTGGCACTATTCCTATAGACAGTGAGGACATAAAGATCAAAGCCAAAGGCTCTGCAATCTCATCCCTTGCCTCCCAAAGAATCCTAGGATATATCCCATCAGGCCCAGGGGACTTATCTATCCTCAGGCTTCTCAAAATTTCTAACACATATTCCTTCTGAATATCTACCTCCTCCAGTCTACCAGCCTGTATCACACTATCCTCCTCAACAACATGGCCCCTCTCCTTTGTGAACACTGAAGAAAAGTATTCATTTAGGGCCTCGCCTATATCTTCAGACTCCATGCACACATTCCCACTACTGTCCTTGACCGGCCCTAACTTCACCTTGGTCTTTCTTTTATTCCTCACATAAGTGTAAAAAGCCTTGGGGTTTCCTTGATCCTACCGCCAAGGACTTCTCATGCCCCCTCTTAGCTCTCCCAAGCCCTTTCTTGAGTTCCTTTCTAGCTATCTTGTATCCCTCAAGTGCCCTAACTGATCCTTGTTTTCTCATCCTTACATAAGCCTCCTTCTTCCTCTTGACAAGACCTTCAACCTCTTTTGTAAACCATGGTTCCCTCACTCGACCATTTCCTCCCTGCCAGGGACATACATATCAAGGACATGCAGCATTTGCTCCTTGAATAAGCTCCACATCCCAATTGTTCCTATCCCTGACAGTTCCTGTTTCCATCTTATGCTCCCCAATTCTTGCCTAATTGCATTGTAATTACCCTTCTCCCAGTTATAAACCTTGCCCTGCCGTATGTTCCTATCTCTCTCCATTGCTATAGTGAAAGTCACCGAATTGTGGTCACTATCTCCAAAGTGCTCTCCCACAACCAAATCTAACACTTGGCCCGGTTCATTACCTAGTACCAAATCCATTGTGGCCCCGCCTCTTGTCGGTCTATCCACATATTATGTGAGGAAACCCTCCTGCACACACTGGATAAAAACAGCCCCAACCAAACTATTCGAATTATAGTGGTTCCAATCAACATTTGGAAAGTTAAAGTCTCCCATGACAACTACCCTGTGACTACCGCACCTATCCAAAATCTGCATTGCAATCTTTTCCTCCACATCTCTGTTACAGTTTGGGGGCCTATAGAAAACTCCTAACAAAGTGACCGCTCCTTTCCTATTTCTAACTTCAGCCCACACTACCTCAGTAGACAGATCCTCCTCAAACTACCTTTCTGCAGCCATTATACTATCCTTGATTAACAATGCTACTCCTCCACCTCTTTTACCACCTTCCCTAATCTTACTGAAACATCTAAACCCCGGAATCTCCAACCCAATTCCTGCCATGTTCTATCCACATCTCCGTAATGGCCACAACATCGTAGTCCCAGGTACCAATCCATGCTTCAAGCTCACCAACATTATTCCTGATGATCCTCGCATTGAAGTAGACACACTTCAACCCACTCAATGAAGAAGCACCTACAGCCCTGTGAAAATGAGAATTCCAAACATTCATAACCCTCTGAATTAAATTAAGGAATTGTTCCTACTTTCAGGCATAGATGGATAACTACTTATTCTGAAACTGTTTTCCCTAGTTCTAGACCCAGCCAGGGAAAAATCCTCTCAATACCTCAAGCCCCTTCAAAAATGTATATGTTTTAATGCAATCCCCTCTCCTTCTAAATTCTGGAGGATAAAGATCAGGGGCGAAATTCTCCGACCCCGCGCCGGGTCAGAGAATCACCGGGGGCTGGCATGAATCCTGCCCCCGCCGGTTGCCGAATTCTCCGGCACCGGAGATTCGGCGGGAGCGGGAATCGCGCCGTGCCGGTTGGCGGGCCCCCCCCCCCGCGATTCTCCGGCCTGGATGGGCCAAAGTCCTGCCTCTAAAATGCCTGTCCCGCTGGCGTAGATTAAACCACCTACCTTACCGGCGGGACAAGGCGGCGCGGGTGGGCTCCGGGGTCCTGGGAGGGGCGCGGGGCGATCTGACCCCGGGGGGTGCCCCCACGGTGGCCTGGCCCGCGATCGGGGCCCACCAATCCGCGGGCGGGCCTGTGCCGTGGGGGCACTCTTTCCCTTCCGCCTCTGCCACGGTCTCCACCATGGCGGAGGTGGAAGAGACTCCCTCCACAGCGCATGCGCGGGAATGCCGTCAGCGGCCGCTAACGCTCCCGCGCATGCGCCGCCCGGAGATGTCATTTCCGTGCCAGCTGGCGGGGCACCAAAGGCCTTTTCCGCCAGCTGGTGGAGCGGAAATTCGTCCGCCACCGACCTAGCCCCTTAAGGTTGGGGCTCGGCCTCCAAAGATGCGGAGCATTCCGCACCTTTGGGGCGGCGCGATGCCCGACTGTTTTGGGCGCCAGTCGGCGGACATCGCGCCGTTTACGGAGAATTTCGCCACAGGTGTGCCCAATTTCTCCTTACAAAACAATCCTCTCATCTCAGGAATCTACCAATCTTCATTACACCTCCTCTATCACCATCCTTAATTAAGGAAGCTAAAATGTTGTTTCCTGGTCTTATACATTCTATATTTTTCTCTGAAAGCAATTTGAAAGCAATAAATGTAATATTCTTCCAGGAAATGGACACATTTCTGAAATAAGTGCCACGTGAAGTTTCAGAGAAATCAATTTAAGGTCATTTATATCTTGATTTAGTGGCCAAACATTCTCTACAGTATTTATCAGGCAATAAACCTTGTAGCCTGCATTTTCACGGAGCCGGGCTGAATTCAAAGGCCTTTAAAAGTGCCGGGAAGGTCCTCATTACAGGATTTCCATCCCCATTCAATGCGGCAGCAACTTTCGCCAGTGCAGAATTGGGTGCAAGTAGTGGGCCTGCAACCTGCACCTGGCTGGCTCCATTGCGTGGTTAGGAATCCCATACACCACACTTTTCATGAAGTCCAGCCAGCTTCTTGAGGTTTCATGGTTTGTGCTCCTCAGAGGAGTTATGAACCATTGTGTGAATCCAGGAACCTTTTGGAAGGTGAGTTTAAAAGTTCTTACCCATGGATGTCAGGATTGTCGTATGGGATTACATTGACTAGGCCTGCATTCAGTAGAGTTCAGAAGAATGAGAGGGGATCTCAATGAAACGTGTAAAATTACAAAAGGGCCAGACAGACTGGATGCAGGGGTGTTCTCTCCTCTGACTGGGGTGTATAGAACAAGGGATCATAGTCTCAGGATATGGGGTAGGCCATTTAGGACTGAGATAAGGAGTTATAGACTCTAAAGGCATCAAGGGGCATGGGGAGAGTATGGTAGGAGTGTGGCGTTGAGATAGAGGATGAGTTATGATCATACTGAATGGCGGAGTAGGATCCTAGGGCCAAATGTCCTACTCCTGCTCTTATTTTCTATGTTTCTATGATCTTCATATTCCCCCTCTATGCTCCTTCCATGCTTCTATGATTCCTGCATCCTCCACGGACACTCACCCTGTATGTGCAGGATGGCAAGTCTTGAAATACTCATGAAAAAACAACCATTCAGAAATAGTCATAGTGTCATAGAATCATAGCGCACAGAAAAGGCCCTTCGCCCCATTGCATCTGCACAGGTCAAAAACAGTCACCTAACCATTCTAATCCCATTTTCCAGCACTTGGCCATAGCCTTGTGTGCCCTGGGATCGCAAGTGCACATCTAAATATTGCTTAAATGTTATGAGGATTTCTGCCTCCACCATCCTTTTAGGCTACAAATTCCTAACTCCCACCAGTCTCTGGATGAAAAGGTTTTTCCTCATATCCCCCCTTTACCTCCTGCCCCTTACCTTAAACCAATGCCCCCTGGTCATTGACTTCTCCACCAAGGGGAAATGTTTGCTCCTGTCTCCTCTATCCATGCCCCTCATAATTTTATACATTTCAATCATGTCCCCCCTCAGCTCCAAGGAAAACAATCCAAGTCTATCCAATCTCTCTTCAGAACTAACACTCTCCAGCCCAGGCACTATCCTGGTAAATTCCCTCTGCACCCTTTCCAGTGCTATCACATCCCTCCTATAATATGGATTCCAGAACTCACACAATACTCTAACTGTGGCCTAAGCAATGTTTTATACAGTTCCAGCATAACCTCCCTGCTCTTAAACTCTACGCCTTGGCTAATAAAGGCAAGGCAAGCAGAACACAGGGAGCTAGGGAAGAGGTTAAGGAATCGGACCTCAAAGGTAGTGATCTCAGGATTACTACCCATGCCAGGTAGAAATGACAGGGTATATTGGATGAATACATAGAACATCGAACATAGAACATACAGTGCAGAATGAGGCCATTCGGCCCATCGAGTCTGCACTGACCCATTTAAGCCTATCCCCTACTTCCACCCTATCCCCGTAACCCAATAATCCCTCCTAACCTTTTTTGGTCACTAAGGGCAATTTATCATGGCCAATCCACATAACCTGCACGTCTTTGGACTGTGGGAGGTAACCGGAGTACCCGGAGGAAACCCACGCAGACACGGGGAGAACGTGCAAACTCCGCACAGGCAGTGACCCAACGGAGAATCTAACCTGGGACTCTGGCGGAGTGAAGCCACAGTGCTATCCACTTGTGCTACCATGCTGCCCTACAGAAAGTCCCCTAGTTGCCACACTCTGTACACTGAGGGAGAATTCAGAATGTCTAAATTACCTAACAAGCACCTCTTTCGGGACTTGTGGCAGGAAACTGGAGCACCCGACGGAAACCCATGCAGACACGGGGAGAACGTGCAGACTCCACACAGACATTGACCCAAGCCGGGAATCGAACCTGCGACCCTGGTGCTATGAAGCAACCATGCTAACCACTGTGCTACTGTGCCCCCTGTGGCTGAAGAGATGGTGTCAGGAGGAGGGTATCAGATTCTTGGGTCATTGGGACCGGTTCTGGGGGAGTTGGGACCTGTACAAATTGGACAGGCTACACCTGGGCAGGACTGGGACTGATGTCCGAGGTGGGCTATTTGCTAGAGCGGTTGGGGAAGGTTTAAACTAATATGCCGGGGGATGGGAACCTATGCAAGGAGTCAGAGAAAGAGAGAGCAAGGACAAAAGCAAAAGGTAGAAAAGGGAATAAGAAAGGTGATAGGTGGAGAAACCAAGGGCAAAATTCAAACAGGGTAAACAAGAAAAATATTGGGAGCAAGACAAGCAATGTGAAAAAGGCAAACTTTAAGGCTCTGAGCCTTATTGCACAGAGCATTTGCAATAGAGTGGATGAACTAATCGCGCAGATAGATATAAATGGGTATTATATAATTGGGATTAAGGAGACATGGCTGCAGGGTGAACACGGATGGGAACTGAATGTCCCAGGGTATTCAGTATTTAGGAAGGACAGGCATAAAAGAAAAGGTGGTGGCGTGGCACTGCTGGTTAAAGAGGAAATTTACACAATAGTGAGAAAGGATATTAGCTCTGACAGTGTGGAATCTGGGTAGAGTTGAGAAATACCAAGGAGCAAAAACATTAGTGGGTGTCATATATAGACCCCCAAACTGCAGTGGTGATGTTGGGAAGGCATTAAACACAATATTAGAGATACATGTAATAAGGCAATATCGGTGATCATGGGTGATTTTAATCTTCACATAGATTGGGCAAATCAAATT
Source organism: Scyliorhinus torazame (assembly GCF_047496885.1). Lineage (NCBI taxonomy): Eukaryota > Metazoa > Chordata > Chondrichthyes > Carcharhiniformes > Scyliorhinidae > Scyliorhinus > Scyliorhinus torazame. The sequence continues at coordinate 40,976,452 of NC_092714.1, read as the reverse complement.
AGCCACAATGCCGTAGAGGAAGAATTTGTGGAGTGTATACGGAATGGCTTTCTTGACCAATGTGTGGAGGAACCAACTTGAGAGCAGGCCCTCTTAGACTGGGTGCTGTGTAATGAGAAGGGAATTATTGCCAATCTGGCTGTACGAGACCTCTTGGGGATGAGCGACCGTAACATGATAGAATTTTTTATCAAGTTGGAGAGTGAAGTAGTTGATTCGGAGATTAGGGTGCTGAATCTTAATAAAGGGAACTATGAAGATATGAGGCATGAGTTGGCCTTTATAGATTGGGGAGAGTTACTTAAAGGGATGACAGTGGATAGACAATGGCAAACATTCAAGGAATGCATGGGGGAACTACAGCAACTGTTCATTTCTGTCTGGCACAAAAGCAAAATGGGTAAGAGGGCCAATCCATGGCTTACAAAGGAAATTACAAATAATATCCGATCCAAGGAAGAAGCATACAGATTGGCCAAGAAAAATAATAGGTCTGAGGATTGGGAGCAGTTTAGAATTCAGCAAAGAAGGACCAGGGGGTTGATTAAGGGGAAAATACAGTTCCAAAGTAAGCTTGCAGGGAACATAAAGAGTGACACTAAGAATTTCTATAGATATGTGAAGAGAAAGAGATTGGTAAAGATAAATGTAGGTCCCCTTCAAACAGAAACAGGGGAATGCATAATAAGGAACAAAGAAATGGTTGAGCAATTGAATAGATACTTTGGTTCTGCCTTCACAAAAGAGGACACAAATCAGATACCAGAAATGTTGGAGAATGAAAGGTTTAGTGAGAGGGAAGAACTGAGGGAGATCAATATTAGTAGAGAAATGGTGCTGGGAAAGTTGATGGGATTGAAGGCGGATAAATCCCCAGGGCCTGATAATCTGTATCCCAGAGTGCTTAAGGAGGTGGCTCTGGAACTAGTGGATGCATTGGTGGTCATCTTCCGGGATTCTATAGACTCGGGAACAATCCCTGCAGATTGTAGGGTAGCTAATGTCACTCTGATATTCAAAAATGGAGGTAGAGAGAAAACAGGAAATTATAGACCAGTAAGCCTAACATCGGTAGTGGGAAAAATTCTTGAATCCATTATCAAGGACTGTATAGCGGAACATTAAAAAGCAGTGGCAGGATCAGAGTCAGCATGGATTTATGAAGGGGAAATTATGCTTGATAAATCGATTGGAATTCTTTGAAGATGTAGCCAACACAGTTGACAAGGGGGAGCCAGTCAATGCGGTATATTTGGACTTTCGGAAGGCGTTTGACAAAGTCCCGCATAAGAGATTATTGTGCAAGATTAAAGCGCATGGGATGGGGGAAGTGTATTGAGGTGAATAGAAAACTGGTTGGCAGAGAGGAAACAAAGAATAGGAATTATGGGTCCTTTTCAAATTGACAGACAGTAACTAGTGGGGTGCCACACGTATCGGTGCTGGGACCCCAGCTATTCACAATATATATTAATGATTTGGATGAGGGAACAAAATGTAACATCTCAAAATTTGCACATGATACCAAGTTGGATGGGAGGGTGAACTATGATGAGGATGCAGAGATCCTACAGAATGATCTGGACAGGTTGGGCGAGTGGGCAAATCAATAGCAGATGCAGTATAATTTGCATAAGTGTGAGGTCATTCACTTTGGAAGCAAAAACAGTCAGGCAGATTATTACCTGAATGGTTGTAAATTGGGAGAGGGGAGTGTGCAGCGGGACCTGGATATCCTTGTGCATCAGTCACTGAAGGTAAGCATGCAGGTGCAGCAGGCGGTGAAGAAGGCTAATGGTATGGTTGGCCTTCATTGCTAGAGGTTTTGAGTACAGAAGCAGGGATGTGTTGCTGCCATATCTAGAATATTGTGTGCAGTTTGTGTCTCCTTTTCTGAGGAAGGATGTTCTTGCTCTTGAGGGAGTGCAGCAGAGGTTTACCAGACTGATTCTAGGGATGGCAGGAATGTTATTTGAGGAGATATTGACTAGGTTAGGATTGTTCTCGCTGGTGTTCAGATGAATGAGGGGCGATCTCATACAGACTTGTAAAATTCCAACAGGACTAGACAGGGTAGATGCAGGGAAGATGTTCCCAATGGTGGGTGTGTCCAGAACCAGGGGTCACAGTCTGAGGATTCAGGGTAAACCATTTTGGACAGAGATGAGGAGACATGTCATCACCCAAAGAGTGGTGAGCCTGTGGAATTCATTACCACAGGAAGTAGTTGATGCTAAAACATTGAATATATTCAAGAGGCGGCTAGATACAGCACGAGGGGAGAATGGGATCAAAGGCTATGGGGAGAAAGCAAGATTAGGCTATTGAGTTGGATGATCAGCCATGATTGTGATAAATGGCGGAGGGGGCTCGAAGGGCCAAAAGGCCTCCTCCTACTCCTATCATCTATGTATATGTACTATATGCCTTCTTAACCGCTGTATCACCTGCTCTGCTACCTTAAGGAACCAGTGCAGATGCATACCAAGGTCCCTCTGATCCTCGGTGCTTCAAGTGTTTTCTTGCCTTGTTTGCCTGCCCAAGTGCATCACCTCACACTTATCTGGATTGAATTCCATTTGCCACTGATCAGTCCACCCAACCAGTGCATCTATCCTCCTTGAATCAAAGGCTATCCTCCTCACTATTTACCACCCCACCAATTTCCATATCATCTGCAAACTTCCTGATCAACCCTCCTATATTTATTTCTAAATCATTTATACAAACCAAACGGCAAGGCTCCAACTCTGATCCCTGTGGGACCTCACTGAACACAGGCTTCCAGTCAGAAAAACACACTCGACCATCTCCCTCTGCTTCCTGCCACACAGCCAAATTTGCATCCAATTTTCCAAATTTCCTTGAATCCCATGGGCTCTTACCCTCGTTATCAATCATCCACGTGGGACCTTATCAAAAGACTTGCTGAACTCCAAATAAAGTACGCCAAATGCATCCCCTCATCTACACCTGATCATCTCTTCGAAAAATTAAATCAAGATGATCGTGCATGATCTCCCCTTAACAAAACCATGCTGACTGTTCTTGATTAATCTTTGCCTCTCCAAATGCAGATTAATTCTGACTCTCATAATTTATTTCAATAGTTTCCCCACCACTGAGGTTAGACTGACTGGCATATAGTTTCCTGGTTTATCCGTTCCTCTCTTCTTGAATAATGGTACCAAATTGACTGTCCTCCAGTCCTCTGGCATCTCTCCTGTGGTCGGAGAGGAATTGAAAATTATTGCCAGTGCCCCTGCTATTTCCTCCCTTACCTCACTCAGCAGTTTGGGATACATTTCATCTGGCCCTGGATATTTATCTACTTTTAAGCCTGCCAGACAACTCAGAACCTCCTCTCTGTCTATGTTAATCTCCTTAATTTTTTTATAGTCCTTCTCCTTGATTTCTATACCCACACCGTCCCTCTCACCAGTGAACACTGACACAAAGTATTAGTTTAGGACCCTACCTACATCCTCCACTCCACATACAAATTACCACTGTGATCCATAATGGGCCTTACTCATTCCCTAATTATCCTTTTACCCTTAATGTACTTGTAAAATAACTTAGGATTTTCCTTTAATATGCCTGCCAGTATCCTTTCATGTCCCCTTTTTTCTCTCTCAATTTCCTTTTTAAGTTCCCTCTTGCACATTCTATATGTCTCTGAGGCTTCTGCTGTTTTGAGCCCTTGATATTTGCCACAAGCCTCTCTTTTTCTCCTTATCCAAGACTGTATATCCTAGATATCCAGGGTTCACTGGATTTGTTGGTCCCACCCTTTTTGTTGATTGGAACATGTTGGCCCTGCACTCTCCCTATTTCCTTCTTGAATGCGTCCCACTGTTCTGGCGCAGATTTATCGAGAAGTGTCTGCTCCCAGTCCACTCTGGCCAAATCATATCTGCTCTTATGAAAATTGGCCTACCCCAGTTTAGAACTGGGGAAAATATCTTTGAAAAATCTGTTGCTTCTATAAGCATATAAAAGTGTCAATCAGACACTGACATTTATAGGTTCAAGAACATCACAAATACCCCAATTTGCACCTCTTAATGTTGCCCAGAGAATTACAGGTATTGAAAAAAGAGATAATGAGGGCGATCTAACAGAAATGTTTCTAATTGTGGTAACGAGCGGGAACAGCCAGGTGTTTCACAATAAACTCCCGCCGAGGACGTCTCCGATATCTAACATTAATTTGGACACTTAATGATGCCACATGGGCTTCATGCCGGAAAAGACTGTCCCACCAGCTGATTCGCCTGGACCGTGCTCGACAGCTCCCCATCAATGATGGGGAGCAGCTCTTAAACCAATCCACAGAGCAAACCCCAGACAGCTTGCAGCCCTGCCACCGCGCAGGCCAGCCCCATGATTTGGAGATGCCGACCTGTCCAGACTGTTGGACATGGTGGAGCCCAGACCGGATACCTTGTTCCCCCGAGGGGGTTGGAGGGTCAGCTACATGGCAGCCAGTGCCACCTGGGAGGAAGTGGCAGGAGCCATCAGCATGGGGAGCGTCACCAGGCAGACTGCCACCCAGTGCCGCAAGAAGCTCAACGACCTCCACCCGGGCCACACGGGTGAGTTGGCATCAGTCCCGTGGCACTAGTCTTGCCTGCCACCCACCACCAACGCGACCCTGCGGTTTGGCACTGAGCCACCCCCCCTTCCCAACACAATAACGTGCCTGCGCCCCAGTACACCCTGGCATCCACCTGCTCACCCCATCCATGCCCAGCGACGGTGGCCACACCTGACCCCCACCATAGCCCCTCCCACCCCGCGATGCCTTAAGCATGTGGCTCACGATGCCCTTTCTCTGTCCCCTCAGGAGAAGTTGTCCCACAACAGATGGGAAAGATTGGTGGGGTGCTGGACATCAGAATCCTCACTCCCTATAAGGAACTGGGCCTGAAGGCTGTCGGGCGGGCCGAGGACAGATTGGTCACCGACGTTGAGATTGGCTCGCGTTGCAGGTCTGAGTCTCCACCGACCTCCACCCAGATGATCTGTCACACGTGAATTGTTCATGCCAAACATAATGATCCTTCCCTCTCACTGACCACATGTCCATTCTTCCGCAGGATCCCCATCTAATGGTGCCGGTCCATCCAGGGTAGGCCCCTCCGCCTTCCAAGAGAACAACTCGGAGGAGAGCTCCAAGGATACCTCCATGGATGCGTCACAGCTGTCATCCCCACCCTCCACCAGCGCAGAGACAGACATCTCGGTGGGTTTCTGGGGTACAATCTGGTGAACACCACACAGTTGCTGATGCACATCGGGCGGAGGCAGGAATGCCCGGTGAGACAGCAGTCGGACTTCTGCTGTATCCCAGGACCCAGCTGGGTCCCAGTCAGAAGCTGTGCCTCTGGACCAGGTTATCCAAGATCTGATGCAGGCGGTAGGGTACAGCCATGATATTCAGAGGTGGATGTCAGCGACACTCCAGTGGGCCCATAGCCGATTGGAGGAGTCCCAAAGGCTATGGTCTCAGGAGATGGTGCCGGCAATGTGTGGCACCGAGGCCAACACTGCTAGGGTGGCGATCACAGTGGAAAACCTGGAGCATGAGGTCAGCATCATGAGCGGTGGTGTCCAATGCGTTGCTCAGTCAGGGAAGGCCATGGCTGACGGCCTCGGCATCATTTCCTACTGAGGGCTGTGTCCCAGTCACAAGTAAACATTGCCGAGGTGCTGAGGAGTATGTCCCAGTCTCATGCGGATATCGGGGAGGCACTGCAGAGCATGGCCCAGTCACAGAGAGGCATCAGTGAGGGTGTCGGCATCATGGTGCAGACAATGGGGAGCTGCCAGGGCTGGCAGAGCCAGGTGACGCATGGGCCTCTGAAGCTCAATGCAGCTGCCCCTACGTCTCAAGGTGACCCCCCAGGTCCCGGCGGGCACCTACTGGGAGGAGGGATTGCTGGGTGACGATCCGGAGCCACCCAATGGGGAGACATCGGCAGTCACCAGCAGTCCCGAGCCCCGTCCTCCTCCGCTGACTGCCTGTTTTTCCAAGATGGCTATAAACCTCCTCCAATCCCCACAGCAGCAGTCCAAAGATGTGCAAGTTAGGTGGATTGACCTTGCTAATTTGCCCTTAGTGTCCAAAAAAAAGGTTAGATGGGATTACAGGGATAGGGTGGAGGTGTGGGCTTAGATAGGGTGATCTTTCCAAGGGCCTGTGCAGACGTGATGGGCTGAATGGCCTCCTTCTGCACTGTAAATTCTATGAAGTCTATGAAGCCATTTCACTAGCTTCACATTTTAAAATAGTTGTGCTAAAGGTGCCCGCGTGACCGCTCGCTGGGGAGCCAGTTAAATCACGGAAGGCCGTTAGATAGGGCGTCCTTCCTATTAATGGGATGGAAATTGGCCTTAGTTGGTGATCATTGGTTTCTCGCCACGCCGCGACGCAATGCTGATCTCGCCAATGGGAGCGGGCTGGTTAGATCAGAAACCGATCGGCGCCTGGTGCACTTCCCGATTTCGGCCTCTCCTACAATCTAACCAACTGGCTCGGATTTGTGCCTGGCGCTGCCATTAGATTAGGCCCGATAACTTATTATAACTTCCAAAAATGTCAGTCAATTACAGCCAACATTTCACTTCAACCTGTGTAAACAGACCTCTGCTGAGCGGATCCTATTAGCAAGTCTTGGAAATCAGCCAAGTATTCATAATGAGACCACCTGGAGATCTGTTGATCTCGCCCCTAACTCCCTGGAGCAACAATAGTGTCTACAGGGCCGGGTATATAAAGACTCGTCTGTTGATTTGGGAATGTCCTGATTCAAGCTTCCCACCTTGTTTGTGAAAATATGGCCTCACGCAACTAAAAACATCAAACAATTTTACCACATCCTTTGGGAAAGACAAGCACATTGAATGCTTGCTAGAGTAAGTTTAATTAATTATATCATAAAAATATGAAAATAGTTGGAATTACTTACTAACTGTTTTAAGTTGTGAATTGTAAGTCATTCAGAGCATAGAATTGTTTAAATATGCACAAAGTTAAGACACATGTTTCATCATCTGCCAGGTTATTTTTTGCAACATAATACACAATTATTGACCAGATCACTAAAGAAAATATGTCATGAGAAAAAGCTAATCAGTCCATTTAAGCTTATCTCTTTCACAAATGTTTCCATCAATATATGAGCACCACACAATCAACACAAATTTAAAATAACCAAATTGTTTTTACTTCCATTACCTTACTTGACAGATTGTTCCAAATATGATCACCTGTTTGAGTAAAGATGTTTATTATGCTATGCATTCAACATTTTCTTTATCGCATCTCCATTTATATTCCACTTTTTCTGGACAGCTTTAACATGGTTGACAGAAAATAAGACTTAAAAGCCCTTTCGTCTTCCCACCTGCAGTTTCAAGGTATTTCAGCTGAGACATTTTCAAGTATCGGCATGTCTTTTTGATGTTATGTACAGAACCACTCAGCAGATCAGGCTAGATTATGATGGCTGCAATGCTCTGTGATGATACCATCTCATTGGACTGTTTTACAAGGTCACAATTATTGTTGTTCACAGCAAACAAAATTGTTAAAATATGGGTTCATGCACACACACACGTACACACACACACACCACACATACACCCACACACATACAGCACACACACACATACCTGTGGACCACTCCTGCCCGGTGTACATGCTCCACTGCTAAAGTGAGCTGCTTGATGTATCGGCGTACCTCTGCTTCTTCCAATATTTTTCTGTCATATATCTTGTGCATCAAGTTGCCTCCTGTGCAGAGCTCCATTACCAAGTAGTAGCTGTTCTCAGTTTCTAATATGTCCAAAAGCTGTGTAATATTTGGATGCCGGATCATCTGGTGGATTTGTCCTTCTCTTCGTAGGTTCTTTGTTACATATGAGTCCTTCTTGGCTTTCTTCTTATCAATGACTTTCACAGCCACCTAACAGTTTACAGAAGTTATGATTAATGTTCAATATGGATACCACCCTAGCCTCTCCAGTATTTAGCTGACTAGTTAATTCTTTTTGGAACGATAATAAGTGATAATAAAAAGGATGCCAAGCTGTCACTTGAATTTCATGAGTATATGAAATGTTTATTCTCTGTCCTCTTGAACTGTGAATAAAACCAACAGTACAATCATAGCGTCTGGAGAATGCAGTTAGAATTATATATTGTAGCACTAAGCATTGATGATTATGGGTCTGTGAGTAACTTTAACAATTTCATAATGATGTGCATTGTATAACATTAAAGCATTATTGGTTTGCAGTAATTATTGTCTTTAATAATGTTGAAGAATTCTGGCAACAACGCTGAATGCATCCGTATCTCAAAACACGTTTTACAGACTCTGAGGCTTTTGATTGTAATTGGGCTTTGCTGAAAAAAGAAACATGCTATTGAAGCTTTTCATCTTGCATTCATCAGGACAGATGCAAGAATATCAAATTTCAAACGGAACAACAATTCATACTGCATGGTTGGCTGGCAAGTCGGCTCTGATTGGTCACGGTGTTGCCATGGCGAATGCACCAGGGAAGTATTGTAACCCCATGCTTTTGTTAAGTTAGAAAACATTTTTGACTTGCCAACCTGCTGGAAGCAAGGGTGGTTTTGCTGCCGGTAGCATGTAATATACCTGGAAATAATTTGCTGTGTGTCTGTCAGGGGCATTTTAACCCAACCAATGCATTTTCATTTGTCTTTGTTAATATCCAACTAATTATGTTGAGCGGGTGTGATGAAGACCCACATGAGTCATTTTAACTCCAATTTAAACAGACACTACAAAGTTGATACCTGATGGACTCTGGAAGCGGAGAGTCGGAATGGAGTTCTAACATTCCTACTCCACACGTTGCTGTAAATGCCCACAGGAAGATACTATTTCCTATTAACAGGAGGTGATCAGGAATTAGTTTACTAGTCATTGTTTTACTGATTCACTTGCAGTTATACTATTCTAAGGAGAGTATTCCTTTGACAATGCTGTCATCTAAGTAAATCCTCAAGAAGAAGTCAAGTGATTTTAGAAATGCTTTAGGTTGAGTAATTTTAAATGTAAACTGCATGTTACAACTGGCCTCTTTGATCAAACAGGCTGGTGGTCTTCGAGAAATGTTTGTGATTGATGAGTAACTGAAACTCGCGAGTGAAACCGAGAAGTGGGCTGGAGGTTGCTCAGTTGGTCAGCAGCAAGAGTGTGTTGTCACACTACAGGATCCAGTGCCACAAGCAATTTAATGATTAATCATGGCAGAGAGGGGCGGCATAGTGGTGCAGTGGTTAGCACTGCTGCCTCACGCCGCTGAGGGCCCGGGTTCGATCCCGACCCCAGGTCACTGTCCGAGTGGAGTTTGCACATTCTCCACGTGCCTGAGTGGGTCTCATCCCCACAACCCAAAGATGTGCAGGTTAGGGGGATTGGCCACGTTAAATTGCCTTATTTGGAAAACAATTATTGGGTACTCTAAATTTTTTTTTTAAACCATGGCAGAAAGAACGAGAACAGTGGCACATTCAACTACATCTTTATATGTTTGTCATGCCGACCCCACCACTCTGCCTTCTGATATCTATTCCAGCACATAACTCCTCACACCCACTTAGCCGGCAGATGCAACCATTCCTCTCTATGCACATTTATCCCAATTCTTTCCACTCCTCTTAATTAAACAATCCTCTATCCATACTAATACAAACCTGTCCACTGACTACAAGGCACAAGTCAGGAGTGTGATGGAATATTCTCTACTTGCCTGGATGGGTGCAGATCCAACAACACTGCAGTTCAACACCATCCAGGACAAATACGCCCGCTTTATTGGCACCCATTCCACAATATTAATTCCCTCCACCACCAACATACAGCATCAGTAAAATGCACTGCAAGAACTCAGTAAGGTCCCTTAGGCAATACCTTCCAAACACACGACCACTATGCTCTAGAAGGACAGGAGCAGCTGATACATGGGAACACCACCATATTAGGAATCTGGGTGGCCAGATTGGGGATCCGAGATGTCAGTGCAGGGATCTGCCTTCACCTCTACTCAATCTACAGGTACTGAACTGTGAGGAAGAAACCGACTAAAGATTTGTAGCTCCAAAAGCATCTGCATGTGTGTGTGTTACACAATATCGGAACATTATTATATTTATGTTTAATTTAAAGCCACATAAATATCGGGCGGGATTCTCCGTTGCAAGTCCGCCTCTTTACCGCTGTCAGTGAGGAAGGAGAATTTGGTGCACAGCCAAATCTCTATTCACTGCAGCGGGAACGGAGGATCCCGCTGGTATGAAGAAGTGGAGAATCAAAATCATTATTTCTTTACCCGTGTTGCCCTTTCTGGTTGCTGCCTGGCAAGTGGTCTTTTCACTTGTGATCTATAAGACAAGAATCAACACCCGGCAATAGGGGGTTATGACAGCAATGCCTGTTTGTTTGTAGAATCACTTTGTGTTGGGGAAAGTGGGTGGGCCGTGGCGGGCATGGGGGATGAAGGAGGAGGTCACTTATATGTGCCTGCCACGTGCCTGCAGTGGAGGAACCTAACTGAACCTCACAATAATGAGGGCCTCCTGGACAGCAATGTGCACCATTGCTGGTGCATCTGCTGCATCATGTTCCTCCTCCTCTTCCAAAGAGGCTCTTTGCTGAGCCTTGCTCCTCCTGAAGACCCAAACCTTTCAGATATGTTATGTTGTGCAGGACACAGCACACCACAATACCTCTGGCTGCCTTGACCGCTGTATGTTAAAGGGCACCTCCAGATCTGTCATGGCATTTGAAGTGCATCTTTAGCATGTTGGTGTCTTGCTCAACAATACATCTGGTTGTCATGTGACTTCCATTCTTTCACCCCTGGGCCTCAATGGTTGGATTCCTCATGGTCCATCACACACATTTACATGGGTAACCAATATCTCCAAGTAGCCCGTTGGAAAGCCGAGGTTCGAAGAGGCCAGGGAGGTTGTACTAACTTCGGACAAAAGCATCACACCAGTGGCCACAGAATATTGCACACACCTGTGTAACCATCTTACAAAAACAACATTCCGTCGGTGCTGGAAACCTGAAATAAAAACAGAAACGCTGGAAATATTCAGATGATGAAAGGTCAAGGCCTGGTTTCTCTCTCCACAGATTCTGGCAGATTTGCTCAGCATTTCCAGCATTTTCTGTATTTAAAAAAATCTATTTTGTGGTTGCAACACCATTTACACATTGATAGAATGGACGCCCTTATGGTTAATAAATATTCCAGGATGACCTGGAAGTGACTTAATTGCCACATGGGTGTAGTCAATGATGACCTGCACCTGCAGGAAGTCAACCATGAGGTGCGATCCTGAGCTTCTGCCCATTTTAATTGACATCATCGTTGGTGAAGTGTACATAATTGACTGCCCTGTTAGACATAGCATCAATCCGCCAACAACAAGCGTCCTTAGGAGAGCCCTGGAAGGGACGGGAGGCAAAGAGGTTGAGAATGGTGATGATGGTGATGGTGAAGCACAGCCAGCAGGTCCACCCAGCCAAAGGTCTTGTTCCACAAGTCTGCCACAATTGACACACGACCCTGATTCTCTTGAGATACCAGTGCTTGGAAATGTCAAATGTGGTGGCTCGAGGCAATACCAGGTAGACATCAGCAAGGAATAATGAACATTTTATTGGCTCTATACAGGTCTTCATACTCTGGCTCCCGGGGTTCACTCTGACCAGGGCGCCACTCCCCGGGCCCAGTGCTTTTTCCCCATCGGTCAGGGCTTGCCGGCTCCTGGCCCCCAGCCAGTCACATGGACCGCGAGAGCAAGCCCTTTAAAGGTGCTGCGCTACCACATTACTGGTCAAGCACAGCCAGCTGGCCCACCCAGCAGCAGGTCTTGTTCCAGCAGGCTGAAAATGCCTGCCACCATTGACACAAGACATCCTCTTGAGACACAGCGCTTGGGCATGTTGAGGAAATTCATTCTTTTTCTGTAGACCTGTATAGACCCTGCTGTTACTGGCATGGCCTGGCCCAAGCTGCACCTCGCTGCTCATCCCCTCTTCTCAGTGGAGGGACGAGCCGGTGAGGAACAGGTTTTTGCAGCTCCTGCTGCTCGTGCTGTTGGTGCTGCTGCTCATTGTGGTTCTCATCTGAGATCCAAAATAAAACAATAAGCAACAAGCAGCACCCGTGCTGATCTAATTGATTACAGCAGCAGTGTGAAGTTCAGGCATACTAACATCCAAAGCAGTAAAAGTCACCTGTAAAGTAGTGAAATTAACCTCCCAGCACAAGTATTGCAAGCAAATTCCTTTCACACAATGAAATAACTAAGCAGTTTTGCAGCTTCACTTCTTATTGGAACATTTGTCTGTTATTTCTTCATCTCCCTCAATTACCACTGTGTCCTTTCCTTGATTTCACTGACAAATTCCAGGAAGTCTGGGAAACTGGTGTAGCCACCATTAAATCCCCAAACTGATACTAATATCGCACTTGGTGGCCTATTTAATGCACTTAAGTTGACAACCCACATTTCTATTAATGAGCTGAGTTGAATGCCGAGTTGCTGGAAGTTCGATTCCAGACTTGGATTACTGTGTGGCGTTTGCACGTTCTCCCCTTGTCTATGACGGTTTCCTCCGGGTGCTCTGGTTCCCTCCCACAGTCCAAAGATGTGCAGGTTAGGTGGATTGGCCATGCTAAATTACCCCTTAGTGTCCAAAGCTGTGCAGATTAGGTGGGATTATGGGGTTACAGGGCGAGAGCAGGGGAATTGGCTTCGGTCGGGTGCTGTTTCGGAGGGTCAGGCAGACTCGTTGGGCCGAATGGTCTCCTTCTGCACTGTAGAGATTCTACGGGTTCTACATAAATCATTACAGTCTTAAAAGAGCAATTCCTGTTACATCGGTGCTGCAACTTTGGATCCTGTCGGGGCCATTGTGTTGGCAAAAGTTAGATTGCCACGTTAATGCCAGGGAACATAGCGAAGGTTTACTGAATGCCACATCTACCAGGATGAGACTGTCCAAACTGATATTTAATCTCATGCACATTAAAGAATTGACAGCACATGTGTCTATTTGCAGTTTTGCCTCCTGTTAGTAAAGCTACCTCCTTTAGATTACAAAGTGATTTCATCCTGAGGAGAGCAGAAGGCAGCAGCCAAAAAATATCTATTGGCAACTCAACCGCCTTTATCCATTTCACGCCTTCCCTTTCCTGCCTCGATTACAACTCAAGTCGCTGTACTACCTTTGCTGTCAACATGATTCTTCACACTTCTAGCAAAATAGTCATGAGGTGTCAGCTTTGGCAAAGGAATCAAGGAACATTGGAATAAGAGTAAACCATTGATCCTTTTCTGTCTCTCTATTCAACCACGGTTGATCTGCCACTCAACTCCATTTACTCAACTTTGTTCCCTAACTCTTCCTACCCTTACGTAACAAAACTCAATCAACCACATGTCTGACCCAACAGCTACAGCTCTTTGGCGTATGAGAGCTCCGGATTTACAACAGTGCTTTGTGTGAAGAATGTTAGCTGTTTCCACGTTTAATTGACCCAGCCCTAATTTTAAGGTTATTTATCGTTGTTCTCGGTCCCCTCATGAGAGGAAATCGTTTCTCAGTATCTATACAATTGAATCCTTATATCATTTTTTAAAAAAATATTTTTTTATTCTCCTCCTTTTTCTCCCAAATTTACAACCAACAATAAACAATAATCAGTAACGAATGTAATATCAATCCCCATATCAATAACAACGATCCCATCCTCCCACCAAACCCCAGACATTGGCCCACACGTTAACATAAACAAATGACAAAAAGGAATCAGGAATCACCCATCGTCCCCATTAACACAAACAGTCCCCCTCCCCCCAACCACCCTAATGTTCAAAGTGATCCAATTCTCGAAAGTGCATAATGAATAACGCCCATGAATTGTAGAACCCCTCCATCCTTCCCTTCAGTTCAAATTTGACCTTTTCAAGCATTGGGAATTCCAGTAGGTACCACGCCACGCCAGGGCGCAGGGTGGAGATGTTGATCTCCACCCTAACAGGATCCGCCTTCGGGCAATCAACGAGGCGAAGGCTACAACATCTGCCTCTGCGCCCGTTTCCAACCCCGGCTGGTCCAACACCCCGAATATGGCCTCCCGGGGCCCGGGTCGAGTTTCACATGCACCACTTTAGAGATTACTCTAAAAACCTCCTTCCAGTAATCATCCTGCTTTGGACAGGACCACAACATATGAACGTGGTTTGCGGGGCACTCCCCGCAACGTTCACACACATCTTCTACCCCTTATATAATTTTAATCCCCTCGATTAGATCATCATTTAACCTTTGAAACTTGAAAAATTACAAAGCAGGTTGTGCATATCTTTTCGGTCCAAAGACAGCTCAAGCTGTTCCAGGTTTCTGCTAGTGATAATCCAACCCTTCAAGAATCTTCATTCCTCACTCCCTATACTGAAATGCTAGATCTCAATGCAATATAGTAGCTTGTTTGAGTCTGATACTTGGGAAGCCATAAGCAGAAACTTTCAAATCCATATTCCACCATGGCTATTCCAATGTTCTCCTGGCCAGTGTCCCGTCTAGCACCCACTGTAAACTTGAGCTCATCCATATCTCTGCTCCCTGTCTCCTAACTCACACCAAGCCCCATTCACTCCTCACCCCTGTGCACACTGACTGTATTAGTTACATTAGCTCCTAGTCCATAGCATGTTGATTTAAAACTCTCGTCCTTATTTTCAAATTCCTCCACAGGCACACCCCTCAAGAGCTCTATGGCCTCCTCCAGCTCCACAATCCTGCAAGATCCCTGTGCTTCTCCAAATTCTGGCTTCTTATACATCTCCAATTCCAATCATGCCTTCATCTGCCTAGGCCCTCAGCTCTGGTGCTCCCTCCCTCAAACCTCTCCACCTCCCTATCTCTCTCCCCCTCCTCCTCCTCCTCCTTTAAGACACTCCATAAAAAGTATCACTTCGAAGAAAGTTTTTGGTCACGCTCATATATTCTTACATAGCACAATGTCAAATTTTGTTTGATACTGCTCCTGCGTCATTCAAGTTTACAGAATTTACAGTGCAGAAGGTGGCCATTTGGCCCATCGGGTCTGTGCTGGCCCTTAGAAAGAGCACCCCACCCAAGCCCATGCCTCCACCCCATCCCCACAACCCAGTAACCCCAGCTTACCTTTTGGACATGAAGGGACAATGTATCATGGCCAATCCACCTAACCTGTGCGTCTTTGGACTGCGGGTGCAAACAGGAGCACTCGGAGGAAGTCCACACAGTCACCCGTGGCCGGAATTGAACCCGGGTCCCTGGAGCTGTGAGGCAGCAGTACTAACCACTGTGCCACTGCTGCCCAAGTTGCTGTTATTGTCATTGTCCGGGAACTGGGGTTTCAATAAATATAGAGCACTTGAATTTTCCCCATCGCATGATGGCAAACTCAGAGACGGGGCTGTAGAAAAATAGGGTTGGCCATATGGGGGCATCTTCCTGACCCGTTCACGCCATTGAACGGAGGTGGACAGCTAATCATGTTTGTTTAAACCTCAAATAGGGACAGTTTTGTGGCTTCGTCAGCATTTTGCCCTCGGTACTCTGGGCAGAGGGGGCCAGCTTAATGAAGGTAACAGCAGGGCGGGCCATCACAGTCAGACACTCTGTGCCCCAGTAACAGCGAGCATAATTGCAGTCAAAAGCTGATTCAGCGGAAGAATTCTCTGATCTGTCTGCCAGCCTCGATTTTGGACATCACTGTACTGCCATGGGGCCCAATTGGTCCTGAAGCCAGGGTCCTGAAGCCACTGGCAAAACCCAGATTCACAGGTCCAGTGTCCATAGAATCAATAGAATTCCTACAGTGCAGAAGGGGGCATTCGGCCCATCTCGTCTGCACGACCCTCTGAAAGAGCACCCTATCGAGGCCCACTCCCCAACCCTATTCCTCAAACCCCATCTAACCTGCACATCTTTGGACAGTCAATAGTCTTTCCTCATAACTTATCCCTGCAATATCCTAGTAAATCTCTTCTCTATGAGTTTTGTATCCTGTTAAGAATATTCCCAACACTATCACCCCATACAGGCCTCTCCTCTTTCAGTGACCTCAAGCTTATCTTCTGTCCTGTTTACAGTGCTTTCATCTCTGAGCAGGACTGTTTTTTTCTGTTGTCTATATCTTTGTATATGTATGATCTAAGCTTGATATTCTTTTGTCCCTTGGATGCAGTTATGTTTACTTGTCTTCTATTTTATCACATAAAGTGAATCCAACAGCTCAATGTCTCCTTATTTGTTTCCTGTTCTCTCCTCCTGGTGAGAGATGGGCATATAAACACTTATGATTTCTCCTGGGGCCTCCCTGCGTGTAAACTACTCCTAAAACTGCAACCCGCCTCTTATAGAAAGCACAGCAAGTTCAAAAATCAAACTCTTAACGGTACAAATATCTGAAGTAAGACAGAAGGAGCTAAATACTCATATCATCCATCCTTGAGTGCTGGGATTGCAATTCATAAACTGCCCAGACCCACTTCCTTTGAGGTAGGCAGCATGTAAACTTCATGCCATCTCCTTGTTTGCATCATTGCAACATGCAGCCTTGTGTGACTGGCACTGCAGGCTGCACACACAACTGGGGCTCTGACAACATGTGGTGCTAGTACATATTCCAACTAGCCTCCAGTTCTTAAATACAGTGTGTCCCGGTTGAAGGGAAGTTGCTCCAAATCAATGGAAGCTAATGTTGACTGTCATTGCTGCAATTGGAGAGAAGGGAAATGAAACACTGGGGCAGTGAGTTGGCTCTGCAATCCGCCGATGAACAAGAGGAGAGCTGCATGTTTCCACGGGGAGTTAGGACGCCCTCAAGGACTGCACTTTGAAAGGAATGGGAGAAGGTGGCCAGGGGGGCCAACTCACGGAGTCAGGCCCAGCAGACCCGAGTGCCAAAGAAGTTTAACGACCTTGCAAGTGTTGTTAAGGTCAGTGAATGCATCTTCAAAGGATCTCATACTAACTGCTCCACCCAACCATCCACACTGCTCAATGTACCCGTCCCCATCACTCATCTAGCGGCACTCAGCATCAAGCCGAAAACACGAAGTTTTTTCAGGAGTGTTTATACTTCATGTCTACCCACTCAATATTAATTGGCCCTTTCGAGATTTTAACCATTCAGGCAATAGGAAGCAATCTAGTGATGTGGCGATCACTAAATAGTTTCTTATTCTAATGGGGAAAATGTCCGTTTCTGGGGGTTTTTCCCTCCATGATCAACTACCCCCTCCTTCAGAAGAGTGAAATGAGATCATTTTGCAGCTTTGTGATCTTGCCCTATGAAGAACGCTTCCATTGGGCTGTGACTTCAGAGGTATGAACTCATGGCAGGAACTTCTTCCCACAGCAAACTGACAGAAATGATTGGTGAAGCTGGGTTGAGGTTGTTCGTTTGGTTGAAGACGTGCTTGGATTTTTGACCAAAAGGAAAATTTTGAACTCAAAGCTGTTATTACAACTGAAGCCAGTCTAGACTTGGACTAAAAATATACCGAACTGTAAATGTCCCTAAATGAGAGGCAGCGTCAAATGGCAATGAATTAACTGGAGTTGTGAAAAAAAAAGATGCTGAGCACCGCAAGCGATAGTTGGTGAAATTTTATTTTAACCTAAACAATACTAATAAAGGAAAATAAATACCTCACTGAGGTAGGCACTGGACTACAAATTTATCATGGAAAAAACACCTTCCGAGTTTTATTCAGAGCAGACTTCCAGCAAAAGACTGTATAAAACTTCTCGACACAGTGTCATCTGCCCTCTCATTTCAATTATTTTCATCCAATCTATTAGCATTTCAATAATCTCAGTGCTAATTACATGGAAATGAGGCATGCATGGCTGATAAAATAAGTGCTGAATTACAACACTGACATCAATACTTGTATTGATCCATTATTGTCATTCAAAGTCAGCTTTCTCTGATCAAAGGCCTGAAATGTTAACTTTTAAAAAATTTTTTATAATTTTTTATTCTCCTCCTTTTTCACATTTTCTCCCACATTTACATCCATCAACAATAAACAATAATCAGCAAGATATGTCAATCCCCATAATAACAATGATCCCATCTACCCACCGACCCCCAAACCTCAACCCGCATGTTTACATAAACAAATGACAAAAGGAATCAGGGATTACCCGTAGTCACCCTTAATCTTACACAGCTCCCCCCCAACCCCCCCCCCCCCCCCCAAGTCTCCAGCTTCTCCCGTCCACTGCCTCTTGTAAAACTCCTCCTCCCAACCTCAGTTCCTTCCCCCCAACTTTCCACCCCGGCTAGACCACTCGGACTCTGTTCTGCCAGGCTCCGATGGCCGCAGCCCCTCCCCCCCACCTCACTCCCGTTCACTGGCCGACTTAATCCGACCAGCGTGGAGGCCCCCGCCCGGGTCCCTTTCCCCCTTGCCCGGCCCTAGGAAAGCCCAAAGATCCCCTTTTAGCACACAAACCCCGCATATCCACCTCCACCCTAAAGAGCCCTCATTTTGAGTGAAAGTCCCGTCCCTTCCTATGTCCAAATATATATAACATTGGCTCCTTTAGCCTCTACACCCGCGCGCAGTGATATAAAAAAGAAGAAAATACAGTCATGAGGTTACATCGGCACATGGCCATTCCTCAATTTGTCAGTTCTGCCACAGTCCTTCTGCTTTCGCAAACTCCTCCGCTGCTTCCGCCATTCCAAAATAAAAGTCCCTGAGCTTGTAAGTCACCCTCAGCTTCACTGGATATATAATGCCGCACCGCACCTTGCTAATGTACAGTGCCCTCTTCACCAGGTTGAAGGCAGCCCGCCTCCTCGGCAGCTCCACCGTAAAGTCCTGGTATACACGTATACCAGCTCCAGCCCACTGCACCACCCGCTTCTGCTTGGCCCAGCTCAGGACTTTCTCCTTCACCCTGTACCTGCGGAAGCACAGAGTCACTGCCCTTGGCTGCTCACTCGCCTTTGGTACAGGCCTCCACGATCGATGAGCCCAATCCAGTTCGTATCGGGAGGGATCCTCCCCTCCCCCAATAGTTTTGCCAGCATCGCGGCAAAATACTCAGTCGGCTTCGGTCCTTCAACTCCTTCGGGCAGCCCCACAGTCCTCAAATTCTGTCTCCTGGATCTGTTTTCCAGGTCTTCCATTTTTCCTCGCAGATCCTTGTTAATGCCCATCACCTTCCGCATCTCTTTCCCCATCGAGGCAAGTTGATCACCGTGCTGCAATAGCGTCTCTCCACTTCCTTCAGCGCCTCCCCTTGCTCTCGCACCTCCGCCACTGCGCTCGCCACCTCCGTCCTCACCGGGGAAACCGCCTCCTCCACCAGCACACTCAAAACCTCCCTCATCTCCTTCCTCATCGTCTCCATGCATTTCGCAATCTGCGCCAACTGTTTTTCGAATTCCGCAGCCATCACCTTAGTTATTTCTTCAGCCATAAGCAATGCGACCTCCCCTGGTGCTCCAGCCTCCATTTTCCTTGGTGACCCTGCGGTGACCTTTCCACTCCGTGACGGACCTTCAGCTGTTTTTTTTACGGCTGTTTTTTTGCTCACCCTGGACATTTTTCTTTTTTTTTCCTGTGCCTTCACTGTGCCTCCTTCGTGCCTTCTCCCTGCTTCTGGCGCCTCCGTGGACCCTGGGACCGGGCTTAAAGCCCCGAAAATGACGTTCCCGAACGGGAGCCCTCCATTGTGCAGCCGCCTCCCGCCCGCCGTCACCGGAAGTCCTGAAATGTTAACTTGGCTTCTCCACAGAGTAATTCCAGCATTTTCTGTTTTAAATCTCTATCAGTGTTTTTTTTTCTTTTTTTTTCTGTCTGTTTTTGCCCTCA
Source organism: Scyliorhinus torazame (assembly GCF_047496885.1). NCBI lineage: Eukaryota > Metazoa > Chordata > Chondrichthyes > Carcharhiniformes > Scyliorhinidae > Scyliorhinus > Scyliorhinus torazame. The sequence continues at coordinate 40,956,498 of NC_092714.1, read as the reverse complement.
GGCGGGGACATTCCAAAATACCGCCCCACAAGTAGCATATTCCCTCCAGCGGGAAGCAGGTCAAAAGCTAGAACTTGCTTGGGAGTGAAGGCGGAACATGACATTGCTATCCAATGGAAAGGGTTTAATGGTTTTGAGCCATAGTGATGGGTGAAAGTCTTGGGAGTCAGGAAATAGCTTCCCTCAGGTTAAAATACATACAGTTCAGATTATTACCTCAGCACTTGCTGCTGAAAAATACAGAGAACATGACAAAACCCATGATTGAGACTTTTGTGAGGACAGCAGGGAACTAGGAGTTAAGATAAAAAGAAAAAACCCGAAATGTCGGAAATGTGAAAACACTGGAAGTACAAAGCAGGTCGATCATTATGTGAAAAGCTAAAGGGATAAGTTAACGTACCTCTGACCAAGGGTCTCTGCCAGGTTAACAGTCCCCTGGCCAATGGTAACATACCTCTGAAATTTGGTGTTCATCACATGATGACACATTAAGAATGTGTGTTCATCACACAGTAATACACTGACAATACAAATGTCCGGAGACTTTTGAATATTATTATGATGCCCTCAGAGGGAGGGGAGGCGGAGGTGGTAACAGCGATGGACGCAGAGAAAGCCTTTGACCGGGTGGAGTGGGAATACCTGTGGGAAACGCTGGGGAGGTTCGGGTTTGGTGAGGGCTTTATTGGGGGGGGGGGGGTGGAACACGGGTCTCGCTATATGCGGATGATTTGCTCCTGTGCATTTCGGACCATGTGGAGAGGATGGGGGAGGTTCTGCGGATCCTGAGGGATTTTGGTAGTTTTTCAGGGTACAAACTGAGCATGGGAAAGAGCGAGTTGTTTATGATCCAGGCCAAGGGGCAGGAGGAGAGACTGAAAGAGCTGCCGCTCAGGATGATAGAGAAAAGTTTTCATTACCTGGGTATACAGGTTGCCAGGAAATGGGATGCCCTGCACAGGCTCAACCTGACCCAGTTGGTGGAGCAAATGGAAGGGGTCTTTAAAAGATGGGACATGCTCCCGCTGTCACTGGCAGGGAGGGTGCAGACCGTGAAAATGACTGTCTTCCCCAGATTTTTGTTTGTCTTTCAGTACCTCCCCATCTTCATTCCTAAAGCCTTTTTTAAGCGGGCGAGTAGAATCATTTTGGGCTTTGTGTGGGCGAATAAGACCCCACGAGTAAGGAGATCGCTGTTGGGGTGCAGTCGGGGGAGGGGGGGGGTTGGCGCTGCCGAGCTTTCGCAACTACTACTGGGCGGCCAATATAGCTATGATTAGGAAGTGGGCGATGGGGGCGGTGGGCGGCGTGGGAGTAGCTGGAGGCGGCGTCATGTGAAGGTACTAGTCTGGGAGCTTTGATAACGGCCCCTTTGCCGTTCACGCCGACCCGTTACACCACAAGTCCAGTGGTGGTGGCGACACTGCGGATCTGGGGACAGTGGAGGAGGTACAAGAAGGTGGAGGGAGCGTCGGTCTGGACCCCGATGTGTAACAACCACAGGTTTGTCCCGGGTAGGATGGATGGTGGGTTCCAGAGCTGCCAGAGGGCAGGCATCAGAAGGATGGGAGATCTATTCATTGACGGAAGCTGTCCCGGTTTGAAGGCGCGAGAGGACAAATGTAATCTGCCGCCAGGAAACGCCTTTAAATATCTGCAAGTATGAGCCTTCCTGAAAAAACAGGTAGTGGCCTTTCCGACGCTGCCGCCACTGAGGATACAGGACAGGGTGGTCTCCGGTACCTGGGTGGGGGAGGGGAAGGTGTCGGATATCTACCAGGAACTACAGGAGGTGGAGGAAACCCCGGTGGAGGCGCTCAAGGGCAAGTGGGAGGAGGAGCTAGGTGAGGGGTTGGAAGCGGGTCCGTGGGCAGAGGTCATGGACAGGGTTAATTCCTCCTCATCATCTGCCAGGCTCAGTCTAATTCAATTTAAGGTGGTCCACAGGGCACACGTGACGGCAGCGAGAATGAGCAAGTTTTTTGGGGTAGAAGGTGCAAGGGCTGCCCTGCAAACCATGTCCACATGTTTTGGGCATGCCCAGAGCTTAGAGAGTTCTGGCAAGGGTTCGCGAGGGCAATGTCCAAGGTGCTTAACACAAGGGTGGTGCCGAGTCCAGAGATAGCGACCTTTGGAGTGTCAGAAGACCCGGGTGCTCAGGGGGCGAAAGAGGCCGACGTCTTGGCCTTTGCCTCCCTAGTAGCCTGGAGACACTTTTATTAATGTGGAGCGATTCGAAGCCCCCGAGTGTAGAGACTTGGGTTAACGACATGGCTGGGTTTCTCAGCCTCGAGAAAATAAAGTTTGCCTTAAGAGGGTCTACGTTAGGCTTCTCTCAGAGGTGGCAGCCGTTCGTCGACTTTCTCGGGGAAAATTAAAATGGCAGCAGCAGCAGCAATTCGTAGGGGGGTGGGAGGGTGGTTGGGGCGGGGGGGGGGGGGGGGTGAGTGCTTCATTGGGATGGCGTGGGAAGACTGAGTCGCGCGGGGTAATGTCTATTTAATTGTCATTGTATATTCTCTTTTTGCACTATGTTAATGTTCACTTTAGTTTGTTTTGTTAATATTGTTACTATTGTTTTATTATGAAAAATTCTGCAAAACCTAAATAAAAATACTTTTTTTTAATTAAAAAAAGAGAATGGGTATTCATCACATGGTGACACATTGAGAATGGGTGTTCATCACATGGTGACACGTGGAAATGGGTGTTCATCACACGGTGACACATTGAGAATGAGTGTTCATCACACGGTGACAGATTGAGAATGGGTGTTCATCACACAGTGACACATTGAGAATGGGGGTTCATCACACAGTGACACATTGAGAATGGGTCTCATCACACAGTGACACATTGAGAATGGGGGTTCATCACACGGTGACAGATTGAGAATGAGTGTTCATCACACGGTGACAGATTGAGAATGGGTGTTCATCACACAGTGACACATTGAGAATGGGTGTTCATCACACAGTGACACATTGAGAATGGGGGTTCATCACATGGTGACACATTGAGAATGGGGGTTCATCACACAGTGACACATTGAGAATGGGGGTTCATCACACAGTGACACATTGAGAATGGGTCTCATCACACAGTGACACATTGAGAATGGGTCTCATCACACAGTGACACATTGAGAATGGGTCTCATCACACAGTGACACATTGAGAATGGGTCTCATCACACGGGACACATTGAGAATGGGTCTCATCACACGGGACACATTGAGAATGGGTCTCATAACATGGGACACATTGAGAATGGGTGTTCGTCACAGTCACACATTGAGAATGGGTGTTCATCACAGTCACACATTGAGAATGGGTCTCATCACACGGGACACATTGAGAATGGGTGTTCGTCACAGTCACACATTGAGAATGGGTGTTCGTCACAGTCACACATTGAGAATGGGTGTTCATCACAGTCACACATTGAGAATGGGGGTTCATCACATGGTGACACATTGAGAATGGGGGTTCATCACATGGTGACACATTGAGAATGGGGTTATCACAGTCACACATTGAGAATGGGGGTTCATCACATGGTGACACATTGAGAATGGGTGTTCATCACAGTCACACATTGAGAATGGGGGTTCATCACACGGGACACATTGAGAATGGGGGTTCATCACATGGTGACACATTGAGAATGGGTGTTCATCACAGTCACACATTGAGAATGGGGGTTCATCACATGGGACACATTGAGAATGGGGGTTCATCACATGGGACACATTGAGAATGGGGGTTCATCACACAGTGACACATTGAGAATGAGTGTTCATCACAAGGCGGCACACTGAGAATGGGTGTTCATCACACGGTGACATGTTGACAATGGGTATTCATCACACGGTGACACATTGAGAATGGGTGTTCATCACATGGTGACACAATGAAAATGGGTGTTCGGCACACGGTGACACATTGAGAATGGGTGTTCACACGGTGACACACTGAGAATGGGTGTTCACACGGTGACACATTGAGAATGGTGTTCATCACATGGTGATACATTGAGAATGGGTGTTTATCACACGGTGACACGCTGAGAATGGGTGTTCACATGGTGGCACATTGAGAATGGTGTTCATCACACGGTGACACATTGGGAATGGGTGTTCATCACATTGTGACACATTGAGAATGGGTGTTCATCACAGTCACACATTGAGAATGGGGTTCGTCACATGGTGACACATTGAGAATGGGGTTATCACAGTCACACATTGAGAATGAGGGTTCATCACATGGTGACACATTGAGAATGGGGTTCATCACGGTCACACACTGAGAATGGTGTTCATCACATGGTGACACATTGAGAATGGGTCTCATCACACGGGACACATTGAGAATGGGTGTTCACATTGGGAATGGGTGTTGATCACATGGTGGCACAACTCTGTCCGGTGTCCAACACCTAACGTTGGCCGAGAGTCCCCATCACCAATTGTCAGACCACTCACTGACCAGTGGTATCCAGCTCAAAACTTAACTTGCTTCAGATGCTGACTCACTAACTGTGTTTTACAGCACCTTTCGGTTAATTTGGGAAAGGGGAGGAATTATTTAACGCGCTATAACCTTCGGTCCTGTGAAGCACAATTCAGGAAACACTGGTGTCTAATTCTTTGTACCTGGGAACCACTTCTTTTTTTTTAAACTTTTTGCAATGTTTCAGACAATTGCAAACAAGGAATCCACGTGAACGAAGACACACACAAATGAGAGCGAGGGAGGAAATTACCTTTTCCCCGGTCAGGACGTGCAATCCTTCTCGAACCTTGGCGAAAGATCCCTCTCCTAACTTCCTCCCTATCAGGTAGCTGCCGACCCGTTTGGTGTGGTGGAAATTCCGGATCGACTCCCGGGAAACGTGGGAGACGGGGAGCGGAAGGCGAAGCGCCGAGGTGGCAATGCGGAGCTGTGCCAGGGCGGGATGGTCCAGGCTGTCCCCGTTGGCGGCTGGCATCCTGGCGGGGGCGGCCCGGGGCCGGGGCGGCGAGCGAGCGGAGCCGCGGTCAGCAAGGGGGAGAAGAGCCCAAGTGACAGACTAAATGAAGAGTCCCCTCAGACACTCGCAGCTCCAGACAAAACAAAGGCGGCCAAAGAGAAGCAATTAAAGGGAACTCGCCCAGGGGCAGCTTCCAGTCACCAAAATGCGATTTCCTCACACTATCTGCCTTGTCCCCAAGTGTTTACATCTGGCAGCTTCTGTCAAAGGCTGATCTTCACTCGGACAGCAGGACAATTCGGTGTTCCTTCCCCTGATCGCCGGGCGAAGTTCTGTCAACGTTCAGACAGCTGCGCCCCTCTCTCCTTCCCTCTCGCTCTCCAGATATTCCCGCCTGGTGCCGGTGACTTTATTTCTCAGCTCCGGTCTGAGCAGAAGCGACCTTGTCAGGGTGGAGAGAGTGTGGTGAAGTTGTGGTGAGTTGCACTCTCTCTGCGCACACACACACAGATGCACACTGAGCCGCTGGGAAAGAGCCCACTGCTGATTTCATCTTTCAAACTTCTCACATTTCCAGAAGGCGGGAGGGAGCCAGCCTGGCCTCTTCCTTTTGTAAACGACGAGAGGAACGATTCGTCTCTCTGGAGTTCTTCTCTTTTTATAAATCCCCCCCCCCCCCCCCAGGTTTGATTGCCCCTTGCCCTATCCCCCTTTAATAAATTACAACTTTCCCGAGCCTCGTCTTTAATTTGCTTCCTTCGAAATTCCCTCCGTTGTTTCTTGTTATGCAGTAAACTGTTCTGTGTGTGTGTCTCGTTCCTTCCCTCACTGCACCCCACCCAGTTTTTTTCCCCTTTGGCCGCTCAATCGCCAATTATTTCGGATGTGGGGAGGGGGGAGGAAATTATTAATATAAATATTCCCTTTCATCCTTAACATTTTTTACTTTGCCTCTCCGAACTCTCACCCCCCCCCCCCCCCCCCCCGTTTAGCACAGGGCTAAATCGCTGGCTTTGAAAGCAGACCAAGGCAGGCCAGCAGCACGGTTCAATTCCCGTAACAGCCTCCCCGAACAGGCGCTGGAATGTGGTGACTAGGGGCTTTTCACAGTAACTTCATTTGAAGCCTACTTGTGACAGTAAGCGGTTTTCATTTTTCAACCCCTCCACCTCCTCCTCCCCACTTCTCCTTTCTCCTGGTGTTTTGCCCTTTGCCCTCGTCCGTGCATTGTTCCCTCTTCCAGTTTTCCGTCTCCGCCGTTGGGATTATTTTTTTCCGCCAGCAGAGAAACGCCGCCCAGCTGGTTTTCCGGCGGCCTGGGCTGGCTTCAATGGGAAATCAAGTGGATAAGAGGCGGGAAGAGAGAATCCAGCCACCAGTGAACGGCTCTCCGCCGAGAAACACACGGCTGCGGAGGCCAGAGAACCCAGCCCCTCGTTTTCCATTCACATGTTTTGGCCAAGGCTTGCTCCCGGCTCTCTTACCTGCTCACTGACTCGGCCATGCTGTTCAAGGTGACATTTGTATATCCTATACAAATGATGGCACAGTGAGTATGAACCAGCAATCCTTCCAATACAAGCCAATGACAGGAGGTAAAAAGGGAGAGATTCCTGGGCAGCCATGCGAATACTGGAGCCTCCACCATCACTCTCCACAGCTCCCCGTTACAACCTGCATGGAAAAGTACATTTTGCCACAGCAATTTGGGGCAAAATTTTGTTGAGGCATCGGGGGTTTCACCCGTCAGCTGGTGAGCCAGTGAGAGACCCGCACTGCATTATTTCGGGTAGGCCCCCACATGGCCACAAGCTAACTGGGCAGTGGGGAGGCCAGCGGTGGGCTTTGCAACCTGAAATCAAGACACCCCAAAGGACAGAAATCTCACTACCAAGAGTTGCTGGCCAACCAGAGGCTGGCAGCTATTGTGCCCAGCAATGCTATTGGGTAGGCCGTGGCTGCTGCAGGAAGGACAGGCACCAGAATCTCAGAGTCATCAAATATCCCAGCCACAAGTTAGTAATGGAGAGTTGAGATGGGGAAGGGGAGCTTTGGTGGGGTGTGGGAATCATGGGAAGAGAGATTTAGGGGGAGTTGGCAGCAAAGGCAGTGTGGTGGCTCTCAAAGATCTCTTTCCTTCCCGATATCAAGGTGGCTTAATCAGGCACTGAGTGCCGTTGATCGTGGGACTGCACCCTCCGGGCGGGACAAGCTGGCTTTATGGTTTGTGCTGACATGCATGCCACTTGGCAACGGGCCACCCTCCACTGGGTTAACACCAGCGGTGATGGAACAAGTCATTAACTGACCACTTAAAGGCCTTAATAGGCAGGAGGACTGGCCAATGGCCTTCCTGCTCAGAACTTATTTCTGGTGGAGGCGGGGTTCTGGTACACCTCCATCCTGCTAATTACATCCCCTTCCCACACACCTCCAAGGTCACCACCAATGAGAGCAGAAGATTCCGCCCTTAAACTCCCTGAGTAAATTAACATGCCAAATGATATTTAATTGGTCAATATCTGTATAGGTGGTGTCATCTAATTATTCTTTCGTATTTTCTAAAAGCTGTTATTATTTGTGGTCACACAGAAAATTTATGTTTTTATTATGAGAGAGCGAAACTGTTTCCATGTCATGTTTTATTGGGGAAAATAATGCAATAGATTTCACCATAAAGGGAGATTTTTCTAAAACACCTTATTAGTTGAAACAATTCTAGCACTGCTAAATCCTTTTACAAACTTCTGAATTATGGGAGCTATTAGGAACTTGGGTCCAGAAATGGGGTCCAAAATGTAGCAGTCAATTTAAGGGGTAAACAGACTGAAGGAAATTACTGTTAGGCTGGACTCAAAGGGATACGCCCACACCTGGCTGAGTCACATGGTCCCATTCAGACTTAAATCGTTAGGAAATACATCAGTGATTCACCTGAGATTCATTGTCTTTCGGGATATTCCTGCATGACCAGCCATTATCCTATTACAGAATCTGATGACTCATTTGTCCGTCAATGGAAGGTAGTTGCATATGAATGGCATAGCTTTGGTCTTTTGTGTGAACAGAAGTGGACAATCAAACAGTCCATATTACTGTTTATAAGTTTCAGTCTGGACATCCCAGAGGAGGACCTTTGTTGAAGGGAAGGGCAGAGTTTAGGGAGAGAGAGAATCGATTTGGTACAGCCAAAAGTAGAAGAATGTAACCAGCCATTGAAGCGGTCAAAAGAAAAGCCACAGAGAGAAGGCTTTGGAAAAGGGTTCTGAACAAATGTCCCCAACAGTAGAAAGATTGCATCCTAAATGCAAGTGTTGCTTTTGCCTGTAAGTGTAAGTGGAATGAGAACTGTATTTTCATGAAACTGTGTATAATCTGTTAGTGTTGGTTTGAAGTTTAAAAGATTAAAGATAGTTTTGTTTTAATAAAGTTTGTTTATAAAATAATAAAGCTCTATTTCTTATATTATCACTCTTGGATCTTTTTGTATCATATTAAAACTTTAATAAGTTACGCGTCTAGTTCAGTCTCTCAGCCATTATTGAGAGCTGACCAGGTGTCCATAACAGGTGTAGATTGTCAAAATTGATGATATTATGTGAAATGGTCCAAAATCATCAGACAAAAGGTGAGGTATTGGGGGTTTAGTGTATAGAAATTATGGGGATGGTTTTAACTCGCTTAAAGCTCATCCACTTGTACCGAGTAAAAATCCAACCTGACCCTTCTTTGAAGAGAGCACAATATTCAGGAAGAGTCAACTTGACTCAGCTGTTAACCCCTCTGAGTCAGCATTTTACAGGTTCAGTGCTCTCCAGCACTGCAGTGAAGGGACTGCTGTACTGTTGAAGAAGTCATCCTTCAGACCAAACCAAGGCTCACTCTGTTCATGTGAATGCTTAAGGTCTCATGGTGTTATCTGAAGAACAACAAAGAATTCTGCCAGCGTCCTGGCGAATATTCCTTCCTCAACTGAGACTACGACAAGCTGATGAACTGGTCATTCATTTATTTCATTGTTGTTTGTAAGATCGTGCTGTATGCAAAATACATAACATAAAAGTGATAATAATTGCATGTGAAGCACGTTGGAAAGTTTCTGTCTCTTTAGCACAATTGCTTCACAGCTCCAGGGTCCCAGGTTCGATTCTCGGCTTGGGTCACTGTCTGTGCGGAGTCTGCACGTTCTCCCCGTCTGTGCGTGGGTTTCCTCCGGGTGCTCCGGTTTCCTCCCACAGTCCAAAGATGTGCAGGTTAGGTGGATTGGCCATGCTAAATTGCCCTTAGTGTCCAAAATTGCCCTTGGTGTTGGGTGGGGTTACTGGGTTATGGGGATAGGGTGGAGGTGTGAGCTTGGGTAGGGTGCTCTTTCCAAGAGCCGGTGCAGACTCGATGGGCTGAATGGCCTCCTTCTGCACTGTAAATTCTGAAATGGAAAGTCATTGAGTTGCATTCAAGAAGGCGGCTCACCTGCACCTTCTCCAGAGTAATTGAGGATGGGCAATAAATGTTTTTCTTGCGAGCAACATCTACATCCTGTGAACGAATAAAAAATAAATTCTGAAGACAATGATGTTTTGGGTGAAATATTTTAAAGTAACAAGAATGCAAGTTGGGAAGCAATGATTTGTAACAAAAAAAATTAAACATTCTGCCTCAGCAGCGACACTGAACATAAAGCACTTGCCTATATTGAGGATGTGTTTTATATGTACAGTCGACGTGCCTGAGGGCTGATGTCCAGTGATGCAATCTTGTAGAATACAATACAGCAGCTGGAATTAATCAGCTGGAGTTTTCAGTCAGGCAACTCCTTTTGTGAACTCTGTTCACTTGAGTTCCATATTGAGGATCATAGCACTATTGCAAATGCAGTCTTCCAAACTCTAGAGAGTGTATCTAGGCTAGATTCACTTAGAGAAAAAAAACTAAATTCTCAATGCATAATTAAGTAAATCTATTCTCCAGATTGTACAAGCATAAAACTGTGTTCACGCTCTAGTGTTTGTGTACTGAGCACATTAAACAGTTCAAAGGGGTTACAATAAAATCCATGGAAAAGAAATACTTTGCTATTGTTTAACTTTTGTACTTGAAATTTGTACACATGGGTGGCAACAGAAATATTACTCACTTTGTCGTCAAGTTATGTCTGAAAAAAGGAAGAATCCAGAACAATCTGCATCCTTTCAGTTATACTCATGCCAATATCCTGTATTAAGTGCATTACTAACATCTATAGCTTGATGATAGGATGATTTCATTGTGACTGCCTTAAAAATAAACTGTTATAAAAACACACACAGATTGTTGGACATACTGCTTGCAATGGCACTGCTGTGCTAAGGTCCATGAAATTGTCCTCTACCCAGCAGTGTGAGGAAATTTGGTAAAACCTGTTTGGGCTTCTTGTATTCAAAAAAAGCTGGTACATGTTCTGACCCAAAGCAACACAATAAAGGGACATGCTTGTTGAAGCTTTACATCTTGGATTCATCATGACAAATGCAAGAATACCAAATTTCAAAGGGAGCACAAACAGAAAATGCTGGAAAAACGCAGCAGGTCTGGCAGCATCTGTATCTGAAAGTTTAAAAAAAGAAAACCTCCTCTTATACAGTATACAATTCAACACATTTCTCCCTCCCTTTAGCTCTGAAGAAGAGTGATATGGACTCAAAATGTTAACTCTGTTTTCTCTCTCCAACAGGTGCTGCCCAACTTGCTGCATTTTTCCAACATTATCTGTTTTTGTTTCTGATTCCAGCATCCATAATATTTTTCTTCTATTCAAAGGAAGCATAGTGCATAAGAAAAGGGTGTTGAGTGGGTGACAAGTTGACTCTGTTAGGTTGAGGTATTATCATGGAGCCATTGTCCGCATTCTTTTGTTTAATTCAAAAAAAGGTGGAATGCCTGGACATGTTCCTTTTGCCTGTCGAGGACAGGGCCCTGTGTGTGAATATATGCAGCTTCTAGCAAGTGTAAGTAAGCTACATTGCCAGCCCGACTAGGTGTAAAGCTCTGAAACACTTTACATGAACGTTCCACCTCTTTGAGCTTTTGGTCACCTGCTTTAATAGCACTTGTCAAAATGTCAAATTTTGCTTCGGAACTCTCTTAATAGCACCTTGGGTGTTTTATTACATTTATGGCACTATATGAATATAGATTGGTTGTTGCTCTATTTATTGAATGCATTTGAGGCTGAGCTGCCCAGTATCACTTCCCCAGATATTAGACCACAATCCTCCAGTGCAGATATGTTCCCACCACTGTAAGGGTCCTTCCTGTTGATTCCCTTATTTTCTCTTTCTTTATTTTTGCCGTTATAATTTTTGATCCAGAGATTCTTAATGGGCATGTATCTTTAAGTCACGCAGCAGAGAGACTGAGGAATTCAAAAAGTTGCAACATAGCATATGGGGCTAGTTTAAGCTGACAAACTCAGATGTTGTGGCACCAAGAGATGGGGTGGGACTCGGTTCGATTGATTAGTTGGTGACCAATGAATTGGCCAGAAGGCCGTATTCTCACCAGTAACAGGTGATGTTTGGACTCTGCCTGAGTAGGATGATTTCCAGAGACCTGAGAAAAGCAGAGTTGGTCCCTGGACATTCAGGGGAAAGGACCTTCTCTCGCTCTCTCTATCTCTCTCTCGCTCTCGCTCTCTCTCCAGAAAGGCTGTGAGTTTAGCACACTGGGCTAAATAGCTGGCTTGTAATGCAGAACAAAGCAGCAGTGCGGGTTCAATTCCTGTACCAGCCTCCCTGAACAGGTGCCGGAATGTGGCAACTAGGGGCTTTTCACAGTAACTTCATTGAAGCCTACTTGTGACAATAAGTTATTATTTCTGAAACTGCAGAGACCTGAATGAATCTACAGTGAAAACCATTACAGATTGGAAAGCAGAAATCTCAACAAGAAAGCCTGCTTTGAAGGACAGTATGCTAAAGACAATCATCTGAAACAAGGCTCTTTTCCCCTTTTACTTAGTATTATTCACCCACCCGTTCTCTGTTTGTCTTATGTGTGTGTGTAGAGGGTGGGGGAAAGTTAAAGTGGGGGATTAAGAATTAGTTAATAGTTAACCAGTTGTATTTGCTGCATATTTCATTATGGTTCTTTTTATTAATAAAAAGTGTGTAAAAGGAGGTCATTCAGCCCATCAAGTCTGCACTGGAAAGAGCACCCTACTCAAGCCCACACCTTCACCCTATCCCCATAACGCAGTAACCCCACCTAACACTGCCTTGCTCTGTCCCCAACCACCCAGGGAGCTCCAATAATAATAATCTTTTATTGTCACAAGTATAAAGCTACTGTGAAAAGCCCCTAGTCGCCACATTCCAGCACCTGTTCGGGTACGCCAGTACGGGAATTGAAGCTGCGCTGCTGGCCTTGTTTTGCATTATAAACCAGCTGTCTAGCCCACTGAGCTAAACTGGCCCCTGCCTCCAAGATCTCCGGAGTGGCCATCACGTTTGGTCTTCGCTTGTGGAGACCAGTACTAATCAGCGCCTGGATGAGGCCTCGCCAGTGTGCCCGGTGACTCCCGGGAGCCAGGAGACTCCGGTGTCAAACAGGCCGCACATATTTGCATGAGTCTAATGGCTCATTTAAATATGATTATCTGAATCATACCCTGCGAGGGCCTGACCTAGATCATGCCGGGCTCCGTGGACCAGGTGACACATGTGCGGTTTTGCACCCGGCGCTAAGCTCACGTTGGGCCTCCCTACAATGCTCCCGATGCAACAGGATTGGAGCCGGGCACAACGCGTTGGGTAAATCGCAACCAAAATGTTGCAAACTAAAGAGTACGCATATCCTTGCTTTATATTATCTAGATTGAAGATAATAGATTTCATTTCCAGCACTTTCTACAGGCGCTAGCAGGCATGGCAGGTCAGGCGTTCAAACGATTTCTACCCCTCTTCGATCGTGTTTTGGTGGAAAGGGTTGCAGCAGAAAAGGTAACAAAAGGCGGCATCATGCTTCCAGAAAAATCCCAGGGGAAAGTACTTCAAGCAACAGTTGTAGCGGTTGGACCTGGCAGCCGAGTAAAGAATGGTGACGTCCACCCAGTTAATGTGCAAGTTGGTGAAACAGTTCTACTCCCAGAATATGGAGGGACTAAAGTTGTCTTGGAAGATAAGGATTACTATTTGTTTAGAGATGGAGATATTCTTGGAAAATACACAACATAAATTTTGAATGTTGCTCTCAGTTTTAAGAAACTGACGATTCCGTGAAGTACCTGTCTTATTTGTTTCAGCCTGTAAATACCATTTTTTGAGCTTTGGTACAATAAATTCATTGTTAAACCCCCCCCCCCCCCCCCCCCAAAAAAAAAAGAAGATAATAGATTACATCTACCAACTGCAGGCAATCTGTCACATGCACCTGAGCATGAATTTTGCCTATGCATTTTACTACAAATCAGTTATTTTCCTTAATGACCGCTGTGTAATGGCCTCTATTTTCATTGCAAGAAAATAAGCCTTTTTGACAGGCTCAAAAGAGCACTGTACGCTTAAAATGACTGTTGATGATAATAATGCAAGAATACTGAAAATGTTTATACGGCATTCCTGTCTGCTGCTTTATGCAGATAATAACTGGTTTATTTTAAATGGTTAACACCACTCAATGGTATCATTCATTCACCATTAATTCACTATTATTACCAAGTCTAATTTGTAGTCTCATCTCTTTTAAGATTTTAACAACAGAAAATAATTGAAGTGCACAGCAGTTTGATCAAACATCTAAAAGTATAAAATGCAGGTCAGTGTTCTGGGTGCGTCCCTGCATTAAAGATCTCAAGTATCATAAAGTGGTTCATAGAATCATAGAATTTACAGTGCAGAAGGAGGCCATTCAGCCCATCAAGTCTGCACCGGCCCTTGGAAAGAGCACCTTACTTAAGTCCATGCCTCCACCCCATCCCTGTAACCCAGTAACCCCACATAACCTTTTGGACACGAAGAGGCAATTTTGCATGGCTAATCCAACTAACATGCACATCTTTGGAATGTGGGAGAAAACCAGAGCACCAGGAGGAAACCCACGCAGACACAAGGAGGAAGTGCAAACTCCACACAGACAGTCACCCGAGCCAGAATTGAACTGGGGTCTCTGGAGCTGTGAGACAGCAGTGCTAACCACTGTGCTTAAGTATTTCATACAGCACTAGAGGCCTTAGTGTTGGAGGTGGAATGGGGAGAGATGAAGGCCAGGATTCTCCGACCCTGCCACGCTGCTTCGACTGCCACGGGCTGCCGATTCTCCGGCGACCCAAGAATCGGCAATCGCGCCCGCGTGGTCGCCGCTGGTCCGGTCGGAGGCCGTTGAAAGCACCCCACCCCCGGCGATTCTCCGCGCCTCGACGGGCCGAGTCCCACCGGCGTGTGTTACGCATGGTCCTACCTGGCGAGACCTCGGAGTTCTGACTGCGGGGGCCGCCCTGGTGGGGGGGGGGGGGATCCGACTCCGGAGGGGGCCTCCATGCTGGCCAGGCCCATGATCGGGGCCTACCGATCGGCGGGCTAATCCGTGGGGGGCCTATGTTCCTCTGCGCCAGGCCCCTGTAGGGCTCCGCCATACTGCCTGGGGTGCACATGCGCGGATCCGCGCCGGCCGTGCCGGAGCAGCGGACACCACTCCAGCGACGTACTAGCCCCCTAGGAAAGGGTAATGCCTGGGCCTGGAGGGCCTTTGATGCCGGAGTCGCTCGCGCCGCTTTTGATGCCGGCATCAGAACTTGCCCGCGGGATCGGAGAATCCCGGCCAAAATGTTTCCGCAGGAGACCTTCAGGAGGAAAATCAGAGAAAAATTGCAGCACAGAAGGAGGCCATTCGATCCATCTTGTCCATGCCAGCCCGACGACACCCAGGTGCCCTTTCTAATCCCACCTTCCTGCACCCAATCCATAGCCCTGCAGCTTACAGCACTTACGGTGCAGATCCAGGTATTTTTAAAAAGAGTTTAGGGTCTCTGCCTCCACCACCAACTTGGGCAGCGAATTCAAGACTTCCATACCTTCGGCGTAAAAATATTCTTCCTCATGTCCCCTCTACACTTTCTGTCACCTTGAATCAATGTCCCCTAGTTCGAGAATTCTCCACCAAGGGAATCAATTTATCCTGTCCATCCTAACTCTTCTCATAATTTTGTAGGCCTCAATTAAATCACCCCTCAGCCTTCTTTGTTCCAAGAAAAATAACCCCAACCTATCCAATCTCTCCTCGTAGCTATACTTTTCTACCCCTGGCAACATTCTTGTAAACCCTCTCTGCACTCACTCCAGAGCAATTACGCCCTTCCTTTTGTTTTGTTAAATTTAGAGTACCCAATTCATTTTAACAATTAAGGGGCAAAGCGTGGCCAATCCACCTACCCTGCACATCTTTGGGTTGTGGGGGAGAAACCCACACCATCACAGGGAGAATGTGCAAACTCCACATGGACAGTGACCCAGGGCCACGATTGAACCTGGGACCTCGGTGCCATGAGACAGCAGTGCCAACCACTGCGCCACCGTGCTGTCCTGCAATTATGTCCTTCCTGTAATGTGCAGACCAGAACTGCACACAATATTCTAGTTGTTGTGGCCTCACCAGTCTTTTATACAATTCTAACATTTTTTCCGTGCTTTTATATTCAAGACCTCTGCCAATGAAGGACAGCATTCCATGTGCTTTCTAAGCAACCTTGTCTACTTGAACTGCTGCCTTTAGGAACCTGGAATGGAATGGGAGCTTGTGGGTAAGGAGGTCAGTTCAAGAATCTGACCCGAAGGACCTGGCTGCCATGCTGGAGATGCCCAATGACTTTGTGGTCAGATTAGTGAATGCATCCTGAAATTACATTTCCTAGCCACTGCCAATCTTTCACACTGTTCAAAGCATGACAGTCCAATCACTCACCCATCACCATTAGGACTCTTGTCTAACATTTTGAGATTTAACTTCACTGTAACAATACTGCCCATCTTATACCTACTTCTGAATACCTCCGCGTTCCTCCAGCTATTCCACAATAGCAGAGACATCAACCAAACACATTTTAATACACTCGCTGACAGTCTTCCCTTTGCCTTGTGGGACATTCTGGGTCATAACCACAGGAACAGCAAAGAACTGACATCAGGCATCCTGATCCCTCTGGAGAAGATGGTGCTCTATATCATGAGGCTGGTTGTGACTGAGGTCATTGCATTCGGCATCAGCGAGAACAGGGCGATGCTCTTTATGCCTTCTCAAATCCCATGTCATCCTCATCCTGCTTCCTGACAACGATGAGCTGCTTCCCACCCAACTCCCTTCCCTCACCCCAATGTTTCCCTTCTGCATTTCTGCTTTCAGATACCCAAGACCTGCTGCCTGGCCAGCCTGTACAGCCTGAACATGAAGGATGAGAGCTAAACCAGAAATCTGATGAAGGAACATCGTCACTAGATCTTATAATCATAGCTACCAACTCAGATATTTGCACTGCACATAGCTTAGAGGGTGGTAGAGTCAGCAATTGGTGAATCAATGGGCATGAGTGGGTTACATCCAGGTCATGGGGAATGTTTGCGTGCAAGCTCATTGGGTGGGGCAAGGTTCCAGATGAGTGTTGTTGCAGAGGAATCAGCTGAGAGCGAGGACAGCATGCTGGAGATTGCTGATCAGAATGCACACTGAGATACGTTGCTGCATTGATTGGGTCTGCCAGACAGCCTCTGGTCACGATTAACAAACATGGAGGTACCTGGTTCCAATTTGGCACAGGGCTTTGTGTAGACTTTGGAAATTAATCCTTTCAGCTGTGGCACACCCATGTTTCTACACACTGATGGTTTGCTCCATGGTGGTCCTGGTGGCTTCATAGCTTTAGTTGTAGGTGAACTGTGTGATTGGGTAGGAGAGGGGGAGCCATGAGGTACATGTAGAGCAATTAGCCCTTGTTACCCAGCAGCCAGCTTCTGGGTCTTCATGGTGAGCCACTGATGACATGTACGGTTGTCTGGCAAAGGACAAAGCTGTCGAGGTTACTGTCAGGTTTTTTTATAGAATCCCCACATTGCAGAAGGAGACCATGCAGTCCATAAATCTGCACCAACCCTCTAAAACAGCACCCCGCCTCGGCTCACTGATGCGACCATCAATTCACACGAGACAGAGAGTTGAAGTGAACAGTGGCTTTAATCAACTAGAACAGTGCCTGCCTGCGACTGCTCTGCACTGAGAGCCGCCTACAGGACAGCTGCTCTATATACCTCCCCTCAAGGGGGCGGAGCCAGGGGCAGAGCCCACAAGGGCACCAACATGATACAATCAGTGTAGTACAGTACAATGGTCCATAGGTGGAGCCCACATGGGCAACAGCATAGTACAATGTAATACAGTTGTGAATGGTTACCATAATACTGGGGGTTGGCGTGAAAGATGTTCATACATCTTTGAATGTTGCCACTCAAGTGGATAGAGCTGTGAAGAAGGCCTATGGTGTGCTCGCGTTCATTAACAGAGGGATTGAATTTAAGAGCCGTGAGGTGATGATGCAGCTGTACAAAACTTTGGTAAGGCCACATTTGGAGTACTGTGTACAGTTCTGGTCACCTCATTTTAGGAAGGATGTGGAAGCTTTGGAAAAGGTGCAAAGAAGATTTACCAGGATGTTACCTGGAATGGAGAGTAGGTCTTACGAGGAAAGGTTGAGGGTGCTAGGCCTTTTCTCATTGGAACGGAAAAGGATGAGGGGCGACTTGATAGAGGTTTATAAGATGATCAGGGGAATAGATAGAGTAGACAGTCAGAGACTTTTTCCCTGGGTGGAACAAACCATTACAAGGGGACATAAATTTAAGGTGAAAGGTGGAAGATATAGGAGGGATATCAGAGGTAGGTTCTTTACCCAGAGAGTAGTGGGGGCATGGAATGCACTGCCTGTGGAAGTAGTTGAATCGGAAACATTAGGGACCTTCAAGCAGCTATTGGATAGGTACATGGATTACGGTAAAATTATATAGTGTAGATTTATTTGTTCTTAAGGGCAGCATGGTAGCATTGTGGATAGCACAATTGCTTCACAGCTCCAGGGTCCCAGGTTCGATTCCGGCTTGGGTCACTGTCTGTGTGGAGTCTGCACGTCCTCCCCGTGTCTGCGTGGGTTTCCTCCGGGTGCTCCGGTTTCCTCCCACAGTCCAAAGATGTGCAAGGTAGGTGGATTGGCCATGATAAATTGCCCTTAGTGTCCAAAATTGCCCTTGGTGTTGGGTGGAGGTGTTGAGTTTGGGTGGGGTGCTCTTTCCAAGAGCCGGTGCAGACTCAGGGGGCCGAATGGCCTCCTTCTGCACTGTAAATTCAATGATAATCTATGATTAATCTAGGACAAAGGTTCGGCACAACATCGTGGGCCGAAGGGCCTGTTCTGTGCTGTATTTTCTATGTTCTATGTATAATACGTTCACCACATTCACCCCCTGTTAAAAAATTGAAGTCTGGCGGGGGTGAAGGGCTCACAGGTCAGTCTGTCTGGCGCCCTGATTGTGCGCTGCGATTGCCGGAGCTCTGGTTTCGCAGTGGGCACGGGTGTCAAACTCGTCAGTGCGGGCATGGGTGTTGAACTCGTCGATGCGGGCACAGGTGTGGACTCTGGGAGCGTGTCTTCTGGAGCTTCATCCCTGTAGGGCGGCAATGGGGGGAGGGGGTATAGGAGGGGGTGTGGAGGCCATGTAGGGGTGGGGGCGCTGTTCGGTGTAGGTTGGGGGTGGTAGGTGATGGTAGGGCATCCTGCGGGTGCCAGGTCCCGGAGGGAGACCGTATCTTGTCGGCCGTCGGGGTCCACTACGTATGTATACTGGGGGTTGGCGTGAAGGAGCTGGACCCTCTCGACAAGGGGGTCGGCCTTATGGCTCCTCACGTGTTTCCGGAGTAGTACGGGCCCCGGTGTCTTCAGCCAGGACGGAAGCGAGACCCCGGAGGTGGATTTCCTAGGGAAAACAAATAGGTGGTCATGAGGGGTCTCTTTCGTGGCTATGCAAAGAAGTGACCTAATGGAGTGGAGCGCGTCGGGCAGGACCTCCTGCCAGTGGGAAACTGGGAGATTCCTAGAACGTAGGGCCAGGAGGTTGGCCTTCCATCGTCGCGTTCTCCCTCTACCCCTGTCCATTTCCCCGGGGGTTGTAACTGGTAGTCCTGCTCGAGGCGATGCCCTTACCAAGCAGGTACTGACGCAGTTCGGCGCTCATAAATGAGGAGCCCCGGTCACTGTGGACGTAAGTGGGGAAACCGAACAAGGTGAAGATACTATGCAGGGCCTTAATGACGCTTGCCGCAGTCATGTCGGGGCAGGGGATTGCAAAGGGGAAGCGGGAGTACTCGTCAACGACGTTGAGGAAATACGTGTTGCGGTTGGTAGAGGGGAGGGGCCCTTTGAAGTCGATACTGAGGCGCTCAAAGGGGCGGGACGCCTTTACCAGGTGGACCTTATCTGGTCGATAGAAGTGCGGCTTACACTCCGCGCAGATTTGGCAGTCCCTGGTCATGGCCCTGAGCTCCTCGGTAGAGTAGGGCAGGTTGTGGGCCTTGATGTAGTGGATAAGCCGGGTGATCCCCGGGTAACAGAAGTCATCGTGGATGGCCCGGAATCGGTCATCTTGCGCGCCGGCGCATGTGCCGCGGGACAGGGCATCTGGGGGCTTGTTGAGCTTCCCAGGACGACACACTTTATCGTAATTATAGGTGGAGAGTTCGATCCTCCACCTCAAGAATTTATCGTTCTTGATCCTGCCCCGCTGTGTATTGTCGAACATGAAGGCTACCGACTGTTGGTCGGTAACAAGGGTAAACCTCCTATCAGCGAGGTAGTGCCTCCAATGCCGTACAGCTTCCACGATGGCGTGAGCTTCTTTTTCGACTGAGAAGTGTCGAATTTCAGAGGTGTTGAGGGTGCGGGAGAAAAATGCTACTGGCCTGCCTGCCTGACACGTCGCTCTCCACCTGGAAGGGGACGGACTCACCTACCACGCGCATCACGGCTTTGGCAATATCCGCCTTGATGCGGCTGAAGGCCTGGCGGGCCTCAGCCGCCAGCGGGTAGATGGTAGCTTTGATCAGTGGGCGGGCTTTGTCAGCATAGTTGGGGACCCACTGGGCATAATAGGAAAATAATCCGAGGCACCTTTTCAGGGCCTTGGGGCAGTGGGGAAGGGGGAGTTGCTGGAGGGGGTGTATACGGTCAGGGTTGGGCACTAGGACTCCGTTTTCCACGATATACCCAAGGATGGCTCGTTTGGTTGTGCGGAAAATGCATTTCTCCTTGTTATAAGTGAGGTTGAGGGCTTGGGCGGTTTGGAGAAACTTCTGAAGGTTGGCGTCGTGGTCTTGCTGGTCGTGGCCGCAGATGGTGACGTTGTCCAAGTACGGAAATGTGGCCCGCAGCCCGTACTGGTCCACCATTCGGTCCATCGTTCTTTGGCAGACCAAGACCCCGTTGGTGACGCCGAAGGGGACCCGGAGGAAGTGGAAGAGGTGGCCGTCTGCCTTGAAGGCTGTTTAGTGGCGGTCCTCCAGGCGGATTGGGAGCTGGTGGTATGCGGACTTCAGATCTACCGTGGAGAACACCCGGTAGTGTGCAATCTGATTAACCATGTCCGCTATCCGGGGAAGCGGGTATGCATCGAGGTGCATGTACCGGTTTATGGTTTGGCTGTAGTCTACAACCATCCGGTTCTTTTCCCCGGTCCTAACGACCACCACCTGGGCTCTCCAGGGGCTGTTACTGGCCTTGATGATTCCTTCTCGCAAGAGCCGCTGGACCTCGTACTTGATAAAAGTCCTGTCCTGGATACTGTACTGCTTGCTCCTCGTGGTGATGGGTTTACAGTCGGCGGTGAGATTCACGAATAGCGGGGGAGGGTCGACCTTCAGGGTCGCGAGGCTACAAACAGTGAGGGGAGATCAGGGCCTGCCGAACTTTAGGGTCAGGCTCCTGAGGTTGCACTGGAAGTCCAGTCCCAACAGAAGAGGAGCGCAGAGATCGGGGAGTACACATAGTTTAAAGTTTGCGTATTCGACGCCCTGTATCGCGAGGTTTGCGACAGTGTACCCCCGGATCTGGACTGAGTGCGATCCGGAAGCGAGGGAGATTGTTTGGAATGCGGGGGAGATTTGGAGAGAACAGCGCCTTACCGTGTCTGGGTGAACGAAGCTCTCCTTGCTCCTGGAGTCAAACAGGCAGGGCGTTTCATGCCCATTGACCCGGACGGTCATCATGGAGTTCCTGAGGTGCTTTGGGCGTGACTGGTCAAAGGTGACCGTGCAGAGTTGCGGGTAGCTGGCGTGGTCAGAGGTGGTGGGGTGGTCCCAAGATGGCTGCCCCCGTCGGTCACACGTGTTGGGCGGCATTGAAGATGACGGCCAAGATGGCGGCGCACGTCGGTTGCACGTCTCGTGCAGCGGTGCAGATGGCGGCCAAGATGGTGGCCCCAGTGAGTCGCACGTGTTGTGTCGAGTCGAAGATGGCTGCCCCCACGGACAACACGATGTGGGTGACGCGTCCGAAGGGGGCGTAGCCGGCAGGCACGCAGCCACGCTGCGGGGTCTGCGGGCCTGTGAGTCTAAGAGTCGGGCCTGTGATTTGGAGGAATTGGACCTGGCCAGGCAAGCTTTGGCAAAGCGTCCTTTCTTGCCGCAGTCGCTACAGTTCGCGTTCCAAGCCGGGCAGTGCTGCCTGAGGTGCTGGCTCTGGCCGCAAAAGTAGCAGGGCAGCCCCCCGGGTTGGGCGGGCAGCCGCGCGGCACAGGCCTGGGGTACTCTCTGGTCGGGTGTCCACGAGAGGGTCGCGTGGTCGGAGGGGAAAGCGTTGAGGCTCTGGAACGCTACTTCTAGGGAGGTGACTAGTTTTACCGTCTCTTCTAGGTCGAGGGCGTCCTTCTCGAGCAGGCGCTGTCTGACATAGTTGGATCGGACTCCAGCCACGTAGGCGTCCCGGACGGCGGGTTCCATGTGTTGGGAGGCTGTGATGGCCTGGTAGTTGCAGCTTCGTGTGAGGACTTTGAGGTCACGTAGGTACTCCTCCAGCGAATCCTAGGGGAATTGACGGCAAGTGGTGAGGAGATGCCGCGTGAACACTTCGTTCACAGGCCTCACGTATTGGCGCTTCAGCATTGCGAGCGCGTCTGCGTATGTGGTCGCTTCCTCGAGTTGCACGGCGATTCGATGGCTCACCCGGGCATGGAGGAGGCTCAGCTTCTGTTCGGCGGTGATGGAGGGCGAGGGGGCGGCGGCGAGGTAGACCTCGAAACATCCGAGCCAGTGTGAAAAAACCCCTTCGGCTTCCGCGGCCTGTGGGTCGAGTACCAGTCGGTCAGGTTTGAGGGATGCTTCCATCGCAATGTTGTAGTTGATTAAATTGATGCGACCATCAATTCACACGAGACAGAGAGTTGAAATGAACAGTGGCTTTAATCAACTAGAACAGTGCCTGCCTGTGACTGCTCTGCACTGAGAGCCGCCTACAGGGCAGCTGCTCTATATACCTCCCCTCAAGGGGGCGGAGCCCACAAGGGCACCAACATGATACAAGCGGTGTAATACAGTACAATGGTCCATAGGTGGAGCCCACATGGGCAACAGCATAGTACAATGTAATACAGTGGTGAATGGTTACCATAATACGTTCACCACACTCACTCCCCCGCCCTATCTCTGCAACCCCATCTAACCCGCACATGGGTGTCGCTGGCCAGGCCAGCGATTTTATTGCCCATCCCTAATTGCCCTTGGGAAGGTGGTAGTAAGTTGCCTTCTTGAACCACTGCAAACCTTGTGTTGCAGGTACACCGACAGTGGTGTTAGGAAGGGAGTTCCAGTGACAGTGAAGGCTCAAAGTCCTGGAACTCCAGGATATAGTTCAGTCAGGAGGTGGTGTGGCTTCGAGGGGGACTTGCAGGTATGGTTTTCCCATGAATCTACTGCCCTTGTCCTTCAAGATGGTAGATGTTCTGAGTTTGTAAAGTACTGTCAAAGGAGCCTTGGTGAGTTGCTGCGATGCCATCCTGCAGATGGGACACACTGCTGCCACTGTGCATCAATGGTGGAGGGAGTGAATGTTTAAGGGGATGGATCAGGTACCAGTCAAGTGGGCTGCTTCATCCTGGATGGTGTGGAGTCTCTTGAGTGTTGATGGAGCTGCACTCATCCAGGCAAGTGGATTAGCAGGGAATAGGGAAGTATTAACAGGGAAAGCAGGGTAGATAAAGACAAATATTCCCACTGGTTGGACATTTTAAAACTAGGGGTCATAGACTAAAACTGAGGACCAGACCATTCAGGAGAGATGTTAGGAGAAACTTCCTGATGCAAAGGGTTGCAGGGTTTTGGAGCTCTCTCCCACAAACAGCAGCTAAAGCTAGACCAGTTGTTAATTTTAAACCTGAAATAGATAGATATTTGTTAAGCAAAGATATTAAGGGATTATGGGCCAAATGCAGGTTAATGGAGTTAGGCCACAGATCAGCCATGATCTCATTAAATGGCAGAACATGCTGAGGGGCTGAATGGCCTACTCCTGTTCCAATGTTCCGATGTTGAGTATTCCATCGTTCCCCTTACCTGTGCCTTGTAGATTGTGGACAGGCTGTGGGGAGTCAGGAGGTGAAATATTTGCCGCAGAATTCCCAACCTCTGACCTGCTCTTGCAGCCACATTTTTATATAGCTAGTCCAGTTCAGCTGCTGGTCAATGGTAACCCTTGTGATGTTGATGGTGGGGCATTCAGCAATGGTAATGCCATTGAATATCACGGAGAGATGGTTAGGTTCCCTCAAATTGGAGACGGTCATTGCCTGGCACTTGTGTGGCAGGAATGTTACTTGACACTTATCAGCCCAAGCCTGCATGTTGTCCAGGTCTTGCTGCATATGGGTATGGAGAGAGAGCGGGTAAATGGAGTTGAAATCAGCCATGATTGAATGGTGGAGTGGACTCGATGGGCCGAATGGCCTTACTTCCGCTCCTATGTCTTATGGTCTTATGGATTACTTCAGTACCTGAGAAGTTGAAAATGGTGCTGAACATTATGCAATCATCAGCAGTTCCTCATCCCTAAAAAAAAGTCTCATAAAACTTTTCTGCACTCCCTCTAATGATTTCATGTATTTCCTAAAGTGTGGTGCCCAGAATTGGACACAATACTCCAGATTGAACCAGTGTTTTAGACGGGTTCAACATAACTTCCTTGATTTTGTACTCTATAGCCCTATTTGTAAAGCCTAGGATGCGGTATTCTTTATGAACCACTGTCTCAACCTATCTGCCATCTTCAATGAATTATGCCCATATACACCCATGTCCCTCTGCTTCTGCACCTCCTTTAGAATTGTACCCTTTATTTTATATTGTCTCTCCGTGCCCTTCTGACCAAAATGAACCACTTCGTACTTCTCTGGATTAAATTCTATCTGGCACTTGTCCACCAACCTGTGTATTGTGACGTTTGGACGATTTTAGGAAAATTGGATTATAAACGTATTGGACAATTTAAGGGCTAAGTGTCTGGGGTCAGGATATGTCTGACTGAAATGGTCATTTTTTAAAAATGATTTTGATCATGGGCCTGGGTGGTTTTAGCAGTCAGCAGGTGAAATTGCCACAGGGATGTGTTTTTCAGTCTGGGCTAATGCATAGTGATTTGATTGGGGAAGTCCCTGGAGAATTAATATGCTTTCAGTCCCTGGAAAGATCATTTGCTTTTTTAGCTTGGGCAGATGATGTCAATGCTGGGTGGAGCTAAAAGAGTATTTTGTTAATTGGAGAAAGGTTTTTGGAAGTGAAGTCTGATCTGGCAACCTTTGTTCCTTTTAGACCACAAGTAAAGACAGATTTATTTCCCAGGAGGATAGTTGAAAAAAAAGAGAAATAATATTTCAAAAGCAGAGCAGTCTTCTCTAAAGACAAGGAAGAGGCTGAACAACCTATTTGAAGCAGCTATTTGAAGATATTCAGCCAGAGTCTGAAGGGTTTATAACAAGACCCAGAATCTGGGGCGTCATTCTCCGACCCGCCGTTGGCCGCCGTGAATCCCGCCCCTGCCCCCGCCGAAGTCTCCGGTACCAGAGATTGGGCGGGGGCGGGAATCGGGCCGCGCCGGTTGGTGGGACCCCCCGCTCAATTCTCCGGCCCGGATGGGCCGAAGTCCCACCCAGAAATTGCCTGTCCCGCCGGCGTAAATCAAAGCTGCCATTTACCGGCGGGACCAGGCGGCGTGGGCGGGCTCCGGGGTCCAGGGGGGGGCGCGGGGTGATCTGACGCTGGGGGGTGCCCCCATGGCGGCCTGGCCCGCGATCGGGGCCCACCGATCCGCGGGCGGGCTTGTGCCGTGGGGGCACTTTTTCCCTTCCGCCTCCGCCACGGCCTCCACCTTGGCGGAGGCGGAAGAGACTCTCCCCACTGCGCATGCGCGGGAAACTGTCGGCGGCCGCTGATGCTCCCGCGCATGCGCCGCATTTCCGCACCAGCTGGCGGGGCAACAAACGCCATTTCCGCCAGCTGGCGGGGCGGAAATCCCTCCGGCGCCGGCCTAGCCCCTCAATGTTGGGGCTCGGCCCCCAAAGATGCGGAGCATTCCGCACCTTTGGGCCGGCGCGATGCCCGTCTGATTGGCGACGTTTTTGGCGCCAGTCGGCGGACATCGCGCCGTTGGGGGAGAATTTCGCCCCTGTTCTGTAAAGCAAGTATCAATATATGCCCTGCTGAATTTTAAGCTGATTGACAGCTGTATGTTTCTTTTCTTGTCGTTAATGGGAAAATGAGTAGTAATGTTAAGTGGTAATTGTAAGTTGTTTTTAGGGTGTGAAGTTAAAATGTTTAATATTGTATTTATAATAATATTTTGTTTTAGAAATACCAAAGCCCTATTTTTTCATGCAATCACTCCTGGAGAGAATAATTTGTTTCCATACAGTCTTACAAATAAACTAAAATATTGGGGTTTCGGTCCAGTATCGTAGTCAATGTTGTGGTCTGGTCTGGGATCGTAACATATGAAATGAAATGATAATGTCCTTTTTCAGCTCTATCCTCCTTATGGTTCACAACATTTCCAAATTTCCTCTCATCTGAAAATTTTGAAATTGTGCACTATACACCAAGATCATTAATATATATCAGGACAAGCAGGAATCCCAACAATGGTTCCGCGACAACTTCAATCTAAATCTTCCTTTAGTCTAAAAAATAACATTTCACTGTTACTCTTTGTTTCTTGTCACTCACCAGATTTTGTATCCATATTGCTACAGTCCCTTTTATTCTAACCTTGCTGGCAAGTCTGTTGTGCGGCACTTTATCAAATGCTTTTTGGAAAGCCATGGACACAACATCGACAGCATTACCCTCATCAACCCTCTCTGTTACCTCATCAAAAGACTCAAACAAGTTAGTTCAATATGATTTATCCTCAACACATCCATGCTGGCTTCCCTTAATTAACCCGCATTTGCCCAAGTGATTATCAATTTTGCCCAAATGATTGTTTCTGAAAGTTCCCCCACCACCATGATTAAAGTGACTACTCTTTCAGTGTTGGGCTTATCTTTAGGATTCAGCTTTGCAATTCTTCAGTCCTCTGGCACCATTCCTGAGTCTAAGAAAGATTTGAAAATCATGGCCTGTACCTCTATAATTTCAACTCCCACTTCCTTCAGTGCCTTGGATGCATCCCATATGGTCTTGGTACTTTGTCAACTTTAAGTATAGACAACCTATCCAATATTGGATTGGATTGGATTTGTTTATTGTCATGTGTACCGAGGTACAGTGAAACGTATTTTTCTGCGAGCAGCTCAACAGATCATTAAGTACATGGGAAGAAAAGGGAAGAAAAGAAAATACATAATAGGGCAATACAATGTAACTACATAAGCACCGGCATCGGATGAAGCATACAGGGTGAAGTGTTAATGAGGTCAGTCCATAAGAGGGTCATTTAGGAGTTTGGTAACAGCGGGGAAGAAGCTGTTTTTGAGTCTGTTCGTGCATGTGCTCAGAATTCTGTATCTCCTGCCCGATGGAAGAAGTTGGAAGAGTGAATAAGCCGGGTGGGAGGGGTCTTTGATTTGTAGCCACTTGGGTTGGCCCCTTCCCGACTTAAAATGGAGATCCGCAAAGACTACAGGGAAATTCAGACAACACAGGCAAAAACTAGCAGGTGCAAAGTTCCTGTGTATTAAAACTTGCAGAAACCCAGACAGCACTGAAACCAGCAGCCATCTGCATATTAATGAGCGATCCCCAGGAACAATTGAAACATTTAAGGTGAATAAGGCCAAGCCAGACTCCTCAGCGCCAGCAGGAGCCAAGGCAAAGGAAGGCCAACGGACACTCAGGGACCGCCCAGCGATCAGGGAACCGCTCCAGTATTGGAGAAATCGATCCAAGTGATCGGAACGCAGTCCAATCACTTGGAACCAGGTACGGGGTCTGCCCAAAGGGGCGGAAAGCCCCTGGGGACTATAAAGTAGAGTCTCCAAGTTCAAATCGTCCTTCTTGGCAGGGTCATTCAGCAGCGAACCAACCCTTGACAGTGAACTGCCTAAGCTGCCGCATCAACCAAGTAAGTCTCCAGTCAACGCATGCTACGGGATAGGCGCTCCTAGCTACCAGTCCATACCAGCTTTTGAATCCTGCAGGCTCAGAATCGAACGAAAGGCCATTTGTTCCCCTGACCTGGTGGGCCAGTTCCAAAGCTAAGTATAGGCCTTTTAGTGATAGAGATAGCCTAGTAAGTAGAGTTTTATGCATGAGTAGTGATTGACTGTGTATAATAAATGTGTTTTGATTTGAATCTTACTAATTGGTGTGTCGAGTTATTGATCAGTACTTGAACTTGAACCTCGTGGCGGTATCATAAAGACACCTGGCGACTCTAGAGCAAAGGTTATAGAAACAGAGCAAATTAAGTAAAGACGCAACGGGCAACATTTAAGAGCCAACCAAAAGTTAGCAATAGATTATGCTGCCCGCTTTCCCCAGGCAGTGGGAGGTGTAAAAGGAGTCAGTGGATGGGAGGCAGGTTCGTGTGATGGACTGGGCGGTGTTCACGACTGTCTGAAGTTTCTTGCGGTCCTGGGCAGAGCAGTTGCCATAGCAGGCTGTGATGCAGCCAGATAGGATATCTCCTCTTTATCAATTTTAAATCCTTCAAGTATCTGAACTAATTCCTCTTTCACTACGATCTGCACAGCATTTTCTTCCTAGGTAAAGATGGAAGCAAAGCATTCATTTACTACCCCAGCCATGCCATAACCTCCATGCCTAAATCTACTTTTTGATCCCTAAACAGCCCACTCCTCTTTTATTTTATTACTTCTTGGGATCTCTGATTTGCTGGCTGGGCCAGCATTTATTGACCCATCCCTAATTGCCCTTTAGAATATGATGGTGAATTGCCTTCTTGAAACACTGAAGTCAATGTGGTGTAGGTAGACCCACAGTACTGTTAGGAAGGCATTCCAGGATTTTAACCCGGTAACAGTGGTGGAACAGTGATATATTTCCAATTCAGGATGGTGAGTGGCTTGGAGTGGAATTTCTAGGTGGCAATGTTTTCAAATATTTGCTACCCTTATCCTTTCACCATTTATATGCCTATGAAGACTTTTGCATTCCTTTTTATGTCTGCTGCCAGTCTCTTGTCATACTCCCGCTTTACTTCGCTTACTTGCTTTCTCAGTTACCTTTCATATTCTGCCTGTTTCTAATTGTACTATCCACCTGACATCTGTTGAGAGCTCATTTTTTTCTGCTTCAACTTAATCTCTATTTCTTTCAGCATCCAAGGCATCCATCTGAAATTGATAACCCTACCTTTTCCAATTGTGAGAATGTACCATGACTCTATTTGAACTCTCTCTTCTTTGAAGGCAGCACATTGTTCACTTCCAGATTTCCCTGCTTTGATACAAATTTACCTGGGCCAGATCCATTCTGCGAGCAAGAAATAGCAATGATACAATCCGACAGAAAGTACTTCACCTAACTACACCAGTAAAAGAAAGTTCGAAGAAAGTTGCATGGTTAGTCCTTCAAATAAAGCTGGGGAAAGGGGCGTTGTGATGGGGGGTGGGGGGGGGGGGGGTGATGGTGAGGTTCTCTCATACAACTGGGAATGATTAAGAGAGGGCACTGTCAGGGCTGTCTGATTAAAAATGGCAAACCATGTGCCAAATTAGCATTCCCACGCTCACACCTAGTCTACTCAATCTCTCCTCCTAGGAAACAGTTATCTCAGAAACCAGCCCAGTGAACTGAAGATGCTGCAGGCCACAGTGCAGAAGGAGACTATTCGGCCCATTGAGTCTGTACCGACCCTTCGCATTAGCACTCAGAACCCTGTAACCTAGTCTGCACATCTTTGGACTGTGAGAGGAAACCGGAGCACCTGGAGGAAACCCATGTAAACACGCGGAGAATGTACAAACTACACACAGACAGTGACCCAAGGCCGGAATTGAAACCGGCGCTGTGAGGCAGCAATGCTAACCACTGTGCCACCATGCCGCTCATATCTCAGCTGTGCCCCAGGGAGCAATGTGGTGGTGTTCTGTCACCACCACAACTTTATTTCGACAGGCTTCAGCTCTTTAAGAAACATTTTGTCTTTGAATTTTGCAGATTGCAATCCTTACATGTGTTGTAGTTTTAGGGTAAGGGAGAATGAGAGTATAGAGGTCAGGAGCACAGATTTGACGTCGCAGGAGGGGGCCAGTGTTCAGGTAGGTGGGTTGAAGTGTGTCTACTTCAATGCCAGGAGTATACGAAACAAGGTAGGGGAACTGGCAGCATGGGTTGGTACCTGGGACTTCGATGTTGTGGCCATTTCGGAGACATGGATAGAGCAGGGACAGGAATGGATGTTGCAGGTTCCGGGGTTTAGGTGTTTTAGTAAGCTCAGAGAAGGAGGCAAAAGAGGGGGAGGTGTGGCGCTGCTAGTCAAGAGCAGTATTACGGTGGCGGAGAGGATGCTAGATGGGGACTCTTCTTCCGAGGTAGTATGGGCTGAAGTTAGAAACAGGAAAGGAGAGGTCACCCTGTTGGGAGTTTTTTATAGGCCTCCTAATAGTTCTAGGGATGTAGAGGAAAGGATGGCGAAGATGATTCTGGATAAGAGCGAAAGTAACAGGGTAGTTATTATGGGAGACTTTAACTTTCCAAATATTGACTGGAAAATATATAGTTCGAGTACAATAGATGGGTCGTTTTTTGTACAGTGTGTGCAGGAGGGTTTCCTGAAACAATATGTTGACAGGCCAACAAGAGGCGAGGCCACGTTGGATTTGGTTTTGGGTAATGAACCAGGCCAGGTGTTGGATTTGGAGGTAGGAGAGCACTTTGGGGACAGTGACCACAATTCGGTGACGTTTACGTTAATGATGGAAAGGGATAAGTATACACCGCAGGGCAACAGTTATAGCTGGGGGAAGGGCAATTATGATGCCATTAGACGTGACTTGGGGGGGATAAGGTGGAGAAGTAGGCTGCAAGTGTTGGGCACACTGGATAAGTGGGGCTTGTTCAAGGATCAGCTACTGCGTGTTCTTGATAAGTATGTACCGGTCAGGCAGGGAGGAAGGCGTCGAGCGAGGGAACCGTGGTTTACCAAGGAAGTGGAATCTCTTGTTAAGAGGAAGAAGGAGGCCTATGTGAAGATGAGGTGTGAAGTTTCAGTTGGGGCGATGGATAGTTACAAGGTAGCGAGGAAGGATCTAAAGAGAGAGCCTAGACGAGCAAGGAGGGGACATGAGAAGTATTTGGCAGGAAGGATCAAGGAAAACCCAAAAGCTTTCTATAGGTATGTCAGGAATAAGCGAATGACTAGGGAAAGAGTAGGACCAGTCAAGGACAGGGATGGGAAATTGTGTGTGGAGTCTGAAGAGATAGGCGAGATACTAAATAAATATTTTTCGTCAGTATTCACTCAGGAAAAAGATAATGTTGTGGAGGAGAATGCTGAGCCCCAGGCTAATAGAATAGATGGCATTGAGGTACGTAGGGAAGAGGTGTTGGCAATTCTGGACAGGCTGAAAATAGATAAGTCCCCGGGACCTGATGGGATTTATCCTAGGATTCTCTGGGAGGCCAGGGAAGAGATTGCTGGACCTTTGGCTTTGATTTTTATGTCATCATTGGCTACAGGAATAGTGCCAGAGGACTGGAGGACAGCAAATGTGGTCCCTTTGTTCAAAAAGGGGAGCAGAGACAACCCCGGCAACTATAGACCGGTGAGCCTCACGTCTGTAGTGGGTAAAGTCTTGGAGGGGATTATAAGAGACAAGATTTATAATCATCTAGATAGGAATAATATGATCAGGGATAGTCAGCATGGCTTTGTGAAGGGTAGGTCATGCCTCACAAACCTTATTGAGTTCTTTGAGAAGGTGACTGAACAGGTAGATGAGGGTAGAGCAGTTGATGTGGTGTATATGGATTTCAGCAAAGCGTTTGATAAGGTTCCCCACGGTAGGCTATTGCAGAAAATACGGAGGCTGGGGATTGAGGGTGATTTAGAGATGTGGATCAGAAATTGGCTAGCTGAAAGAAGACAGAGGGTGGTGGTTGATGGGAAATGTTCAGAATGGAGTACAGTCACAAGTGGAGTACCACAAGGATCTGTTCTGGGGCCGTTGCTGTTTGTCATTTTTATCAATGACCTAGAGGAAGGCGCAGAAGGGTGGGTGAGTAAATTTGCAGACGATACTAAAGTCGGTGGTGTTGTCGATAGTGTGGAAGGATGTAGCAGGTTACAGAGGGATATAGATAAGCTGCAGAGCTGGGCTGAGAGGTGGCAAATGGAGTTTAATGTAGAGAAGTGTGAGGTGATTCACTTTGGAAGGAATAACAGGAATGCGGAATATTTGGCTAATGGTAAAGTTCTTGAAAGTGTGGATGAGCAGAGGGATCTAGGTGTCCATGTACATAGATCCCTGAAAGTTGCCACCCAGGTTGATAGGGTTGTGAAGAAGGCCTATCGAGTGTTGGCCTTTATTGGTAGAGGGATTGAGTTCCGGAGTCAGGAGGTCATGTTGCAGCTGTACAGAACTCTGGTTCGGCCGCATTTGGAGTATTGCGTACAGTTCTGGTCACCGCATTATAGGAAGGACGTGGAGGCTTTGGAGCGGGCGCAGAGGAGATTTACCAGGATGTTGCCTGGTATGGAGGGAAAATCTTATGAGGAAAGGCTGATGGACTTGAGGTTGTTTTCGTTGGAGAGAAGAAGGTTAAGAGGAGACTTAATAGAGGCATACAAAATGATCAGGGGGTTAGATAGGGTGGACAGTGAGAGCCTTCTCCCGCGGATGGAAATGGCTGGCACGAGGGGACATAACTTTAAACTGAGGGGTAATAGATATAGGACAGAGGTCAGAGGTAGGTCCTTTACGCAAAGAGTAGTGAGGCCGTGGAATGCCCTACCTGCTACAGTAGTGAACTCGCCAACATTGAGGGCATTTAAAAGTTTATTGGATAAACATATGGATGATAATGGCATCGTGTAGGTTAGATGGCTTTTGTTTCGGTGCAACATCGTGGGCCGAAGGGCCTGTACTGCGCTGTATTGTTCTATGTTCTATGTTCTATGTGTGCAGCACAGGCCGAGGCCTCTAAGGCAGCTTTGCCTGTATTGAAAGAAAGAGGTTGGACTTATAGCATTAAATTTGTCACCGTTGCTCCCTGGCACATGTTCAGCAATATTTTGGTCCAACACAACCCCCCTTTTTTTGTAAAATCCCAGCTACTACCTCCGATGATCCTGGGAGCTTCTGCCGCACTCCATTACAGGGAAGTTACAAATTTTGAAGTCAATCCAGAAGATTGGCCCTCTCCATTCCATTAAGCAGACTAAAATGGAGTCAGTAGTCTCACCCACCCCTTGCCTGTTTTCCTGAATGTCATTTTGAGTGGCCTCCTTCCATGCTGTGTCATTCGATGATTCTATGACATACAAGCTAAATCACACCACGCAGTTTATATCAAAAACCGTGTCGAAGCAAACTGTGCAGTGCAAGCGTCTTTTCATTATTCTAGGTTAATTGTTTGTTGGAACATTGGTCTCAAGTTCTCTGTTCCAGGTTTTGTCATTTGTTTTCATGCGGTGTGCTTCAACAATTCTTCCTCATAATATAAATAGGTGGCAAAACGCAATTTGCCTTTTGCTAAATGATACCCTGATGATATTTGTTGCTTGACCTGGAGGAACCTCATTGAATTTTCCAAGTCAAAGCATTTCCTGAGCCATGACTAATAATGTGTTGCCGGATGTATAACCACCTTAAAAAAAATGACCTGTGGCTATGCTGAAGTGAACAAACTTCAACTGAACATTATCCAGCTGTTGCGAGGTTTTTCTTTGCGAGCTGAGGTCAATTTGTCTCCTTCTTGTCAATTCTGAGTGCACTTGGGTCACATACGTTGAAGGTGTTGCTCAAACCCGTAAAACAACAGGCTCAAGTCGGGCACTGATTAAATTCTGAGCCGCAAAACAACTAAAAATGAGTGGATTTGTCTGTTTTGTGGATCATTAAAAAAACTAACAGGATTGCGGCCTTGGCTGTACCTCAGCTGTGGCAATGGCAATATTCTTTACAAATCTGCTTTGATTACTTACAGGCAAGGACTTGTAAAGACAGCCAATGAACTGTGTCACCAATCACAGTACAGCCAATCCATGCTTGCCAATATGAAATAAAAGTGTAGCAAGGTCAGGCAGGGTATTATGTTTTTTACTTTTTAATTTCTCTTTCTCATTTCATTGTGGTTGGTTTCACTCATCCCTACCAGGGCAGCACGGTGGCGCAGTGGTTAGCACTGCTGCATCACGGTGCCGAGGACCCGGGTTCGTTGCCGGCCCCAGGTTATTGTCCGTGTAGAGTTTGTTTATTCCCCCCGTGTGTGAGTGGGTCTCAACCCACAACCCAAAGATGTGCAGGGTAGGTAGATTGGCCGCACTAAATTGCCCCTCAATTGGAAAAAATAATTGGGTACTCTAAATTAAAAAAAGAAAAAAGATTACTCATGCCTCCCATTTCAACTGTGCACCATTTGTCTTGCTTAGAGGCTGAACGTACAACCTGTTCCCTGCTTCTCGCTGTATAACTAGTTTCAAGAGTTATATGTGTGTGTGTGTGTATTTGATTCTCCCCTGCGGGGAAATTCTTTGACTCCGGTGGGCTGGCTGATGTTCCCGGAGATCCGTTAGTGTATCTGTTTGCAACGCTCCCCATGTCTTTAGTCTCACATGACCGCCTTATATTGTTTTCAATGAGCATAAACAAATGGCACAGTTTTTAAGTGATCTTGTTTGCAGTGAGGTAGCAATTGGAAACAAATTTAGAAATTGAATTCCTGAAATTAATCTGTAAAAATTAATAAATGTCCTACAAAAGTAAAATACTGCAGATGCTGGAAATCTGAAATAAACACAGAAAGTGCTGGAAAAACTCAGCAGTTCTGGCAGCGTGACGGGAGAAACAGAGTTGATGGCCAAAACCTTCTGTCCTTGTTCACGGCTGGGACTTTCCGGTGATGCTGAAAGTGAAAGGCGTTCTGGATGGAACGCCAAATTCTCCAGTCTCCTTTGCAACAAGTCCCACCATGTGCGAGACCGGAGAATTCCGCCTGATGTTTTGAGTCAGATATGACTCTTTTTCAGAATTCTTATATATATATATATATAGAATAGAAATCTATAGGGTTAGATTTTCCAGTTCCCCCCGCCGCGGGAATTGTCTCAGGTGGGACGGACAGCCTGAGGTACCGGTTAAAGGTACCTCGGGTGGGATTTTCCAATCGAGGGGAGAGTGTGAGCAGAACATCCTGCCCATAGGATATTCTACTTGGCTCTATGATGCTGATTTTTAAAAATTCTTTCATTGGACATGGGTGTCGCTAGCAAGGCAAGTATCTATTGCCAATCCTAATTGCCCTTCAGAAGTTGGTGATGAGCAACCTTCTTGAACCACTGCAGTCTATGTGGTATAGGTACACACCACAGTGCTGTTAGGGAGGGAGTTCCAAGATTTTGATCCAGCTTCAATGAAGGAACAGAAACGTATTTCCAAGTCAGGATGGTGGGTGGCTTGGATGGGAACTTGCAAATGGTGATGTTCCCATGTGTCTGCTGCCCTTGTCCTTCTAGATGGTAGAGGTTGCGGGTTTGGAAGGTGATGTCAAAGGTGCCTTGGTGAGTTGCTGCTGTGTATTAGGTTAATCCCAGAGCTGATGTGGTTGGATTAAGAGGAGAGGTTGAGTAGACTGGGACTGTACTTGTTGGAATTTAGAAGGATGCGGGGGGGATCTTATAGAAACATATAAAATTATGAAGCGAATAGATAGAATAGATGCGGGCAGGTTGTTTCCACTGGCGGGTGAAAGCAGAACTAGGGGGCATAGCCTCAAAATAAGGGGAAGTAGATTTAGGACTGAGTTTAGGAGGAACTTCTTCACCCAAAGGGTTGTGAGTCTATTCATTGCCCAGTGAAGCAATTGAGGCTCCTTCAATAAATGTTTTCAAGATAAAGTTAGATAGTTTTTTTAAGAATAATGGGATTAAGGGTTATGGTGTTCGGGCCGGAAAGTGGAGCTGAGTCCAAAAAAGATTAGCCATGATCTCATTGAATGACGGAGCAGGCTCGAGGGGCCAGGTGGCCTGAATCTGCTCCTAGTTCTTATGCTCTTATGTATCTTGTAGATGGTACACACGGCTGCTACTGGGCGCCAGTGGTGTTGGGAGTGGATTTGATAGTATTGGAAGGGGTGCTAAACAAGAGGGCTGCTTTTCACTGGGGGATGTCAAGCTTCTTGAGTGTTGTTGGAGCGATACATATCCAGGCAAGTGAGGAGTATTCCATCACACTCCTGACTTGTGCCTTGTAGGTGGTGGGTAGGCCTTGAGCAGTCAGGAAGTGAGTTACTCACCACAGAGTTCCTAGCTTCCATCCTTATTTTGTAGCCACAGTATTTATATGGCTAGTCCAGTTCAGTTTCTGGTCAATCCCCAGGATATTGCCACTGGGAGATTCAGCGATGGTAATGCCATTGAATACCAAGGGGAGATGGTTACACGCTGGCTTGTTAGAGATGGTAAGTGCCTGGCACTTGTGTGGCGTGAATGTTACTTGCCACCTATCAGCCGAGGCCTGAATGTTGTCCAGGTCTTGCTGCAAATGTGATCGCTTGAGCATCTGAGGAGTCAGGAATAGTGCTAAATATTGTTCAATCATCAGTGAACATCCCCAATTCTCACCTTATAATAGAGGGAGGGTTTTGTTATGAAGCAGTTGAAGATGGTTGGGCCTAGGACACTACCCTGAGGAAATCCTGCATTGATGCCCCGGGACTGAGATGATTGACCTCCAACAACCACAACCATCTTCCTTTGTGCCAGGTATGACTCCAACCAGTGGAGAGCTTTCCCCGTGATTTTCTCCATTCCTCCAATTTTGCGAGGGATCTTTGATGCCATACTTTGACAAATGCGGTCTTGATTCTCACCTCACCCTGGAGTTCAGCTCTTTTCTCCATGTTTGGACAGTGGCTCGAATGAGGCCAGGAGTTGAGTGGCCCTGGCAGAACCCAAACTCGGCATCTGAGAGCAGATTGTTTCTGGGTAAGTGCTGCTCGATAGCACTGTCAACGACTCCTTCCATCACTTCACTGATTGAGTGTAGACTCATGTGGCGGTGATTGGCTGGGTTCGATTTGGCCTGCTTTTTGTGCACAGGACATACCTGAGCAATTTTCCTCATGGCTGGGTAGATGCCAGTGTTGTAGCTGTACTGGAACACTTTGGCTAGGGGCGCGGCAAGTTCTGAGTTCAAGTCTTCAGAACTATTGCTGGAATGTTATCAGGGTCCTTAGCCTTTGCAGTATCCAGTGCCTTCAGCCATTTCTTGATATTATGTGAAGTGAATCGAAATTGGCTGAAAACTGGGATCTGTGATGCTGGGGACCTCCGGAGATGGCCTGTTGCTCATATTAATGGTCAAATGCTTACTCTGTTTGCATAATATTTTTTAATCTGCTATTATACCAGAGCCATTTAAAATAAAGAGTCATGGAGGTCAACAGCACAGAAAAGGCCCTTCGGCCCATTGCGTCTGCACCGATATAGAAAGTAACATCTATGTTAAAACAGCAGAGAAATCTTTGTGGTCATATGTTAATATTGTCGCCATTAACTCTTAGATTTTAGCTTGATACACACTCAAATTACACAGCATACTCAGTGACACTGGAGCCAACTGCAGAACATTTACTATTTGCATGGTTGAGATCAGCTAACACAGTACAGTTCAAGAATCAAAGTCGGAGGGGCAGCACTGTGGCACAGTGGGTTAGCCCTGCTGCCTCACGGCGACGAGGTCCCAGGTTCAATCCCGGCTCTGGGTCACTGTCTGTGTGGAGTTTGCACATCTTCCCGTGTTTGCATGGGTTTCATCCCCACAACCCAAAGATATGCAGGCTAGGTGGATTGGCCACGCTAAATTGCCCCTTAATCGGAAAAAATGAATTGGGTACTCTAAATTTATTTTTAAAAAGAAATCAAATGAAAATCGCTTAGTCACAAGTAGGCTTCAAATGAAGTTACTGAGAAAAGCCAAGTCGGGGCCTTCCTAGTATGTAAGACATTGCTCTGTGTAGCGTAGATACTGAAGGAACCTTCAGGGACATTCTTCATAAAGATCATTTTTTAACGTTACTAAGTCAGCCCTTGTGGATAGCAAAGATATTTGTCCCAAATACTTTGGGGGGTTGTTTTTTTTGACAATGATCTGTGCAATGTGGTTTGACAGGCAAACTTTCAGCATGGCATTCCTGCACCCAAAAACAGAGTTGCTCAGTGTGAACCTTTGAGTGTGTTTAGATCCAATATCAAGAAGAACAAAGAAACAGCCACATACAAGTCCAAATAAGGAGAAATCTTTTCAAAGCCCCCTTTAACAGTTGCTGTAAAAGTACATTTCATACGATGTAATTCTAGATGACTTTCTATGAGTTTTTTTCCAAGCATTACACGCAGGACTGAATAGGATTACATAGAAACAGAATTCCACAAATGCCTTGGGTTCGCAGGATATGAAACTTAAACTGCTGTAAAAAAACAAAATTGATGGTATTTGAGGAATCCCCTTTACCCTATGGGCAGTGCCAGGGGTAAATAAATAATTTCCCTCTAACAGTTACCATCCAAAGCTTTAAACTATCGCCAGGGAGAAAGAAGAAAGATGGGGGAGTCTCTCTCGCACTCTCTTCACACTAACCTTTCACAGTGCAACACTGGGCTTAGACTGAATCTGTTTTCACTGTCCAGAATGTGGATTTTATAATCATTCATACAAGGACAGAGCGGATCAGAAAATTGGACAAGCAGTCTTTAGCCATGCTTCACACCAGATTAATTCTCGCCATTTTCTGTCCAGCTGTATTTTGTAGGCTGTATTTCTTTTTGCAGACATTTTATGCCATCAGAGGCAATTTTGACCTTAGCTGGTCAGTGGAACCCAGGTGGGTGGGCAATTAAAATTTGGCAGGTCACAAGGTCACCATTGAAGAATATCCTGAAAGCTGATGGGACACTTCTCTTCATTTGTATGTTGGTTCTCGATAATGTAAAAGAGCTAAATCATCTTGCCAGGCCCTTCAGACTTGATTATCTCTACTGCTATGCACCTAGCAACCTAGTCAGTCATGAATGTGAGTATGTACTTGATGCAAAGGTCACAAATGGATTAGGAAAACATGCTTACCTCATTTGGAGAATTTTGTAGCTCAGAAAGAGGCCACTTCACCCCTTGTACCCATTCTAGTCCCATTCATGCTCCACTTTCCTCAGAATCCATTGAATCAACATGCTGCAGAAAGAGGCCATTCGGCCCATTGAATCTGCGCTCCAAAAGAGAACTCTACCTAAGCCCACACCCCCGCCTTATCCCCACAACCCATATCCCATGCATTGATCATGGCCAATCCACCTAACATACACATCTTTGGGCTGTGGGAGGAAACGGAGCACTGAGAGGAAACTAACATAGATGCGGGGAGAATCTTTTGAACTGTCCTTCAAATATTTTCCACTTTCGTTTTAAAATCTGTTACTCATTCTTTGCCCGCCACTTACTGATAGGGCATTACTTTTTCTCTAATAATTTTTTCTGGAAACGTAATTTTCCCTAACCTCATCCTTAATTCAATTGGCGATGATCTTAAACACACACCTCTTAGTTTCTAACTTGTGAAGCAGTAAAAAGTGTTCTTGCCTATGTATCTGTCAAAAAGCACCTCAAACATATCTTTAACCTTCTTCCTTCTATTGTCAAGAGTTTTTCCTCATAACCTATCCCTGTAATTTCTTTGTAAATGTCTTCTTTTTGGGCTTTGCATCCTTTTAAGACTATCCCCAACAACATCACCCCATACAGGCCTCTCCTCTCTCACAGACCTCAGGCTTATCTTCTGTCCTATTTCCAGTGCTTTCATCTCTGAGCAGGACTGTTTTTTTCTGTTGTCTATATCTTTGTATATGTATGATCTAAGCTCGATATTCTTTTATCCCTTGGATGGAGTTATGTTTACTTGTCTTCTATTTTATCTGTCTACATAAAGAGAACCTAACAGCACAGCTCAATGTTTCCTAATTTGCTTCATTTTCTCTTCCATAATGTGCACATACATAGTTGTGATTTCTCTTGGGCCTCCACGTGTGTAAACTACTCCTAAAACTGCAACCTATCTCTCATAAAAAATGCAGCAAGTTCAATCTGCCCAGACCCACTTCCTTTGAGGTAGGCAGCATGTAAACTTCATGCCATCTCCTTGTTTGCATCATTGCAACATGCAGCCTTGTGTGACTGGCACTGCAGGCTGCACACACAACTGGGGCTCTGACAACATGTGGGGCTAGTACATATTCCAACTAGCCTCCGGTTGAAGGGATGTTGCTCTGAATCAATGGAAGCTAATGTTGACTGTCATTGCTGCAATTGGAGAGAAGGGAAATAAAACACTGGGGCAGTGAGTTGGCTCTGCAATCCACCGATGAACAAGAGGAGAGCTGCATGTTTCCACGGGGAGTTAGGACGCCCTCAAGGACTGCACTTTGAAAGGAATGGGAGAAGGTGGCCAGGGGGGGCCAACTCCCGGAGTCAGGCCCAGCAGACCCGAGTGCCAAAGAAGTTTAATGACCTTGCGAGTGTTGTTAAGGTCAGTGATTGCATCTTCAAAGGATCTCATACCAACTGCTCCACCCAACCATCCACACTGCTCAATGTACCCATCCCCATCACTCATCTAGCAGAACTCAGGTCTCAATTCTACAACACTGTAAGTTTTTTTAGGGGTTTTTAATCTCCAAATCTGTCCACTCAATATTTTTTTTGAGGCATTAACCATTCAGGCAATAGGAAACAACCTAATGATGCAACTCAGGAACATTTATTAAGCAACAAAAATAGTACCTAGCAAATTAGCAGCAACTAAACTGGCTCGACGTGGTTCTTGCTCCCCGATTCAGCCTGAGGTGTGAGGTGACACATGGTCTTCTATCTCTCGCAATCAGTTCTGTGGTTGTCGTCTCCCAGCAGGAAAGCAAACCCTAAGATGTAAGGGGCTGGATTTTCCGATTCTGAGGCTATGTCCTCACACCGGCGTAGAAACAGTGGCGTTTTACGACTGAACATTTGGCGCAAAATGGCCACCGATCCTCTATTTGGCTGGGGGCTAGTATGCCGACAGCATAGAGCACCCGGCTCTAGCTGCCGATATGGCCCGGAGAATTGCCAGGTCCGTGGTCGCGCATGCGCACAGCGGTGACCTGCAGTGGCCGCGCCGTGCAACACGCGCCGGCCACACTCTGACCCGGCCTGAAAAATATTTCCCCCCCCCCTTTGGCTGGCTCACGAGCCCCGGACCACCCTGCAACAGTGGCTCCAGGCCCTGACAAAGTTCCCCCTGCCGCAGATCGGCTCTCCCCCGCCTGTGGCAGCGCTGGACTGAGTCCACAGCCGCCCCGCCGAGTTCCCGACGGATGATAGCACACGCGACCGACTCCGTTGGGAGCTCGGCCGCTCAGGGGCAGAGCATCGGGGGGAGTGAGCCTCAGGCAACGTCCGGAGGCCGTCGTTACAGCGTGGCGTACTGGTGTGGCAGAGCATCACAAAAGTGGTGCCGCCTCTGATTTGGTCGGAAATGGGTATACTCCGGCTGATCGGCGAACGCAATTCCAGCGTCGGCGACCGGAGAATCCAGCCCAAGATATCCGAACCACAATCCATGTGCATCATTAGTCCCGTTTTGGATTCTGATTGGCTCGGTCAGTACATGATCAATTTCTGATTAGATTAGTTGGTGCATCACATCATCTATTCTGTTAAGTACTCTTCAGTCCACTCTCATTAACAGTCCATCTCCCTGTTGTTTTATGAAATGTTGTGACTTTCTACTGAGATTACGAGCCTTAAGGTCATTTCAGAATCAGCATTTACATTTGGCGTTTGCTTATTTGAGATAAGAGAGCCTGGTGTCTAGCATGACTGATTAACATTTAGACTCATTAACCCTAACATTTAATTGATATCTAGGTGTCTTGCAGAATTCTTATCTGCCTGTGTTTGGTAGAAGTTAATTCAAAAAATAGTAAAGGAGTGCAGAATATATTCTGTACATAGCCTGGCAGAAATTACAAAGTTACAGACGTTATATAAAGTTTATGTAAATGTGTAGAAAAATCAGTGTCTAGGGATGCTGCTGCGTTAAACTTTTTAATTATAAATTTAGACTACCCTATTATTTTATTTCCAATTAAGGGGCAATTTAGTGTGGCCAATCCACCTACCCTGCACATCTTTGGGTTGTGGGGGTGAAACACACGCAAACACAGGGGGAATGTGAAAACTCCACACAGCCAGTAGCCCAGGGTCGGGATTTGAACCGGGTCCTCAGCACTGTAGGCAGCAGTACTAACCACTGCGCCACATGCCGCCCTCCTGCTGCATTAAACTTAAGGTGAGAAGATACAGGCACGAGATACATCGGAATATATTGCATGTTCATAAAGAATGAAAGGTCAGAAAAATTATAGCTATGAAAATTGATTACAGAACTTAACTGAATGGTTACATATTTACAATACAACAAGTTAAAAAGACTAAACTAGTCCTGATAAACTGTTTAGAATCTTGCAGTTGAGTCTCTGTCCGCGAGAGAACCTGAGAACATCTCAGAAGGTAAGCAAGTGATTTTTACTTTTATACCTTTTTTCAAATTGTGTGTGTCGGGGGGGACAGAAAAGCTGTGACCTGAGTGGCTGGTTGGGATTCTAACCTAATTTTTTTTTTTTTGACTATTTGGGAACTAATTAAACATAACTTAATTATAATTTAGAGGATATCTAAGCCAGAGATCGGAGGATATTATAGTTAGCTATCGCATTTCTATTAGAAATCTAGTGCTAGGAAACAGATAGTTGACAGTAACTTTGTAATTTAAAAAAAAAGTATTTATTAAAAAAAAAAGACAAATTTTAATTTTAATTAATTGACGCAATGTCAGTTAGAGGGGTGCTGTGCTCTGACTGTGAGATGTGGCAGGTCCGGGAGGCTTCCAGCGTCCTGGATGGCTTCATCTGCAGAAAGTGCACCCAACTGCAGCTCCTCACAGACCGCATGGTTCGGTTGGAGCAGCAATTGGATGCACTTAGGAGCATGCAGGTGGCGGAAAGCGTCATAGATCGCAGTTATGTAAGTGTGGTCACACCCAAGGTGCAGGCAGAGAAATGGGTGACCACCAGAAAGGGCAGGCAGTCAGTGCAGGAATCCCCTGTGGTTGTCCCCCTCTCGAACAGATATACCCCTTTGGATACTGTCGGGGGGGATAGCCTATCAGGGGAAAACAGCAGCAGCCAGAGCAGTGGCACCACGGCTGGCTCTGATGTTCAGAAGGGAGGGTCAAAGCGCAGAAGAGTAATAGTTATAGGGGACTCTATAGTCAGGGGAACAGATAGGCGCTTCTGTGGACGTGAAAGAGACTCCAGGATGGTATGTTGCCTCCCTGGTGCCAGGGTCCAGGATGTCTCCGAACGGGTAGAGGGAATCCTGAAGGGGGAGGGCAAACAGGTAGAGGTCGTTGTACATATTGGTACTAACGACATAGGCAGGAAGAGGCATGAGGTCCTGCAGCAGGAGTTCAGGGAGCTAGGCAGAAAGTTAAAAGACAGGACCTCGAGGGTTGTAATCTCGGGATTACTCCCTGTGCCACGTGCCAGTGAGGCTAGAAATAGGAAGATAGAGCAGACAAACACGTGGCTAAACAGCTGGTGTAGGAGGGAGGGTTTCGGTTATCTGGACCACTGGGAGCTCTTCCGGGGCAGGTGTGACCTGTATAAGATGGACGGGTT
Organism: Scyliorhinus torazame; assembly: GCF_047496885.1. Lineage (NCBI taxonomy): Eukaryota > Metazoa > Chordata > Chondrichthyes > Carcharhiniformes > Scyliorhinidae > Scyliorhinus > Scyliorhinus torazame. Next base: position 40,913,081 of record NC_092714.1, on the reverse strand, counting down.
GCATCTAAACCGGAGAGGCATAAATATCCTGGCCGCGGGATTTGCTAGTGTCACACGGGAGGGTTTAAACTAGTATGGCAGGGGGGTGGGCACGGGAGCAATAGGTCAGAAGGTGAGAGCGTTGAGGGAGAACTAGGGAATATGGACAGTGTGGCTCTGAGGCAGAGCAGACGGGGAGAAGTTGCTGAACACAGCGGGTCTGGTGGCCTGAAGTGCATATGTTTTAATGCAAGGAGCATTACGGGTAAGGCAGATGAACTTAGAGCTTGGATTACTACTTGGAACTATGATGTTGTTGCCATTACAGAGACCTGGTTGAGGGAAGGGCAGGATTGGCAGCTAAACGTTCCAGGTTTTAGATGTTTCAGGTGGGATAGAGGGGGATGTAAAAGGGGAGGCGGAGTTGCGCTACTTGTTCAGGAGAGTATCACAGCTATACAGCGAGAGGACACCTCAGAGGGCAGTGAGGCTATATGGGTAGAGATCAGGAATAAGAAGGGTGCAGTCACAATGTTGGGGGTATACTACAGGCCTCCCAACAGCCAGCGGGAGATAGAGGAGCAGATAGGTAGACAGATTTTGGAAAAGAGTAAAAACAACAGGGTTGTGGTGATGGGAGACTTCAACTTCCCCAATATTGACTGGGACTCACTTAGTGCCAGGGGCTTAGACGGGGCAGAGTTTGTAAGGAGCATCCAGGAGGGCTTCTTAAAACAATATGTAAACAGTCCAACTAGGGAAGAGGCGGTACTGGACCTGGTATTGGGGAATGAGCCCGGCCAGGTGGTAGATGTTTCAGTAGGGGAGCATTTCGGTAACAGTGACCACAATTCAGTAAGTTTTAAAGTACTGGTGGACAAGGATAAGAGTGGTCCGAGGATGAATGTGCTAAATTGGGGGAAGGCTAATTATAACAATATTAGGCGGGAACTGAAGAGCATAGATTGGGGGCGGATGTTTGAGGGCAAATCAACATCTGACATGTGGGAGGCTTTCAAGTGTCAGTTGATAGGAATACAGGACAGGCATGTTCCTGTGAGGAAGAAAGACAAATACGGCAATTTTCGGGAACCTTGGATGACGAATGATATTGTAGGCCTCGTCAAAAAGAAAAAGGAGGCATTTGTCAGGGCTAAAAGGCTGGGAACAGACGAAGCCTGTGTGGCATATAAGGAAAGTAGGAAGGAACTTAAGCAGGGAGTCAGGAGGGCTAGAAGGGGTCATGAAAAGTCATTGGCAAATAGGGTTAAGGAAAATCCCAAGGCTTTTTACACGTACATAAAAAGCAAGAGGGTAGCCAGGGAAAGGGTTGGCCCACTGAAGGATAGGCAAGGGAATCTATGTGTGGAGCCAGAGGAAATGGGCGAGGTACTAAATGAATACTTTGCATCAGTATTCACCAAAGAGAAGGAATTGGTAGATGTTGAGTCTGGAGAAGGGGGTGTAGATAGCCTGGGTCACATTGTGATCCAAAAAGACGAGGTGTTGGGTGTCTTAAAAAATATTAAGGTAGATAAGTCCCCAGGGCCGGATGGGATCTACCCCAGAATACTGAAGGAGGCTGGAGAGGAAATTGCTGAGGCCTTGACAGAAATCTTTGGATCCTCGCTGTCTTCAGGGGATGTCCCGGAGGACTGGAGAATAGCCAATGTTGTTCCTCTGTTTAAGAAGGGTGGCAGGGATAATCCCGGGAACTACAGGCCGGTGAGCCTTACTTCAGTGGTAGGGAAATTACTGGAGAGAATTCTTCGAGACAGGATCTACTCCCATTTGGAAGCAAATGGACGTATTAGTGAGAGGCAGCACGGTTTTGTGAAGGGGAGGTCGTGTCTCACTAACTTGATAGAGTTTTTCGAGGAGGTCACTAAGATGATTGATGCAGGTAGGGCAGTAGATGTTGTCTATATGGACTTCAGTAAGGCCTTTGACAAGGTCCCTCATGGTAGACTAGTACAAAAGGTGAAGTCACACGGGATCAGGGGTGAACTGGCAAGGTGGATACAGAACTGGCTAGGCCATAGAAGGCAGAGGGTAGCAATGGAGGGATGCTTTTCTAATTGGAGGGCTGTGACCAGTGGTGTTCCACAGGGATCAGTGCTGGGACCTTTGCTCTTTGTAGTATATATAAATGATTTGGAGGAAAATGTAACTGGTCTGATTAGTAAGTTTGCAGACGACACAAAGGTTGGTGGAATTGCGGATAGCGATGAGGACTGTCTGTGGATACAGCAGGATTTAGATTGTCTGGAGACTTGGGCGGAGAGATGGCAGATGGAGTTTAACCTGGACAAATGTGAGGTAATGCATTTTGGAAGGGCTAATGCAGGTAGGGAATATACAGTGAATGGTAGAACCCTCAAGAGTATTGAAAGTCAAAGAGATCTAGGAGTACAGGTCCACAGATCACTGAAAGGGGCTACACAGGTGGAGAAGGTAGTCAAGAAGGCATACGGCATGCTTGCCTTCATTGGCCGGGGCATTGAGTATAAGAATTGGCAAGTCATGTTGCAGCTGTATAGAACCTTAGTTAGGCCACACTTGGAGTATAGTGTTCAATTCTGGTCGCCACACTACCAGAAGGATGTGGAGGCTTTAGAGAGGGTGCAGAAGAGATTTACCAGAATGTTGCCTGGTATGGAGGGCATAAGCTATGAGGAGCGATTGAATAAACTCGGTTTGTTCTCACTGGAACGAAGGAGGTTGAGGGGCGACCTGATAGAGGTATACAAAATTATGAGGGGCATAGACAGAGTGGATAGTCAGAGGCTTTTCCCCAGGGTAGAGGGGTCAATTACTAGGGGGCATAGGTTTAAGGTGAGAGGGGCAAAGTTTAGAGTAGATGTACGAGGCAAGTTTTTTACGCAGAGGGTAGTGGGTGCCTGGAACTCACTACCGGAGGAGGTAGTGGAGGCAGGGACGATAGGGACATTTAAGGGGCATCTTGACAAATATATGAATAGGATGGGAATAGAAGGATACGGACCCAGGAAGTGTAGAAGATTGTAGTTTAGTCGGGCAGTATGGTCGGCACGGGCTTGGAGGGCCGAAGGGCCTGTTCCTGTGCTGTACATTTCTTTGTTCTTTGTTTGTTTGATTTACTTTGCACAATAATCTTTTGAATCTCAGGGAATACAAACTGATAAGTTTCAATTGCGACAATATGGTTCTACATTCTAATCTAATCAGCCTTGACTGACTGGCTTTACAGCACTAGCTGAGGGCCGTATGGTGTCTCTCACTTGTCAAGTGTGAATTTGACTTTTAACAAGGGCCTAGTCATGTGATATATCAGTGTCTGTATTCATAGAATCCCCATGGTGCAGAAGAAGCCGATTCAGCCCATCGGGTCCACACCAACCTTCCGAAAGAGCACGACACCCAGGTCCACTCCCGGCCCTATCCCCATAACCCCACCCAACCTTTGGACACTAAGGGCAATTTATCATGGCTAATCCACCTAACCTGCACATCTTTGGACTGTGGGAGGAAACAGGAGCACTTGGAGGAAATCCATGCACGGGGAGAACATGCAAACACCACAGTCACCCGAGGTCGAAATCGAACCCGGGTCCCTGGTGCTGTGAAGCAGCAGTGCTAACCATTGTGCTGGTGTGCCCCATTCATATAATTCAGCAAAATATAATGTTGGATTAAGTGATTAATATACTTTGATTGCTTGGTCATTACACATGACTAAACATTACGGTAATTATTAAACCAAAGCTTCTCCACCTCACTCACATAACTTCCAAAGGTGCTACCCTCTAACTCACTCTTGATGCTACCCGAGTGTGATTTTTCAAATCCGTTAGCCACGGGCGCAAATGCCGTTATGGCCGCTAAATCACGCAAGAGGACCATAACGGGATTTACGAGGGCATGAGCTCGGCTTGATATCTCCCCCCCACCCCCCCCCCCCACACTCGTCAATGACGTGATCAGATTCACACCCAGATGGGTGCAATCACCTTTAATTTACATACCTTTGAATATCATTAAATGGCTTTATGTTGTAGCGTCCAGCCCTGTGCAATGCTTCCCCCGGCAGCACAACGTCACAGCGGCGCAAATGACTCCTGGTGCTCGAAAATGAAAGCCAGTGGGGCAGCACAGTGCCACAGTGGTTAGCACTGCTGCCTCACGGTGCCGAGGACTTGGGTTCAATCCCAGCCCCGGGTCACTGTCCGTGTGGAGCTTGCACATTCTCCCCGTGTCTGTGTTGGTCTCACCTCACCTCCAAAAAATCAAAGAAAAATGTGCATGGTAGGTAGATTGGCCACGGTAAATTGCCCCTTAATTGGAAAAAAAACAATTTGGTACTCTAAAGTTACATAAAAGAAAGAAAATGAAAACCAGCCGTGGGAGTGCGGATGTGCCTGGAGGCTCCAGAGTTCAGAGCTTAGGCTGGGCATTGCCCTCTGGCACCCTGGCAGTGCTCCCTGGCATTGCCCTGGCCGGGGACACTGCTATGGGGGCACTGCCGGGGGCATTGCCAAGGGGTAGCCCTCCCCCATTGGGGGAGTGGGGCTTCCCTTTATGTGTGGTGGGGGGGTGAGGGTAACGCACCGACGAACACGCAGTAGTGGGAGAATGCCCCCGTTAGTTTTGTGGTTGGGGACAGGGTTACCCTGAAGCTTGGATGGGGGAGGGGGGATTGGAGGGAATTTATTTTGCCCGTTGACCAGGGTGCCCTTTAAAGATGACGTCCCGATCTCTGTGTAGATGAGCTTGCTGGCTCTGTATCAGGGTTTCGCCCCACCAGAGTGACTGCACAAACTCTGCTCCCTGATTGATTTTTTACAGCGTGTTAGAAGATCTGTTCAGAAAAGTTGACTATGGCTCAGGACAGAAACAGGCCGGGTTTCGGTTTTGGGATTTGGGGGGAAAGTTCCGCCCCACATATCTCCAACTAAAAAGCAAGGCAGGAATGTGTGTTATGAGGAAGATGTAAAGGGGCTACAGGAGGATTTGGACAGACGTAGTGGGCAGGATGCTCCGGTCTTGTTTGTGGCAGGACCCATTGAGAGCGAGAATGAAACATTTGCAGTTCCAACCAAAACTCCATCCACTTTCAGCGGCACGGGACAATCCCAGTCGGAAACGAGGATGGAAGATTTCAGCCAGTGAGTGGACAAGAACATGGCAGATGCAGTATAATGGTGAAAAATGTGAGGCAATCAACTTTGACAGAAGGAGCAAATGTGCAGAGTATTTCCTGAATGGGACCTGGGTTTCCTTGTCCATACTAACGTGTCGGTGCAGCAAGCTATTTGGAAGGCTAATGGAATGTTAGCTAATATTGTAGAATCTTGGCAAAGTGACAATGTGAAGGGGTGTCCCAGGTCATTATTGAGGTGAGGAATAGTGAAACCACGGTGATTGAAGGAAGTAGTGATATAGGAAGCAGAGTCTGAATGGACATGGTAGGACAGAGCAACCAGAGCAAAGGTATTTTGATGCCGCTTCCCCCTTCCCCCTTCTGAGGTGGCCTGATAGCAACAGCAGCACTCACACTGTGACAATGTTATGGAGGACAGCGCAGACCACCACAAACCTGGTGACAGGTCCCCTGAGTGGCCCAAGCAGCAGAGGTGTTTCTTCGGCACACCGATGGTCTGCTCCATAATGTGTATGATGGCTTTGTGCGTCTTGTTATGTGTCCTCTCATGGTTTGATGAGAAAAGGGGGGTATATGAGCCACGCGCACAGAACAGCCCCCTCTGTTGTTGTCTGGAGTTTCAAATATGGCGGGGTGGCTGACTGTTTCAGAAAGAATGACAAGATGCCAACTAAATGCCAATGATTCAACGAAACGGTGCATGGTTACACACCAGCATCACATTGATGGAGTGGTAGCCCCTGCAGCTCCTATATTTTTCCCCATTGATGAGGGGGCCCACACCATTGGTGATTCCACAATCCTGGCAAATCCATGCGCCCACTTATTCTGCTTCTCATTCCTTACAGATCACACAATGTACTCCTCTCCCTTTCTCCCATATATTGTGAGCAAATTCATCCTGCAAGAGAGAGGGAATCATTTCACAGTGTGTGACTGGGTGTCATTCCTGCCACAGCTGAATAGCTGGAGATATGTGGAGGCGTGGAAGGTGTATGAGGGTGGACTGGAGTATGTGAGGGTTAGAGGTGAGTGATGGCGGTGGAGTGTATAGAGCACCACAAGAGGCTGGTGGGTACAATATGCTGTGCGAAGATGCTTTCACTGACCTTGACTACCCTAGTGAGATCATGAAACACCTCGCAATAATAATGGCAGGTTGTCGGGGCCAGGCTCCTTGCGTTGACCTCCCTTGTCAGTTGTGTGGCCCTCCAGGCCCCCTACAGAATATGTTATCTGTCAACATCACCACCTCCATTACTCAGACCTCTAGTACTACATCGGCATACCTGGGAGTCTTTTCTCTGCCCTTTTATAGAATTGCACTATTATCAGCCAGCAAAGCCTCCTGTGGCTCAGTGCAGCTTCCCCTTAAAATGGATGAACTGCCTTTAAGAGCTAGCAACATCTGCTAGCCTCACAGGCTGTTAGCCCCCTGTTTGCATGTAGCCAGCTAGCCACAGGGATTACACTGTACACAGGCATCATAGGAATGAGGAGGCATTACAATGGTGCATTCAATGACCTTCACTATCCGCACAAAGGCATTAGATTTCTTGGAGTACTGCTGCCAGGTCCTCAGGGCAGACTCCTTTCATTGCCCTGCCTTGCCACCTGCTCCCACAAAGTGCCGTCTGCCTCAGCGGGAACAGGCAGGCGCGGGTCCTGTGCAGAAAAACGGCACAGGCTCATTTTTAGCCCAGGATGCTTGACAAGAAAACTGAAGTGAACAGAAAGTGGGTGACAGGCAAACCGATAATTGTGTGAAAAGAAAAGTTCCTTTTCTTTTGTCTCATCTGCAATACTATTTACATGAAAATAAATAGTTCAAACAAAACTGCAGGATCAAATCTGCTTAGAATTTCTACGTAACATTGTGCTGGAGGGAGAAGCAAATTCAGCCTTACGGAGATATTTAATGATTACTGCAATCTGTCGTTTAGCGACAATATGCCATTCTCTGTGAACAGTTTGAGTGAAACTGGTCTGATGCTCAAACTCCACGGGTATAATAATTGCTATTTTTCAAATGTTTGGATACCCTAGTGTCCGACAACATACAACACACTGGTTCTATATATATTTGTAACTCTGCTCAGGGGATGAACAGTAAAGGTATCAAAATCTATCATGTAAGCTGAACGAACCAACTTAATCGAATATCAGAAATATTCTTCCACTCACTGCACTAATTTTATACCAGAATGAACATGGTAGAGTTTAGAGTTTAGATTTATTGCCACGTGTACAGCGGTACAGTGAAAAGTATTGTTCTGCGCACAGTCCAGGCAGATCGCTCCCGTGAAAAATATAGAACATACGATAAATACATGATGTAAATACATAGACATAGGCATCGGGTGAGCATATGGAGTGCAGTACTACTCAGTAGAGAAGATGTGTGAAGAGATCAGTTCAGTCCATATTCAGGAGTCTGGTAACAGTGGGGAAGAAGCTGTTTTTGAATCTGTTAGTGTGCGTTCTCAGACTTGTGTACCTCCTGAAGAAGATGGAAGGGAGAATAACCTGGGTGGGAGGGGTCTTTAATTTTGCTGCCCACTAACCCAAGGCAGCGGGAGGTGTAGACAGAGTCAATGGATGGGAGGCGGGTTCACGTGATGGACTGAGCTGTGGTCACGACTGTAGTTTCTTACGGTCTTGGGCAAAACACACAAGGATAGGTGTTTGAATCGCCAGTGCTGAAGGCATCAGAATTGCAAAATTCTGAGTGGGGGAGGTTGGAAATGAGATTAAGAAACTAATTGTAATGTCTCTGCAGAAACAGATTAGAGTTTTGCTGCCATATGAACATAAAGTTTAATATCGTGTAGTTTCTCACATCTCTCACCAGGAATGGGCAATGCATCACTGGAGCAAAAGCACACAGCCCATATCAATCCTGTTCTGTCATAAATCTCTCAAAGATAATTTACATCTATGGACTGCCAACACCCCCCCCCCCCTTCCCACCTGCTCACCCCCCCCCCCCCCCCCCCAGACTGGTTCTATTTACTTTTTCCATCTTTCATAATTTTAAACAGCTCTGATTGAGCTCTTTTGTTATAATAGAATCAAATCCAGTTTTCCAAATCCATATTTAGAATGAGTGGAAGAAATGCCCACTTCACCAAAGAAGGTGGAGCGGTAGCGATAATGCAAATGTTGGGAGCTGAACAGAATTCTCTCACCTGAATTAGTAGCATAAGTGGAGATAGATCGGCTGTTCAATTATTGGTTATGGAAGCAAATGATGAAGAGGTTCTGACTCAGCAAGAGTACCAAAACAGGGTTGAATCAAAGGAAAGAAACATTGGGACATAGGAATAGGAGTAGGCCATTCAGCCCGTCGAGTCTGCTCCACCATTCAGTATGATCATGGCTGGTCGAACACTTCAATGCCTTTTACCCACACCATTCCCATAACCCATTACATTATTGTTAATCAGAGAGCTATCAATCTCCACCTCAAACATACACAACGACTGTGCTTCCACAGCCCTCTGGAGTTAGAGAATTGCAAAGATTCACAACCCTCTGTGCAAAGACATTTTTCCTCATCTCAGTCCCAAGTGGTAGCCCCCTTCTTTTGAATTTGTGCCCCTCTGGTTCTAGATTCCCCAACAAAGGAAAACATCAGACCTGCATCTACCCTGTCTATTCCTTTAAGTATTAGGAGGTTTCAATGAGATCACCTCTCATTCTTCGAAACTCGAGAGAATACTTGGCCCAGTTTGCCCAATCTCTCTTCATACGATTACACATCTGCAATGTGTGTTTAGATGGCGTTGGAGCCACAGCCTGGTGCCACTTGGTAATACAGTTAGATGTACCTCTTACATTTGCTTCATACGGACATACAATGCATTCAAGGCACCAGAGATGGAACTGGCAGAAATCCTTGCCAGTGGCGTTGTCCTTCTTGTCTTTCTGCCATGTCAACTTCATTGAGGCAGGTGGAGGAATAGCTAGCCCTCAGGACATCTTGCAGTTACGCAAATGGGATGCAGTCTCAAAAGTAACCAGTCCCACACCAAGCTCTGCTCTAAGTGCACCCTGAGTCTGACATGACGGCCACAGATCTTTGGCTAAGGTAGTTTCACATTTCAGGTGTGAGCTTGCACGTTCTGACAGGGCAGCACGGTAGCATAAGTAATTGGCACTGTGGCTTCACAGCGCCAGGGTCCCAGGTTTGATTCCCTGCTGGGTCACTGTCTGTGCGGAGTCAGCACGTTCTCCCCGTGTCTGCATGGGTTTCCTCCGGGTGCTACGGTTTCCTCCCACAATCCAAAGACGTGTAGGTTAGGTGGATTGGCCATGATAAATTGCCCTTAGTGACAAAAAAAGGTTAGGAGGGGTTGTTGGGTTATGGGGATAGGGTGGAAGTGAGGGCTTAAGTGGGTCGGTGCAGACTCGATGGGCCGAATGGCCTCCTTCTGCACTGTATGTTCTATGTTCTATGTTCTATGACAGTCGCTCCAGCATTAATTATCACCAAGATAGATCCTTAAACCTACATGCGTCTGCATGATGTGAATTTCCTTGCGCAATAGGGGTATGGAGGCTGCAGTTTCTATTCAGCAAAAATGCTGGGAATATATATCAAATCAAACCATCTCATCCAATCACTGTGAACAATAAATTCAGTCCTGGTGTTGTCCAGCATCATCAGAATGACAGTCAGTACTGGGCGCTTTTCCATAATCAATATCTCTTGGGTAGGTTGTGATGCCTGTGAAGTCGCATTTCTGATCTGACCTCTCACAGACCTCCCAGTATATATAATATGCTAGAACTAGTATCAACAGGGTCACCATTTGCAATGTCTTTTTATCTCGACATCAGAGATCTTTGGTTTTGGGTGGAATTTCTATTCATAGAATTGTGATCGGTAACCTCATGATTCTGTCCCCGATGTCATGAATAATACAATGTGTACGATTTACTGGAAAAGTTTCTAAGTGTGGTAGCGAGCGGGGACTGCCGCGAGCTTCCCGGCGCTTGGCGTGGCAAGGCCGTCACATGTATCAAACATTAATTTGTCCACTTAACGAGGCCCCACGGACTTCACGCGCAAATCATGGTCCCGCCGGCTGATTCGCTGGGACCGCGTCCGTCAGCTCCCTGCCAACAAGGGCGGGCAGCACTTAAACTGCTCCTGCAGAGCAAACCCGACACAGCTCACAGCCATGTCACTGAGGAGACCAGCCCCACGATTCGGGGATGCCTACCTGGCTAGATTGTTGGACGTGGTCGAGACCAGAGTAATTTATCTCCTGACTTCCAAAAGCCTGTCCACCATCTACATGACACAAATGAGGAGTGTGACAGAATAATCTCTTCTTGTCTGGGATCAGTACAGCTCCAACACTCAAGAAGCTTAACACCATCCAGGACGGATATGAGAAGAATTCTTGGCCACGATCTAAGAGCCGGTGCAGACTCGATGGGCCGAATGGCCTCCTTCTGCACTGTAAATTCTCTGATAAAAAAAGGTTTCTCAGTGTAATTTGTAGTGGGTTTTGCTGGTAGTTACCCACCGGCTCTATCGATGGGTTTCCCAGCGCAATCTAACCATACTTAGTCATTTTTTGGGGGCCCTGGGGAGTTCCTGCCCAGTGAAGCCCAGACTTAGAATTATTTTTATCACTGGGGAGCTGAGCTCGCTGGCCAGACCAGCTCCTCAGTGATCGGGCCACCGTTTTGAAAGGGTGCCTGGATCTCTAAGAGGGCTCACCCCCCACTCATGGGCAAAGTCACCCACACACCATGGGCATCACCCCTCTCCCCCCCCCCCCCCCAAGTGATGACACCCTGCTGTGGGGTCACTGATGGCCCAGTCCTTTCCAGGACCCCCACCCTTCACCCCGCACTAACCTCCCAGAGACCCCTTCATACCCACCCTACACGCCCACCCCACCCTTCATAACACCCTCCACCCGCCTTTCATGGGCATGGCTACCCAGGCCCTGACCCTTGGCAGTGCCATCCTGGCACTGCTCCTGTTGGCATTGCAATGCCACCTGGGCACCTTGGCAGTGCCAGCCTGGCACCGCTCCTGTTGGCATGGCAATGCCACCTGGGCACCTTGGTAGTGCCAGCCTGGCAATGCCAAGGTGCCCATGTTCAAGGGGGAGGGCCAGTGGGTCACCCTGCCCTGTCCCTGACCACTCAGGGGCCTCTGATGGCTCGGGAGACTTCTGCCTGGTCCATGTTTGTGTGGACCAATACTGAAACAAGCCAGGCTGGGTACTCCCTGAGGAAGCCATTAGATTAGATGCCAGGAGCACGGGAGAGCACGTCCAAGCAGGTTTAAAACCTACTTAGATGCGCGAGGCCTGGTCCCGACAATTGTGGGCTGGATCCTGATCGCAAAACCTCACGGGATCTGGGTAGATCCGCACTCCCATTCGGGCGCAATGCAGCCGTTAGATCGTGACCCTTGTTTCAGAGGGTCATGGATCTTTGTAACTTCTGGAAAGCAGTGAAGCAGGTTCAATGAATATTTTAAGGCATAAGTAGGTAGATTCTTGACTAGTGAGGGAGATGATTGTTATCAGGCGTAGGTGGAACGTGCCACAATCAGATCAGCCATGATCGTATTCAATGGTGGAGCAGGCTCGAGGGGCTGAATGCCTACTGCTCCAATTTATATGCTAGTTTGATAAGGTTCCCCATGGTCGGCTCATGAAGAAAGTAAAGAGGTGTGGGATAGAGGGAAATTTGGCCAATTGGATAAGTAACTGGCTATCACATTGAAGACAAAGGGTGGTGGTGGATGGAAAATTTTCAGACTGGAGACCAGTTACCAGCAGTGTACCACAGGGATCAGTGCTGGGTCCTCTGCTATTTGTGATTTTTATCAATGACTTGGAGGAGGGGGCTGAAGGGTGGGTCAGTAAATTTGCTGATGACACCAAGATTGGTGGAGTAGTGAATGAGGTGGAAGGCTATTGTAGGCTGCAAAGAGACATTGATAGGATGCAGAGCTGGGCCGAAAAATGGCAGATGGAATTTAACCCTGACAAGTGCGAGATGATTCATTTTGGTAGAAAAAATTTGAATGATTACAGGGTCAACGGCAGGGTTCTGAGGAATGTGGAGGAACAGAGAGATCTTGGGGTTCATGTCCACAGATCTCTGAAGGTTGCCACTCAAGTGGATAGAGCCGTGAAGAAGGCTTATAGTGTGTTAGCGTTTATTAACAGGGGGCTTGAGTTTAAGAGCCACGGGGTTATGCTGCAACTGTACATGACCCTGGTGAGACCACATTTGGAGTATTGTGTGCAGTTCTGGTCACCTCATTATAGGAAGGATGTGGAAGCATTGGAAAGGGTGCAAAGGAGATTTACCAGGATGCTGCCTGGTTTGCAGGATAGGTCTTATGAGGAAAGGTTGAGGGAGCTAGGGCTTTTCTCTTTGGAGCGGAGGATGAGAGGCGACTTAATAGAGGTTTATAAGATAATGAGGGGGATAGATAGAGTGGATGTTCAGAGACTATTTCCTTGGGTGGATGTAGCTGTTACAAGGGGGCATAACTATAAGGTTCAGGGTGGGAGATATAGGAGGGATGTCCGAGGTAGGTTCTTTACTCAGAGAGTGGTTCGGGTGTGGAATGGACTGCCTGCTGTGATAATGGAGTCGGACACTTTAGGAACTTTCAAGCGGTTATTGGATAGGCACATGGAGCACACCAGAATGACAGGGAGTGGGATAGCTTGATCTTGATTTCGGACAATGCTCGGCACAACATCGAGGGCCAAAGGGCCTGTTCTGTGCTGTACGGTTCTATGTTCTAAGTATGTAGGACAAAGCAGCTGCTTGATTAGCACCCCAGTCACTACCTTAAATATTCACCCCCTCCACACTGACATACATTGGCAGAGGTGTGTACCGCCTACAACATGCACTGGAGAAACTGGCCGAGGCTCCTTCGACTGCACATTGCAAACCTGTAACCTCTAATGGCTAGAAAAGAACAAGGGCAGCAGACACGGGGAGAGCCACCACCTGAAAATTCTGTTCCCACTCACGCACCGTTGCAAGTTGGAAAAACATTGCCGTTCCTTCATCGTCGGCGGGTCACAATCCTGGAACTCCCTCCCTAACAGCACTGTGGGTGTACCTACACAACAGGGACCACAGCGGTGGAGGGGTGGCAGCTGGCAGTGGACTGAAATCCTGCTTGGGAGTGAATCAAAGACTCAGCAGATTTTTATTTATGGACCCAATTTGAACCTAGGAAACAGCAGCTGGACAGCAGGTCAAGAGAAAAGGCCCGTTGGCCCATTTCGTCATTGCTGATCAAGTACAACCATCTAGGTATTCTAATCCCATTTTCCAGCACTTGGCCCATAGCCTTGTCTGCCTTGGCATCGCAAGTGCACATCTAAATACTTCTTAAATGTTATGAGAGTCTCTGTCTCCATCACCCTTTCAGGCAGCGAGTTCCAAATTCCCACCACCCTCTGGGTAAAAATATTTTTCCTCACATCCCCTCTAATCCTCCTGCCCCTTACCTTAAATCTGTTCCCCTTGGTCATTGTCCCCTCCAAGGGGAAAAGTTTGTTCCTGTCTACTCTATCCATGCCCCTCATAATTTTGTACATCACAATCTGGCCCCCCTCAGCCTCCTCTGCTCCAAGGAAAATAACCCCAGTCTATCCAATCTCTCTTCATAGCTAAAACTCTCCAGCAGGCACAGGCTGCACAGTAGCACAGGGGTTAGCACTGTTGCTTCACAGCGCCAGGGTCCCAGATTCAATTCCCACTTGGGTCACTGCCTGTGCGGAGTCTGCACGTTCTCCCCGTGTCTGTGTGGATTTCCTCCGGGTGCTCCGGTTTCCCCCCACAAGTCCCGAAAGACGTGCTCGTTGGGCAATTTGGACATTTTGAATTCTCCCTCTGTGTACCCGAACAGGCGCAGGAATGTGGCAACTAGAGGCTTTTCACAGTAACTTCATTGCAGTGTTAATGTAAGCCTGCTTGTGTCAATAAAGATTATTATTATTACATCCTGGTAAATCTCTTCACCCTTTCCAGTGCTATCACATCCCTCCTATAATGTCCAGAACTGCACACGGGCGGAATCCTTGAACCCCACAGGGGAGATTTATGTTTGAAAGTTATCTTGATGGGACTCGCAACGCAACCCTAATGCCCCCCACCTCCTCCAAACTAGGTCACCTGATGGGGCAGTTAAAATGCCATTGGGAGTTCCATTGGGCGTGGTTCCCCGGAAAGATGTCTAAGTGTGGTAGAGAGTGGGAACTGCTGTGAGCTTCATTGCACTGGCAATGCGTGGCACCGAGGCCAACACTGCTAGGGTGGCAACCGTAGTGGAGAGCCTGGTGCACGACGTCGGCAGCACGGGTAAAGGTGTCCAAGGTGTCGCGCAGTCGGTGACAGCCATGGCCAAGGGTCTCGACAAAATGTCTGCCTCGCTGGGGGATGTCACCCAATACCAGGCTGACCTTGATGAGGTCCTGCAGGACATGTCCCACTCTCACATGGGAATAGCCAAGGCGCTCCGGAACTTGTCCCAGTCGCAGGTGGGCATTGCTGAGGCGCTGAAGAGCACGGCCCAGTACTAAGGAGCATTGTCGAGGGCGTCAGCTCGGTGGTGTAGATCATGGAGAGCCGCTAGGACTGGCAGAGCCAGATGATGCAGGGTCAGCCGGGACTCGAACCAGCTGCCCCTCCGTCCCAAGGTGAACCCCAGAGCCTTATGGGCACTGACCGGGAGAAGGGGTGCTAGGTGCCAATCTGGACCCATGCCATGGAGTGGCGACGGTGGCCACCAGCGGCCCAGAGTTCCATCCCTCTGCTGAGGCTGTGACTCGAAGTCAGCACACGGGACAGGGCGGCACGACGGTGCATGTGTCACCGACAAGTGAGCCGGGGCCCTCCGATCCAAGAGGACACCTGCAGGGCCATTGAAGACCACAGAACGTGGTAAGCAGCTGGCTGCCTCCACCTCTGATGTGCATCCTGAGGACACACAGAGGCATAGTGGGAAAGCTAGGAACGCAAAGCATGTCGAGGATCACTGAGGGCACTGGTGGAGGGGGTGGGGAATTGATACACACAATGAACACCCTTGTGCACAGCTAGTATGATGCCTCTGTCACTTTCTTCCGCAATGCGGGCTGATCTCTGAATCCTTGGCCCATCTCTCCAGCATCCCCCCACTCCGTGGCACTCACCCACCCTCCGACCATGAACATGTCCCCGGAGCTGTGTCCCATCCCCTGAGTGTTTGACTGTTGGCTGCTGCATGTGTGGTGTTGCCTCCTGCAGTGTTCAGGCAATGTCCTGGCATCACAGTCTGATTGGGATGCTAGGCAATGGCTCCCACATGCTACATGACCCGCCCATCCACGGGAATCCACTTGGGTTGTATGAAGAGCCCACTTCACCATGATTGCCAATTCCCTATGAGCAGTAGCCTTCAGTCGTCTGGCCAGAGGTCTCGGCAGTCGGTGGGGGTTATGGGTGGTCAGTGGGGCAGACGGATAGGGGCACGGGTCGCCCCGAACGGATACACACGGTCTTGGAGTTGGCATGATGGTGGCACACACTGTGCTCCCCCCCTCCCATGGCAGCCAAACCCCCCCCCCGAACACTGGAGTGGCAAGCCCAGCATTTCCGGGCTCTTTGCCTGTGAGCAAAGATAGCTACTCACCTCCTCAGCTCCCCACGGAAGCCCTGCCGTCTGGTTCATGTTTTTTAATAGGAGTACTAATTGACGCCAGCATTACCACTTGCTGGGGAGACCGCTGAATCATGGGAGGCCATGGGATATGGATTGGCTCCCGTTAATTGTATGGAATTGGGGCTTAAGTGGTGATAATTGGTTTCTCACCACGCTACGGCAAGATCCCAATATCACCCACGGGAGCAGGCCGGCTGCATCGCAAACTGTTTGGCAATTGGCACAGTTCTAGTTTTCGGCCTTTCCCGCTATTCACCAAACTTATTTCGTTCGAGGGAGAGTGCAATGAAGACGGAGAATTGACTCCATGTTTATTAATTGGGAGTCTGTGGCAGGCACCACACCTCCCCCCCAAATCAGCCGATTTAAAAATCAGGAACGGAGTAAGAAATGCAGCCGTCCATTTCAATTTCTCTCTGCACTGCTCCCATTAAGCAGGAAGGGTTGATCACCCTGTGCAACACACCAATGTACAGTAATTTGATTTGATTTGATTTGTCACATGTACCGAAGTACAGTGAAAAGTATTTTTCGGCGGCCGAGGGAACGTACACAGTATGTACATAGTAGGCAAAAAGAATAATCAACAGAGAACATTGACAAATGGTACATCGACGAACAGTGATTGGTCACAGTGCGGAACAAGGGGCCAAACAAAGCAAATATATGACAAGAGCAGCATAGGGCATCGTGAAGTGTTTTTACAGGGAACAGATCAGTCCGAGGGGGAACCGTTGAGGAGTCTTGTAGCTGTGGGGAAGAACCTATTCCTATGTCTGGATGTGCGGGTCTTCAGACTTCTGTACCTTCTGCCTGATGGAAGGGTCTGGAAGAAGGCAATGCCTGGGTAGGAGTAGTCTCTGATGCTGTCTGCCTTCCTGAGGCAACAGGAGGTGTATACAGAATCAATGTGGGGGTGGAAAGCTTGTGTGATGTGTTCACCACACCCTGCAGTTTCTTGCGATCTTGGACTGAGCAGTTGCCATAACCCTCATGCCATCACCTGAAACTCTCATTCATGGTCTTATTGCTATGAGAAAGGAAGATTTATATAACACTTATCATTACCTCAAAGTATCCCAAATGCTTTATAGCCAATGAAATACTTCTGAAGTGTAGTCATTGTTGTAATGTAGAAAATGATTTGGACGAGGGAACTAAATGTATTATCTCCAAGTTTGCAGATGATACAAAGTTGGGTGGAAGGGTGAGCTGTGAGGAGGATGCAGAGATGCTTCAGTGGACAGGCTGAGTGAGTGGGCACCTGCATGGCAGATGCAGTATAAACGTGGAATAAATTAGGTTATCTGCTTCAGTACCAAAAATTGGACGGCACATTATTTAAAAAGGTGTACATTGTAAGAGCTGGATATTCAGCGAGACATTGATGTCCTCTTGCATCAGTCGCTGAAAGTAAGCGTGTAGGTACAGCAGACAGTAAAGACAAATGGTATGCTGACCTTCAAGTGAGAGGATTTTTGTATAGGAATAGGGATGTTTTACTGCAAGTGTATAGGGCATTGGTGAGGCTACACCTGGAGTATTATGTGCAGTTTTGGTGTCCTTATCTGAGGAAGGATGTTCTTGCTATGGAGGGAGTCCAGCGAAGGTTTACCAGGCTGATTCCTGGGATGGCGGGCCGGTTAAAGATTATATCCATTGGAGCTTAGAAGAGTGAGAGGGAATCTCATAGAAAATTCTAACAGGATTAGACAGTGTAAATTCAGAAAGAATATTCCCGATGGTGGGGGAGTCCAGAACTATAGGTCATAGTTTGAGAATAAGGGGTGAATCTTTTAGGGCTGAGGTGGGGAAGAAAGCTTTTCACCCAGAAAGTGGTAAATCTTATGGAATTCGCTGCCACAAAAAGTAGTTGAGGGCAAAATGTTATGCAAGAACATATTTCTTGGGGTTAAAGGGATATGGGGGGGGGGGGGGGGGTACAAGGAGTGGGGGGAGGGAGGAAGGCTGGATCAGGGTATTGAACCTGATGATCAGCCACGGTCAGAATGAATGGCAGAGCAGGCTCGAAGGGCTGAATGGCCTCCTCCTGCTTCGATATTCTATGTATGTTTCTATGCAAAACAAGAGCACTCAAAAGAGGTGTCTACAAAGAATTATGTGGAGCTGCCGGCGTTGGACTGGGGTGGGCACAGTAAGGAGTCTTACTCTGAGCAACATAGTGGTTAGCACAGTTGTTTCACAGCTCCAGGGTCCGAGGTTCCATTTCCGGCTTGGGTCACTATCTGTGCGGAGTCTGCCTGTTCTCCCCGTATGTGCGTGGGTTTCCTCTGGGTGCTCCGGTTTCCTCCCACAGTCCAAAGATGGGCAGGTTAGGTGGATTGGACTTGCTAAAATACCGTTCGTGTCCAAAAAGGTTGGGGGGGTTATTGGGATTGGATGGATGTGTGGGCTTGGGTAGGGTGCCCTTTCCAAGGGCCGGTGCAGTCTCGATGGGCCAAATGGCCTCCTTCTGCACTGTAAATTCTATGATTCTTACAACACCAGGTTAAAGTCCAACAGGTTTATTTGGAGTCACTAGCTTTCGGAGCATAGCTCCTTCATCTGGTGTTGTAAGACTTCTTACTGTTTCTACGAAGAATGGTAGGGAAAGTGCACAAATCTATGTTTAGCATAGCCTTTTAACTTAATTAATAGGTGAAATGTACTCCCGGTTTTGATGCCTATTTTCCAACCGCAGTTTTCTTTAACTTGGCAGGTGGCACAAACACACAAGGATTCCCCCATTTTCAGGGAGGCATGGTGGCGCAGTGGTTAACACTGCTGCCTACAGCACTGAGGACCCGGGTTCGATTCCAGCCCCAGGTCACTGTCTTTGTGGAGTTTGCACATTCACCCCCACAACTCAAAGATGTGCAGGTTAGGTGAATTGGCCACACTAAAATTGCCCCTTAATTGGAAAAATGATTGGGTACTCCAAATTGATTTTTAAAAAAAGAACTCCTCCATTTTCGCAAATGTCAGCCATTTTATTAGCCACTCCAAATAGACTACCCAGAGTCTCACCCCCATAACCCCAAAGATGTGCAGGTTAGGTGGATTCGCCATGCTAAATTGCCCCTTAATTGGGTACTCTAAAATTTAAAAAAACTAAATAAATAAGTCAGGCAACCAGCAAAACAAAATAATATATAACCAAAACATACAAAACCAGGACAAAATTGCCCGGGAGAGAGTAATGATCTCAGACCAGCGACTTAAGCCTCGAGTCTAATCAAGTATAAAAAAAAACATTAATCGTTTAAAATAAAGGCAAGATTCACAAAATCAAAGGTACAAAAAGGAAGAAATCAGAATGACTCGGTTTATTACATTCAATGTATAACACACAAGTGTGCAAAGTATCAAAAGTTATTGGTCTTGGCTCTGAAATAATTAACATTTCAGTAATAATAATAAAACATCCAAAAATCCCACTGTCTGAAGTGTATGTCAACAAATCAAAAAATATAAAAATAATGCATGCACGAAAGTTTCTCAAATAACATCACTTTCAATTTCTATTGTAATGTTTTCTTTCACTGACTTTAGAGTATAAACATTTTGAATCTCTATTTGTCATATATTGAAATAAATATTTTCCACTTTTTAGAAATACAAACTAGCTCTAACTTGGTGGAAAATAGCAACAGTACAGATCATAAAGAAGCATTCTTTGAGAAACATCAGCATATTAAAGTTGTCACAATTCCATCGATCCGATTTATTGCCATTATATTAAAAAAAGTCCAGACGCCTTTAAAAATTGACAAAATTTTCAATGCACAAAAACGATTTTTGCAAGGGTGGCATACATCATTGTGACATTGTTCTGTATTAAGGCAGAATGTATGCTGTGCCCGGAGACCTCTTAATGACTGACGGAGATATGGCTCTTCTTTTTTAACCCTTTCAATGAAAACAGCACAAAACGTCTGTGGCTTAGTCTTTGCATTGAGATGAGCACTTGAAACGCCGTAGCATACAAGGTTGTGGACCATGTGGTGGAAAATGGGATTAGAATTGATGGGTACTTGATAGCCGGCGCAGACACGATGGGCAGAAGGGCCTCTTTTTGTGTTCTAAAACTCTTGACTATTATGTTATCTTCAGAAACTGTTTTTGTCCGCCTCTGATCACCTCAAATGGTAGTTGAAAGGTATTAAAATAAATACATACTTATACTTCGTTCAACCGTATACACAGTTTAAACATAATCCAATCCTGCTGGAAACAATCCCAACACATTTTCCTGATACGAAAAAAGACAGGGAATATACAGCCACTGCGTCAAACTCGGTGTTACACATATTTTCTTAATTTTACAGAACAGTGAAGCAAAGGAAAATTGAAAGCTCCTCTGCTTTCAGGTTGTATATGGAGCAGTCTTGTTTAGCTGCATTAATGGACCCAATCTTTGGGATTTTTCAATACCTCTATAATTTCTGCCTCCTTTGTGCCCTTGGCAGGGTCATGCATGTATTCCCATCTGCGAGACAAAAGCAAACATGGAACAATAAAGTGCAGTCCTCACATTTTTTTTTGGGGGGGGGGGGGGAATCCACTCTTGTAATCGTTAATTTTCAGCATGCCAGGGCGGCTAACTGGCAGCAATTAACACTTACAATCTCGTGAAAAGATACTGTAGACTTGCACTGGCAACTTCATTGGCGAGTTTACATCGTAGCCACAGATAAAGGGACTTCACACCGCTTAATGCATTTGAGTGGGAAGTCATACAGACAGCGAGGTGCTGCTTTCACCAGGAATATGGTGAAATGGTACACTGCCGAATATAACGTCTTGATCATTGCAAGTTTGCCCTCGCCTGAAGTTGCTGTGGCATTTGAACTTAAATAAACCCTCACAATTAGTCTCACCATTATTTCGACAGCAATCTTTGGCCCAATATTGCAAACAAAAAGTGTGACAAATGGTACTGAAAGTACAATTTCTCGCATCATAATAGCGTTTGAAATGGCCTTAATCCTCATCTCTCTCTTTCAAAGGCAACTTGCATGCTAAATCAAGGCGGGACAAATGTAGCGCATTATTGTATCTTTCTGGCTGTGTGACGGGGTTCTCTGGTTTCCTGTCTTCCTTCTCCACTCTCCAGCCTCCATCACCTTGCCTAGGTTTTGCATCACAATTCATTTTCTGCTTGCTCCCAATTGAGAATGATTTCACTGATTGGGAGAACGTATCTGTCACGGCCCCTCCACAACACGAAAACAGCGGGCGGGAGTTTCCGCGCAGTCTGCCATGTGTTTCGCTTCGGCAGAGGCGGGCCGCCATTTGGCGGCATCTTCTGGCCCCGCCCATCAATGGGATTTCCCGTTAAATGCACCCCTCGTCGCCAGGCAACCTGGGTGAGGGGTGTGCCGTCGGCAGGATCTTCCGTGAACGGCCGGAAAATTCCGGCCACCGTCTTATAGTCATTTCTACACAGCTGGAGAACATAACTTACCTGTTTAGATAAGAGCAACTGAGAAGATGTTAATGAGGAGACAGTACAAAGGAAAGTAGAGGAAAGAAAGGAGGGAGGGCTATTGTTCGCAGAAGGAAAGCATATTTTCACAAACAAACCCACTTCAACAAATGTCAAAATCATCCTTAGGCTTCACATATGATGCAGAATAAACCTACGGGATAGAATAAGAGTACACAGCAGGGAAAAATAGCAAAATTGGTATGCATTTCTTCATTATAATTCAAAATAATTAATCTTTCAGAATCTTGCAGAGTATACATTATGCAAATAGGAAATACCGATAAAAACCAGTACAGTCTCATTTAATCCATCATTATGGATCTAATCCCTTGGTTTAAATTATGTCACCAGATCTCAGTACAATATCAAAAGGTTAATGGATAAGTCATGGTGAAAATATGAGTGCCTGTGCTGTGGCCCCTTACCTTGCTGTCAGTGGGAGGGACATCAGAATGCTTTCTATCCTGGATCCAGGAGTTGCAAGACCAAACTTTGTGCCTCGGTCATAGACCAGATTGAATTCCACATATCTGAAAGAGAGGCCACAGGGAAGTAAAGAGCTGATATTGGCAGCCAGGGAGGGAGTTCAGCCAGTTCAGGTTACGTCATTGCGATTGAAAACAGAAAATGTCAGACATGCTCAGCGGGCCCACAGCACCTTTGGAGAGAGAAACAGGGCCTGACCTTCAGAAGAAAGGTCACTGACCCAGAAAGTCAACTCTTGTTTCTCTCTCTCCACAGATGTTGTCTGGCCTGAGTTTTTCCAGCGTTTCATGCTTTTATTTCCGATTTCCAGCATCTGCACTATTCTGCTGTTGTTAGATTGAAGCCAAATGCAAAGTTAGTATTACCATACTGCATACACGTGATTGCTCGGTGATGGACAACATAATAAATCAGCGTCATTTTGAACCACCATGGGCCTTTCTCTACCTTCCTACTTCTACTACCGGTAGCTGAAACTAGGATTTGAAACGCCCCCATTGTTATAGAATCGCAAGCGAACAACACAAATTTGAACCGTGGAAACTGGCACGAAGAAGCAGCTGCCCAAATTATTGCCCAATAGTGCCACCTACTGGCACTCTTCTGCATTTTTCCAATCAGGATTTAATTCAAAAGGCACAAGAAAAAAGAAACGCTGTACTCTCGAAGGCAAACGGAAAAAGGTTAGTGGGGTTATTTTCTACTTCAGTAAACATTGGTGTGATCCAACTTGATCATGGTCTACAATTCCTTGCTTCTCAGGTGAGGTTAGAAGCAAACTTTCAGCCATCTTATCCATCCTGCCGTCCACCTTACTTAAAAGTTTAATGTCCTCTGGGCCAGTTTGTATCCTCTAAGCGGCTATGCAGTGATGGTGAGGTAGCGTATAGGCTGCTCACAAGCTTTAAGACAGTATGCATGAAGGACTTACATTTATATAGCGTCTTTCAAGACCAGATGTCTCAAAGCACTTTACAGCCAATTATGAATTTTCTGAAGCACCTGTTGTAATGTGTGAAATGGGGCAGCCAGTTCCGACTAACAGTAACTGGATGATAACCAGATAGTCTGTTTTTGAGATGTTGATTGAAAGATAAATATTAACCAGGGATAACTCCCTTGCTCTTCTTCAAAATAGTGCCGAGGAATCTTTTACACCTGCCATTGAAGGAGCAACCAGGACCTCGGTTTCAATGTCCCGAAATATAGTCTGCACCTCCATCAGTGTGACATCCCCTCCGGTACCACGTATTGAAGCAAACAGGTTCAATAAAACAAAGGAAATTTAGAGAGATCATTGTTTTTAGGTGCTGTTGGTCGTTTGTACAGAATTAACACCGATCATCATCAACTTCTAGAACAGTGCACTACTTTTCCCTGGAGCAGAGGACCTAAAGTTCTTTGCCAGTCATCGAACAACCGGTTTGGTACTCTAGCATTCTCTCGCTCTCATCCCCACAATGATCACCGGTTTGTTGGTGATTTGTGTTCTACACAGCCATCTTGATTCATTTTTGCATGCCATTCCTTCTCCTCCCACGGCCTTGCCAAAGTGCGTAGGCCCTCAAAATCCATTCGAAAAACCCTACAAGACAAAAGCTAAAGCACCCAAATCAATGTGTGCCGCCATAGACAACCACTCGCCGTTATGTGCCCACACCCCTTTATATTTGGCCTGACAGCTGGGTTCTGAAATATCCCCTATTAGGGCAGCTTGCTGTGTAGGCAACTATTAATAATTACTCATGTAAATTACATCTGGTGAGTTCAGTGCACGATTGGTTAGTTTTGCATCAACACATGAAGAACTAGCCTAAACCAAGCTTGAAGCAGAAAAGCCTAAACAAAATTAGGGCATAAGTTACATTCCTTATTACATATGATGTGTTTCAGTTTCCTTCCTCAGCCAATAAGGCTGGTCATAACAGTTCAACTGATGGGCCACCGATGGGACTTAATGACTTGCACATAGAAATGTAAAGGATGGTGCGACAACTCCCTACATTCTGAGAAACAGCAGATATCATCAGTACCTAGAAAACTTTGGAAACCTCTTGCAAACAGTAACATTTTGTTGTTTCAACTGTAAAAGATATTTATTCAGAAGAAAAAAATCCGTATTACTGGTAATGCCTGAACCATCATTCAAATCAGGCCACATACAAACCCAATCGCAATACATTTTGAGCCAGTCATTGCCCATGTGTTATGCTTCAGGACTCTACGCCCACTTTTCCAAAGATAGTTTTGAAAGGCTATTATAGTGTTAGGAGTAATGTGCATTCCCATAAGTTTCTGAAAAAAACGATAGGTGGTACAAAGTGAAATGTTGTTTCTTACAGTACGTTGTTTCACCTGGAATAGACCACATGCTAATATGCGAGAAAACATCTGCGAGGGGGCTTTTCAAGCATTGATACCAAGGCGGTGGTCTGGGTTTCAAAAACAGGGCTGCACAGGGAGGCAGGCAGAAACGGGCTGTACGAAGGTTGTAAAGAGATGACCGCAAGACTGAGGGGTTCTGACTGCGTTACTAGGCAGGGTTATTCTGCCGATGTTAAGTAAGATGACCCAAAAAGGAAGCGTTGTACGTACGTTCATGAGGGCATTTGCAGCAAAGATAAATCCGGTGGAAAAAATACAAAGCAGAGAGACGAAGGATAACAGGAGACTGGAAATGACGACAGCAAGGAAAGAGGGAGAACTCAGAATAAAATCTGATGTGCTTTCTTCTTTAGTTTGATTTGGGGTTACGAATAACATTTCCCTCTTATGCACACTTACTGGATAATAACCAAGTTATTACTGATGTGAAGAAAGAAAATCGCTCTTCGTTTGTTGATGCCCAACAGTGTCTACATTTCAAAAGTATTTCAAAGGCTGAAAATAGATTTTTGTGACGTCGGGAAAGGTATTACACAGTTGCAAACTTTTCTTTCATTCAACGGTTTGCTGAGCTGTGCCGGTCGCTCACGCCCAGATTAATCACGGCATCACCACATCACACTCCTGACTAAAATTTTTTAAAGGTTGTAGCATCCTTAGAACATCCCAAACAATTTAAATGCCAATTAATTTATTTTTGCAGTGTAGACATTGGTGTTTTGCAGGGAATCACGGCAACCAATTTGCGAGGGCCCCAAAGTTTGCAAATTAAAAAATGAAGTTTATTCGCTTTGATGGGAAATATTGGTCAAGGCACAAAAAAAACCTGCCTTACCTCAAACAATACTATGGAATCTGTTACAATCACCTGTAACCACAGTTTAATACCTCATCCATGTCAAAAGATGGCACCTACGACGATGAAGTATTCCCTCAGCACTGTACTAAAATGTTGTCCTTTTTTTCCTCTTTGTGGTGCCCTCATTACATGGTAGTGCCTGGCTAGAATAAGCAAGAGGCACATCGGGCAGTGACCCAATGATCGTCACAGTCACTGGCAGTGCCATATTCAGTATGGCTGAATGTTAAATAATTGTGCATGATACAAAACTTGCACTCTTGTAAATCATAGCTCATGCACATCTCTTGGGTTACTCCAGGCGAGTACGCCTCTTCCTTGAGAAGGATAGAGGTGGATCCCCAGCTGGGGATCTGAGCCTCGGTTATAAGCGCACTGGGGTCCTAGTTCCACAATGGGGGTGTCCGCATTGTGTAATTAACAGGGCCTTTGGCTGCCTGTCGCGAACATTTTGAACCCTTTCTGAAACCTGGAGGTTGAAATGGCGGTGGACAGGAGGGGTGATCGAGGAGATTGGTAATCGGATTCAATTTTGACTTCTGCATCGGCTTTGTTCCCGTCAGGCCCGGGGTGATTAAATTAAGTGTTGACGGTTCCATTTCCTAAATACTCTTGCTTTTCCTAAACTTGAATTTAGATGTGAAATTTAGCCTCAATGAGTTTCCTGGCACAGAAACAGCATTGGGTGGAATTCTCTCTGCAGTTCCTGATGAGTTTGTTTTCTGAAGAGAGATGTGTGGGGGGGGGGGGGGGGGGGGGGTGCTGGGGGGGGTGAGAAGCATGTCATCCGGATTAATTCTCCTAGAGTTTGGCAACTTCAGGTATGCAACTAAAAATTCTCCAGAAAACAATTGTCCAATGAATTTAAAACACATATTTACAACAATTTCATTGCATATGCACTAGTTGCCATGGCACTGGTCCTCTGCAGCAGTGGAAGTTACTGTCGTTGGACAATTTTAATAGATGCTTCACCCCTGTGGGTGGCAACCCCATCCTCAAGTTACCACAAAGTGAATAAACGGTCAGCTTCTGCCATAGTTGATTTTTTTTTTAAAAGAAAAGATTTAATTTAACCTACCTGCCTCTCCGAAGTTGCTGCCATGCCTTTTCTTCTGGCGTATAGGAGTCATGCAGGTGCTTCTTCACAATGGGTATATAGCAAGGAACCACAGCCTTGGCACAGCTTTGTACAAATCCGAACAGACCTTCTGCTGAGGGAGAATCCAAGTCATCAAAAAATATGCCACCCACTCCTCTCCGCTCTCCGCGATGTTTGATGGTAAAATAATCATCACACCTTTATTTGGGACAATGGGAGGAGGGAAGACAAACTGTTAATATAGGCATTAATATATCTTTCTAAATTTCCTCTCACAAAAATGTCACACATCAAGCCTGGGTGTACAGCCCGATCGTGATTTTATTAAGGAGTATTGAGGAACAGCAGTAAAATTAAAAATAATATTTGATATTTATTCCCAATTATTGCAAGACAATTTGAACACCGTAAAGACTCACACATTTCTTCAGCGACAACGTAAACTATTCTTGTACAGGTCCAAAGGAAAGCACCATGCAGCGGATATAAACATAATACGGCTTCTTGTGCAAATTGTCATCATAGATTATCATAGAATTTACAGTGCAGAAGGAGGCCATTCGGCCCATCGAGTCTGCACCGGCTCTTGGAAAGAGCACCCTACCCAAGGCCAACACCTCCACCCTATCCCGATAACCCAGTAACCCCACCCAACACTAAGTTCAATTTTGGACACTAGGGGCAATTTATCATGGCCAATCCACCTAACCTGTACATCTTTGGACTGTGGGAGGAAACCGGAGCACTCGGAGGAAACCCACGCACACACGGGGAGGATGTGCAGACTCCGCACAGACAGTGACCGAAGCCTGAATCGAACCTGGGACCCTGGAGCTGTGAAGGAATTGTGCTATCCACAATGCTTGGTTACAAAAGTATTTGACAGCATAGAAACAGGGCTTACAACCCAACAGGAGTGCGCGCGACATGAGCCTCCTCTGCCATTACTTCATCTCCCTCTATTCCTTGCTCCTTCATGTACTCAAGCAACGTCCTCTTCAATGCTATTGCCTCAAACATTCCAAGTGGTGGCATATCCCAGATAAAGAGGTTGCTTGACCAGCTTATATTTGTGGCATTAGAGCTAGTGTCCCCACATTATTTTTGCACAACCATAGATCCAGTTGTATCAAAACCCAGACTACAAATGTAAATCAAATCGCCGCAGACACAGTTCCTTTTTTAAAAAAATGCCAACCTGTACGCTTCTGCCTATTCTAGTGCAGGGGCACCTGCAGTCTGGCACGATACATTTCCAATGCTGACTGACCAGACAGACCTTCTTCCATTGCTGCTCTACCGTTGCCTCCCAAAGGCAAAGGTACATACATGGAGATTCCCAATGTGAAACCTTTCGCCCTCTCTCTCTCTCTCTCTAAAATGTCTTGGGGCAAACAGATCAAGTCAATAGCAGATTGTACGAAGGCAGATATTGTGATAGTTGTGAGGGGAAGAGGCAAGTCACTCTTATGGTGGGCTCTTAAATTGGTTTCTGCCATCACCAGAGCACCTGGATGTCTGGTACTTAAGAAACAAGGCAACAAAAATGGAAGTTACAGAAAAATAGTGCACTGGATGTTATTTTTTTTCTTTACTTGCAGTGAATTGCCCAAAACTCATTAGGTATTTTCTGCAGCCATCAGCGATGATGGTAGAATCTGGAGAGGACGCAGTAGTGAGCAGGGACCTGGCATCATGAAACTCTGCCAACCTTTCCAGTCGGGTGGGCACAATCAAAAAATCCCGGCTTTGGAGTCCACGCTTTGCAAACAAACGAGGTCACGAAAAACATCCAACTGGAGGGTGGTGGTTGATGGGATATGTTCAGAATGGAGTACAGTCACAAGTGGAGTACCACAAGGATCTGTTCTGGGGCCGTTGCTGTTTGTCATTTTTATCAATGACCTAGAGGAAGGCGCAGAAGGGTGGGTGAGTAAATTTGCAGACGATACTAAAGTCGGTGGTGTTGTCGATAGTGTGGAAGGATGTAGCAGGTTACAGAGGGATATAGATAAGCTGCAGAGCTGGGCTGAGAGGTGGCAAATGGAGTTTAATGTAGAGAAGTGTGAGGTGATTCACTTTGGAAGGAATAACAGGAATGCGGAATATTTGGCTAATGGTAAAGTTCTTGAAAGTGTGGATGAGCAGAGGGATCTAGGTGTCCATGTGCATAGATCCCTGAAAGTTGCCACCCAGGTTGATAGGGTTGTGAAGAAGGCCTATGGAGTGTTGGCCTTTATTGGTAGAGGGATTGAGTTCCGGAGTCGGGAGGTCATGTTGCAGCTGTACAGAACTCTGGTACGGCCGCATTTGGAGTATTGCGTACAGTTCTGGTCACCGCATTACAGGAAGGATGTGGAGGCTTTGGAGCGGGTGCAGAGGAGATTTACCAGGATGTTGCCTGGTATGGAGGGGAAATCTTATGAGGAAAGGCTGATGGACTTGAGGTTGTTTTCGTTGGAGAGAAGAAGGTTAAGAGGAGACTTAATAGAGGCATACAAAATGATCAGGGGGTTGGATAGGGTGGACAGTGAGAGCCTTCTCCCGCGGATGGATATGGCTGGCACGAGGGGACATAACTTTAAACTGAGGGGTAATAGATATAGGACAGAGGTCAGAGGTAGGCTCTTTACGCAAAGAGTAGTGAGGCCGTGGAATGCCCTACCTGCTACAGTAGTGAACTCGCCAACATTGAGGGCATTTAAAAGTTTATTGGATAAACATATGGATGATAATGGCATAGTGTAGGTTAGATGGCTTTTGTTTTGGTGCAACATCGTGGGCCGAAGGGCCTGTACTGCGCTGTATTGTTCTATGTTCTATGGTTTGTCACCAGTTATTGTGAGTGAAGCAATCAGGTTTGAACAGAGTGATCCACCCACGGCAAAATGACAAGTAATTGATTAAAATGCCAGGAATTGCCTTTTGTGTGCCCCTGATAAGAGCCCCTCAGTCCAAAGACATTGTGATCTGCCTTCACATACAAGATTCAGGCATAATCTTACAAGTCACAAAAAAAGTGTTCAGTCATTCAAGCTGACTCTTATCACTGTGACTGGGTTGCGAAACTCCACATCGAACATTCCTCAGTTTGCAAATGTAGTGTTGAATTTTAAACAGACTTAAAGACAGCAGCTTTTCAGGAAACAAGGTAGAGGTTTTGATAATACACTACCGAGTGAAATTAAATTGCAAATATGACAGCAATGTCCAGTAACTAAGGGCGGGATTTACCGACCATCCTACAACGTGTTTTTCAGAAATACCAGTCCCGCCGTTGTCAACGGGATTTCCGTTTGGTGGGATTTACTGTCTGTTCATGCCGGCAGACAATTCCAGTCCCACACCAGGTTTCCCGGCGACGATGGATGTTCCCGTTGACAACACCCTTCGTCGCCGGGAAACCTGGTGTGGGACTAGAATTGTCCACCGGCGTGAACAGACAGTAAATCCCACCCCACATATCCTCAAGTGAAATACAAGCAAAATACTGCAGGTGCTGGAAACGTGGGATAAACTCAGCATGTCTGGCAGATTCAATGTTTTGATCCCATTTGACCCTTCTAGGGATCAAAAACTCTTTCTTGTTCTCCACAGATGTTGCCAGACCTGCTGAGTCTGTCCAACATGTTCTGTTGCCATCCTCAGTGAGAAGAGAATATCAAGTTGCTGTGCTTCCAGAAGCCGTGCTGTCTCGATGACTCAGCGCTACAACGCACGGGCGACCAGAGCAAACAAAGAACAAAGAAATGTACAGCACAGGAACAGGCCCTTCGGCCCTCCAAGCCCGTGCCGACCATGCTGCCCGACTAAACTATAATCTTCTACACTTCCTGGGTCCGTATCCCTCTATTCCCATCCTATTCATGTATGTGTCAAGATGCCCCTTAAATGTCACTATCGTCCCTGCTTCCACCACCTCCTCCGGCAACGAGTTCCAGGCACCCACTACCCTCCGTGTAAAAAACTTGCCTCGTGCATCTACTCTAAACCTTGCCCCTCTCACCTTAAACCTATGCCCCCTAGTAATTGACCCCTCTACCCTGGGGAAAAGCCTCTGACTATCCACTCTGTCTATGCCCCTCATAATTTTGTAGACCTCTATCAGGTCGCCCCTCAACCTCTCTCGTTCCAGTGAGAACAAACCGAGTTTATTCAACCGCTCCTCATAGCTAATGCCCTCTATACCAGGCAACATTCTGGTAAATCTCTTCTGCACGCTCTCTAAAACCTCCACATCCTTCTGGTAGTGTGGCGACCAGAATTGAACACTGTACTCCAAGTGTGGCCTAACTAAGGTTCTATACAGCTGCCACATGACTTGCCTATTCTTATACTCAATGCCGGCCAATGAAGGCAAGCATGCGTATGCCTTCTTGACTACCTTCTCCACCTGTGTTGCCCCTTTCAGTGACCTGTGGACCTGTACACCTAGATCTCTCTGACTTTCAATACTCGAGGGTTCTACCATTCACTGTATATTCCCTACCTGCATTAGACCTTCCAAAATGCATTACCTCACATTTGTCCGGATTAAACTCCATCTGCCATCTCTCCACCCAAGTCTCCAAACCATCTAAATCCTGCTGTATCCTCTGACAGTCCTCATCGCTATCTGCAATTCCACTAACCTTTGTGTCGTCTGCAAACTTACTAATCAGACCAGTTACATTTTCCTCCAAATCATTTATATATACTACAAACAGCAAAGGTCCCAGCACTGATCCCTGCGGAACACCACTGGTCACAGCCCTCCAATTAGAAAAGCATCCTTCCATTGCTACTCTCTGCCTTCTATGACCTAGCCAGTTCTGTATCCATCTTGCCAGCTCACCCCTGATCCCGTGTGACTTCACCTTTTGTACTAGTCTACCATGAGGGACCTTGTCAAAGGCCTTACTGAAGTCAATATAGACAACATCCACTGCCCTGCCTGCATCAATCATCTTTGTGACCTCCTTGAAAAACTCTATCAAGTTAGTGAGACACGACCTCCCCTTCACAAAACCATGCTGCCTCTCACTAATACGTCCATTTGCTTCCAAATGGGAGTAGATCCTGTCTCGAAGAATTCTCTCCAGTAATTTCCCTACCACTGAAGTAAGGCTCACCGGCCTGTAGTTCCCTGGATTATCCTTGCTACCCTTCTTAAACAGAGGAACAACATTGGCTATTCTCCAGTCCTCCGGGACATCACCTGAAGACAGTGAGGATCCAAAGATTTCTGTCAAGGCCTCAGCAATTTCCTCTCCAGCCTCCTTCAGTATCCTGGGGTAGATCCCATCAGGCCCTGGGGACTTATCTCCCTTAATATTTTTTAAGACACCCAATTTTTGGATCTCAATGTGACCCAGGCTACCTACACACCCTTCTCCGAACTCAACATCTACCAATTCCTTCTCTTTGCTGAATACTGATGCAAAGTATTCATTTAGTACCTCGCCCATTTCCTCTGGCTCCACACATAGATTCCCTTGCCTATCCTTCAGTGGGCCAACCCTTTCCCTGGCTACCCTCTTGCTTTTCATGTACGTGTAAAAAGCCTTGGGATTTTCCTTAACCCTATTTGCCAATGATGTTTTTCAGTTCCCACCTAATATTGTTATAATTAGCCTTCCCTCAATTTAGCACATTCATCCGAGGACCACTCTTATCCTTGTCCACCAGCACTTTAAAACTTACTGAATTGTGGTCACTGTTCCCGAAATGCTCCCCTACTGAAACTTCTACCACCTGGCCAGGCTCATTCCCCAATACCAGGTCCAGTACCGCCCCTTCCCTAGTTGGACTGTCTACATATTGTTTTAAGAAGCCCTCCTGGATGCTCCTTACACACTCTGCCCCATCTAAGCCCCTGGCACTAAGTGAGTCCCAGTCAATATTGGGGAAGTTGAAGTCTCCCATCACCACAACCCTGTTGTTTTTACTCTTTTCCAAAATCTGGCTACCTATCTGCTCCTCTATCTCCCGCTGGCTGTTGGGAGGCCTGTAGTAAACCCCCAACATTGTGACTGCACCCTTCTTATTCCTGATCTCTACCCATATAGCCTCACTGCCCTCTGAGGTGTCCTCCCGTAGTACAGCTGTGATATCCTCCCTAACCAGTAGCGCAACTCCGCCACCCCTTTTACATCCCCCTCTATCCCGCCTGAAACATCTAAATCCTGCAACGTTTAGCTGCCAATCCTGCCCTTCCCTCAACCAGGTCTCTGTAATGGCAACAACATCATAGTTCCAAGTTCTAATCCAAGCTCTAAGTTCATCTGCCTTACCCGTAATACTTCTTGCATTAAAACATATGCACTTCAGGCCACCAGCCCCGCTGTGTTCAGCAACTTCTCCCTGTCTGCTCTGCCTCAGAGCCACACTGTCCCTATTCCCTAGTTCTCCCTCAATGCTCTCACCTTCTGACTGATTGCTCCCGTGCCCACCCCCCTGCCACACTAGTTTAAACCCTCCCCTGAGACACTAGCAAACCTCGCGGCCAGGATATTTATGCCTCTCCAGTTTAGATGCAACCCGTCCTTCTTATATAGGTCACAACTGCCCCGGAAGAGCTCCCAGTGGTCCAGATAACGGAAACCCTCCAGGTTAGGGCTTGACCATTCCGGTGGAAGTACATTTTTATATGTGTGATGAGACACACTGGATTGAAGGCACCCATCTTTCTCTGATACATTTAAAGGGGAAAATATCTGTGAACCATAAAACGACCATGTCTAAAAAGTTTAAATGTTTGTCCAAAAGATCAAAAAAATCTGTCAATCAAGCGTTCACAAATAAAACCCACAAGGTATTTGTATTTGAACCGAATGACTCTGCCACACCTTCTCATGCCACCACAACTGATTGCTAATTTGTTCATCTTGGCCTTTCTGCTTTTTCTCCGCCCTACCCTCAACCGCGATAAAGATAGCCAACTGATCCGTATGCCTATTGAAAGAATGTTTGCTTCATGCTGTCACTTATCTTCAAGGTGGAATCTCACAGTCTCTTGATGATGTTACTCTACTCTGCACAAGGCCAGAGCTGAACAGGAAGTTTTGATTAATTTTGCACATAAACACACCAATACTTCTTGCCAGCTCTGCACGTAGACACAGAGTGAATTTCAAAACGACCAAAAAAAGCTACCTCATCGTTTCGTAAAAAAGGCGCAACATCTTCCTTGTGGCTCACCATTTTTTAAAAGTTGGGTAATAACTTTGATCATGCTTGTCGCAAGCCTCCTTGAGGGTCTTGTGAAAATGTATAGCATCATCCTTATTCAGGTAGGTAGGGGTAAGGTCCGTTCCTCCACCAAACCACCATGATTTGTGACCTATTAAATAAGAATGCTTAAGTTTAAACTGTAGCTGGACAGAAATAATATTTACATTATTATTCATTCTGTGAGAGCAAGCCTTTGACTTTGTACCAGCAATTTCACCAGAGGCATAAACTGAATGGCTCAAGCCTCTATAGTCTGCCCCAGCAGGTAGACTAGAGATAGAGCACTAAATACTAAAAGGGTGACCGCCGGTGGGGCAGTTCATTCAGGACAGAGTGCGGACTTTATTACCACCTCAAAGAGTTTCAAAAGTTGAGTTTGAGCCAACTCCTGACTGTCTTGGGTGAGGGAAGATTGGCTAGGAATACTGTACTGAGAGCCAGCAGGGATAGCTGAGCCCGAATGGTTGAGGTGGCAGCCCTACCACCCTCAATACAGCACACTTGGGGGCAGATATGGCAAAAGATAAAGACAAGGCAATGTGAAACCATCTTAACTCCTCTTGCCTAGTGAAGTGACTCCGGAATCTCATGCGCGAGACTAGAGTTAGGATCTGCTCTAGGAAAGAACATAACAGACAGACTTTATATATAATTGCAAAGTTTAAAAAATAAATCAATAAAATTGGAACTTTCTGTATTCCTGTAATTGTTAGTTGTCCGGAGATATTTTAAACTGAATTGAATTATACGTCTCTCTTGGAAACAAACTAAGTTTAAAAACAATGTCCATAAAAAGCTTAGAGGGACAAAATTAGCTTTTTTGAGGGCGAGGTGGCGGTAGTTGATTTAATTCCAAGGATATGAATGATGCATTGGTAGGTCTGTCTGACCCTCAATGCATGATCCAAAATATTTTAGCGTTAAACCACATCTTTCCCTATTCCCACACATGGAATGTGTAATATTGCTCTTTACCTTTTGACCTTCGCACACTAGCGGAACACCGGGGAGAGGCACCTCATTCAAAAGGTACTCAGCGCCGGGATGGGCTGCCCTTTTGAGAGCCATCCCCCAGGCCTTTTCTTTCAACACTCTGCCCATCCCCCTCACTGGCAACCCTACCCCGCCTTCAGTTACCTTCCTCCAGGAATCCCTGTACGGACCTCACTCCTGCTGACGCTGCTGGTAATGGAGAGCTGTCGACCTCTAGCTAGCTGGCAGCTCTCGAGGGCGGGGCTGCTGCCTGACTGGGCAAAGTCCTGTGCTGGCATCAGCGGCAGAGTCCTCACTACCAATTAAAGGATTTGAATGCCTCAACTCCTGGAGAGCAGGTGCTCCCGTTTTTGGTGGTAGACATCAGGTCCCTGTTGCTCATTAAATTCCCATCACTCTATTGCCCCAGTTTGCTGCCACGAAAACAACCCATGCGTACAATATTGCTGGAAACCATTTTGCTGCACACTTACATAAAAGAGTAATTTACTATTTATTGAACATATAGGACATGTGAAGTGGACACTTACCATCTGCTTCTTCAATTTCAAAGTATCTGTAGTTGAAGTGGATGGTTGGAATGTGAGGATTCTTGGGATGGATGACTGAACTCACTCCCATCGCACAAAATGGCAGCTTCCCTGCATCCCAAAACACACCATACGGTGAAGAGACAGAGCTATGTTTACAGTGCCAACTCAATGCTTGCTTCCACATTCTGCAAAGTTAGAACCTTCAAGGTACTGCTTGAACTATATTTGGTAAACTGGGGCTGCAGAACTCATCTTTCTTACACCGCAGCCAAAATTGTACCACGGCAACTATTGGTTAACTTGGAAATAACGGCACACGTTCAAATTTATGTGTGCGGAGTTGTTTGAAAGTTGGAACTGTGGCAGGTCATTGGACCCTCCTGTCTTGCAAGAGAAAACAAGCCAGTGACAGAGGAATCCCTCCACAGGTGACCCATGTGATCACGGCCAGAAATTAAACGGCAGAATTTTGCCATGAACAGAATCGAACAGCACCCTTCAAGGTGGTGGACTTCTGCTTTGGAACCAATAACATTGAGTCATTCCTATTGTAACCTCAAAGCTGACAACAGGGGGACCGAGGACATGCCGGATTCGGATATTGCCAATTTTTAGTGGAGTCAAGCCGGGTTAGGTGGAGTCAAGGGTCGCTTGGAAAGTGGGAGAGCGGCATGTGTAGTCTGGTGCCACATTGCACCAATACAGCGCTTAGCTGAATTGTCCAGCTGTGTTAAAATTAATGCACAAAACATTTTAAAAGTGTCTGGTTTTTAGACAACTCCAGTTTGTGAACTGGCGGATTTTAGACACTATTTGTATCGTGCTGCCATTGAAATGGGAGCTGCTGATGAGCTCAGTGCTCCAGCCTGAAAAGGACATAAATCTACCCAAGAAGAGCAAAAGGAGGGAGGAAAAGAAAGAACGAGGGCGGGGGAGAGCGCATGGGAAAGAGAAAAAGTAATAAAGAAACGGAGGTGGTGGAGGTGAAGGTGGCAACATCAAGAAGACAGGATTCACCCAAGTCAAAACCCACATGAAATGGCTAAATGTCCCAGGTGAAATGAGTTTTGGAATTTTTAGGAGTAATATTGACTTAAGGTTATAGTGTAAAACCAAAAATGTTGCTTCAATAGTGCGGACTTCCTACTTTCCTGATTGAAAGGGATATCAATAACGCGTGTGTGATTCCATTGATGCATTAAATTCCAACTGATGAGAGCTTGAGAAAATAGCACCTTTTGTCTTTTAAATTTAGATTCTGAGATTCCTTTGTCTAATTTTAACTGGTACTCCACTGGGCTATAGAACATTGGTTTAACAACTTAAAACGCCAGGATCCAGCTCACAGTCACTGGGGTCTCATAATGCAAGTTCAAATAGAGACAATATACAAGCCCACAAGCAACGGGAAATTCAGAGTTTAAACCCTAAGAATGGAGACTCCTGGCTATGGGCAGGTGGAGCCCATGGTCATGGAAACAATAAACTTGAGGGGACAACACTCTTGAGAGTAGGACTTTGGGAACACATCATGCTGGTTTTTATAGCCACAATCAAAAATGCATTTCTCCATTAAGATGGTCAACATCAAAGGGAAAAAGCACGAGCAAGTTTGAATACACGAGAAAGAAAGAGAATTTTAAATAACATAGGGCAATGGCAAATGCAGAGACTTCTGATGCCCAGCAGATTTGCAGTCGGTGATTACTCCCTTACCGTCTTTCGATTTCAGTGACTTTCCTCTGCTCCTCATCTGTTTAGTAGCTTCCTCCGAAAGGTTGCCAAACACAACAGAAACATTGACCCCGGCTTTCTCAAATACTTTGCCATCCTGAAGTACGCAGCTTATGCCACCACCACCTGCAATAAATAAAAAATGTGTAAAACTCAAAACAAAAGTCAATCAATACCAGACCAGGTTTTTCAATAAAGTACAAAATACACACACAGGACTCTCACCCAAGCGTGACTTACATTGACGTATGCAAAGAGACTCAAATGTTGCTTTTCTTGACGTGAACTGCGAGAAGAGGTGCTGACCTGCTTTTCCTATAACCCCTCCTCTGCAATTATCATAGCGAGCTGTTGTCAATCGTTTTAAACCTGAGGAATCGACAGGAGAGGAGGTTCTACTACAGCATCAGACGTAGACACCTGGTTAGACCTCAGCTGGAGTACTGTGTATGGTCTGGACACAAACACTATTGAAAAGATGGACTGTTTGGGAAGAAGTGCAGATTCACCAGAATGACACCTGGATTCCAGTAGTTAGATTATGAGGAGAGATTATGTTAATACGTTAAAAGCCTCTTAAACTTAGAAAAGCTAACAAACAGCTTCAACAAAAAAAAAAAGCCCCCCAAAACTGTATCTCGGAAAATGACTAAAGAGCGATGTTAGTGAGGTTTTTAAAAAGTTGAAAGGAATTGGATTAGATGATGGAGAGAAACCTTTTTCAGCTGCTGATGGAGTCTACAGGAGGACACTTGACCTTAAAATCAGAGCCAGTCCATTCAAGACAGTTACATTTCTTCTAAAGGATGGCAGGCATATGAAACTCTTCCCAACAAAAAAGCTGTGGATAATTATTTTTCTGGTAAATAAGAGAGTGACCTATACACACAGATTGCTATCTGGAATATCGCTCAGAATAACATTCCGTTATGGGAGATTTCCTTTTACTCTCAACTTCCAACTATCTCTTTATCCATGGGAGGAGCACATTCGCTTTAGATCCATTAACTTCATCACCAATCTCTCACATGGTATCTTATCGGATGATTTTTGAAACTTCTTACACACTTCCATTATATTTCCTTTTGCTGTTCTGTTATTTTTACAGAGACTTATCTTGATTGGCGAAACTTGGGCTGCCTTTTACAAATCAACTGCCCTGCTTTGCCCATGGCTCTCCCAACTGCTTAGGAATTACATCCCATATCATAAACAGTCGAAAACCGAAAACAAGGCCCGAATTGCTGTCCACATGCACTGGTGTTTTGAAAAAAATTAATTTACAGAACGTGAGTGTCACTGCGGAGACCAGCATTAGTTGCCCATCATTAATTGCGCTGGAGACGGTGGTGGTGAGCTGCCTCTTGAACCGCTGCAGTCTCCGAGGTGTAGATATACCCACAGTGCTGTTAGGGAGGGAATTCCAGGATTTTAATCCAGCGACAGTGAAGGAACGACGATGGACAGGGTGGTGAGTGGCTTGGAGGAAAATTTCAAGTAGTGGGGTTCCCATGTATCTGCTGCTCTTGTCCTTCTAGATGGTAGTGATTGTGGGTTTGGAAGGTGCCAAAGGAACCTTGGTGAGTTCTCGCAGTGCATTTTGTAGGTGCTATACATGGCTGCCACTGTCTGATGGTGGTGGAGGGATTGAATGTTTGTAGAAGGGGTGCCAATCAAGCTGGCTGCTTTGTCCTGGATGGTGCTGAGCTTCTCGAGTGTTGTTGGAGCTGCACTCATCCAGGCAAGTGGAGAGTATTCCACCACACTCCTGATGTGTGCCTTGTAGATGGTGGACAGGCTTTGGAGAGTCATGAGGAGAGTTACCCGCCGCAGGATTCGCAGCCTATGACCTGCTCTTGTAGCCACGGTATTTAGATGGCTAGTCCATTTGTTTCTTTTCATTAGTGTGACAAATGTGGGATTTAGATATATTGGATTGTAAACATTTGGCAATTTAAGGGTAAAAGCCTGGGTTGCAGTGTTTTTGACTGCATTTGTCAAGTTTTTAAAAGAATCTTGTTTTTCAAGATTATTAAGTTTTTAGGAGCCAGAGATGAAATTGAGTTAAAAGCCTGTTGCACTGTTGTTCAACTAGGGGGAGTTCATGGGTGGGATTCTCCGCTACCCGAGGCTGAAATCGGGGCGTGCGATTGGGTGGAGAATAGCTGCCGACGCCAAAATCGCGGCATATATTATCAAAGGTCTTTTGAAAATCGAAATACTCTACGTACAGTCTTGTTACTTCCTCAAAGAATGTTGTGAGATCAGTCAAGCTGTGACTTTCCGTTTTGAAATCCATGATGACCACTCATTGTATTTTTGGTTTTTGGATTGGCTTTCAATTACACCCTTGGAACAAAGATTCTGTTACTTTTCTTACCACAACAAACTAACTGGATTCATTCCATCTCTCTCCTTAATGACACAAGTCACATTAGCCGTCCTCCATGTGTTTGGATATATTTGTGTGTGATGTACATTATATATATTTACACAC
Source organism: Scyliorhinus torazame (assembly GCF_047496885.1). Lineage (NCBI taxonomy): Eukaryota > Metazoa > Chordata > Chondrichthyes > Carcharhiniformes > Scyliorhinidae > Scyliorhinus > Scyliorhinus torazame. The sequence goes on along the minus strand of NC_092714.1, from coordinate 40,873,959 downwards.
AGACATACAATATATATTGTATAAATGTGTGTATAAATATATGTAATAGTGCCTCTGCTAGATCTTTCCTAAATTTTAATTTGTGCGAATGTAATTCCTCTGAACCAGGGATCTTATCCTTCTCAAATCTGATTAGTTTATCAGCTATCTCCTACCGTTGAATCTTAAATTTCTATCTCTCTCTTTTGGTTTCTCCTTCTAATACCAGGTCAATCCGATTAGACTCCCTGGTAAATACTGAGGAAAAGTAAGAAAAAATACTTGCCTTTTACAACCTCCCCAAAATGCTGTACAGCTAATGGGAGTAGATTTGAAGCAAAGACAGATAATTTCTGTTTTCATTTAGATTTCCAGCACTTGCAGCATTTTGCTCATGTGCTTCTCAAGCATTGTCACAGTTAGTATGTAGGAAACGCAGCAGCCAATTTGTGCACAGCAATACTTCACACGGTGACGATGACCTGGTAATTTGTGTTTTCCCTCCAAATATGTTTATTGAGGGATAATAATCACGCAAGTCGGCAGGTTGATTATCCCTTGCTCTTTACAAATGATTAGCTAGGATATAGGGCACAGGAACAGGCCATCTGGTCCAGCCAGTCCATGCTCCACTCGAGCCTCCTCCCACCTTTCCTCACCTCAATGCACTGTCGTCACCCTCTACACCAGTGATGGGCAACCTCAGCCAGTGAGTGGGCCGCATGAGTGACCCTCTTTAATTTCAGTGGGTCGCAAGATTGAAATCGGGCTTGCTCACTAACCACGATTTTATGAATAAGTTATTTCATAACGAGCTATAGAAAATGCTTCAGCATTCAACATTCATGGAACTATCAACTTCACATGCCAAAAACAAAAGAAATATGCTTTGGATGCAGAGGGAGCACACGGCTCTCACAGTCAATGCTGTGAGCAATCAACACATCTCACTTCACTTGCCCTTGTATCACTTCAGTCATCCTGGTCGAAAAAAAAACCTATGCATACATAATTCAGCAGAATGTGGCAACCCTGCATGTGGGCAACAGTCAACAAATTGTCCCGTGGGCCGCACTCAGATGGGCTGCATGTGGCCCAGCATTTCTCTACACCCTTCTCCCTTTCATGTGTTCTTCTTCAAGAGTTCTATATTTGCCCGAGGGACGGGGAATACTTTAATACATCTCTAGGTAGATCTGCCAGTGCAGCATTGTTCCCTCAAAAATGCAAGAGTGCCAGCCTTGATTCTGTGCTCAATCTCCACAAGCTTCTAAACTCGGAGGCAAGGTAACTAATTTACCAATGTTTTTCCCATGGGCGCTGGGCACTTATTTGGGAAGATTAATGATCTGACATTTTTCATGTCTACCTTACTTCAATAGAAAATGCATACGGCAAGGAGATAATCTGGTAAAAACAGAAGTGCAGCATTGATACATTTGATGCCGTGATTCTTCCTTCCCTCAAATTACCTCAAAATTGCTACAGAGGGGCCTTGGTGTGCATGTACATTGGTCCCTTAAGCTAGCAGCAGCAGATGGGTACAATGGTTGAGAAGGCATACGGTACACCCGCCTTTATGAGCCGAGACAAAGTGTACGAGCAGGAACTATATACTGCATTGGTTAGGCCACAGCTAGAGTACGGTGGTGTGCTGTTCTGGATTTAAGGTAAGGGGCAGGAGGTTTAGAGTGGATGTGAGGAAAATCCTTTTCACCCAGAGGGTGGTGGAAGTCTGGAACTCGCTGCCTGAAAGGCTGGTAGAGGCAGACCCTCATAGCATTAAAGAAGTATTTAGATGTGTATTGGCGATGCCAGGGCATACAAGGGCCCAGTCCTGTAAAATGGGATTAGAATAGGTGGTTGCTTTTGACCGGCGCTGATGTGATGGGCTGAACGGCCTTTTCTGTGCTGTAGACCTCTACGACTATGATTTGATGCAAAAATAATTGAACATACTCCAAATAGCCACAGTAATCAAGGTTTATTTACTGCCTTGAAAAGTCGAGCATGCATTTATCAAATGTTTCATTCACATAACCAGGAAAGCATCACTGACAGCTGGTATTGCGTCACAACTGTCTCTACTGTGCTCAAAATAAAACATGAGCATTTGCACGTAGACATACACGCATTGGGAATTGTTTACCTTCTTTGCGGTGCCATCGGTCGACTTTGAATGTCTGACCACCGTCCACCTCAGCCAAGGCTTTGCAAACATCAGCCTGAACATCCATGACCAGCAATTCCATCTTAGTCCTCATGTCATCCTTGTTCTCCAGCAGCTTGTTGATGTCGGTCACCGGATCCGACATGAAGTGTTTGCATTTTTGCAATATTTCGTTCAGCTCTCGCTGGTCCCGCTCGGCCGGTGTTCGCACGCTTTTCGCAGCCAGCACAGCCCGGCTGCGGCTGAGCCCGAAGCCGGCCACGGTAGCCCCAACCAGCGCGGCGCTGCCGAGCAGGAACGGCTTGTAGAAGCCGCCGGTGAGCCGTCTGGCGCCTGAGTAGGGACGACAGGCGGCGGCACCTCCAGCGTTGCTCAGAGCCAAGCGGCTTCCGCAGCGACTGAGCGCTGAGAGTGCAACAAGCTGGGACATTGCTACAGTCCGGCACGCGCTCCTCTCGCTGACACAACGTTCCAATCCCGGGGACACTGTCAATGGTCCCGGAGCTCGCGGCCCAGCTTCCTAATGTTACACTGCAGGACGAGGGCGGCGCCAGACCACGGCGCTACGTTCAGGCTCGGGGAGCGGACGGGATGTTTGCTGGGATTTGTAGTTTGATTGAGAAAGTTTTTTTCAAAAAGCCTGCATTTGCACGACCAAAGCAAATCAGCGAATGCTGGAATCTGAAACAGAAAATGCTGGACCATCACAGCAGGTCTGACAGCATCTGGGGAGAGAGAAGCGAGCCAACGTTTGGAGTCTGTGTGACTCTTTAAGTCCCCATTTACATCAGCTGCATTTCCTCCAAATAATCTTTGTTTGTGTCACAAATAGGCTTACATTAACACTGCGATGAGGTTACTATGAAAATCTCCTAGTTGCCACACTCCGGCGCCTGTTTGAGTACACAGAGGGGGAATTCAGAATGTCCAACTCACCTAACAAGCCCGTCTTTCGGGACTTGTGGGAGGAAACTGTAGCACCCGGAGGAAACCCACATAGACACAGGGAGAACGTGAAGATTCCGCATAGACCGTGACCCAAGCCAGGAATCTAACCCGGGTCCCTGGTCCTGTGAAGCAAGAGTACTACCAACTGTGCTACCATGCCGCCCATAATAAAAGCCCCACATGCAATGTGATCCCGTTGTGTACTGGAAGACACACACACACACCTGACAAAGTGACCACAGCCCAAAATCGTTGGATTCCCTCCCTGACAGCACTGTGCATGTATCTGTGTCATGTGGACTGCAGCGGTGCAAGGCAGCCCGCCACCAACTTCTCAAGGGCAATTAGGGATAGGTAATAAATGCTGGTCTAGCCAGTGAGCCAATAAAGAGCAAATCGCCAAAAACAAACTGATAATTGACAGGAATGAAGCCCCAGTTTTCAACCCCCAACCTCTCGAAGATGGGCCTAGGAAAATGTGGTCACTTGCTACACAATGTGGATGAGGAATAGGTCAAATTGTGGCTGGCCTTCCACGACAGAGAGATCCTTTCCTGGTGGCTTCACAACCATTGAGTTGATTAGGGCTGGACTATTCAGGAGAAACGTTAGGAAGAACCTGTTCACTCAAAGGGTTGTAGAGGTTTGGAGCTCTCTCCCACAAACAGCAGTTGGAGCTAGAACAGTTGTTAATTTAAAATCTAAAATGGATAACTTTTTGTTTAGCAGAGATATTAAGGGATACAGGCCAAAGGATTGGGTTGGATTTGTTTATTGTAGGCAGGTATATGGAGTACGGCCACAGATCAGCCATGATCTCATTAAATGGTGGGACAGGATCAAGGGGATGCTGAATTGCCTACTCTTGTTCCTATGTTCTCGACATCGAACTATAGCCGCTGAATCAGCTCTATGAATAAAAAACTAACTTAACACATGTTAAACACCGCCAATAAATTACTTTTTAAGCCTATTTACTATTGTAATGCAGTGGAAGGAGGTAGTGAATTTACAACAAAAAGATAAATGACCAGAAATGTGTCTTTATTCGTCCGTGGACATTTAAGAGTCAACCACATTGCTCTGTGGATCTGGAGTCATATGTAGGCCAGACCAGGTAAGGCTATTTCCTTCCCCAAAGGGCATTAGCGAACCAGATAGGTTTTTGCGACAATCAACAATTGTTGTCACCTTTAAATTTGTAATTCCAGATTTGTACTGAATTCAAATTTTACCATCTGAAGTGGCAGGATTTTAACCTGGGTCCCCAGAGCATAACTCTGGGTCTCTCGATTGCTAGTCTAGCGATAATACCTGTTGTAGTCTGTGTTAGAAGGATTACGGTACCTGGTAATGCCGGAATACCATTGGTGGAGAATGTTCCCATTAGTTAAGCCTGTATGTTAGCTCCGCTCTGCAAGGCGGGATATAAGAGCCCGTGCCGCCCCAGCAACTTTCTTCTGTACCTGCGCTGCTGGGGGAAACATCTAGCGTATTAAAGCCTTCAATTGTCTCCAATCTAGCTTTTGGAGTTATTGATCGTGCATCAATTTAACATGCTAGTTTTTAAAGAACGGAGCTCCGAATCAAACCGGAGCGTCTGCAACTCAGCCCCCACGCGGCAAACTCAGCGGCAACCTTCAAGCACTGGCTGGCGTGCTTCAACGGATATCTCGGGACGGCCGAAAACACACCCACGGGAGAACAGAAACTACAGATTCTGCACTCGAGGGTGAGCCCAGAAATCTACACCCTCATCGAGGACAGGGACGATTTCGATGCCGCAATGGAGCTGCTGAAAGGACATTATATTCATCCTGGTGAACCAGGTTTATGCCCGACATCTACTAGCGACGAGGCGACAAATCCCTGGGGAATCACTGGAAGAATTCTACCGTGCACTCCTGGGGAGTTGGGGAGAAACGGCAGCTGCCCGCAAGTTTCAGCAAACGACCACACAGAACTTTTGATTCGGGACGCTTTCGTTGCAGGTATGCTGTCCTCCCAAATCCGCCAGCGATTGCTGGAGAAAGAGACACTAGGCCTCAAGGAGGCATGGGCCCTTGCCGGCTCCCTGGATGTGGCCTACCGAAACGCCCGCGCTTACATCCCCGACCGTGCGGCAGCCCCCTGGGCAGCATGGAACCCCTCCGCGGCCGACCCCGAGGCATCTCCCATCCCCCCACAAGCTTGCGCTGCGAGAAGTCTTGGCAACCCCGGGGAGCCCCGCTGCTATGTTTGGGGGCAAGCCAAGCACCCCCGACAGCGCTGTCCGGTCCGTTCATCCAGCTGCAAGGGATGCGGCAAAAAGGGCCACTTTGTGGCGGTATGCCAGGCCCGGGCGGTCGCTGCGGTCTCCGGAGGCGAATACGGACTGCCACCACAACCCTCTCCACGGACCCCATGCGGCCAGCGGGTGCCGCCATCTTCCTCCTCCAGGGCCATGTGTGGCCTCCGGGCGCCACCATCTTGTCCCGCGGATGCCACGTGCGATGGATGGGCGGCGCCATTTTGTGCACCCCCAGCCATGTGCGACCAGTGGGCGCCACCATCTTGGATGGACTCTCAGGACCCCAGTTTGGATGACCACACACCGCCTGAAGAGAACATCCAACTGCTGCCACGAGTAGCCTCGGCGACCCTGGACCAGTCTCGGCCCCGAACACTCTCGACTGCTACGGCGACGGTGCTTATCAATGGGCATGAAACGTCCTGCCTAATCGACTCTGGGAGCACGGAGAGCTTCATACACCCCGACACGGTAAGGCGCTGTTCTCTCCCCGTCCACCCCGTTAATCAAAAAATCTCCCTGGCCTCCGGATCTCACTCAGTAGAGATAAAGGGGTTTTGTGTAGCTAATCTCACGGTCCAGGGAAGGGAGTTCAAAAACTACTGACTCTACATCCTTCCCCACCTCTGCGCGGCCACACCCCTAGGGTTGGATTTTCAGTGCAACCTCCAAAGTCTAACTTTCAAATTCGGCGGCCCTATACCCCCCCCCCCCCCCGCTGTCTGCAGCCTCGTGACCCTCAAGGTCGATCCGCCTTCCCTGTTTGCGAACCTCACCCCGGATTGCAAACCAGTCGCCACCAGGAGCAGACGGTACAGTGCCCAGGACCGGACCTTCATTAGGTCAGAGGTCCAAAGGCTACTGAGGGAAGGTGTCATTGAGGCTAGCAACAGCCCCTGGAGAGCTCAAGTAGTGGTTGTAAAGACCGGGGAGAAGCATAGGATGGTCATCGACTACAGTCAGACCAATAACAGGTTTACGCAGCTTGACGCGTACCCTCTCCCCCGCATATCCGACCTGGTCAACAGGATCGCGCAATACAAGGTCTTTTCCACGGTGGATCTTAAGTCCGCCTACCACCAGCTCCCCATCCGCACTAGTGACTGCAAATACACTGCCTTCGAAGCAGATGGGCGGCTCTACCACTTCTTAAGGGTTCCCTTCGGTGTCGCTAATGGTGTCTCAGTCTTCCAACGAGAGATAGACCGAATGGTTGACCAGTACGGTTTACGGGCCACATTCTCGTACCTCGATAATGTCACCATCTGCGGCCACGACCAGCAGGACCACGACACCAACCTCCGAAAATTCCTCCAGACCACAAAAATCCTTAACCTCACGTATAACAAGGATAAATGCGTATTCAGCACCGATCGCCTAGCCATCCTCGGCTACGTAGTGCGTAATGGAGTTGTAGGCCCCGACCCTGAACGTATGCGTCCCTGATGGAGTTCCCCCTCCCACACTGCTCCAAGGCCCTGAAGCGCTGCCTAGGTTTTTTTTCCTACTATGCCCAGTGGGTCCCCAACTATGCGGACAAGGCCCGCCCACTGATCCAATCCACAGTTTTTCCCCTGTCGATAGAGGCCCGCCAGGCCTTCAGCCGCATCAAAGCAGACATTGCAAAGGCCACGATGCACGCCATCAACGAGTCCCTCCCCTTCCAGGTCGAGAGCAACGCGTCTGACGTAGCTCTGGCGGCCACCCTCAACCAAGCGGGCAGACCCGTGGCCTTTTTCTCACGCACCCTCCACGCTTCCAAAATCTGCCATTCCTCAGTCGGAAAGGAGGCCCAGGCCATAGTAGAAGCTGTGCGACATTGGAGGCATTACCTGGCCGGCAGGAGATTCACTCTCCTCACTGACCAACGGTCGGTTGCTTTCATGTTCGATAATGCACAGCGGGGCAAGATAAAAAACAATAAGGCCTTACGGTGGAGGATCGAACTCTCCACCTACAACTATGAGATCTTGTATCGTCCCGGAAAGCTAAAGGAGCCTCCTGATGCCCTATCCCGCGGCATATGTGCCAACGCAAAAGTGGACCGCCTCCGAGCCCTCCACGAGGACCTCTGCCACCTGGGGGGTCACTCGATTTTTCCATTTCATCAAGACCCGCAACCTGCCCTATTCCACGAAGGAGGTCAGGACAGCCACCAGGAATTGCCAAATCTGCGCGGAGTGCAAGCCGCACTTCTACTGGCCAGAGAAAGCGCACCTGATAAAGGCTTCCCGTCCCTTTGAACGCCTCAGTATGGATTTCAAAGGCCCCCTCCCCTCCACCGACTGCAACACGTACTTCCTGAACATGATTGACGAGTACTCCCGGTTCCCATTCGCCATTCCCTGCCCCGACATGACCACAACCACCGTCATAAAAGCCCTCCATAGTATCTTTACGCTGTTCGGTTTCCTTGCCTACATACACTGATAGGGGGTCCTCCTTTATGAGCGTCGAACTGCGTCAATTCCTGCTTAGCCAAGGGCATTGCCTCGAGCAGGACGACCAGTTACAACACCCGGGGAAACAGACAGGTAGAGAGGGAGAACAGAACGGTCTGGAAGATCGTCCTACTGGCCCTGTGGTCCAGGAATCTCCCAGTCTTCTACTGGCAGGAGGTCCTCCAGGATGCCCTCCACTCCACCCAGTCACTGCTCTGTACCACGACCAACCAAACACCTCACGAACGTCTCCTGGTCTTCCCCAGGAAGTCCTCCTCTGGGACCTCGCTCCCGACCTGGCTGGCAGCTCCCTGACCCATCCTGCTCCGAAAACACGTGTGGGCGCACAAATCGGACCCATTGGTCGAGAGGGTCCATCTCCTCCACGCGATCCCTCAGTACGCCTATGTGGCGTACCCCGACGGCCGACAGGATACGGTCTCCCTACGGGACGTGGCGCCTGCTGGATCCACACACACACACCCCTGCCACCAGTCCCACCCTCCCTCCCACCGGCGCACCCCACAGCCGCCCCCTTCCCAGGTGAATCGGTTCTTCTACCAGCCCCGTCTAGGCCCTCCCGCCCACCGGCGCACCCCACAGCCGCCCCCTTCCCATGTCAGTCGGTCCTTCCACCGGCCCCATCTAGGGGTGGTGAAGCTGCCACAGAAGCCGAAACCACGCTCCCGGAGTCACAGACGCCCGAACCTCCACCGGCATCACCACCAAAGCTACGACGATTGCAGAGGACGACCAGGGTCCCCGATCGACTAATTGCTTAATTTTGAAATGTGCATTACTGTTGTAAATAGTTAAGATGTAATTAGGCAAAACGCTGTATGGAGGTATTGCGGTACCTTCATAACTGTAACTTCTACCACTTTACCACGTTGTAATACGAAGCCACCACCCCCGCTGGACTCTTTTTTAACTGGGGGTGAATGTGGTAGGCTGTGTTAGAAGGATTACGGTACCTGGTAATGCCAGAATACCATTGGTGGAGAATATACTTGTTCCCATTGGTTAAGCCTGTATGTTAGCTCCGCCCTGCAAGGTGGGGTACAAGAGCCCGTGCCGCCCCAGCAGCTTTCTTCTGTACCTGCGCTGCTGGGGGAAACATCTAGCGTATTAAAGCCGTCAATTGTCTCCAATCTCGCTTCTGGAGTTATTGATTGTGCATCAATACCACTATGCCACTGCCTCCTCCAATTTGTTTTTGTGTAGATGGCCAGGATACCAGAAATCGCACTTATTAGTGACATGGGATATTTTACATTCAACTGGGAAAGTAAGGGGGTTTAGCTTCCAGGCCACTTACTTCTCTAGATATTTTCATTGGGAACTGTCAGCATGACATCAACGGTCTCAATTTCTTGCTACAATCACTCAGCATAACCTATTTGCCTCTGGTGAATTCATTTCCTTCAGGTCCAACGCTAACATTGTCATGAACATGCTTACAAGGCAGCACTGTTGTAATTCGGTGTGCAGCCTCTAAGTTGCAGAAACTGAAAGCCCTCTACTCAACCCTCCTTTATATCTCTTGGTCCACGGCCCCACCAATATCAAGCCATTGATCCCCAGATCCGCACTGACCTCATCTCTTCTGGAGATCTGGTAGAACCCAATCTTCCATTGCCCATTCTACCTCCTTTTCAAAACCATAAACAGGACTGTCCATTTAGCTCAACTGTTTCAGCCTGTTCTTGTTGCACAGAATGTATTTCTTCCATTCTCAAATCTAATTTTTCTCCCCTTGTCCAGTCTCTTCTGACCTACATCTGTGACTCTTCCGGTGTCCTCTACCGCATTAACAGTTCCCGATTTCCTGGCCTTAACTGCTCCCTCTTCACAATCGATGTCTGCTCGCTCTACACAGCCAATCCAACAAAGGTGGCCCTGTGGGTGCTCTGCTTCTTCCTTGAACAGAGGCGCAACCAATCCCCAAATCACCACCCTTCTCTGTCTGGCATAATTTGCTGTGTGGGGGAGGGGGTGCATTTTGCTGTGTGGGGGAGGGGGTGCAATTCGCTGTGTGGGGGAGGAGGTGCAATTTGCTGTGAGGGGGAGGGGGTGCAATTTGCTGTGTGGGTGAGGGGGTGCTATTCGCTGTTTGGGGGGTGCAATTTGTTCTGTGAAGGCGGCATAATTTGCCCTGTGGGAGAGGGGGAGGATTGTAAAGGTGAAGGAAGTTCTAGAAATAGGGAACGGAAGGACTTGGATTAAAATAGTCACCTCAGGATGAAGGATTTTTAAAATCTCTGATAAAGTTGGATTCCCCATGCACTGCCTTAAAACCATTTGGCATGTATATAAATCCTGCAAAAGGATTGTCTAAAATGAGCTTTGTCAGCATTAAAGCGAAACCAGATCAAAGACATATCAATATTAAAGTCTTGTTCAGTATGCCTCTTTGCAGTTCAAATTATTCCGGCAAATCTATGTGAAAGTTCGGTTAAAATATTGCAGCGTAAGTGAAGTTTTGAGTTGCCAATATCATCGTCAACATTCCTGCACCAGGGTCTATTTATTTATTATTTGAAAAATACTTTTATTCAAAGTTTCAACATTTTTACAATACACAACCCCCCCCCCCCCCCCCCCCCCCCACCGCTTGACAGCAACCAGGTCTCCAAAATGTAAAACAAACAAGCCCGTCTCTTCTGGAACCCCTCATCCGCCCCTTTGAGAGCGAATGTCACCTCCAAATACAGGAACTCCATTAGATCCCCAGCCACACTGAGGCAATGGGGGGGGGGGAGGAGGGAAAGAGAAGCTGACCTCCACAACAGGACGCGCCTGCGAACAATCAACGAGGTGAAGGCTAAATCGTCTGCCCCCGCTCCCATCTGCAGCTCCGGCAGGTGTGACACCCCGAATGTGGCCTCCAGGAGAACCGGCTCCAATAGCACAGACGCGGTGCTGAAGAGCGCCCTAATATTTCTTCAGGATCTATTTTTGATAAACTTTTGCACAAGACAAGCTGTTTTTAGTTCACGATACGATACGATGGATTGTAGAGGTTCTGTGAGGGGGAAGAAAAGTGACTGCCTTACCTTTTTTCCCCCCAATCGTATTACCCCCCCAATCGTATTATTTAAGGAGTACTGTGGCGAAGCAGTCACTCAAGTAACGTTAGAATAATGTAATCTATCTCGTCATGTCTGATTCTATTGGAACTTCAGGAAACATGATAATTAAACATCATAAATTGGATTCCCAAGGATGACTCATAGTCACCCCCAATTGGATGTTAACAGGAGAAATGAGAAATAAAAAAAAGTGACATTTAGTGGTGGTAAAGAAAGATGCAGAACACCAGGGGGCGAGCTGATCCCTGCTATTGGACAGAAATGTGATACTGTACTTGGTCAATTCCGATTGAAGTATCCAGGAGAGGGAGCTCGCCGCACTGCAATGTGATTCCTTTCAAAGTACATGCACTCACATACCTGAAAACATGTTACACTGGTCGACATTTGAAAAGATGCGAGCTGTAATTTCCACATTGGGGTTTTGATTTGCAATGCAAATGGGCAGGCCAAGCTGCATTGAAATAGGGATGGTAAGTGTTGATGCTCACACAAGTGACTAAGCAAAGGTCTCCCGCGAAAGCCGGGGTATTCTGCACTCCGCTGAGAATACTTCCCTTTCTTGGCAAAGCAACAATACAGTGGACGTCACAGGTGCGTCGCTTTGCTTCTTGTGAATTATTCACAGAATTAGGAGCTGGCTTTCGCCTTGCTGCCACCTTCCTTGCTTGCCTGGCCAGTGTTTGCTGCTCACTGGCCTCCCAGGAGTCTGCACAACGAACCATGTCAAGACTACACTTTGAATACATGTTAAATATCCTTCTGGGGCTCCGGTGCTTGGATCCTGTTCACGTCCTCGGTGCACAAGGAACCGGGACAGAAAGCTTACAAGCCTCCATTAACTTAGGGCTAGTAGAGGAGACTGGTCCCCGCCCACAGCTTGTGACGTTCTCGTGTTGTCAATTCAGCAACCAAAACACTCAGCTGGATTGCAAAAGTTAGTCGAATGCGTTTTTAAAATTTTTTGACAATGCGTTGATGGCCAGAATGCGGAAAAGTCTAACGCTGTATGGAATCTGGAACGACTAGTGTAACTATTTACATATATGTGTGTAGATTTCGCTACCGGTTGCTGGGTGCTTCTGGGTTTGAGTTGGATAGAGCGGGTGCAACCCGGAGCCGGGATCTCCAGGGTCAGCAACACACACACACACACACACTTCTCCAATAACCGGCGGAGGCAGAGAACAAACCGGGAAGGGCAGACGGGACGAGGAAGTGAGGAGTTTCCCAGCATGTAGTGAACGTGACAAAAGCTCGTTCTGGCTGCAGGGAAGCCTCGTCGCCTTCACACACAGGCACAGAGAGAGAGAGAAAAAGATTTGGGATGGATACATGATGGAAAAATTAGTACTGCAGGGAAATATTCCTCCAATTGGGGAATGAAGATGGTACAAGGACCTGAAGGTTTTTTTTTCTCCCTCTCCCCAAAAGGATCAAGATATAACTGAAAGTCTGTCCCCCCTAAATCTAGGAGATTTTGAGGCTGAAACGCACCAGGATTATAAATTTGAAAAGGTTGCCAGAATTAAATCATCTCCGAGCAGTAGCATCGGTCTGTCTGTCGGCAGCAGAGAATACCTGGATTGCGCAACGTGAAACTGAGTTTATCAACAAACATCATTTACATTGACGTTTTTTTAAAGGATTTATCGTTCCTCTGTGGGAATAATAGCGTGAAGGATTCTAGATGCCCCACGTAAATAGAGAGTAAATGTTACCTCTCCTCTCCTGCTAAGTGCTATCTGGGCGTGGAACCGAAACTTTACAAATCAATGCCAAGAAACGCAAGTAAAGCAGTAAGAACGGCTGCGGTAGCAGGAAGAACAACATTGCCAGCTGAACCGTTCGAGGTGGCAATCTTTCGGGTGTCTCTTGGCAATGGGAGGTGGTAGCACGTGGGGGAAGGAAACTGCTTGCATTATAACTTGAGATCTGAGAACATTTGACAGACGCGAACAGGAATCGGCTGCTAAAAATTGCAGTCTGCAAACAAGGACACATCCAGGACTGGAGCCTCCACGGTGAAGCGTAAAACTATCGGTAATTTAACGGCGAAACAGTTGGCTCGCAGTCTGAACTGGGCGCGCCTGCCCCTGTCAATCTGCCCTCGGCTCGCACCCATTCAGGTATTGGATCTATACTGTCCCTGTGCCCCTCGGGGTGGGGGTTGGTCCTCTCCTTCCCGTGTTTCCCTCAGGATGAGGGTCTATACAGGATGAGGATGAGGGTCCATACAGTCCCTCAGTGTGTGTGTATGGGGGGGGGGGTGAATCTATACTGTCCCTGTGCTCCTCAGGTGTGAGGGGAGGGGGTTATACTGTCTCTGTGCCCCTCAGGTTGGGGAGGAGGGGGTTATACTGTCTGTGTGCCCCTCAGGTTGGGGGGGGGGTGGGGGTTATACTGTCTGTGTGCCCCTCAGGTTGGGGGGGGAGGGGGTTATACTGTCTCTGTGCCCCTCAGGTTGGAGGGGAGGGGGTTATACTGTCCCTGTGCCCCTCTGATGAGTGTGGGGTTATACTGTCCCTGTGCCCCTCAGGTGGGAGGGGAGGGGGGTTATACTGTCCCTGTGCCCCTCAGGTGGGAGGGGAGGGGAGTTATACTGTCCCTGTGCCCCTCAGGTTGGGGGGGGAGGGGGGTTATACTGTCTCTGTGCCCCTCAGGTTGGGGGGGGGGAGGGGTTTATACTGTCCGTGTGCCCCTCTGATGGGTGTGGGGTTATACTGTCCCTGTGCACCTCAAGTTGGGAGGGGGGTTATACTGTCCCTGTGCTCCTCAGGTGTGTGGTGTTATACTCTCCCTGTGCCCCTCAGGTGGGTGGGGGGAGTTACACTGTCCCTGTGCCCCTCAGGTGTGTGGGGGGGGGGCAGGAGGGGGTTATACTGTCCCTGTGCCCCTCAGGTTGGGGGGGGAGGGGTTTATACTGTCCGTGTGCCCCTCTGATGGGTGTGGGGTTATACTGTCCCTGTGCACCTCAAGTTGGGAGGGGGGTTATACTCTCCCTGTGCCCCTCAGGTGGGTGGGGGAGTTACACTGTCCCTGTGCTCCTCAGGTGTGTGTGGGGGGGGGGGGGGGCGGGAGGGGGTTATACTGGCCCTGTGCCCCTCAGGTGTGTGTGGGGGGGATATACTGTCCCTGTGCCCCTCAGGTGTGTGTATGGGGGGGGGGTATACTGTCCCTGTGCCCCTCAGGTGTGTGTGTGTATGTGGGGGTTATACTGTCCCTATTTCCCTCAGGTGTGTGTGTGGGGGTGGGGGCGGGCTTTATATTGTCCCTGTGCCCCTCAGGTGGGTGTGTGTGTGTGTGGGGGGGGGGGGTTATACTGTCCCTGTGCCCCTCAGGTTGGGATAGAGGGGGGTTATACTGTCCTGTGCCCCTCAGGTGTGTGTGTGTGTGTGTGTGTGTGGGGGGGGGGGGGGTAATCTGTCCCTGTGCCCCTCAGGTGGGTGTGTGGGAGGGGGGGTTTATACTGTCCATGTGCCCCTCAGGTGTGTGTGTGTGTGTGTGGGGGGGGGGGGTTATACTGTCCCTATGCCCCTCAGGTTGGGGGTGAGGGGCGTTTATACTGTCTCTGTGCCCCTCAGGTGTGTGTGTGTGTGTGTGTGTGTGGGGGGGGGGTTATACTGTCCCCTGTGCCCCTCAGGTGTGTGGGGGGGGAGTTATACTGTCCCTGTGCCCCTCAGGTGGGTGTGGGGGCGGGGGGGGGGGGTTATACTGTCTCTGTGCCCCTCAGGTGTGTGTGTGGGGGGGGGGGGGTTATACTGTCTCTGTGCCCCTCAGGTAGGTGGGGGGGGGCGGCGGCGTTATACTGTCTCTGTGCCCCTCAGGTGGGGGGAGGGTCTATTCTGTCCCTATGCCCCTCAGGTCTTGTGCTGTACCACCCGCCTGTCCCTGGGCCTATCACTCGCCTCAGGCCAGTGTGTTCTTAACCTATCGGTGTGCCCTCCCCTCGTTATTTCTTCAGAGGGACGCTTGGTGACAGTCCCTGTTTTCCCGCCCGGCTCTTCCAGGTCCCTGGTCCACACGCCTGAGAAGGACGTCACTTCGGAATGGGCGTGCAGGGAAGGATTTAAAAAGATGTGAACTGCTGGTTGTTCATACACCATGTCCCTGCTCGATGGACGTCAAACGAGGCAGATTCCAGTGCTTGTGATCTACATTCTACTAACCTGGACCAAAGAGATGGACGCTTCAGGCATCTTTTCAGGTACGCATAACTTTACCCAGAAACTAGTGGGAAATTGACAATGATCGCAAGGTAGTAATGTAATCACGAGTTTCAGCATTTGCTGCAAATATCTGTTTCAGTTTTACATGGGACTTTATTGCCATGCATATGAGCTTTTTACTAATTGTTATTGTCAGTAAGGAATACACAGTCACGTTGTTCATCCAGTCAGCGCACGTCGACTGTGTTTAATAGTTTTCCATGGATAAATTGTAAGAAGTTGGTAACCGAACTGGAGATTGTATCAGGAAGCACTTAGAATGGGAAAGCTGGATGAGGGAGAGGAGCGTCATTCCTTCCCAACCCAAATTGAAGTCAGTGTCATCACCAGTGAGCTAAACAATAGCGGGGAGGGGGTCCACGTGTATCGTTTTTGTTCAAATAAATGGCCATGCTGATGTTGACATTGTAAATACTTTTATTTTGCTGGGCATGTCACCACAACGGGATTGTCAGCATGAAAAAAAATCTTAGAATACTTAAATAAACTCTTGATTTTTGAGATTCTCTTTTTATTTTTCAATATTCCAAGGTTTACTTGGGAAACGCATAACCCATCTGCTCCCAATCCATCAACTTTCTTTATTCTGTCATGGGATGTGGGCACCGTTGGCCGAGCCACCATTTATTAATAATAATCGCTTATTGTCACAAGTCGGCTTCAATTAAGTTACTGTGAAAAGCCCCTAGTCACCACATTCCGGCGCCTGTTCGGGGAGGCTGGAACGGGAATTGAACCCGCGCTGCTGGTCTTGTTAGAGTACATAGAACATAGAGTGCAGAAGGAGGCCATTCAGCCCATCGAGCCTGCACCGACCCACTTAAGCCCTCACTTCCACCCTATCCCCATAACCCAATCACCCTTCCTCACCTTTTTGGTCACTAAGGGCAATTTATCGTTGCCAATCCACCTAACCTGCACGTGTTTGGACTGTGGGAGGAAACCGGAGCACCCGGAGGAAACCCATGCAGACACGGGGAGAACATGCAGATTCCGCACAGACAGTGACCCAACGGGGAATCGAACCTGGGACCCTGGAGCTGTGAAGCCACAGTGCTAACCACTGTGCTGCCGTCCTGCCCCTGTTATGTTCTGTGCTGCTAAACCAGACCCATTTATTGCCCCTTCTTAATTTCCCTTAGGAAGACAGTGGCGAGCCACCTTCTTGAACTGGTGCAGTCCATGTGGTGTAACAGTCTTGTTGGGGAGAGAATTCCAGGTTTCTTCAACAGCAACAGTAAAGGAGTAGCAATATATTTCCAAGTCAGGATGGTGTGTGACTTGGAGGTAAACTTTCAAGTGGTGATGTTCCCATGTTCCTGCTATACTTGGTCCTTCTATGCAGTAAAAGCCATGAGTTTGGAAGATGCTGTTGCGGTTCTCTTGGTGAGTTGCTGCAATGCATCTTGCAAATGTGCCAATGGGTTGTGGGAGTAACAAATAATTTAGGCTTGTATTGAGACAGTTCCACGTATGGTGCAAATAGAAATCCCAATGTTCTGTGTTCAGCATAAAGTTAATTTATACATAAGCAAGGTTAGAAATGTCATACCTTTCACAGTGCATCTTTTAGCTGCCACTCTGCATTGTTGGTGGAGGAAGTGAATGTTTGAGGTGGTGGATGGGGCATTGATCAAGCAGGTTGCTTTCTCCTGGATGCTTTTGAGCTTCTTGTGCTGTTGGAGCTGCACTTATTTGAGCAAATCATAGAACTTACAGTTCAGAAGGAGGCCATTCGACCTGTCGAGTCTGCATCGGCCATTGTAAAGGTCACTCTACTTAAGCCCATTCCTCCACCCTATCTCCGTAACCCACCTAATCTTTTTGGACACTAAGGGGCAATGTATCATGACCAAGCCACCTAACTGCACATCTTTGGACTGTGGGAGGAAGCCGGAGCACCCGGAGGAAACCCACGCAGACACGGAGTGAAAGTGTAAACTCCACACAGACAGTTGCTCGAGGCCGGAATTGAACCCAGATCCCTGGAGCTGTGAGGCACTGTGCCACACTGCCGCCCCTGTTTCTATGCTTGGCTTTAAATGTTATGAAACATACCATAGGCTAAATTTCAATGTTGGTGTGTATCAAACTGGCGATGGGTGCAGCAACTGCATTGCCCACTTGATTACGATAGCCAGAGAACTGAATTACTTTCATGGTTAAGACTCATTTGAATGTATAATGGAGCTACAAGCATTAATTGAGTATTGACAGGTAGCTTGCCAATGGAGAGCGGTGCAAAAATGGCAGGCAATTCATTTGCTGAGTCCAACTATCAATTTCATTTTGATAGGGAGGCTGGGTAGATCATCATGGGGTGATGATTGGAACTGAGTAGCTGTGGGGAATAGCATTAATTGCACCGTTATTTATGCCATGTTTTTGCTGTGGCCTGCAGCAGTACCAGTACGGACAACTGATTAGGTACCAGTGGGTGGCACATGTGCCACTTGTTCCACCCATTGGCATCTGCAAATGACATTATTTTCCAACATCAATGGAATGGTAGATATATTAAAACTCTGCTCCCTCCCCACCCCATTTTTCATTTTAACCTAATGTTAAAAACTAGCCATTTGGGAGAGCTGATCCTACTACACTTCAGCAGAGCTCTCTACCCTGGATAGGATGACAGCATGGTGCAGCCAGCAATGGATCTTGGCCCAGCAGCACACTGTACTGTAAATATAGTACAGCAGCAGCCAAGACCAGACTTTGAATGACTGCCATTCCGGGTTTCTCTGTAGGGAAGCTTTCAACCACAACTCCCACATGGGGCAGGGTAAGTTGGGCATGGCAGATACCAGACTGCCATCCCTCTGGCCTGTGCTCCAACATATTACATCATGCATGTTTTTTTAGTAACTGCTCTTTAAAAAGAATACTGATGCAGAGGTTACTTTTTAACAAAAATAGAAAATGAGAAGAGTTGAGGAAGTACTAAGCATGTTTAAACAGTTGTGTTAAAAACGCTAACTGTGGTACAAATAATCACAGGAATCATCAATCTGTGGCATTGGATGTCACACTGAATCAATACATTAAGCCCACTGGTAAATTAAATGTAAATTTTAAGGATAGAAGCAATATTGTTTGCAGAGAGCTAACCTTCTGGCCAGTGTTTTATTTTAATGGTACGTGTGTTCCTCTGCAGCTCGAAGCATCCTGTGTATATTTCTTGTGCATTATCAAAAACTATTTACCAGCTACCAATATATGGTTATGTGCAACTGTGGTATTATTTTGCTTGTTGCTGTTTCAGAGCTAGCTGTTTTGTGTTGTTACGTCACACAATGGATCATGTTAAATATATTGTCTCTGCTTGCAATTGTTGAGTGATTTGATCCAAATTAGCAGCATTTCTGCCAATGGGGTGGGGGGGGGCACGAACAAAGAATTTAGTCCTGTATTGAGCCTGTTCCAAGTGTGGTGTAAATAGAATTCCTGGCGTCTTGTGTTTGGCACAAGGCTATTTATATGTTAAAAAAAAAGAAAGGTTGGAAGTGTTGCACTTTTCTATTTGTTTAATGACAAACTTTGTGAATTCTCGGTGTCAATTATTTTAAGGATGGCATCAGGACCATACTGTAGAAAATATTACAGTTGTTAATGTTTAGACTTTAGCCGAATAATTCATTTTTCAAATTGATTACTTAGTTTGACATGTTCTTAGACTAACTCTTCCCAAAGGTACGGAGTTGCAAAACCAGGTTTCGGGACCGTAATCTACTGTTTCCGAAATTCAAACAGTGAGTCATGGCCATAGCTAGAAGCATGGGATTAACTGCTTCCTGAACTTCACAAATGGCAGGAAATTATTTACCACAAAAACCCTTACATTCATTTTGTGTGGGGAAGGATGAGGCTGTCCATGCCCCCAAGGAAAGGGTGAAAGTAAATGGAAACTTCCAGAAAAGCCATAATTAGGTTCATCCAACATGACTTATTTTAATTTGCCTTTTAGGTCACATCAAAAACAACTTGCGTTTGTGCTATGCCTTTAACATATCAGATAAAAATGAACTCCGAGCCAAAGCAGATTATATTAGGAGAGCTGACGAAAAGCTTGGTCAAAGACTTAGGTCAGCAAATCAGCAAGGTTTGAGGCTCGCAGAGAAACTCGCAGGTGGTGTTTTTAAAAAATTTGTTTACGGGACGTGGGCTTTAACCAGCATTTATTGTTCATTCATTATTGAGAAAGTGGTGGTGAGCCGCATTTTTGAACCGCTGTAGTCTATCTGGTGTAGGTACACCCACAGTGCTGTTAGGCAGTGAGTTCCCAGACATTGACCCAGCGATAGTGAAGGAACAACAATTTCCAAGTCAGGGTGGTGAGTGGCTTGGAGGAGGAAATTCCAGGCATTGATGCTCCCATTCTCATGCACCTACTGGCCTTGTCCTTCTAGATGGCAGTGGTCGTGGGTTAGGAAAGTTGTTGAAGGTGTCTTGATGAGTTCCTGCAGTGCATCTTGTAGATGGTAAACACTGCTGCTACTGTGCGTCAATGTTGGAGGGAGTGAATGTTTGTGAATAGGGTGCCAACCAAGCGGGCTGCTTTATCCTTGATGGTGTTAAGTTTCTTGAGTGTTGTTGGAGCTGCACTCATCCAGGTAAGTGGAAAGTATTCCATCACACCACTGACTTGTGTCTTATAGATGGTGGCACAGGCTTTGGGGAGTCAGTAAGTGAGTTCCTCACTGCCGGATTTCTAGCCTCTGACCAGCTCTTCCAGTCACAGTATTTGTATCGCCAGCCCAGCTGAACCTCTGGTCAATGGTAAGCTCCAGGATGTTGAATTTTGCGATGGTATGCCATTGAATGTCCAGGGGTAATCGTTCGATTCTCTCCTGATGAAGGTGAGCATTGACAGGCACTTAAGTGATGCAAATGTTACTGGCCACCTGTTAGCTGTTACAATCCCAGTTGATATTATACCTACGCAGGAAGATCCCAGAATGGAACCCTGGCTTTAATTTTTGAAATATAAAACATGGAGGAACAGAGTTACAGGACCACTAATTTATTTTAAAAATAAGAAAAAGGATTTCCGGTGGCGGCATGTAGCGAGTAGTCACACACGAGGTGGCGCTCGCTATGGTTCTTTATTTTCAGCCCTTTTTGCCCAGTATTTGGGGGATGTTTAGGGTAAAACGTCACTAATTCGGACTTCCGGTGATGGTGATGTGCTGAGCAAACACATATATGATGGCTCTCCTCCAGATCAGAACCAGGCACTTTTAGGTGAATTTTGCTCCAAAATTCGAAGGCACATTTACCTCAACGGCGAAATGAAAGCAACCACACCATAAAGCTAGAAAACGGGAGCTCGAGGGGTCGAAATGACGGCAGGAGTGATGGAAAGGGCCACAAGCAGCAGGCGGACAAGACGGTGGAAGCACGAGGTGAAGGGGTCTCGGCACCCAGGAGAGAACGAGAACAACAACCCGAGCATCAGCCCGCCCCCCCCCTCAATCCCCCACCGCCTGGGGATGGATGAAAGTACCTCCTTACGAAGGAGCTGACCACCATGAAAGAGGCAATCAGGATAGGCGGTCAAGGTGGCGGTGACGGAGGCAAAGTCAGCCCTATACAAGTTTGGGGTGTCATTTGTAATGCTGTTCCCAGCCAGGCTCTGGGTCACGCACCAGGACAAAGAGCATTATTTTAACACCTGGCAGAGGCGAACCAATTTGTGCGAGCCAACGGCCTGGACAAGGGGCAGATAAGACAATGATGAAGGCTGATCAGAGGAGAATCAGTAAAGGAACAGAGACTCATTAGACAGTGAATATGTGTGCGCAGGACTGTGCTGCCTCGCTCTGATCAAATCAGACTGGGTCACAGGAAAGAGTGCAGACAGGGGAATAGGCAGAGAAAGCAGGCAGTCAGCAGGCATACTTTAGGGGCTCGACCAGCCCCGGACGGGATTCACCACACTAGCAGGGGTAGCTAGCATGGGAAGACAAACAGCAAGGGGAGCTGTGGCGCAACTTCCGGCAGGGAGGGAGCGCCTGGCCGGAGGGGGGTGGGGCACAGGGACAGGGAGGGCATTCACATTGGGGGAGACGGGGAAACGGTGACACAGGAAGGGGGGATGGGGGGTTGGGGGGATAGGGGGAAAAAGGAACACAAAAGGAACAGGACTGGAAAATAAGAGTTGGTTTTTGGATTGGCTTTGCAGGTAAGGTGCAGGCTGAAGAGACAAGATGGCGCCGCAAGCAGCCACTTTGGAGGGTCTCTAAACAAAAGGAAACCCCGGAGTGCAGGGGCGCACCCACGTGGCGTACACACAGTTGGTGGCCATGTTGGATGCCTCTGGACAAAGGGAAACCCCGGAGTGCAGGGACCCAACCTCATGGTGCGAGGGCTAGGGGTGTAGCCACACTGATCAGCACGAGGATGAGGTTTACAGCGACAAGGATGGTTACGACCAAGGGGGACGGTGCCCTCGACGGGGCATCGGTAGTTCTGGTAAATGTCTACGCGCCCAACTGGGACGACACAGACTTCATAGAAAAGACCATGGCGGAAATCTCTGATATTGACACACTCATCATGGTGGGGGGGGGGGCAACTGCAAATGTGTACAGGACCCACTGACGGACCGATCAAACCCAAGATCGGGGACAGGCATGGCTAGAGAATTGGGAGCATTGATGGAACAGATGGGGCAGTGGACCCTTGGCGGTTCCTGCACTCCGGAGAGAAGCACTTCTCATTCTTTTTGCTGGTGCGAAAGCAGACTCAAGGATAGACTTCTTTGCAGTAGGAAAAGCGGTGCTTCCAGGAATAGTAAGGGCGGAATACTCTGCGATAGTTATCTCCGACCACGCTCCACATAACATGGATGTGAGGCTGGAGAAGGGCCATGCCCATCGCCCCACGTGGAGCTGGACACGGACCTCTTGGCCGAAGGTCTTCTGTCAGAAAACATCACAGGCCATAGGCGAGTACGTTACTAATAACCAGAACGGGGAAGTCTCACCTTCCACGTTCTGGGAGGCACTGAAAGCTGTGATTAGGGGAAAGATTATAGCCTACAAAGTACGTAGAGACAGGGAAGAGAGAGTGGCCAGGCAACAACTGATCGACTCCATCCTGGAGGTCGATAGAAAGTACTCCGAGGCCCCGACCGTAGAGCTTCTGGTGGAGAAGAAAAAGCTACAAATGGACTTTAACCTGCCACCCACCAGGAAAGTAGTGCACCAACTCAGCCAGACACGGGGGACCTCCTATGGACATAGATAAAAGGCTGACCGTCTATTGGCTCACCTGCTGAGAAAGCAAGCAGTCATGAGAGAGTTAGCTCAGGTGA
Organism: Scyliorhinus torazame; assembly: GCF_047496885.1. Lineage (NCBI taxonomy): Eukaryota > Metazoa > Chordata > Chondrichthyes > Carcharhiniformes > Scyliorhinidae > Scyliorhinus > Scyliorhinus torazame. Next base: position 40,851,492 of record NC_092714.1, on the reverse strand, counting down.
AGAGTAGCAGAGGCAGATTGGTAAACCGAACCAAAAGAGGTCAGCTGGGCATTTGAGACCTTCTACTGGGGACTGTACACCTCTGAGCCCCCCGACGGGGATGCGGAGATGAAAATGTTCCCCGATGGATTGGACATGCCAGTCATGGGGGACAATAGGCGGGAGGGGGGGAACTGGAAGCACCAATAGAACTGGGAGAGATCATGGAGAGCCTCAGCTCCACGCAGGCGGGAAAGGTGCCGGGACCTGACCGGTTCCTGACAGACCTCGATTTAAATTCACACCAGTCCTGGCCCCACACTTACTGGACATGTTCACAGACTGGTTAGCAAGGGGCCCCCTGCCTCCAACACTAACACAGGCCACGATATCTCTGATACCCCAAAAAGACAAAGAGCTGATGGAATTTCGCTGTTCAGCGTAGATGTGAAGATACTCGCGAAACCACTAGCCAAGTGACTGGGGAGCTGCGTACCGGAGGTGGGCGCAGAGGACCAGATGCGCTTTGTCAAGAGTAGGCAATTAACTGCCAACTTTAGGTGGTTACTGAATGTAATAATTTTTAAAACTAAATAAATATAGAGTACCCAATTAATTTTTCCAATTAAGGGGCAATTTAACGTGGCCAATCCGCCTAGTCTGCAAATCTTTGTGTCGTGGGGGCGAAACCCACGCAAACACGGGGAGAATGTGCAAACTCCACACGGACAGTGACCCAGAGCCAGAATCAAACTTGGGACCTCGGCGCTGTGAGGCAGCAGTGCTAACCACTGCTCTACTGTGCTGCCCTACTCAATGTAATCTGGGGAGAGAACAACAGAGATGATCGTCTCCCCGGACACAGAAAAGGCCTTCGACAGAGTCGAGTGGAAGTACCTCCTTGAGGTACTGGAGCGGTTTAGACTGGGGACAGAGTTTACTTCGTGGGTGAAACTCTTGCACAACGCCCCCAAGCGAGCATTCAGACCTACACCACCAACTCTGAGTACTTCCAGCTGCACAAAGGCACAAGGCAGGGATCCCTCCTATCCCCGCTCCTGTTCGCCTTGGCAAGTGAACCCCTGGTGATCGCTCTGCGAGACACGAGGAAGGGCAGGCACAGAGGAGGCAGAGAGCACAGAGTGTCGGTCTGTGCAGATAACTTGCTCCTCTACGTCTCGGACCCAAAGAACGGTCTGAAAGCAATTATGCAACTCCTGGAAGAGTTTGGCGCCTTCTCAGGCTACAAACCCAACCTGGGCAATAGTGAGGCATTCCCGGTGAACCCGAACGGGGGAGGGACAGAGCTGGAGGCGCTACTATTCAAACTAGCCCAAAACAAATTCCGCTACCTGGGGATCCAGATAGTTCATGACTGGACACGGATCCACAAATGGAATCTGACCAGTCTGGCGGAGGAAGTTAAAAAGACCTACAGAGATGGGATGCACTCCCTGGCGGGGAGGGTACAGACGGTCAAAATGAACGTACTGCCGAGGTTCCTCTTCCTCTTTAGATCCATACCGATCTTCATCCCCAAGGCCCCTATCCACAAGATAGACAATATCATCATGCCGTTTGTTTGGGGGGTGTTAGTATTGACATTCAGAGAGATCTTGGTGTACAGATCCACAGGTCACTGAAAGGGACAACACAGGTGGAGAAGGTAGTCAAGAAGGCATACGGCATGCTTGCCTTCATTGGCCGAGGCATTGAGTATAAAAATTGGCAAGTCATGTTTCAACTATATAGAACTATAGTTAGGCCACACTTGGAGTATAGTGTTCAATTCTGGTCGCCACACTACCAGAAGGATGTGGAGGCTTTAGAGAGGGTGCAGAAGAGATTTACCAGGATGTTGCCTGGTATGCAGGGCATTAGCTATGAGGAGAGGTTGAATAAACTTGGTTTGTTCTCACTGGAACGAGGGAGGTTGAGGGGCGACCTGATAGAGGTCTACAAAATTATGAGGGGCATAGACAGAATGGATAGTCAGAGACTTTTTCCCAGGGTAGAGGGGTCAATTACTAGGGGGCATAGGTTTAAGGGGCAAGGTTTAGAGGGGATGCATGAGGCAAGTGTTTTTACACAGAGGGTAGTGGGTGCCTGGAACTCACTGCTGGAGGAAGTGGTGGAAGCAGGTGTAGAGTGTTACTGAATTGTGCCAGCTCTGAATGTTGGGAGTTTGGGACAGTTTTGGAAGATATGCTCCGGAACAGACTAGTTTCAGGCATTAACGAGGACAGCATTCAACGGCAATTGCTGGGAGAAGCCACACTTACTTTTTCAAGTAGGCTCTGGAAATTTCTCAAAGCATGGAAATGGCTGCCAATAATTCAAATATATTCAGAAGGCTAATGGCGGCACACAGGTGGGTGCATTGCATCAAGCAAAGAAGGAAGCTGCAAGTAAAAAGGTGAAGACAGTGGAGTGTTTTAGCTGTGGAGGGTCATTCAATGCAAATCATTGTAAGCTTATTATCGCTGTTTGTCACCAGTGCAACAAGAAGGAGTATTTAATGGAGACGTGCCAGGGTGCTAAGAGCAAGTTGAAGGCTGAGGAGCGATCTTCAAATGCAAGGAAACCTCAGACGTCGGTGCATCACTTGGAAAGCTCAGACTAGGCAGAGGAGCACTCTTAGACGTGTTTAATATGAGTGGGGGGAGGGGGGGGGGGGAAACATGCTTAATATGAGTTTGGGGCATAGAGCGCCAATTTATGCTACAGAAGGTTGGTGGACAGAAAATCAAGATGGACGTGGACACAGAAGCTTTTGCCTGGTAACCAGTGAGGAGACCTTCCGGAAAATTTGGGCTCGTAAGCAGACACAAGTCCTTAACTCAGGCAGGAACCAACCTTTGGATGTATACCAGCAAGACTATACCATTGCTTGGAGCGTTAGAGCTAGATATTGCATGTAACAGCCAAGAAGCAAAAGCACAGTTCCTGGTAGTAAAAGGACATGGGCCTAGCCTACTAGGGTGTGACTGGCTCAGGAAAATTCAGTTGGACTAGGCTGAGATAAAGCATACAAGTGACAGAGGATGTCATTCGGAAATATCCTGAGGTTTTAAAAAATGAACAGGGTACATTTGCAGGACGTTACAGTTAAATTGTTCGTAAATCCTCAGGCTGCTCTTCGCTTTTTCAAACCGAGGACAGTGCCCTGCTCCATGAAAGGCAAAGTGGAGGAAGAGTTGCCGCAGATCACAGCGTAGCCGCAAAGCTTGAAGACTGACGTATAACTAAGGCATTCGTTTCATTCTATTTCTGTCTTTAAAGGGGCTAAATTTAAGGGAGTAGATGTGTTATAGCGTGTTATTATTATGCATCATCTTATTTAAATCCATTGCTGATGTAATTGCTGCGATGTCATTTATTGTTGTTTCCTGTGTACATTTGTATTTAACTACCGTTAGTTCTGATTCTTTTCTGTTACTGCTGTTTCAATATTTCGCTAACTGTTCCTGTTTTTGAGTCCATACTCTATTTCAAACTTCATTATTTTTATATATTAAAGAAGATTAACTTTCACAATGTCTATCGACTACCTTTTGTGTGGTCACGTTACCACAGAAGATTAGGGTGAAAGAAATGGGGTTAGGTGGGAAGCAAGAGATCCATGGTCATGCCAACACCAGCTTACCCGTCATGCCGGACACCAGGATGAAGGTGAGCTGGGAACTGAGATGAGCCAAAGGACAGGAATATATCAGCATTCTTAATGCTCACAGCAATGTTGGAGGCCAGGGACTCTGGTGCCACAATGCTAAAAATAACCTCCTTTCGCAGATGCAGGCACCCTTACAGGCAGCCATGGTCTCTGTTGTAGACAACCGCTGATTTTGAGAGCTATATCCCTCATAGGTTACGGAGTTGCAGGTGTCCTTGTCTCGCACGGGTTCTGCTCTACACCCTGCTAGTGTCTTCTGCCTTGCCTTGCAAGAGAGAAGGAAACATGCCAGTGATTGTGTTGCATTGTGTTTGGTTGGTATACCTGCCATAGCTGAATAGCTGGGGGGGGGGGTGGATATGTGGAGCCAGTGAGAGGTGAGTGTGAGGTTTTCAGCACTGGAAAGTGTGTGAGGGTGAGGTGAAGCATCTGAAGGTTAGGCGTGAGTTCTGAGTGCCAGGCAGTGGCGAATTGTCATTGGGCTAGTAGTCCAGAGACCCAGGGTAATGGTCTGGAGGCCCGGGTTCGAATCCCACCATGGCAGATGGTGAAATTTGAATTCAATAAAAATCTGAAATTAAAAGTCTAATGATGATCATGAAACGATTGCCGTCCTTACCTGAACTGGCCTATATGTGACTCCAGACCCACAGCAATAGGGTTGACTCTGGTGATGGACAATAAATGCTGGTCCGTCCAATGACGCCCACATCCCTAATGAACAAATTTTTTTTTAAAGGTGGCGAATTAAGCAGCGTGAGAGGTCAGTGGTGTGGTGGGTAGGCGATGACCTTGAACAAACTGTGAGGCAGCCACTAGGAATTGACCTTGCTGGTCACTTCTTCCCACTACCCAGTGTTTCCCTTGAGGCCCCCCCCCCCCTCCCCCCCCCCCCCCCTCCATAACAGACAGAAACCGTTTCTTATATATACTTAAGACTAAAGCCCCTGCCTTTCCTCAAGGAGTAACCTCTGCTCTCCCAACTAGAGCATACAATTCATTGTCACAGAATTGCTACATTAACATAGGGGAGGACAGGACTGGTTTTAGCTTCAATATTTTCCACAGCCAAATAATACCAACATTTGCCCTCGAGACATACAGATGAGTGACGGGTACTTGTCACAAGGATTTTGTCACTCATGATACCATTGCATGAATTAATGCTTTCGGCAGATGAACAGAGAATAGGGAAAACTGTGTTCAATAACATAAGTCAAGTGTCGGTTTGATTGTTTAATTCTTCACTACACTTCAGGTCAGTGGGCAAATTCAAAGAATTTATTTGCAGAACATAACTGTCAAGGAAACTGTATGGGAATAAATTAAAATACTTCATAGGAGGTAATGGAGTTGTTGAGGGAGATGGAAACTACCACTGCACTATGGATCCGCATATGAAAAAAGGTCACATTAACATAGTGATACAATAGCTTATTGTATAGAGCCATAACAATTCTTGATTTAGATTACATAACTAATAGCTAAAAGTGGTTTACAAACCACCAATTGAAATGTTCAGATGGTGTTGCCTGTGTGTCCAACTTGAATGATTGATTTATTTGAACCGCAAAGTTAGATTATAGCTGTGTTAATACTCCAGGAGGTCCGTGTTAGTTTCTTTTCTCAGTGGGGCAATGGCGTTTGAGTCACAATGAAGTTGGGAATTTCTGTTTTTTATGCTTTCAGTGACTAGGGGCACGATCCAACGGCCAGGCTGTGCTTGAAAAGCAGCTCACCACTGCGCAGCCTGGCCGATAGAAGCCGGCAGACCCTGCTCGTGGGATCTGCCCTGCTTGCAATGCCTCGCGAGATCCAACGCAATCTTGCAAGACGTTGCCCATTGTGGGTGGGACCACTTTTTAGCAGTGAGTCTCACTTTAATGTGCAGATTGCTGAGATACCCGAGGCGTGGGATCTATCCCCTTTGCCTCACAGACCTCAGATGAGCACTGTTCAGCATTGGGCTCCACAAACGAGGACCAAACGAGGACCTCACAGACCTCAGATGAGACCTTGCGGAGGTCTCCCAGGGGATTGTACGTTCCCAGGTGCATTCCCTTTGGACAAGGTGGTACCCTGAAACTGCTGGTGCCATCTGGGCACCCTGACAGTGCCACTTGGTGCCAGCCTGACACTGCCAAGGTGCCCTGGTGGATCTGGCAGGGTGCCAAGCTGGCATTTGTTGTGCGCTGGCGATCAGTCTGGAGGTGCCCTGTGCAGGTGTTGGGGGATGCGGGGTGCCGGTAGTGTGTTGGGGCTTTAGGAGGATCAGGGGTCGCATTGGGGGCCTCGGAGATCGTGATGCCATTTAAAAATGGCATCCTGATCTCTCGCTGCACTGAAGAGTTCTGGCGAGCAGAGCTCCTCAGTGCACACAACGGGGCTATGTGCTGCCTTGGCCGCAGGTTCCCTGCTGAGGCCTCTTATCTAACACGGGTGGCGTTTTGTAGCCATGTGTTTCTCAGTGCTGCGAGAGCCGGGAAACATGCGGCTAAACACCCTCGCTATGGGACTTTGTTCCCTTTTAACTGAATTGCGTCATATCAGTGAGATTCCTGGGGCACACTAGTCTTTGTGTATTGATTTCACAATTTTAACAACATTTAAAAATTAATTCTCAACATGTGGGAATTGCTGGCAAGGCCGGAACGCATTGTCATCCCTCATCACGCTTGAGAAGGTGGTACAAATGATTAGTTTCTTAGGCCATTTCGAAAGGCTGTTTGCGTCTCAGATTGGGATGAGGCTAGTGTGCATACCACAGAATCACAGAATTGTTATGGTGGAGAAAGAGACCATTTTGGCCCATTGTGTCTGCAGCGACTCTCCAAACGAGCATCATGGATGGTGCCATTACTCAGCCTTTTCCCCGTACCGCTGCGCATTGTTGCTATTCATGTAATCATCTAATGCCCTCTTGAATGTCTCGATTGAACCTGCCTCCACCATAGTTCCAGGCAGAACATTCCAGACCCAAACCACTCGCTGTTTGAAGATTTTCTCACGTCACATTTGCTTCTTTTGAAAATCACTTTAAATCTGTGCCCTCTCGTTCTGCATCCTTTTACGAGTGGGAACAGTTTCTTTCCCTAAAGGACGTTTTAGTGAATCAAATTGGCATTTACAAAATCTAACACTTCATGGTCATTTAAAAAAAAACTATTTTTAGTTTTTTAATTCCAGATTTTAACAAATCAACTTCTTTGATAGTCCCAAGACACTGAGGTGAATTATTACGCCCTTGTTGAGATCAGCACACAATGCATGCAAAAATATACCCAGTTTGAAAGTAAGCCTCATATTCCCCGAATGATCGCTCGTTAAAACAATGGCTGCGTACCTTCAACAGCTCACTCTCCCGTAAGCTGTTAGGCTTCAACAACTACATTCAGTGGCCAGAATTCACTTTGGATGCTCGGATAATAGAAAAGTGAGGGCTGAATTGTAATGATCTGAATGACAATGGGCAAAGTAACGTGTAAAGTTGCAAGCAGAGACGCAGGACAGTTGGTATGTCATGATTCCTCTGGTTCACGTGCCCATTTATCTCCAATGGAATCATTCCCAGAAGATATGTCCTGTAATTTCAAAATTGGAAACAAATATGAAATTAAGGTAGAAATATTTCACTTGAGGCTATTAGGTAAATGGAAGAGTACTGAGGCAAGTTGTATGAATGAGTTTCAGACATAAAACATAGATTCAGATTTAATGAGAACGTTAGGCTAAGATCAGATTAAGATTTGGCAGGGTGCTCTTTCCAAGGGCCGGTGCAGGCTCGATGGGCTGAATGGCCTCCTTCTGCCTGTATATTCTATGATTCTATGATTTATTGTCACGTACCGAGGTAGAGTGAAAAGTATTGTTCTGCGTACAATCAGGCACATTGTTCCATGCCATGAAAAAAAACAGTGGACATATGATAGATACGCAATGTAAATACATAGACATTGGGTGAAGCATGCGGAGTGTATTGCTGCAACAGTAGAGAAGATGCATAGAGAGATTAGTTCAGTCCATAAGAGGGTGATTCAGGAGTCTGGTAACAGCGGGAAGAGACTGTTTTTGAATCTAATCGTGCGTGTTCTAAGATTATTGTGTTCTCAGATTTTTGTATCTTCTGCCAGATGGAAGTGGTTGGAAGTGAGAATAGACTGGGTAGGAGGGGTCTTTGATTATGCTGCGGGTTCGCGTGATGGACTGGGCTGTCTTCATGACTCCCTGAAGTTTCTTATGGTCTTCGACCAAGCAGTTGCCATACCAGGCTGTGATGCCGCTAAATAGGATGCTTTCAATGGTGCACCTGTAAAAGTTGGTCAGTGTCAATGTGGACATGCCAAATTTCCTCAGTTTCCTGAGGAAGTATATGCGTTGTTGAGCTTTCTGTCATCGCGTTGACTTGGGTGGACCAGGACAGATTGTTGGTGATGTGTACACCTAGGTATTTGAAGTTGTCAACCATCTCCACCTCGGCATCATTGATGTAAACATGGGTGTGCATGACACTTTGCTTCCTGAAGTCAATGACCAGCTCTTTAGTTTTGCTGACATTGAGAGAGAGGTTGTTGTCGTTGCACCATGCCACTCGGTTCTCGATCTCCCTCTTGTACTCTGACACTATGGGCGCTATTCACCCCCCCACGCCGGGTGGGAGAATCGGCGGGGCGCCGCGTGAATTGCGCCACGCCACCCCGACCCCCGCACGCGATTCTCCCAACCCCCCGGAAACCAGCGGCGCGCGATTCGCACCGGGCCGCTCGGAGAACCGGGGAGGGGCGATTCTCCGGGATGGGCTGAGCGGCCACTATGACACAACAGGTTCCCGCCGGCGCCGTCCACCCCTGGTCGCTGCCAGCGGGAACTCTGCCGGAACACGGGGGGGGGGGGGGGGGGAGGGGGGTGTGCGCGGCCTGTGGGGGAGGGAGGGGGGCTCCTTCACCGGGGTGGCCTCCGATGGGGTCGGGCCCGCGATCGGGGCCCACCAATCTGTGGGCCGGCCTCTCCACCCCCCCCGGGCCTATTTCCTTCCGCGCGCGGCCCCAGAACACCGGCGCCATGTTGGTGAGGGGCCGGCGTGCGTAAGACGTTCCCCGCACGTGCACAGGATGGCGCGGCCCAACTACGCATGCACAGGATTGGGCTGCCCCAACTGCGCATGCGCGGGTTGGCGCGACGCCCATTTGGCAGCGCGTAAGGGGCCAGTGGGGGCCAGAATAGGTCGTGCCCGGGCCCGGTTCGCGCCGTCGTGAAACGCGACAGCGTTAACACTTGGCCTCCATATCGGAGAATCACCCCCCATTGTTGTTTGAGATCTTACCCTCGACAGTTGTGTCATCAGCAAATTTGTATCAATTAGTAATGGCAGTCTTGTTCCAAAATTTCTTTTTCTATAATAATCAGTATCACATTGCACCCAGGAATACTGTCAGCAGGAGTTAAATCTGTTTGATTGTACTGCTTGTTGTTAATCATTTTGCCCTTTATCTATCATTTTGTTTGTCATAATTGCAACTTAAACTTTAATAGTCTAGATTGGAGATGCCGGCGTTGGACTGGGGTGAGCACAGTAAAAAGCCTTGCAGCACCAGGTTAAAGTCCAACAGGTTTGTTTTGAATCACTAGCTTTCGGAGCACAGCTCCTTCCACACCTGAGGAAGGAGCTGTGCTCCGAAAGCTAGTGATTTGAAACAAACCTGTTGGACTTTAACCTGGTTTAATAGCCTACATATTGCTACTTTTCAAAATAAATTTCACTCTGCCATTCTTATCTAATAATATTTTAGAATCAGATTTTTTAAAAAATTCATCGAAGCTTAAAAGACAAAATTTGTTGAGATGATCTTACCTCAAACTTGGCTCGTTTTATATGTAGTCAAGCTCTTGAAAAGTTACATTAGTGTTTTTCACGAGCACTCCAGTGACTTATGGTTTTGTAAAATACATTTATAAGCACTCTTAGCTGAGGTCAGTGCAGGTCCAATGCATTCAAATTATTTATAGACCTTTGCCATTGTTCTAATTCAGCTGATGATTAACTACTATTTTTGTATTACGTGGCCAAAGAACAAAATGTGCTGTACCTTTTATGTAGTATTTTAACCGTTTCTTCTTTCGCCAGTGTGATACTCTTGCATGGCCTGTTCAGATGGAATTCCATACGCAGCTTGTTAAAATTATAACTAGTACAATATGTATACAATAAAACACTTGTGTTTGTTTGCAACGATTGATTGCCTGTTCGGAAGAGGTGAACAACTTTCCTACATTATTTTCCAGTATGCTATTCCCCCTTCATCAGTTGTGAATGATAACTGTGGAACTCTATAATTGTTTACGAGTTCTGTGTTTTTTTCATGTCAAAATTATAGTTGCAATCGTCGGCAGTCATGCTCCTCAGCAGCATTCTCAGACACGGAAGTCAGAATGTTATTTATACTGCATTGTTGCAAGCACCATCATGTGTGCCACTAACGTAGTTAATAGTTTACAAAGAGAAATAAGTCCCTCCCTCTCCATTATTAGTTGGACAGCATATCAAGCTCATTTTGATCACCGGTCTACCCTGAGTTGTCTCTTAATTTCACAACTGGTTACCGTTGGCTCCTTCACCTAGCTGGCTTTGCACCAATTCTTTTTTGGCTTGGCCGCAGCGGACAAAATCACGGTTGAAGCTAAGTGGCAAGTCGTACAGGCAAATCATTAACTTGTAATTCTGATACTTGGAAATTGGGGATTTTTAAAAAGTTGCCTTTTTGGAGAATTCTAACCAAATTATCAGTCAAGTTACATAGCCTTTTTATTTTTTGAAAGTTGGAGTTTTTACATCTTGTTACCTAACTTAGAATGTTTTGCAAAAGTAATTTCGGCATACTATTTGACACACCTGATACAAATTAGAGATTTGCTTAAGTGTTTCCAAACCCTGCCTTATAAAAACATCCCTCAATTCCATTGCTGATCTATAGCCTACCTTGTTTTCTGTTCTTGTGTAATAAAGATTGCCAAATCAATATCAATTATGATGAACCATTTCTTCTGAACAAATGTACTGAAACTTGAGTTGTGAATGTCCAAAAGGAGGAAAGACACTTTCATTTGATCTTTTTATGTTGCCATAAAAATGATGGAACCAGCTCGATAGGCCAGTTGGCATGCCACAGTTTCCGTATGCTCAACTTCCAGTGATGGAAGAGTTTCCAGATAATTTTAATTTAATTAGAATGAAAGTAATTTGATTTAGCAAGCTGTTTTTGACACAGGCCTCAGTCACTGTGAAAAGTGTGGAGGTAACAGGGATGGTTTCATGCACATGTGCTTCTAATGGGGAACTGCTTCGATATGGAAGATGCTTATCTTGCAAAGAATTCCACTGCCAGTTCAGGCCATCCCACACTCATTTCTGTCTGTGAGAGATCCCCTTGCTTCAACTTTTGTTGCAGTAACTCTAGGACAATAGGGAACGGCTGCCACAGAGTTATTTCTCATGTTTGTGAATTCAAGAATAAGCATATTTTTGACCCCTTGCAAGATTATTTTTCGCTGATCTTGACAAATGTAATGATACAATGGAAGAATCATACAATAGAATCCCTACAGTGCAGAAGGAGGCTATTTGGCCCATCGAGTTTGTACCAACCCTCTGAAAGAGCACCCCACTTAGGACCACACCCCTGCCCGATCCCTATAACCCCACCTAACCTTTGGTCATGCTAAATTGCCCCTTATTGCCTAATCTACCTAACCTGCACATCTTTGGGCTGTGGGAGGAAACCGGAGCACCCAGAGGAAACCCACGCAGACACTGGGAGAAAGTGCAAACTCCACACAGGCAGTCACCCAAGGTCGGAATTTAACTCTGGTCCCTGGTGCTGTGAGGCAGCAGTGCTAAGCACTGTACCACCGTGCTGCCCAAAGAGATAATTTAAAAAAATTCCGACTGCTCCTAATGTGAAATAAAACCGAAAGGCTGGCAGATTGAAAACCAAAATGCGCAGGAATTGATACCAAGGAGAAAATACATTTTGGCACAGCCATCTGGAAAAAGGGAATACCATGGCGAGGGCGTTTTACTAGAGGATCCTCGTGCTCTGCATAAGGAATAGGAGGAGGTGATGAACGATATCCACTGAGGGGAGGTCCGAGAGATCTGTTGCCATTATGCCCTGTACAAATTACTGCCTTCAGGATAGGAAAGGTGAAAAGGGTAAATAATAAAGTAATATGTTTGTATAGTTTTAAAATAGCCGTGTTGATAACATATTTGACACGGTTGAGATAAGAACTAATATGGGCTGTTAGTCAGACTAGTTACAATAGTGCTTTCTGATTCAGCCTTGTAGAACTTTTGATTTGCAATCCACTATTGCAACATAATAAAAGGCCTTGGCGATGCTATTTTTCTTTTCTCACATGTATCTGATTTTTGTGATAGTTATTTCATGAACAAGGGTAAGAAAGGTGAGTTTGCAGATCAAAGAATGAATTGAAGGAATGATTACCCCAGGCTGCTTTCATACATGTCTTTCAGAGTCGTATCATAAAGGCTTTGGAGAGCCTTACGGCCAGGGATGATGTAAGGTACAGGAACAGGGTATTGCCATAAGGCGAACTGTTAGATTGGTGTATTCTGTTTGGTATTTAATTGGGGATTGCATTATGTAGACGCAGATTGTGTGTCATTGCACAGTTTGTTTTTTTCAAATGTTAGTTTAAAATGTTTCTTAAAGATCACACATCTTGCTGTGTCTTGGAAGATGAAAAATTCAAATTTTACCTAACCGGGCATATAATGCCTGGTGGTGGCATCATAAAAACTGATTTAAGTTAAGATATGTGTTATAATCATATTATATAATTAAATATGGGGAGTTAAGACTAAGCACGTTATTCCAGTGAAATAGAGTTGGAGGCAAAAAATAATTGGACCAGGTCAAGCAAATGAAATTCGATTCCAAAGCTGAGGTAACTATTTCATCATTATTTTTATTTAATTCTTTGATTTCACTTTCAGCTGTATTCATAGTTAAACAGATGAACATATATTGGTTGAAGCATTAAGAATTTCTCTGTAATACAGGGAGACATAAAATGGAGGTGCTGCAATTGCATCTTTAGCAGAAGGAGGCACAGCAGTGGCGCGATTAAGAATGGCAACTAATAAGTTTAAGTAGACAGTCTCAGTGTTCGTGGATGTAGGCATTTACAATGAAAAACGCCGACAGAAGCATGACAACAGAGTGTAAGCTTTTGGAGACAGACAATGCGTACAAGATATGAAGGAGCAATTTTGACTTTTTCACCACATTGTGCTGGGGAACAGGAGATGAGTTGCTCCTTGCATGATTCCCAGTTTTTGACATGTTCTTTTAGGCACAGTTTAATGTGGCTGTTTGAGTTCAGTTTCTGGTCAATGATAAGCCCCAGAATATTGATGATAAAGGATTCACCAATGGTACTGCCATTGAAAGTTGAGGGGGTATTATTAGTCTTTCTCCTTCTGGAGATGACCATGGCTTGATACTTGTGTGACATGAATGTGACTTGCCACTGTCAGCCCAAGCCTGAATTTTGTCCAGGGGTAGAATTCTTCCATTTAGAGACTAAGTTCCCATGGTGGGGGCAGTAACATGGAGTGTTTTCCACTGCAGAGTGGGCGGCCTGAAAATGAAGGTCCATCACTTGACCAGAAGATGGACCTCCTGAGAATGGAGCTGGGTCCCCAGGAACATTCTGAGGCTGGAAGATGGACCCCCTCCAGGATACCTAACCTGGAAAGTCTACCTGCAGATGCTCCCACGGCTGTGGTGTTCCAGGGTCCATCCCAAACTCCGGAGGCAGCCCGCGCATTGTTCAGATGAGTCCCGATGTCTGCATGCCACGTTGTCCCAAATGTGTTTCCTGCCGACATCACAGAGAATCCCATTAAAGGGATACAAATGAGGATCATGCCGACGTCTGGCAGGTTTTCCGATCCACCATGGTGGTCACCAGCTGAAGATTCCAATGTAAATTCACCCCGGTGTGAAACTGGCCTTTGGGCCTCCCACCATATTCTTTGCCATGCCCGCCATCGAACGTGCAGACAGGGACTGTGGAGAATTTTGTCCTGGGTCTTCCTGCATGCAGGCATGGACTGCTTCATTATTGGAGAATAGGAACAGGACAGAACATAGTGCACTCATCAGCAAATATCCCCACTTCTGACCCTATAGTGGGAGGAAGCTCATTGATGAAGCAGTTGAATGTGGTTGAGCCTATTACTCTGAAGTGAACCTGCAATTATGTCGTAGGGCTGAGATGATTGGCTTCCAACAACCGCAACCATCTTCCTTTCGAACTAGGTATGACTCCAGCTGGTGAAGAATTTTCCCTCTGATTCCCATTGACTTCAGATTATAATCATAGGTTCCAATTTTCTCAGACAACAGTTCATAGTTATGGTTCTGCTTTTGTCAGTTTCAGCTCGTCCAAACCCATCCTTTGTTTCTCCTATTGCCTTGTACAATCAACCCTTCCTACATTGAAACATTCCTACCTTCCACTTTATCATGTACCTTCCCATTTGTTTTCTCCCCTCACCCCTTTAATTTGACCTCTTATTTTTTTCAGTTTTATAAAAGGTCATCAACTTGAAACTTTGGGTGGAATCTTAATAACTTTGAAATGTTTCTGCCGTTGAGCCCCGTTGAGCAGCACAGTAGCATAGTGGTTAGCATAATTGCTTCTCAGCTCCAGGGTCCCAGGTTCGATTCTGGCTTGGGTTACTGTCTGTGCGGAGTCTGCACATCCTCCCCGTGTGTGCGTGGGTTTCCTCCGGGTGCTCCGGTTTCCTCCCACAGTCCAAAGATGTGCAGGTTAGGTGGATTGGCCATGCTAAATTGCCCTTAGTGTCCAAAATTGCCCTTAGTGTTGGGTGGGGTTACTGGGTTATGGGGATAGGGTGGAGGTGTTGACCTTGGGTAGGGTGCTCTTGCCAAGAGCCGGTGCAGGCTCGATGGGCCGAATGGCCTCCTTCTGTACTGTAAATTCTATGATAATCTATGAAAAGGTTGTTCTGATCCTGCTGGTGTTGGTTGGCAGTATGGCATTGTGATCAGATGAGTGGTAGCAACAAGAGACTGTCTCCACATTAGATGTCCAATTAAGGATGGGGGGGGTGAGTTTCCAAGGCAGGGGGCCAACAATTTCTGGGTATGAAGATCTGATCAAAGTACAGGAGCAAGGATGTCTTGCTGCATCTGTACAGGGCCTTGGTGAAACCACACCAAAAGTATTGTATGCAGACTTGGTCTCCTCGTCTAAGAAAGGATATACTTGCCACAGAGGGAGTGCAGCGAAGGTTCACCAGACTGATTCCTGGGGTGGCAGGATTGTTGTATGAGGTGAGATTGGCTGAGCCTGTATTCCCTGTAATTTAGAAGAATGAGAGGGTATTGTTAAGAACTGGGGAAAATTAAGATTGATAAAATGAAATTGTGATCAAATAAAACAAAAGAGGAATCGACAAGGGCAGCTGCCTGAAGAGATTTTGAGATGCGAATTAACATACGAGTGACAAAAGCAAGTATTTACCTATATGACTAGAGGAAAACAATGGGGTATAGAAGAGGTAACTTTTGGGGCGGCACATGGCACAGTGGTCAGCATTGCTGCCTGCGGCACTGAGGACCCGGGTTCGAATCCCGGCCCTGGGTCACTGTCCATGTGGAGTTTGCACATTCTCCCCGTGTCTGCATGGGTCTCACCCCCACAACCCAAAGATGTGCAGGATAGGTGGATTGGGCACGCTAAATTGCCCCTTAATTGGAAAAAAAAGAGAAATAATTGGGTACTCTAAATTTATATTAAAAAAATAGAAGAGGTAACATCAAAGTGGAGAGATCAGGAAATTGACACGTATATGCTAAAAGTGGACTCTAATGAGTTGATAACACCAAAGGGAAAGAATGATATGTCTCTAGTACAATGACTGGGGAAAAAGACACAGGAGCAGAAACCATCACAGCGGCACTCAGCTGCAGAAAGTCTCCTGAAACAAACTAAACAGGCAGCCGGTTAAGATCCAGAAATCAAACCAGGAAGACTTTACCTTCGCTGAAACTTAAGACGATTTTCCCAAATGTGGCCAAATAACCTGTGTGTGGTAATTATCTGCTGGATTTAGCTTGTAGAGTAAAAAAAATTGGATGTTGCTTGGGAACAAAGGGGCATGTCCGAGTTCAGGTAACATAGGTACTTGGAAACCAAGGGGTAATTTCGTGTAATTGTGTTGTAGAGTATTATAGGCCTTCTTGCGTTTTTTTCAAGTTAATAATTATTCTTTATTAACTGTTCACACAACAACTGGATTATTCCTCCCTGGTTCGCATATTTTTCATTACAATAATAATCTTTATTATTGTCACAAGTAGGCTTACATTAACACTGCAATGAAGTTACTGTGAAAATCCCCGAGTGGCCACACTCCGGCACCTGTTCGGGTACACTGAGGGAGAATTCAGAATGTCCAATTAACCTAACAAGCACGTCTTTCAGGACTTGTGGGAGGAACAAAAGGCCATCAGTGTGGTGATTTACAGGGCTGCTTGTGGCTGTGATTGTGGCATGCTCATTCCAGGGGCCCCATGTCAGTCGGTCAATATGACATGCTAATTCCCAAGTTGCCTCCAGGTCCCGCCTCTGCAGCACCAGGAAAATTCCACCCAAAGTGTCTTTAATGGTTAGGATTCTAATATGTCCGAAGGAGTATAGAGTCCCCAACGGTGGGTTTCATTTTCTCTTTGGGGTGGGGGTCTGGGTTAAAAGTTTTTAAAAAGTGGGGCAGGCACCAGGGTGGCAGTGGGTAGAGTGGGGGAGTGGGGGAGGGAGATTTCTGGGGGGAGGGTGTAAAGATGTTTTTGCCGTTTGCTGCTGCCACAGTTGTTTCTCGTTTCACTTCTTTGTTCTGTATATTTAAAAATGCCTCCAATAAAATAATTTTCAATAAAGAAAAAGATTCTAATATGTCAGCAACTGCGACTGCCTATCTATCAGTACCCTTCACTGTGATGTCTCAGTGTATTGTAGAATGTTCCACCTCGCAATAAAAGTGTGTGCAGTCTCAGGACACAAGTGCTATAAACCATGAGTGCATTGAGAGGATTACAGAATGATTTGTAACTTGAGAAGGGCTAAAACTCACTGCTAAATATTCCTGTATTATACATTCCAATAACTCCATTTTAAAAAGCGCAGTGTAAAAATCTAATTATCACAGTATTTCATTTTCATTTGTTTTAAGTCTGAACACTTTTAACTCCGTTCCTAGTGGTTGTAAACCTATAGTGTAAAATGACCAAAGGTTGGCACCAAGCCAATAATTTCACTCATAGTGTAGTATCTGGAACATTAATTATACAATTACTTGTTCACGCTGCTATCAAGTGAGAGAAAGCAGAACCTATTTAAATATTTGTACACAGCATTGAAATAGACCAAGCTATATTTTCTTGCAATAATTCAAATAAAACCTGAGCCAAATTGTTTTGATATCAGATTTGCACGATTGAATCAAAGATTATTATACCACCATGCCGGGCTTGATGCCATCAAATGGCCTGTACTACATTGTGCATAAAGGATGAGCTCAGAATTGGACAGAGTTGTGATATTCTCCACCGCTAAATAATCTGTCAACACTCACTATCAAGAATTGCAGATGAAAAATGGTTGCTTTGGTGATGCACCAGAGGGCTGCCAACACTTGTATAGGATGGGAAAACACGTATGAGGTGGATTTAAGTTACTTACTCTGCATCACAACAATATAATTAAATGAGTCTTGTCTTGCGTGACAAAGTTCTATTCATGCCGCCAAAGCGTAATAGAACAAGTGATTTCAAAATGTTTTTTTTTCAATTGAATTCCACTTCTGCAAAAAAGATACATCACCTCAATTTAAAGTAAATCAACTGTGTTAATAAGATGGTAATTGTGCCCGGTGGAAACACCAGTGTTTGTTTGCATGGAAACCTCTCGCCTATGCTCACTGGGCCAGATATTGCTGGCAAAACGACTCGTTTGAATATCGTAGTAACGTCGCATCCCATTATCCATTCAGAAAAAGCTCCCTAACATTTGCAGTGTACAAGACATACGCCATGATTTCCAATTCTCAGCTAAGTGCTGGATGATTTGCAGTGCTCAATCATTGGACACAACTGAAGCCAATAAAAGTTTGTTCTTGCCATAAACTTAATGGAGACTATGTGGTTAGGACAATATTATAAATTAGTTCCACTACCGCCATTGGGGGCTGATAATTAATGTCACAGAGGATCCTGGTAAGGAAGAGATATTATGGTCCTCACATCACACTCATTCTTGTTGGTCCATGAAAGAACCAATTAAGCTAATGTTTTAATCAGCAGCTAGTAAATAATTCCCAGACCATTTTTACTCTTTATCTGTCTTGGCAGTGTACATGTGCCAGCCCAGCTATCCAGAGGGCAAAGTCGGAGGGCAAACATTTTCATACTGGAAAGCAGCTTTGGCACACCGAAAAGGGTCACGCATAGAAATGCAAATGAGATAGATTTATTTCAGAAAACAGCATTTTAGGATACAGTATGTAAGAACTTTGAGACAAAACACGCGGTAAGTGTAGGAAACCCTGGAGGAAAGAAGTGACTTTGTTTTCCGTGCTCTGGGGTTCCCTCCCCACTGTCTATTTTGGGTCAGTGGTCTGCTGTGGTCGAATTGATAAGAGATTGATTGCCATGATTAGTGAGCAGTTCCACTATCTTTGCATCTACCAGGTAAAAAGCGAATTAGTAGACCTTGGTCCTGTTTTCTTTTAGAAATTCTAATGTTTCCAAGAAAGCAGCGTACAGCATTCCTATTGGGTACCATTCATCTGATAAGATGGACAGAGCTGCTGATTCTATACTTTATAGATCAAAAACATTTCGCACACCTACTCGAGGAACAATGCTGTAATTCCTAAAGCACAACTGAATTACAGTGTCCTCTTTTGCTACTTGCTCATTATAATTTGTTTCTTTATTTTCCCTTTCGGTCTTCCTGTTCTCAAAGGACAGAATTTAATTTAATGCTTCCTTAGAGGAGCTGTATATTGGAGGAGGATGACATGGTATGGAGAGCCTATTGCCTTCCTAGATAACTCCAGGGAAGGAAGGCTGTTTTTGAGGTAAAGCGAGAGTGACTGCCTTTGACGTCAAGGCCACATTTAACCAAGCTTACAAACTATTTAAAGGTTTGTCTTGTCACTGAGGGTAATTGGACAGTGGCGGGCACGGGCCAAGCCATGTGAGAAAACCATCTGGTAAACCCTGACGGACATGTCTGCACCTTATACCCAGCAGAGGAACCCACCATGTGCAAGTGAGAGGTCTACGGAAAGCTACCTCCTTTCACTCTACAACAACCTCCTTGCTGGGACCTCCCTGACTGATACCAGTGAACCCAATTCACTGATCTGTCCCGGGGCTCCAGCAACCTCAGATTAGTTCTGGGGGCAGGACATCTATCTTGCAGGAGAAATTGCTGTGGAAAATGCCCCTGAAAGAGCTGGGAATCTGGAAGGCAGGCAGTAGACTGCCTGATTAGAATTTAATCCTATCAGGGCTCCTGGAAGTCGGGTTGCTACCTGCAGAAGAGGAAACGCAGGTTGTGGGCGGGAGCATATTTGTACTGGTGGTGTGGACGTCAGGAATTTCAGGAGCAGAGTTTTTTATGAGGCTTTAACTTTCCTTATTTTGTTGAGTAATGCCAGGGGCAGTATGCAAAGCCCTTTCTCAAGAACCTTTTGGGTTTTCCCTTGTACCTGCATTAACTTTGACCATTTCCATCTGCATTATGTGTGAAATATGGGGCAGAGTATTAAGAAGGGACAGACAGATCACACCCGCCCCACAAGCAAAGTCAGTGTGGAGCCAACCTCTGGCACGGTAGCACAGTGGTTAGCACTGTTGATTCACAGCGTCAAGGACCTGGGTCGATTCCCGCTTGGGTCACTGTCTGTGAGAAGTCTGCACGTTCTCCCTGTCTCTGCATGGGTTTCCTCCGGGTGCTTCGGTTTCCTCCCACAAGTTCCGAAAGACGTGCTGTTAGGTAATTTGGACATTCTGAATTCTCCCTCTGTGTACCCGAACAGGTGCTGGAGTATGGCAACTAGAGGATTTTCACAGTAACTTCATTGCATTGTTAGTGTAAGCCTACTTGTAAGACTAATAAAGATTATTCTTATTATTGCCTGCTTAATGCCAGCCTGCCCCAAAGCCAGAGTGGGCTGTGGACGAGCTGAATTGGGACAATGTGGGGCTTCCACCCTTCACTGGGAAGGAAGTCTCACCCTTACAAAGAACAAAGAAATGTACAGCACAGGAACAGGCCCTTCGGCCCTCCAAGCCCGTGCCGACCATACTGCCTGACTAAACTACAATCTTCTACACTTCCTGGGTCCGTATCCTTCTATTCCCATCCTATTCATATATTTGTCAAGATGCCCCTTAAATGTCCCTATCGTCCCTGCTTCCACTACCTCCTCCGGTAGTGAGTTCCAGGCACCCACTACCCTCTGCGTAAAAACCTTGCCTCGTACATCTACTCTAAACCTTGCCCCTCTCACCTTAAACCTATGCCCCCTAGTAATTGACCCCTCTACCCTGGGGAAAAGCCTCTGACTATCCACTCTGTCTATGCCCCTCATAATTTTGTATACCTCTATCAGGTCGCCCCTCAACCTCCTTCGTTCCAGTGAGAACAAACCGAGTTTATTCAATCGCTCCTCATAGCTTATGCCCTCCATACCAGGCAACATTCTGCTAAATCTCTTCTGCACCCTCTCTAAAGCCTCCACATCCTTCTGGTAGTGTGGCAACCAGAATTGAACACAATACTCCAAGTGTGGCCTAACTAAGGTTCTATACAGCTGCAACATGACTTGCCAATTCTTATACTCAATGCCCTGGCCAATGAAGGCAAGCATGCCGTATGCCTTCTTGACTACCTTCTCCACCTGTGTTGCCCCTTTCAATGACCTGTGGACCTGTACTCCTAGATCTCTTTGACTTTCAATACTCTTGAGGGTTCTACCATTCACTGTATATTCCCTACCTGCATTAGCCCTTCCAAAATGCATTACCTCACATTTGTCCGGATTAAACTCCATCTGCCATCTCTCCGCCCACGTCTCCAGACAATCTAAATCCTGCTGTATCCTCAGACAGTCCTCATCGCTATCCGCAATTCCACCAACCTTTGTGTCGTCTGCAAACTTACTAATCAGACCAGTTACATTTTCCTCCAAATCATTTATATATACTACAAAGAGCAAAGGTCCCAGCACTGATCCCTGTGGAACACCACTGGTCACAGCCCTCCAATTAGAAAAGCATCCCTCCATTGCTACCCTCTGCCTTCTATGGCCTAGCCAGTTCTGTATCCACCTTGCCAGTTCACCCCTGATCCCGTGTGACTTCACCTTTTGTACTAGTCTACCATGAGGGACCTTGTCAAAGGCCTTACTGAAGTCCATATAGACAACATCTACTGCCCTACCTGCATCAATCATCTTAGTGACCTCCTCGAAAAACTCTATCAAGTTAGTGAGACACGACCTCCCCTTCACAAAACCGTGCTGCCTCTCACTAATACGTCCATTTGCTTCCAAATGGGAGTAGATCCTGTCTCGAAGAATTCCCTCCAGTAATTTCCCTACCACTGAAGTAAGGCTCACCGGCCTGTAGTTCCCGGGATTATCCTTGCTACCCTTCTTAAACAGAGGAACAACATTGGCTATTCTCCCGTCCTCCGGGACATCCCCTGAAGACAGCGAGGATCCAAAGATTTCTGTCAAGGCCTCAGCAATTTCCTCTCCAGCCTCCTTCAGTATTCTGGGGTAGATCCCATCAGGCCCTGGGGAATTATCTACCTTAATATTTTTTAAGACACCCAACACCTCGTCTTTTTGGATCACAATGTGACCCAGGCTATCTACACCCCCTTCTCCAGATTCAACATCTACCAATTCCTTCTCTTTGGTGAATACTGATGCAAAGTATTCATTTAGTACCTCGCCCATTTCCTCTGGCTCCACACATAGATTCCCTTGCCTATCCTTCAGTGGGCCAACCCTTTCCCTGGCTACCCTCTTGCTTTTTATGTACGTGTAAAAAGCCTTGGGATTTTCCTTAACCCTATTTGCCAATGACTTTTCATGACCCCTTCTAGCCCTCCTGACTCCTTGCTTAATTCCTTCCTACTTTCCTTATATGCCACACAGGCTTCGTCTGTTCCCAGCCTTTTAGCCCTGACAAATGCCTCCTTTTTCTTTTTGACGAGGCCTACAATATCACTCGTCATCCAAGGTTCCCGAAAATTGCCGTATTTATCTTTCTTCCTCACAGGAACATGCCTGTCCTGTATTCCTTTCAACTGACACTTGAAAGCCTCCCACATGTCAGATGTTGATTTGCCCTCAAACATCCGCCCCCAATCTATGTTCTTCAGTTCCCGCCTAATATTGTTATAATTAGCCTTCCCCCAATTTAGCACATTCATCCTCGGACCACTCTTATCCTTGTCCACCAGTACTTTAAAACTTACTGAATTGTGGTCACTGTTACCGAAATGCTCCCCTACTGAAACATCTACTACCTGGCCGGGCTCATTCCCCAATACCAGGTCCAGTACCGCCCCTTCCCTAGTTGGACTGTTTACATATTGTTTTAAGAAGCCCTCCTGGATGCTCCTTACAAACTCCGCCCCGTCTAAGCCCCTGGCACTAAGTGAGTCCCAGTCAATATTGGGGAAGTTGAAGTCTCCCATCACCACAACCCTGTTGTTTTTACTCTTTTCCAAAATCTGTCTACCTATCTGCTCCTCTATCTCCCGCTGGCTGTTGGGAGGCCTGTAGTATACCCCCAACATTGTGACTGCACCCTTCTTATTCCTGATCTCTACCCATATTGCCTCACTGCCCTCTGAGGTGTCCTCTCGCAGTATAGCTGTGATATTCTCCCGAACAAGTAGCGCAACTCCGCCTCCCCTTTTACATCCCCCTCTATCCCGCCTGAAACATCTAAATCCTGGAACGTTTAGCTGCCAATCCTGCCCTTCCCTCA
Source organism: Scyliorhinus torazame (assembly GCF_047496885.1). Lineage (NCBI taxonomy): Eukaryota > Metazoa > Chordata > Chondrichthyes > Carcharhiniformes > Scyliorhinidae > Scyliorhinus > Scyliorhinus torazame. Next base: position 40,828,713 of record NC_092714.1, on the reverse strand, counting down.
ACCAGGTCTCTGTAATGGCAACAACATCATAGTTCCAAGTAGTAATCCAAGCTCTAAGTTCATCTGCCTTACCCGTAATGCTCCTTGCATTAAAACATATGCACTTCAGGCCACCAGACCCGCTGTGTTCAGCAACTTCTCCCCGTCTGCTCTGCCTCAGAGCCACACTGTCCCTATTCCCTAGTTCTCCCTCAATGCTCTCACCTTCTGACCTATTGCTCCCGTGCCCACCCCCCTGCCATACTAGTTTAAACCCTCCCGTGTGACACTAGCAAACCTCGCGGCCAGGATATTTATGCCTCTCCGGTTTAGATGCAACCCGTCCATCTTATACAGGTCACACCTGCCCCGGAAGAGCTCCCAGTGGTCCAGATAACGGAAACCCTCCCTCCTACACCAGCTGTTTAGCCACGTGTTTGTCTGCTCTATCTTCCTATTTCTAGCCTCACTGGCACGTGGCACAGGGAGTAATCCCGAGATTACAACCCTCGAGGTCCTGTCTTTTAACTTTCTGCCTAGCTCCCCGAACTCCTGCTGCAGGACCTCATGCCCCTTCCTGCCTATGTCGTTAATACCAATATGTACAACGACCTCTGCCTGTTTGCCCTCCCCCTTCAGGATTCCCTCTACCCGTTCAGAGACATCCTGGACCCTGGCACCAGGGAGGCAACATATCATCCTGGAGTCTCTTTCACGTCCACAGAAGCGCCTATCTGTGCCCCTGACTATAGAGTCCCCTATTACTATTACTCTTCTGCGCTTTGACCCTCCCTTCTGAACATCAGAGCCAGCCGTGGTGCCACTGCTCTGGCTGCTGCTGTTTTCCCCTGATAGGCTATCCCCCCCCGACAGTATCCAAAGGGGTATATCTGTTCGAGAGGGGGACAACCACAGGGGATTCCTGCACTGACTGCCTGCCCTTTCTGGTGGTCACCCATTTCTCTGCCTGCACCTTGGGTGTGACCACATTTACATAACTGCGATCTATGACGCTTTCCGCCACCTGCATGCGCCTAAGTGCATCCAATTGCTGCTCCAACCGAACCATGCGGTCTGTGAGGAGCTGCAGTTGGGTGCACTTTCTGCAGATGAAGCCATCCGGGACGCTGGAAGCCTCCCGGACCTGCCACATCTCACAGTCAGAGCACAGCACCCCTCTAACTGACATTGCGCCAATTAATTAAAATTAAAATTTGTCTTTTTTTTTAATACTTTTTTTTTTAAATTGCAAAGTTACTGTCAACTATCTGTTTCCTAGCACTAGATTTCTAATAGAAATGTGATAGCTAACTATAATACTCTCCGATCTCTGGCTTAGATATCCTCTAAATTATAATTAAGTTATTATGTTTAATTAGTTCCCAAATACTCAATTTTTTTTAAATTTAGGTTAGAATCCCAACCAGCCACTCTGGCCACAGCTTTTCTGTGATGTCACTTCAGTTTCCCCCCGACACACACAATTTGAAAAAAGGTATAAAAGTAAAAATCACTTACTTACCTTCTTACCTTCTGAGTGTCTGAGATGTTCTCACGTTCTCTCGCCGACAGAGACTGCTCCTCCACCTCCGATCCTTGACCTGCACAATGCTAATAATATAATAATATAATATGGCACTTACCTTACACCAATGGGTCTTATTATTAGGTTAGAGGAGGAGGGCGGGTGGGAGACACTACACGTGTAGTGTCTCGGGTTTCCTCTCCACCAGAATTTATTGGTCGGCGGGGGGGGGACTTGCCAGAGGTCGAACTTCCGGTTCCCGCCTTATATAAAAACAAATAAAACAGAAAAGAAGAACAGACACGGGACCAGGCAAGGCTTTTTAAATTCACTACTCACCTCCCAGAAGGCCCCTGCGCACCGCTGCCGCCGAAATCCAAAGGGCTGCTCCTGTAAAGGTAAGAGCTTTTAAACTCACTACTCACCTCCCAGAAGGCCCCTGCGCACCGCTGCCGCCGAAATCCAAAGGGCTGCTCCTGTAAAGGTAAGAGCTTTTAAACTCACTACTCACCTCCCAGAAGGCCCCTGTGCACCGCTGCCGCCGAAATCCAAAGGGCTGCTCCTGTAAAGGTAAGAGCTTTTAAACTCACTACACACCTCCCAGAAGGCCCCTGCGCACCGCTGCCGCCGAAATCCAAAGGGCTGCTCCTGTAAAGGTAAGAGCTTTTAAACTCACTACTCACCTCCCAGAAGGCCCCTGCGCACCGCTGCCGCCGAAATCCGAAATCCTTGCGAACTGCTTGTCAATCCAATTGGTCAGCAGTTCCAGCAGTGCCAAGAGCATATTAGTGGATGTTGCTGGCATTGCAAGCAGGCCCAAGAAGAAGGCTGGACTTTTCTGGCCCCGCAGTGACAAGACCTGCTGCGGGGGATGCAGCGGGCCAGCCAGAACTGCATTAATTTCCAGCGGAACGAGAAAATTCCAGCCGAAGCCCCATGGATCCCGGAACCAAGTGGTCTTGGGCAGAGAGGGATTGGGCAGTTTAGGGTGGGGGGGGTAGGTAGGTGGAGGTGGTGTGTTTTATGGAACAGGTAAGTAAGAAGAATGGGGGTGGGCACCTGCCCTATTTTACACTTGCCCCCTGCTGAAAACACATCTGGTTGGGGCACGCTTTCCTATTATTCTGTTTTCGGTCAGACTTGCTACTCTTCATGCAACACGTCAACCGTTTCCCTTCAAGGCAATGCCAAGTCTTTAATCATTTGTTTGATGATGTAATGTAAAAGAGAATTCTTATCAGTCACATGCAAACTGCATCAAGTATAGGAACTGTACTTGGCATATTTCCAGCTTATAATACTTACTGCAAATGAGTAATGTGGTCTTATTTTATTTCTATGAATGCTAATTTTTTTTTCGCGGTATTACGATCCCCAATTTCATCATTCCCTTCTCCATTCCTGGCGCCTGCAACTTTCGCTGTGGGTAGCAAGCCCACAACCTGCAGTCCCCATTTGGCTAATTCCATTGCAGGGATGGGCATCTCAAACCCCACCCACCAGTCATTTTTGTGGCGTCCAGCCAGCTTCTTGAGGATTCATGCTTCACGGACACTCAGAGGAATCCTGAACCATAAACGTGATTTGGGAACCTACTGGAAAGTAAGTTTAAAAGGCGTAAGTCTCGGCCCCCTCATTTCCCCATCTCCCCTCAATGCCCTCATATCCCTTTCATGCCCGTTCACTCAGTATACAATGAACATTATTATAACAATTAAGTCTTGAAATGCTCATGAAACAAATACCCATTCAGAAATATGTTTGATAAAGAACTACTGCTGTTACAATTGTCATATGAGAGTACCTTTAAGAAATGGGTGTTTATAAATGGGTGTGTATATAAGTATATGTAGTGAGAGTACCTTTAAGATATGGGTGATTATTACTGCAGTGATGTCAGAGAGTGGGTGGAGCTGGGCTGTCTGTCAGTTTTTGACTTTTGTTTTATGCTGTTTGCTGCAGGATGTGTTTTAATTTTGTTTTCCATGTTGGAGCTGAAATCAGACCAAGCAGGTGTACTGCTGTTCTCTCTGCCACCAAAAGACTATCTCATGATCATTTGGTGAATTCAGAATAATAAATGTTCTCAGTAGTGAATGTAAACCTAATGTGCTTCTGTTTAAAGTTTTTTTTAAAAAGTCTTCTGGATGTTAAAAGGACAGCTTACGGATTACTTAGTGTTGTATTCTTTGGGGGCTGTATTTGAATTAATGGTTGCTAAGATGTTCACTGTTTGTTTTAAAAAGGTTAACTTGAGTTAATAGAATAAACATTGTTTTGCTTTAAAAAATACTTTTCCATTTCTGCTATACCATACCTGTAGAGTGGGCCGTGTGCTCCCCATACCACAATCTATTAAAAGTTGTGGGTCAGGTGAACTCCATGATACACTTTGGGGTTCTCTAAACCCTGGACCATAACAAATTGGGGGCTCGAGGGGGATAAAAGTCTATCTATTGGACTGGCTTAGTGAACTTAAAGACAGTGAGGGGTGAGCATATTGTGGGTGCTTTTCAGGTGTGTATTTCAGTTAAATAGGGAGTGTGTTGTGGACAATGGCTCTTTCAGAGCTCAGATGTTTTTGCGGGTGGAGACGGTCACACGCAATACCTTATGGACAGAGACTAAAAGCAGACTGTTAGATTTGGCAGAATTTGGTGGGAATCTATTTAAATGTGTCCAAGCATTGCCAAGGTTTGACGAGAAGGAGGTAGAAGCCTTTTTCATTTCATTTGAGAAGGTCGTTAAACAAATGAAATGGCCACAGGACATGTGGGTATTGCTGATTCAAACAAAGCTGATAGTAGGGCTAGTGAAGTGTTTGCATCTCTACCGGAGGAGGTATCTGGGACATATGAGGAGGTGAAAAAATCCATCTTAGGTGCACATGAACTAGTGCATGAAGCCTGTAGACAAAGGTTTGGAAATTTAAGGAAATAATTTGGTCAAACATACATGGAGTTTGAAAGTATCAAACAGAGTAATTTTGACAGGTGGATAAGGGTTTTGAAAATAAACCAAACGTATGAAGCTCTCAGAGAAATTATACTTTTGGAGGAATTTAAAAATTCAATTCCTGATTGTGAGAACTCATGTGGAAGAACAGAGGGTTAAAACTGCGAGATTAGCAGCAGAAATGGCAGATGATTATGAATTAGTTCATAAATCAAAGCTTGGTTTCCGACATCAGTTTCAGCCTGTGAGGGATAGAAACTGGGGACATGAGAAATACTCAAGTGGTAAAGGTAAAGGTGATCTGATGGGAGATAATAAGGAGAGTGTACCTCAATTAAAAAAGAAATCCAGGACGGCAGAAAATAAATGAAAAGTTTCAAATGTTTTCACTGTAATAAACTAGGCCATGTAATGTCACAGTGTTGGTGGTTGAAGAAAAGCACTGGGAAGGCTCATGTGATAAAACAGGATAAGACTGTGGGGTTTGTTGAAGTGGTAAAGGAAAGCCCAAGTGAAGTGAAGGAGGTGCAAAAGATTGTACAGCCTGATCAAGAGGTGGTTGATAAGAAGCTGCCAGATCTCTTTAAAGAATTTACTTGTGTGGGTAAAGTTCACTCATGTGTATCAGGAGGAGCAGGTAAAGAAGTACATTTTAAGAGATACGGGAGCTAGTCAATCTGAAATGGTAAGAGATGAGGAGTTATGTAGTTTGGGAAGAATGTTGCCAGAAAAAGTGGTAATATGTGGAATTCAGGATGAGAGGAGTAGTATTCAATTATATAAGGTACGATTGGAAAGTCCAGTGAATAGTGGTGAAGTGGCAGTAGGAGTAATAGAGAAACTATCTTGTCCAGGAGTAGAGTTTATCTTGGGTAATGATATAGCTGGATCGCAGGTGGGAGCGATGCCTACTGTGGTTGATAAGCCAGTGGAAAATCAGACAACTGAAGTGTTGAAGGACGAATATCCTGGGATTTTTCCGGATTGTGTAGTAACCAGGTCGCAAAGTCACAGGTTAAGACAAGAGGAGAAATCAAAGAGTGAAGATGAAGTTGAAGTGCAATTATCAGAAACAATTTTTGATCAGATGGTTGAAAAAGAACAAGAACAGGTGGAGGATGAGGTGGATATTTTTAGTTCAGGAAAATTGGCGGAGCTACAACAGAAAGATATAAAAATAAAACGGATGTATCAGAAAGCATATACGGAAGAGGAATCTGAGTGTATACCAGAGTGTTATGACCGTAAAAGGAATGTCTTGATGAGAAAATGGAGACCTTTACATATGCAGGCGGATGAAAAGTGGGCAGAAGTTCATCAAGTAGTATTGCCGGTAGGGTATAGAAAGGGGGTGTTGCGAGTTGCACATGAGATACCAATAGGAGGTCATTTGGGAATAAGGAAAATTCAAGCTAAAATCCAGAAACATTTTTATTGGCCTGGACAACATAAAGATGTAGTTAAATTTTGTCAATCATGTCACACATGTCAAGTGATAGGGAAACCCCAAGCAGTGATAAAAGCAGCGCCCTTAATACCCATTCCAGCATTTGAGGAACCTTTTACAAGGATCCTAATTGATTGCGTAGGACCGCTTCGTAATATCTTTTGACTATAATGAATGTGTCTACTAGGGTTCCAGAGGCCATTCCAGTACGTAATATTTCAGCTAAAAAGATTGTGGAGGAGTTACTTAAATTCTTTACTAGATATGAACTACCCACAGAAATACAATCGGATCAAGGATCAAATTTTACCTCAAGGTTATTCAAAGAAGTTATGGATAGCTTAGGAATAAAACAATTTAAATCAACTGCGTACCATCCAGAATCGCAGGGAGCATTAGAAAGGTGGCATCAGACATTAAAGACAATGTTGAGGGCTTCTTGTCACAATTATCCAGAGGATTGGGATAAAGGAATTCCATTCGTACTGTTTGCAATTAAGGATGCACCTAATGAGTCAACCGCATTTAGTCCTTTTGAACTAATTTTTGGTCATGAGGTAAGAGGACCACTTAAATTGATTAAGGAAATATTGGTGAGTGAGAAATCGGAAATTACATTATTGGATTACGTGTCAAATTTTAGGGAACAATTAAATAGACCAGAGAAATTGGCAAGATAACATTTAAAAGTTGCACAAAATGTGATGAAACGGGTAGCGGACAAGAAATCAAAGTTCGTAGTTTTGTCTGTGGAGATAAAGTTTTAGTGTTGTTACCAGTGGTAGGAGAACCTTTAAAAGCTAGGTTTTGTGGACCATATCAGATTGAAAGGAAATTAAGTGAGGTGAATTATGTGGAAAAACACTAGATAGAAGGAAGACTCACCGAGTGTGTCATGTGAATATGCTTAAAGGGTACTTTGAAAGGGAAGGAGAGAAAAAAGAGGAGTTTTATTGATTCTAACTCAAAGTGACAAACCAAATCCAGATGACTGTGTATTTGACACACCTCAAATTAAATTGGAAAATGAGGATGTTCTTAAAAATTGAGATAAATTGTTGAGTTACCTTCCAGAGGAAAAATGGACTGACCTGAAAGAGTTATTGATATCACATGGGCAAGTTTGTGGAGATAAATTGGGAAGTACTAAAATGGCGATGCATGATGTAGATGTGGGACATGCTGTTCCGATGAAACAACATCCATATAGACTTAACCCTTTAAAATTGGCACAGGTTAACAAAGAGATTGAGAGTAAGCTTAAAAATGGCATAATTGAAGTGGGTCGCAGCCAATGGAGCTCACCCATAATGATGCTGCCAAAACCAGACGGTACCCAACGGTTGTGTGTGGACTATAGAAAGGTTAATGCAGTCACAAGAACGGACTCTTATCCTATCCCACGTTTGGAGGATTGCATTGAGAAAGTGGGACAATCAGCTTTTATTTCCAAACTGGATTTACTTAAAGGTTACTGGCAGGTACCTTTATCCGAAAGGGCAAAGGAGATTTCAGTTTTTGTGACTCCAGATGGTGTATACCAATTCAAAGTTATGCCATTTGGCATGAAAAATGCCCCAGCCACATTTCAATGGTTGACTAACAAAGTCGTTTCAGGATTACCCAGTTTTGCGGTATACATCGACGATCTGGTCATTTTCAGCCAGACATGGACTGATGGAGTTATTCGATTGACTTCAGGAGGCGGGTTTGGTGATTAAACCTAGCCAAAAGTGAATTTGAAAAAGCCCAAGTCATTTTCCTTGAGAAGTTTCCGATACCCTCAAGACAAAGGGAAATAATGCGATTTCTTGGTATGAGTAGATTTGATCGAACATTTGTGCAAAAGTTTTGTGGAGTGATTACTCCACTGATGGACTTGCTGAAGAAACGTCAAAAATTTCAGTGGACAGTGGACTTTCAACAGGCATTTGTTGGCCTGAAAGCTGTGATAACCAATGCTCCTGTGTTGGAGAATTACAAGGGACTCTGATCAGATTGAACTAAAGTATCTGACTTTAAAGAGAAATGCCGAGGCGTAGAGAAATGGACGGATCATGCAGAGACCTTCTTGTTCAAAGAGGCTGTCAATCAAGAGGGATTCCAGTTGGAGGAGGAAAAACAAAAAATAGACTATATTGTTGTCCCTGTTCACGTGTGTTGTTTTTTTTAAAACAAAAAAGTATATTTACTGTGTGCATTTCTTAAAGGATAGTGAAAAGGTGAAAAGTGAAACCATCTTGAAGTTGATGTTTTTTTTCTTGGGGGGTGGTGTCATGTGAGAGTACCTTTAAGAAATGGGTATTTATAAATGGGTGTGTATATAAGTATCTGTAGTGAGAGTACCTTTGAGAAATGGGTGTTTATTACTTCAGTGATGTCAGAGAGTGGGTGGAGCTGGGCTGTCTGTCAGCTTTTTACTTTCGTTTTAGGCTGTTTGCTGCAGGGTGTGTTTTAGTTTTGTTTTCCGTGTTTGAGCTGAAGCCAGACCAAGCGGTTTACTGCTGTTCTCTCTGCCATCAAAAGACTATCTCTTGATCACTTGGTGAATTCAGAATGATAAATGTTCTCAGCAGTGAATGTAAACCTAATGTGCTTCTGTTTAAAGGTATTTTTAAAAGTCTTCTGGATGTTAAAAGGACAGCTTACGGATTACTTAGTGTTGTATTCTTTGGGGGTTGTATTTGAATTAATGGTTGCTAAGATGTTCACTGTTTGTTTTAAAAAGGTTAACTTGAGTTCATAGAATAAACATTGTTTTGCTTTTAAAAAATACTTTTCCATTTCTGCTGTACCACACCTGTAGAGTGGGCCGTCTGCACCCCATACCACAATCTATTAAAAATTGTGGGTCAGGTGAACTCCATGATACACTTTGGGGTTCTCTAAACCCTGGCCCATAACACAATCTTATAAAAGTATCACTTTGACACACTCATTCATAATTTCAGTAACAGATGTTTTACTCCACACCTTTTATTCTCATCCAAATAAACATGCAGACATTGAAAAATACATATAAAGAAAAAAAAATTCTTATAACCTCAGAAATATGTCAATCAATCAAAGACAACACCCTACTTCAGCCTTTGTAAACAGAAACCTGCTGAACTGATTCCATGTGTCATTCCTGAGGTTCAGCCAAGAATTCATCATGAGTGGTTAGCACTGCTGCCTCACGGTGCTGAGGTCCCAGGTTCGATCCCGGCTCTGGGTCACTGTCCATGTGGAGTTTGATCATTCTCCTCGTGTTTGCGTGGGTTTCGCCTCCACAACCCAAAGATGTGCAGGCTAGGTGGATTGGCCATGCTAAATTGTCCCTTAATTGGAAAAAATAAATTGGGTACTCTAAAATGTATGAAAAAAATAAATTAATTGAAAAAAATAAATTCATAATGAGGGCATCTGAGAAATGATGTCTGGGCATCTGTTACCTTTGATACAGTTGCCAGATGTAGGAGCAATAACCTGTGGGGGCCCTACCACAGTGCCATCTACTATGATGGGGTCCTTGCCCCCAAATCTGGGCTTCTTGAGCCTAACCATTTGAGCATGGGCTGTTACCTTACTGATAAGGTGATCGGAAAGAAGTGCTTGAGTTTTTACTACTTAAAAAAAGTAAGATTTAATTCAGCTGTTGGAAAATTCACTTTTTCTAGTTGTAAGATGGTGGCAGAGTGGGTCTCAGATGTTGGTAACAGAAGTTTTTGTTTGCTTCTAAGTTCTGTACATGGGCATCACAGTCTTTAATCACTATTGTTTCAACTATGAATATTGGCATTACTCCACTACAAACAGCCGTGATGAGAACATTTACTGCTATTAAGAGTCAAAGGTAAATAAGATATAATAGTTTCAATTCAATGCTAAGCAGGTATTAGACATTAATGCTGCAAAACCAAGCAAGGAGTTTGAGCTGATGCTATTTCAAAATTCTCACTGGGTACATGAAACAGAATCTGGGAAATGTAAGTGTCACATTGTAAAAGTAGAGGATTATCTTTCTGATTGAGGCACATTAGGCTAATGCAAGAAAGCTCTGGATTATATCTGTTCGAACCCATGCATGTCGCTAAATGTATTTCAGGCTGCCATCACTAAATGGCAATATGGAAACATTCTTAATAGTATTTGGCACCAAATATACTTGTTCATGACATAGAAAACAGAAATAAAAAGGAAATTTCCAGTGTGATACTGGGACTAATTACATAACACATGGTTTACAAACTCACAATGGGCCTGCATGAAGTGTTTGAATTAAATATTTTTATTTGAAATACGCTAGACCCATTTTATAGTCCTGATCATCTTGAAGGAGAACACAGTGGCTGTGTGTGGTGGTAATGCTAATTTTGTAAATTAGTGCCATTAGGAATTCAGAATGCTTTTTAAAAAAAAAAAAAAATTATTTCGGAAAATTATCGATTATTTTAACGCATAAAAGAACTTTTAAAAAAGGTATCAGCAATAAAATAGGTTTTCAAAATCATTTTCAAAACAATCTGAAATATACTTGCTTGGAATGTTTTTTAAAATTCATTCACAGGATGTCGGGGTTGCTGGCTGGGCCAGCATTTATTGTCCATCCCTAATTGCTCTTTAATTGAGGCCATTTCAGAGGGCACATAGCCGCATTACTGTGGGTCTGGAGTCACATGTAGGCCAGATCAGATAAGGATAGCAGATTTCATCATAGATAATCATAGATTTTACAGTGCAGAAGGAGGCTATTCAGCCTATTGAGTCTGCACCGGCCCTAGGAAAGAGCACGAGACTTAAGCCACACTTCCATCCTATCCCCATAACCCAGTAACCCCACCTAACCTTTTTGTACACTAGTCTGGCCAAGCCACCTAACCTGCACATCTTTGGACTGTGGGAGGAAACCGGAGCACCCGGAGGAAACTCACACAGACATGGGGAGAACTTGCAGACTCCACACAGACAGTGACCCAAGCCAGGAATCGAACCTGAGACCCTGGAGTTGTGAAGCAACAGTGCTAGCCACTGTGCTACCCTGCTGCCCCTAAAGGACATTAGTGAACTGGATGGGTCTTTACAACAATCAGTAATAGATTTTAACAATGGGTTCATGGTTATCCTTAGACTTTTAATTCCAGATTTTTATTGAATTCAAATCCCACCATCCGCCCTGACAATTATCCCACAAAATGTCCAGAAAATTGCTGGAGGTGTGAGCTGAAAAACACACAATAATATCAGGAGAACCCCCCACCCCAATGGAGTTACCATGTGGACTCCCTCCTGGAAACAAGAGGCTATATTTACCTGTGTGGCCCCGGCGAGTTCCCTTCAACTGCTTCACATTTTTAAAAAGTTGTTGGCAAGCGAGGGGGAGCTCCACATGTCAGGGGCCATATGGCAGAGAAGTCTGCTAATCATATTACAATGTATTGAAATGAAAGGGTGGGGACCTTGTCCTGACAAGGGCAGGGGAAATTCTTAAGCGATTTTGCGTTCATGGCAAACATGAGCGCAAAATTGCCCTCAGTGTCAAATAATGCACAGAAGGAGAAATCGAGAAGGAACAAATGGTTTGCGGAGATGAAGAGATATAAATTAAAGAAAATAATTTAAAATTAAAATGTTAATAAGAAAAGAAAATTCACGAAAACCCTAGTTCTAAAGGGATGTTACATAAATACCACTCAATGCAACATAACCACAGTCTCAGGCCCAGTACAGAACTAACATCATTCCATACGAATATACAGAGAGGACCAGCAGCTACATATTCGGATTATGACCAGTACCGTCAACACCTCCCAGCAGAAGGAACGGAGAATTGCATGGAGTGGGACCTAACTATGGGTCCTTATTCCCCCAGCGCTCGCCCACCCTCATTAATTAAAAAGAGATGGGGGAAAAAAACTGCTCAATCAAATAGGTAGCACCTGACCACAAGGTGGGCAACAGGTTATCAATCAAAGTGCAGAACGTGGCTCAACCCCAGGCCCCCATACATAGAAGTGTCCTTTCAGGATGTCCCTAATAAGTGCCCTTGAGAAGGGACACCCCAAGCTCTAGGGGGAACCAGGATACTAACCACCACATTGGACCTTGTCTAGCCCGGCACACACAAATGGACACCCCACGATTTCCAGCGCACCCCAAAGCCTATAACCCAGTTGGACCTGTATCTCCTCAACCATACCCAGGGCAGTACACCTCCTCCATTGCTACTAAAGAAAAGATTGCACCAGCCCCAACCAGGGAGACCCCATCACCAGAGGGAAGGACATTTGTCAAGACACTCAATAATTGGATGCCTGGGAGGGGGGGGGGGGCTATCCCGCCTCCACAGCACAATAAGGGGGCCTTCCCCATGGGGTACCGAACCAAATCAGGATTTATAACAGCACACTGCTAATCCCGATGAAGAGAAGAAGGGAATAAACCCTTAAGGGAAAAACACCCAAATGAGAAAGAGAGAAAAAAAACTGCTCGGCCAAATAAAAATCATCAAGGGGGGAGAAAGGTTATCAAAACAGCACTTTGCTCACCCAAATGAAGAAAAGAAAGAAAGAACCTTTAAGGAGCAAAGCGCCCAAGTTGGCCTCGGAGCAATCAATCCAGGATTAACCAAGCCCACCTCTGCGTGCGCCACTACTCATTTCCAAAGAACACCAACCTCAAATAAAAGTCAGAAGGAACCCGATCCTGCCCAGGGCACATAATCTGCCCAGGCCATCGACGGAGATGGGCACGGATTCTTAAATTCAACAAAACAAAAAGCTAAATAAAACCCAATACGATTGGGTGGAGCTGGGGGACTATCTTCAATCCCAGTGAGGACTTAACCTGACCACCCAACTCCACACCAATGACCCACCCATCACCCTGCCATGGTTCCACAAGACAAAGTGAGTCCTAAATACACTGTCCTGCAATAGGATTGCAAGGATAACTGCAACTGAAAAGAAAGGAGTAAAACTGCACAGACCACATATCACATAATCAACTTAATATGGTTTTTGCTGTAACAGGATAACAGATGACTTTAGCCCTCCTGCTCACAACTCACATGCTCTTGCAGGACAAAAGACAACAACAAATAATCAGCAACAAGGGAATAACTTCGAGGATTATTGAAGAACCGCAGGATAATGACACCATCCATGCTGCTTGAAAAGGCCAAATCCATGACAGGATCATCAAATACGTCTCTGGATTTCTCAATGATCCTACCAAGTCGTCGCCCTGACATCTGGTGTGGGGGGGAGAAGGTGACTCGACACAACTGGCCACCTCCATACTCTGACGATGATCATTGGAGACAGGATAATATAAGGCCAGCGGACAGGGGCCCCAACCGAACACCCACCTCGAAGACCGGATACATTGTGCTCTGTTGAACCTGGTACACCCAGCTTCCCAATCAGGATTACTAAAGTATGGCAATCAATCTTCAATCATAGTCGGGATCTCACCTCTCATTTCCCGCCAGAAACCTAACGCGTGGACACTCCGTGTCCGGCCCCTGCCTCCCAAAACCGTCAGGATATGTTATACACCATGCAGCAGGATCTCAATGAACCGAAGGCAGGCCTTAACCAGGAAAAATGTTCTATCTTTTCTGCAGCTCCATCCTCCTCCTAAGGATACCTTGGGTTCGTCAAGGTGAGATCCAAGGTGGTCATCATCCCAATGTCCACTGTACAGCTGAGCTGGAGTCTCGCTCATCAGCAATAATGCCACTGCAATCTGGGCTCCACCCCAGACATTTCCAACCACCTCACTTGCACGGCGATTCTTTATAATTTAAGTCAAATCCTCATCGCAAAACTCCAGTCAGAATCATTCAGGGACATGTTACGAAGCATATGTCCCAAGATAAGACAATTATGAAATGTGCACAAAGATAAAATAAAGGATTTACAGGAACTTGTCCAACGTTATTCCAAGCTTCCAACAGGCTCGCTTCTCCCTATTTCACTGATCCAAGAAGTCCAATAACCACCAAAAGTGGTTTTCCTCTGTGTTCACAGGATCCCCAAACTGACTTCAAGCAGCAAGGCCCACTCTGGTGACTTTCTTTATTAGAGTAAATCTTCCAGTGTATTTAAATCTCAACATATATTGTCTCTTCCACCAGAGTGGAAGCCTGTTGCTAACAGAAAGCAGCCTTTACCTCTGCTGTTCACAGCAGCTACTATTTTCCTGCCTCCCTCTCTCTCTCTCTCCCCCTCTCTCTCTCTTTCTCTCTCTCTCATTATCTCTGTCTCTCTCTCCCCCACCTCACATCATCTCTCCTTCTCTCTCTTTAGCTGGGCCAGCTGCCTTTCCTTTGTATCCTTCCAGAGTTTTAAAATTGGCATCTTGCTTTCAGTGGGGCCCCTTGTCCTTATGCTAGTCAAACCACATAGGCTTATTGTTTGGAAGAACTAGCAGGAAGTCACATGTCCTTCTCTACTACTCCACTTTACCTTGAATTAAAGAACGCAGCATAACCATCTTATTCCTCCTGCCTCTGTCATTGGCGGGTCGGGTACAGGCGGTTAAAATGAATGTGCTGCTGCGAGTTTTGTTTATTTGTCAAATGCCTGCCGATTTTCCTGCCGAAAGCATTTTTTTAGAGGGATTGAAGAGATGATTACCTCGTTCATATGGGAGGGCAGGTGGCCAGAATGAAAAAGGTGCTACTACAGAGAGGAAGGCAGGCAGGGGGTTTGGGTCTTCCGAACCTGATGTATTATTATGGACGGCGAATGTGGAGAAGGTACGGAGCTGGGTCAGAGGGGTTGACTCCCAATGGGTCAGAATGGAGGAGAGTTTGGGTAGGGGGTCGGGATTGAAGGCGCTAGCGACAGTGCCACTCCTGACGGCACCGGGGAAATACTCGGAGTCCGGTAGTAATAGCTTTGTTGAGAATTTGGAGGCAGTTTCGACAGCACTTCGGGTTGGGGGCAGGGTCAAGGGAAATGCCGATTCGGGGGAACCATAGATTTGAGCCAGGAAAGTGGGATGGAAATTTTCAGAGATGGGAGGAGAAAGGAATTAGGACACTAAAAGACTTGTTTCTTGGGGGTCGGTTTGCGGGATTGAAGGAGCTGGGAGCAAAGTATGAGCTGGAGCAGGGGGAAATATTTAGATACATGCAGGTTCGAGACTTTGCCAGAAAGGAGATACAGAGCTTCCCAGTAGAGCCGGCTTCGACATTGCTGGAGCAGGTGCTGACGACAGGCGGACTGGAGAAGGGGGTAGTGTCGGCAGTTTACGGGGATATTTTGGAGGAGGAGACGGCGCCGCTGAAAGGGATCAAGGCAAAGTGGGAGGAAGAGTTGGGAGAGGGTATGGAGGAGGGGTTCTGGTGTGAGGTGCTCCGGAGGGCGAACACCTCCACCTCATGTGTGAGGTTGGGGCTGATACAGCTGAAGGTGGTGTACAGAGCGCACTTACAAGGGCGAGGATGAGTCGGGTCTTTGAAGGAGTAGAAGATATGTGTGAACGTTGCAGGGAGGGCCCTGCAAACCACATTCACATGTTTTGGTCCTGTCCAAAGCTGAAGGATTACTGGAAGGAGGTGTTTAGGGTAATCTCTAAAGTGGTGCATGTGAAACTGGACCCGGGCCCTCGGGAGGCCATATTCGGGGTGTCGGACCAGCCGGGGTTGGAAACGGGCATGGATGCAGATGTTGTAACCTTCGCCTCGTTGATCGCCCGAAGGTGGATCCTGTTAGGGTGGAGATCAACGTCTCCACCCTGTGCCCTGGCATGGCGGGGGGACCTGCTGGAATTCCTAGCTCTTGAAAAGGTTAAATTTGAACTGAGGGGAAGGATGGAGGTGTTCTACAATTCAAGGGCATTATTTATTATGCACTTTCGAGAATTGGATCACATCGAACATTAGGGGGGTTGGGGGCTGGGAGGGTTGGGGGAAGGGGGACTGTCTGTGTTAATGGTGACTATGGGTGATTCCTGATTCCCTTTTGTCATTTGTATTTTTCAACATGCGGGCTAATGTTTGGGGTTTGGTGGGAGGATGGGATCGTTGTTATTAACATGGGGATTGACATTACATTCGTTACTGATTATTGTTTATAGTTGGGTGTAAATTTGGTAGAAAATGTGAAAAAGGAGAATAAAAAATATATTTTAAAAAAAATCTTGGGCGGGATTCTTCGGAAACCGGTGGGGCGGGCAACTCCGGCGCGAAGGAGTGGCGTGAACCACTCCGGCGTCGGGTCGCCCTGAAGGTGTGGAATCCTCCATACCTGCAGGGGCTAGGCGGGTGCCGGAGTGGTTTGCGCCGCGCTGGCCGGCGCAGAAGGGGCTTGGCGCCACGCCAACCGGCGCCGAAGGGCCTCCGCGGCTGGCGCGAGTTGGCGCCTACTACGTGTGCTGGCGTCATCCCAGCACATGCGCAGGGGAGGTTCATCTCCGTGCCGGCCATCGCGGACCGTTACACCAGCCAGCGCGGAGGATTAGAGTGCCCCCATGGCACAGGCCCGGCCGCGGATCGGCGGGCTCCGATCGCGGGCCAGGCCACCATGGGGGCAACCCCGGGGCCAGATCCCTCTGCACCCCCCCCCGAGGACCCTGGAGACTGCCCACGGAGCCAGGTCACGCCGGTAAGTACCTGACGTACCATACGCCGGTGGGACCCACCAAACACGGGCGGCCACTCGGCCCATCGCGGGCTGGAGAATCGGCGGGAGGGCCACTGCTAGCGGCCGTTGACCGATGCAGCACGATTCCCGCCCCCGCCAAATCTCCGGCGCCGGATAATTTGGCAGCTGGCGGGGGCGGGATTCACGCCCCCCCCCGGCGATCGGAGAATCCTGCCCACTATTCCTCGCATTCATAACAATTTAGAATTATTTATTTTCTGGGTAAGGTAAATTAATTGGCAGTCAATAATAATTATCACTTTGGTAAATGTTCTTGCGCTGGTAGTTAATTAACTTGTCTTTCTGTGGTGGGTTTGATGGGTTATTCATGTGCAGCACATCTTCATGAAAATCAGGAGGCAGTTCATCACCAGAAGCTGTCTTGGCGAAGCTAGCTGTGGAGCACCACAAATCAACCAGCGACTATTGCGGAATCCAGTTCTTGAGAAATCCCTTCCTTGCTCCAAGTGATTTGCTGACTTGCACATAAACACATTAAAAAAAAAAATCAGGCCCATTTTCCCTCATTGGCACATTCATAAAACAGCCAAAATACCAGTTGTGGTAATCATGGTATATGGTGGACTATTGAGAAAATGTTTGTTTGGTTCTTTAGTAGAATTTTAATTTTAAAAAAAACTTCAGACTGACACTGAAAATACAATCACTCATCTATCCATGCAAGACCTGGGAACAATTTACTGAGGCAAGTACGCATGTGTACCTTTTCTTGACATCTCTGTAATATTTCATTTTTGAGCATACTACAAAGGACATAATCAAGACTAGTAGAGATTTATTCGCAGTAACCTGAGATGACAGGAATATAATGTATATGTGCATCATATGTTATTTATCCTTTTATTGGCCAAGGCTGGTTTTAACTGTGAGGTTTCCAAAATAGTACTCTCTGTCCATATTATTTTTCTTGACTAATAAGACTGATAAATTACACATTTTTATCGCAAGACTTAGCATATGCATTTTGAAGAGCATTAATGCCAAAGTAATTTATATATACTAGTATCACTGAGGCTTATGGCATCTAATGTAACCTGATAGATGAATTATGCTAGTCTGTTTTGTATGAATGAACAGAGCACTGTCATGTGATTTTTGGTTACAATTGTATTGATACACTGGTATCAAAAATGCTGCGTAAATTCCATGGCCGGCATTCTCCGAGCCTCCGTGCAGAAATCACACTTGGCGCGGGGGCGGTGAAAAGGGTCGGAGAATGCGGACTGGAGAATCGCCGCCTGCCGCGATCATGCGGTCGACGCCGCGCCAGTCGGAGTCCGTTGAAAGAGGCCACCGCGGCGATTCTCTGCTTGATCGGCCGAGTTCCCGCTGTGTCCCACCGGTGTGGTTCCTGTATGGTTTCACCCTCCCTGCGGGAGCTCGGCGTCGCGGCTGCGGAGGCCGTCCTGGTAGGGGGGTGGGGGGATC
Source organism: Scyliorhinus torazame (assembly GCF_047496885.1). Taxonomy (NCBI): domain Eukaryota; kingdom Metazoa; phylum Chordata; class Chondrichthyes; order Carcharhiniformes; family Scyliorhinidae; genus Scyliorhinus; species Scyliorhinus torazame. The sequence goes on along the minus strand of NC_092714.1, from coordinate 40,810,724 downwards.
AGACTCCGGGGGGGGGGGCCTCCACAATGGCCAGGCCCACGATCGGGGGACAACCGATCAGCGGCCGCGCGCATGCCGGGGAGGGCCTATCTTCTTCCATGCTGGCCCACTGTAGGCCGCCGCGCGCATGCGCGGACCCGCGGCCGGACTTGCAGGGCCCCGTATCGGCAGCAGCATCTGCAGGGAGCATGCCGGGGCCCTGCTGTCCCCCTGAACTCCGGAGAATCACTCCGGACTTTTCGAAAAAAGTCTGGAGCGCCCGTTTTCCGGCGGGTGAGGGGACATAGCCCCATTTTTGGAGAATACCGGCCCATATGCCTTCATTATATGTGGTCAAACCTAGATTACCATTTCATGAGCATTATACTTCAAGATCTTTCTAGCAAAACAACGTTTCATTAATTAGAGTTTTATTCATTGCTTTGACTGGCTTTAGAAATTCTTGGCTGAAATTGGGACTTACTTACAGTGTGGTTATAGTTAGAGTCCCTACCTTTCAGAGATTTATTGCCCAATAATAGCTTTTAGATTAAACAGTATATATTTGCAATTTTCTCAGAGCCTTGAATCTTAAAAACCTTAGGAAAAAGAAATTAATGAAGAAAACTGATTTATAATTTATATGTAATATATTGACTAGAATTTCTGTTTCAGTTTCTCTTTTGGACATAGTTTGCTTCTGAATTTTTCACCATTAAGACAACAGAGTTCATTTTCTTATCAGAAGTATTTGTTGAAAAATAATGGCCCAGATATTGTGGTAGTACTGACGGTGAGCTTTCATTGTCATTGCTGCTCTGGAACTGACAAAAACCCTGGAGTCCACATATACGCAGTTAAACATGAAATTGTCGGACAGCACGGTGGCGCAGTGGGTTAGCCCTGCAGCCTCACGGCGCCAAGGTCCCAGGTTCAATCCCGGCTCTGGGTCACTGTCCGTGTGGAGTTTGCACATTCTCCTCGTGTTTGCGTGGGTTTCGCCCCCACTACCCAAAGATGTGCAGGCTAGGTGGATTGGCCACGCTAAATTGCCCCTTAATTGGAAAAAATGAATTGGGTACTCTAAATTTATTTTTAAAAAACATGAAATTGTCAGTGATTCTGTGCTTCCTCAGAGGATGTGCTGTTGAGGTACCTCCAGCAAGCAAATAAGTAGAATTCTCTGAATTCACGAAAACGTGCCCTTTTATGTTGTCAGTCTCACTGTAAAAACTCTTTTTTTTTAAAGTTGCATCTTGTTGAGTGAGGTGTGACTGAGTATTTTATGGTGCACTAATTACTGTTGAGCCAGTGAATCCCAAATATTTTCCTGCTGTGATCCCATTCTTTTTTTATATAAATTTAGAGTACCCAATTCATTTTTTCCAATTAATGGGGCGATTTAGCATGGCCAATCCACCTAGCCTGCACATCTTTGGGTTGTGGGGGCGGAACCCACGCAAACACGGGGAGAATGTGCAAACTCCACGCGGACAGTGACCCAGAGCCGGGATCCAATCTGGGACCTCGGCGCCGTGAGGCAGCAGTGCTGACCATTGCGCCACCGTGCTACCCATGTGATTCCATTCTAATGCTTCGCACTCGGTATGACCCCATCGTGCCAATTTTTGGCCAGGGAAACCTGTTGCGCAGGATGGAAAAGAGTTGTTGAGCAGAAGTGGGATGCAAAGCAAGGCAGAGGGAGTAGCTGACCAGGCCTATTGACAGCAAATGGGCCACCCTCAGAGCTTATTCCACTAGGCCATGCTCACTGGAATAAATAATTATGCAGATTTAAAAGGGCCTTGGAGCCAATCCCAGGAGTGTCACATCTGAGTCTCCACTCCACAGCCACCCTTGCTGCTTCTGAAACCTGACCCCAATTGTTCGCACTGTCGTGACCCATAGTTTGGGAGCCACTATATTAAGCAGCCTCATTGAGTGTAATATGACTCTTCTCGGCTTTTATTACATTTTAAATGTCTTTTTTAAATTTCCCTTTGTCTTTAAAATAAATATTTATTGTTAAAACAGGACTTGACTGTCACTGCCACCTCAGATTCTGCCTGGTAAGCACGGCAAGACTTCACAGTTTTAGGAAACAGAGATAGTTTTAAGTAATCTATATTTCTATTTGTGGGAATTAGAAACAATGTGTAGCTTTGAGTAAATTTCATTTTGTTTCTGTGTAAGAAAGGGTTAAAATTGCACTCAGCTCATGTTAAACCAAGGTGTCTGCATGTCCCTTGGTTTTGGTTTCATTTCAAACTGTGCCTGCATTGTAATTAAAGTTTTATTTATGACATGCAAACAAACTAGAGAAGAATGACTAGGCTGTTGCTCAGCAACCAGGGGCCACTCTGGATTAGAAAGAACTTTTGAGTTTAGTTTTAAGCTGAACTCCAGAAGCACAGGATCAGGTAGCTGCAAAAAGCAAACTACCTTGAAGAACACAAAAAAGTTCAGAAACCAGGGAGTTGGGACTGTTGCAGAAAGACAATTAAATTAAAGAAACAAAGAACAAGAAGTTGAACAAGGTTTGCTTAACACTGTTAATTCTTATAATTGCATGTCATTTAAATATTATCTAAATAATCCTTTTCCATTGGTCTGATATTAATTGAATATTTGCTCAAGTTCCACATTGAACATGGACGCTTTTAACCTTTCAAAATGGTCGCGAAGTGCGCAAGACACTTCGGAACCCGCCGAAAACCACATTGGGAGACTCAAATCGTTTTCAGGTTCGAGCCTCACTTGATTTTGATCATCAAGTTTGGATGTCGAATATGTGCTCCACTCTAGCTCACCAGTCTCGGAAAAAATTTAGGTCAGGCCTGTTGGTGGTGGTTGGGAGGGATGCAGCTGCTGTTGCCTGGATGGTGGAGGGCCGAGAACAGGCTGGCAGTTGACCAGAATTTTGTGGAGCTGGGAGGGAACTGTGGTGATGTGCATCAATGCAAATGCATATGTAGGCTAGCTAGACACTAGAGGGAGCACCAGAAACATCACACACACACACTCAACCAATAGATCAGTTAGATAGGACATGACCAATGAACATTTACGATACACACAGAGGTGACACCACCACAGGAGGGCATTACACCAACCCATATATAAAGGACACCACACACATGATCTGCCTCTTTCCAGTGGAGACAGTCAATGAGTACAGACACAGGGTTGATTCAATATTACACCCACCACGTGGATTGCAGCAACTGGTTAGTCAGTCTGGGTAGCTATAGTAGGATTAGCAGTAGTGTCGAACCCGAGTAATAGAAGTGTAAATAGTTTAATAAACGTGTTGAAGTTATCTCCACGTCTGAACCTTCCTTTGTCAAGTGCACCATAAGGAAGCTGCTTATGTTACACCTACAACGTAACAAATCAGGAACCATGATTGTTTCTCCTGGCCTCACAAAGAATATTTTTCTTTTAAATACCAACAGTCTTTCCCTGAGCGGCCTGCAGCTGACCTTTTTACGGACTGCTGGTTGGGTCACTTGAAGTCCTGTATCACTGGGCCTAGCCCTCCCACTCAGCGGAAAGTTAACAACAAATGATCATCTTCAGCACTTTGGCATAAAGCCTTGTTTAGTAGTGTTCATAGAATCCATAGAATACAGTGCAGCAGGAGGCTATTCAGCCCATTGAGACTGCACTGACCCTCTGAAAGAGCACCTTCCCTAGGCCCACGTCCCCCCCACCCTATCCCCGTAACCCAGTAACCCCACCTAACCATTTGGACACCAAGGGGGCAATTTAGCATGGTTGGTCCACCTAACCTGCACATCTTTGGACTGTTGGAGGAAACCACACAGTCATGGGGAGAAGGAACAAACTCCACACAGACCCAAGGTTGAAATTGAACCCAGGTCCCTGGTACTGTGAGGCAGCAGTGCTAACCACTGCATTTGAATTTTCAATTCAGGGGAAGTTATTTTAGGTATTAGAAAATTTGAGATATTGCTTGGGTCAGAATAACACAACACTTTGAACAGGTGTGCATTTAACTGGGTTTTACTTTGTAATCACAGTTTAATCTTGTTAATCTGTTATCAGGGCTGATGGCAACTGTTGTCTCTGTTGCTTTGAAGTGGAGGCATTACATTTGAGCATTTGTGAAACTACATTAATGAGGATAGATAGTATCGGTTGCAGTACATTCCAGCAATTAAGCTGACATATTTAGTGCAGTTCATTCTTTGAAGGCTGGCCTAAAGCAAACTATTACATAGTCTGTTCCAAGCAGCATCTCAAATTATAACCAGCCACCAGAGTAACATGATACAATGACAAAAAATCCAACCCTTTAATGTTACTTTCCTTCAGTGGGATGGATTGAACTGAGAAAGTCTAATCAAAGTGGACTATAAGGATATTGTGGACATCTAAGCCGGTGGTTCCCAACCTATAGTCTGTGGACCACTATTGGTCCACAAGAGTAGTGCAGGCGGTCCATGGGGGGGGGGATACAATTACGTGTACCTTGTATATATCATAATCGATGTTACATTATTATTCGCAATGTATTTGTCAGTGCATCATAAACCATTAGAAATAGCTGCGTCTTTAATACCTGTTGATATATAAGTTTGACAACGGCGTGTGTATGTTGTGGTCCACACAACCTTTTGATGACAATCTGTGGTCCGCATAAAGGAAAAGGTTGGGAACCGCTGACCTAATCAAAGGAAAGTTTACAGAAAAATACTCTGGGGAACAACTCTGTGTCTTCATTTTCTCTGGTAGCTCACTACTTAACGTGTTCATGTAAAATCAGAGTGTAGCATTTCAACACAGTGTTTAGCCCATGAAAATGTGTATCCAGCTTCATTTATATACTCCCTACCCTTCACATGTTTAGGCTTATGACAAGGATTTAACTTCTCTCAATAGACATGTTGATGTTTGCTAATTTCCCCTGGCATATTTTCAGCTTTAAGAAAGACTTGGGGGTGCTGATTTTAACTGACTCTGCTGGGCACAATCTAATAATGCTGGCATTTTGACAAGGACCGTCAGAAGAGACAGCTGCCTACATGAAGCATGCATCAGTCTCTATCAAGTATTTAAATCAGGGTCATATGGGGCGGAATTCTCCGGAAACGGCGCGATGTCCGCCGACTGGCACCCAAAACGGCGCAAATCAGTTGGGCATCGCGCCGCCCCAAAGGTGCGGAATGCTCCGCATCTTTGGGGGCCGAGCCCCAACTTCAAGGGGCTAGGCCGGCGCCGGACGAATTTCCGCCCCGCCACCTGGCGGAAAAGGCCTTTGGTGCCCCGCCAGCTGGCGCGGAAATGACAGCTCCGGGCGGCGCATGCGCGGGAGCGTTAGCGGCCGCTGACGGCATTCCCGCGCATGTGCAGTGGAGGGAGTCTCTTCCGCCTCCGCCATGGTGGAGACCGTGGCGAAGGCGGAAGGAAAAGAGTGCCCCCACGGCACAGGCCCGCCCACGGATCGGTGGGCCCCGATCGCGGGCCAGGCCACCGTGGGGGCACCCCCCCCCGGGGCCAGATCGCACCGCGCCCCCCCCCAGGACCCCGGAGCCCGCCCGCGCCGCCTTGTCCCGCCCGTAAGGTAGGTGGTTTAATCTACACCGGCGGGACAGGCATTTTAGCGGCGGGACTTCGGCCCATTCGGGCCGGAGAATCGTGCGGGGGGCCCGCCAACCGGCACGGCACGATTCCCGCCCCCGCCGAATCTCCGGTGCTGGAGACTTCGGCGGGGGCGGGATTCACGCCAGCCCCCGGCGATTCTACGACCCGGTTTTTGGGGGGGGGGGGGGGGGGGGGGGGTCGGAGAATCTCGCCCCCTGGTGTCCATAGAATCCAGTGCCATGTTCACTGGAAAATAAACAGAAGGAGTGATTACTGTTGGATTCACTGAGTACTACCAGTTGTATAGAACCTTGTTAGGCCACACTTGGAATATAGTGTTCAATTCTGGTCGCTACACTACCAGAAGGATGTGGAGATTTTGGAGAGCATACAGAAGAGGTTTACCAGGATGTTCTCTAGTAAGGGGGCATTAGCTACCAGGAGAGGTTGATTAAACCCGGTTTGTTCTCACTGGAATGACCTAGGTTGCGGGGCGACCTTATAGAAGTCTACTAAATTATGAGGGGTGTGGACAGAGTGGATTGTCTGAAGCTTTTTCCGAGGGTGGAAGAGTCAATTATTAGGGGACATAGGTTTAAGGTGCGAGGGCAAAGTTTAGAGGAGATGTGCGAGGGAAATGTTTTACACAGAGGATAGTGGGTGCCTGGAACTCGCTGCCAGAGGAAGTGGTGGAAGCAGGTAGTGACGCCTAAGGGCCGTCTTGACAAATACAAGAATAGGATGAGAGTAGAGGGATACGGATCCCGGAAGCGTAAACAGTTTTAAGTTAAATGGGCAGCATGGTCAGCGCAGGTTTGGAGGGCCGAAGAGCCTGTTTCTGAGCTGTACTTTTCTTTGTTGTTTATTCTTTGAAATCTAAGGGAATGCAATTTAAAGGACCATCGACCCACGATCACTCAATCATTGGAAACTGAGTCTGCTTGATTTCACAGGATTTTAAAAAAGATCTGTCGACCTTAGAAATCACTGTACTTCTGTTTTTATGCAGCTTCAAAATCTTCAAAATGCTGAGGGAAATCTGATACAGAATAGGCTTCCACATCCTTAGGCCTGGATTTTCATCCTCATGGCAGCTAGGGGGAGTCAAGAAAATTCCTGGCTTGACCCCGCCCGGCCTCTGGAGAAAGTGGCTGCAAAGGCACGTTCTTCAGTGCTGGAGGTTGGATGCAAGCTGGAGTCGAACCAACTGAGCTGGGGAGAAGAGTGGAGGCACCTGCAGATTGGTGAGGGTGGCAGGGTTTTTTGAGAAAGTGGATAACGAGGAATAGGGAATCCTGTACTTTATAAATCTAAGCCATGGTGTGCAAAAATAAGGAAGCTGTGGTGAAGCTTTACAAAACAATGGTTCAGCCTCAACTGAAGTACTGTGTCCATTTCCAAGCACCACATTTTAGGAAGGATGTGAACGCATTGGAGCGGGTGTGGAAAAGATGTGTGAGAAAGTTGCCAGGGATGAGGGGTTGCAGTCAAATGGCTAGATTGGAGAAGCTTGGGTTGTGCTTCGCACAGAAGAGATGGTTGAGAGGCAATTTGATAGAGATGTTCAGTGTCATGATGGGTAGCACGGTAGCATAGTGGTTAGCACTGTGAAATGAAATGAAAATCGCTTATTGTCACAAGTAGGCTTCAAATGAAGTTACTGTGAAAAGCCCCTAGTCGCCACATTCCGACGCCTGTTCGGGGAGGCTGGTACGGGAATTGAACCGTGCTGTTGGCCTGCCTTGGCCTGCTTTAAAAGCCAGCTCTTTAGCCCAGTGTGCTAAACCAGCCACTGTGGCTTCATAGCACCAGGGTCCCAGGTTCGATTCCCACCTTGGGTCACTGGCTGGGCAGAGCCTGCATGTTCTCCCCGTGTCTGCGTGGGTTTCCTCCGGGTGCTCCGGTTTCCTCCCACAAGTCCCGAAAGGCGTGGGGCGGGAGTTCTCCGCCGGCTGGATTCTCCGTTTTGCCAGCGCCCGGGGGTTTCCCGACGGCGTGGGGCTGCCCCACAATGGGAAACCCCATTGTCCGGTCGGCGTAACAGAGAATCCCGCCGGCGGGCCGAGGCTGAAAAGTGGCGGGGCAGAGAATCCAGCCCCTGCTATTAGGTAATTTGGACATTCTGAATTCTCCCTCAGTGTACCCGAGCAGGCGCCGGAATGTGGCGACTAGGAGCTTTGCACAGTAACTTCATTGCAGTGTTAATGCAAGCCTACTTGTGACAATAAAGAATTTTCATAAAGAATTTTCATAAAGAATTTTCATTTCATTTCATGAGTGGCTTGAACATAGTACAGAGGGAGATGATGTTCCCAAATGGCAAAATATAAGTGCCTGTGTGTAAGGAAATTCTATAATTAGCTGAGGAGAAAATATTTGCAGGGCTATGGGGAGTGGGGCTAGCCTAGTTGCTCTTGCACAGAGCTAGTATGGACACGGCGGGCCAAACGGTGTTCCTTCTCCCGGCACACAAGCAGAAACTCAAGCGGGAGAATCCAGCTAAGAAGGTCGTGCAGTGCTGGTCCGAGGAGACAGAAGAGCTCTTATGTGACTGCTTAGAGACAGTGGACTGGTCCATATTTAAGAATTCAGCGACCAACTTAAATGAGTATGCCACCACCGTCACAGACTTCATCAGCAAATGTGTGGACGACTGCGTGCCAAAGAAAGCAGTACGTGCGTTCCCCAACCGGAAATCATGGCTCAATCACGAGATTGACTCCCTACTGAAGGACAGATCTGAGGCGTTCAAGTCAGATGATCCTGACCTATACAAGAAATCCTGGTACGACCTTCGCAAAGCCATCCGAGATGCCAAGGGAGAATATCAAACCAAGCTAGAGTCACAGACAGACTCCCGGCGGTTGTGGCAAGGACTAAACAACATAATGGGCTACAAAGCGAAGTCGAACAGTATCTCTGGCAGCAGCACACCCCTCCCCGATGAACTCAATGCATTCTATGCTCGGTTCAAGCAGGTAACCAACAATCCACTGGCGAGTGCCCCAGCAGCCCATAACTCATCCATACCCACTATCACAGCTTCCAAAGTCAGATTAGCCTTCCTGAAAGTGAACCCTCGGAAGGCGACGGGCCCGGACAGGATCCCTGGTCGTGCACTCAGAGCCTGCGCAGACCAGCTGGCAGAGGTGTTCGCGGACATCTTTAACCTGTCCCTACTCCACTCCGAGATGCCCACCTGCTTCAAGAAGACCACCATCATACCGGTGCCAAAGAAGAACCAGGCAACGTGCCTCAATGACTACCGTCCAGTGGCCCTGACTTCAGTCGGAATGAAGTGCTTCGAGAGGTTGATCATGAAGCGCATCACCTCCTTACTCCCAGAACGCCTTGATCCACTGCAATTCGCATACCGTCGCAACCACAGCAGACGCCATTTCCTTGGACCTACACTCATCCCTCGAGCATGTCGACAACAAGGACTCCTACATCAGACTCCTATTTATTGACTGCAGCTCCGCCTTCAACAGCATAATCCCAGCCAAACTCATATCAAAGCTCCAAAACCTAGGACTTGGCTCCCCACTCTACAACTGGATCCTCGATTTTCTGACCAACAGACCACAATCAGTAAGAATGAACAACAACACCTCCTCCATAATAGTCCTCAATACCGGGGCCCCACAAGGCTGCGTACTTAGCCCCCTACTTTACTCCCTGTACACACACGACTGCGTGGCAAAATTTGGTTCCAACTCCATCTACAAGTTTGCTGACGATACGACCATAGTGGGCCGGATCTCGAATAACGACGAGTCAGAATACAGGAGGGAGATAGAGAACCTAGTGGAGTGGTGCAGCGACAACAATCTCTCCCTCAATGCCAGCAAAACTAAAGAGCTAGTCATTGACTTCAGGAAGCAAAGTACTGTGCACATCCCTGTCAGCATCAACAGGGCCGAGGTGGAGATGGTTAGCAGTTTCAAATTTCTAGGGGTGCACATCTCCAAAAATCTGTCCTGGTCCACCCACGTCGAAGCTACCACCAAGAAAGCACAACAGCGCCTATACTTCCTCAGGAAACTGAAGAAATTTGGCATGTCCACATTAACCCTTATCAACTTTTACAGATGCACCATAGAAAGCATCCTATCTGGCTGCATCACAGCCTGGTATGGCAACTGCTCGGCCCAGGACCGCAAGAAACTATAGAGAGTCGTGAACACCGCCCAGTCCATCACACAAACCTGCCTCCCATCCATTGACTCCATCTACACCTCCCGTTGCCTGGGGAAAGCGGGAAGCATAATCAAAGACCCCTCCCACCCGACTTACTCACTCTTCCAACAGCTTCCATCGGGCAAGAGATACAGAAGTCTGAGAACACACACGAACAGACTCAAAAACAGCTTCTTCCCCGCTGTTACCAGACTCCTAAATGACCCTCTTATGGACTGACCTCATTAACACTACACCCTGTATGCTTCATCCGATGCCGGTGTTTATGTAGTTACATTGTATATGTTGTGTTGCCCTATTATGTATTTTATTTTCTTCCCTTTTCTTCCCATGTACTTAATGATCTGTTGAGCTGCTCGCAGAAAAATACTTTTCACTGTACCTCAGTACACGTGACAATAAACAAATCCAAACCAATGTGCTCTAACATTCTATGATGACATATCAGGCAGCAGAGCCTGTAGATACTTTTATCTAATCTCATCTTTCATCGCTTTCTTTGATCATGATCCATTGTAATATCATTCTGAGATTTACGCTTCAACAAGAATATACTTCTCGTGATTCCAGATACTTCAGAACGGTTTGTTTGAACCTGTGCAGCATTCATGATTGTTCGTCAGCCTTGGTGAACGTGTCTTTGTGGCTCTGTAAATCTTAGACTTTCACAGTGTTCCAGTTTTGACAGTGTATTATTCTTATTTGAAGATAAATAATCATGAAAGAACCAGCATAGGAAAGCAGTGGAACATGTCTTATTTACAGGAGGCTGGCGTGGAAACAACCTGGAGACTATTATCTGAGTGAAATGCCATGGATTCCTGTATGTGATGTGTGTATTCTAATTTGAGCTAATATGTATCTGTTAACTTGCACAATTGGGATATGTTTTTGGTCTTGAAGAGAAGTTTCTAAACAGTCATCGGGTCCTTTCCAGACTAGATTCCACAAGACCTTAACAATTGTTATTTCAACTATTGTAACCACAGCCTGATTAATCATAGTGTGTTCTCTTAGTTCAGGGTTCGGATCATAGAATCATACAGTTTACAGTGCAGAAGGAGGCCATTCGGCCCATTGAATCTGCACCCACCCTTGGAAAGAGCACCCTACTTAAGCCCACACCCCCACCCTATCCCAGCAACCCCAAAACCCCACCTAACCTTTTTGGACACTAAGGGCAATTTAGTATGGCCAATCAACCTAACCTGCACATCTTTGGACTTTGGGAGGAAACCGGAGGAAACCCACGCACACACGGGGAGAACACTCAGACTCCGCACAGACAGACAGTGATCAAAGCCAGGAATTGAACCTGGGATCCTGGAGCAGTGAAGCAACAGTGCTAACCACTATGCTACTGTGCCGCCAGATAAGATACATCCAATAAAGCTTGTAGAACCAAAGGAGGAAATTGCAGGAACTCTGACACATTTTCCAAAGGGCACTTAATATGGGAGAAGCAGTGCCTGGAGACTGGGAAAGGCAGATGTTGCTATTGTGTTTCTTAGAAAAGATAGCAGACTTAAACCAGAAAACTGCAGGTCAGTGAGGTTTATGTCTAGTATCGGTGAAATTGTGGAAATGTGTTGAAATAATAAGATCCAGGAGTATCTGGACAGAAATAAAACTGTGTAAGGCAGCAGTGTGAAAGGTCTTGCCAATACAACTTATTGGATTTCTTTGAGGGTGAGACAAGGGAACTTGTTAAGAATATGACACTCGATGTCATGTACTTGGATTTCATTATAGCCTTTGATCTGCTTTCTCAGGAATAGCTGATACTGGGAATAAAGAAATCAGTGGAAATATTTTATTGTGGATACAAGATTAATGAAATTACAGAATCCAGAGAGTGTTGGCTCAGGAATTCTTATGAATCTGGGAAAATGTTACCAATGGAATCACACAAGAGTTTGTTTTGGGATTATTTTTGTTCAATTTCTGGATAAATGATTTGGAGGTAGAAATCACAAGCACAGAGGCTAAATTTTAAGGCGATACGAAGCCGAACAGAATGAGCTGCAGGAGAATTTGAATATACTTTGAAAATAAGAAGCTCATCACCAGTGAGCAGGAGCAGGTGTTTGAGACGGGAACGGGATGCTCCGTCCAGCGATGCCATAATCGCAAAACGCCACGGGCCGGAGAATCGCGCCAAATGTTGAGGCCGGCACCTGGCGCCCAATGGAATGCCATGCTCCGGTGTTTCGACAGCGGTGTGAATGCATCCCATGCCGCACACCAGCGTGGGCATGCAAATTGTACAGTAAAGGCCATTGGCGTATCATTAATGCTCCACCGCTTCCTCCGGGGTCGGAGGCCGTAGCGGGTGGCAGCAAGGAGATGGGTCTGGGTGGCCGGGCACAGACCACCATTGCCGCAGCCTGCAAGACAGCCAAGCAGCTGCGCATGCTGCTGACTGCCTGCCGTGAACTTAGTGCCACAGGTCGCACGTGTGCCTCTCCAGGCCACCCCCCCAGATACCCTCTGGCCACAGCCGACCCAGCAATGGGATGGGCGTGCTCCAGCGCAACCAGCGCCAACATCCTGGCTGGGATGTTGAAGCTGGTGCGCTTCTGTCAGCCTTTCCGGAGGCAGAGTGCACCCTGGGAGAGAGGTGGGAGTCATTCTCAAACCTTTGTGCTGCCGACTATTTCCATTGGAAGAGTGGCCAGTTGCATGGAGCATCAGACGTGACCGGCAACTGGGTACATACTGATCCTCACCAATGGCCTGCATACTGAGTCTGCCAATTAAGCCTTGTCTTGGCCATTAAGTGCCCCACTGATGTGCAGCAAAGTGCTTGCCACCTCATGGCAAGTGCGACTGGGCAATGAGCGGGAAGATGGAGACAGGGCACATGGAAAAGGGATTCCACTCAAAACCCTTGGCCATCTGCCCCCCCCCCCCCCCCCCCCCCCCCCCCCCCCCCCCCCCCACACACCAACCCAGTCAGAGGCCCACATCCTGCTTCCGGTCCTGATGTTCAAATCTGCCCCTGAGCAGATACAGGTGGGGCAAACTTTTGCAGCGCCCCAGACTCCAAAGCCTGGAGGAGGTCAGCCGACATCATCTGAACAGGGGAATGAACAGCCTGTTTCTAGCTTTACTGAAGCCATGTAGATGAAAAAGAAAAAGTCCTGCGAGCAAATGTCTTTCTTCACCAGGACAAAAACTCTGGGTGGGATTTTCTGTGCACCCCTGCGGTTTGTTTCACTGTGGCATATGTGGATCGCCAATGGCCAGCGGCAGGTTCTACGGATTCTGCTGCTGTCGACACTGCTTCCATTTTATGCAGCCCTGCCGCTGGGAATGCCGTGGCGGGGGTTCAGCGTCAGCAGGACCGGAAGATCCCTCCAGCGAGAATGGCCAGACAATTCCAGCCCCTGTATGAACAGACTTTTTCCAACCTGCCAAATGGTAAACCCCATCAGTTCCTGATGTCCTCTCCCTTATTCAACCTGGCAAATTCCAGTGAGCCCAGGAAACTCATGACTGGCAGTTAAAGCCACTGGACTGTCAGAGGATACAGCAGGATTTAGATCGTTTGGAGACTTGGGCGGAGAGAAGGCAGATGGAGTTTAATCTGGATAAATGTGAGGTAGTGCATTTTGGAAGGTCTAATACAGGTAGGGAATATACAGTGAATGGTAGAACCCACAAGAGTATAGACAGTCAGAGAGATCTAGGTGTACAGGTCCACAGGTCAATGAAAAGGGCAACATAGGTGGAGAACGTAGTCAAGAAGGCATATGGCATGCTTGCATGCTTGCATTCATTGGCCGGGGCATTGAGAATAAAAATTGGCAAGTCATGTTGCAGCTGTATAGAACCTTAGTTTGGCCACACTTGGAGTATAGTGTTCAATTCTGGTCGCCACACTACCAGAAGGATGTGGAGGCTTTAGAGAGGGTTCAGAAGAGATTAACCAGGATGTTGTCTGGTATGGAGGGCATTAGCTATGAGGAGCGGTTGAATAAACTCGGTTTGTTCTCACTGGAATGACGGGGGTTGTGGGCCGACCTGATAGAGGTCTACAAAATTATGAGGGGCACAGACAGAGTGGATAGTCAGAGGCTTTTTCCCAGGGTAGAGGGGTCAATTATTACGGGGCATAGGTTTAAGGTGTGAGGGACAAGGTTTAGAGGAGATGTATGAGGCAAATTTTTTTACACAGAGGGTCGTGGGTGCCTGGAACTCGCTATCGGAGGAGGTGGTGGAAGCAGGGACAATAGCGACGTTTAAGGGGCGTCTTGACAAATACATGAATAGGATGGGAATAGAGGGATATGGACCCCGGAAGTGTAGAAGATTTTAGTTTAGACGGGTGATGCACGATCAATTACACAAAGATAAGAGTTGAATGCAACTGAGGCTTTATTACACTAAGATGTGTGGCCTCCTACAGCAGCTGGCGAAATGGCTGCTGTACGGGAGCACACATATTTATACTCCGCCTACTGGGCGGAGCCAGCAGGCAGGGAACTACCCCCGTACCTGTAGTACAGGGCCTTACCACAAATCACCTAATATATACATCAGTGGTGACTATCACATTCACCCCCTGTTAAAATTGAGTCCGGCGGGGGTGGTGGAGAACTATATACAAACATGTTTTAAAATACAGAGTAAAAAAATTGAGTCCAGATCAAGTTACAGGTTCAGTCGGTCTGGAGCCTTGATCTGCCGTTGGGAGCGCCACAGTGGTGGCGGCGATTCCGGTGCCCCGGTGACTCCGGGAGCGTGTTGAAATCCTCTTCATCCTCGGGCGTGGGCAGAGGGAGGACGGATTGTCCTGGGGCAGGGGTTGCGGTTGGGTGCGCCGGCGGAGGGGAGGGTGTCGCTGGGCCGGAGGGGTGTGTGTCTGTGGAACCTGCTGGTGCCAGGTCCCTGAGGGAGACAGTATCTTGGCGGCCGTCGGGGTCCGCTATGTAGGCGTACTGTGGGTTGGCGTGGAGTAGCTGTACCCTTTCAACCAATGGGTCCACCTTGTGGAGCCGTACGTGCTTACGGAAGAGTATGGATCCAGGAGCTGTGAGCCAAGTAGGGAGCGACACCCCAGAGGTGGACTTCCTGGGGAAGGCGAAGAGACGTTCATGGGATGTGTCATTAGTCGCAGTGCATAGGAACGAACGAATGGAGTGCAGTGCGTCGAGGAGAAACTCCTGCCAGCGGGAGGCCGGGAGATTTCTGGACCGTAGGGCCAGCTGGACGGCCTTCCAGACTGTCCCATTTTCCCTCTCCACCTTCCCGTTTCCCCAGGGGTTATAGCTGGTTGTCCTGCTCGAGGCGATACCCTTGTTGAGCAGGAACTGACGCAGCTCATCGCTCTTGAATGAGGATCCCCTGTCGCTGTGAACGCAGGGGAAGCCGAACAGAGCGATGATTGTGTTGAGGGCTTTGATGACGGTGGCAGACGTCATGTCGGGGCATGGGATGGCGAAGGGGAATCTGGAGTACTCATCGACCACACTGAGGAAGTACGTGTTACGGTCGGTGGAGGGGAGGGGCCCTTTGAAGTTCACGCTGAGGCGTTCAAAGGTCTGGCTGGTAGAAGGGCGGTTTGCACTCTGCACAGACCTGGCAGTCTCTGGTGATTGCCCTGACTTCCTCGATGGAGTAGGGCAGATTGCGGGCCTTGATGAAGTGGTACAAACGTGTGACTCCCTGGTGACAAAGGTTGTCATGCAAGGTCCGGAGTCGGTCCACCTGTGCGCTGACACATGTACCTCGGGGTAGGGCATCGGGGGGCTCGTTGAGCTTACCGGGGTGATATAAAATCTCATAGTTGCAGGTGGAGAGCTCGATCCTCCACCTCAAGATTTTATCGTTTTTGATCTTGCCCCGCTGTGTGTTGTTAAACATGAAGGCTACCAACCGTTGGTCAGTGAGGAGAGTGAATCTCCTACCGGCCAGGGAATGCCTCCAATGCCGCACAGTTTCAACGATGGCTTGGGCCTCTTTTTTGACGGAGGAGTGCCGAATTTCGGAGGCGTGAAGGGTTCGTGAAAAGAATGCCACGAGCCTGCCTGCCTGGATGAGGGTGGCGGCTAGAGCGACGTCTGATGCGTCGCTCTCGACTTGAAAGGGTAACGTCTCGTCGACTGCGTGCATCGTGGCCGTGGCAATGTCGGCCTTAATACGGTTGAAGGCCTGGTGAGCCTCGGCCGTTAGGGGAAAAAGAGTGGATTGGATGAGTGGGCGGGCCTTGTCTGCATAATTTGGGACCCACTGGGCGTAGTAAGAAAAGAACCCCAGGTAACGTTTGAAGGCCTTGGGGCAGTTGGGGGTTCCATGAGGGGGCGAATGCAGTCGGGATCGGGCCCCAGAACTCCGTTCTGGACCACATAGCCGAGGATGGCTAAGCGGTTTGTGCTGAACACGCACTTCTCCTTGTTATAAGTTAGGTTGAGGAGAGTGGCTGTGTGGAGAAATTTGGCAAGGTTAGCGTCATGGTCCTGCTGATCGTGGCCGCAGATGGTGACATTGTCTAGGTACGGGAAAGTGGTCCACAACCTGTACCGGTCGACCATTCAGTCCATTTCCCGTTGGAAAACTGAGACCCAGTTGGTGACGCCGAAAGGAACCCTGAGAAAGTGGTAAAGGCGGCCATCTGCCTTGAAGGCAGTATATGGGCGGTCCGCCTTACGGATGGGGAGCTGGTGGTAGGCGGATTTAAGCTCCACAGTTGAGAAGACCCGGTGCTGTGCAATCTGACTGACCATATCAGATATGCGTGGGAGGGGGTACGCGTCGAGCTGCGTGTACCTATTGATGGTCTGGCTGTAGTCCACGACCATTCTGCGTTTCTCCCCAGTTTTCACCACTACCACTTGGGCTCTCCAGGGGCTGTTGCTGGCCTCGATGATGCCTTCCCGAAGCAGTCGCTAGACTTCGGACCTGATGAAGGTCTTGTCCTGGGTGCTGTACCGTCTGCTCCTACAATTGACCTGAAATCCGCCTACCACCAGCTCCCCATCCGGAAGTCAATCCCGGCCATGCACTGCCTCCGAGGTGGACGGTAGCCTCTACCACTTCCTTAGGGTCCCTTTCGGTGTCACAAATGGGGTCTCGGTCTTCCAAAGAGAGATGGACTGAATGGTCAACCAGTACGGTTTGCGGGCCACCTTTCCGTACTTAGATAATGTCACCATCTGCGGCCAGGACCAGCAGGACCACGATGCCAACCGCGATAAATTCCTCCGCACTGCCACTCTTCTCAACCTGACCTACAACAAAGAGAAGTGTGTGTTCAGCACAACCAGGTTAGCCATTCCCAGCTATATAGTCCAAAATGGACTTCTCGGGCCCGACCCCGAGCGCATGCGCCCCCTCATGGAACTTCCCCTCCCCCATTGCCCCAAGGCCCTCAAACGCTGCCTGGGATTCTTTTCCTACTACGCTCAGTGGGTCCCAAACTATGCGGACAAGGCCCGCCCACTCATTCAGTCCACCCAATTCCCCCTTGCGGCCGAGGCACAACATGCTTTCGCCCGCATCAGAGCAGACATCGCCAAGGCCGGGATGTGCGCAGTGGACGAGTCACTGCCTTTCCAAGTAGAAAGCGACGCTTCAGACGTCGCCCTTGCTGCCACTCTAAACCAGGCAGGCAGACCCGTGGCATTCTTTTCTCGCACCCTTCATGCCTCTGAAATTCGACCCTCATCCGTCGAGAAGGAGGCCCAAGCTATCGTTGAAGCCGTGCGGCATTGGAGGCATTACCTGGCCGGTAAGTGATTCACTCTCCTTACGGACGAATGGTCGGTAGCCTTCATGTTCAATAACACACAGCGGGGCAAGATCAAAAATGATAAAATCTTGCGGTGGAGAATCGAGCTCTCCACCTATAATTATGAGATCTTGTATTGCCCCGGTAAACTCAACGGGCCCCCAGACGCCCTCTCCCGAGGTACATGTGCCAGCGCACTAGTGGACCAACTCCGGGCCAAACACGACAGCCTTTGTCACCCGGGGGTCACTCGATTGTACCATCTGGTCAAAGCTTGCAATCTGCCCTACTCTGTTGAGGAAGGGACTGCCAGGTCTGTGCGGAGTGCAAGCCGCACTTCTACCGGCCGGACAGTGCGCGCCTGGTGAAGGTTTCCCGGCCCTTTGACTGTCTCAGCATGGATTCAAAGGGCCCATCCCCTCCACCGACCGTAACACGTACATTCTCAGTGTGGTCGATGAGTACTCCAGATTCCCCTTCACCATCCAATGCCCCAATATGACGTCTGCCACTGTCATCAAGGCCCTCAGCACCATCTTCGCTCGTTCGGTTTCCCCGCCTACATCCACAGTGACAGGGGATCCTCATTCATGAGCGATGGGCTGCGTCAGTTCCTGCTCAGCAGGGGCATAGCCTCCAGCAGGACGACCAGCTACAACCACCGGGGAAACGGGTAAGTAGAACGGGAGAATGGGATGGTTTGGAGGGCCGTCCAGCTGGCCCTACAGTCCAGGAACCTCCCAGCCTCTCGCTGGCAGGAGGTCCTCCCTGACGCTCTGCACTCCATCCGGTCACTATTGCGCACCGCCACTAATAACACACCCCATGAACGTGTTTTTACCTTCCCCAGGAAGTCCACATCTGGGGTGTCGCTCCCGACTTGGCTCGCTGCTCCAGGACCGGTCCTTCTCCGTAGGCACGACCGACTCCACAAGGCGGACCCCTTGATAGACAGGGTTCACCTGCTCCACGCCAACCCTCAATATGCCTACGTTGAGTTCCCCGACGGCCGGTACGATACTGTCTCACTCAGGGACCTGGCACCGTCAGGTTCCACCCCAACACACCCCCCCACCAATGCGCCCCCCCCCCCCACCGCGCCGCCAATATTGACCCCACCAGACCACCACTCACCCCCCCACCCCTCCCCTTTTCCGAACAAGAGGACGAAGAGGACTTCGGCACACTCACGGAGTTCCCTGATGACTGGCCAGCTTCAGCACCGCCACCACCGCCATTGGTGCCACCTCCACCATCGCCAGCACTGACTTCGCCGCCACCGTTACGCCGCTCCCAACGAAGCACCAACGCCAGCTGAACCTTTGACGGACTCCGGACCGTCAACATGGACTTTTCTTTCCCTACCACTGTACATAATTGCACTAATTGTATATAGTTTCAAGTCACCCCCGCCGGACTCATTTTTAATTTGTGCAATTGATCGTGCATCAGTGACTATCACAACGGGCAGCATGGTCGGCGCAGGCTTGGAAGGCCGAAGGGCCTGTTCCTGTGACGTACTTTTCTTTGATGTGGAGATGCCGGAGTTGGACTGGGGTGAGTACAGTAAGAAGTCTTACAACACCAGGATAAAGTCCAACAGGTTTGTTTCGATGTCACTAGCTTTCGGAGCGCGGCTCCTTCCTTGGGTGAATGAAGAGGTATGTTCCAGAAACATATATATAGACATGTCTATATATATGTTTCTGGAACATACCTCTTCATTCACCTGAGGAAGGAGCCGCGCTCCGAAAGCTAGTGACATCGAAACAAACCTGTTGGACTTTAACCTGGTGTTGTAAGACTTCTTACTGTACTTTTCTTTGTTTGTTAAAGCTGCAATAATTGGCTGTTAGCATATGTTAGTAGCAGACTCACCTATCCCATGGGGATTTCCCACAAACAAGCTTGAATTAAATGTGAAAGCTGATGGGATCCTGCCGGTGACCCAGCACTCCTGTACTTGTTGATGTTTTAAACCTCCTACCACACTGGCAGGTTGAAATTTCCCTCACAATAATAATAATCTGTATCAGTGTCATAAGTCGGCTTACATTAACACTGCAATGAGGTTATTGTGAAAATCCCTAGTCGCTACATTCCGGCGCCTGTTCGGGTACACCGAGGGAGAATTCAGAATGTCCAATTTCGGGACTTGTGGGAGGAAACCGGAGTGCCTGGAAGAAATCCACGCAGACACGGCGAGAACATGCAGACTCCATACAGAGTGACGCAAGGCGGGAATCGAACATGTGACCCTGGCACTGTGAAGCAACAGTGCTAACCACTGTGCTACCATGCTAAGTCTGCTGAAGCACTTCACTACTTTAGCACCGTACTCCCTGTTCCTGCATCTGCTTTAAAATTGTGTCATTACATTGACGCTTCCTCACCTCATTCTTTATCCTCAGAAATAATGGGCTAGGTTCTCCGATTCTGAGGCTAAGTGCGGAGGATCTGCGGCGTTTTACGTGGGAAATATTGGCACCGCATCTCACCGATGCTGCGACCGGTGAGGGGCTGGCAGCTGTGCCATGTAAAACACCCGGCCTCCAAGAAATGAACGGCCGGAAAATGGCCGTGTCCGTGGCCACGCATGTGCACGGTGACGACCTGCAGTGGTCGCGCCTTAAAACATGGCGGCAGCCGTGCACGGACCCAACCTGCCAGATAGTGCCCCCCTGGCCACCCCCTGGCCAGCCCCCAGTAGTCCCCCACCCCTTGCAGAAGCTCCCCCGGCCAGCAGCACGGCTCCAGCCCGACTGTGGCGGAGCTGGACACAGTCTGCAGCCGCCACGCCGGGTTCCCACACAGCTGAGACCACAAGTGAAGCACACTGTTGGGAACTCGGCCCAATGGGGGGGGAGCATCGGGGAACGGCCTTCAGATGCCATGCACGTGCCGCGATGATGCCGTTTTGGAGGAGGGGGGGATCATAAAAAATCTATGTCAACAAGCGGCGCCCCCGATTTTGGCGTGAAAAGGGATTCTCCGCCCAATCGGCAATTATGAAATCGGCGTCGGGGAACGAAGAATCCCGCCCAATTCGTTTTTGAAAGTTTACAAATAATTAGGAAAAGAGACTGGGTCCATGCATATTGCGGAGGGGGGGGGAGGGGGGGTGGAAGGGGGGAGTTGGTGTGTAGCATTGCAAATCCTGCCTTATACGGTAGTAGGCTTTTTTCTGCATCTCTTTAGTGAAAAAGCATTTGCAACTTGCTTGGGAGGTTGAACATGGGAGGATGATTTACTATTTATTCTCATGACTTAACACTAATTAAAGTAATTTTTCTGTAAGTGATTGCCAAAGATTTACTGTAACCAAAGAGTATTTGGCTCTTAGCCTTGGGGCTAAATATCAGACTTGATTTTGCCACGATAATGTTGATGAATGGGTGAATTAATGAAATGGATGAAAAGGCATACTGTAAATAGAGTACCTGGTATCTGACTGCCCTACTATCCTTCTCATAATTAGTCTGTCGGTTACATTATTGCTAAACAAAGGCATGGTAATATGATCCAATTGAGTATAAAACCAAATGTATTACGTCTAGGCTCTGTGATATTATTTAGTTAACATATGTTGTTTCTGTGTTTCCTGTGGCAAGGGGGCAGTTAGAACCTCAAAGCATGGTGTGGGCCATGTGGGAGGTTACAAATGTTATAATTCCGAATCCCGGCCCCCAACTCCAGTTCCCCCACTTCTGGTTCAAAGAGAGGCATGCTGGGAGGTGGCCACCCAACCGGCTGCCAGGAAGACTACCACTTGTAAGGCTGCGCACCTTATTTCTAAACCTGGATTGCCTGAGTTGCCTAAGCCTTGGGAAAGCTACAGGGAGGCGAGGACAGTTGGATCCAGAAAGTAAGTGCCACCATTAGTGTTCACCCCCACCCTCCCAAATCCACACCTAAGCCCCCCAACGTCTGACACCCTTGAGGAACCTCCAACTCCCACCCATCCCACAACTGAGGTGGAAGCCCTCAATCTGGAATTGATCCCTCCCTCTGGGATTCACCCCACCCCACCAGTTGAGCTCAGACTTAGTTAGTCCTGCAGCCTCTCCTGCAGATTCCCCGACCCTACTGGAAACCAAGCCTGTCCACCAGGCTGACCTCCGGGTGGGAAACCTGTCAGTAATGTTACACCCGCGCTGTGAATTTAATACCCCACAGCGTGCAAGTTAACCTTGACATCTTCGTTTCCTGTGATCCCCCCCACCCCCATCTCCTCCCAATGGGTCGAAAAGTTAAAAGTTTCTTGCCCCGCAACCTTTTTTCAAAACCTCAACACTGTTCTTTTTTGTTCCGATAGATTACTTATCCAAAGTTTTGCGTCGCCATACGGAGCAAGCTTGTGATGGTGGCCATCTAAACCTGTATTGCCCTCGACATACGACGATAAGTATACAGTCAGCATTTTATGGACGCAAGGTGCCAAGTTCCCTTTTGTGCCCTGGTTCACATCCCAGAAATTCAGTGGAAGAAAATCGAAACTGCACAGCACCGACCACTTTACAAGTACAGCAAGACTTTATTATGTGTTTGTTATTGTCCTAGCAATGGAACATAAAAATAACAGTAAAAGCAACAACTGTACCCTAATGTTATGTTAATAATGGTCATCTTTTAAGATTACAATCTTCTTGGATAATGCAGATCCAGCATCTGCTAAATCTATTTGAATCAGTGGGATAAATGTTCGGTCCCGCCCTTTGCAGGAATCATTGTGAGCGGGACAGAAAAGTCTTCGGACAGTTGAAAGGTCTGCTGACCTCGGCTGGAATATTCTGGCTGTTCACGTCGGCGGGATCTTCCGATCACACTGCGGGTTTCCCGGCAGCAAGGGGTACATTCAATGGGGAAACCTCTTTGACAGAGGACTGCAGGACGGGAAGATCCCACCGCCAGCCGAAGGCGGGGCTGCCTCTGCTGCTGTGAAACATGTGGTGGGTTGCACGGAAAATCCTGCCTCTTGAGTGGGAATTTCAGGTCGCAGGGTGGGTGGGACTGGAAAATCCCAACCAGAGAGCTTCAACTGAAGTCAGGACTTGCAAGCTATCAAATTTTGCACGGGAGTTATAAAGCTTTATTAATTTTTTAACAAAACTTTTATTTTACCCGACCAATTAAATGTTTGTAATGGGATTTGCACTGTTTGGCCCATGCACTAACTCTTTTGTTTCCAATTTTGGGCTGTGTCACGTTTTTGGCATGATATTACCAATGCCCAATCACGTTTGTCCATGGTACTTGTCTGAAATATAATAACTTAAAAACTGAATTAATCGTTACTTTTTTTAATTGGCCGAGAAATTTTACTAATCCAATTGGCCAACATAACCTAATAAAGCAGGGATGGCAAATAAGTTATAATAACCAAAAGATATATATCTTGTATGGCTTGCTATAAACTTAGTGTTATAAAATTGCTTTTCTGCCATTGACAGAACAACTAAAGTAATATCCAGTTTATCTTCAAAGCAACTGACCAGTGATACTGGGATGTTGCCAGGGATAATGGATTACAGTTATGAAAATTTAACTTAAGGACTATTTTTTCTGAAGTTAAGGAGGTTGATAGGTGACCTAGTCGATATGTTGATGTGTGATAAGCACAGACCAAAGAAGTGTATTTCTCCTTGCAGATTCAGGGCTCGGACCTTGTGGTTGTTGCAGATACTTTACCATATAATCATTGGGTGTAAGCCAGGATGGAATGGACTTGGGCACTCAAAAACTCATGTGCACAACAATATCAGAGCCTCTGTTTCTCTTGTTCTCCTATGCATGCATGTGTACATATGTGGGCACAGACATAAAGGGGCAGAGTTTTCAGCCCTGGTTCGAGGCCGCACAGAATCGGGAAATAGAAAACAAAATGGTCACTGAGTGCAAAGATGCAAATTCCACCTCCATTTCCATTTCTGAATATTTTGAATGTAGCAGCTACGGGGTGGGTTGGGAATTCCACATACTACTGCTTAGATGTTGCCAGAACCATCCACTTTCAAATCTTCTTCAATTTCTAATGCCAAGTTTTGGGAAGCCTTCCTGAATCACACCTGCAGTGTGGAGGAGTGATGCATGGATTAGAAGGTTTCAGATGCATTAAAATAGATTATCCACTGGATAAAGTGCAAACAGAGACACACTATGCACTCAGAGGCTTCACATTTTTGGAGGAAAAGGGGATTTGGGGTGAGTGAAGAAAGGAGGAGAGGCTAAGCAAATCGGGATCTATCCAGGAGGGAGAATTTGTTTTAATAGAAAGACTAAAAATTGAAGTACAATGAAAAAGATATAAAATAATGGCTGCTGTCCAGTTTTGTAACGTTCTAAATAGTCCACAGCATCACAATTTGCTTGGACCAATTACCGATATTACAGAAACGTTGTAGTATTACAAATACATCTGTTCTTGATGTGAGCATTTTTTTTGTATCCAAACCTTTTGAATGATATGGGTTGCAAAAACCCAAGAATTTTAACATATTTTTCAAAAAAGCTGGTCTCAATCAAAGTGATGTTTAATCATCTTAATCTATATTGCCAAAATAGAACCTCTAGCATATTGTGTAACTTTTTCTTTAACATGCTAAGCTTTTGAGACCATTGCTTTTTGTTTAAAATATCGATATTTTTCAAGTTCTTAACGCTCTTTTAAATTGTGAAAGCTGTTTAGATCATACTTTCAATCGAAAGGTAATGCATGGGTCTGTGCTTGCAGATAATTCCCTTTATTCCTGAACCATGTCTTCTTTCTTTCATTCTGCCAGAAAATACTGGATGAATGCCAGGATCAGCAATCCTGCCAGCTCCCAGTCAATAGACGTGTTTTTGGACTTGACCCTTGTCCAGGCACCAGCAAATACCTCCTCGTGTCCTACAAATGCAAACCTAGTAAGTTACACACCAGTACTCAATGAATGCACATTTTCGAGTTCAACCTTTCAGTTCAAATTACATCAAGCGATAAAGGGAAATTGTATAATTAGGTCAATGTATTTCATATGGTTTATGTGATAGTGTTAACTAAAACTTGTCTTACTCATAGCTAATTTGGAATAATATACTAATTTCATCCCTTGAACTAATTTCCTAATTCAGATTTAAGTATTAATAATAACCTGTGAGCCAACGCAGTGTTATCTATTTTCATTTGTTTACCTAATTCCGTTCTATCGTCTTCCAGCCGAGGACGACAGGAAAGTCCCTGAGGGACTTCCCACTGAAAAGGAACGCTGGTCAGCAATTTGGCACCACGGTGTTGGAGCCCTTTCTCTGACCATGTTCCTGTTGGAAATGCATTTTATAACCTGTTCTTGGTGGGAAGGTGGAGTGATTTGGATGGTGATGTTCTTTTTCCATTTCGTCAGGATAGGCTGCATGTTCCTAAATGTGTTGGGCATATCTACCAGTTTTTAGTGAGTGTGGGCAAATGAGCCAAAATGAAAGTAATTTTATTGGAAAGTTTTTGATTTTTGTTTTCTTGCAGTAATTTTTTTGATTTTACCTGTGAATTATTAATGGTGAGAAGCAGAACATGTTTCTGTTTTGGTCACACTTTGTCAGTGTAAAATACGGGGTTAGATATTGCATAACACCCAACAATTTGCCCTAGTTTCAGTCTCAGTAAGACTCCCCCCCCCCCCCACTGTACTGATGAGACATTTGCTACTTTTCACACTATCCACCTTGTGGCCTCTCCAATAGGATTAGTATTCGTTATTAGTTCATGGCCATGAAGAAGCAGCTGAATCTGCTTAAAACTCACAGAACACGTAGGAAAAATTGACGTTCCTCTAATCTGTGTGGGTCAGGTTTGAATCCAAGAAGTAAACGTACAGTGTACTAACTCCACTGTGCCATCCAAATCCTTTGATTTACATTTTGCAGTGACTAGCAGCTCCATGAATCCATTCATTAACCTGTTTTTTTTTTTGCAACGAATTGAATGGTAGGCACGATTACAACTATAGGAGAGTGGTTCTTCAGGCCCCTGGTCATATTGCACTACATCGCATTAGACACCCAAGGTTTATTGCAGTGATTTCCTGATTTGCGCAATATGCAAATAAGCCAGACTGACGTCAAAAAAGTGGCCAGGGGCCAGAGTGGGCTATTGGAGTGGGAAGAACTTCTATCTTAATCAACATGCAGCAGTATTTTACCAGAGTAGAATAACCTGGCATATCTATAATTAGCATGTGTGTTACAGATGTTGAATCCAGTGCACCTATGTTGGCTTATTTGTTTAGAAGCTGAACCTATAGTCTAAGTGGGCGGCACAGTAGCACATTGGTTAGCACTGTTGCTTCCCAGCGCCATGGTTCCGGGTTCGATTCCTGGCTTGGCACACTGTCTGTGCGGAGCCTGCACGCACTCTGTGCGGAGTCTGCACATTCTCCCCGTATCTGCGTGGGTTTCCTTCGGGTGCTCCGCAAAAGTCCCGAAAGACATGCTGTTAGGTGAATTGGACATTCTGAACACTTCCTCAGTGAACCCGAACAGGCGCTGGAATGTGACGACTAGGCGCTTTTCACAGTAACTTCATTGCAGTGTTAATGTAAGCCTACTTGTGACAATAAAGATTATTATTAATTATTATTAAGATGTCAGTATTCTAACCATTCTTTTAATACCCGATTGTGTGCAGTAGGGGCCATTTCATAGGATTAATTTTCCAAAAGTCAATTTACAGAATATTTATTATTTCTTTCTTTGTCTCACACTTATGTGCCATAAAGCCATATAGCTAAACAACTTCACTATCCTCTTAAAGATTTTAAGAGGGCAACTTTAAGCCACATACCATGAGTCTTAAGCTGCAATGACATTTTAGCCCATGTTTTGTGCAGCATGTCATCTTGGTAAAGATATTGAACTCCATCCTAATAACGGATACCCAGGTATTGTTAAAGACTAATTGGCAATTAAATTGCTTGCTGGGATCTCATTAAAAAGGCTGTATGCCATTTTGGTGGACAACTGTCATTTAATTACCTCTCCTGATAGCAATTAGCCGAAAAGGATGAACCAAATAATTGTGGAGACTCTCAAACACTACTTAAAGGTATATCACCTTTTACTGTTCACTTGCTGCTGCTGAGGCACAGTGGTTAGCACTGCTGCCTCACAGCGCCAAAGACCTGGGTTCGATTCCAGCCTTCGGTTACTGTCTATATGGAGTTTGCACGTTCTCCCCGTGTCTGCGTGGGTTTCCTCCGGGTGCTCCGGTTTCTTCCCACAGTCCAAGGATGCTCAAGTTAGGTGGATTGGCCATGCTAAAATTGCCCCTTAGTGTACAAAGATGGGTAATTTAGATGGGATAATGGGGATAGGGCTGGGGAGTGGACCTACTTGGGGTGCTCTTTCAGAGGGTTGGTGCAGACTTGATGGGCCAAATGGACTCCTGCATTGTATAGATTCAATGGAATGCACAATCGCAACAACAACTTCTATGGAGACTTTCGAAACACATCAAGATACTTTCTTCGACATTTTGTCAAGATGCTTCCAATACTCTATGAACATTTAGTCTTTAAATTATCTGAGGATGTCACTTAAAAAGAGTGAGGGCTTTACTGCTGCACCTTATCAATGTCACCAGGAGAAAGAAGTGTTTGGTCACCAGCACTTTGCAAGGGTCTACAGGAGGCCTGGGAAAAGGAGGTGAAGCCAGGCATCGCAGCACCAGCTGTTGTAAGAGAGATAGATGGGCAAGGCAGACTGATTTTCTCCTGCAGATGCAGGACATCGCTATTCCTCTGGACCTCCTCCACCAGCACTTTCAGTGCCCTGTCACTTGCTCCCTTAGCCAACCTGAAGCCTACTGCTGTGTGCCAGCCAATCCACTCCACAGAAATTGTGTGTGGGACTTTCCACCCCCTCCGTAGCATGTTTTGCAGCGGCACAGGGCGGCTCGCCAATGGCCAGTGGTGGGATCTTCTGGTCCTGCCATTGTCAATGGGATTTCCCGTTGAGCACACCCGTCACTGCTGAGAAACCAGGCAACTTCAAATTATGCTAATAAGCAGTTAGGACCAAAAATGCGTGCTTAAACCAGACTTTGAAACAGGTGTGCCTTGTTTGTACAGCACCCATTTAGTGTCCATGTTCACTCTTTTTCACCACAATAACCCCCTACTTCCTTTATCTCTTGACACAACAGAAGTTGTGAAGATATATTCAATGCCCTATAAACTTTGTAATGCATGGAGAAGATGAATGAGCCAAGACATAATGTTGATATCAAATACGTTTTGTCTAAAACAAAATCTATGTGGCTACCCCTATAAGTGCTTAGTATAGGGTTTTGTACGTAGGGTAACCTTTACAGTAGCTAGAAAAAATACTCAATCTACAAATTAGAGGAAGCCTTGATCAAATATATTTTGATCTAGCACTTTTCAGTCCTAAAGAAGAAAATAATCACACTTGCAGGGGTATATGTGAAATAATAAACAATACCAAAGGTGATACAAGAAATTACTTGAAACTAATTGTGACAGTAGGACATAGGAACATACAAACCTAGGAAATAGGAGCTGGAGTAGGTTATTTGGCCCGTTAAGCCTGCATTACCAATCAAAACAGATCATGCCTGATCATCGACCTCTTATACCATTTTTCACTCTATCTCCATATTCCTTGATGCCAATAGTCTCCAGAAATCTATTGATGTCTGTCTTGGGCGTGCTCAATGATTGAGCTTCCACAGGCCTCTGGGGTACAGAATTCCAAAGATTCGCCACCCTCTGAGTGAAGAAATTCCCCCTCAGCTCAATCTTAAATGGCCTATCCCTGATTCTGAGACTGTGTCTCCTGGTTTTAGACTCACTGGCCATTCTATCCACATCTACCCTGTCACGCCCAGTAATAATTTTGTAAGCTTCAGTCAGATCATCTCTCAGGACGAGGGAACGGAGATCACAACTTGCGAAAAGAACATTTTAAGTATGATTTTAGAATGTTCTTCACACACTGATTGATCGACACATAGCCCAGACTTTTAAGTATGATAGTGGAGGCAAAAACCATGAAAGCACTTGAGAAGCAATTGGATGACATGATGTTGAGGCAGGGGGACTTCAGGGTGTATCTAAATTGAGGAGTTAAGATAGGATGAACAAATGGCCTTTTACATCCATTTTCATCTTGTGTCCTCTGTATTTCAAATGGCAGCAAATATTATCCCAAGGTGAAAAGAATTGCATAGAGCAGTTAACGACTGTTGCCAAGTTGATGAAAAGATACAATTTGGAAGCTTATTGTGTCGGTGAAAAGGGAAACTGCAAATTTTAGTCAGAGTTTTATGTTCAGAACAAAAATTGTATTTGTTGCAATCAGTCAGAGGCAGTAATTTAATTATAGCAATTTAACATTGTGTCCTTTCCTCACAGATGAGTACAAAAGCAAAGTAGCCTGCGAGGGAAAGGAACTTAAACTTCGCTGTAAAAACTCTACATTGATTAACATCTATTCTGCCACATATGGCAGAATGATGAATGGAAATAAGGCTTGCCCTTCAAACCCTAAACTGCCTAATATAGGTAAGTTACAGAGTTCATCTATCTTAACACGTTATCCAAATATTCATCGAATGCAAGTGACGGGTTTGTTATTAATGGCTGCACACTGGAAAATTGGTGAAGACGAAGGATAGCCGTTTTGAGAATGTAAATACAAAAAACTTGAAATGTTCTTCTCTGAAAGTAATGCATTAAGTCTAAATTCACCATGAATTTCAATTACAACCTAATATTTTACAAGCGCAGATTTCCTTGCAAAATTGAATAAATGATCTCGGTTGACGTCATTGGAAATGGAAATGATGGCGTGATGGGTTATCTTAACCAGTAAGTCAAAGAAACAAGTTCAGATTCCACCACGGGCAGGTTGAGAAATGGACTCGGTTCACAAAAATCTAAAAATAGAAAGTTTGTATAACCATGAATCTGCCAGAATGTTCAAAAGCTCAACTGGTCCATTGTCGCCCTTGATGGAAGGAAACCTGCTGCTCTTATCTGGCCTGGCTCATTTGGTTCTCCAGTTTCACCCCCATGTGTTTGACTAACACTCCCTGGGCAGTGAATGATGGCCTTTCCAGTGATACCCACATCCTGAGAATGAAACCAATGTAAGATAATCAGTCATGTGATGTGGATTTGTTACAAACCTAATCATGTCACCAATCTGACGGTAGCGTCTCTCAACGAAACTTGCCAGTCCCTCTGGTATCATCGTTTTAAGGCATTGAAGCTATTAAGTCGGCATCGAAAATGCCAAAGCCGGTATTTCACCTACACTTCTATCATATATTTTATGCGTTGACTGTAAAAAATTATTTTGGGTCACGATCCTGGTGATGCACATTCTCCGAATGAAGCTGCTGGCAGGACCACAGGAAATATTACCGCCAGCCTTGTTAAGGTAGAAATGGTCAGCTGTGAGTGCATGGAGTGGCTCCAGTGATATTACATCATCAGTGGGCCTTGGGAACATCTGGAATGGGAAGTCATAGAGTCATAGATGTTTACAGCATGGAAACAGGCCCTTAGCTTGTCCATGCCGCCCAGTTTCTATCACTAAGCTAGTCCCACTTGCCTGCATTTGGCCATATCCCTCTATACCCACCCTGCCCATGTAACTGCCTGACTGCTTTTTAAAAGACAAAATCGTACCTGCCTCCACCACTGCCTCTGGCAGCCCGTTCCAGATGCTCACCACCCTCTGTGTGAAGAAATGTCCCCTCTGGTCTCTTTTGTATCTCTCACCTTAAACCTACGCCCTCTAGTTCAAGACTCATCTACCTTTGGGAAAAAATGTTGACTACCTACATTATCTATGCTTCTCATTATTTTAGAGACCTCTATAAGATCACCCCTAAGCCTCATATGCTCCAGGGAAAAAAGTCCTAGCCTATGCAGCCTCTCCTTATAACTCAGACCATCAAATCCTGGTAGTATCCTTGTAAATCTCTTCTGCAGTCTTTCTAGCTTAACAAAATCCTTCCTATAATAGGGTGACCAGAACTGAACACAATATTCCATGTGTGGTCTTATCAATGTCCTGTACAACTTCAATAAGACGTCCCAATTCCTGTAAACAATATTCTGACCAATAAAACCTAGCATGTCAAATGTCCACTTCACCATCCTGTCCACCTTCAAGGAGCTATGAACCTGTACTCCTAGATTTCTTTGTTCTGTAACTCTCCCCAACTTCCAGTGTGCTCTTCCTCCTGGCTTTACAATCAGGTAAGTAAAATAATTTATCTTTTGGGTGGCACTGCCCCAGCAGCCTTTTAAAGCCACCGGTTTGCTTGCTGTGAAGCTAAAGCAAGTTGACCCAATTGGTGCAATGCCAGCGTCAGCCATGTACCTGGAATGAAGACTGAGCAGTTTGATGCAGCATAGTGGGTGGGGTGCACCTGGGGCATTGAATGAATGCTTGTACGCTGCTGGTAATATCAGGCATCCAGTTTTATGCCTGTAAAACAGACAGAGACGATCCAATTTCTGGGCACAGATTTATGTTGCAGTCACACAGAGAGTGTAACTTGCATTACGTTCCACAGATCCTGTTCTTGGTTTCCAAGTAAAACAGTTCCTCAAGACTGGTCAAGCCCTTGAAAGGATATTTGGTTTCATTGGTGCTTCAGTGCTAATAGTTGAGCCTTGACTATTGAATTCAGGACCAGTAATTGGATAAGTAAAGTTATTTTGGCAGTGTTAAATTGGGTTTCATTTCAAAGCCACTTTCACTTCTGGAAATTGAGTTTTCCTGTTTGTACAACTAGTAATTTAAAGGAGTTTTCATGAGATTTGAACCTAAGAAAAATGGAAACCGTTTTAAACTTGCTATGATTTGGGCTTGCTGAGATACAGTTAGTGTATGTGTTACATTATGCCCTGAATTTACAATAGATCCATTTATTGTCTCGAGATTACATGTTGTAAAGTATGTTAATTTACAGAATTAGTTATAAGTAGGCTATTGAGTTGGTTAAGATAATATTATGTCCCAGCCACACCCATAAATTAACCTACCTTTTTGAACCCGAGTTCAGTGCATTTCATCACCCTGTGTGGATCTCGGACGATAAATCTGTTGCTCAAACTGCCTGACTCTTTGAGCTAGAGGAAGCGGCAACAATGAGAGTAAACGGCCTATAAGAAATTACAAATGGGATCAAATATAAATTTTAGAAACCGACGTGACTAGAAAACACAATTTAAGGATGCTTTGCCGCGTGGAAGCGTTTACAAAATGAACTTAAGTACCATAGGATGAATAAGAAGGTGACTGAGTGACAGGACACAGAGAGTAATGGCGAACTGTGTTTCCCTGACTGAAGGAAGCTATACAGTGGAGCTACTCAGGCGTTTGTTTAAGGACCAATGCTTTTTGTTTAATCTATAGTAATCTATAGACCTAGAATTGGATGTGCAGAGTACAGTTTCAAAATTTACAAATGATACAAGACTTAGAAGTATTGTGGATTGCGAAGAGGGAGAGTGGTAGACTTTAAGGGGACATAGGTTTGTGTAATGGGTGGACAAGTGGCAAATGGTATTAATGCAGAGAAGTGTGAAGTGATGCAATTTGGTAGAAAGATCAGGAAGAGGCAATATAAAATTAAGGGTACAATTTGAAAGAGAGTGCACGGGCAGTGGGATCTCCGGGTATATGTGCAGAGACTGGCTGAGATTTTCCGTGTCCAGCAGGCGTGTTTGGAGGTGTGATCAGAAAATCTGGTGAGAAGGCCCTAGTTGCATTTCCCAGTGACACAAATCTAGCGTGTGATCGTTCCCTCCCCCCATTAATAGCGGGCCCCGCTTCCCACCATTGATTAATGAATTTGCATCTCATTATTGTGGTCACACCCTAGAATAATCCCCCTCACATCAAATTTAAACCATGACTTCAGAACGGCTTGATTTACAAATGCCTTTAAAGGGCATGCACCTGTCAACCTGAACTTCGAGGGGAACTCTGAGGTGAGCGCACACAATTTAGCGCAGCACTCATAAGGATCCCCATAGGAATTCAAGGAAGCGGCGAGTCACAGACAAGTATCCAAAATGGCCTCTTCCCGACTGCCACTTAGCGCAAGGATTCCAGTGCAGGTGGGGAGTGGCGTGGGGGGCAAGGCAGCACCAATAGGAGCCTCAAGCAGGGGCTCCAGTGTGGGAGGCAGCTAGGGCCGGAAGGGGGGGGAAGAGGAGTGGGGAGACAAGTGAGCAGAGATTGAAGGGAGTACACAAGCACATATAGTTTGGACTTGCTGTTGTTATAAAGATCAAGCGTTGATGAATGTTTTAGAAACATGTCACTCGTCCAAAATGGTCCAGATTTCTCATAGAATCGTAGAACCCCTACAGTGTAGAAGGAGGCCATTCGGCCCATCGGGTCTGCACCGACCCTTCGAATGAGCACTCTGCCCATTTACAAGTGTCGCCCCCTATCTATTCCCGTAATCTCATAACCTAACCTGCACATCCCTGGATATTAAGGGGCAATTTAGTATGGCCAATTCACCTAATCCACACATCTTTGAACTGTGAGAGGAAACCGGGGCACCCGGAGGAAACCCACGCAGACACGGGGAGAACGTGCAAACTCCGAACAGTCACCTGAAGCCGGAATTGAACCCAGGTCCCTGGTGCTGTGAGGCAGCAGTGCTAACCACTATACCACCATCCTGCCGACTTGGGGGCTCTTTAGAAATGGTGGGCAGGGTCAGATTCCCAGACTTTCACCCCATTCCGGGGGCGGGGGTGGGGGGGGGGGGGGGGGGGGGGGGAGTGGGTCTGCCAAGTCGAGAAGCTCCCTGACTCGGCCTTCCAACCTCCTCAAGAAAATCTAACCAAAAATATATGATTTGCAATGCCGGTGTCGCCTCGGCTGTGAACTTCTTGTATATTATGAACAAGTGCTCCTTGGGAGGTCAACTTGACCTCCCCACTTGGTCATCTCATTAGTCATGCCTCATATCTTACTGGTTTCTTCATAGAAAATAAACGGAATACAGAATAGGGAGCTTGTGTTTTCCTGCATGCAGTGATTTTTCAATGATCTGTCAAAATTTTCTAGCAATGCCAATTGCTGATTTCAATGGCCGTCAGGATGTTCTGGTCATTAGGCGTCAAGAGTTTACATTTGCACTAAGAATATCACCACTACAAGTATGCAGATTCAACAAGTATCAGTCAGAATGTGTGAAGTGCCACCCAGTTAGTAATCATTAGTCCATTCACATTGTATGCCAAAGTTGTTCGTGGAAAGAAATTTGTAAATTTTTAGTGGTTAACAAGAAGTAATTGCACGAAATCCACCAGTTACCTGGTTTGACAGGAGAATAAAGACATTTTGGAACCCCAAGGGGAAGCATCTGTAGAGTGAGAACCATCTACTGTTTCACGTCAATAACCATTCATCAGCACTGGAAAAGTTAGAGAAGCAACAGGTATCGAGGAATAACGGAGGCAGGGAAAGTGGGGAGAGGAGGAAAGAACAAAGAAGGCAGAAAAGATTAAATGGCAAAAGGGACGATGGTGTAAGGGGGTGGTAAAGAAACAAGTAAAGGAACAAAAAGATGGGTCGGTGAATTTGTAAATGGCAATATCAGAAACATCGCTGTCACCCAGAAGTGGAAAATTCCATCAAGTTCACATCCAATTTCCCTCCCTTTACAAGATCCATCTTTGACACATCCCTTCCTCAAATTTCTATCTCCATCTTTGAGGAGAGCAGCTATTGGTAATGATTGGTAATACTGTTGGTAATATTGAATAAGCTTCTCCCCCAACAAATTAATTTAATGATCCTTATTACTCCTCTATCTAAGACATATATCTTCTTCCTTAAATAGCAAGACCAAAAATATCCAGGGGTGTGGTCTCAATGGTACATTTGTAGCAAGGATTCTTTACCCCCCGTCTTCCAAAACTTGCATTGAAGGTTTTCTTTGAGCTCAGTGGTGAGTGAGGTTCTTCACCGCTGACTGTGAAGCCCAAGCCACTTTGTGTGCTCATGAGCTGTTGTGCCTCACATTTTTGCAACAAAAGTCTTGACGCATGTGATAAACCATCATTCCAATCAATGCAGTTCGAGATTTGGTATTGAAGTAGCTTTTTAATATAAACAACAAAGGCTCTGATTCTGTTCAAGGTTAGCAGCCATTGCAAATACAATTAAGAAAATATTTGTTGTTGCTCACTGAATCACAGAATTGTTAGGGCGCAGAAGGAAGCCCACCATGTCTGCACCGGCTCTCCAAATGAGCATCATGGCTTAGTGCCAATCCCCAGTTTTTTTCCCTGTACTCCTGCACATTGTTCCTATTCAAGTAATCATCGAATGCCCTCTCCAATGCCTCGATTGAACCTGCCTCCCTCATAATCCCAGGCAAAGCATCCCAGTCCCGAACCACTCGCTGTGTGAAAATGTTTTTTTCTCACATCACGTTTACTTCTTTTGCAAATCCCTTTAAATATGTGCCGTCTCGTTCTAGATCCTTTTACGAGTGGCAATAGTTTCTCCCTATCTACTCTGCCCAGCCCACAACTTTATGAACACCAAGAATAACCAATGCCAATTTTCGCAAGGAAACAGAAATGTTGCCTTCTTATTTGCATGCGGTACCTGCCTGTTAACTTGCTGTATTTTGTGTACAAGGGCAAGCAGCTCACTCTGAACATCAATATTTAATCGTTTCTCAACATTTAAAAAATATTATGTGGAATTCTCCCAAAAAGTGACTAGGGGCGCGATCTAATGGCCACGGTGCGCCGGAAAAGCAGCTCGCCGTGGCACAGCATGGTCAATGAAAGCCGGGAGACCCTGCTCCTGGGATCTACCCGGCTCGCAAAGCCTCGTGAGATCCAATGCGATCTTGCGAATCGATGCGCCGTAAATACCACCGATTGTTGGCGGGGTCACTTTTTGGTGAATCTGCATATTAGGGTGAGACAGCTAGCCTCACTTTAATGTACAGATTCCCGAGGTACCTGAGGCTTTGGGATTTATCAGAGATCTTGGGCGAGCGCGTTTAGCACTGGTCCCCACAAACAGGGACCAGATGGAATGGCACTCATGGGGGTCTTCCAGGGGATTGGAGGCCCCCCATCTGCAAGCCCTTTTGGCAGG
Source organism: Scyliorhinus torazame (assembly GCF_047496885.1). Taxonomy (NCBI): domain Eukaryota; kingdom Metazoa; phylum Chordata; class Chondrichthyes; order Carcharhiniformes; family Scyliorhinidae; genus Scyliorhinus; species Scyliorhinus torazame. The sequence goes on along the minus strand of NC_092714.1, from coordinate 40,775,050 downwards.
GCGATGCCCTGGCACTGCTTGTGCCATCTGGATACCCTGGCAGTGCCAACCTGGCATCCTGGTACTGCCACCTGGATACCAGCCTGGCACTGCCAAGGTGCCCAGGTGGCATTGCCATCTGGCTTGGGCACTGTCAGGGTGCCAGATTGGTACTGCCAAGGTGACAACCTGACATTTTTTACGCGTGAACGATCGGGCCAGGGTGTTCATTCCCATTGTTCATTCAGGCTGGGGGGGGGAGGTAAGGGATCGCTTCGGGGGGCCTCGTGTATCGGGACAAAATTTTAAAATAGTGTCCCGATCTCTCGTTACACTGGGAAATTCCGGTGAGTGGAGCTGGCCATTGTACAAAACAGGACTGTGTCCGGCCTTGGTTGCGCGTTGAATAGCCATGAATTTCCCGACACTGCGAGCGGCAGGAAACACGCGGCTAAACGCGCTCGCTATGGGACTTGATTCCCATTTGGGTGAATCATGCCCTAAGTGTCATTTCGGGTTGGAAGACCGGTGCAAATCCCGCCAGCTGTTTGGGTGTAATTCCTCCCAAAGATTGCTGGCATCGGGGCCCTCCCAAAGGATCTCTCTTAAAGCCCATCCTCCGTATAAACGGTACAGCCCCCACCTTCAATTGCTGGCACTAGACACCCCCCCTCACCCCCCCCCCCCCCCCACTCAATGAGAGATGCCATGGTCTGGAGTCACCAAATACTCTCCCTGCTTCTTGCTCTTTCCACCCCCACCGACCCCGTGCTCTTCCTCGTCCCTTCGTGCCCTCCCCTCCATCCCCGCATTTCATCAGCCCCCCTAATCTTCCCCATTTTCATGGTCATGCCCCCTTTCAGGCCTGGCACCTTGGCAGCGCCAACCTGGCACATGGGCAGTGTCAACCTGGCACGGTTGGCAATGACCTGTCCCCAACCACCCGACCTCCGAGCCCCCGGCATGGTCATCACAGCTGGTTCCCGTTGATGGAGATCAGTAGTGATTCCCACCGACCACACGCTGCACCGGAGAGAGGGGAAAATCCTCGGAGCTGGTAAACTCCAGCTTTAAACAGGGTGAGCATTTTTAAATGCTTGTTTAAATTGCGCTCCGTTCAGCATTCTCCATGGATGTGCGGCAGGCGCAGTGTGGGCGGAGAATCACCCCCATTGTTTAATTCTTCCTTTGAAATTAAATAACTGCACATTTCCACATATTATAAACTATCTGCCACCCATGTGTCCACTAGCTTAATCCATTAATATCCCTTTGTGCCCCTTTACTTTCCCAACTAGCTTTGCATTAACAGCAAAGTTGGATATTTTACACTTGGTCATTAATATAGATTGTAAATTTCTGAGACTCCTGCACTGATCCTTGCCCAGCCCCAAGAGTAATAGCCTGCCAACCTGAAAATGATCCATTTATTTGTATTTTGTTTTCTATGCTTTGATTAATCCTCCAACAATGCTAATATAATAGCAGCAAACCTGGGAGTCTTACTTTAAAATAAAATTCTCTGGTGTGGCTCCCATTGATTGAAAATCAAATATAATAGATCCACTGGTTCCTCTTTATCTACCCTTAGTTAATTTTTCAAAAAGTCTATCATGTTTGTCAAACTCAATTTCTGACGTAGGCAACTAACAGGTTGCTGTTGGGGCTTCCATCCTTAAAGGTCCCCAGGAACTGTTGGCCAGTTGGAGGAACAGCTGCTCAGCAGCCTCAACAGCGCCACCTTGAGCGGTGTCCGCTGTTGGGATTTCACCTGTACCAAGAGTCTATCATGGAAGGATGCTGCACCCTCAGACATGGGGTGGGGGGGGGAAGTCGGGGTCGCTTCAGGAACCTCGGAGATCGGGCCTGGGGACACTGGGGCCAATTGGGCAGGCCCCAGTGAACGGGAAATGTTTGGTGAGGGCTTGGCAGTGCTTTTGCCACAGGCATGGCCATTACTCCGCATGGCCCCATTGTTGGCCAAAGAGTGCCCAAGTAAGAATGTTCTGGCCTAGAAGCTGCTGGGAGAGCACCAGGGTTCACTTAAATGGCTGAAGTGATCTCTGGGAGGCTTTCTAACACCATCCCTCACCATTTTAAGGATTTTCCAACCTCCCAAACTTTTCTCTCCCAGACTTTTCCCATAGCTCTGATAACATTCAGCGCAAAATATTTGTGAGATGTCTCTGCCATTTCCCTATGAATCTAACCTCTTTAGCTAGCCATACATGATCACTTTCCCCGTGATGTTTTAAATATCTCACTGGAAAGCAGAATTCTAAAATATTTATTTCAATAGTCATCAGAGTATTGCTGTAAAAAGAGACATGCCAGCGAAGCTTTTCACCTTGCACTCAGCAGAGCAGCGACACAAGATAAACTAACAGTAAAGGGAGCAACAATTCTTACTGCATGAGAAGAGACACAATTTAAGATTATCATTCGGCCTTGCAGTGTGGCTCACTTGCACATGTTTGAAGCCACAAGGCCCTGTTCTTTGCAAACATAAGGAGTATAACCAATCATCACGTCTTTTACAACTAAGCTTGGGGAACAGCCATTCCCTGGTTCATTCCCTATGGCATTGCTTTGACCATTTTGACCAATCAGTTAATAGTTAAAATGTTCTCTGCTGCGTTCTCCATGGCATTGCTTCCAGCAAATTGGGAAGATGGTGACATTGTGGTAATGCCTCTGGACTAGGAATCCAGAGACCCAGGCAAATGCTTGAGGGACATAAGTTCTAATCTCACCACCGCAGTTGGTGGAAATTAATTAAAATCAAAACAATCAGTGATGACAGCCATGAAAACAATCATCATTAATGTGAAAAATCTATTGGTTAGCTAATGTCCTTTAGCGAAGGAAGTCTGCCATCCTTACCTAGTTTGACCTACATGTGAGTCCAAATCCACAACAATGTGGTTGACTCTTCACTGCCCTTTGAAATGGCCTAGGAAGCCACTCAGTTATACGGACAATTAGGGATGGGCAACAAATGCTGGCTTGCCAGTGATGCCCACATCCCACGAAAGAATTAAAAAAAAATCAGAGTCCACTTGCCAACCAATCAACACTCTCTTATCATGCAGTGCAAATTGGTGTTCCTTTCATTGATGGCTTATCTCACGTAACTATCCTGATGAGTGCAAAACAAAAAGCTTTGATAGATATTTTTTTTTCAGCAAATTATCTAGATGTTCACCATTGCTCACCTCCTGTAAAACATTTTAAAATCTAATTTCCTAACCTACCTTAGCCAATTTACCCCTCAGACCTGTGTAATGGAACTTAAATTTAAGTTCAGTAACCTAGTTTCAGACTTCGGTATGTAACTCTCAAACTCAATGTGAAATTCCATCATGTTATGATTGCTCTTTCCTAGATCAGCACTTACTATGAGATTACTAATTTACTCCGTTTCATTACACAAAGCAAATGTAACATAGCACCTTCTCTGGTTGGCTCCACGATGTACTGCTTTGGGAAATCATCTCAAATGCATTTCATGAATTCATCCACCTGGCTACTTCTGTCATTTTGATTCAGGCGGTATATTTTCAGTATTTTCCCATTCTATTTCAAATTTCCAGCTTCAAAAATATATATTTTTTGTTTTACTTTGGTTTGACCTTCTCAGAGTCATTGAAATCTCCATTGCATCGTGACACTCATAGTAAAAGCAGTTCAGAAGATTTCTTCTGTTCAGTTTTACCAATGTTGTATTAAATATGTTCCTTTAGACTACATTTAAAACTTTGCTCTAATTAATAAAAGAGGAAATCTTCATGAAGGTAATTGAGAGGAACTGCGCTTACTCCATCATACCAGTTCAATGAAAAGGAGCTTCATGTCCCATTGTTTTACAAGTTTGCTAAGGGCAGCAATGCTGAAGTTAGCATCTAATTTTTAAAAATATAACCATCGAAGCAACAGACATGAGCCATCAATTGAACTAATGGTTCTATGTCTCCAACAGCTAAGCAACCTCGCCTCATAAACAATTGGAAGCTAAATCAGATGCTTTCCATTAACAGATGGCACACAGGAAATGCAGCATCAGCACAGGAAAAACAGTGCACTCATGAATATAAATGTTGATTTCTGTAGAACTGTTATGTTCTCACAAGCATCCTATACTTGCCGGTGACAGAGAGGATGATGGCCATTTGTTAATTGCTGCCAGCCCCAAGATACAATAAATAGATAAGAAAATATAGGGCATTCAAGAGAATAGAAACATTATTGGCCTAGATTTTGCCAGGGTGAGATATCCTGCAGCGTTCCCTGTTGGTTAGATTTTCTAGCCCACCCATCACTCTCAAGTCATCCTGTGAGTTTCTGGATAATGGTGGGGTACGGGGAACAGGGCACCTGTTCACACGATGAACATTGGGACCAAAAATATATCTCCTTAATGCGTGAGATATAGGATAAAGGAAGAAACAGAGGAGAGATGGAAAAGGAAACCGGGTCAAATCAGGTACAGAAAGAGAAATACGGAGGTAGAGAAAGATTGGATTAAAAGACAGAGATAAAAAAACAAGATGTGAAGGAAAAGTAAGAAATTTAAAGTTTAAAAACCTCTAACAACAATTTGCTACCTATAAATATGAGATGCCGCAGTTAAAGGTTTTCCCTTTCCAGGCTGGAGAGTTTGTGTGCCATTGCAAGAACATAAATCTTCCAAATAAAAGGGACTTAGGTTATTATGAAGCTGCTCTCACTTTCTGGAGTAGGTTTAATTGGCATTTATTACACAAACTCAGCAATCTCCTGACCCTCACAGTGACATTGAGAACACGTTGCTGTTTTTGCGTGGCTAAATCTGAAATGGCACAATCATCCAGCAATTTGAGATTTGCAATTCATGTGCACGTCTTAATCATCAGTGCTGGACAATTTACACACCAATAATAGTGAGCACCCTTAATCCTGCTGCTCTTTCGGCAACAAAAGTTGGGTCAATGTTATTGCAATATTCATCCCTGTGATTTTATGAAATCTGTCAATGTTCTCCCGAGTAATTAGGAGAGACTTTCCTTAGTTTTGGATTCCAAAGATCCTGATTCTGCATCCAGTTCTCCTTGTTAAATAATTTCTCTTTTTGAAATGGAGAAATTACCCAACGTGAGATATTACTCCTTTGAAATCATTGAAGTGCACTCATGAAGGTGTCCCAGGTGATCAGAGGCTCCCAGGTGCATGTCCTTTGGGCAGGGTGGCACCTTGGCCCTACTGATTCCAGCTGGACACCTTGGCACTGACAGCAAGCACTCTGGCAGTGCCACCTAGGTGCCATTCTGGCACTGCCAAGGTGGCACTGCCAGCTGTCATGGGCACTGCCTGGGTGCCAGGTTGCCACAGCCAAGATGAATTTGACACCACCAACCCCCCCCCCGGCAAACCCCTCACCGTGGAATATTCAAAGGCATGAAGCATATAAAGTAAAGTGGGTGGTCAGCCCACACACAACCTGTCCCCTATATTAAACAACTAAGGTCAGCCCACCTGTCCTCAATCCACCTGCATCACAATTTTTCATTCGGTGGGGGAAGGTGGAACAAAGGCGAACTGCCCAGCAGTTTTGACAGCACAGGCTGCTGTCAATCAAGAAGGAGGGGTGTACCCTTAGGGGGTTACCATTTTAGGGGTCTGCATCCCATTGTCCCTCCCCCACTGGCCATTCTAACCCAATCTCCCACCTCCATTCACTGGGGTCTCCTCGCCATACATGCCCTAAATCTCCAGATTGAAGCTCTTGAGACTTCTTCATTTCCTCCTCTAGACTGCTTGTACTCCCAGCAGTGTCTACTACTATCTTCGCTAGGGTGAGCCTTGCTTTCTCCGAGGGGCAGTAGTCTCGCTTTCCCAGCGTATTATCGTTGCGGGGAAGCCAATTTTCATGTCGGTGAATTGCCAACGAACTTTTAGTTCCAAGGCGTCGGTGATTGTTCTTCCTGTAAAATGCACCCTGTGGAAACCAACTTCCTCTCCTTTCCCTGCAGAGCCTGGAAGCCCACCAAAATCATGGAAAGAACTCCTCGGGCCAGAAACCTGGGTCAGGGTTCCATTTCTGTGGTTGATGAAAAGATGCATCACAATTCTACTGTAGTAGAAATTCGAGCCTTGAATATCGGCAGGCTATTCAACCATGATGAAAATAATAACTAAATTCCATCAGTTCCCTGCCAGTTGATATTTCAACAATTGTAAATTTTTGGAGGGCTCACAAGTAACACTTTGTGAACCACATCCGTTTTACCTTCGTAACCAAGAAACAGGGAGGCAAATTATTGCATTGCCATCACGAACCCAAGGCAATCCAGCAGCTGAACGCAGTCTCCATGATTCTATTTCAGACTGGACACCAGTCTTTGTGAACGGATCATCAAAGGATTATTTGAATGTAAAATATTTAAAGCTTTCTTTTTAAAAGGAAAGCCCTTTGTTGCTTAGTTAAAAGACGATGTTGTCTTTTTCAATGCAAACATATAAAGAAAATACCAAACAAGCCTACCACAATGTTTTTTAAAAAAAAGATCCTGCTGTTTCTTTATGAGTGTGAGGGACTTGAAGCTGTATCCTGCTGTCTTTCTGCTCCTTGTACAATTGGCTGTCACTCACCCCAGTACAAGGCTTTCATTCCTCTCCGAAAAGTCAGCAGTTCAGTAGATTTGGAATTTGGCACAGACTAATAACTTTGTAACTGACAGGAAAACATTTGTTTATTCAAAACGTTTCTGGCACTAATCGAAATCTCAAGAAGAATGAGATTCAAAATAAGTTGAAAATGGACACGTTGCAAAATCATACTTTTAGAATACAATTTAAACGAGTAGGGGTGCGATTTAACGTAAACGAGTCCCATGCCGAGCGCAACCTGCAGACGACCCCCCCCATTGAACAAGATTCTGCTTCACCAGTGTGCCTGGTCCACGTTGGTGGAGACTAGTGCTAACTGGCTCAGGGCCTCCGAAACATAGGGGCTGGATCCCACGTCTTGGGTAACTCCGGCGAGTGCATATTAAAGTGAGCCTTACTGCACACTTTAACATGGAGATTTGGGTCCCGACCATTGTGGGCTGGATCCAGATCACGACGTCTTGCGAGATCCCGTTAGATCTCACGAGGTATAGTGAGCCGGGTAAATCTCGCGTGAGGCCTCTCGCGAGATTTATCGGCCGTGTCGTGTCCGAGTTGGACGCAGCCGTTTGATTTCGCCTTGAATATTTGCCAATCTATTTAATGTAATTTTGATGACCCATGGGGGTATCAATGATTGATCTCCCCGTGGGCTTCATAGACTGCGACTTCCTGGGGTGAGCAGGTGGAGGCCCACCCAGCTGGGGCTCGTTAACGGGACCTTTAAATGTAGTCCCCAGACTCGGATCAGCAGTTCTTGGGAATGGCCATGAAGACCATGGGTAGGGGTGCACGTGGACTTCGCTGGCCTGTGCTTGGGATCGATGTCCCTCATTATGGTCAACCCCCACTCAAAGGTTAGTACATTGTATGTCCTCCACAACTTCTCATCCAACAACTGAAAAACTCTGGAAAAGATTCTGTACCCATGGCATACCAGAGGTCCGATGATGGTACTCCCTTTATCAGTGGAAAATTTCAGGCATTGATGAAGTTGAGCGGCATTAAAAAATCTGAACGGTGCCATACCATCCATCGTCGAGAGGCCTGGCTGAACAGGCAGTTCAGACATTCAAAATGGGAATGAAGCCTGCTGTTTCCATGGATACAAAAATGGCCCGGTTTATCTCTGATTATAGAATCATGCTGTTTAGCACAGGGCTAAATTGCTGGCTTTGAAAGCAGACCAAGGCAGGCCAGCAGCACGGTTCAATTCCCGTAACAGCCTCCCCGAACAGGCGCCGGAATGTGGCGACTAGGGGCTTTTCACAGTAACTTCATTGAAGCCTACTTGTGACAATAAGCGATTTTCATTTCATTTCATAAACTTCTATGATTCTATTGGGCCAAGTGCGGGCAACTGGGACTAGCTTAATGGTAAAAAACTGGGCGGCATGGACTGGTTGGGCCGAAGGGCCTGTTTCCATGCTGTAAACTTCTATGATTCTATGATTTCATTTCATGCCTCACACGATGATGGGAGTCACACCAGGAGAATCTGTGTACAGGCAGAACTTTGGAGATGACTCCCAGTGGTTCCCAGGAGTCATCCTGGAAAAGACTGGTCCAGTTTCTTACAAAGTCACAGTCCAAGGAAAGACCATGAAAAAAACACCTGGACCACCTGAGAAGTAGGTCTCGCGTCACCCAGTCCGGCTCCACCTGCTCTGACTCAAGGCCTGGTGCCATGTGACGAAGGAGGCCTCATCACTGCAGGAGCGAGAGGCACGATTCAGATTTGAGGAAAAGAGGTGTGTGATGACCCTCACGAGGACCATGGGGAATTGATCTCCCCGTGGGTTTCATGGAATATGAGTTCCCGTGGTGAGGGGCAGAGGCCCACCCGGCTGGGCTCATTAGCAGGACCTTTAAATGAAGCACCCAGACCAGGACGGTCAGATCCCAATGGTCCTGGGCTGGGACATTTGTTTTGTGTGCCTCAGTAGTGGCTTTAATTGCAGTTTAAAATAAACCAGTTTGGCCTTTCACTCTACGACTCTTGGAATTATTGCAGTGAGGTTGATAGAGCTCTAGAGGCTTAATGGAATTTGAACTGACCAAATCATCAGAGTGTAAACTCTAGAGAGGAAGTAACATAAACTTTGGGATCCAATTTTGCTTACAGTAATTTTCCATTATTTCATTGTGACAAATATAGAGCTACGTGCAAAACTAATGTCATACACAGTAAGGAATCTAGTCCCTTCTTATCATTGTGTTCCTTGCATACTGTGAAATATTCCAGCTAGGTATTAAATCAATGGCAGAGATGATTGAATTCCTAAGGGCAAAATAAATTTTCTCAAGGAAATACAGAATGTAATGATTTTTGGAGGTGCGAGCAACTTGCAATATTGGCTGGCGCCTGAGCAAGAGGCCAATAAACAGCGAAGTTGGCATTTGCTGGATGCTGATATTATTTAGATCAGTAAAATGTAGTCAACATAAAGCTGGCAAAGGGCGGCATGGTGGTGCAGTGGTTAGCACTAGTGCCTCACGGCGCTGAGGACCCGGGTTCAATCCCGGCCCCGGGTCACTGCCCGTGTGGAGTTTGCACATTCTCCCCGTGTCTGCGCGAGTCTCACCCCCACAACCCAAAGATGTGCAGGGTAGGTGGATTAGACATAGATACATAATTTGCAGTGCAGGAAGAGGCCATTCGGCCCATCGGGCCTGCACCGGCCCATGGAAAGAACACCCTCCCTAAGCCCACACCTCCACCCTATCCCCGTAACCCAGTAACCCCATCTAACCTTTTTGGACACAAAAGGTAATTTAACACGGCCAATCCATCTAACCTGCACGTCTTTGGACTGTGGGAAGAAACCGAAGCACCCGGTGGAAACCCACGCAGACACTGGGAGAACGTGCAGACTCCGCACAGACAGAGATGCAAGTGGAAATCGAACCTGGGACCCTGGAGCTGTGAAGCAACTATGCTACCGCTACCATGGTACTGATTGGCCACGCTAAATTGCCCCTTAATTGGAAAAAAAAATTTGGTTACTTCAAATTTTTTAAGAAAGAAAGAAAATATAAAGCTGGCACGCTGGTTGTATTGTGGTCAGCCGGCGTGGATTAATCACGCACCACAAACCCCATGCTCATTTTCTGGGGCTATTAAGTTTAGCCGCTATAATCTTTAGGACTCAATCACATCTGGGACACAGTAGTGGGAGCCATTTGTAGGATTTTCGGCATCTCTGACAAGCATAGTCCCAAGACAGAACAATCTTATAAAACCTTGCGTTTGTCACATATATCAAACCTGCGTGTGGCTAATGCTGACAGACATTTCTGAAATGGGAAAGCATTTCATTCTCCAGGATGAACATCACTTCCCAGAAACGAGGGTGTAGAAAAGATTTTACTTCCTTGAATGTTTTACAAACTCCCCAGATATGTTTGCGTGTGAATTTCCTATAAAATAGTGTCCATTTGTAATGCCAGTCTCATATATTAGTCTACAGGGAAATTTTACGATTAAAATAATCCTTAAAAATTAAATTGACTAATCCCGGCAAGCTCCCAAGAGTGAGCTGGTCAGGAAGGACGTGAGGTTTGAACCTATAACATTGGCTTAGGTTGACCTCAAAACTTGCATCGTTATAATTGTGCTGCTGTGTCACAGAACAGTTGTAGGAAACCTCATCCACATGCGACCCATCTTGCTTCTGGGTGCGGCCCACGAGACATTTTGCTGCTCGTTGCTCATGCACAGGGTTGGCACATTCCGCTGATTTCCATCCATGTAGTTGTAATGTTCTTGTCGGGTGGTCTGATTTATTCCAAAAACACTTGCAGCTAAAGTTATAAACGATTTATTGACATAACTGGGTAAACTATATATAAAACAACAGACGAACAACAGTAAAATCTTGCACAAGCAACATCTCCGCCAATTGAAATTTACACACTTCTGGATTTTGCCAATTACTAATAAAGACAATTATCTTGAAAAGCTGATTGATCCACTTGAATAGTTGATTAATTATGATCTTACTAGGAATTGACATCACTGTCCTGCAGTCAGGCATATAAGGGTCAGCCTGGTTATCTGCCTTCTCCCTCTGATGTATTTAATGTAGCAAGGAGGAGAGAATCAATATCAGGGTGAATAAGAACTGGATTTAATTGGATTCAGCCATTTGATAGAAGCATCAGTATTTTATTTGTTTTGCGGAATCAAATCTTTAATAGATAAATCTGGAAACACAATTCCTATGTTATCTTCAATCTCAGGATTCATAGTCAATAAGTTAAATTGCAGCATTTTACCTCCCTGATAAAGAAATTGCACCACTGACAGTGGAATAATTGTATTTACCGTTTGTTTTGCAGCTTCTAATTCACTGCCATGATCAATATGATATATCTAATTAGAAATGTAGGAAAATAGGAAGGGAGTTGTCAACAGTGAGATCCGTAAGCTAGATGATAACGTTTACGGTGTAAGCTATCTATCTTGCCATTGCAGGAGAATCTCTGAGTATAAAAACCTAACGGTAACTTCCTGTTTTCCCGTTTTTTTTCTTCAAAAGTGACGTCAGAGGGAAGCTGTGATCTGATTGGTTGATAGCAAATCTGCCCCAAATTTTTTTGAAAAACAGCTCAACTCGTAAACTTAAATTAAACTAATTAATTAATTAGAGATGGCTGGTCAGATTATGTGCTTGAGCTGCTTGATGTGGGAGCTGGCAGATCCCATTGCGAGCTGCAGCGACCACATCTGCAGTAAGTGTTGGCTGCTCGAAGAGCTCCGGCTCAGAGTTGATGAGCTGGAGTCTGAGCTTCAAACACTGAGGCACATCCGGGGGGGGGGGGGGGAGACTTACCTGGACACTGTGTTTCAGGAGGCAGTCACACCTGTCAGAGTAACTAGTTTAAATCCTGCCAGTGGCCAGGGACAGCAGGGTGTGACTGCAAGTCAGGCAGGTAAACATAGAACATAGAACATAGAAAAATACAGCACAGAACAGGCCCTTCGGCCCACGATGTTGTGCCGAACCTTTGTCCTAGATTAATCATAGATTAACATTGAATTTACAGTGCAGAAGGAGGCCATTCGGCCCTTTGAGTCTGCACCGGCTCTTGGAGGGAACCTGCAGTCAGTAACTCAGGGGCCTCAGCCCTTGACCCTGTCCAACAGGTATGAGGCACTTGCTCCCTGTGTGGATGGCGAACAGGGCTGCAGGAAGGATGAGTCAGCTGACCAAGGCACCATGGTTCAGCAGGCCATTCAAGGGGAGGGAGTAAATAGGCAAGTTGTAGTTGTAGCAATTCTATTATCAGGGGGATAGATAGTATCCTTTGTGAGCTGGATAAAGAGTCCCGCATGGTATGTTGCCTGCCCGGTGCTAGGGTGCGGGACATCTCAGACGGGCTTGAAAGGATACTGGAGAGGGAGGGGGATGATCCAGTTGTTGTGGTGCATGTCGGTACCAACAACATAGCCAAGACTAGGAAAGAGGACCTGTTTAGAGATTATAAAGAGCTAGGATTTAAATTAAAAAAACAGGTCCTCAAGGGTCAGAATCTCCGGATTACTGCCCGAGCCATGTGCAAATTGACATAGGGAGGCAAGAATGAGGGAAGTTAACACGTGGCTGAAAGAGTGGTGTGGGAAAGAGGGGTTCCTTTTCATGGGACACTGGCATCAGTTTTGGGGCAGGGGGGACCTATACCGTTGGGATGGTCTCCACCTGAACCGAGCTGGGTCCAGTGTTCTGGCAAAAAGAGTAAATAGGGTGGTCAATAGGACTTTAAACTAGAGATTGGGGGGGAAGGGAAAGTCAGGGAACCAAGAGGTGAAGTAATCAGTGGGAAGCGTAGCTGCTTAGGAATACAAAAAAGCACGAAAAGACAGAACTCAGGAGAGGTTACGATAGTCCCCATCCCACAAAATATGACACAGTGTATGGAAAGGCTCAGTAAACCAAGGTCCACCACACTAAGAAAACAAAAAGGGACGGTCAATAGAGAATTAAAGGTGCTATATTTAAATGCGCGCAGTGTACGGAACAAGGTAGATGAGCTTGTGGCCCAGATTGTGACTGGCAGGTATGATGTGGTAGACATCACAGAGACGTGGTTGCAGGGGGTTCAGGACTGGCATTTAAACATCTAGGGATTCACAACCTATCGAAAAGTCAAAGAGGTGGGCAGAGGGGGCGGGGTTGCCTTGTTAATTAGGAATGAAATTAAATCAATAGCACTAAACGACATGGGGTCAGATGATGTGGAGTCTGTGTGGGTAGAGTTGAGGAACCACAAAGGCAAAAAAGCCATAATGGGAGTTATGTACAGGCCTCCTAACAGTGGTCAGGACCAGGGGCACAAAATGCACCACGAAATAGAAAGGGCATGTCAGAAAGGCAAGGTCACAGTGATCATGGGGGACTTCAATATGCAGGTGGACTGGGTAAATAATGCTGCCAGTGGACCCAAGGAAATGGAATTCATTGAATGTTTACAGGAGGGCTTTTTGGAACAGCTTGTGATGGAGCCCACGAGGGAACAGGCCATTCTGGATTTAGTGTTATGTAATGAGCCAGACTTGATTAAAGATCTTAAAGTAAGGGAACACTTAGGAGGCAGTGATCATAATATGGTAGAATTCAATCTGCAATTTGAAAGAAAGAAGGTAGAATCAGATGTAAAGGTGTTACAGTTAAATAAAGGGAACTCCAGGGGCATGAGGGAGGAACTGACGAAAATCGACTGGGAGCACAGCCTAGTGGGAAAGACAGTAGAACAGCAATGGCAGGAGTTTCTGGGAGTAATTGAAGACACAGTGCAGAGGTTCATCCCAAAGAAAAGAAAGGTTAGCAGAGGGGGGATTAGGCAGCCATGGCTGACAAAGGAAGTTAGGGAATGCATCAAAGCAAAAGAGAAAGCCTATAATGTGGCAAAGAGTAGTGGGAAGTCAGAAGATTGGGAAGGCTACAAAAACAAACAGAGGATAACAAAGAGAGAAATAAGGAAAGAGAGGATCAAATATGAAGGTAGGCTAGCCAGTAACATTAGGAATGATAGTAAAAGTTTATTTAAATACATTTAAAACTAATGGGAGGCAAAAGTAGACATTGGGCCGCTCCAAAATGACACTGGTAATCTAGGTAATCAAGGAAATAGCTGAGGAACTAAATAAGTACTTTGCGTCAGTCTTCACAGTAGAAGACATGAGTAATATCCCAACAATTCAGGAGAGTCAGGGGGCAGAGTTGAATGTGGTAGCCATCACAAAGGAGAAAGTGCTAGAGAAACTAAGAGGTCTAAAAATTGATAAATCTCCGGGCCCAGATGGGCTGCATCCTAGAGTTCTAAAGGAGATAGCTGAAGAAATAGTGGAGGCATTAGTTATGATCTTTCAAAAGTCACTGGAGTCAGGGAAAGTCCCAGAGGATTGGAAAATCGTTGTTGTAACCCCCCTGTTCAAGAAGGAACAAGGAAAAAGATGGAAAATTATAGGCCAATTATCCTAACCTCGGTTGTTGGCAAGATTCTAGAATCCATTGTTAAGGATGAGATTTCTAAATTCGTGGAAGTGCAGGGTCAGATTAGGACAAGTCAGCATGGATTTAGTAAGGGGAGGTCATGCCTGACAAACCTGTTAGAGTTCTTTGAAGAGATGACAAATAGGTTAGACCAAGGAGAGCCAATGGATGTTATCTATCTTGACTTCCAAAAGACCTTTGATAAGGTGCCTCACGGGAGACTGCTGAGTAAAATAAGGGCCCATGGTATTCGAGGCAAGTTACTAACATGGATTGACGATTGGCTGTCAGGCAGAAGGCAGAGAGTTGGGATAAAAGGTTCTTTTTCGGAATGGCAACCGGTGACGAGTGGTGTCCCGCAGGGTTCAGTGTTGGGGCCACAGCTGTTCTCTTTATATATTAACGATCTAGATGACGGGACTGGGGGCATTCTGGCTAAGTTTGCCAATGATACAAAGATAGGTGGAGGGGCAGGTAGTATTGAGGAGGTGGGGAGGCTGCAGAAAGATTTAGACAGTTTAGGAGAGTGGTCCAAGAAATGGCTGATGAAATTTAACGTGGGCAAGTGCAAGGTCTTGCACTTTGGAAAAAAGAATAGATGCATGGACTATTTTCTAAACGGTGACAAAATTCATAATGCTGAAGTGCAAAGGGACTTGGGAGTCCTAGTCCAGGATTCTCTAAAGATAAACTTGCAGGTTGAGTCCGTAATTAAGAAAGCAAATGCAATGTTGTCATTTATCTCAGGAGGCTTGGAATATAAAAGCAGGGATGTACTTCTGAAGCTTTATAAAGCATTAGTTAGGCCCCATTTAGAATACTGTGAGCAATTTTGGGCCCCACACCTCAGGAAGGACATACTGGCACTGGAGCGGGTCCAGCGGAGATTCACACGGATGATCCCAGGAATGGTAGGCCTGACATACGATGAACGTCTGAGGATCCTGGGATTATATTCATTGGAGTTCAGGAGTTTGAGGGGAGATCTAATAGAAACTTACAAGATAATGAATGGCTTAGATAGGGTGGACGTAGGGAAGTTGTTTCCATTAGCAGGGGAGACTAGGACCCGGGGGCACAGCCTTAGAATAAAAGGGAGTCACTTTAGAACAGAGATGAGGAGAAATTTCTTCAGCCAGAGAGTGGTGGGTCTGTGGAATTCATTGCCACAGCGGGCGGTGGAGGCCGGGACGTTGAGTGTCTTTAAGACAGAAGTTGATAAATTCTTGATTTCTCGAGGAATTAATGGCTATGGAGAGAGAGCGGGTAAATGGAGTTGAAATCAGCCATGATTGAATGGTGGAGCGGACTCGATGGGCCAAATGGCCTTACTTCCGCTCCTATGTCTTATGGGGCAGTTGGGATGGTAATTCTTCAATTCTACTCTCTTTAAGCAATCTTCCCCATTGAGAGAATTTTTTCTCTCTGCATTTTAAGACCAGAGGAGCAGAATTAGTCTACTCGGCCCATCGAGTCTGCTCCGCCATTCAGTCATGGCTATTTTTCTCATCCCCATTCTCCTGCTTTCTCCCCATAACCCCTGATCCCCTTATTGATAAAAAACCTATCTATCTCTGTCTTAAACACACTCAGAAAGAAGTCCTACAACACCAGGTTAAAGTCCAACAGGGTTGTTTCAAACACTAGCTTTCGGAGCACGGCCCCTTCCTCAGGTGAATGGAGCCTTCTTACTGTGTAAGACTTCTTACTGTGCTCACCCCAGGCCAACGCCGGCATCTCCACATCTTAGTCACACTCAGTGATTTCGCCTCCACACCCTTCTGCGGCAAAGAGTTCCGCAGATTCACCACCCTCTGGCTGAAGAAATTCCTCCTCATCTCTGTTTTAAAGGATCGTCCCTTTAGACTGAGATTGTGCCCTCTGCTTCTAGTTTTTCCCACAAGTGGAAACATTCTCTCAAGGTCCACTCTATCCAGGCCTCGTAGTATCCTGTAAGTTTCAATAAGATCCCCCCTCATCCATCTAAACTCCAACGAGTACAGACACAGAGTCCTCAACCATTCCATTTTTCTAGTATCTTTAACTAGAATCATTACCATCAAATGGTGATTTCCTCTAAATGTTCTAGCAATATTGTGAATAAATCCAGGAAATTCTCTGGTTGGTATTTCAGGTGAAATCATCAGCATGTTATTTTTCTCTTAAGAACAGAGACAAGATAAATCTTCTGGTTTTGCTTATAATGCAAAAAGAAAATAGAAGGAAACTTCCTCATAGGTCATTTTAAGTACATTTTTAATCCAGATCTTCATATTATTTATTTTGGGACGGCACGGTAGCACAGTAGTTAGCACTGTTGATTCACAGCGCCAGGGTCCCAAGTTCGACTTGGGTCACCACCTGTGCGGAGTCTGCACGTTCTCCCCGTGTCTGCGTGGGTTTCCTCAGGTTGCACTGGTTTCCTCCCACAGGTCCCGAAAGATGTGCTGTTAGGTGAATTGGACATTCTGAATTCTCCCTCTCTGTACCCGAACAGTCGCCGGAATGTGGCGACTAGGGGATTTTCATTGTAACTTCATTGCAATGTAAATCTAAGCTTACTTGTGAAAATAATAAAGATTATTATTATTGTTTAAGCCTATCTGCACCACACGCTGTTCCACACTTAACATCATTTAGCCTGGATCGTTCCTGGAGAATAAAAACAGTCTAGTCATTCCCTTTTAAGACATTTTCTTTGTTCTTATGTTATCCACATTGTCAAAGAAATAGGAGCACGAATAGACCAAACAGCCTTCAAGCCTGCTCAACCATTAAGTATGACGGATCTTCTACTGCACTTCCACTTCTCTGCCCTAGTCGCCTAATCGTAGGTTCCCTTGGTGTCCAGTATTCTATTGAAATCAGTCTTAAAGAACTGGTCGTCCACAGCTCTCTTAGAAAGGGAATTCCAAAGATTCACAAACCTCTGGGTGAAGAAATTTCTCCTTATCTCAGGATAAAGAGGTCAGCCATTTAATAATGAGACTATAACCTCCAAGTTCTCGACTCCAGTTCCCAGCAGGGGAACCAGCCTTTTCATCAGGTACTCTGTCACGTCCTCTAAGAATATTATACATTTCAATATTGCCACAGGATGTCCACACTCTGGATTCTTGTAAAACACAATGAGAGGTTAATTAAGAGGTTTTGCTCATACAACCAAGATGGCAATCTGCCCAAAGCCCACGCAGACACTCTGCTGATGTCACTATACAACATGTGACACATACCAAGAATAATGTATTCTCTGATACATAACACCGTCCATGACAACAATTAATATTTATACAATAGATCACCTGATATGTTATTTCTATGCATGTATACAATTCAATAAGACAGTCTCTGTAGTGGTAGGCTAGTATTTTTGGTAGAATCTGGCGTTCTTGAACTTGGCTATTTGTGACCTCAGAGGTGTCCTCATTTCTTTCTGTAGGTGGTACTTCTTGAATAATTATTTCAGTATGTGTCACTATAGGCATTAAAAAATCTTCATAAACAGAATCTGAACTCGCCACTGCCTTGGTCTCTGTTCAAAGTATCGCTCAATATTCTCTGAAGGTAGAAACTCTTGAGAAGTTTCTGCAAACTCATTTAATGTAGCAAGTAACTGATCCCATGACATCACCAAACTCTTTCATCATCCACCTGTACGGCGTATGATATTGGACTTGCCTTTTTTAAGATCATATAAGGTACCCAGTTAGCACTGTTGCTTCACAGCGCCAGGGTCCCAGGTTCGATTCCCGGCTTGGGTCACAGTCTGTGCGGTGTCTGCACATTCACCCCCATGTCTGCGTGAGTTCCCTCCAGGTGCTCCAGTTTCCTCCCACAAGTCCCGGAAGTCGTGCCGAGTGCGTCCACAATCACTGAGAACATGTGTCCCTCTAGTGGACCAGTATAATCAATATATATGCTCTGCCATAGCTGAGTCGGCCATTCTCACGGATGTAATGGTTGTAATCTAATGTAATGTATGTAATGTGTTCCTTAGTTTTGCACAAGATTGACATTGCCCAATTCTCTCTTCAATTTGAGTATCTAATCCTGGCCACCAAAAATAACTGTGTGCCTATTCTTTCATCTTTACCGCATCAGGATGTCCCTCAGGCAGTTGGTCAAGGACTCTACTACGCAAGCATGGAGGAATAATCACACAGATTCCCCACAATAGAACTCCATTCTGCACTGTCAATTCAAGTCTTTGTATGAAGTAAGGCTTGAGGTCTGGACATTTCCGATGAAAGTCTGGCATCGTTCCATTTTGGACCAAGTCCATCACCTTCCCCATTGCTGGATCAGTTATTGTTTATCTTTGAATTTGAGATGAAGTCACAGGTACATTATCCATGAGTGGAAAAACAAAGTATTGATGACATTTTTACCTGAGTCATGCTTCATGTGAAATGAAAATGAAAAATGGGTAATGGCAATCGTGATAGAGCATCAGCTTTTGCATGCTGCTCGGACTTTGGATACTGCATATCATAAGCGTGTGCTAACAACCAGTGTGGGGCTGGTTTAGCACAGGGCTAAATAGCTGGCTTTTAAAGGAGACCAAGGCAGGCCAGCAGCACGGTTCAATTCCCGTACCGGCCTCTCCGAACAGACGCCGAATGTGGCGACTAGGGGCTTTTCACAGTAACTTCATTTGAAGCCTACTTGTGACAATAAGCGATTTTCATTTTTAATTTCAATATCAATGCCCAATTTTCCTATCTAATAGCTGCAAAAGAAGGTATGCCTTTATATGGCCTAAAGATTGTCGTCAATGTTTGATGATCTGTCAAAAGGGTAAAATAACGCCCATTAATGTAATGGTGGAAACCTCCTTGCACCAAAAATGATGCTCAAAGCTTCTTTTTCTAGCTGAGCATAATTCTTTACTCTGCCAGTTAGAGTACGTGAAGCAAATGGTATCTGTCGTTCCTCTTCTGAAGGCATAGTGTGCGTGTCAACTGCACCAATCCCACAGGGTGAGGCATCGCAAGCTAATTGCAACTTCATTTTGGGATTATAATGAACCAACAGCTCTGACTTCAGTACAGCTTCTTTAACTTCATTGTATGCATTTCTAACATTCTTTAGACCAGTGCCCTGCCTGTTTGACACACAGCAAAGTATGTAAAGGCTTCAATCGTGTTGCTAAATTTGGCACAAATTTATCATAATTGATCAATCCTAAAAACGACCTTCCCTGTGTCACATTTTGAGGATTATGGTGCTTCTAAGATTGCTAATATTTTCTTTGCCTCTTTGTGTCAACCATCTATGTTGATGATATAGCCTTGATAATTTATGGATGATAATTTATGGATTGGGGCAGCACAGTGGTACAGCACCAGGACCCAGGTTCAATTCCAGCCTTGGCTGACTGCCTGTGTGGAGTTTGTACATTCTCCCTGTGACTACGTGGGTTTCCTCCATATGTTCCGGTTTCCTCCCACAGTCCAAAGATGTGCAGGTTCGGTGGATTGACCATGATAAATTTCCCCTTATTGTCCAGGGGTATGCAGGTTAGGTTATGAGGTTACGGGGAAAGAGGGGAATGAGCATGGGCAGAGCGCTCATTCAAATGGTTGGTGCAGACTCAATGGGCCGAATGGTCTCCTTCTGCGCTGTAGGAATTCTGTGATTTGCAGATGTCATACTTTTCCTTCTGAACTCTCAGGTTTTGGCTCTCACCACTTCAGTGTAGCTTCCAAATTCTCCAAGTGTTCCGATTCACTAAAACAGGTGATGAGTCTGTGATCTAAATAACATTGCACTGCATTCAACTCACTTAGAATTTAATCCATGGATCTTTAAAAAAGAGCAGGCACAGATGTTATTCCAAATGGAAGTGTTCTGTGTATTACGATGCTGAGTATTTACTGTGATTCGGCAGCCAATTTCATCTCTAATTATGCCTGTGAAAGATCAATTTTACTGAATTTCTATCCTCCAGAAAGTCCAGCAAACAAGTTTTCAATCAACGGCAGCAGATAACGATCTATGCACAAAACTGGGTGATTAGTAGTTTTAAAATTTCCAAAAATTCTCACTGAGCCATCCCGTTTTAATACAGGAACAATTGGTGTCACCCAATCACGTAGCAATAGTGCCAATGACACCTGTCCTTATTAATCTTTCTAGTTTTTCTTCAACTTTAGGCGTAATGGCATATAGTATGGTTCTAACTTTGAGACATTTGGGTATGCTGGCTGGCTTGACTTTTAGTTGTAGCTCAACTCCAGTCAGAGAGCCTAGTGAATTTTTGATCACCTTCTTATACTTCCTCAGAGGTTGCTGCAGGTTGTTCTTTGAATCTGTATATTGATTGACTGTTTCCCAGTTAAGCCTAATCTTAACCAATCATGCTCTGCCAAATAGAGCAGGAAACGTTCCATGGACAACGTGAAGAGGCAACTTCACTATCTGCCCATTTGTTTCTACTTTCACCATAATGCATCTTTTTAATGCTGAAACCTCTACAGTGTACATCCTTAGGATCACACATGATGGTCTTAAAGGCTTTTGATGATAAATTGACTTCGGTATTAGTGATACTACTGCACCCGTATCCACTTCCAGTTTAATTTCATGACAGTCAAGTTTTTAATAAGCCCAAAAATATTGTTGATCGCCCTGCATTGACAAAACACCTTCCTTAAGCTCTTGTAGTAGTTTGGTTTTGCTGTCTTCGAATGATCCTGAGCTTCATCCACTAATTTGTAGACATTACTAGAGTGTTTACTTGTATTGTTCTTCTTGCGCTTTCTTGGTTCGAAGAGGTTTTCTGAGCCCAACACGCCTTGGCAATGTGGCCCTTCTTGCCACAGTTCTTGTATTCAATTTACTCCAGCATTCCCCTACTGAGTGTCCAACCTATGTACTATGGTGCACCTTTGCAGCCCTGTTCCTTGCGGTGTTCATTTTGTAAATCTTCGCTCCAGCCCTTATCTACGAAGCTTCTCTCGTTGCACACTCCATAAATGTGCCAATTTCCACAGCAGCTTTTAGAGTTAAATCACTTACAGTAAGCAGCTTCCTCTGAATAGCTTCACTGCATAATCCACAAACCAGCCAGTCTCGAAGAGCATCATCGAGTGTTGTACCAAAATTGCAATATCTAGCTAATCATCTTAAAGATGCTACAAACTGAAGATAATTGCACCTTCTTCCTGACTACGTCAGTGGAAATGAAACCTTTCTGCAACCTATGAAGGTTTAGAAGAGAAATGTCCCTCTGGGATATTTTCGTTGATTTACTGAAGGACTTGTCTCCTGATTTTGTTGGGTGAACAAGATTCTGTAGCCGGATAAACATTCTTCGGCCAGCTGAATAGGTAACTGTTGCAACCTTCAGGTACTCAGGTGTCTGATTAGCTATTGAAAACAATTGGAATCTTTCTTCATAGGAATTCCGTTTAATTAATCCTCACCAATGCGTCCATGGCTCCCGTTTTTCCTGCCATTTTTGCATCCCGGCTCCCAGGGTCTACACTTCCTCTTTTCTGACTGTATTAGAAGTATGGCGCAAACAACCCCATGAACAAGCAACTCGGAATTCTTTCCCATTTTATGCCTGAGTATTTTGACTTTCTGGCTGAGTAGTGGCCCACGCAGAGTTGGCATACTTGAAAATCCCCGTTCCCTGCAGCCTGTGTACCTTCACAACGTGCACAGTCCCTACAGCCCAGACCTCACTCACTTCAATGGAAGCAGGTCTTCCCCGACTGTCAGTCTTCTTTCTGACAGTTGCGATTGAAAAGTTGTTTTTAACCTTGACCTTGCTTCTCCCGACATCTGTGTGTGTGCGAGTCTAGTCCCAAGAATCATCCATTTCTCCCAATGCCATCCCATAATTAAGTGACAAAAATCTTTCCCGTGATTTTTCCGCCTCAATTCTCATCACCAGTTTGCTCTCCTGTTACATTTCTTTGTTGCCGCAAAGAGAAACGGTATGGGTGTTGTTCATAACAATAAAGATGGTGATCTACTCAAAGCCGGCGCAAACACTCTGCTGACGTCGCTACACATCACGTGATACCGAGCCAGCAATAATGTATTCCCAGATACGTAACAAATGTGATTATTTATTCTTGCCATACCCATAAGACCTCAACAAAAAAGATCATACATAAACTGTTTAAATTAAACATTATTTTCTGATTGTTTAAAAATTGGCTTTGCTGGACCAAAAACATGACTGCTACAGGTCACACAATTTTCAAGTTGGCTACAGTTCTGGAAATTTCCAACAGTAATTGCAGGACAAAGCTTAATCCACATCATTGTGGAATCTAGCACCTATAATTGTGTGGATCTGTTACAAGCAATGAAACAAGGCAACAACAAAAGGGCTGCCTCCTCAGCCTGCACTTATAACAGAGAACCATCAAAAGTGGTTATACCTGCAGAGGTGCTAATAACCACCATCTATCGCCTAAGGTGAACAGTGGATTTTGACCAATGGCATAGAAACTTATTGTTAGCCTGAAACTGACTCCTCAAAGGGTAACTACCACATGAACTAAGCTCATTTGGCATATGGAAAGTTTTAATGTTACATTCCTGGAGTCCCAGCACAATCTGCTTTTAAACATTCAGCCTGTGAACATCAAAGCAGAACTCTAGGCTGACGTCAAAGCCTGTCTCAAGTCTGAACCTCCTTGAAGCTTGGTTCTCTGGAAGATTCCTGCCATCATCTGTAAGGTGGACCATGTCTCTGGTTACCAAACTCAGCTTGCTGCGCCATCACCAGCTTTGAAAGAATTCAGCAACTCATGCTTCAGCTAGCTGGGCCCACCTGAACTTTACCTCCTACATGAAGGAGCGTTCACTGGAATCTGACATTAACTAATATTCATATCTTTATGGGTTTTTCTTTTAAGTTATTACCAGTTTAAAAACTCTTTTTTTTCCTATCTCCATGTGTGTATGTAGTTGTGACAACCATCGCCCAGGTTTGAATGTATGAGTAAACAATACTTCTGATTTAACGCTAAAGAGATTTTGCTGCAAGTCACTTTAAAATTAAATTCACAAACAAAGGGTTTGGGGAAATATATCACCACCTAATTCAAAAACTAAACACCTTTCCTTACAGAAATATGGTGAGAAAATAAGGAAGTTTGGTTTGCTCCTTCCCACTGCCCGTAAATCCTTCCGAACGCCGAAAAATTAAAGGGTCATTTTACTTGATCTCTCCTCTCATGATAGCTCTCTTGTACCGGGAATAAGTCTGCAGGGCACACCCAAGCCCGATCACCGCCACACAAAAAATGCTACCTTGGCACCCTGGTAGTGCCACCTGGGCACTCTGGCAGTGCCACTAGGGCGCAAGCCTGGAATTGACAGGGTGCCTAGGTGGCACTGCCAGCCCAGGGTGGCATTTTGCCCATGCTGAGGTTCAGACCTGTGGGAGCTGTGCGCATATGAAGTGGGAGGATTGAGGATCCCCCCACAGATGAGTTGGGGAATGGGGAGGGGTGGCAAAGAGATCAAAAATGATGGCCCGATCTCCTCAGTGCAGGAAATGTGACGGAGTGCTGCCTTGGCGGGGTGTTCCCCCCGGGTTTCCTCCGGGTGCTCCGGTTTCCTCCCACAGTCCAAAGATGTGCAGGTTAGGTGGATTGGCCATGATAAATTGCCCTTAGTGTCCAAAATTGCCCTTAGTGTTGGGTGGGGTTACTGGGTTATGGGGATAGGGTGGAGGTGTTGACCTTGGGTAGGGTGCTCTTTCCAAGAGCCGGTGCAGACTCGATGGGCCGAATGGCCTCCTTCTGCACTGTAAATTCTATGAATGTAGAAGTAACCTGGAGTTCCCCGGCGAGGCCTGAAAAAATAACACAGTCCCTTTCGATAGTACCGGGAACGATCCCATTAAACCCGCCCAAAATGGGACGCTGCTTTTTGTTCATTTGATCGGACCCCTTATTTCTCATCCAACAGGGCCTTCAGCACAAGGTTCGCATTCGGGCCAATATCTTTCTGGAGAGACAATTTATTTCACATCAAACCTTGCTTTCAGCTCGTAGTTTGTCTGCAGTCCCAAGAGAACAGCACCCAGAGGCTTGCTGGAGAGAAAGCCAGACCTCACAGGCCTTCTGGAGAGAATTAGCTGGATCGTTTTGGAGAGAGTTCGTTGGATTGCTTCAACGGGCTGCCGAAATCAAAACTGAACCCAAACTCAAGCCTTGAAGCTCTGAAAAACATTCCAGTGGGATCATACCCAATCAACCACCACCTGTTACTGGGCAGAGCATAGCACTCTGGGCCCATTCATTGGCCACCAGCCAAATCAATCAAACCGAGTCCTCACTGATGCCGGCCAGTCTGCAATCAGCAGTTTAAAACAGCACAGCATTTCAGATCCTTCTGTTTGAATTAAAGGCACTGGCTCCCCACAGGCTGCATGCCTTAAAGTGGCAGGCCCATTAATCATCAATGGAGCATAAGTGCAACAGGAAAATAAAAGAAAGGGGAAAAAGGGAATAAACAGGAAGGATCATGACACATCATTTATGTTGAGTTGAATTTGGATGAGACTGCTATAGTTATAGAACATAGAACATTACAGCGCAGAACAGGCCCTTCGGCCCTCGATGTTGCGCCGACCTGTGAAACCACTCTAAAGCCCATCTACACTATTCCCTTATTGTCCAATGACCATTTGAATGCCCTTAATATTGGTGAGTCCACTACTGTTGCAGGCAGGGCATTCCACGCCCTTACTACTCTCTGAGTAAAGTATCTACCTCTGACATCTGTCTTATATCTATCTCCCCTCAATTTAAAGCAATGTCCCCTCATGCTAGACATCACCATCCGAGGAAAAAAGCTCTCACTGTCCACCGTATCCAATCCTCTGATCATCTTGTATGCCTCAATTAAGTCACCTCTTACCCTTCTTCTCTCTAACAAAACCAGCCTCAGGTCCCTCAGCCTTTCCTCATAAGATCTTCCCTCCATACCAGGCAACATTCTGGTAAATCTCCTCTGCACCCTTTCCAATGCTGCCACATCCTTCCTATAATGCGGCGACCCGAATTGCACGCAATACTCCAAATGTGGCCGCACCAGTGTTTTGTACAGCTGCAACATGACCTCATGGCTCCGAAACTCAATCCCTCTACCAATAAAAGCTAACACACCGTACGCCTTCTTAACAACCCCCTCACCCTGGGTGGCAACTTTCACGGATCTATGTACATGGACACCGAGATCTCTCTGCTCATCCACACTGCCAAGAATCTTACCATTAGCCCAGTACTCTGTCTCCCTGTTATTCCTTCCAAAATGAATCACCTCACACTTTTCTGCATTAAACTCCATTTGCCACCTCTCAGCCCAGCGCTGCAGCTTATCTATGTCCCTCTGTAACCTGTAACATCCTTCCGCACTGTCCACAACTCCATCAACTTTAGTGTCATCTGCAAATTTACTCACCCATCCTTCTACGCCCTCCTCCAGGTCATTTATAAAAATGACAAACAGAAGTGGCCCCAAAACAGATCCTTGTGGTACACCACTAGAAACTGGACTCCAGTCTGAACATTTCCCATCAACCACCACCCTTTGTCTTCTTCCAGATAGCCAATTTCTGATTCAAACTGCTAAATCACCCTGAATCCCATGCCTCCGTATTTTCTGCAGTCGCCTACCGTGGGGAACCTTATCAAACGCTTTACTGAAATCCATATACACCACATCAACTGCTTTACCCTCATCCACCTGTTTGGTCACCTTCTCAAGGAACTCAATAACGTTTGTGAGGCACGACCTAGCCTTCACAAAACCGTGTTGACTATCTCTAATCAAATTATTCCTTTCCAGATGATTATACATCCTATCTCTTATAAACCTTTCCAAGATTTTGCCCACAACAGAAGTAAGGCTCACTGGTCTATAGTTACCGGGGTTGTCTCTACTCCCCTTCTTGAACAAGGGGACACATTTGCTATCCTCCAGTCTTCTGGCACTATTCCTGTGGACAACGATGACTTAAAGATCAAAGCCAAAGGCTCAGCAATAACCTCCCTAGCTTCCCAGAGAATCCTAGGATAAATCCCATCCGGCCCAGGGGACTTATCTATTTTCACACTTTCCAGAATTGCTAACACCTCCTCCTTAATAACCTCAAGCCCTTCTAGTCTAGTAGCCTGAATCTCAGTATTCTCCGCGACAACATTGTCTTTTTCCTGTGTGAATACTGACGAAAAATATTCATTTAGCTCCTCTCCTATCTCCTCGGACGCCAAGCACAACGTCCCACTACTGTCCTTGACTGGCCCTACTCTTACCCTAGTCATTCGTTTATTCCTGACATATCTATAGAAAGCTTTAGGGTTATCCTTGATCCTACCTGCCAAAGACTTCTCGTGTCCCCTCCTGGCTCTTCTTAGCTCTCTCTTTAGGTCCTTCCTGGCTAACTTGTAACTCTCGAGCGCCCTAACTGAATCTTCATGTCTCATCTTTACATCAGTCTCCTTCTTCCTCTTGATAAGTGTTTTAACTGCTTTCGTAAACCACGGTTCCCTTGCTCGACCACTTCCTCCCTGCCTGACAGGTACATACTTATCAAGGACACGCAGTAGCTGTTCCTTGATCAAGCTCCACATTTCCATTATGCCAATCCCCTGCAGTTTTCCTCTCCATACGATGCCTCCTAAGTCTTGCCTCATCGCATCATAGTTGCCTTTCCCCCAGATATAACTCTTGCCCTGCGGTATATACCTATCCCTTTCCATCACTAAAGTAAACGTAATCGAGTTGTGGTCACTATCACCAAAGTGCTCACCTACCTCCAAATCTAACACCTGTCCTGGTTCATTACCCAGTACCAAATCCAATATGGCCTCGGCTCTCGTTGGCCTATCTACATACTGTGTCAGGAAACCCTCCTGCACACATTGGACAAAAACAGACCCATCTAACGTACTCGAACTATAGCGTTTCCAGTCAATATTTGGAAAGTTAAAGTCCCCCATAACAACTACCCTGTTGCTTTCGCTCCTATCCAGAAGCATCTTTTCAATCCTTTCCTCTACATCTCTGGAACTTTACAGAGGCCTATAGAAAACCCCTAACAGGGTGACCTCCTTTCCTGTTTCTAACCTCAGCCCATACTACCTCAGTAGACGAGTCCTCATCAAACGTCCTTTCTGCCACCGTAATACTGTCCTTGACTAACAATGCCACCCCTCCCCCTCTTTTACCACCTTCCCTGAGCTTACTGAAATATCTAAACCCCGGCACCTGCAACAACCATTCCTGTCCCTGCTCTATCCATGTCTACGAAATGGCCACAACATCGAAGTCCCAGGTACCAAGCCATGCCGCAAGTTCACCCACCTTATTCCGGATGCTCCTGGCATTGAAGAAGACACACTTTAAACCACCTTCCTGCCTGCAGGTACACTCCTGTAACTTTGAAACCTTACTCATGACCTCACTACTCTCAACCTCCTGTACACTGGCGCTACAATTCAGGTTCCCAAGCCCCTGCTGAACTAGTTTAAACCCTCCCGAAGAGCATTAGCAAATCCACCCCCCCCCAGCATATTGGTACCCCTCTGGTCCAGGTGTAGACCATCCCGTTTGTAGAGGTCCCACTGACCCCAGAATGAGCCCCAATTATCCAGGAATCTGAAACCCTCCCTCCTGCACCATCCCTGTAGCCACGTGTTCAACTCCTCTCTCTTCCTATTCCTCATCTCGCTATCACGTGGAACGGGTAACAACCCAGAGATAATAACTCTGTTTGTCCTAGATCTAAGTTTCCACCCTAGCTCCCTGAATTCCTGCCTTACATCCCTATCCCTTTTCCTACCTATGTCGTTGGTACCTATGTGGACCACGACTTGGGGCGGCTCCCCCTCCCGCTTAAGGATCCCGAAAACACGATCCGAGACATCACGCACCCTGGCACCTGGGAGGCAACACACCAACCGCGAGTCTCTCTCTCGTTTCCACAGAATCTCCTATCTATCCCCCTAACTATTGAGCCTTCAATGACTAATGCTCTACTCCTCTCCCCCGTTCCCTTCTGAGCAACAGGGACAGACTCTGTGCCAGAGACCTGTACCCCATGGCTTACCCCTGGTAAGTCATCCCCCCCCAACAGTATCCAAAGCAGTATAGGGATTAAGGGTTATGGTGTTCGGGCTGGAAAGTGGAGCTGAGTCCACAAAAGATCAGCCATGATCTCATTGAATGGTGGAGCAGGCTCGAGGGGCCAGATGGCCTACTCCTGCTCCTAGTTCTTATGTTCTTATATACTTGTTACTAAGGGGAATGACCACACGGGATCCTGACTGCTTCCTCCCAGCCCCTCTCACCGTCACCCATCTATCTTTATTCTTCGGAGTAACTACATCCCTGAAGCTTCTATCTATGACTACCTCTGCCTCCCGAATGATCCGAAGTTCACCCAGCTCCAGCTCCAGTTCCCTAACGCGGTTTCTGAGGAGCTGGAGATGGGTGCACTTCCCACAGATGAAATCAGCAGGGACACTGATGGCGTCCCTCACCTCAAACATTCTGCAGGAGGAACATTGCACTACCTTCCCTGCTATCCCCTCTAGATAAAAAAAGAAAAAGAAAGAGCTTACCTGTTATTTATTCCCCTTCTCTGCAAGCACTCACTCAGCAACCTCTGCGCCCCGCATGATAACACCGGAGGGAAAATAAAAGAAAAAGTATTTACCAGTCACCAGCCAGTCCCTTACCTGCAGGCTGTGACGTCACGGTTCAACTTCTTTCGACTTCTACCTGCCATCGAGTCTTCCTCTTGATCTTTACAGCATTTTTCTTTTTGGTTAGAGGAGAGGGTAGGGAGGGAAAGACTGAAGAAGTGTTTCGGGTTTAAGTGTCACTTGACAACAGCTCCTCCACAAACCACCTTCAAGTTAGGGTGAGCACATGGACGTATGCAAATTCCCCCCGCAACAGCCAATCAGCAGCTCTGCTCTACTGCCCTCTGCTGGATGCTTGTCTTCACTTGAACAGATAGGGTCTCTTGTTCAGGTACACCTTCAAGTTAGGGTGATCACACGGACGTATGCAAATTTCCCCCGCAACAGCCAATCAGCAGCTCCGCTCTACTGTCCTCTGCTGGATGCTCGGGTTTATGGGCAGCAGCACGATTGAGATACAAATATTTTCCAGAATTCATCACAAATGTGTGAGTAAAATACATTGGGGCAATTCAAAGCTGCTGCTCAGGTTTAATTAACTGAGGCAGGCACAGATATTGCTAAGGATTCCAGGATAGTGCCAGAGAATTTCGGATGACCGACAAATGTTCCTAGATCTTCACAGATAAAGATGTTTCCTTTGAAATTTAGATTTAAACAGAACGTTAATCTGGATGTGGGTTCAGTAAATCCAGATGAGGAATTCGGGATCATCACAACAGTTTGTTTTTTGTTAATTGTGGTGCTGAAGTATTGCTGCCAATGTCAAAGTGATAATCTGAAAGTCTAGACTTTGGTCAGAAGCCAAATCTGATAGACTTTTGATGAATTCCTGAGGAAATGGCAGCTTTTAATTAACAAAATGATGGAAAATCTGATGTGCCTTGAGGCAAAAAAAAATCTCTTAATATGTTTGCTTCTGTTTCCGGACAATGCACGTCAGGGTCAAGTATAATCCACAGTACAGACTCATCTAGCTTCAAGTGGGGGGGGAAATGTGATCATTGAGATGCCAGAAGTTTTGAAACATTATATATTGTGAACAAAATGACAGTTGGATTGGATGCTGTGCCGATTTTAGATTTCAAAAATACCTAACACGGTTAAATCTACGTTTGTCAGCTTGTTAACAAATAGAGCAGGGAGATAATGTACTCATAATAGATTCAAGCTGTTTTTCCAGAGGCACCCATTACTCATAACAACCTAAAACATAGACAGTCAGACAGCAAACTCGAGTCTGGAAAGAAACTGGGCGGGCCCCTAGTGCATGTTTTGGGGGGGTAACCTGTCGATGGCCGGCAGTGAGATTTTCCAATCCCGCCGCTGTCAGTGGGGTTTCCCGTAGTCCACACCCTCCACCGCCAGAAAACCCACGGTAGAGCGGAGTGGACATCAGTGAAACAGCCGGAGAATCCCGCCCTGTGTTATGCTGCAAGATCCATCCCATTCTCTGTTGATACTTGGTGATGCACTGATAATGTTATGCTTAGCAAAGCTTGAGCTCCTGGTATCCAAATGATAATCAATTTTCAAATGATAACAAAGTGAGAATACAACTGTCAGATTTGTTTTTTATCATCGTGAAGTTCAAAAATGATTGCTATGCAATGGTTGCAACTGTTGCAAAACCAAAGTAGTGTGAGACTCCCTGTTCGAAGTAGCCTTGTATTAATTGTGTCTCGTATTATTAGACAAACCATTTTTGTTTATTTATTAAACTGAAATGTGTGGAGACTATTGTCGTCATGCTGCAGATTTGATGACAATTTGGAACAGGTGAACGAGCAGAATATCTGCAATATAATTGGCCAGTAATAAAGCAGCAGATTTGTTTTGTGAAGTGAGCTGAAGGGATAGCATATTTCCCGTGTGTTAACGTTCTAGATTGGGTAGGTTAATTGAGTCGCACCAAGCAGAGCTCAGGATAGGGCAGGAGAATTTGAATCTGGTTGATTAGCGACATTCTGACAGTAGCCAATACCTTGGTTAAAGTCTTTTACCCTTTTGTCTTGTTTGGAAAATAGCACAGTGTGGTCAGATCAATCATTTGGCAAAATAATTGCTTTAAGGAATAGTACGAAAATCAATATTTTTGAACTATAAAGGAGAAAAAGGTTTTTGTTGCAAAATTTGGCTCCATAGTAAGTAGTTTTTTATTTCATAATCATTTACGGGATGTGGGCGTCGCTGGTTAGGCCAGCATTTATTGCTCATCCCTAGTTGTCCCTCAGAAGTTGGCGGTGAGTTGCTTTCTTGAACCGCTGCAGTCTCTGAAGTGTAGCTACACCCACAGTGCTGTTAGGGAGGGAGTTCCAGGATTTCGACCCAGTGACAGTGAATATTTGCAAGCTGGAAACACCGCTGGAGCTGGGCGAAATGGTGGAATGCATTAATTCCACGCAGTCAGGGAAAGCTCTGGCACTGGATGGGTTCCCGGTAGACTTTTACAAAACGTTTGCAGTGGCGCTGGCTCTGCATTTGCGGGAGATCAAAGGGGGCCCTGCCGCCCCTGCTGGCTCAGGCCTCAATCTCATTGAACCCCAAAAAGGACAAAGACCCAACAGAGTGTGGAGCTTACAGACCCATCTCTCTCCTAAATGTTGATGCAAAGGTCCTAGCGGAAGCGCTGGCAAGGCACCTGGAGAGCTGCCTGCCAGAAGTGATCGCGGAAAATCACTCTGAGCTTGTCAAGGTCAGACAAATAATAGTGAACATCAGACGCCTGTTGAATGTAATTATGACCCCACCCAGGGAGAGGTCAAGTAGAATGGAGTTACCCATGGTGGTACTTGAACGGTTTGGGTTCAGGGCAGGATTCACCGGGTGGGTGAAGCTCCTTTACATCAGTCCCAAGGCGAGCACGCGGATGAACGCCACCAGCTCTGAATACTTTCAGCTGCACAGGGGAACAAGGCAGGGGGGCCTGCTATCCCTGCTCCTGTTCACACTGGCAATTGAGCCACTGGCCATCACCTTTAGATGACTGGAGTGGTGAACAGGCATTCGGAGAGGGGGAAAGATCATAGAGTCTCACTCTATGCAGATGACCTGTTCCTTTACGCGTCAAACCCCATAGCCAGTATGGGAAAGATAACTGGACTCCTTAGGGAGCTCGGCGCCTTCTCAGGTTACAAACTCAACCTGGGAAAGAGCAAAATCTTCCTGGTGAACGCCTGAGAGGGAGGAGCTACCACTTAAAGTGACCCAAACCAAGGTAAGGCCCCTGGGAATCCAAGAGGCCCACACCTGGAAGGATCTTCACAACTGGGACGTCTCCAGCCATGTGGAGGAGGTGAAGAGGACAATGAAAAGATGGGACTCACTCCATCTTTCGCTGGCGGGAAGGGTACAGAGGGTCAAGTGAACATGCTGCCTGGGTTCCTCTTCGTATTCAGATCACCCCCAATCTTCATCCCCAAATCCTCCTTCACCAGATTAACAAGTTAATAGATTATCATAGAATTTACAGTGCAGAAGGAGGCCATTCGGCCCATCGAGTCTGTACCGGCTCCTGGAAAGAGCACCCTACCCAAGGTCAACACCTCCACCCTATCCCCACAACCCAGTAACCCCACCCAACACTAAGGGCAATTTTGGACACTAAGGGCAATTTATCATGGTCAATCCACCTAACCTGCACATCTTTGGACTGTGGGAGGAAACCGGAGCACCCGGAGGAAACCCACGCACACACAGGGAGGATGTGCAGACTCCGCACAGACAGTGACCCAAGCCGGAATCGAACCTGGGACCTGGGAGCTGTGAAGCAATTGTGCTATCCACAATGCTACCGTGCTGCCCTTTAATCACGGCCTTTGTCTGGGGGGAGGGGTGGGAGGAGGTTCCTAGGATACGCAAGACCATCTTACAACGAGGGTGAAAAGTGGGAGACCTTGCCCTACCGAACCACCTATTCTACCACTGGGCGGCCGTGGTAAACCACGTTATTGTGTTTATTGTATTATATTCACTGTGCTGTGTTGTACATGCCTGGGCTTGTCCAGGCTGGCTCCGCCTGTGGCTCCTCCCCTCGGGGCTTCTGTATAAAAGTGCAAGTCTCCGCCTCCGGGTCCAAAGGCAGGAGACTTGCTGTTTAGTGTATTAAAGCCTCAGTTACATTTATCACTCGTCATCTATTATTGATGGTGTATCAATTTAATACACTAAACTTCTAAAGAGGCACTCTTCACTCAAGATGAACTCCTCACTCAAGCCCAACTGGACCCACAAGCAGCTGACGCTATAGAGACTTTTGAACACTGGCTAAGCTGCTTCGAGGCTTACCTCGCATCTTTCAACGAAGACTTCACAGACCTCCAGAAGAAGCGGGTCCTCCACGCACGGGTGAGCCCAAGAGTCTTTAACCTCATCAGGGGCGCCCCCTCGTACGTGGAGGCAATAACACAGCTAAAGGGACATTATGTGAAATCCGTCAACCATGTATATGCTAGGCACCTCCTCGCCACGAGACGCCAACGCCCTGGGGAATCACTCGCGGAATTTCTGTGTGCCTTGCGCATCCTCTGTCGAAACTGTGACTGCCGGGCGATATCAGCTACCCAGCACGCGGAGCTGCTGATCAGGGACGCCCATGTCGCGGCCATGCACTAGAACTATATCCGTCAGCATTTATTAGAAGGGGGGACACTCGGTCTCCCGGAGACAGTACAACTCTCCAACTCACTGGAGGTGGCATCCCAGAACATGGGGGCCTACACCTCCGACCGTGCGGAACCCTTGTGGGCTTCGTGGGCGCAGCCATCAACCGATCCAGGCACGACGCAAGCCTACGCCACACAGCGGCCCGCCAACGCCGGAGGCCCGAAGTGCTACTTCTGCTGCCAGGGTACTCACCACGACAACGCTACCCGTCACAGAACGCTACTTGTAACGGCTGTGGGATGAAGGGCCACTTCGCAAAAGTCTGCCAGGCCCGACCCCCCCCAAATCTTCTATACCCAGCAGCGCTGCCTGCTGCCGGTCGGGGCCGCTCCCAGCTGCTGCGCCACCCGCCATGTGCGACCCATGGCCGCCGCCGCCTTCAATCTCGGCTGAGACGTGCGACACATGGGGGCCGCCATCTTGGATGCCATCTTGCATCTTGCCACTACCGAACGGTCCGCCGACCGTCTTCCGACACTCGCCTCCGTCACACTGGACCGGCTCCGGCTGCACCACCTTGCGAAGTCTACAATGATTGTCCGGATCAACGGGCTCGAGATGGCCTGCCTTTTCTACTCCGGGAGCATGGACAGCTTCATACACCCAGATACGGTGAGGCGCTGCTCCATCCCCATCCTACCCGCAACCCAGAAAATCTCCCTGGCTTCCGAATCCCACGCAGTCGAAATCCGGGGGTACTGTGTCGCGACCCTCACTGTGCAAGGCGTCGAATACACCAACTTTAGGCTCTACGTCCTCCCCCATCTCTGCGCTGCCCTATTACTGGGGCCCGACTTCCAGTGCCACCTCCAGAGCCTTACCCTAAAGTTCAACGGACCCCTGCCCATCCTCACCATCTGTAGCCTCGCGACCTTTAAGGTCGCCCAACCCACCCTCTTCGCAAACCTCACCCCGGACTGTAAGCCCATCACTACCAGAAGCAGACGCTACAGTGCCCAGGACAGGACCTTCATCAAGTCAGAGGACCAGCGACTCCTGCGAGTGGGGATCATTGAGGCTAGCAACAGCCCCTCGAGAGCTCAAGTGGTGGTCATCAAGACTGGGGAGAAGCACCGGATGGTCATCGATTATAGCCAGACCATCAACCGGTACACGCAGCTGGATGCGTACCCCCTCCCCCGCATATCTGACATGGTCAATCAGATTGCGCAGTATTGAGTCTTTTTGATACTTCAGCAGTCGACTTGAAGTCTGCGTACCACCAGCTCCCTATCCGCCCGGAGGACCGCCAATACACTGCCTTTGAGGCAGATGGCCGCCTCTATCTCTTCCCCAGGGTTCCTTTCGGTGTCACCAAAGGGGTCTTGGTCTTCCAAACGAAAATGGACCGAATGGTTGACAAGTACGGGCTGCGGGCCACGTTCCCGTAACTAGACTACGTCACCATCTGTGGCTGTGACCAGCAGGACTATGACGAGATCCTCCGGCGCTTCCTCCGCACCGCAAAACTCCTGAACCTAACTTATAATAGAGAGAAATGTGTCTTTCGCAGAACCCGCCTGGCCCGACCCCGATCGCATGTGCCCCCTCCTAGAATTCCCCCTCCCCCAGTGCCCCAAGGACCTGAAGAGAAGCCTGGGGTTCTTCTCTTACTATGCCCAATGGGTCTCCAACTACGCGGACAAGGCCCACCCACTGATCAAGTCCACCACGTTTCCCCTGGCGACTGAGGCCCGACTGGCCTTCGATCGCATCAAAGCAGACATCGCCGAAGCCTCGATGCACGCTGTGGACGAGTCCATCCCTTTCCAAGTAGAGAGCGATGCGTTGGACTTTGCTCTGGCCGCTATACTCAACCAGGCGGGCAGGCCCGTGGTTTTCTTCTCCCGTACCCTCCATGCCTCCGAAATTCGACACTCCTCCGTCGAAAAAGAGGCCCAAGCCATAGTAGAAGCTGTGAGACATTGGAGACATTACCTGGCCGACAGGCGATTCACTCTCCTCACTGACCAACGGTCGGTTGCCTTCATGTTTAACAATACACAGCGCGGCAAAATCAAGAACGACAGGATCCTGAGGTGGAGGATTGAGCTCTCCACCTATAACTATGGCATCTTGTATCGGCCCGGGAAGCTCAATGAGCCCCCAGATGCCCTCTCCCGCGGTACATGTGCCAGCGCACAAGTAGACTGACTCAGGGCCCTCCACAACGACCTCTGTCACCCGAGGGTCGCCCGCTTTTTCCACTTTATCAAGGCTCGCAACCTGCCCTACTCCATCGAGGAGGTCAGGTCCGTCCGTGACCAGGGACTGCCAGGTCTGCGCGGAGTGCAAACCGCACTTCTATCGGCCAGACAGAGCACATCTGGTAAAGGCCTCCCACCCTTTTGAGCACCTCAGCATGGACTTCAAAGGGCCCCTCCCCTCCACTGACCGTAACATGTACTTCCTCAAAATCGTTGATGAGTACTCCAGATTCCTCTTCGCCATCCCCTGCTCTGACATGACCTCTGCCTCCGTTATCAAGGCCCTGCACAGCCTTTTCACCCTGTTTGGGATCCCCGCCTATATCCACAGTGATCGGGTCTCCTCCTTTATGAGCAACGAGTTGCGTCAGTTCCTGCTCAGCAAAGGCATCGCCTCCAGCAGGACGACCAGGTATAACCCCTGGGGAAACGGACAGGTGGAGAGGGAGAACACGACGGTCTGGAAGGCCGTCCTCCTGGCCCAAGGTCAAAAGGTCTCCCAGTCTCCCGCTGGTAGGAGGTCCTTCCCGATGCGCTCCACTCCATCCGGTCGCTTCTATGTACGGCCACTAACCAGACTCCTCATGAGCGCATGTTTACCTTCCCCAGGAAGTCCACCTCCGGGGTCTCGCTTCCGTCCTGGCTGACAGTCATGCGAGGAGCCATAAAACCAAAGCCCTCGTCGAGAAGGTCCTGCTCCTCCATGCAAACCCCCAATATGCCTACGTGGCACACCAGGACGGGCAGCAGGACATGGTCTCCCTTCGGGATTTGGCACCTGCAGGCTTCCTGGCGACAAACACCACCACCCCCCACCCTACACCGGCTCCCCCCACCTCCGCCCACCTCCCTCACGAGCTGACTCCCGCAGGTCCACCGAGGACAAGCACCACCACCCCCGCCCATACACCGCCCCCCCCCTCCCCCCCTTCGCCGACTCAACATCTGGGTGAAGATGATGACAACACGCTCCCGGATGCACAGGTCACGATGTCGGCGCCAACACCACAGCCGGGAATGAGGTGGTCACAGCGGAAGGTCAAGGCCCCCGACAAACTTGACCTTTAACACCACTTCACCTCCACCGGACATTTTTTTAAACATGGGGTGAATGTGGTAAACCACATTATTGTTTTTCTTGTATTATATGCACTGTGCTGTGTTGTACATGCCTGGGCTTGTCCAGGCTGGCTCCACCTGTGGCCCCTCCCCTCGGGGCTTCTGTATAAAAGTGGCAAGTCTCCGCCTTCGGATCCAGTTCGGGTCCAGAGGCAGGAGGCTTGCTGTTAAGTGTATTAAAGCCTCAGTTACGTTTTTCACTCGTCGTCTATTATTGATGGTGTATCAATACCGACCCACCTATTCTACCACTGGGCGGCAAACATGAAGAGGGTGAAGGGGTGGCTAAGGGAGCCGGAGGTGGACTGGGTCCAAATGGAGGAGGTCTCCTGCATGGGGACGTCTCTCCGAGCGCTGGCCACCAGACCCCCCCACCCCACACACACACACACACACTCC
The DNA here is from genome assembly GCF_047496885.1 of Scyliorhinus torazame. NCBI lineage: Eukaryota > Metazoa > Chordata > Chondrichthyes > Carcharhiniformes > Scyliorhinidae > Scyliorhinus > Scyliorhinus torazame. Next base: position 40,737,856 of record NC_092714.1, on the reverse strand, counting down.
AGGAAGCCGGTGGTAGTGGCTACACTAGGACATGGAACCGGTTCAGGTGCCATTTCAAGCTTGGAGTGTTGTCCATAGAGGCCCCCGTCTGAAACAACCACAGATTCACACCAGCGAGGATAGATGCCCCATGTGGGACATGGTCGGAGGTCAGATGACACTGAGAGTGAAAGACATGTACGTGGATGGGGGACTGGGGGAAATCTCAGAGAGGCTCCAGCCCCTCAAAGGGAACAAGCTCAGGTATCTGCAGCTGCGCGACTTTATCCGCAAGGAGACAGAAATGTTCCCCAGAGACCCGGACACATATTTCTGGACACAAAGATAGGGATGGACCGGTTTGGAGACGACAAATGTGGCAGCATCTAAGACGACTCATAGAAAAGGTCAGGACCCCGCTGGATGAGACCAGATGGAAATGGGAGGAGGAGCTGGGCATAGAGACAGGGGGAGGCCCTGCACAGAATTAACTCCACCTCCTGTTGTGCCGGGCTAAGCTTGATGCAGCTCAAGGTAATGCACACCTACAAAGAACAAAGAACAAAGAAATGTACAGCACAGGAACAGGCCCTGCGGCCCTCCAAGCCCGTGCCGACCATGCTGCCCGACTAAACTACAATCTTCTACACTTCCTGGGTCCGTATCCTTCTATTCCCATCCTATTCATATATTTGTCAAGATGCCCCTTAAATGTCCCTATCGTCCCTGCTTCACTAAGATACGCATGAGTGGGTTCATCCCGCAGGTGGAGGATCAGTGCGAGTGGTGTCAGGAGGGCCCGGTCAACCACACCCACACGTCCTAGTCCTTCCTCAGACTCGGAGTTCTGGACAGCCTTTTTCGAGGCGATGTCCAGGGTTGTGCGGGTCGAGATGAAGATGTGCCCATCTTTGGCGGAATTCGGGGTGTCATAGCATCCAGAGCTCTGGAAAGGGAAGGGGGCGCCCGCCCTGGCCTTCACCTCACTGATCGCCAGGTGGAGATGTTTACTAGGCTGGAAGTCAGCAGCGCCACCCAGGGCCTCGGAGTGGCTCTCAGACCTGGCCGAGTTCCTGAAACTGAAAAAAATAGAATTCTCGATAAGGGGGGTCCTAGGAGAGATTCCACGGCACGTGGAAGAATTTCACAAACTTCTGCACAGACCTGTTCGCAACCGGCAACTAACGGGGGGGTGGGGAGCCGATAGGGAGGGAGGGTACTGGCGGTGGGGGTAGGGCGAGGAAAGGGGGGGCAGGGAGCACCGCCTGGATGAAAGGGAGCTTGCGTAAAGTAGAGAGGACATGGGAGGAAGGCTATTTGCAGGAGGGGACTAGGATACCTCCCCATCTTTTAAAAAAAACTATAAATACACACTGATGTAAATAATGTAGGAAATGAGGGGACTGCGACTCGTGTCACTGATGCAGTGGCAGCCTGTGATACCTGTGTTGGTGTTATTGTTTTGGTTACTATTATTGTTTTTATATTGTTCTGCAAAGTTTTGCTATTACATGCAAAATTCCAATAAATATATTTTCAAAATTAAAAAATCTTGAACAACAATGTAAAAGATGTTAAAAAAAAAGAGCATTTTAACCTCTAACAGCAGAATAGATACAAAAGTCTTGGAAATCAGAAAGGTGGCTGGTTTAGACTTCTTTCCCCCTCTGGATAGCAGTGACATTGAAAGGACTGCTTCCATTGCTGGTCACTAGTTAGGCGCTGAGTGACTATTTTAAAATGCATTAGGGTATATATTGTCCAGCACATACAAGCCAAGTGTCGGCCACATGAAGTGGGGATGTCATATCCCCTTAACTGAAAGACAATAGTTCAGTTAATTTTTTTTTGTCAAAATTATTTTCATTTTTTTCCGCCTTTCGTACTGCTGCATAAATTACTTGTATTTGTTGCATGTTGTGATTTAAACTCATAATCTCGGGGTTGCTATATACTACTGCACTACCAAACCCGAATGGTTAATGAGAGTGTTAATTTGTATCTATTTTCCGGTGCTGCAGAATGTTTATCGCACACTGCCCTGGAAATTGTATCTACAAGTTGTTTCGGTAAACAAAACTGCAAGATTATCGCCAGCAGCCGCTATTTTGGAGACCCTTGTTTTCCTGGAATGCAGAAGTATCTCCGCGTCATCTATGTATGTGGTAAGTGTAAATCATTTCAACATTAAAATATTTATTTTCAGAGATAAATGATCGGAATTTCTTTTCAGGGGAGATTTCTTAATTTTTCCTTTTATGGCATACCAGAAGCCTTATCAGAAACATAAAAACTGAAACCCATCTCACTGCAATGCATTCCAGCCCATCAACAAATACATAATCTTCTGAAACTATTGCTGGTTTTAAAAAATCTGTCTTAAGAACCGGACAGAGGTCGAGTGACAGAGGCAATATCAGAAGTCTTGGCAGATGGCAGCTGCATGTGCATCACATGGGGCTGGATTTTACTGTGGTTTTGCAGACCCCAACACTTCAGCACAAAGCTGACTCAGAGTCAGAAGCCCGGCTTTTATTCTTACCTTGGGTGACTGTGTGGAGTTTTCACGTTCTCCCTGTGTCTGCGTGGGTTTCCTCCGTGAGCTCTGGTTTCCCCCCACAGTCCAAAGATGTGCTGGTTAAGTGGATTGGCCATGCTAAATTGCCCCTTAGTATCCAAAGATCTACAGGTTGGGTGGGGTTGCGGGGATAGGGTGGGGGAGCGGACTGAGGTGGGGTGCTCTTTCAGAGATTGGTGCAGACTCGATGGGTTGAATAGCCTCATTCTGCACTGTCGGGATTCTATGTCTATGTTCTATACCTGGCACAAAGGAAGATTCTTGTGGACGTTGGAGATCACTCATCTCAGCTCCAGGACATCACTGTAGGAGTTCCTTAGGGTAGTTTTCAAGGCCCAGCCATCTTCAGCTGTTTCATCAATGACCCTTCCTTCCATCACAAGGTCAAAAGTGGGAATGTTCACTGATAACTGCACAATGGTCAGCACCATTTGTGACTCCTCAGATGTTGAAGCAGTCCAAATGCAGCAAGACCTGGACAGTATCCAGGCATGGGCTGATGAGAGGCAAGTAACATTTGCTTCACACAAGTGCCAGGCAATTACCATCTACAAGAAGAGAGGAGCTATCCACTGCATCGTGTCATTCAATGCTACTATCATCGCTAAATTCCCACTATCAACACCTGGGGGTTACCATTGTCCAGACACAGCTGTACTCGCCATCAGAGGTGGACTTACAATTTTGCAGGCCTGATACTCTCCCTTTTCGCAGAGCCCCCCCCCCGCCGTGTCACGACCCGCTCTCTGGTGACATGGCACCCCACCCCAAATGACATCAAGCCCTGCCCCAAATGACACCAAACCTGGTGCCCAATGAGGTCAATGCCCTTCTGACCCTGCCCACCCTTTGCTCACACAATGCATGCCATTAAAATACAAAAAAAAAAGGCGACACGGTGGCGCAGTGGTTAGCACTGCTGCCTCACGCCGCCGAGGATCCGGGTTTGACCCCGGGTCACTGTCCGTGTGGAGTTTGCACATTCTCCCCGTGTCTGCATAGGTCTCGTCCCCACAACCCAAAGATATGCAAGGTTAGGTGGATTTTCCATGCTAAATTGTCCCTTAATTGAAATAAACAAACAAAAAAATACAAAGCCCACTGCTGGTGTGTTGGTGGCTCACTGGCTGCTTGGCTGCTCATGTTGGCTATCCAGCCTCTGCTCTCGTTCTCGCCAGTCAAGTTGCCCAGCCCTCCTCATTCTCAGCCCTGGCCTCTGGTCGAGTTGCCCCATTGCCCCTGAAAACCATGCTGCGCTTGCCTGGCCCTCGCACCTCCCAACTGCTCACATCTCTCACTCGGCTCGGGTCTCAGGGCCTCGAGCCTCGATGACCACGTAGGCTCCTGGTTGGCTAGCTGCTGCTGGCTTGCCCTCTGCTCTCACTGCCCAGTCCAAATAGTGCCCAGCCCTGCCCTCTCAGCTCTGCCTGGCTGACCTCTGGCCCTCTTTTGATGCTCCCGGATTCCCTGAGACATAATGTCGGTGCTTGTCTGGCCTCCTTCACAGTTCCCAACTGCTGCTCTGCTCTCGCTCGTGTGGGCGAGTTTCAACCCCCGACTCTGCTGCTGCTGGCTATCTGGCCTAGTGGCCTCTGTTCTTTTTAGTGAGTTATCCACTCTCTTCAGTCCTGGCCTGGTGGTCAAGTGTACCCTGCTGCTCCCCTCAATAGCCATCGGCCAGCATCTCCTCCTCGTCTCGCTAAAGGCTGTGCAGGCCCGCACCCCGATGTTAGGCCTCAGGCTGCCCGCTGGAACAAATGCCAGAACGTTGGCTGCTTTGCAACTTTATTCAATGAAAGTTCAGAACCACACCAATTCAGGAGATCCGTGAACTGCTCTGGGTCTCCACCATCTCTCAACATCTGGCAAACTGTTTTACTGCTCTAAAGGGGAGTCCACCAATCAGAGTCCGATGTTGTTCTGTATTGTCTGCTGATAGGCTCATTCTTGAGCCTATGCCTGTCAGCAAATTTAGAGCTACCAAGGTTCACCTATCAGTATGCCCCCCCTCCCCACCCCCACATTGGCCAGGGCCCTGCGTTGCACCGCTGTGTGTTTGATTGAAGGTCCACCTGCTAGCCATATAAATACTGTGGTTAAAGGTGAGGAATCCTACAGCAAGTAACTTACCCCCTGACTTCCCAAAGTCTGTCCACAATCTATAAGGCACAAGTCAGGAAAGTAATGGAATACTCTCCACTTGCCTGGATGAGTGCAGCTCTAACAACACTGAAGAAACTCGACACGACCCAGGAGAAAGCACCGCTTGATTGGCACCTCTACCACAAACATTCACTCCCTCCACCACTGACGAACAGTGGCAGCTGTGTGTATCATCTATAAGTTGCACTGTGGGAACTCACCAAGGCCCTTTAGACAGCATCTTCCAACCCCACAACCACGACCATCTAGAAAGACAAGAGCAGCAGACACATGGGAACCCCACCACTGAGAGGTTCCCCTCCAAGTCACACACCAATTACTCCCAATTTGAATTTGAAATAGGTGGGTGATTGTCATTTTTCTACCTCCCTGTTTACATTTAAAAATGTATGCAAGCTGCAGTCTTGAGTCCTGCTTGTTATCCATGCATTCCAATTTCCAATGCCATATCCTAAGTTTATGGAACATAGGAAATAGGACCAAGAGTAGGCCATTTGACCCACCAAACCTGTCATGTATCTGCATGTAAACGCTCATCTTTACTCCAATATTCTCTTCAGTTAATTAATTAATTAAATGTGAAATTACAAAAATATCAGTTCAAAGGCTTTTGAGCGACAGGATTCCAATTGACAAAGGTTATGCGATATGGTAACAGGTGGATGTTTCAGCAATTTGTTCTCAAGTGGCAAATTCTGAATTGTTTGTGGAAATATTTGGTTCTTCCCTCCCAAAAAAATGGATACACATTGAAGAAAACAGATATGTTTAGCAGTGTGGCCTCATTATTATAAGATCTTAGTGCCAAGCAATCAGTATTTTCCAATATTTGACTACTTAGTGACATAGAACATAGAACATAGAACATAGAAAATACAGCACAGAACAGGCCCTTCGGCCCACGATGTTGTGCCGAACCTTTGTCCTAGATTAATCATAGATTATCATTGAATTTACAGTGCAGAAGGAGGCCATTCGGCCCCTTGAGTCTGCACCAGCTCTTGGAAAGAGCACCCTACCCAAACTCAACACCTCCACCCACCACCAAGGGCAATTTGGACATCAAGGGCAATTTATCATTGGCCAATTCACCTAACCCGCACATCTTTGGACTGTGGGAGGAAACCGGAGCACCCGGAGGAAACCCACGCAGACACGGGGAGGACGTGCAGACTCCGCACAGACAATGACCCAAGCTGGAATCGAACTTGGGACCATGGATCTGTGAAGCAATTGTGCTATCCACAATGCTACCGTGCTGCCCTTAAGAACAAATAAATCTACACTATATCATTTTCCCGTAATCCATGTACCTATCCAACAGCTGCTTGAAGGTCCCTAATGTTTCCGACTCAACTACTTCCACAGGCAGTGCATTCCATGCCCCCACTACTCTCTGGGTAAAGAACCTACCTCTGATATCCCTCCTATATCTTCCACCTTTCACCTTAAATTTATGTCCCCTTGTAATGGTGTGTTCCATAAAGAATAAACAGGTATTTTTAACATTGTCTATAAACCAGTGAATAGGAAAAAACCATATGTTCATATGACAGATGAAGTTCAGACAGATGAAGTTCAATGCAGAGAAGTGTGAGGTGATTCATTTTGACAGAAAGAATGTGGCGAGACAGTACAAAACAGAGGGAGAAACTCTAAAGGAGGTGCAGGAACAAAGGGACCTCGGTGTATATGTACATGTCATTGAAGGTGGCAGGGCCTGTTGAGAGAGAAATTAATAAAGTACATGGTATCCTAGGTTTTATTAATAGAGGCATTGAGTACAAGAGTAAGGAGATGATGTTGAACTTGTATAAGATACTAGTTAGGCCTCATCTGGAGCACTGCATCCAGTTCTGGGCACGATACTTGAGGAAGGATGTGATGGCATTGGAAAGAGTCCAGAGGAGATCCGCAAGAATGACAGTAGCAATGAGGATAGATTGGAGACGATGGGTCTGTTGTACTTGAAGTAAAGAAGGCTGAGATCAGACTTGATAGATGTATTCACGATTCTGTAGGGTATAGACAGGGTGATCGAGAGGGCACAGATTCAAAATAATGTGCAAAAGGAGTAAAAGTGATGCAAGGATAAAGTATTTCACCCAGAGGATGGTTGGAGTCAGGAGCAAAATTCCTGAGAGGATGGTTCGATCGAGGTATTCGAATGGGAATTGATTTGCTATCTGAAAAGAACGAATGTGCAAAGTTATGGGGACAAGGCTAGGGAGTGGGACTAGAGAGAATGCTCTTTGAGAGAGTCCATACAGCCTTGATGGGACGAATGGCCTCCTGCACTGACAGGATCTGTGATTCATTGTGTTACAAACAGTTCAGGAGAGCTTGAATGGTTCTCCTCCTTGACCTCTCGTTTGACCACCACTGGTTTTAAAAGAAAATACACTTGCTAACTCGGTGAGTGTTAAATTGTTTACATGCTGTAATAAAAGAACCAATCAGATATGTTTTTGGAAGTTTAATGTAGAAAGAGGTTGATTTTATTATACTTAAATCAATCTGAGTAGAGTCAGAGAAGCATAGAATCCCTACAGTGCAGAAGGAGGCCATTCAGCCCATCGCGTCTACACCAACCCTCTGAGAGAGCACCCTAAATTAATAAAATACCATTCGACATCCGCCAATACACACACTTGAATTTTGCACGTGCACAATCATAGGGACTAGGGGGTGTTCTCCACCCCTTCATTTTGTTTTGATGTTTTGAGTTTCCTTTGAGATTCTGTTTGCTTTGATGCCGTACCCTTTCAAGGAACTGCATTTTAATTTATCCCATAGCTTGTTGATTTAGTTTATTTGGTTAACCAAAAGAAGCACAAACATATTTGAGAATGGGGAAGCATAGGTTGACCAAATTTGAGTCCATAATAAGTAAAAACAAATATACAGTCTGTATGTTGGTGACTCAGTTGGCTTCAGACTTTACTTCAGTGGTCCCAATTCCTCCGAGTTCAAGGTGTATCCGGCTGATTTGGATTTTCTACAGTGAAGACAGATGCCAATCTGATCAATTCATCTCCTATTTCCTTATTTTACATTATAGATTCACCAGACACTGTCTCTAGGAGACCAGCGCTCAGCGAACTTATTCTTCCTTTTTAAATACCTGTAGAAACTCTATTTGTTTTTATATTTCTAGTTAGTTTTCTCTTGTACTCTAATTTCTCCCTCCTTATTATTCTCTATGTAATCTACTGAGCTGCCACTCATCTTGTAGAATTGTATGTATTTTCATTTCAATTTGATACTACCTTTAACTTCTTTAGTTAGCCGCTGATGGTACCTCCTCCTCTTAGACTCTTTCTTTCTCACTGGACTGTTTCTTTTCTGAGTATTCTGAAATATCTCCTCAAAATGCCTGCCACTACATATGGACTGACCTACCCCTAACCTGATGTCCCTGTTCACTTTACCAGCTGTCTTCAAGCTCTCATAATGCATTTTGGAAGGTCTAATTCAGGTAGGGAATATACAGTGAATGGTAGAACCCTCAAGAATATTGACAGTCAGAGAGATCTAGCTGTATAGGTCCACAGGTCACTGAAAGGGCAACACAGGTGGAGAAAATAGTCAAGAAGGCATACGGCATGCATGCCTTCATTGGCCGGGGCATGGAGTATAAAAATTGGCAAGTCATGTTGCAGCTGTATAGAACCTTAGTTAGGCCTTGGAGTATAGTGTTCAATTCTGGTTGCCACACTACCAGAAGGATGTGGAGGCTTTAGAGAGGGTGCAGAAGAGATTTGCTAGGATGTTGCCTGGTATGGAGGGCATTAGCTATGAGGAGAGGTTGAATAAACATGGTTTGTTCTCACTGGAACGACGGAGGTTGAGGGGTGACCTGATAGAGGTCTACAAAATTATCAGGGGCATAGACAGAGTGGATAGTCAGAGGCTTTTTTCCCGGGTAGATGGGTCAATTAAGAGGGGCAAAGTTTAGAGGAGATGGACGAGGCAAGTTTTTTACACAGAGGGTAATGGGTGCCTGGAACTCGCTGCCGGAGGAGATGATGGAAGCAGGGACGATAGTGATGTTTAAGGGGCGTCTTGACAAATACATAAATAGGATGGGAATAGAGGGATACGGACCCCGGAAGTGTGGAAGATTTTAGTTTAGACGGGCAGCATGGTCAGCACAGGTTTGGAGGGCCAAAGGGCCTGTTCCTGTGCTGTGATTTTCTTGGTTCTTTGTTCTTAATTGCCCTTATTTATGTTTAAAACACTAGTCTTTGATCCATTCTTCTCTCCCTTTGCTGGTTTGTGTTAGTGAGGTGACCACTGTGCTCGTTGTAAGTTTGAAACTGATTTGGATCTTGAAATCTGGCAAGAAAAACAACAGAACATCCAGAAGATTATGCACCACTTCATTCTTTTAGAGCTCTTCAAAACAATACATTTGTTGCACTTAATATTTTAAATAGGTGGTAATCCTAAAACTGTTGTATTGCTGATTCTATAGTAACAGCAGCAAAAAAGCTCTTTTCATGAAAACAAATGAAAAGTGAAATCATCTGTTTTATTGAATGGTTTATTTTGCTGAGGTCATTAAACAGTCTTCTATCAAGCTGTTGACTAAGTCCATACCAGTGAAGGATGAGCATCATTTAACACGCTGATGAAAATGATCTTCTATCATGCACGTCGATTAGTAAAATGTACAACAGTGCGGCTGGGGGATGTGGTGACAGATTGCTACACTGAAAATATGAAACTGGGTGAAGGTGTATTGTTTGTCAGAGTTCCAACATCTTTTGCACTGTTCTGTTGATTTCCTAGACAAATTTCAAGATGCAAATCGGTTTCACACTTACAATTTGGGTACACATCCAGCAAAGTTTCAAACAGAATACCCTCCACTTGAACACCAACTTCACTTCCATTTTAATAAAACAACACATTCATGCAATGAATAATACGCAAGCTGTGCATTACAATTGTAAACTAACAGGTCTTCTAATTGATTCAGACTTGTCAAATTGAAGTGAATTAAGCAGGGCTGTTGATCTAGTTTCTCCTAATCGTAGCTCGTTCAGAGAATGAAATTGGTGATTACTTGAAGTTTTTGGATGCTGTGCATCAGTCAGCAAGACACAACGGGCAGAATTTTTCGAATTCCATGGCATCAAGGGTGGTCGTTTTGATGGGAGGTTCCAGTGGATATATGTCATATTTCTTTTTTCGACCAATAAACGTGCAGAGTCTTAGTGATATCCTTAAAGTGGTAGTGTCTTGGTGAAAAATAATTTGACAAACTTCTTTATCACTTGTTTACAAACATGGTGCAATCATGTTGAAATACAGCTTCACAGCATTTGCTTCTGACATCGTTATTCTTAAAACCGTGAGCAATTATTTGGATGTTCTCCTCCTCAACCAAACGTGTTTGCTCCTTTCAAGCGTTTGACATTGTCTATGCAGGGGACCATTGTGATTTTCAATGTTCCAGCCGAGTACATGGAACAAATTAAACAACCTTGGGGGTGAATTTCTGTGGGGCTTCATGTTCCTGTCCAGTGTCATTCTGAAGAGGTCACAAGAGACCAGAATTAAAGAGCCTCTTTTTAACTTCATGGTGTCCTGGGAGCTGGAATTGGTGACGTTGGCACGCAGGGAGCATAGAATCAAGTGCAACCTGACTGTCTGTGCTTTTGAACCCAATCAGTTCAGGAACATTATTATTTCTGGTGTTCTCTGACAATTAGCTTGATCACTTGTGATGACGACCCACATGAGTCGATGTCAACTCCAGTATTTAAAGACCCATTGCAAGCATTAAATTTGATGGATTTTGGAGACATGAGGAGAACACAAGGAAGTGACAGGATGGAGTGCAAATTCAGAATCTACGCCTCAATTTAGGAATACCTCCCTGGATGTGACGCTGGGGACTGTGAGAGCCTGCAGGGGGATACTATTTCCTACTAATTTACGGGATGTGGGCGTCACTGGTTAGGCCAGCATTTATTGCCCATCCCCAGTTGCCCTTCAGAAGGTGGTGATGAGTTACCTTCTTGAACCGCTGTAGTCCTTGAGGTGTAGGTACGCCCACTATGCTGTTCATAGAATTTACAGTGCAGAAGGAGGCCATTCGGCTCATCGAGTCTGCACCGGCTCTTAGAAAGAGCACCCACCGAAGGTCCACACCTCCACCCTATCCCCATAACCCAGTAACCCCACCCAACACTATGGACAATTTATCATGGCCAATCCACCTAACCCGCACACCTTTGGACTGTGGGAGGAAACCGGAGCACCCGGAGGAAATCCACGCACACACGGGGAGGATGTGCAGACTCCGCACAGACAGTGACCCAAGCCGGAATCGAACCTGGGACCCTGGACCTGTGAAGCAATTGTGCTATTCAGTATGCTACCGTGCTGCCCACAGAGCCCGTGCTCTGTTGGGGAGAGAGTTCCATGATGCTGCCCCAGCAATAGTAAAGGAGCGGCGATATATTTCCACATCAAGGTGGCGAGTAACGTGGAGGGGAACGTCCAGATGGTGGGGTTCCCAGGGATCTGTTGCTCTTGTCCTTCTAGATGATAGTGGTCATGGGGTTGGAAGGTGTCTAAAGAACTTTGGTGAGTTACTGCAGTGCATCTTGTAGATGGTACACATGGCTGCCACTGTTCTTCGGTGGTGGAGGAGTTGAATGTTTGTGGAAGGAGGAGCAATCAAGTGGGCTGCTTTGTCCTGGAAAGTGTCAAGCCTCTTGAGTGTTGTTGGAGCTGCACTTATCCAGGCAAGTGGAGACTATTCCATTGCACTCCTGACTTGTGCCCTGTAGATGGTGGACAGGCTTTGGGGGTCAGGGAGTGAGATACTCGCCGTAACATTCCTAGTCTTTGACCTGCTCTGGTAGCCACAGTATTAATGTGGCTGATCCAGTTCAGTTTCTGTGGTGCAATGCCACTTGATTCGATGTCAAATGTGGTTTAATGATCCAAGTGGAGCAGTAGAGGTAAGTACAGTTACATTCACTGACATCCTGATGTGTGTCACCCTAATCCCCATGCTCTGCCTTCTCAAACCTACTCTAACTCATCATTCCTCACACCAACTTACTTTGCACCATCTTTCTCCATCTGTGTGCTTCCTCACATCCCCATTGTCTATCCATCACCCACCCTCATCTTTATGAAATGTATGTCTCTCCCTCACCATCAGACGTAATAAGTGCTTTTCATCTACCCGTTTAACTCTGTCCTTTTCCAACTCAACAAAGAACAAAGAACAAAGATAAGTACAGCACAGGAACAGGCCCTTCGTCCCTCCAAGCCCGTGCCAACCATGCTGCCCGACTAAACTACAATCTTCTACACTTCCTGGGTCCGTATCCCTCTATTCCTATCCTATTCATGTATTTGTCAAGATGTCCCTTAAATGTCCCTATCGTCCCTGCTTCCACCACCTCCTCCGGTAGAGGTTTCCAGGCACCCACTACCCTCTGTGTAAAAAACTTGCCTCATACTTCTACTCTAAACCTTGCCCCTCTCACCTTAAACCGATGCCCCTGTAGCGCACAAAGACTCACGAGAGACGAATAGAGATGAAGTCGATGAGGCTTTATTAAGCGTGACTTGTTCCCCGCAGTTCAGTAACAGACTGGCCTGCGGGGGAGAACTCCTGGTTCTTATACTCCGCCTTCAGGGCGGAGCTAGAGGTCAACAGCCAACCAGGACCCGGGATCTGTCAGCCAATGACATCACGGCTTCACAGTCCCATATGACCCCTAATGCATACTACCACATTCACCCCTTGTTAAAAATTAACCCGGCGGGGTGGTGCTTCGCATGGTGGTAGGGGTTTACAAGGCTGGTCCTGGGAGGAAAAACTTTTGCATGTCATCACAGTATGTATAGGGTTTTTTTTTTTTTGTTTTGAACTAATTACAGTATTCGTAAGAGGGAAAAAGTGAAAAAAATTCTCGTTAAAGTCCACAACATTCTGGTGTTACACCGATGCCACAAGTCGGTCGGGCGGTCTGGTCGTCCTTGTCGATCACCTCAGCCCCGGTGGTGGTGGTGCTTGTTCCAGTGTTGTCGTCTCCGGGAGCTTTATGGTTTCTGCTTCAGCTTCACCTCTGGTCGGACCTGGGAGGAGGACCGATCCTCCCGGGAAGGGGGCGGTCGCGGGGTGCGCCGGTGGCAGGGAGGGGGTGATTGGTGTCGGGGGGGTGTGCGTGTTGCCGGCGGGCGCCAGATCTCGCAGGGAGACCGTGTCCTGTCGGCCGTCGGGGTACTCCACGTAGGCGTACTGCGGGTTCGCGTGGAGGAGGTGAACCCTCTCGACAAACGGGTCCGACTTGTGCGCCCGCACATGTTTCCGGAGCAAGATGGGTCCTGGGGCCGCCAGCCAGGTCGGCAGCGCCGTTCCAGAGGAGGACTTCCTGGGGAAGACAAGGAGGCGCTCATGAGGCGTTTGGTTAGTAGTGGTACACAGTAGCGACCGGATGGAGTGGAGGGCGTCCGGGAGGACCTCCTGCCACCGTGAAACTGGGAGATCCCTGGACCATAGGGCCAGTAGGACGGTCTTCCAGACCGTGCCGTTCTGCCTCTCTACTTGCCCGTTCCCCCGGGGGTTGTAGCTGGTCGTCCTGCTCGAGGCTATACCCTTGCTGAGCAGGAACTGGCGCAGCTCGTCACTCATGAAGGAGGACCCCCTGTCGCTATGGACATATGCGGGGCAACTGAACAGTGTGAATATGGTGTTAAGGGCTTTAATGACTGTGGCCGCTGTCATGTCAGGGCAGGGGATGGCGAAGGGGAAACGGGAGTACTCGTCCACCATGTTCAGGAAGTATGAGTTGCGGTCGGTGGAGGGGAGGGGCCCTTTGAAATCCAGACTGAGGCGTTCAAAGGGACGGGAGGCCTTGATCAGGTGCGCACTATCCGGCCTGAAAAAATGCGGTTTGCACTCTGCGCAGATGTGGCAGTTCCTTGTGACTGTACGGACCTCCTCCACGGAGTAGGGGAGGTTGCGGGACTTTATAAAATGGTAGAACCGAGTGACCCCCGGGTGGCAGAGGTCCTCGTGGAGGGTTTGGAGACGGTTAATTTGTGCGTTGGCACATGTGCCGCGGGATAGGGCATCGGACGGCTCGTTCAGCTTTCCGGGACGGTACAAGATCTCATAGTTGAAGGTGGAGAGCTCGATCCTCCACCTTAAGATCTTGTCATTTTTAATTTTGCCCCGCTGTGCATTATCGAACATGAAAGCTACCGACCGTTGGTCAGTGAGGAGAGTGAATCTCCTGCCGGCCAGGTAATGCCTCCAATGTCGCACAGCTTCCACTATGGCTTGGGCTTCCTTTTCCACTGAGGAGTGGCGGATTTCTGAAGCGTGGAGGGTTCGGGAGAAAAAGGCCACGGGTCTGCCCGCTTGGTTAAGGGTGGCCGCTAGAGCTACATCGGAGGCGTCGCTCTCGACCTGGAAGGGGAGGGACTCGTCGATGGCGCGCATCGTGGCCTTTGCGATATCCGCTTTGATGCGGCTAAAGGCCTGGCAAGCCTCTGTCGACAGAGGGAAGGTCGTGGTCTGTATTAGGGGGCGGGCCTTGTCTGCGTACTGGGGGACCCACTGGGCGTAATATGAAAAGAACCCCAGGCAGCGTTTTAGGGCTTTTGAGCAGTGAGGGAGGGGAAATTCCATGAGGGGGCGCATACGTTCGGGGTCGGGGCCTATTATCCCATTGCGCACTACATATCCCAAGATGGCTAGCCGGTTTGTGCTAAAAACGCACTTGTCCTCGTTGTATGTGAGGTTCAAGGCTTTAGCGGTCTGGAGGAATTTTTGGAGGTTGGCGTCGTGGTCCTGCTGATCGTGGCCGCAGATGGTTACGTTGTCGAGATACGGGAACGTGGCCTGCAACCCGTGTTGATCAACCATTCGGTCCATCTCTCGTTAGAAGACCGAGACCCCGTTTGTGACGCCAAATGGGACCCTTAGGAAGTGGTATAATCGCCCGTCTGCCTCGAAGGCTGTGTACTTGCGGTCACTTGGGCGGATGGGGAGCTGATGGTAGGCGGACTTGAGGTCCACGGTGGAGAAGACCTTATATTGGGCAATCCGATTGACCATGTCGGATATGCTAGCTGTGTGTACCTGTTGATGGTCTGGCTATAGTCTATGACCATCCTTTGTTTCTCCCCTGTCTTTACTACTACCACCTGTGCTCTCCAGGGACTATTGCTGGCCTGGATTATGCCTTCCTTCAGTAGCCGCTGGACTTCGGACCGAATGAATGTCCGGTCCTGGGTGCTGTACCGTCTGCTCCTAGTGGCGACGGGTTTGCAATCCGGGGCGAGGTTTGCAAACAAGGATGGGGGCTCAACCTTGAGGGTTACGAGGCCGCAGATAGTGAGTGGGGGTATTGGGCCGCCGAATTGGAAGGTTAGGCTTTGCAGATTGCACTGGAAGTCTAATCCCAGTAATGTGGGCGCGCAGAGTTGGGGAAGGACGTAGAGCCTGTCGTTTTTAAACTCCCTCCCTTGCACCGTTAGGGTCACTATGCAGAAGCCTTTGATCTGGAGTGGGATCCTGCAGCTAGGGAAATCTTTTGCGCACTGGGACGGATGGTCAAAAAACAGCGTCTTACCGTGTCGGGGTGGATGAAGCTTTCTGTGCTCCCGGAGTCGACCATGCATGGTGTCTCGTGCCCGTTGATCAGCACCGTTGTTGTCGTCGTCTGGAGCGTCCGGGGCCGTGCTTGGTCCAGCGTCATTGAGGCCAGACGTGGTCGTAGTGCTTCAGCGCCTTCCTCGAACCCCGTGGAGCCGTCGATGCTGGGGTCCATTGTTGCCGTCCAAGATGGCAGCGGGGGTGAACAAAATGGCCGCCCCCATGCATCGCACATGGCAGGGGGTCACAAGATGGCGGTGGGGGTGGACAGAATGGCCGCCCCCATGCGTCGCACAAGTCTGGGGGTCCCAAGATGGCGGCGCCCCTCCTCCCCTCGTGGTGGCCGGGACCCAAAATGGCGGCGCCTGCGGGTCGCACATGGGGCGCTGGGGGGGTTGGGGAGCGTTAGAAACGCGCAGGACTCCTTGTTCTCCGGGGACAGCGGTGGCCGGGACCCAAAATGGTTGCGCCTGCGGGTCGTACATGGGGCGCTGGGGGGGTTGGGGAGCGTTAGAAACGCGCAGGACTCCTTGTTCTCCGGGGACAGCGGCGACCTCCCGGGACCGGCACACAGCCGCGAAATGGCCCTTTTTCCCGCAGCTCTTGCAAATCGCTGCGTGGGCCGGGCAGCGCTGCCGGGGGTGTTTCGCCTGGCCGCAGAAATAGCAGCGGGCTCCCCCGGGACGACTTGGCGTCTGAACCGCGCAAGCCTGTGGGATGGGGGGGGGGTTTGTCGCGACGGGGGTCCACGGAGCCCAAGGGGCTGCCGCGCGGTCGGGGCCGTACGCGCGGGCGTTTCGCGCGGCCACATCTAGTGAGGCTGCAAGGGCCCGTGCCTCTGAGAGTCCTAGCGACTCTTTTTCTAAAAGTCTTTGGCGGATTTGGGGAGAGTTCATACCAGCCACAAATGCATCGCGAATTAACATGTCCGTGTGTTCAATCGCGTTTACCGGCGGGCAGCTGCAGGCCCGTCCCAAAATTAGCAGCGCGGCATAGAATTCGTCTAGCGATTCTCCGGGACTTTGCCGTTTCATTGCGAGTTGGTAGTGTGCGTAGATCTGGTTCACTGGGCGAACATAGATGCTTTTTAGTGCTGCGAACGCCGTCTGGAAATCCTCTGCGTCTTCTATGAGAGGGAAAATATCCGGGCTTACCCTCGAGTGCAGGACCTGTAATTTCTGGTCTTCTGTGATCCGGGGGCCGTTCGGAGGTATGCTTCGAAACAAGTCTGCCAGTGTTTGAAAACTGCTGCTGAGTTCACTGCATGGGGGCTGATCCTCAGGCATTCCGGGATGATCCTGAGCTCCATAGTCCTTTAAGCACGCTTAATAAATTGTAGCGCACAAAGACTCACGAGAGACGAATAGAGATTAAGTCGATGAGGCTTTATTAAGCGTGACTTGTTCCCCGCAGTTCAGTAACAGACTGGCCTGTGGGGGAGAACTCCTGGTTCTTATACTCCGCCTTCAGGGCGGAGCTAGAGGTCAACAGCCAACCAGGACCCAGGATCTGTCAGCCAATGACATCACGGCTTCACAGTCCCACATGACCCCTAATGCATACTACCACAGCCCCCTAGTAATTGACCCCTCTACCCCGGAGAAAAGCCTCTGACTATCCATTCTGTCTATGCCCCTCATAATTTTGTAGACCTCTATCAGGTCGCCCCTCAACCTCCTTCGTTCCAGTGAGAACGAACCGAGTTTATTCAACCGCTCCTCATAGCTAATGCCCTCCATACCAGGCAACATTCTGGTAAATCTCTTCTGCACCCTCTCTAAAGCCTCCACATCCTTCTGGTAGTGCAGCAACCAGAATTGAACACTATACTCCAAGTGTGGCCTAACTAAGGTTCGATACAGCTGCAACATGACTTGGCAATTCTTATACTCAATGCCCCGGCCAATGAAGGCAAGCATGCCGTATGCCTTCTTGACTACCTTCTCCACCTGTGTTGCCCCTTTCAGTGACCTGTGGACCTGTACTCCTAGATCTCTCTGACTCTCAATACTCTTGAGCGTTCTACCATTCACTGTATATGCCCTACCTGCATTAGACCTTCCAAAATGCATTACCTCACATTTGTCCGGATTAAACTCCATCTGCCATCTCTCCGCCCAAGTCTCCAAACAATCTAAATCCTGCTGTATCCTCTGACAGTCCTCATCGCTATCCGCAATTCCACCAACCTTTGTGTCGTCTGCAAACTTGCTAATCAGACCAGTTACATTTTCCTCCAAATCATTTATATATACTACAAACAGCAAAGGTCCCAGCACTGAGCCCTGTGGAACACCACTGGTCACAGCCCTCCAATTAGAAAAGCATCCTTCCATTGCTACTCTCTGCCTTCTATGACCTAGCCAGTTCTGTATCCACCTTGCCAGCTCACCCCTGATCCCGTGTGACTTCACCTTTTGTACTAGTCTACCATGAGGGACCTTGTCAAAGGCCTTACTGAAGTCCATATAGACAACATCCACTGCCCTACCTGCATCAATCATCTTTGTGACCTCCTCAAAAAACTCTATCAAGTTAGTGAGACACGACCTCCCCTTCACAAAACCATGCTGCCTCTCACTAATACGTCCATTTGCTTCCAAATGGGAGTAGATCCTGTCTCAAAGAATTCTCTCCAGTAATTTCCCTACCACTGAAGTAAGGCTCACCGGCCTGTAGTTCCCTGGATTATCCTTGCTACCCTTCTTAAACAGAGGAACAACATTGGCTATTCTCCAGTCCTCCGGGACATCACCTGAAGACAGTGAGGATCCAAAGACTTCTGTCAAGGCCTCAGCAATTTCCTCTCCAGCCTCCTTCAGTATCCTGGGGTATATCCCATCAGGCCCTGGGGATTTATCTACCTTAATATTTTTTAAGACACCCAACACCTCGTGTCTTTTTGGATCTCAATGTGACCCAGGCTATCTACACACCCTTCTCCAGACTCAACATCTACCAATTCCTTCTCTTTGGTGAATACTGATGCAAAGTATTCATTTAGTACCTCGCCCATTTCCTCTGGCTCCACACGTAGATTCCCTTGCCTATCCTTCAGTGGGCCAACCCTTTCCCTGGCTACCCTCTTGCTTTTTATGTATGTGTAAAAAGCCTTGGGATTTTCCTTAACCCTATTTGCCAATGACTTTTCATGACCCCTTCTAGCCCTCCTGACTCCTTGCTTAAGTTCCTCCCTACTTTCCTTATATTCCACACAGGCTTCGTCTGTTCCCAGCCTTTTAGCCCTGACAAATGCCTCCTTTTTCTTTTTGACGAGGCCTACAATATCTCTCGTTATCCAAGGTTCCCGAAAATTGCCGTATTTATCCTTCTTCTTCACAGGAACATGCCGGTCCTGAATTCCTTTCAACTGCCACTTGAAAGCCTCCCACATGTCAGATGTTGATTTGCCCTCAAACATCCGCCCCCAATCTATGTTCTTCAGTTCCCACCTAATATTGTTATAATTAGCCTTCCCCCAATTTAGCACATTCATCCGAGGACCACTCTTATCCTTGTCCACCAGCACTTTAAAACTTACTGAATTGTGGTC
The DNA here is from genome assembly GCF_047496885.1 of Scyliorhinus torazame. Lineage (NCBI taxonomy): Eukaryota > Metazoa > Chordata > Chondrichthyes > Carcharhiniformes > Scyliorhinidae > Scyliorhinus > Scyliorhinus torazame. The sequence continues at coordinate 40,718,944 of NC_092714.1, read as the reverse complement.
ACTGTTCCAGAAATGCTCCCCTACTGAAACTTCTACCACCTGGCCGGGCTCATTCCCCAATACCAGGTCCAGTACCGCCCCTTCCCTAGTTGGACTGTCTACATATTGTTTTAAGAAGCCCTCCTGGATGCTCCTTACAAACTCCGCCCCGTCTAAGCCCCTGGCACTAAGTGAGTCCTAGTCAATATTGGGGAAGTTGAAGTCTCCCATCACCACAACCCTGTTGTTTTTACTCTTTTCCAAAATCTGTCTACCTATCTGCTCCTCTATCTCCCGCTGGCTGTTGGGAGGCCTGTAGTAAACCCCCAACATTGTGACTGCACCCTTCTTATTCCTGATCTCTACCCATATAGCCTCACTGCCCTCTGAGGTGTCCTCCCGCAGTACAGCTGTGATATTCTCCCTAACCAGTAGCGCAACTCCGCCACCCCTTTTACATCCCCCTCTATCCCGCCTGAAACATCTAAATTCTGGAACGTTTAGCTGCCAATCCTGCCCTTCCCTCAACCAGGCCTCTGTAATGGCAACAACATCATAGTTCCAAGTACTAATCCAAGCTCTAAGTTCATCTGCCTTACCCGTAATACTTCTTGCATTAAAACATATGCACTTCAGGCCACCAGCCCCGCTGTGTTCAGCAACTTCTCCCTGTCTGCTCTGCCTCAGAGGCCCACTGTCCCTATTCCCTAGTTCTCCCTCAATGCTCTCACCTTCTGACCTATTGCTCCCGTGCCCACCCCCCCGCCATACTAGTTTAAACTCTTCCGTGTGACACTAGCAAACCTCGCGGCCAGGATATTTATGCCTCTCCAGTTTAGATGCAACCCGTCCTTCTTATAGAGGTCACACCTGCCCCGGAAGAGCTCCCAGTGGTCTAGATAACGGAAACCCTCCCTCCTACACTAGCTGTTTAGCCACGTGTTTAGCTGCTCTATCTTCCTATTTCTAGCCTCACTGGCACGTGGCACAGGGAGTAATCCCGAGATTACAACCCTAGAGGTCCTGTCTTTTAACTTTCTGCCTAGCTCCCTGAACTCCTGCTGCAGGACCTCATGCCCCTTCCTGCCTATGTCGTTAGTACCATATGTACAACGACCTCTACCTGTTTGCCCTCGTCAGAGTACAGATCACAAAGCGAACCAGTTCATTGCCAGAGGGAAGAGTGGGTGGGCTATGAGAGTGAGGGTGGAAGAAAACAAGGAAGCGAGAACTACTCCTCTTCTCACTTGTTGCTCCACAACCCCCACCCCTCCCCCGACATTGCCACCCCCCCTCCCCCAAGTCAGTACCCTACATAGTGCTTCATGTAGCAATGACAGTCTTCCCCACACAGGAGTAGGTGGAGAAGGATTCTAAATCCCAGTGGACATTGGCCAACTGTATCTCAGCGGCTAGGGCAGGAATCTGAGCATCCTGCCTGGACGTTAGCTGAAGATCCACAAGGATTGCACCTAAATGCCAGGAAGTGGAAAGCTTTGTAGTTCCACAATGACATGCACAGGGGTTGCAATACAATGTTATAATGTTAAGCTTCCGTTTAATTTAAAACCATGTAAATATTATTTGATTCCACGAGTCCCCTATGTTGCCCATCTTTGGTTGCCCACTGGCAAGTGGCCTTTTCAGTTATAATGCATGGTAAGACAAGAATTGGTGCTGAGCACTCGGGAACTGTGAAAGTCGTGCTTAGTTGGTTCCGATTATTGAAGGAAATGGTGTGCGGATGGAAGTGTTTTTTTTCATATGGCTGTCAAATGGGTGGATTGATTGAATCCAGATGAACCTGTCAATAATAAGAGCATCCTGGCAGCAATGTGGTCACCATTAATGCCGTACCTGCATCACACTCTGTCTCCTTCTCCTTGGAGTGGTCTGAAGAGAATCTATGTCCTGCATCTTGTTCCTCCTGCTGGTCCAAACACATCTGCTGTGCCAGGTAAAGTACACCATGACCATTCCAGAGATCCTAGATGGTGCATGCTTGAGGGCACCTCCAGGTCTGTCCTGTCACCTGAAACACATCTTCAGGTTGTCACTCTCTTGTTCATTGATGCACCAGATTGTCATATGGCTTTCCATTGCATCGTACCCGGGTCACTTTGGTTGAGCTGTTTATTGGTGTTGGCAGTCATGTTTCAATGTGGGTATTCCGTGTCTCCAAGCAGCCAGTCGATAAGTTTCAATGTGTGAAGAGATCAAGGGGGGTGGACTGAGGAAGGGTAAAAGCATAACGGCAGCTGCTTAGAAAACATACACGCATCTCCATAGAAATCTCTTGATTGCACACCGACTGCACATAGATGGAATGGAAACCCTTGCAGTTGATGAATACTCCAGAGTGATCTGGGGGTGCCTTAATTTGCACATGGACCTATAGAACCATAGGAAAGTTACAGCACAAAGCAGCCATTCAGCCCATCTTGTCTATGCCAACCCGAGAGCACCCAGGTACCCTTTCTAATCCCACCTTCCTGCACCCAGTCCATAGCCCTGTGGCTTACAGCACTTAAGGTGCAGGTCCAGGTACTTTTTAAAAAGAGTTTAAGGTCTCTGCCTCCACCATCAATCACGACAATCAACAATTCGGGGCAGCACGGTAGCACAAGTGATTAGCACTGTGGCTTCACAGCGCCAGGGTCCCAGGTTCGATTCCCCGCTGGGTCACTGTCTGTGCGGAGTTTGCACGTTCTCCCCGTGTCCGCGTGGGTTTCCTCCGGGTGCTCCGGTTTCCTCCCACAGTCCAAAGACGTGCAGGTTAGGTGGATTGGCCATGCTAAATTACCCGTAGTGTCCATAAGGGTTGGGAGGGGTTATTGGGTGGAAGTGAGGGATTAATGTGGGTCGGTGCAGACTCGATGGGCCGAATGGCCTCCTTCTGCACTGTATGTTCTATGTATGTAATGGTTTCATGGTCATCATTAGACTTTTAATTTTTTTTATTGGATTCAAATTTCACCATCTGCAGTGGCGGGATTTGAACCTGGATCCCCAGAGCATGACTCTGGGTCTATGGTTTACTAGTCCAGTGAGACTACCACTATGCCACCACCTCCCCTGTATCTAGTGAGGATTGGAAAATCATCCTTAGAACATCTGCAATCTCATCCCTGACCTTATTCAGCAGCCTCAGAAACAATCCATCTGGCCCTGGTGAATGATCAATTTTCACGAATTCCACTCTCAAAGTACTTCCTCTCTCTTTATGATTATCCCTTTCAATATCTTACAGTGTTCTTCCTGGGCTACGATACCTGCATCATCCCTTTCCTTTGTAAAAACAGAGACAAAATATTCATTTAAAAACTTTCCCATGGCCTCTGCATATACACACAAGTTCCCCATTTCATCTCTGATAGGTCCCACATTTTCCTTAACTAACATTTTACCATTAATAGATTGGTAAAACATCTTTGGGTTTTCTTTAACTTTACTTGCAAATCTTTTTTCATGCCCTCTCTTTGGTTTCCTTTTTTGCTTATCCTTGCACTTCCTATACTCGTCTAGACTAACTCAGTGCTTAGTTCTTTGTGCCTATTGTATACTTTTTCTGTTTGATCTTCCTCTGCATTCCTCTAGACAATCAGGCAATCAGGGAGGCCTAAATTTGACTGCACCACTCCTATATTTGGAGGGGACAGGTCCATTTGTCCATTGCCTTTTAGTGCTTCCCACTGGTTTTCCATCGATTTAACCTGTAGCAGCGCTGTCTATCCGTCTCAGTCAAGTCCCTTCTCATTTATCTCTATCCTTTTCCATGGTAACACTAAATCTAACTGAATTGTGATCACTGTCCCCGATAGTGGGCAACTATCACTTCACCCACTTGCCCTTCTTCGTTCCCCAAGACAAGGGGCGCGATTCCAGGGGCTGGCGTGAATCTCGCCCCCGCCGTGTCCCGAATTTTCCACCACCAGAGAATTGGCGGGGGCGGGAATCACGCCGCGCCGGTCGGCGGGCTCCGCCCGGCAATTCTCTGGCCCGCGATGGGCCGAAGTCCCGCCGCTGTCAACCCTCGCCAGCCGGCGTGGATTGAACCACCTACCTTACCGGCAGGGGCAGACGGCGCGGGCGGGCTCCGGGGTCCTGGGGGGTGCCCCCACGGTGGCCTGGCCCGCGATCGGGGCCCACCGATCCGCGGGCGGGCCTGTGCCATGGGGGCACTCTTTTTCTTCCACCTTCGCCACGGTCTCCACTATGGCGGAGGCGGAAGAGACCCCCTCCACTGCGCCAAAGGCCTTTCCCGCCAGCCGGCGGAGCGGAAATCATTTCTGCGCGGGCCTAGCCCCTCAAGGTGAGGGCTTGGCCCTTAAAGGCGCGGAGAATTCCGCACCTTTGGGGCGGCCCGACACCGGAGTGGTTCCCGCCACTCCATTACGCCGGATTTCCCCGCCCCGCCGGGTACGGGAGAATCCCGGCCAAGGTCTAGAATTGCATCTCCTCTTGTTGGGTTTGTCATTAATTGGTTAAAAGCATTTTCCTGGACTCGCTGCATGAATTTTTCTCCCTCAGTTCCCCTTAGATTGTTTGAATCGCAGTCGATATTCGAATAGTTAAAGTCTCCTACTATTATTGCCCTCTTGTTCTTCGAGGGAGAAATTTGCCTACATGTTTGTTCTTCTATCTCCCTTTCACTATTTGGGAGTGTGTCGTATATTCCCAGTAGTGTGACTGATGCACGATCAATGACCACTGAAGCGAGGTTGTAGTCCAACTGAAGGCTTTAATAAGCTAGATGTTTCCCCCAGCAACTCAGGTACAGAAAGAAGGCTGCTGGGGCGGCATGGGCTCTTATACCCCGCCTTGCAGGGCGGAGCTACTATACAGCTTGACCAATAGGAAACATACAATATCTACCAATGGTGTTCCAGCATTACCAGGTACCGTAATACCTCTACACAGACTACCACATTCACCCCCTGCTAAAAAAGAGTCCGGTGGGGGTGGTGGCTTGATATTACAACATGGTAACGTGGTAGAAATTATAGTTATGGAGGTACCGTAATACCTCCGTACAGCATTTTGTAACTATTTACAGATTCACAATTAACTATATACACTTTAAAATGAAGCAATCAGTCGATCGGGGGCCCTGGTCGTCCTCTGTGATCGTCGGAGCTTTGGTGGCGACGCCGGTGGAGGCTCCGGGAACGTGGCCTCGATCTCTGTGGCAGCTTACCCCTTTTATTTGACATGTTTTCTAGACTGGCCTCAAGAAAACTGTACATAACAAGTGGTGAGAATATGCAAATCTGCACACTGTGAAAATGATAAAAGTAATACAGCCCCCTAGACAGCGCTGGTGGGGAAAACGGTTGACCTGGGAAGGGAGCGTCTGCGGGGTGCGTCAGTGGGTGGGGGGGCCTAGACGGGGCCGGCGGTAGGACCGATCCTCCTGTAAGGTGCCCCGGTGGGAGGGAGGGTGGGACTGGTGGCTGGGGTGTGCGTGGGGATCCGGCGGGCGCCAGGTCCCGTAGGGAGACCGTATCTTGTCGGCCGTCGGGGTACGCCACATAGGCGTACTGGGGGTTAGTGTGGAGAAGATGGACAGCCAGGTCGGGAACGAGGTCCCAGAGGAGGTCTTCCTGGGGAAGACAAGGAGACATTCGTGAGGTGTCAGGTTGGTTGTGGTACAAAGCAATGACCGGATGGAGTGGAAGGCATCCGGGAGGACTTCCTGCCAGCGGGAGACTGGGAGATTCCTGGACCGTAGGGCCAGTAGGACGGTCTTCCAGACCGTTCCATTCTCCCTCTCTACCTGCCCGTTACCCCGGGTGTTGTAACTGGTCGTCCTGCTCGAGGCGATGCTCTTGCTGAGCAGGAATTGACGCAGTTCGTCGCTCATAAAGGCGGATCCCCTATCACTGTGTATGTAAGCGGGGAGCCCGAACAGCGTAACGATGCTATGGAGGGCCTTGGTGATGGGTGGTTGCGGTCATGTCGGGGCAGGGGATGGCGAATGGGAACCGGGAGTACTCATCAATCACGTTCAGGAAGTACGTGTTGCGGTCGGTGGAGGGGAGGGGGCCTTTGAAGTCCATACTGAGGCGTTCAAAGGGACGGGAATCATAGAATTTACAGTGCAGAAGGAGGCCATTCAGCCCATCGAGTCTGCACCAGCTCTTGGAAAGAGCACCCTACCCAAGGTCAACACCACCACCCTATCCCCATAACCCAGTAACCCCACCCAACACTAAGACGCCTTTATCAGGTGCGCATTCTCTGGCCGGTAGAAGTGCGGTTTGCACTCCGCGCAGATTTGGCAGTCCCTGGTGGCTGTCCTGACCTCGATGGAGTCGGGCAGGTTGCGGGTCTTGATAAAGTGGAAAAAGCGAGTGACCCCCGGGTAGCAGAGGTCCTCGTGGAGGGCTCGGAGGCGGTCTGAATAAAGATTGTAGACTTCCAGTTAACACAAATACTTTATTCAGTGGGTTTGTTCTGTTTCCAGAGCTTAACTATATATAATACAGTCAAAAGGTATGACCAGTGACGCTAAGGTAAGCTGCCTATGCTGAGCTGTCTCTGTGTGCTGCTGCTCACTAGCCCTGTGCTTCTGAAAGAGGCGGATCCTCCCTTGGGCTGGACCCTTTATAGCCGTCTCTGATGCTGCCCTCTAGTGTTGCTGTGGCTGTTACATCTGTGCTGCAGTCCCTGGTGTATGTGCAGATGTATGTACAGATGGACAGATCACTACATCCCCCTCCCTTTTATTTGACATGTTTTCTAGACTGGCCTCAAGAAAACTGTACATAACAAGTGGTGAGAATATGCAAATCTGCACACTGTGAAAATGATAAAAGTAATACAGAAACAATTAACTGTGTTGTGAGTCCATCGTGAGAAATGTCCATATTTGTCTTGTGCATGTGTTGAAGTATCGTCACAAATCTAGCCGGTCGGGTGCCTTACTGCTTCTGCTGGAGCGTCTTAACAGTGGTGGTAGGGATGATGGTTTGATGTCATCAAGAGTACTGTCTGGCGTTGTGTGGCGAGGAACGTCCTGTGGGCAAATGGACTCGGTCAAGTCCAGTGTGGGAAACACTGGCGTTATAGGTCGAATCTCTAATAGATCCCGGCGGTTACGGCAAAAAAGTACTCCCACAGACAATTTGACAATGTAGGACCGCGGTGCCTCCTGCCTGATCACCGTGGCTGACTCAGACCATCCGCCTTCTGGGTCCCTGATTCTGATGGTGTCACCTATTGTCAGGGGCTTGAGTGGGATCGCATGTTGATCGTAGTATAGTTTTTGTTTGGAGCATAGTGCCCGTTATCGAGAACCGGTGCATTGCCGGGGTCTCGGAATTGCTTTGCCGGTAGGGTAGTCCGGATGTCTCTGCCGAACAGCATTTGCGCTGACGGCAGTCCTGCGCTCAATGGGGTTGCTCGGTACGATAACCGAGCTAGGTTGATGTTAGAACGTGACTCGGCTGCCTTGCTGATGAGTCGTTTAATGATGTGGACACCTTTTTCCTCTGTTCCATTTGATTACGGGTAGGGATTCTGTGTGGCACCATTGTCTGACCTCGACTTTTTCCTGTGTTTGTGCTATTGATTCTGTATGTCATCGTTCGCGAAAGCTGTTTTGCTAATTTATTCTGGAGCAGATGTGAATTCATGAGATTCTTTGTCATGCCATGGCATGTTTGCAGTCTTGTCATTGTTTCGCAGTGTGCTGTGGCATTGTCCTTCACGTACAGAGTTGTACCATGTTGTACAGGTCGTTGTTTCATTGTTGTTGTTTCTGTCATTCCTGCCTTGGTTGTTTTCGTTGGCGTTCTTGTTGTTTTTGTTGCGCTTGTTGATTCTGTTTTCGTTGTTTTGCTTTTATTCTTGTTCTTTTTCTTGTTGTGCTTGTTGTCTCTGGGATGCTTCTTGTTGCTTTTGTCGTTCTTGTTGCGCTGCAAGTTATTTTTGTTGTTGCTGTTGTCCTTGTTCTGCTGTGCTTCTTGCGGTTTTTATTGTTCTTGTTGCGCTCAATGAGTGTGCCATGTGGATGATTTGAGTCATTGTCACAGTTATTGGTGTCAGTGTCCTTTGTGGTATCTGCTGCATTGAGCATGTCTTCTTGAGAATTGTGAGAATGATCTGATGTTGCATTGATGTTGGTGACATCAGTCATTTGTGGTGGATTCGATTCCTTTTCTTTGCTTACTTGGTACTCCTCTTCTAGAGTCATTTCTGGTTCACTTGAATCAGCATTGATTTCTAGGTGCTCCTCTTTTGGAGTCATTTCAGGCTCATTTGAATCATCTGTGATATCCTTGTGCTCCTCTTCTGGAGTCAAAATCTTCAAGATTTCTATTGACGTGGTCTCTCTGGACTCTTGGGTGGCCGTCCTCTGATTATTGAGTGCTTCTGTGCAGACGAGCTGAGATATATCAGTCTCGCTGTGATCCTGCACATCCTGTATGGGAATTGTGATTTCTTCGTCACTTGTCTCACATACAGTGGGTAGACATTCAGTGTCTTCTTCTGGTGGCTCAAATAAGCTTGATAGATCTTCATGGTCTTGTACATGCATGGCGTTCGCTATGGAGTGTTTGCTTGCTTCCATTTTTGAGTCTGTCACCAAGCTGTCTGTGGAGGCTTGCATCACTCTCTTTATGGAGGCTTGTGTTGCTCTCTTTGTGGAGTCCTTCATCGCTCTCTCTGTGGAGTTTGTCATCGCTCTCTCTCTGGAGTTTGTCATCGCTCTCTTTGTGGAGTCGTGCAGTGTTCGCGCTGTAGAGTCGATCTGTGCTCTCTCAGTGGAGTCGTTCTGTGCTCTCTGTGTGGCATCGTCTTTGCCTTGGGTATTGCTGTCATCCAATGTATCGAGATCTGCCATGGCACCGTGGTATTGGATTCATTTACCATGAGAAGAGTCGTATTGAGCTTTGCAACCGTGTTGCTGATGCTGTGATCTGCATATCCGAATAACTCAGCTATGTCTGAGTAGTATTGAGTGTATTGTTCGATAGACAAATCATCGCTTTTTGTTTCGGAGTTGTGATCGTTCTCTTCATGTTCAATGAACAAATCATCTTCTTGTGTGGAGGCTGGGACCCTTCGTGGTGCGTGGACCACTCTCTGTTTCTTGGCGTCAGGCCGCAGCATAATCCTGCACTCACAAGTCGGGATGTCATATATGCTGGGCTGAAGATTCCCCAATCCGAAGAACTCATCGTCGGGGTCTTCACGGTACAACACCTCTAGTTGCGGTTCAGATTTGGTAGTGGGGTAGCCATCACCCAAGATGAAATCTTCGTCTGAGTCATAGTCTACAAGGACCACATCATCTTCTAGGGCGGTGCTAACTGCTTGTTCCAGGGTATTGTGACAGTTATTTTCAACTGCTGATGTAAGTTTGGGCATTGTTCTGTCTTTTGAGGCAAGAAAATTGGGTTTTGCAGCTTTAAATTTCTTTTTGTTCATTTTCGTGCATTTCACTTTTAAGTGGGTGTGGCCCTGGTCCTCTGACGTCATGACGCTCGTGACATCATGCGTAGGACTCGATTGCCCATGCGCACACCGAGTTTCCTGTACTGTGCGCTCTTTTCGCAACTGAGCATGTGCGGCTCCTTTCCCAAGATGGCTGCCGCTCAGAACCTCCGTCTTCCTCCGATTCAACCCTGCCTCCGTCTCGTGGTGAGTGTTCGTGCCATTTTTACCTATTTTCTTTTCTAACTGATGATTCTGTGTTTGTAGAGACTCAAAGTACTGATTTTGTTTTTGTTCATAAGCAAGGCATTTTTGTTTAGCGATTTCTAGAGTTAGATACTTATTTTGTGAAAGTTCTTCCCTCAAATTTTTAACAGATAGTCCTGAAATTAATTGATGCATTAGCACAGTGTCTCTGAAATCAGCATAATCACACCCTTGTGGTATTAACTTGAGATTTGTAATAAAATCAGAGATGGGCCCTCCGTTTCTCTAACAAGAGTTAAATCTTTCCAGCATCTCACCAGCCTGACTGTTACAGCGTTCATCAAATTTTTTGAGTTTAAAGTCTACTTTGGTGTTGTCCTCACCTTCTAAGTAATTAAAGCAATTATAGATTTCTCTAGCTTTATGCCCTCCCGTTGAGAGTAGTAGGGCTATTTTTGTTGCGTCAGAGGCAGTGCTTAAATCATTAGCTGTGAAAAATATTTGGAACAGCTGTTCAAACATTTTCCAGTTATAACTTAAATTACCGGTTGTTTCCAGCTGCCATGGAGTTCCAACAAGTTCCATCGAATCAGTTAGTCGTCGAGGATCCACTTGCTGCGAAGTCTTCCACATTCAAATATCTGGTTTTGGTTTTTCTTCTCTTGCTGGTGTCTAGCTAGCTTTCTGAAATCACTCCGGGTACCATATGTTATTCTCTAAGTCTGAATAAAGATTGTAGACTTCCAGTTAACACAAATACTTTATTCAGTGGGTTTGTTCTGTTTCTAGAGCCTAACTAGATATAATACAGTCAAGAGGTATGACCAGTGAAGCTAAGGTAAACTGCCTATGCTGAGCTGTCCCGGTCTGCTGCTGCTCACTAGCCCTGTGCTTCTGAAAGAGGCGGATCCTTCCTTGGGCTGGACCCTTTATACCTGTCTCAGATGCTGCCCTCTAATGATGCTGTGGCTGTTACATCTGTCTGTAGTCCCTGGTGTATGTGCAGATGTATGTACAGATGTACAATCACTACAGCCATCACCCCGTCCAATTTCTGAAGCAATATATCTATTTGTAAGGGGGATGACCACAGGGGACTCCTGTACTCCCTTTCTGAGTCTTTTACTGTTCCTGATGGACACCCATTCCCTTTCTGTCTGTGCAATCCTCACCTGCGGTGTGACCACCTCATTAAACATGCTGCCCCCAACTTCCTCAACATGCTCCACAATGAGTCTACCCTCTGCTCCAACTCCAGACTCCAGTTAGCTAGAAGCTCCATTTGGACATGCCTGCACATACAGATAGATGTAGAAATAAAGGGTTGTTGTAGTGGGAGACTTTAATTTTCCTCATATTGACTGGAAATCCATTAGGGCTAGGGATCTGGATGGTGTGAATTTGTTACGTGTGTGCAAGAAGGTTTTTTGGAACAGTATGTGGATAGTCCGACTAGAGAGGGGGCTGTATTGGACCTAGTACTAGGGAACGAGCCTGGCCAGGTCATCAAAGTTGCAGTGGGGGAACATGTGGCGAACTGTGACCTCAATTCCGTAAGCTTTTGGATACTCATGGAAAAGGACGAGTGTTGGCCTAAGGTTTCGGTGCTAAATTGGGAGAAGGCTACAACCAGATTAGGCAGGATTTGGAAGCTGTTGTTGCGAAGAGGCTGTTTGAGGGTAAATCCACATTTGGCATGTGGGAGTCTTTTAAGGAGCAGTTGTTGGGAGTGCAGGATAGGGAGTGCCGGTAAAAAGGAAGGACAGGAAAGGCAGGATTCAGGAACCGTGGATGACCAGGGAAATTGCGAGTCTAGTCAAAAAGAAAAAGGATGCATACGTGTAGTCTAGGCAACTAAAAACAGATGAAGCACTTGAGGAGGTTAGGAGGGCAAAGAGGGGTCACGGAATGTCCTTGGCAGACAGGATTAAGGAGAATCCCAAGGCATTTTATACGTATATAATAGGAACAAGAGGGTAGCTAGAGAAAGAGTTGGTCCACTCAAGGACAAAGGAGGGAAATTATGTGTAGAATCAAAGGAAGTAGGTGAGGTCCTTAATGAGTATTTTGCATCGGTATTCACAAAGGAGAGGGACACGTTGATTGGTGGTGTCTCAGAGGGATGTGTAAATACTTTAGAACAGGTCGTTATTACGAAGGAGGAAGTGTTAGGTGTGTTAAAAAGCATTTAAGGTAGGCAAATACCCAGCCGGCACGCAGCTTTACCTGCGGATATGGCTGGAGAATTGTCGGGTCCGTTGCGGATAGTGATAAAGATTGTCAGAGAATACAGCAGGATATAGATGGGCTGCAAAATTGGGCAGAGAAATGGCAGATGGAATTTAACCCGGACAAATGCGAGGTGATGCATTTTGGTAGATCCAATTCAGGTGGGAGCTATAAAATAAATGGCAGAACCATCAGGAACATAGACACACAGGGGGGAGATCTGGGCGTGCAGATCCACAGATCCTTAAAAGTAGCAGCACAGGTGGAAATGGTGTTAGAGAAAGCATATGGCATGCTTTCCTTCATAGGATGGGGTATATAGTATAAAAGCTTGAAAATTATGTTGCAGTTATATAGAACGTTGGTTAGGCCACATTTGAAATACTGTGTCCAATTCTGGTCACCACACTACCAGAAGGATGTGGAGGCTTTGGAGAGAATACAGAAATGGTTTACCAGGATGTTGCCTGGTCTGGAGAGTATTAGCTATGAGGAGAGATTAAATAAACTGGGATTGTTCTCCCACATCACTATCTGAGCCAGCGTTTGTTGACTGCTCTTCCTCTAGTTGAGGACCAGATCCTCTTCAATCCCCTCCTCGGTAATGGTGACTAAGCCAAGTTTTCCCAGTGACTCCTCACCAATGGTGTTTGTTGAGCATAGTCAGTGAAGTTCCACAATAGACTTTTTAGTCAACTATGGCGTGTGACTTTTGTTAGCAGGACCAGCATTTATTGTCCACCCCGCTTGCTTTTGTGAATATGATGATGAATCGCCTTTTCAAGTGGCTGGAGTCCATGTGGTGATAGTTATAGTGACAATGCTGTTATGTAGGGAGTACAAGGAGTTTGACCCAGTGACAATGAAGGCTCACCCTAACGGTTCCGAGTGAGAATAGTGTCTTACTTGAAGGGGAACCTGCAGCTGGTGGTGCTCCCATGCGCCTGTTGCCCTTTTCCTTCTAAGTGATAGACATCATGGATTTGAAAGGTAATGTCTAAAGAGCCTTTTTGACTTGCTGCAGTACATCTTGCAGAGGTTACATACTGCTGCCACTGTGCTCCAGTGTTGACGAGAGTGAATTCTTGAGGTGGTGGATGGAATGTCAATCAAACAGACTGCTTTGTTTTGAATGGCATTGAGCTTCTTGATCGACCCGATCGACCCCCCTCATCCCACCCGACCTATCCCCAACCCAATCCTGTCCTCCAACCTATGAGCCCGACCCGTCCCCCACCAAACGTCAGTCCTCCCACCACCACCCTGCCCCCCGACCTCCTGTACCACCACTCCCCACCAATCTGACCTTCCCACCTCTGAACTCTAACTTCGTCCACCCCATCCCCCAACCTCTCAGGACGTTGATTGTGAGGAATTCAGTGATGGCAATTGTGGTGATGTGCATCACTGTAAATACATGTAAGCTAGACAGACACTAGAGGGAGCACCAGAAACATCACACACACACACTCAACCAATAGATAAGTTACATGGGAGGCGACCAATGGACATTCACGATACACAAGGAGGTGACACGACCACAGGGGGGCATTACACCAACCCATACATAAAGGACACCACACACATGATCAGCCCCCTTCGGCCAGTGGAGACAGTCAGTGAGGAGAGGCACAGGGTTGATTCAGTATTACACCCACCACGTGGAAGACAGCAGCTGGTTAGTCAGTTTAGGTAGCTACAATAGGATTAGCAGTAGTGTCGAACTCAAGTTCTAAAAGTGTACATAGTGTAAATAAATGAGTTGAAGTTATTTACACGTCTCGACCTTCCTTGACAAATGCAACACAAGGAAGCCGCTTATGTTACAAAGGAAACATAACAAAACAGCAATGACATTGATTATCTAGAGAAGATGATTAGACTCTGTCTTGTTAATCATTACTTGGTATTTGTATTGTGCAAATTTGCTACTTACCAGTCCAAACCTGAACATTGTCCAGATCTTGCTACATATGCACTACTTCATTATGTGAGGAGTTATGAAGGAGACTGAAAACTGCAATCATTAGAAAATATCCTCTCTTCTGACATGACAGAGGGAAGGCCAGTGATGGAGCAGCTGAAGAACCTTGGGGTTAGGGCACTGTCCTGATGAATTCCTGCAGAGTTGTCCTAGGGATGAAGTGATTGGCTGCCAACAATGAGAACCATCGCCATTTGTGTTAGATATGACTCCACCCAGAGGAGATTTTTCCTGTTTTCCCCTAATTCCCATTGACTTCAGTTTTACTGAGGCTCCCTGATGCTACATTCAGTGAAATACTCACTTAGAGCGCTGAAATTCAGCTCTCTTGTCCAAATTTGGTTCAAGACTATATTAAGGTCTGGAGCTAATTGGTTTTGGCTGAACTCAACTGAGCATGGTGAGCATGTTACTGGTGAGTAGATGAAGCTTGTTAGCATTGTCAGTGACACTTCCTATTACTTTGGTAATGATTGAGAGTAGAAAAATTGGGATTTGTCTGACTTATTGTGGGCAGGACATATCAGAATCGTAGAATTTACAGTGCAGAAGGAGGTCATTCGGCCCATCGAGTCTGTACCAGCTCTTGGAAAGAGCACCCTACTTAAGCCCACGCCTCCACCCTATCCCCGTAACCCAGTAACGCCACTTAACCTTTTTGGACACTAACGGGCAATTTATCATGGCCAATCCACCTAACCTGCACATCTTTGGACTGCAAGAGGAAATCGGAGCACCCGGAGGAAACCCACGCAGTCACGGGGAGAACGTGCAGACTCTGCACAGACAGTGACCCAAGCCGGGAATCAAATATCTGCCACCACCTGATGCCTGACCTTGAATCTCCTGAGGTACCTGGTGTTGCAACATATCGAGAAAGCTCATCCGGCTTGGCTGATATGGCTTCTCTCAAGCTGTCGCTCTCTACTTCCTTGGAGCAGTAGGTGTGTAAGGAGCAAGATGCTGTTAGTCCTGCTGGTGCTCTCCCTGCTGCGACTGGTGCTGTTGGTCATCTCAGCCCTCATCTGCGGTCCAAAGTAAAACAGTGCGAGTGGAAACCATGCTGATCTGAGAGACCGCAGCTTCAAATTGGAGGTCAGGGATGGAATTCTCCAGCCGTTGGCATTCTCTTTCCCCGCTGGCAGTGCACCCACGCACGGGGGTTTCCAGCGATGTGGGGTGGCTTCAATGGGAAATCCCATTGACAAGCGACGGGAAGTGAGAATCCCGCCGCCAGCGAACAGCGCGCCACCCAGAAACACGTGGCTGGGAGAACGGAGAATCCCGCCACAGATGTGCAAAGCTCTAACGTTGTGACAGCTTAAGTACTGTGAAAAGAAAATTCAGTAAGGCAAGAAATCAGTTATGAGGCTTCAGAACTAATTGGTGTCTGTCGCTGTCACATCCTTAATTGTCACTGTGTTCTCACCTTGCTGTCACTGGTGAGTGCCAAGATACATGGGAATCCCCTGCACCCACCGTTAAATCCCAAACGCCATTGTCAAATCATTCTAGCTGATTGATTGAGATACTAAAACTGACTGCCTAGCATTCCCAAAGGGGAATGCTGCAACGCACCCCAGTGCGTTCAAGTTACATGGAAAGGTCAGGGATTTGAGCCGTTTCCAATATGCTCTAAATTTTCACACGTTTAACCCCTTCCTGCACCCAAACTCTCATGCCCCCACAAGTTAAAATTCATCCCAAAGGAACAGGAGGTTCAAAGACAGGATACATTATTTTTGAAACGGTTACAGAGATCGGTGGTGTGGGGCGGTGGGGGTGGGGGGGATGCGGGCAATGGGTGAAGTTATGAACGGTTTCGCCATAGCGTTGATAATTGTAAATGAAGATGTTGGGGGACCAGTGAGGGATGCAAACTTAGTCAGAGATTGGATACGGGCAGCAGAATGGAGGCATGAGCTGAGGTTTCTGGAGTATAAGGATAGGAAGCTGGCCAGAAAAGTATCAGAGTAATTGAAACTTAAACAGAAAATACTGGACAATCTCAGCAGGTCTGACAGCATCTGTGGAAAGAAAAAGGCGCGAACGTTTCGAGTCTGGATGACTCTTTGTCAAAGCGTTTCGAGTCTGGTTGACTCGAAGCATTAGCTCCCTTTTCTCTCCACAAATGCTGTTAGACCTGCTGACATTGTCCAGTATTTTCTGTTTTTGTTTCAGATTCCAGCATCCGCAGTAATCTTGGAGTAATTGAATCTGGATGAGACAAAGGCATGGATGAACAATTCAGCAGTAAATAAGCTGAGTTAAATCAGACATCAGTAGCAGTTTATTACATTTTTAAAAGATCACAACGTTGCCTTGTAAAGTGAGGCTATATTTAGAAACATAATTAAGTTGCAGACTGATTATTTTTCATAACTGATATATGTTTGCATAGAAAACCTGCTGTTTCTGTGCAAACTATATAATGTTCATTTGTTTATTTTAGGTAACATAAACCAGTTCCACATTTGAAATTATGCCTTGTTTTATTGGAATGTTCTTCAGCCTGTACATGGCAGTGCATGCAGAGTCTCAGTAGCTGTTGTATGGAGCTGATATATTAATTGCAATCTTTCGGAGTTGCCTAGATCCAGGACTAGTCCCTGTGCATTAGAAAATTACACATGTCACTCCACTTTTTAAGAAGGGTGAAAGGGGGAAACCAGGGAATTGCAGACCAGTTAGCCTGTGGTGGGGAAATAGCTGGAATTTTCAGGGATAGGATAGCTGAACACCTCAAAACATTTTGGTCGATCAGGGAGAGCCAGAATGGATTCGTGAAGGGAAAGTCATAGAACATACAGTGCAGAAGGAGGCCATTCGGCCCATCGAGTCTGCACCGACCCACTTAAGCCCTCACTTCCACCCTTTCCCCGTAACCCAATAACTCCTCCTAACCTTTTTGGTCACTAAGGACAAATTATCATGGCCAATGCACCTAACCTGTACGTCTTTGGACTGTGGGAGGAAACCGGAGCACCCGGAGGAAACCCACGCAGACACGGGGAGAACGTGCAGACTCTGCATAGACAGTGACCCAGCGGGGAATTGAACCTGGGACCTTGGCGCTGTGAAGCCACAGTGCTATCCACTTGTGCTACCATGCTGCCCAGACAAATTTGTCATGCCTGACAAATCTCATTGAATATTTTGAAGAGGTGAGTAAGATTGTGGACAGGACAGGGGCATGTCTATGGATGTTCTTTATATGGACTTCCAGAAGGCATTTGATGAAGTCCCATATAAAAGAACTGTTAACTAAAATGGAAGCCCACGGAGTTGACATGGTTAGGAAATTGGTTGAATGGCAGGTGACAGAGAGTGCGGATAATGGGTAAGTACTCTAATTGGCAGGATGTGACTAGGGGTGTACAACAGGGATTTGTGTTGGGGTCTGAATTATTCACATTATTCATGAATGACTTGGATGATGGCACAGAAAGTCATATATCCAAATTTGCTGATAATACAAAGTTAGGACAGTCGAGATGATAGCATAAGATTGCAAGGATATTTGCCAGACTAGGTGAATGAGCAAAAGTGTGGCAGTTGGAATTCAATGTAGCAAGTGAGAGGTTATCCATTTTGGACCAAAGATGGATAGAGCAGGGAGCTTTCAAAATGGGAAGAGGTTTAGTACAGTGGATGTCCAAAGAGAATGGGGGATTCAGGTTCATAGTTCTTTAAAATGCTACGAACAAGTGCAGAAAATAATCAAAAAGGCTAATGGAATGCTAGCATTTATATTTCGAGGATTGGAGTATAACGTTATGCTGCAGCTATACAAAACCCTGGTTAGACTCCACCTGGGGTATTGTGAGCAGTTCTGGGCACCACCTTAGGAAGGATATTTTGACTCTTGGAGGGAGTGCAACATAGGTTTACAAATATGATACCTGGACTGCAGGGGTTGAGTTATGAGGAGAGATTACACAAATTAGGCCTGTTTCTGCTAGAATGCAGAAGGTTAAGGGGTGATCAGATCGAAGTCTTCAAGATGTGAACAGGAAAACACTGGGTAGATAAAGATAACCCATTTAACTGGTTGGAGATTCTAAAACTAGGGGACATAGTCTAAACATCAGGGCGAGACCATTCAGGCGAGATGTTAGGAAGCATTACTTCATGCAAAGGGCGGTAGAGTTTTGGAATTCTCTCCCACAAACAGCGGTTGAAAATAGAACAGTTGTTAACTTGAAATATGAGCTAGATAGATTTTTGTGCAGCAAAGATATGAAGGAACATGGGCCAAAGGCAGGTATATAGAGTTAGGCCACAGATCAGCCATGATCTTATTGAATGGCGGGTCAGATTCAAAGGGTTGAATGGCCTACTCCTGTTCCCATGTTATAATCTCTAGGTAACGCTAATGTTTAACCAGGTTTTCAGCATTAAAAATGTCACTCTGGTTAATAAGGAATATAAGGATCACTTATATTGACCAGTAATGTAGAACCTGAAGAAACAAC
The DNA here is from genome assembly GCF_047496885.1 of Scyliorhinus torazame. Classification (NCBI taxonomy): domain Eukaryota; kingdom Metazoa; phylum Chordata; class Chondrichthyes; order Carcharhiniformes; family Scyliorhinidae; genus Scyliorhinus; species Scyliorhinus torazame. Next base: position 40,700,629 of record NC_092714.1, on the reverse strand, counting down.
TGATTTTAAAAGTTCCAATGGGCCTAAAATATACCAATAGAAGACAATCTGTGCTACTGTTTGGTTTGCAAATTATTGTGTGGTTACATTAAGGAACAAAGGCTGTAATTACTGTTTTTTAATATAACTGAAGCTTCTTTTCACGTTCTTTTCCAGTTTCCAACTTGTTGCTACAGGAAGTTGATCCAGGTTTCTCTGGTTTCACACCCTCATGGGTTTATAATGAAAATGGTAGGTCTACCACCTATTGCCAATTCTATAACAGCCCAATCGTTTATGGTGCTGGGATTTGGAACATTTACTGTGATTCTTCAATACATTATTTGGAAATTGTTAACCAAGAAGTGAAAGGTAGGTGCGCGCACAAGCCATTTCGATACATGGGGTGGAATTTATTCCAGCCTGTCGCAGAGGGATGCGTGGTGGCTGGGCTAATCATGGGAGAGGCCATGTGTCAGTTTACCAAGAGTCCCGGAATTTAGTGGTGATTCAGGGATTAAATGGGAGTCACATGGTTCTTCCATAACTCTGGAAGGCCACACTGCGGCCCATCAATGTTGTTGTCAGGCACCTAGTGCCCGATCGAGGGACCCAGCATCGGGAAGAGGAGGTGGGAGGGGAGTACTAAAAGCCAAGCTTGTCTCTGACCTCCCCCACCACCCGGTGACCACCATCCTACCCTCACTCACTTGTGTTCACGGATTCAGTGACGATCCCTGAAGTGCTTGGAGCATGAACAGCAGTATGCCCTGTGGGTGCTGAGAGTAATGGAGAACTGCCAGCCTCTAACTTGCAGTTTTTAGTGGGTGGGATTCCCGTCCTTGGTTTCCTAAATCCCAGGAAGTGCTGAGGGCTGTAGAGTCAGGCCCCACCCGTGGATGTGAAGCAGGGTTACTACCAGTTCGGCAACAGATGAGCAGAATCCCCAGCACCAGCAAAATATTCAGCGCATCAGGGTGGAAGCACTACTATGCTTATTGACCAGGAATGGCACGTCAGTCACCTGTTTGATATATCTACAGGGGTCATTTGGCTGGACGGCTGGTTCATGATGTGGAGCGACGTCACCAGCACAGATTCAATTCCCCTACTGGCTGAGGTTATTTATGAAGGCCCAGCATTCTCAACCTTGTCCTTCACCTGAGATGTGCTCACCCTCAGGTTAAATAACCACCAGTCAGCTCTCAAAGGGGAGAGCAGCCTATGGGCCTCTAGAACTGTGGCAACATTCTACCTGTTTACAGCACATTAGCTTATAGTGTGGATATACTCTGAGGAGCACAGAAAAATGCGTGCAGTTTTGGCTGCAGGTGTCCTTGTCGATGTTCTGGAACAGCTCCTGTTGAATCTGTGAATGAAGTTCTCCTCTGAGATAAAACAGAGCGTGCTGTAAAAGCTCGGCAGGTTTGGCAGCATCTATGGAGAGAGAAACTGAGTTAATGTTTTGAGTCTAATGTGACTGCCTCTGACATTGCCTGGTTGCTGTGCCTTAACCTGGAGGCATAGCGCATATACCCATGCAAAAGTCGATCTCTGGTAAAAGTAGACCCTGCCTTAAAAGTTCATAATTTTTCACATTCTTTATGTAAAGGTCGACTAAGTTTTTCAATGCAGCTTTAAACCGGGCAGGCCAATACTACAGGTACCAACTCTATAGATTGCTTCATGTGAGCTAGAGATAGTTTTTTTTATCGTGAGGAACTAAAGTCTAAAACTGAAGAAACTGCTCATTCCCCTGCATTCACTCTTATTCTTCAATGCGCTCTTGTAGTAAATGTTGTCATGGTTCTTCCACCGGCACACTCACTCATTAGTGGGTGTAAATTTGATCACTATTTCCATGGAGAGCCTTTGGCCATCATCCCTGCTCAAGAAATTGAGCTTTTCTACTGGCTGGGCACCCAGAGCTAGCTAAGCAGGGCTTCATCGATGGGTTAGTTCTTTCCCGCGTCCCTGTACTTGTACCCCAGGTTCTCTCCACAACCCCCCCCCATCATGCAGCCATTCCCCTGTACCCTCCTCTTCTTGATGATTCCGGAGACGGAGGAAGTGGTGAACTCCTACTCCCAGGCAATCTCCTTCTGTTTGAAGGAGGGGTTTGTTTAGCTTCAACATGATGTGAACTTTCTAAGCCAGTTTGATGACGGCCCTTTCGACTTTGGGAGTCTCAGCTCCTGTTTTTCAACATGCCTGACTGGCAATCCCGTTGTATACTGGATATTTGGTTGCTATGCGAGCACAGAGTCAGGAAGCATATGCAGTATGGAAGCTAACAGGCTCCAATGTCTCTGTTCTTTGAATTTCACTCAAGATGTTGTTTAGGTCTTTGTTTCATGCTGCGTGGGCACAAAGAACCTCTCAAAAATGTTATTTGTATAAAAGTCAACCCTTAAAATTTTGCCGAAAATATATGTCGTAAAAATGTGACTTTTGCATCGCTGTATGCAATAACTGCTCAGGTAGTAGCAGATCTGATGCAATCGGGTTTCTCTGCCATGCCTTGGACTTTTTTGCCCCTGTCAATTACTCCAGTGAGAGGAAGGCACTGAATTTGATCCATATACCTTTAAATAGAGTGGCAGGAGAATGAAAGATTTACCCTAACTTTAAGAGATGGCTTTCCATTATGTGAGAATCTGATGGACCTCTAATGGGCTGGGTGGGAATTCCGCATGAAATTGAGGGCTGTATCCCAATACCGTTATTGTCCTGGCTTTTCTTACTTTCCCTTTTAAAAAAAAATATTTTAATTTAATTTTACATATGTACACTGTACAGTAGGTGAGTAAGCTGGTTCTTATGTACAATTTACATCTTCCCCTTTCATCGGCCCTCCCCTCACTCTCCCTTGCTCCCCCTTCTCCCCCCCCCCCCCCCCCATCCCCATCACCCTTATTATTATTCAGGCTCCATCTTGAGCCCTTCCGTCATAGATAAGAACATAAGAACATAAGAACTAGGAGCAGGAGTAGGCCATCTGGCCCCTCGAGCCTGCTCCACCATTCAATGAGATCATGGCTGATCGTTTGTGGACTCAGCTCCACTTTCCGGCCCGAACACCATAACCCTTAATCCCTTTATTCTTCAAAAAACTATCTATCGTTATCTTAAAAACATTTAATCAAGGAGCCTCTGCTGCTTCACTGGGCAAGGAATTCCATAGATTCACAACCCTTTGGGTGAAGAAGTTCCTCCTAAACTCAGTCCTAAATCTACTTCCCCTTATTTTGAGGCTATGCCCCCTAGTTCCGATGTTGTAGTCTCTCTTTGTATCTGTTTCTGTTGCCCCTTTGGCTTTGTTGAGGGGGGGTTCTCTGACCCCCTCCTCGCTCTTTCCCCTTGTCCCCCCCCCCCCCCCCCCCCCCCCCCCCGTTGTTCCTATCTGTTCTGTCTGGTCCTGTCCGCCCTCATTGGCCCCCTCCCTTCCTATCCGTTATTGGCCTCAAACAGGTCGTGGAACAGGCTAATGAATAGCCGCCAAGCTTTGTGGCAGCCCCTGTCCGGCCCTCGGATGGTATATTTGATCTTCTCCAGGTGGAGAAATTCCGACAGGTCTGCCAGTCAGTCTGCAGCTGTGGGTGGCACTGCTGATCGCCAGCCAAGCAGGATTTTCCAGCGTGCGATTAAGGAAGCAAAAGCAAGGTCATCGGCCCTCTTCCCCATGTGTAGTTCTGGTTGTACCGACACCCCGAAGGCTGCCACTCTCAGGCACGGCTCCACCCTCACCTCCACAGCCTTGGACATTGCCTTGAAGAAGGCTGTCCAGAACCCGACAAGTCTGGGGCAGGCCCAGAACATGTGGGTGTGGTTGGCCGGGCCTCCCTGGCACCGTTCACACTTGTCCTCCACCTCCAGCAAGAACCTGTTCGATATGGCTTTTCAATCTCTCGTGAAGCTCTTGCATGTTCTGTGTGCTCAAAGCATCTAAAGGTAATCTTTCTGTTTCACCACCTTACAATAACTCTCCTTGTCTCTGTGGTTCTGATGAACACTAAAGATCCTGTGACATTATTCAAAGAAGAGTAAGTAGTTTTCCAGCATCCAGCCTGAAGTTGACCACCACTACAGAAAAAAAAGTCAGATTAGCTGATGATTCACCTCACTGTGGAATCCTGCTGGATGCCATGTTTGTCAATGTATTGGCTGTCACTGCACTTTAAAGTTATTAATTACATAGAAAGCAGTTTGAGGTACAAGCTATTTGGTTACAATGTCTTTTTTAATCTTTTTGCATCAATAGCCAATAATTCCGTGGACCCTCAAGAATCCAGGTTCTCAATGAAAGGCGGCAAAATTGTTATCGGCGCTCTGGTTATGTTAGCTTACATCAAAAGTAGGTATACAGCATTTTGCCGTATGTTAATTGATATTGGGGTAATGCTGTGTTTCGTGGCAATTCGATGTGGATGAGCCTTTAAGATCTTCTAGAATTGATCAAAATTACTAAGAGTTTTGGCAAGGAGGCGGCTCTGAGAGTTTGGGGACAGTGGCGGAAGCATATGGGAGTGGAGGGAGCGTCGGTGTGTGCTCCAATTTGTGGCAATCACCGGTTTGTCCCAGGGAGGTTGGATGGAGGGTTTCGTAGGTGGCAGAGAGCACGTATTGAGAGGCTGGGGGATCTGTTTGTCGATGGGAGATTTCCTTGTTTAGAGGATTTGTAGGAGGAGTTCGAATTGCCGGCTGGGAATGGGTTTCGCTATCTGCAGGTGAGGGATTTTGTGCGAAGGCAGGCTTCGACTTTTCCGCTTCTGCCGCCACAGGGGATACAGGATAAGATAGTTTCTAAAACAGGGGTGGGGGAGGGGAAGGTCTCGGAAATTTATAAAGAGCTTATGGAGTGAGAAGGAATCCAGATAGGGGATGCGAAGCGCAAGTGGGAAGATGAGCTGGGTAAGGAGCTGGAATCAGGTCTGTGGGAGGATGCTCTGAGCAGAGTCAACACGTCCTCATCATGTGCCAGGCTCAGCCTGATACAATTCAAGGTGGTTCACCGGGCACACATGACGGTGGCCCGAATGAGCAGGTTTTTTGGGTAGAGGACAGCTCTGTGAGGTGTGCAGGAGGGCCCGTAAATCTTGCCCACATGTTTGGGCATGTCCGAAGCTTAGGGGATTCTGGCCGCGGTTTGCCGATGTCATGTCCAAACGAGGGTGGGGCCGGGTACAGAGGTGATGACCTTTGGACTGTCGGAAGACCCGAGAGTCCAGGGGGCGAGAGAGGCTGACGTTTTGGCCTTTGCCTCCATGGTAGCCCGGAGATGGATCCTATTATCGCGAAGGGACTCGGAGCCCCAAAATCGCGGGTATAGGTTAGCGACATGGCTGCGTTTCTCAGATTTGAGAAAATTAAGTTCGCCCTGAGAGAATCAATGTTAGGGTTCGTCCGGAGGTGGCAGCCGTTTGTCGACTTCTTCGGGGAAAACTGAACTGTTAGCACATACAATAAGGGGTTGGGGGGGGGGGTGTTAGGGAATGAGGGGGGTAGGGGGAGTTTGTTTAGTTTAGTTTCGGCGGGATCAACAAAAGGAGATGGAGAAATTTGGGAATTGTTTGTATCAGCTATGTTGGCGGGGTATGGTTGTTGGTTGGGAGGGTGTTATGTACTGAATTATGTTTACATTTGTATCTGTATCTTTTGTTGTTATAAAACCATAAATGCCTTAATAAAATGTTTGTTAAAAAAAAAAAGAGTTTTAGCAAGGAAACAGTGAAAAACTGTTAAACTATAACCACTGAAGAGTGAGGCAGTTATTGACAGCATAATCTTAAGACTAAAATTTACTCAAATAGTTGCTGGGACATTGAATGCCTTAAGTCAAAAGTGATGGAAGCATAATCACTAGTCACTTTGAAAAATAATTATCGGCTTTTTAAAAGAATTAAGGACAGAACAATGGGATTAAATGGATAGCTCTTTTAAACATCCAGTACTGAATGATGGATGAATGACTCCCTACTCTGCTGTAAGATTCTATGATTATATGAAGACAGAACCTGGATTCAGCCCCAAAAGCTGCTATGGTCTTTGAAAAATAAGTACAGAATGGGGATATTTTGATTTCAGATTAGTAGGAGGTATATGATACTTTTAATTTGTTTAGCCTTTGAACTTCCTAATGGCTACTACTGAAGACAAAACAAGGCCATGAAATGACCTTCTAGAGTGATTATCGCCTTTTGGTATTTTGAATAGATACGTTTCCCCGTGACAACTCACTCGCACTGCGAGCGCCGGGAAACATGCAGCTAAGTGTGCTCGCTAGGGGACTTTGTTCCCTTTTGGGAGAATCACGCCTCAAGAGTAGCTTTGGGCAGGAAAACCGGTGAGAATCCCACTGACTGTCCCAGCACGATTCCCATCACAATCCACCCACAATTAGTCATTTTTTTATGGAACTTGGGGTGTTTCCTGCCGGGAAAGAGAAGTGCTCGACTTAAAGACGCTGGCCTGGCTAGCTCCTCGGAGATCGGATCTCCATACACCTCTGCACTGCCCTCCCCCACCCCGACTCACCCCTACTCACCAGCAGAGATTCTCCCACAGGTATCAGGTCCCCCCCCCAAACCAAATCGTTGGTAGCAGCGCCCGCCCCCCCATCAGGTGACCACATGCTGCTGTGAGGTTGTCAAAGGCCCCCCCCCCCCCCCCCCCCCACACACTCAATCCCACCCCCCCTTTCATGGTCATGCTGCCCCTCAACCCTGAGAGGTGCTGAAAGGATCAGTGCTTGGGCCTCACTAATAGTCTGTATTGATGACTTAGATAAGGGGAGATAAGGGGTAGAATTGTAACGTACCTAATTTGCGGCAATACAACATTTGGTGGGAAAGTAAGCTATGAAAAGGATGTAACGGGATATTGAATGTGTATTTTGTATCTGTTTGCATGGTAGATAACAATAAAAGGCCTCCCAAGCAGAAAGGAAGGGCAAAAGGGAGGGAGGCAATTAAAGCAATCACTATCACTAGAGAAAAGTAAGTATGAGGAACGTTAATGGGACTGAAGGCTGCCAAATACCCTTTACCTGATGACCTGCATCCTTGGCTGTATTGGTAGTGAATACATTGGTTATAATCTTCCAAAATTCCATGGGCGGGATTCTCCCGTCCCCAAAGCCAATTTCGGAATCAGTGATCGGGCGGAGAATCCCTTTTTACGACCGAATCGGGGGTGGTGCCTGTTTTCAGATGCTCCGCCCCCTCTAAAACGACATCATCGGGGAGTGCGCCGCACACCGTTGGGGCGGCCTCAGAGCATTACCTGAAGGCCCTCCCCTGATGCTCCGCTGCCAATGGGCTGAGTTCACGGCGGCGCGGTTCACTTGTGTTCTCAGTTTTCATCAACCTGGCGTGGTGACTGCGGACAGTGTCCAGCGGCACCACAATCTGGGGGAAGCCATGCTACTGACCAGGGGGACTTTGGCGAGGGCTGGGGGGACTTCTGGGGGGGGTGGTCCGGGGGTGGGTGCCCAGGGGGTCACTACCTGGCAGGTCGGGTCTGTGCGTGGCCGGCGCCATGTTGTACGGGGCGACCGCTGCAGGCCACAGGATCGGAGATGGGGCCTCGCCAATTTTTTTCATCGTAGAACCAGACACTTCCTCCAGACATACCCTCAGATTCGGAGAATCCAGCCCCATAGGTCCCAGAGGATTGAAAAACCACAAATGTAAAGCCCCTATCCAAATAAGAAGCGAGACAGAGAGCAGGAAACTGGCCAGTTAGCCTAACATCTGTCATTGGAATAATGCTGGAATCCATCATTAAGGATGTAGTAATAGGATATTTAGAAAATCATAATGGAATCAAGCCGAATCAACATGTTTTTGTGAAAGGAGAATAGTGTTCGACAAATTTATTAGAATTACTAGAAGATGTAGCAAGCAAGGTGAATAAAGGAGAACCAATAGCTGAAGTGCTTTTTGAATTTCTAAAACTACATAAGGAACCACATAAAAGATTGCTACACAAGATAAGGGAGTGGATTTTCCATTTAACGCCCCTGCGATTGGAATTCCTGATCGGGCGGGGAACGAAACATTGAGGGAAAAACGGGTTTCCCGTTGCAATGCTCTGATCCTATACCGGCGGCCTCAGTGTGGTACCCACCCCATTCGGGAGGATGCAAATCAAGCATTTAAATAATAACAGAACTACCAATCCATATGGCAATAGTGGAATGTGTGGAACTATTTGGAAAAAAGGTAAACACCCATTCACAAACCTTGCTTTGAAAAAAATACTCTTTTTATTACCCTATAAAAGTGCCAATCAAACAGACCATTAATGTATCAATAACAGAGGCTTCAACACTTCATACCCCTTAACCTTGGGAAAATAAACATTTAGACATTGGCAAAAGAGATCACAGAAAGAATAATTTAGTATAACCAGTTAAAGATGTCAATTAAACAATTGTCTCCAGTTGCCAAAACAGAGCACCTGCACCTGGGCTCTCAAACAAGCATGCGTAGTGAAGACAGGTATAGGAACTGTTTCAATGGAACTGGATGGCCTCATTATGCATGTTTCTGTGATCTCTTTTGTCAATGTCTTGATTTTTATTTGCACAAGACAAAGAGGTGAGGTTTTGAAGTCTCTGTTATTGATAGTTTAATGGTTTGTCTGTTTATACCTTTATAGGGTTGTAGGAACAACAGGTTTTTTTTCAAAGGTGATTTGTGAAGGGATGCTTTTTTCTTCAAAATGGTTCCTCACATGCCATTGTTACAATATTGCTCATCGGTTCTGTCCGTGATGTATACTGGGTGAATGTACTTGGAAGGGCCATGGGTAGGTATGAGGTCTATAAGACTCCATGAGGAGTACATGGGAGGGGGGGTTTGGGGAGGGGTGGTGAGTTGGAGGTGACAAGGCTGAGATCAATAGAATCTGGACACCAAGGAGTCAAAGGACATGAAAAATAGGCTTGAAAGTGCATTAGAGGTTAAAAGCCAATCATGATCTTATTGAATGGCAGAGAAGACAGGATAGCCCATATTGCGTTTTGGTGCTCCTGTTTCTTACATTTTTGTGTTGCTTTAGCAAGTAACAATTATTAATGATTTCGGGCACAGAAAGCGAATAGTTTAAACTGTGGAACCTCATTCCTTCAGGTAGCTAATTGTCTTGGGGATTTAAAAGTGTTGAATTTTAATTTATTTTTTCTTTCTTACTTTTCCTTTCTGTTTTTTCTCTCCCCCTCCTAATCCAATCTTTCCTCTATTTATCTTTCTGCATCTGATTTGACTTGACGTCTCCCACTGAAATTCACCTTCCTTCTCAGTTGGTCCTCTGTTTACTCCTCAATCCGTCAGCCACGTTGGTTGAGGAGATATACTGTCATCCCTGCTGTTCACTGAGATCCCAGGTGCCCTGTGCCCTCCCCAAGCAGTTATCAGCTTCCACTTCCAGTAATTTAGGGTGGCAAAAAAAATTTTGAGCTGAAGGATGCAGGAAAAAGTCCAGAAGTGTTGCCCGCAGCAAGGCCCGAACCAAAAAGATCATGACTGATCTGACTTTAACTTCAACTTCACATTCCGACCTACCGCCGATAACCTTTCGCCCCCGGCTTATCAAGAATCTACCCGCCTCCGCCTTAAAAATAGTCAAGGACTCTGCCTGACACCACCATTTCGGAAAGAGAATTTCAAAGTCTGACAACCCTCACAGAGAAAAGAAGATTTTTTTTTTTAGTTTTCATTCAGTTTATTTTTATTTTAAGTGTTTTTTATTCGAACTACAGAATCTATACCGGGCCTCAAGGAGCCTGGACTAAGAATTCCAGTCACAATCCAGATTATTTTTCCCGACTGGAAAGGGCCTAAATAGGAATTCACTAAAGGATTGATTGTGATGCATTGGAACAGAAGTAAGTAACTGAGTTCTCAGGCCTGTTCCTCGCCGGTTAATAAAATCATGGCAGATCTGAGTCTTAACTTTAAAACAGAGATGAGGAGGAATTTCTTCAGTCAGAGGGTGGTGAATCTGTGGAACTCTTTGCCGCCGAATGGTGTGGAGGCCAATCACTGAGTGTCTTTAAGACAGAGATAGATCGGTTCTTGATTAATAAGGAGATCAAGGGTTGTGGGGAGAAGGCAGGAGAATGGAGATGAGAAAAATATCAGCCTTGATTGAATGGCGGAGCAGACTCGATAGGCCGAGTGGCCTAAATTTGCTCCTATGTCTTATGTCACGCAGCAGAGGAACCCATTGTGCCCCTGCCAGCACTTTTAAAGAGCTTTTAAACACCTTGCTCTTCCTCCAGTGGCCCTGCAGATTTTTCCTTTTCAAGCATATATCCAATTTCCCTTTTGAAAGTTACTATTGAATCTGCTTCCAGCACCCTGACAGGCCATTCCAAATCATAACAATTTGCTGCTTCAAATAATTCTCCTCATCTCCCCTCGGGTTCTTTTCTCAATTACCTTAAATCTGTGCCCCCTGGTTCCTGATCTTCTTGTCAGTGGAGTCAGTCCCCCCTTATTTTACCGATCAAAGCTTTTCTATTTATTCACTTTGGATTGCCTTTAACCTATCAAAGGCTATCAACTCCCGTTGTGAAATTCTCAAACTGACCGAACCGTAACAGCTTTTTAAGGGAGCTCCAAACACCCACTGATCTTTGTGTCAAGGAACACTTTCTTACATCCCCTTGGATGGCTTAGCTCTAATGTTAAGATTATATTTCTTCTTCTGGGCTCCCCCCAACTGGAGGAAATAGTTATTCGCTATCTGCCCTATCAAATCCTGCAGTCATCCTAAACACCTTGATTGAATCACTTTTTAATCTTCTGCAGTCCAGGGAATGTAAACCTCATCTCAGCAACCTGCCCTCATAGCTTAATCCTTTTAACCCTGGGATAGTTCTGTTGAATCTTCTCTGCATTGCCTCCAAATCCAATCTATCCTTCCTGAGGTGTGCCTGGAGCTACCGTAGTACTGCAATACAATGCTAGCCAGAGTTGCTTTGAACGTCTAGACTTCTGAATTAAGCAAACAGCTTTTCACAAATTATAATTGCAGTCATTTCATTACATTGAACAGTATTTCCATATCTTTGAAGGGCAATTTTGCATCATTTTAAAATAAATTGAGTTATAACGAGGATGCTTGTATCATTTGTAAGCCCAATGTTTTTGTGTTGTTACAGGTCACCCAGAACTGGTGGGTTTATTGTTTGTATCCAGTGTCTGTGTCGGCTTGATCTTCACACTCTGTGCGTTAGTGATTCGAGTGTCCTGCAGACCAGACCTGCGAAAAGTTTGCAAAAGTAACTCTGATGAAAGGAAAGTGGACGGTTGTCAGGATGAGGAAGAGGGCGACAACAACCGTGATGAAGATGAAAGTAGTGATGATAATGAAGAAAGTTCCTCGGATTTTACTTTTGAAGGATTAACAAAACCTTATGGGACGCTAGGATCCAACAGTGTGGAAGCAGCAGAAATAGCTGAGCGGATAGAACGTCGAGATCGGATAATACAGGAAATCTGGATGAATGGAGGTTCAGAACTGCCTGTCATAAGAAATTTTAATCAGTATTATTGATATCTAAGAGTATCAAGATCACCAGTCTAGGTGCATTGGCAATTTACTATGGTGGACAATGTCACAACATAGCCTTTATTATAACTACAAAGTACTTTTTATTTTTTATTTCTAGTGCTCTTTATTTAGTTACAGCTTCCTTCTATGAAGGAAATTGCTCACTGTAAAATGTATTAAGTGAAGTCACAAATGAATATTTTTAACAGGGTGAAATCTTCTGGCCAGACTTCAACTTCAGGGAAAGCACTGTGAACAATTTACTAATTCATCGAGTTTACTGTAAGATTACAAATTTTGAAAACACTGTACAGATCAAAATATTCCAATTGGGTGAGGTTAGTCATTTGACAAAACCATTCTAAAACAGATGTATTCAATCTTTGACCATTAGCAGATTCCTTAGGTTTATTGCTGTACATTTTACTCAAAGTCTGAATAAAAGGAACAAAATAATAATCTAATAATAATAATCTTTATTAGTGTCACAAGCAGGCTTACATTAACACTGCAATGAAGTCACTGTGAAAAGCCCCGAGTCGCCACATTCCGGCGCCTGTTCGGATACACAGAGGGAGAATTCACAATGTCCAATTCGCCTAACAAGCACGTCTTTCGGTACTAGTGGGCGGAAACTGGAGCACCCGGAGGAAACCCACGCAAACACGGGGAGAACGTACAGACTCCGCACAGACAGTGACCCAAGCCGAGAATCGAACCAGAGTCCCTGGTGCTGTGAAGCAACAGTGCTAACCGCTGTGCTACCGTGGATCAGAGAATGGTTTCAATGTGCCATGACCTTACCATGAATGAGCTTTCTGCTAAAATTATTGTTTAGATCATAAGAAATCGCCATTGAATACTTTGAATATATCTGATTGCATAAAGGCAGCAATATAAATATTGATTCTTCCAGTCTACTTCATTTGTATGAAAATGCCACTTTTCTTTTCACTAGTTGAGATTTGATGATAATACTTTGTTTGAAGAGCTGGGACACCTGTTGATATTTAAATATCATGTGTCCCCATTGTATATCATGTTGTGTTCGACAAAGTGCACATGCTGCTGAAGGTGGTTTAAGGAATATACTTAGAGTCAGAACTTACTTTCTGTTATGTTTTTTAAATATGCATCGAACAATTTGAGTGTATTGTCTACCAAATCACATATGGAAAAATCTACCCAGCTTTTTCCACTGTATCATTCAGTGCAAGCCTCATAAATGGAGAACTATGATGGAAAATCAGCAGCCAATTTTATTTTCCAATCTTGTACAGTATTTCAGTCAAATATTGTAGGTCCCCTTTTACCCCAAAGCTGGAAACTGTGGAGGATAGCTGCATGACGAGAGATGCAGCAAAAGCCAAAATTTTCTGCAGTTGTTTTAAATAATCATGCGCCAATTAGTTTTAATAATAATAATCGGGGGGCAGCACGATGGCGCAGTGGGTTAGCCCTGCAGTCTCACGGCGCCGAGGTCCCAGGGTCGATCCTGGCTCTGGGTCACCGTCCATGTGGAGTTTGCACATTCTCCTCGTGTTTGCGTGGGCTTCGCCCCCACAACGCAAAGATGTGCAGGATAGGTGGATTAACCACGCTAAATTGCTCCTTAATTGGAAAAAATGAATTGGGTACACTAAATTTAAAAAAAAAAGAATTTTAATAATAATATTATTCATTGTCACAAATAGGCTTACATTAACACTGCAATGAAGTTACTGTAAAAGCCACTAATCAGCACATTCCGCCCACCTGTTCGAGGACACAGAGGGAGAATTCAGAGTGTCCAAATTACCTAACATGCCCTTCTTACGGGATTCGTGGGAGGAAACCGGACCACCAGGAGGAAACCCACGCAGACACAGGGAGAACATGTTGACTCCACATAGACAGTGACCCAAGCCGGGAATCGAACCTGGGACTCTGGCGCTGTGAAACAACAGTGCTAACCACTGTGCTACTGTATATAATATATCAGAGAAAATTGGTGCAGGAGTAGACCATTTGGCCCTTCGAGCCTGCTCTGTATATCTAAGATAAAGGCAAAATATTGCAGATGCTCGAAATCTGAAATAAAAACGAAATGCTGGTAAAACTCGGAAGGTCTGGCAGCATCTGTGGAGAGAGAATAATAATAATCTCTATTAGAAGTCACACTACAATGAAGTTACTGTAAAAAGCCCCTAGTCACCACGTTCTGGCACCTGTTCAGGTACACAGAGGGAGAATTCAGAATGTCCAATTCCCCGTTCCACCGCGTTCTATGCAAATCTGGAGATGGTGGCGGTCTACCTGGTACTCCTTCCATTTCGGACCCTTGCTGCCACCTTTCCTTCATCCCCTAGTTCCTCCTCGGGCTCGTCCTCCAGCCCCTTCTGGCCCACCCTTCTCCTCAGACGAGGCCGCATGCCTCTCCTCCGTGTCGTTCCGCTGCTGTGCCAGGTTGCGGAGGGCACAGCAGGCCCTCTGGGGGGTTTACTGCAAGGGCACCACCAGAATGCATTTTGAGCAGTTCATGCACCACTCAATGACAGCATGGGTGGCAACATGGCCTCATTATATCGAGTCTCTGCCTCAGTCTTAGGCCTCCACACTGGCGTCACCAGCTATGACATCAGCAGGTATCCCTTTTCCCCCACGAGCTTACCTGTCATCTTGGGGTGGTCCTTGAAGACCTCCGGGTACCCCATGATGCAGCTGTCATGCATCCTCCCAGGGTAGCTGGCACACACGTGCATGATACGGCAGCAGTGTTTGCACACAATCTGAACATTCAGGGAGTGGAATCCCTTTCTGTTAATATAGGGCACACCACGATGCCCTGGTGCTCCCAGGGTGACATGCGTACCCTCGATCACCCCCTGGACCCCGGCAATGACAGCAAATCCTGCAGCCTGGGTACCTTGGTGAGCCCAGTCCAGGTGGAAGGTGATATAGCCGGATGTCCGAACATACGGAGCATCCTTCACCTCCCAGATGTGTCTGTGGGCTGTAGATTGGGATATGCCAACAGGTCACAACTTAAACCCTGGAATGACCCAGTGCCATAAGGGTTGAGGGCTGTAGTGATCTTCACGGCCACCGGGAGCATGTGTCCTCCTCCTCCACAAGATGCCAAGCCAGTCAGGACGTGGCACAGGTGCCACACTGTCTCTCCGCCGAGACGCAGTCTTCGGCGACATGTGGCGGTATTCTCCGTTGACCGAAGCTGAAATCATGAAACATGATTGAGCGGGGAATCGGTTCCGACGTTGAAATCACGGCGAGCGGCGATTTGACGACAAATCACGATTCTCCGTAACCTCAACAGCAAATGCGTTCCAGAACCTTCAGTAAACACCATTTACATATCATTAGTGGGACTGACCCGGTATTCTCCGGGGCTTCCGCGGTTCTCCTTCTCCGATGGGCCGAATTCCCATTGGCAAGGTCACGTCTGCTTTTAAAAATCGTGAAACCGGTGTGGTGGCTGCTGAGGGCGGGAGGGAATACGGTAACTGTCCAACATCGCCATAGTTTGCTGATAGTTGTGCCACAGGTCCACACCCCAAGCCCTCCATGGGGGTTATTACATCCCTAACCCCAGTTAACCTCCACATCTTTGGACACTAAGGGGCAATTTAGCATGACCAATCCACCTAACCACCTGATAATGGTGAATACAAGATCAGGTTCAACCGCAACATCTCCCCCTGTTGAAGAGCTTTCCAACAATCATAGTCTAAGCCACTGAGGTCCTGGAGAGGTTCAGTGATCTTACATTTAGTCCTATGTTTTATACAAGGTGCCAATCTGATCCGGTGAAGCTCAGTCAAGATCATTCAAATCAATTAAAGTAAATTACAGACTCTGTAATTAGAATGTCATTCCTGCTCTCCTGCCTCTAAACATGAACAATTAGTCAGTATTTAAATCTAAGCACTCCTGCAATTGGAGTAATATGTGTGCTGTCTGGATAAGGAACAGGAGGCTATGTATAGCAACAAGCATCTGGTCAGATATGGCAAAGGCGGACCATTTTCTAAATGTTTTACAGACGAGAAGAGGAATGTGTTACCTGAGAATGGGCAGAATTGAATTTCTACCTCAGCCACGTCAGAGCCAATTCTTTTCTCATAGAATCATGAAACATGCTGAGTGCCAAGAAAGTGATGAAATTGTCAAGGGAGCTATTGGAGAACTTCCACGATATAATGCTGCTACTATGATATGAAAGAGGATTCTGCAAAGAAATCTCATCAAAAGAAAGGCAGAACAATCAATGCACAGTACTCCGCTGAGAACGGGCTACCAATTGCGAGTGTAATTCTTCAATTACAGGATTTGATCTATTGTCAGATACTGGTTTAACCAAAGTCTTGGCACTAGACATCAAAACAGCCATTGAGGGCAGCAAGGTGAGTGCATTCTTATGTTGGGATGTTAGTTTTACTAACCATCTGGATTTTACATTCACAGTAGGACCGAAGTTCAATTTTATTCCAATGTCTTTTTTGGGGGCAGGGGGATAGGCGGAGTTGGTGGTACATAAAACCAGCTGCGATCCGTCCAAACGTAACAGCAAGGGCAAATATTTCAATAGAAATGTCCTTTTTATTTCTGAATACATTTTCTGAAACTTAGATTATTCATGATCAACTGATCAATGATAAATATGTCGACTCCTATGAAAAGTGCACCATCAGAAAATAAAACATGCATGTTATTATACATCTTTTAATGCATTTTTAAAAGTTTTTTGTTTTCATTCCTTTGTTGCCACACACACACACAGTCAAAAGGCATGGAACGGAAGGAAAGAAAAACGGCTACTATTCAATCTGGAATTGGGTGGCAGTGAGCCCCAGCCGGGGTTTGAGACCTGAATCGGTCTGCTGCCTGAAAGGTGAAAAATAATGGTCAACTTTATTGGCCTGCTTTGTGGGGGAATCCTGGAATCCTTTTGAATTCAGGAACACTACCTAGCCACTATTACATTGCTGTCATCCCAGTGGCACTGTACCCACCTGACCTTTTTAAATTAGCAATAACTTGCTGCAAACCTTCATACGGTCAGTTCTGGTGATCCCTGGCAGGTACATTCCAACAATTACACTGATGTTTGTGGCTTCGTATTATTTTCACAAATGAAAGAATTATGAATTAATTTTCACAATATAATGGAAATATTCAGTAATTTATGTTTATAGCTGTTTACAAAAGAAAAGAGGTTGGCAGAAAATTAAACAGCACTGTATGTAGTGGTTAGTACTGCTGCCTCACAGCACCAGGGAGCCGGATTCAATTCCTGAACTGTCTGTGTAGAATTTGCACGATTTTCCCCCCCCCGTGCCTGCGTGAGTTTCCTCCTGGTGCTCCGGTTTCCTCCCACAGTCTAAAGATGTGCAGATTAGGTGGATTGGCCATGCTAATATTGCCCAAACGTTAGGTGGGGTTACGGGGATAGGAGCTGGCGAATGGGCCGAGGTAGAGTGCGCTATCGGAGCAAGGGCCGGTGCAGACCCAATGGGCTGAATGGCCTCCTTCTGCACTGTAGGGATTCTATGATTCATAACTAAGTACTGATGACCGTGACTCATTGGCCAAAGACTCTCCTTCGGTCATAGACTGTGTGCTACATACAAATTTCCTGCTTTTCAATAGAATGCGTTTCCAGCATTGTGGCAACTGTTATATGGACTTTAACTTGACAAAGGGAGGAAAAGTGTCACTTCCCATTGTGTTGATGTTGATGTAATATATTCCGCTCTATAAGGCTCCACTCTAGCTGAGACTTTGTGTTCTTGGCCGAACCACAGGCGAGGAGTGGGTGGAAGTAAAGTAACTGCATTTGTAATCAAAAGTAACCATAGATGGTGTACAAGGTATACACTAGAGGATAGATCATTTCCTTACGGTCTCCCTTTATAAAAATGAGTCATAGGAAATGAATGTGGTTTCCAATAAATACACTTCCTAAACCCTGGCCACTTGAATGCATGTGAATCTTTAAGGTAGCGTTCTACAGCTCTTTCCAGAGGAAGGAAAGGACCAAAGGTTCCACCAGATAAGAAAGTCCAAGATTGATTACAATTTACTACAGAAAAAAATTCCCACTATGTTGAATTCTTTTAAACAATAAAAATCCCCCCGAAATTAAGTATAAGCAGAAGTATCCCAGCAATATAAAATTGCTGAAATTCAGTCCATAACATAATTCAGGTTAGCAAGACTGACAGCCCAGAATATTTTCAATGATGTACATGAAGCTGGTAAAGCCAAGTGGCCCGATTCTCCGGCCACGTTGCGCTCTCGCTTGAGCAAAATGAGGCCGGTGAATAGTGGGAGAGGCCGAAACTGAGAACAGCGTCAGGCGGCAAACAGTCTGCGATACGACAAGCCCGCTATCGTAGGCGAAATTGGGATCTCGCCATCGTGTGGCGCGAGACCAATTATCACCACTTAAGCCCTATTTCCATACAATTAACGGGAGCCACGGGTGATGATAACCCGCAGAGAGCTGAACGCTGGTGCTCCTCAATGTATACCATAGTCTGACCCCTGCCTGTCTGCTGAGTGTTCGATCTCACCCATTATCTGCAGGCAGTGTGCCCGGGAACCAGTGGCAGATGCCTGGAGAGATGGGTCAGGGGTCGGAGATCAGCCCCCTTTGCGGAAGAAAGTTCCGAAGCATCATACTGGCTGTGCTCAAAGGTGTTTAATGTGTTTTCCAATTTCCCACTCTCCCGATGGTGCCCCCCCCCCCCCCCCCGTCTCTCTCCCTCCCACGGTGCCCTCCGAGATCCTCGATGTGTTTGGCCCTCCTAGCTCTACCGCTACATCTAGGTGTGTCGCCAGGATGCACGTCAGAGGCTGAGGCAGCCAGTTGCTGACCTCGCCCTTTGATGCCCTGGCGAACGTCCTGGGGCCGGAGGGCCCTGGCACACTTGTTGGCAGTGCCTGCACAGCCGTGCCACCCTGTCCTGTGTGCTGACTGTGAGACTCGGCCTCATCAGAGGGGTGGTGCTCGGGGCAGTTGGCGGCCACTGTCACCACTCCATGGGAAGGACTCGGGCTGGCACCCAGCAGCCCCTGCTCCCGCTCGGTGCCCATAGGTACCTGGCATTCACCTTGGGACAGAAGGACAGCTGTTTCGAGCCCCAGCTGCCCCGCACCATCTGGCTATGCCAGCCCTGGCAGCTCCCCGATGTCTGCACCGTAGTGTCGGCACCTTCGGCGATGCTTCTCAGTGATTCGACCATTTTCAGCAGCGTATCAGCAATGCTCATCTGCGACTGGGAAAATCTCAGCAGCGCCTTGGCCATTCCCATCTGAGAGTGGGACATGTCCCGCAGCACCTCACCAAGGATGGCCTGGCATCCCCCAGCGAGTCGGAGATTCTGCTGAGACCCTTTGCCATGGCCGCCACCGACTGCGCGACACCTTGAACACCTTCACCAATGCTGCCGACGCCATGCACCAGGCTCTCCACCGCGGTCGCCACCCTAGCAGTGTTGACCTCAGTGCCACGCATTGGCGATGCCATCTCTTGCCTCCGTAGCCTCTGTGCCTCCTCCAATCAGCTATAGATCTACTGGAGTGTTGCTGACATCTCCCTCTGAATGTCCTGACTGTACCCTAACATCTCCATTAGCTCCAGGAAACCCTCTTCCATAGGCTCAGCATCAGGCTGGGACCCAGCTGGGTCCTGGCATCCAGCAGAGCCCCAATAGCTGTCTCGCTTGGGGGTTCCTGCCTCCACCTGATGTGCATCATCAGCGGTGTGGTGCTCACCAGATTGTGCCCCAGAAGCCTGTCCACAAACATAGAATCGTAGAATCTACAGTGCAGAAGGAGGCCATTCAGCCCATTGAGTCTACACCGGCTCTTGGAAAGAGCACCCTACTGAAGCCCACACCTCCACCCTACCCCCGAAAACCAGCAACCCCACCTAACCTTTTTTTGGAAACTAAGGGCAATTTATCATGGTCAATCCACCTAACCTGCACATCTTTGTACTGTGGGAGGAAACCGGAGGAACCTATGCAGATACAGGAGAACATGCAGACTCCGCACAGTCATTGACCCAAGCCTGGAATCTAATTTGGGCCCTGGTGCTGTGAAGCAACCGTGTTAAGCACTGTCCTTTTGTGGCTGACCCTCCAGGGAAGGCCGTCTCGCTTGGTCTCCACCACATCTATGAGCCTCCCTAGGTCAGCATCGCTGAATCTTGGGGCCGGTCTCCTCAACGCCATTGTTGCGAGCTAACTGGGGTTGGTTGGGCAAATGCTGCTTAAGTGCTGCCTGACCTTGTTAGTGGGCAGTTGGCGAGCGTGGTCCCGGCGAATCGGCTGGCGAACCTTCAATTGCAGCGAGAAGCATGTTGGGCCTGGTTAAGTGGACCAATTAACATCGAATAGCGCTGCCGGCCTCCATGGGCCAAGCGCCGGGAAGCTCGCGGCAGTTCTCGCTCGCTACCACACATAGAAACCTTTTTGGAACCATCTCGTCCACGGTTTTGTTAAAACATGAAGCACTTAAATTTGTAGAACGGTGTAATATTTACCAAGTTAAAAAACATAAGCTTATTATAAGGAAAAGAGACGAGACAAATTAGGAGATAATGATTAGGTGATATCAAGCTTGAATCTTGAAAGCCTCATGATTGAAGGGGAAATAAGAAGCTGAGTGAAGTAGTTTCAACTTGAGGTAAAAATTACTTGAAACACTCAGCATGTCAGTCAGCATGAGTAAACAGGGGGAAATATTGAGGTTTTAAGTGTAACCATTCCGGTTTTGTTCCGATTTCCAGCATCTGCAGTATTCTTCTTGCCATCCCAGGTCCTGGGAAAGGTTCTAACCATTTATCACAGGAAGTATAGAATCCAAGGACTCAGTATAAAAGCGACAGGCTTCAATTTGAGTATTGTGTGCAATACTGGACTCAAAACTATAGAAATATTGAGGCTTTAGACAGAATACAATGCAGACTCCTAGTGCACCGCTCACCATGAGGAAATACAAACACAACGAAAGACTTGGAAAATTGGGTCCCTTTTTTGCGCAAACAATGCAAATGAAGTAGTGATTTAATGAAGTGTTTAAAATAATGAAAGGATGTGACTGAGTAGATAGGAACAGACAGTTTACAATAGCCGCGGGTCAGTAAAGAGGAGCAAAGATACAAAATTAAATGAATATTTGATCAGAGAACAGGAAACTCTTCCTCAAAGACCCACGGGGCTGTGTCATTTGCTTACCATGTTAGTGGAAACTGCGTAAACTTTTAAGATTTGATTGGATTGATAGATGAAGAAAAGACATCGAAGGGGCATGGGAACAGAGCGAATAAATAGTCTAAAAACTACTGTCTTGTGTGGAGGCTAAATGCCAACACCAGCTCATTGTACTGAAGGGTCTGTTGCTATGTTGTAAATGTTCTTTTATGTGATTTATAAGTCTATGCAGACTATGAGATGGCATAATTAATGTTAATTTCAAAGCATCTCGAAAGAAGAAAATATAGAAAATATTTGATGCTTAGGAAGAACATGAATCTGTGAACCAACATCATAGTAATATTGATGAAATTGAGAGAGAAATGAATGGAAGTGATGGTGAATGAAAGAGATGCCCTCTGCTTTGTATTCAGAAGGAGGAGAGCTTTTTTTTAAGAGATACTTTCTTGATTTGAAAACTGTGGTTAAATCTTGAACAAATTTAGGCTAAACAAAAACAACACAACTTGTATTTATTTTAAAGATTTAAATTTTTTTTTAGAGTACCCAATTGGTTTTTTTCCAATTAAGGGGCAATTTAGCGTGGCCAATCCACCTACCTGCACAGCTTTGGGTTCTGGGAGTGAAACCCACGCAGACATGGGAAGAATGTGCAAACTCCACACTGACAGTGACCCAGGGCCGGGATTCAAGCCCGTGTCCTCAGCGCCACAGTCCCAGTGCAAACCACTGCGCCGCATGTCGCCCGACAACCTTTATTTATATAGCACCTTTAACATAGTAATGTTGCAAGGTTCCTTCCATGACGATGTCCATGTCAAAGTAAAATTGACACCGAGTCACGTAAGGGGATTTTGGGAAGATGACCAAAAGAGATTTTAAGGAGTGCCTTAAGGAGTAAAGAAAGATTTAGAGAGGGAATTCCAGAGGCTAGAGCCTGGACAGTTGAAGACACTGTTGCCAAGGTTGAAGCGAGTAAGAAGAGAGCTGCTTAATAGGACAGAACTGGAGGAGCACAGATATCTCGGAACCTTCTGAGTGGTGGTGGTGTAGTGGTTTTGTCCCTTGACTAGTAATCCAGAGACCCAATGTAATACCTGGGGGCAGGCATGGGCAGCAGAATTTTGGAAAGGGGGAAGCCAGTCACTGGTGCATTGGAATAGCTAAAGTTTAGAAGTAACTAAAAATCATTAATGCGGGTTCAGCAGCAGCGGAGCTGAGGCTGGAGAGAAGTCGGGTGGTATGAAAGGTGGAAATGGGCAATCTTGGCAATAGCATGGGTATGAGGCTGAAAATGTATATATGACACCGAGGTTCAGCCTCGGATAGTTGTCGGGAGAGGGATGAAGTCTGACTAAGGAATAGAGTTTGTGGCAGCAACAAAGACAATGGGGTGATTATCCCATCCCACCTGCAGAGGGAATTGTCACAGGTGAGATGGAAAACTCGACAGACCAGCAAAAAGATACATTGAGTTTGGGTGGACATTTCCTGGTAGGCAGGGTGGGAAAATCCCGTTGAGTCATTTTGGTCTTGCCGGTATTTAATTTGAGAACATTTCTACTCCTCTAATTCTGGATGTTGGACAAGCACTCTGACAATTTAGAAGAGTTGACCGAGGTGGTGATGAGGTCGAGTCAGATGTTGGCAATCTATTTATGGACACTGATGTTGTGTTTTTAGATGATTTGGCTGGGAGACAGAAGGAAACCAAGTGTCAAGGTAACAACATGGGAATGAGAAGAGAAGCCATTGCAGCTGATACTCTGACTGGATCGATAGGAATGAAATCCGGTGGATGCACCTTGTTAAGTGTGAGAAGGCGGTGCTATTGTCAACCATGTTAGAGGTTGCAGGTAGGTTCAGAAGAAAGGGGAGGGACGATTTTCTTTGTCACAGTAATTCAGAATATCATTTGGGACTTGGATAAGATCAGGAATGGGTTTTCCAGTTTCCCCCCCCCCTCCATCGCAGCACAGAGGGTTTAATGCGTGTTATGGGAGGCCATGCGGTGGGAGCTTAAAAATCAGTTTCCAGCGAGATCGTCCACCTCTGTCCGCCATGGTGGGTCACAATTCTCACCAGTGAAACTGACATGCAGATGAAGGCCCGACCGGTATCAGCCCACCACATCCGATCATACTCGATGCCAGTGGAAAATCCCACCTGTCCAAAACATGTCCAAAAACGTGACCATAAAAGTCAGCATTTAACCTTAAGACAGCCGAGAGCAGCCCACAGAGAGGGAGAGAAGATGAAGGCCTCCAGTGACCGGACCCTGGAATATCACATGCAGTACTGGGTGGTTGGAGCAATAGCCAGTGCATATCTCTGCTCAGCAGCATCCAGGAGGTGGTTGTTCTAGGTGCAGCAACTTTGCCATGGATCAGACCTTCAACTGGGGACTTCACCCAGGGATCGGGCCTTCATCCAGAAACTTCACCCAGGGATGTGTGGGCTTAAAAAGGGTGCTCTTTCCAAGGGCCAGTGCAGGCTTGATGGACCGAATGGCCTCCTTTACTGTAAATTCTATGATCCAAAAACTTCACTCCGGGATTAGACCTTCAACCAGAAACTTCACTCAGGGACCAACCTTCATCCAAAAACTACAAGTCAGGAGTGTAATGGAATACTCTCCACTTGCCTGGATGAGTTCAGCCTCAACAACACTCCAGACGCTCGACACCATCCAGAACAAAGCAGCCCGCTTGATTGTTCCCATTCAAATCCTCCACCACCGACGAACAGTGGCAGCCGTGTGTACCATCTACAAGATGCACTGCAGGAACTCTCCAAAGTTCCTTAGACAACACCTTCCAAACCCACAACCACAAACATCTAGAAGGATGATGCACGATCAATTGCACCAAGACTAAAGTTGGGTACAACTGTGGCTTTATTACAGCCAGATGCGTGGCCTCCTGCTGCAGCTGGCGAAATGGCAGGGCAATGGAGGTCATGAATATTTATACAGTTCTCCGTGGGCGGAGCCAGCCGGCAGGAGCTATGGCCGTGTATGGGCGGTCTGACTTTCGGATGGGGAGCTGGTGGTAGGCGGATTTCAGGTAAATTGTTGAGAAGACCCGGTACTGCGCATTCTGATTGGCCATATCAGATATGCGTGGGAGGGGGTACGCATCGAGCTGCATGTACCGATTGATGGTCTGGCTGTAGTCCACGATCATCCTGTGTTTCTCCCCAGTTTTAACCACTACCACTTGGGCTCTCCAGGGGCTGTTGCTGGCCTCGATAATACCCTCCTTAAGCAGCCGCTGGACTTCGGACCTGATGAAGGTCTTGTCCTGGGTGCTGTACCGTCTGCTCCGAGTGGCAACGGGCTTGCAATCCGCAGTTAGATTGGCAAAAAGGGAGGGGGGATCGACCTTGAGGGTTGCGAGGCCGCAAACGGTAAGGGGGTATAAGGGCCCGCCGAATTTGAGGGTGAGGCTCTGGAGGTTACACTGGAAGTCCAGGCCCAACAGGAGTGCAGCGCAAAGATTAGGAAGGACATAGAGGCGGAAGTTACTAAATTCTACGCCCTGGACCGTGAGGGTGACTGTACAAAAGCCTCGGATCTGGACAGAGTGGGATCTGGAGGCTAGGGAGATCCTTTGATTGGCAGGGTGGACCGTGAGGGAGCAGTGCCTTACCGTATCTGGGTGAACAAAGCTTTCGGTGCTCCCGAAGTCCAGCAGGCACGAGGTCGCTTGGCCGTTGATTTTAACCATCGTCGACGCGGTGGCCAGGTTGTGCGGGCGAGATTGGTCCAGCGTCATCGAAGTGAGCTATCGGATGCTTCGGGTGGCGAGCGTGTGCGGTTCCGATGTCGGGCTGTCCGGAGACCCTGTGGGGGACAAGATGGCAGCGCCCATGGTAAGCACATTGCGGAGTTGGGACAAGATGGCGGCGCACGTGGCCGAAGGGGGACAAGATAGCGGCGCACATTGGTCGCACATGGACCCGGGAGGAGAAGATGGCATCTCCCATTGTGCGTCTGGCGTGGGGAAGGGGGCGATAGCGGGCGCGATCGCAGCGACTGGGCGGGCCTGGCAAACAGCCGTGAAGTGGCCCTTTTTACTGCAGGCTTTACAAACTGCAGTGCGGGCCGGGCAGTTTTGGTGGGTGTGCTTCTGCTGACCACAGAAGTAGCAGCGGGGACCCCCGGGGTGCGCGGATCGGCGTGCGGCGCAGGCGTATTGAGAAGGCAGGGCCCCAGCTGAGGAGGTCGGCGGCGGTGTCCAGGAGGGGTAAGAAGGAGTAGGAGGGTGGGCAGCGTGGCGGGAGGGGTGCGATTGTACGTTACGGGATGCGAACGTCATGGAGAGCGCCAAGGTTTTCTTCTCCGCCAGTTCGAGCGTGGCCCCTTCCAGTAATTGTTCTCGGATGCGGTCCGACGCAATCCCTGTCACGAAAGCATCGCGCATGAGGAGATTCGCATGTTCGGCGGCCGTAACGGCCTGACAGTCACAGTCCCGGATGAGTGGAATGAGGGCCGCCAGAAGTCTTTGATGGACTCACCA
The DNA here is from genome assembly GCF_047496885.1 of Scyliorhinus torazame. Lineage (NCBI taxonomy): Eukaryota > Metazoa > Chordata > Chondrichthyes > Carcharhiniformes > Scyliorhinidae > Scyliorhinus > Scyliorhinus torazame. Next base: position 40,675,347 of record NC_092714.1, on the reverse strand, counting down.
GGTAGTTGCGAGCGGGTGGCGAGTACATGCCTGGCGAAGAGTGTGTTCGCCTTCTGCGCGTAGTGTTCCTTAAGGAGTTCCATTGCTTTTGTATAATTCGTGGCGTCTTGGATCAACGGGAACACGCTGGAGCTCAGTCTGGAGTACAAGACGTTTATCTTCTGAGCCTCCGTTGGCGCGGGGTCCACATCCTTGATGTAGGCCTCAAAACATGCTAGCCAGTGAGCAATGTCTTTCCTGGTGTCGGGCGAGTGCGGATCCAGCTGCAGACGATTGGGCTTAATTCAGATATCCATTCTGTGGAAAATCTGACTAATAAATTGATGCACGATCAATTGCACAAACTAAAGTTGGGTACAACTGTGGCTTTATTACAGTCAGATGCGTGGCCTCTTGCTGCAGCTGGCGAAATTGCAGGGCACTGGAGGTCATGCATATTTATACAGTTCTCCATGGGCGGAGCCAGCCGGCAGAAGCTACCAGCGAACCTGTAGTGCAGGTCCTACCTTGCATCTCCTATTACAGTGGTTCCAGGACAAGAGCAGCAGATACCTGGGAACACCACAACCTGAAAGTTCCGCTCTAAGTCACTCACCGCCCTGACTTGGAAATATATCGCCATTCCTTCACGGTCGCTGGGGCAACATCCTGGAACTCCCTCCCTAACAGCACAGTGGATGTACCTGTACCTCAAGGACTGCAGTGGTTCAAGAAGGCAACTCACCACCACCTTCTGAAGGGCAACTAGGGATGGGCAATAAATGCTGGCCTAACCAGTTAATTTAAAGGGATGTGGAGCCCACATCCCTTTAAATTAATTTTTTTTAAACTGCATAATTAATTATTTGTTATTTTTAATTTTTGCAATTTAGCATTGCCAATCCACCGACTCTGCACATCTTTGGGTTGTGGGGATGAGACCCACGCAGACATGGGGAGAATGTGCAAACTCCACAAGGACAGTGACCCGGGATCGAACCCAGGTTCTCGGTCCGTGAGGCAGCAGTGCTAACCACTGTGCACCCAAACTGCATAATTAATGAGCTTGAGGTGTGCGATACCGTGTAAATTCCCATCAGCCTCCACGGCGAGAACATTCCCCATCCCTGCCTCTGCCACCGGACTGGATCGGAAGGGAAAATCCTGCCCTAGTTTGGAGTGTTGATAAAGAATTAAGAATTGCTGTGGGGTAAAGAAATGTTTTTGCATAAGCTAAACAGGAGATAAACATTTTCACTTAAAGACCATTCTTTTATTAATTAATTGCATTTTGATTTCAGCTCCCCTGCTGGCAATGTATGGTGTGACACTGATCCTTTGTAACTGGTATGTATACGTAGTCTTTATTGCCTCAATTTCAACAATTCAATTGTTCTACTCCATTCAATAGCAATTTTTTGCCAACAGATGAAATTAAGTTCCAGTCTACTTCTCTATAAGGTGCTACACCACCAGCTGCTAGAATTTTAGCATGGATTTTAAGGAGTATGATTCTGAGCCAGACAGGCCTGGAATTGTTCATGTGGTGTAGGCACACCCACAGTGCTGTTAGGTAGGGTGTCCCAGGACTTTGCCCCAGCAACAGTGAAGGAACGATGATATATTTCAAGTCAGGATGGTGAGTGACTTGGAAGGGTAATTCCAAGTGGTGGTGTTACCAGGTATCTGCTGCCCTCGTCCTTTGAGATGGTAGTGCTCGTGTGTTTGGAAGGTGTTGTCAAAGGAGCCTTGGTGAGTTCCTGCAGCACGCCTTGTAGATGGTACTGAGCGTTCATGCTGAAGCGAGTTAATGTTTGTGGATGGGGTTCCAATAAAGTGGGCTGTTTTGTCCCGGATGGTGTTGAGCTTCACGAGTGTTGTTGGAGCTGCACTCATCCAGGGAAGTGGAGAGTATTCCATCAAACTCCTGAGTTGTGCCTTGTAGATGGTGGACAGGCTTTGAGAGTCAGGAGGTGAGTTACTCGCTGTAAATTCTTCACCTCTGTCCAGCTGTTGTTGCCACAGTATTTATATGGCTAATCCAACTTAGTTTCTGGTCAGTGGTAACCCCTAGGATGTTGATAGTGGGCGATCAGCGATGGTAATGTCATGGGGACATGGTTAGACCCTCTGTTTTTGGAGATGGTTATTGGCTGACGCATCAGCCCAAACTTGAATGTTGTCCAGGTTTTGCTGCACATGTGCACAGACTGTGTCAGTATCTGAGGAGTTGTGAATGGTGTTGAACGTTGTGCAGTCATTGACAAAAATCCCCACTTCTGACCATCTGATGGGGGAAAGTTATTCATGAAGCAGCTGAAGATGGTTGGGCCTAGGACACTACACTGAAGCACTCCTTTTTTTTTTTTTTGAAAATCTCTTTATTGGCTTTTCTCATTTATAAATTATATACATTACATTTTTCTTGCCGCGCTAATTTGCTTTATTTTACAGAGAGGTTTGTTTTATCCTTCTTTTGACTAACTGTACATATATTTTGCTGCCCTCTGGATCAGTCTATGATATCCCCCCTGGTTGCCAGATTTCCTAAGCAAAAGCCTCCCAGGCTGGAGGGTTAGGTCGGTGTGCTTCCTAGAGCCTTCCCTTGGGTAGAGGACATGTCTCTGCACCCAGACTCCTTGAATCAAGGTCTCAAGGCCATGGCGGAGACTACTTCTTGAGGCTGCTAGCCTTTCGCCTCTGGATTCTGGACTCATGCACTGTCCCGTGAAGACTGGTGGGCTGGAACAAGTGATGTGAGTGTGCTGGGCTGGTGCTAACGTTAGGCGACTCGACCTTCAAATCTGACGGAGGACGGGCAAATTAGCTCCTGATCGCCCCAGGTGAGTCAAATGCTCGCACTTGCATAATTAATGAGGCTGCAAGTGCAGAATTGAGCAGACCAAAGTATTGCTGTATATCTTTACTGAATACCTTTCACCTGAGATGTTCACTATCATGGTGGAGACCTGGCTATTCAGATATTTATTACTAGCTGAGCATTCCTTATTCAAAATCCTTGGGGCCGAGAGTGTCTCGGATTCTGGAATATTTCAAATTTTGGAAGCCCTGTACAGGTATAGTTGTGCAACGTCGCAGAGCTAGCCGATCTCGGATGAACACCATGTTACTTTTTACTAGAAAGATGATTTTGGCGCTTGAAAAAGTGCGTATTTCAGAGCTTTTCGGAATTTCGAATAAGGGCTACTCAACCTGTGCTTATTTATAGGATTTAAAAAAATAAATTTAGAGTCCCCAATTATTTTTTTCCAATTAAGGGGCAATTTAGTGTGGCCAATCCACCTAGCCTGCACATCTTTGGGTTGTGGGGGTGAGACCCACACAGATACGGGCAGAATGTGCAAACTCCACACAGACAGGGGCCGGGATCGAACCGGGCCCGTCCTCTGCACCTTGAGGCAGCAGTGCTAACCACTGCACCACCTTGCCGTCCTATTTATAGGAAATTTAATCCTCCCTTATTTAGGTTGCCAGCCAAATAAATATCTTTATTAATGAAAACAGAGGCTCCTTCAAACTTCAAAATGAGCGTGCATAAATAGAAACAGCACAAGGTATTTTTAAAAATAAAGTCATTTTTCACAGTGACAGCAGAATCTCAGGACCTACATGCCAAATGGAACATGAACATTCAAAACCTTTTATCTGTACGAGCTAGGTCACCGCGGACTCTTGCACTCACTGAAAGCGAAAATATGCCCACAAGTTCCTTTAGCTGAAGTTCAATTCTAGTAAACATCCGTTTTAAGAGTTAATAGCAAAGCTATTCGAAGAGGAATAAGAAATCAGCGTACAACATTTGCAACAAATCAGCATTAAATACACCCCTGTGGCAAATTTGGCAGTGGTCAACATCGTTATCAAATGTTGTTGTGTTTCTTTTTTTTTCTGTGATTTGGGACTGAATGCCTCATTGAAGGCTGTGGTGAAGTGCAGGTCGGATGTGCAGGCTGGATTAACGAGAGGCGCTGCTGCTAAACCTGGGATCTCTGCTTGCAATGACAGGGGTCAGCCACGGCACCACATGACAAGCCTTTGGAAGCTCAAAAAAACAAGGAGCATTTCCGGATGTGTAAACCTCCTTAACCACCCTACAGCACGCAAGAACAAAAAGAAATCTGCAGAGAAGGGTTAAGGCCAGCAGCTTTGGACCGTTGCATCTCCAAAAACAATTGCTCCTTTGTGATGTCTTGTGTGGCGACCAGATCCTTTCAGGTTTACATTAAACATAAACATTTGCACGTGATTCAGCAAATCTTGATTGAATCTGGCTTTATTTTTTTAATGTGTTCAATAGGAACGTATTCACTCAAACAGCTTTTCTGCTGTCATATTGCCTGTCCCTATTGTGCTTGTCGAAATGAGAATACCACCCAGTTTCGTACTGAATCTATTTTCTTTTCCTGGTGGAACCCCCCACAGGACATAAAGAAGCTAAGCCAGTTTAGATGCATTCAAATTGTGTCATCAGAAAGCTAGGCTTGGATCACTTTTCTCTGGCAATAATTCAAGATCTTTCTTGCAGGATACTTCCGTCATTCAAATATTTTTCTCCTTTTCATTAACCTTTTCATCCTTACTCCGTCGCATCACATTCATCCCCATGATCAAAAGGACAGACCCAAACCTGTTTCTAAATTTCTCTCAAGTCTGCTCTGTAACCAAACGCTGCGAGAGCCAGATTGGTTGGATTATTTGCCAGTTTTAGCACTGTTTCCCAGACCTTCCTGTCGACTATCACGGAGGTCATAGGCGACAGCGAGCTGGAAAACCTGGACAAACCACTAACACTGGATGAACTGACAAAGGCCGCCAAGTCCTTCGAGACGAGTAAAACTCCCGGAAGCGACGTCTTACCGGTTGAGTTGTATTCGGCTCTGTGGGACTGGATGGGCCCAGACCTGCTGGAAGTGTACGAGAGTATGCTTCTGGAAGGCAGCATGTCAGAGTCCATGAGGAAAGGCATCATCACCCTCATCTACAAGCAGAAGGGGGAAAGGGAAGAAATTCGAAATTGGCGACCCATTTCACTGTTGAATGTGGATTACAAAATTCTAGCCAAGGTCATCGCCAATCGGGTCAGGTCTGCTCTGGAGTCGGTGATCCACCCTGACCAGACCTGTGCTGTAGATCTCTGATAGCCTCGCGCTACTCAGGGATACGATCGCCTACGTGCAGGACAGGAGGGTGGACACTTGCCTCATCAGCCTTGACCAGGAGAAGGCTTTTGACAGAATATCGCACACCTACATGATGGATGTGCTCTCCAAAATGGGGTTTGGGGAGGGAATTCGCAATTGGATCAAACTGCTCTACACAAACCTCTATAGCGCAGTCTCAATCAATGGGTGGGAATCAGAAAAGTTCCAGATCAAATCCGGAGTCAGGCAGGGCTGCCCTCTCTCCTCTGCCCTTTTTGTGTGCTGCATAGAACCTTTTGCCGAGTCCATCAGGAAGGATCCGGGTATAAGAGGAGTGACGATCCCAGGCAGTGGAGGCACGCAAGTCAAGGCCTCCCTGTACATGGACGACGTTGCCGTCTTCTGCTCGGATCCTGCATCTGTACGCAGGCTCTTGACCACCTGCGACCAGTTTGAACTGGCCTCGGGAGCCAAGGTAAACCGTGGCAAGAGCGAGGCCATGTTCTTTGGGAACTGGGCCGACCGGTCCTTTGTCCCCCTCACTGTCAGGTCAGATTACCTGAAGGTGCTGGGGATATGGTTCGGAGCTGCTGGGGCGTGCACCAAAACCTGGGAGGAGCGCATAGCAAAGGCAAGGCAGAAACTGGGCTGGTGGGAGCAACGCTCCCTCTCCATTGCGGGCAAAACCCTGGTCATCAGGTGTGAGGTATTCTCGGTGCTACTGCACATGGCGAAGGTCTGGCCCATAACCCGACCCTACGCCGCAGCAGTCACCCGAGCCATCTTCAAATTCATCTGGAGATCCAAGATGAACCGTGTCCGAAGGGACACCATGTACAAACCTCTGGAGAAGGGAGGGCGGAACGTACCCAACGCCTCCCTCATCCTGTTGGCCACCTTTGTGTCCAGCTGCATCAAGCTGTGCATGGACCCCCAGTATGCAAACACCAAGTGTCACTACATACTGAGGTTCTACCTGTCCCCGGTGTTACGAAGGATGGGCCTGGCCTCATTGCCGCGGAACGCTCCCAGTAGTTGGACCGTACCGTACCACCTGTCCTTCGTGGAAAAGTTTTTGAAGAAAAACACCTTTGACCACAAGGCAATGAAGCAGTGGTCAGCACGTAATGTCCTCAAGGCCCTCAGGGAAAAGGAGACCGTGGAGGACGTTGGATGGTTCCCTGAGCAGACTGCCAGAGTCATCTGGCAGAACGCCTCATCACCAGAACTTTCAAACAAGCACCAAGACCTAGCTTGGCTGCTGGTGAGAAGGGCCCCCCTGTCAGATTCTTCATGCACACCCGAAGGCTCTGCGCCAATGCACGCTGCCCTCGGAGTGGCTGTGGGGGAAATGAGACGGTCACACACCTCCTTGTGGAATGTGCCTTTGCAAAGAAGGTCTGGAGAGAGATGCAGTGGTATTTGTCAAGGTTTATCCCGAACAGATCTGTGACACAGGACTCTGTGCTCTACGGACTGTTTCCAGGGACACACACCGAGACAAATATCAACTGCTGCTGGAAGGTCATCAACTCGGTGAAAGACGCTCTTTGGTCTGCCCGAAACTTGCTGATCTTCCAGTGCAAAGAATTGTCCTCGACCGAGTGTTGCAGACTGGCACATTCCAAGGTCCAGGACTACGTGCTGAGGGACGCACTCAAGCTTGGGGCAGCTGCCGCCAAGGCGCAATGGGGAAAGACCACTGTGTAAGGTCTTTCCAGCAAATGTACACCGAGGGGCGGGTAACAGTGTAAACCCCCCTCGGTCTGGGCCACCAACACTCCGATGTATAAAACAAACATGACAATGTAAATATTTAAGAAGGAATTGTAATGTAAAGAGTGATATGTGTATAATAATATCAAAATTGAATGGAAGAAAGTGAAGGCAATGTGTAACTCTGCCGGAAATGTACAGTCAAGACAGTTTGAAATGTTTCTGTAATGCTTATGATAAATTTTATGAATAAAGTATATTTTTTGGAATTAAAAAAAAAAAAAACATTTTGCCAGTTTTTCTTCCCTTCGTATGAGAAAGGGACTCTCCTGCATCCCTGTCTAAACAGTGCAGCTAAGGTCTGTAACTCACCACATGACGGGAGCAGCATGGTAGCATAGTGGTTAGCATAGTTGCTTCACAGTGCCAGGGACCCAGGTTCGATTCCCGGCTTGGGTCACTGTCTGTGCGGAGTCTGCACGTTCTCCCCGTGTCTGTGTGGGTTTCCTCCGGGTGCTCTGGTTTCCTCCCACAGTCCAAAGATGTGCAGGTTAGGTGGATTGGCCATGCTAAATTGCCCTTAGCGTTCAAAAAGGTTGGGCGGGGTTATAGGGAGGGTGGAGGTGTGTGCTTGGTTAGGTAGCCCTTTCCAAGCGTCAGTGCAGACTTGATGGGCCGAATGGCCTCCTTCTGCACTGTAATTTCTATGATTCTATGATGACAGGTCCAATCCAGCACTTGGCCCACTCTTGCTAATGAGCTCTTAACTGTATTTCGATTTTGACTGATTGCACCAGTGATATGTGGAACTTGTTATTCATATTCTGGTTTGTTGGCGGTGCCACGTGATAGCAAGGCTAGGGATAGGGAGAGAGTGCAGCTGAACACGTGGCTGCAGGAATGGTGTAGGAGGGAAGGCTTCAGGTATTTGGATAATTGGAGCGCATTCTGGGGAAGGTGGGACCTGTACAAGCAGGACGGGTTCCATCTGAACCAGAGGGGCACCAATATCCTGGGAGGGTGGTTTTCTAGTACTCTTTGGGAGGGTTTAAACTAATTTGGCAGGGGAATGGGAACCGGATTTGTAGTCCAGCAACTAAGGTAGCCGATATTCAGGACGCCAAAGCGTGTAGTGAGGCAGTGGGGAAGGGAACACTGACAAAGGAGAGTACTTGCAGGCACGGAGATGGGTTGAAGTGTGTATACTTCAACGCAAGAAGCATCAGGAATAAGGTGGGTGAACTTAAGGCATGGATCGGTACTTGGGACTACGATGTGGTGGCCATCACGGAAACTTGGATAGAAGAGGGGTAGAAATGGTTGTTGGAGGTCCCTGGTTATAGATGTTTCAATAAGATTAGGGAGGGTGGTAAAAGAGGTGGGGGGGTGGCATTATTAATTAGAGATAGTATAACAGCTGCAGAAAGGCAGTTCGAGGAGTATCACCCTATTGAGGTAGTATGGGTTGAAGTCAGAAATAGGAAAGGAGCAGTCCCCTTGTTAGGAGTTTTCTATAGGCCCCCCAATAGTAGCAGAGATGTGGAGGAACAGATTGGGAAACAGATTTTGGAACGGTGCAGAAGTCATAGGGTAGTAGTCATGGGCGACTTTAACTTCCCAAATATTGAGTGGAAACTCTTTAGATCAAATAGTTTGGATGGGGTGGTGTTTGTGCAGTGTGTCCAGGAAGCTTTTCTAACACAGTATGTAGATTGTCCGACCAGAGGAGGGGCAATATTTGATTTAGTACTGGGTAATGAACCAGGGCAAGTGATAGATTTGTTAGTGGGGGAGCATTTTGGAGATCGTGACCACAATTCTGTGACTTTCACTTTAGTAATGGAGAGGGATAGGTACGTGCAACAGGGCAAGGTTTACAAGTGGGGGAAGGGTAAATACGATGTTGTCAGACAAGAATTGAAGTGCAAAAGTTGGGAACATAGGCTGGCAGGGAAGGACACAAGTGAAATGTGGAACTTGTTCAAGGAACAGGTGCTATGTGTCCTTGATATGTATGTCCCTGTCAGGCAGGGAAGAGATGGTCGAGTGAGGGAACCATGGTTGACAAGAGAGGTTGAATGTCTTGTTAAGAGGAAAAAGGAGACTTATGTAAGGCTGAGGAAACAAGGTTAAGACAGGGCATTGGAGGGATACAAGATAGCCAGGAGGGAACTGAAAAAAGGGATTAGGAGAGCTAAGAGAGGGCATGAACAATCTTTGGCGGGTAGGATCAAGGAAAACCCCAAGGCCTTTTACACATATGTGAGAAATATGAGAATGACTAGAGCGAGGGTAGGTCCGATCAAGGACAGTAGCGGGAGATTGTGTATTGAGTCTGAAGAGATAGGAGAGGTCTTGAATGAGTACTTTTCTTCTGTATTTACAAATGAGAGGGGCGATATTGTTGGAGTGGACAGTGTGAAACAGATTGGTAAGCTCGAGGAAATACTTGTTAGGAAGGAAGATGTGTTGGGCATTTTGAAAAACTTGAGGATAGACAAGTCCCCCGGGCCTGATGGGATATATCCAAGGATTCTATGGGAAGCAAGAGATGAAATTGCAGAGCCGTTGGCAATTATCTTTTCGTCCTCACTGTCAATAGGGGTGGTACCAGGGGATTGGATAGTGGCGAATGTCGTGCCCCTGTTCAAAAAAGGGACTAGGGATAACCCTGGGAATTACAGGCCAGTTAGCCTTACTTCGGTGGTAGGCAAAGTAATGGAAAGGGTACTGAAGGATAGGATTTCTGAGCATCTGGAAAGACACTGCTTGATTAGGGATAGTCAGCACGGATTTGTGAGGGGTAGATCTTGCCTTACAAGTCTTACTGAATTCTTTGAGGAGGTGACCAAGCATGTGGATGAAGGTAAAGCAGTAGATGTAGTGTACATGGATTTTAGTAAGGCATTTGATAAAGTTCCCCATGGTAGGCTTATGCAGAAAGTAAGGAGGCATGGGATAGTGGGAAATTTGGCCAGTTGGATAACGAACTGGCTAACCGATAGAAGTCAGAGAGTGGTGGTGGATGGCAAATATTCAGCCTGGATCCCAGTTACCAGTGGCGTACCGCAGGGATCAGTTCTGGGTCCTCTGCTGTTTGTGATTTTCATTAATGACTTGGATGAGGGAGTTGAAGGGTGGGTCAGTAAATTTGCAGACGATACGAAGATTGGTGGAGTTGTGGATAGTAAGGAGGGCTGTTGTCGGCTGCAGCGACATAGATAGGATGCAGAGCTGGGCTGAGAAGTGGCAGATGGAGTTTAACCCTGAAAAGTGTGAGGTTGTCCATTTTGGAAGGACAAATATGAATGCGGAATACAGGGTTAATGGTAGAGTTCTTGGCAATGTGGAGGAGCAGAGAGATCTTGGGGTCTATGTTCATACATCTTTGAAAGTTGCCACTCAACTGGATAGAGCTGTGAAGAAGGCGTATGGTGTGCTCGCGTTCATTAACAGAGGGATTGAATTTAAGAGCCGTGAGGTGATGATGCAGCTGTACAAAATTTTGGTAAGGCCACATTTGGAGTACTGTGTACAGTTCTGGTCGCCTCATTTTAGGAAGGATGTGGAAGCTTTGGAAAAGGTGCAAAGAGGATTTACCAGGATGTTGCCTGGAATGGAGAGTAGGTCTTACGAGGAAAGGTTGAGGGTGCTAGGCCTTTTCTCATTAGAACGGAGAAGGATGAGGGGCGACTTGATAGAGGTTTATAAGATGATCAGGGGAATAGATAGAGTAGACAGTCAGAGACTTTTTCCCCGGGTGGAACAAACCATTACAAGGGGACATAAATTTAAGGTGAAAGGTGGAAGATATAGGAGGGATATCAGAGGTAGGTTCTTTACCCAGTGAGTAGTGGGGGCATGGAATGCACTGCCTGTGGAAGTAGTTGAGTCAGAAACATTAGGGACCTTCAAGCAGCTATTGGATAGGTACATGGATTACGGTAAAATGATATAGTGTAGATTTATTTGTTCTTAAGGGCAGCACGGTAGCATTGTGGATAGCACAATTGCTTCACAGCTCCAGGGTCCCAGGTTCGATTCCGGCTTGGGTCACTGTCTGTGCGGAGTCTGCACGTCCTCCCCGTGTCTGCGTGGGTTTCCTCCGGGTGCTCCGGTTTCCTCCCACAGTCCAAAGATGTGCGGGTTAGGTGAATTGGCCAATGATAAATTGCCCTTAATGTCCAAAATTGTCCTTGGTGCTGGGTGGAGGTGTTGAGTTTGGGTAGGGTGCTCTTTCCAAAAGTTGGTGCAGACTCAATGGGCCGAATGGCCTCCTTCTGCACTGTAAATTCAATGATAATCTATGATTAATCTAGGACAAAGGTTCGGTACAACATCGTGGGCCGAAGGGCCTGTTCTGTGCTGTATTTTCTATGTTCTATGTTCTATGTCAAAGTGTTCTTAATCAGGCATCAACATTTTGTGACAGTCACTCCTACAGCTGCCACTTCCGCCACAAGATGGCACTTAATAAAGCTGTCGATTCCCTGAACCTAAGCTGTGGCATCACTGTGCCCTTTGAGAGAAATTCCAGACTTCCCATGGGCAAAGGCAAGAGATACCCACTAGTACCAAAATATATGAAAAGAATAGTTCAGTGCAGCAACTATCTGAAGAACCGACATTGGATCCTCACCTTGACAATGATTTGAGTTCACATATATTCCTGATTGAATTCAGTAATTTCCAGGCTAAGCTAATAGTGGTGCATTTACTTTACTCCAGCGAATGAGGCACTGTCATCAACTCTAGAGATCAGGTGCACCCTCATTGGCCCTGGATGTTCTTCAGAGCTGTTCCTGATCCGCCAACATAACGTGGCTGAATATTTGGTGGAAGTTCTGTTTGCAGGCACAACATTATCTCCACCGCACGTCCAGAGATGGGGACATAATTGAATAGGCCCAAAAATGGGTGTGGGGATCAGGATGCGAGACTAACCCACGCCTGTCACTTCTGATGTGGGCAGCATGCGGATATCACTCCACCTGCTTGTCAATATGATTGTAGCATACAGCCCAGCATTAACTGCACTGCCGAGTCCCTGCATGCCTCAGCAAGCGGCCAAATGAGATCCAACCTAGCTTGCACGACTTAAAGCTGGACTGTACCTCTTGAAGGGGAGATGCATTATGGCTGGAGCAGGTGCTAGAGGTGGCTGGGGAAGAGTGTCTGACCTGCGAAGAGTGACTACAGTGCCGCAACGGACAGAGTTTCCTCCAAAGTTTCAAATGATGCACTTGGAGGCACTGGTAAAGAAAGTGGAGAGGACGAGAGAGGTCCCCTGAACATAATGAACCAGGAGACCCTCCATTGTGATCAAGTGCCGCAAAAGTTCAATGATTCACATGAGTGGTTTAAGATCAATGAATGTATCTTCCACTGCAGAATGTATCTACCAACTGAACAACAAACCTAGGGGACAATATAACACAGGCATCAGCTTTCTGGAGGGCAAGGTCACACATGGGTTTTATTTCCCAGGACTTGGGTGAGGACCTCGATTGCGCAGATTACCAACGAAGGCTGATGGACAGTGACAAGCCTGCCAGAAAGCTTGTGATCAACATCAAGGAGCTTGGAGGGAAGGTGCCGGACTTGGTGCCAGACTTTGTATAGAGCATGCAGCCCATCCAGTGTGGAGGTAGTGGCCAACTGCACTTACAAACCCATCCATGAAACAGCTTCCAATGTCCGAACTTCCACTGAAGCTCAAACAGAAGACACCCAACATTTGGGGATGCACTGGAAGTTCAGATTGAAGTCATGCAAGCTCAGCTTGCTACACCCTCAAGGTCAGACTGCTACCACCTTAACTGCTGATACCAGTGTTCAAAGGGATGTGCAGAGTGTCATTGCAGTCCAGCAATCAGTTTTCCACCATTCTGTTGGAATTGCTGAGGCACTGACCTGGGGGATTGGCAGTGGCACCATGAGGAATTAACCTGCTGTCCTGTCTCAAAGGGAGATCATTTGTCCGCCGAGCGCTGCAACTTCATCAGCATCCTTACTGCTTCCTGTTAGTCAGCCAGCCCAGACAGACTATGCAGTCTGAAGCTGGCCCTTCGAGGGCCAGATTTGCCCAAGGTCTTCCTGTAAAAATGCTGCAGCCACTAGGACAGGACTGTATAGGAGCACTAGGACAGGCAGGGATACAGAAGCCAGGGACAAAGGGAATGCACAAAGCTGATTAGTTGACTTTTGTATGGAATATTAGATGGTTTGATTTATAAATTTGGTTTGGAATGTTTATCTTGAACTGGTTTTGCATTATAGCCAAGCAAACACTTGTGCTGGTCAGTGACAGCAGATGAGCGATGGAACTATTGTATTGGGCCAGTCAGGGGATCAAACACAAGAGTCCCGACAAAAAACGGATGTGTTGGTTTGTCCCTCCCTTTGTCCTCCTCAGTTGCTTGCTCTATACCTGATGGTAGGGGCGGTGCTGTCATGACTGTGAATTTGTGCAGCATACAACACACAATGGCAAATCTGAACATCTACTCTATCAATTATTGCAGAGTGATCCAAGCAGAAGCATTGTTTAAACACGCCAATGATCTGTTCAAACACATTTCATGCGGCAGCAAGGCTTTTGTTATAGGCGGCATGCTGCCCATGTGTTAAAGAACAAAGAAACGTACAGCACAGGCCCTTCAAGCCTGTGCCGATCATGATGCCCTAACTAAAAGAAACCTTCTGCCCTTACTCGGTCCGTATGCCTCTATTTCCTCCCTATTCATGTACCCATCCAGATGCCTCTTAAATGTTGCTAATGTGCCTGCTTCCACCACATCCTCTGGCAGCGCATTCCAGGCACCCACCACTCTTTGCATGGAAAACCTACCCCGCACATCTCCCTTAAACTTTCCCCTCTCACTTTGAACCTGTGCCCCCTTGTATTGACACTTCCACCCTTGGAGAAAGCCTCTGACTATCCACCCTGTCTATGCCTCTTGTAATTTTGTAGACCTCTATCAGACTCTCCCCTCAGCCTCCGTCTTTCCAGTGAAAACAATCCTAGTTTATTCAACCTCTCCACATAGCCAACACCACCTCAAGACCAAGCAACATCCCGGTGAACCTTCTTTGCACTCTCTCCAAAGCTTCCACATCCTTCTGATAATGTGGTGACCAGAACTGCACGCAATACTCCAAGTGCAGCCTAACCAAGATTTTATAAAGCTGCAAGATGATTTCCCAACTCCTGTACTCAATGCCCTGGCTTATGAAGGCAAGCATGCCATATGCCTTCTTAATCACCTTGGCTACCTGTGTTGCCACTTTTAGAGATCTGTGGACCTGCGCGCCCAGATCCCTCTGTACCTTAATGTTCCTAAGGGTTCTGCCATTTACAGTATAATTCATACCTAGATTTGATCCTCCAAAATGCATCACCTCACATTTGTCCGGATTAAACTACATCTGCCATTTCTGTGCCCTCTGACAACCCTCGGCACTCTCAGTAACTCCACCAATCTTCGTGTCATCCGCAAACTTACTAATCAGCCCACCCACATTTTCCTCCAGATCACTTATATATACACAAATGACAGAAGTCCCAGCACTAATCTCTGCGGAACACCACTGGCTACAAATCTCCATTCTGAAAAACACCCTGCCACCTCTACTCTCTGTCTTCTATAACCAAGCCAGTTCTCTATTCATCCAGCCAGCCCACCCCGAGTCCAGTCTGCCATGTAAGACCTTGTCAAACGCCTTACATCCACAGCCCTCCCTCATCAATCTTCTTTGTCACCTCTTCAAAAAAACTCAATCAAGTTGCTAAGACATGACCTTCCCTGTACAAAACCATGCTGCCTGTCACTAACTAGTCCATTTTCCTCCAAATGTGCATATATCCTGTCCCTCAGTATTTTTTCCAAAAGCTTTCCCACCACTAATGCCAGACTCATCAGCCTATAATTTGCTGGATTATCCCTGCTTCCTTTCTTAAACAAGGGAACAAGATTGGCTATTCTCCAGTCCTCTGGAACCTTGCCTGTGGTCAAAGAGGATGTGAAGATATCTGTTAAGGCCCCAGCTGTTTCTCCCCTTGCCTCCCGCAGTAACCTGGGATAGATCGCACCCAGCCCCCGGGACTTGTATATCTTAATGCAATTTAGGATACTCAACATTTCCTCCTTTGATATATTGTATTCTCAGGAGCGTTCACACAGCTATCCCTGACCTCAACATCCGTAATGTCCTTCTCCCTGGTGAATACCGATACAAAGTACTCATTAAGGATTTCACCCACTTCCTGTGGTTCCATGCATAACTTCGCTCCATTGCCCTTGAGTGGGCCTACTTTTTCTCTTGCTACCCTCTTGCTCCTAATATAAGTCACTCACTGTTGTGTTTGGTCTTTTATACCTCACGAAGGAATCCACCAAACACCTCGACTTGTCCAAACCAGAATCTTTTATTGAGTCTTGTGTGGTAAGATACAGAGCATATTATCATGGAGACTGCTTATTACTCCTCTGGAATCTGCACCTAGCACTGACCATTCACTTTTATGTCTTAGTTCCCTCTCAATCGACTTCTGAAGATGGCCAGATGTGTCTCTCCTTATATGGGAGTCACTGGTCACATGGCCTTGGTCTAGAGACCTCATGGTGTATGGTTGGAGGTCGCACACCATCCATCTATGATGTAGCCCATAGGCATATCACCACACTCACCACCCTGACTTGGAAATATATCGCCGTTCCTTCACTGTCGTTGGGGCAAAATCCTGGAACTTCCTCCCTAACAGCACAATGGGTGTACCTACACCCTAAGGACGGCAGCGGTTCAAGAAGGCAACTCACCACCACCTTCTGAAGGGCAAGTAGGGACGGGCAATAAATGCTGGCCTAAACAGCGACGCCCACATCCCATAAGTGAATTTTTAAAAAACAATTGCATAATTAATGAATTACTTTTTAAACTTTTTTCCAATTTAGCGTGACCAATCCACCAACCCTACACATCTTGGGATTGTGGCCTAACCAGCGACGCCCACATCCCGTAAATGAATTTTTAATAATATGCATAAAAAGCCATGGGAATCTCTTTTTTTTTTTTAATATTATTTTATTCTCCTTCTTTTTCACACTTTCTCCCAAATTTACAACCAACAAAAAATAAAAAATAATCAGTAACAAATATGTCAATCCCAATATCAATAACAACGATCCCATCCTCCCACCAAACCCCAAACATTAGCCCGCATGTTCACATAAACAAATGACAAAAAGGAATTAGGGATCATCCATAGTCGCCATTAACACACATAGCCCCCCTCCCCCAACCCTCCCACCCACCCGCCCCAACTAATGTTCGATGTTATCCAGTTCTTGAAAGTGCATAATGAATAATGCCCACGAATTGTAGAACCCCTCCATCCTTCCCCTCAGTTCAAACTTAACCTTCTCAAGAGTCAAGAATTCCAACAGGGCCCCCCACCACGCCAGGGCACTGGGTGGCGAGGTTGCTCTCCAACCTATCAGGATCCGCCTTCGGGCGATCAACGAGGCAAAGGCTACAACATTTGCCTCCGCACCCGTTTCCAACCCTGGCTGGTCCGACACCCCGAATATGGCCTCGGAGGCCCGGGTCCAGTTTCACGTGCACCACTTTAGAAATTACCCTAAAAACCTCCTTCCAGTAGTCCTCTAGCTTTGGACAGGACCAAAACATATGAACGTGATTAACTCCCCCCCGCCCCCCCGCAACGTTCACACACATCTTCTACTCCTTCAAAGAATCGGCTCATCCTCGCCCTTGTGAGGTGTGCTCTGTATACCACCTTCAGCTGTATCAGCCCCAACCTCGCGCACGAGGTGGAGGCATTCATAGATTATCATAGAATTTACAGTGCAGAAGGAGGCCATTTGGCCCATCGGGTCCGCACCGGCTCTTGGAAAGAGCACCCTACCCAAGGTCAACACCTCCACCCTATCCCCATAACCCAGTAACCCCACCCAACACTAAGGGCAATTTTGGACACTAAGGGCAATTTATCATGTCCAATCCACCTAACCTGCACATCTTTGGACTGTGGGAGGAAACCGGAGCACCCGGAGGAAACCCACGCACACAAGGGGAGGATGTGCAGACTCCGCACAGACAGTGACCCAAGCCGGATTCGAACCTGGGACCCTGGAGCTGTGAAGCAATTGTGCTATCCACAATGCTACCGTGCTGCCCAGAACCCCTCCTCCATATCCTCTCCCAACTTTTGCTCCCACTATGCTTTGATCCCTTCTAGTGGTGCCTTCTCCTCTTCCAAAATAGCTCCGTAAACTGCTGACACTACCCCCTTCTCCAATCCCCCCATCATCAGCATCCCCTCCAGCAATGTGGAGGCCGGCTCCACTGGGAAGCTCTGTATTTCCTTTCTGGCAAAATCTCGAACCTGAATGCTTCTAAACATTTCCCCCTACTCCAGCCCATACTTCGCTTCCAGCTCCTTCAATCCTGCAAACCGACCCCTAAGAAACAAATCTTTTTGTGTCTTAATCCCCTTCTCCTCCCATTTCTGAAAATTTCCATCCCACCTACCTGGCTCAAATCTGTGGTTCCCCCGAATCGGCATTTCCCTTGACCCTGCCCCCAACCCGAAGTGTTGGCGAAACTGCCTCCAAATTCTCAATGAAGCTATTATTACCGGACACCCTGAGTATTTCCCTGGGGCTATCAGGAGCGGTGCTGTTGCTAGTGCTTTCAATCCCGACCCCCTGCACAAACTCTCCTCCATTCTGACCCACTGAGAATCAACCCCTCTGACCCAGCTCCGCACCTTCTCCACATTCACCGCCCAGTAGTAATACACCAGGTTCGGAAGACCCAAGCCCCCTGCCTGCCTTCCCCTCTGTAGCAGCACCTTTCTAACTCTGGCCACCTTCCCTACCCACATGAACGAAGTAATCCTTCCCTCAATCTCCCTGCAAAAAGCCTTCGGCAGGAAAATTGGCAGGCATTGAAAAATAAACAGAAATCGCGGCAATACGTTCATTTTAACCGCCTGTACATGACTCGCCGGTGACAGAGGGAGAATGTCCCACCTTGCCAGATCAGCTTTCACTCTCCCCACCAAACTAGAGATGTTGCACCTGTGGAGCCCCCCCCCCTCTCCCGGGCAACCTACACCCCCAGGTACCTAAGTGAGTCCCTGCCCTACATAATGGCAACCCCCCCCCCACCCCTGCCCCCACCCTCTGCCGAGACACCAGAAATTATTCACTCTTGTCTAGATTTAGTTTGTACTCCGAGAAAGACCCAAACACTTGAAGCAGCTCCAATATTGCCCCTATCGACACACTCGGTTCCGACAGGTATAACAGCAAGTCATTGGCATATAAGGACACCCTATGCTCTATCCCCCCCCCCCCGCACTATTCCTTTCCATACCTCCAAACTTCTTGATGCCATGGCCAACGGCTCAATCGCGAGTGCAAACAGCAGGGGGAACATAGGACATCCCTGCCTAGTCCCACGGTGGAGAGAAAAGTATCTCGAGCTGATGTTGTTTGCGCGGACACTCAACCTCGGCTCCTTATATAGTAGTTTTACCCAGTTCACAAATCTTGGTCCAATCGCAAACCGCTCCAGAACTGCCATCAAGTACCCCCATTCTACCCGGTCAAACGCCTTCTCAGTGTCCAATGCCACAACCCCCTGTTTCCTTCCCCTCTGCCGGTGCCATAACCACGTTCAATACCCTTCTAACGTTTGAAAAGAGTTGCCTCCCTCTCACGAACCACATCTGATCTTCACCTATCACCTTGGGGAGGCACTCCTCCAGCCTACCTGCTACCTCGCAGCTGACCTGCTAACATACCTCCATGTTTGTAAACTGCACCCCTTGCTCGTCTCAGTTGGCGCACCGCCTTCCTGGTAGATAGTCGGTCAAAGCTCGCCTGTAGTTCCTTCCTCTTTTCCAGCTTCGCTGGGTCCCCATCTTCTGCCTAACTCCTATCTACCTCCAACATCTCATCTATTACCCTCTGCCGCTCCAATCTCTATACACCCTGGCCTTAAACAAAATCACCTCAACCCTCAGCACCGCCTTTAGATCCTCCCAGACAACTGCCTTCGACACCTCACCCGTACAGTTGAAACCTACATATTCCTCAATTCCCTTTTCAATTTTGTCACAGAACCCTTGGTCCCCCAAAAGTCCCACATCTAATTTCCACCCCGGCCTCTGTGCTACCCCTTCTCCAGTACCATATCCACCCAATGCGGAGCGTGATCTGACACTGCATTCCGACGCCTTAACTCCAGCCAGCAAAGCCTTCCCCACCATGGAAACGTCAATCCGCGAGTATACCTTATGAACTGCTGAGAAAAACGAGTACTCCCGTTCCCTCGGGTGCAGAAACCTCCAAGGGTCCACCCCTCCCATTTCCACCATTAGCCCAGCCAACGCCTTCGCCCCCCCTGATGGGACCAGCGAGCGTGGCCGTGACCTGTCCAACCTTGGC
This sequence comes from Scyliorhinus torazame, assembly GCF_047496885.1. Lineage (NCBI taxonomy): Eukaryota > Metazoa > Chordata > Chondrichthyes > Carcharhiniformes > Scyliorhinidae > Scyliorhinus > Scyliorhinus torazame. The sequence continues at coordinate 40,656,011 of NC_092714.1, read as the reverse complement.
TCCTGTACCAGGTTCCAGTCCTCCCCCACTATCAGTTTGTGTGTGTCCAAGTCGGGGATGGCCCCAAACACCTTCTTTGCGAATCCCACATCGTCCCAATTGGGACCGTATACACTTAACAGCGCCACTAACCTCCCATCCAGCGCCCCTGTCACAATCACACATTTACCCCCCTGATCTGCCTTCTCCATCTGGAAGCGTACTCTTTTGCTGACCATTACCGCTACCCCTTGAGCCCTTCCGTCAAATCCAGAGTGAGCACCTGACTAACCCAGCCCGTTCTAAGTCTCACCTGGCCCTTCACCCTCAAGTGAGACTCCTGCAGCATTGCTACATCGGCGTTCAAACTTTTAAGATGAGCAATCACCCTTGACCTCTTGACCGGACCTCCTAACCCGCTCACGTTCCACGTGACTGTCCTAATTGGGGGTCTCTCACCCCCCCACCCTTCTTATCCACCATCATCATACCACCAGGCCCTGCCTCATGAGCGTGCCCCGCCCCTATCCATTATTAACATCGAACCCCTTCCCCCCCCTCCCAAACCCCCCCTCTACATTTCCTCTCGAAAAAACATCTCCCAGCATCAATCCCTCCCCCCCCCATCGCTCGCCTCGTAGGCCCATCGAAACTTGCTAACCAGGCTCCAATGTCCGTAGCCCTCCTCTCACCTCACCTCCGTTCACTGGCCAACTTTAGTTAGCTAGCGCGGGTGGCTCCCCCCACCAAGATATACCGTCCACTCCCACCCAGTCCCAGAGAAAGAAAAAACAAAAACAATAATCCAACCCATACAATTCACTAAAATAAGATATAACCGTCGCAACACAGAATGCCACTCAACCCAACCAATAACTGAACTCTGTAACAATGTGAAGAGAAGTAAATTACAATACCCGTCAGTAAAAAGAACGTTATAGCATTTATACATTTTCCAGCTCCCCAATCACAGTCCACAGTCTCGCTTCCAGCTCTGCTCCTCATGTCTGTCCCAAGCCTTCTGCCCTCACGAACGCCTCAGCCGCCTCCGCAGTCTCGAAATGAAAGTCTTTGGCATCATACGTCACCCTCAGCTTCGCCGGGTATACCATACCAAATCGCACCCCCTTTTTGTACAGTGCCGCCTTCACTCGCCCGAACGCCGCTCGTCTTTTTGCCAACTCCACCGTCAAGTCCTGGTAGATCCGAACTCCAGCACCATCCCACTGCACCTCACGCTTCTGCTTCGCCCAGCTTAACACCTTCTCCTTCATGCAGTACTTATGGAAGCTGATAATTACTGCTCTTGGTGGCTCATTCACTTTTAATGACCGATGAGCTCAGTCCAGCTCGTACCGGGAGGGATTCTCACCCTCCCCCATCAACTCCGCCAACTTCTTCGCGAAGTACTCTGTTGGCCTTGGGCCCTCTGTCCCTTTGGGCAAGCCCACAATTCTCAGATTGTGCCGCCTCGAACTTTCCTCAAACTTTGCTCGGAGTCCTCTGTTGACCTCCACCACCCTCCGCAGCTCGTCCCCCATCGAGGTGAACTGGTCGCTGTGCTGCGACACGGCCTTCTCCACTTCCTTCATCTTCTCGCCCTGCTCTCTCGCCTCGGCCAATGTCTTTGCCACAGCTACTCTCACTGGGGCGATTGCTTTCTCCACCAATGACTTCAATGCGACTGCCATCTCCTTCCTCAAAGCCTCAATGTGACTCGCAAACTGCTTTTCCAGCTCCACCGCCATCACCTCGGTCATCTTCTCCACCGTAAGTAGTGCGGCCCCACCATGCGGTCCGGCACCCGCCATCTTGTCAGCGCTTTTGCTGGTCCTCTCATTCAACGCGTTTCCTCCCTTCTTCGACGCTGCTTTTTGCATCCTTTAACGTCTTATTATTTTTCCTTTTTTCACCCTTCCATGGGAATCTCTTTGACCATGTTTGCTAAAGACATTCCATTGCCCCTTTTAGCCCGCCTAATTCCATGTTTATGTTCCTTCCTACTTTCACTGTACTCCTCCAGGGGTTCAGCAGCTTTAAGATGCCTAGACCTATCATATGCTTCCTTATTCCTTTAGACTAAGCTCATAATTTCCCTTGTCATCCATGGTTCCCGAATCCTGCCCTCGCCCAATTAAGCACCCTCACCCGTGTACCACTCTTGTCCTTATCCACAACAACGGAAATCTTATGGAATTATGGTTGCTGAGCCCAAAATGATCCCCCACTGAAACATCAATCACCTGGCCCGGCTCATTCCCCAATACCAAGTCTAATATGGCCCCCTCCCTGGTTGCAGTGTCACCATACTGTATCAAAAAGCCCTCCATCCGCGCCCCTGGCTGTAAGGCATTCCCAGTCAATATGGGGGAAATTAAAGTCACCCATCACAACTACCCTGCTTTTTTTACATATCATTTCAGTATCTGACTACACAACTGCTCCTCTGTCTCCTGCGGGCTGTTGGGTAGTAGACCCCCAACATTGTGATTTCACCTTCTTATTCCTGAGCTCCACCCATAATGCTTCACTACAATATCTCTCCAATGTATCCTCCATCAACTAACTGAAATCTGCTCCCTAATCAGCAATGCAACTCCCTCACCTCCTTTGTTTCCACTTCTGTCCCGTCTTAAAAACGATATCCCAGAATGTTAAGCTGCCAGTCCTGCCTTTCCTTTAACCATGTCTCTGTAATTGTAATTACATCGTAGTTCCATACCATAATCCATGCTCTCAGTTCATCTGTCTTACCTGTTATACTTATAGAATTTACAGTGCAGAAGGAGGCTATTGTCTGCACCGGCCCTTGGAAAGAGCACTCTATTTAAGCCCACGCTTCCACCCCATCCCCGTAACCCAGTAACCCCACTGAGATACCCTCAATTACGACTCAGGAGAGGAGTTCGATAATACAAAGGCTTTAATAACCAGAAAACCAGACAGCTGCCGAGAAGTGTGCTCACTGCACGCTGCCTACTGAATGTAACCTTATATACAGCTTCCTGGGGGCGGAGCCGGAGGCGCAGTCCCCCAGGGTTCCAAACCCGGTCTTAAAGGGGCCTACGCATTAAGGGTACATATGGATACAGATATCATTCACCACATTCACCCCCTGTTTAAAAAAAAACGCATAGTACGTCGGGGGTGAAGTGGAATTACAAGTTCAGCCTTTTGGGTGGTCTGATTGCCCGTGTCGACCTTCTCAGCTCCAGCGGTGGTGCGGCGGATACGGTCGTCCTCGGTGGTGGTATATCCGGGAGCGCGGTTGTCTGAGCCTTTGCCCTTGTTGGAGCAGGGGGGTATCCGGGGTGACTAGAGTGATTGGTGCCAGCGCCGGCTGGGGGGAGGGGGGCGCTATGGGGGAGGGCTGTCGGAGTCGACCGCCGGTGCGGGGAGGTGAGCGTCGGTGGAAGGGGGGCATCGGTGGGCGAGCCAGCGGGTGCCAGGTCTCGCAGGGAAACGGTGTCCTGCCTGCCATCAGGGTGCTCGACGTAGGCGTATTGAGGGTTTGCGTGTAATAGTTGGACCCTCTCGACCAGTGGATCTGTCTTATGGCTCCTCACGTGCCTCCGGAGTAGAACTGGTCCAGCAGTCATCAGACAACGTGAAAGCGAGACCCCAGAGGTGGACTTCCTGGGGAAGACAAACAAATGGTTGTGAGGGGTCTCGTTCACGGCCGTACAGAGGAGCGGCCTAATGGGGTGTAGGGCATCGGGTAGGACCTCCTGCCAGCGGGCGATTGGGAGACATCTTGACCATAGCGCTAGAAGAACAGCCTTCCAAACTGTTGCGTTCTCCCTCTCCATCTGCCCATTTCCCCGCGGGTTATAGCTGGTCGTTCTGCTCGAGGCAATGACCTTGTTGAGCAGATACTGACGCAGCTCATCGCTCATGAACGATGTACCCCGGTCGCTGTGGATATAAGCGGGGAAACCAAACAGGGTGAAGATGCTGTGCAGTGCCTTGATTACGGAGGCCGAGGTCATATCGGGGCAGGGGACAGCGAATGGGAAGTGGGAGAATTCGTCGATGACAGTGAGGAAGTAGGTGTTGCGGTTGGTGGACGGGAGGGGCCCTTTGAAGTCCATGCTTAGACGCTCAAAGGGCCCAGAGGCCTTTGCCAGGCGGACCGTGTCTGGTCGATAGAAGTGCGGTTTGCACTCCGCACAGATCTGGCAAGCCTTGGTCATGGCCTTGACCTCCTCGGTGGAGTAAGGCAGGTTCCGGGACTTGATGAAATGGGCAAGCCGGGTGACCCCCGGGTGGCAGAGGTCATCGTGGATGGCCTGCAGATGGTCTTTCAGCGCATTGGCGCACGTGCCGCGGGACAGGGCATCTGGGGACTCGTTGAGCTTCCCCGGACGATATGTAATATCATACGTGTAGGTGGAGAGTTCGATCCGCCACCTCAGAATTTTATCATTCTTTATTTTGCCCCGTTGCGTGTTATCGAACATAAAGGTGACCGACCATTGGTCGGTGACGAGGGCGAACCTCCTACCGGCTAGGTAGTGCCTCCAGTGCCGCACAGCCTCCACTATGGCTTGTGCCTCCTTCTCGACTGCAGAGTGTTGAATCTCCGAGGCGGTGAGAGTTCGGGAGAAGAACGCTACCGGTCTGCCCGCCTGGTTGAGGGTAGCAGCCAGGGCGACATCTGATGCGTCGCTTTCTACCTGGAAGGGAATGGTTTCGTCCACCGCGTGCATGGCGGCCTTCATGATATTGGCCTTGATACGACTGAAGGCCGACTGAGCCTCAGCCGTCAGGGGAAAAACCGTGGTCTTAATGAGTGGACGGGCTTTGTCCGCATATCTGGGGACCCACTGGGCATAATAGGAAAAGAGCCCCAGGCACCGTTTGAGTGGCTTGAGGCTATGGGGAGGGGAAGTTCCTTAAGGGGGCGCATGCGGTCGGGGTCTGGCTCTAGGACCCTGTTTTCCACGACGTAGCCGAGGATGGCTAGCCGGGTTGTGTGGAACACGTATTTCTCTTTGTTGTATGTCAGATTGAGGGCCCGGGCAGTCTGGAGGAACTTCCTCAGGTTTTCGTCATGGTCCTGCTGGTCATGGCCGCAGATGGTGACGTTGTCCAAGTACGGGTATGTAGCCCGTAAGCCATACTGGTCCACCATTTGATCCATCGCCCTTTGGAAAACGGAGACTCCGTTTGTGACACCAAAAGGGACCCTGAGGAAGTGGAAGAGCCGACCGGCTGCTTCGGAGGCTGTATAGGGGCGGTCCTCTGGGCGGATAGGGAGTTGATGATAGGCCGATTTTAGGTCGACCGTGGAGAATACTCGATACTGGGCGATCTGGTTAACCATTTCTGCTATGCGGGGAAGTGGGTACGTATCGAGTTGCGTAAAGCGGTTTATGGTCTGGCTATAGTCCACCACCATACGTTGTTTTTCCCCGGAGCGGACTACCAGTACATGTGCCGTCCAAGGGCTGTTGCTAGCCTCTATGGCCCCTTCTTTTAGAAGCCGCTGAACCTCTGACTTGATGAAAGTCATGTCTTGGGCACTGTACCGCCAACTCCTGGTGGCGACGGGCTTACAATCGGGGGTGAGGTTCGCGAAGAGAGGGGGTGGTGCAACTTTGAGTGTTGCCAGGCTACATACCGTGAGCGGGGGCAGGGGTCCGCCGAACTTCAGTGTCAGGCTTCAGTGGCTGCACTGAAAGTCCCGACCGAGCAGCAGGGGAGTGCAGCGGTGAGGGAGGACATAAAGTTTAAAACGGGCGTATTTGGCGCCTTGGATAGCGAGGTTCGCGACACAATACCCCGTGATTTGGACCGAATGAGACCCAGATTCGAGGGCAATAGTTTGGGAAGCGGGATAGGTGCGCAGGGAGCAGCGTCTTACCGTGTCTGGAGGGATAAAACTCTCCGTGCTCCCGGAGTCAAAAAGGCAGGGGTGTCGCGGCCGTTGAGTTGAACCTGCATCATTGAGTTTCGCAGGTGCTTCGGCCGAGATTGATCGAGCGTGATCACTCCTAGTTGCGGGCAGACAGAGTCCTCGGTTGAATCAGACTCGCAAAATAGCCGCCGCCGTCGGTCGCACGTTTTGAGTTTTGAAGATGGCCGCCCCCATGACTCGCACAAGGCCGATGACGTGTCAGAAGTAGGCGCGTCCGGCCGCCGCGCGCCCGCATTGCGGGGCCTGTGGCCCCAGGAGTTCAATTTCTGGGCCCGATGAGACTTTTGTTATTGGCCTTTGGGCCCAGCCAGGCAGACCTTCGCGAAATGCCCCTTTCCGCATTCGCCGCAGATAGCGGAGCGGGCCGGGCAACGCTGGCGTGTGTGCTGGCCTTGCCCTCAGAAATAGCATTGGGGGCCCGGGCCCGGTGTGAGCGGGTCGCCGCACGGCGCAGGCCTGAAGCATGGCCGAGTCTGGAGGGGATCGAGAGGGGTTTGCAAGGTCTGCGGAGTATGTGCGGAGATTATGGTGGGCCGCTTCCAGGGAAGAGGCGAGCGTTACCGTGCCTTAGAGGTCCTTCGCTCCGTCTTCTAGGAGCCGCTGCCCGATGTACGTGGATCGGATACCGGACACGAAAGCATCACGAATATGTAAGTTCATGTGGACTTCTGCCGTCACCACTTTATGGTCGCAGTTCCTGGCGAGCGCGGTGAGTATTTAGACATTTCAGTGGCTTCCGGCTACCGAGCGTCCAAATTGAGCTTCTCTGGCTTTAGACCGCTGTCCATCTTGATGTAGTCTGGGTATTAAATTGAGATACCCTTAACTACGACTCAGGAGAGGAGTTTGATAATACAAAGGCTTTAATAACCAGAAAACCAGGCAGGTGCCGAGAAGTGTGCTCACTGCACGCTGCCTACTGAACGTAACCTTATATACAGCTTCCCCCAGGGTTCCAAACCCGGTCTTAAAGGGGCCTACGCATTAAGGGAACATGTGTATACAAATATCATTCACCACACCCACCTAACCTTTTGGACACTAAGGGCAATTTAGCAGAGCCAATCCACCTAACCTGCACATCTTTGGACTGTGGGAGAAATCGGAATATCCGGAGGAAACCCACGCACACACGGGGAGGACGTGCAAACTCCACACAGAGAGTCACCCGAGGCCGGAATTGAACCCAGGTCCCTGGGGCTGTGAGAACAGCAGTGCTAACCACGGTGCCCCCTCCATTGTGCCACCTTGCCGCCCTTCTAGTACTGAAGCAAACACACTCCAGACCTACAGTCCCGCTAGCCCTGCAATTTCCCTCTGCCTGCTCTTACTCTACGCTATGTTTATCCCAGTCTCACTTTTTTTCCCAGTCTCTCCACTTGCTGGCCTGCTGTTCCAGTTCCCATCCCCTGCCACACTAGTTTAAATCTTCCTGAACAGCACTAGCTGTTCCCGCCCAGGATTTTGGTGCCCCTCCAGTTCAGGTGCAACCCGTCCTTCTTGTACATGTCCACCTTCCGCAGAAGGCATCCCAATGATCCATATATCTTTAAAAATATATATTTAGCGTACCCAATTATTTTTTCCAATTAAGGGCCAATTTAGCGTGGCCAATCCACCGAGCCTGCACATTTTTGGGTTGCGGGGGCGAGACCCACGCAAACACAGGGAGAATGTGCAAACTCCACACAGACAGTGACCCAGAGCCGGGATCGAACCTGGGACCTCGGCGTCATGAGACAGCAATGCTAACCACTGTGCCACCATGCTGCCCCCATAATCCATATATCTAAAGCCCTCCCTTCGACACCAGCTCTTTAGCCACGTGTTCAACTGTATGGTACTGGGCAGCACGGTAGCACAAGTGGATAGCACTGTGGCTTCACAACACCAGGGTCACAGGTTCGATTCCCCGCTGGGTCACTGTCTGTGCGGAGTCTGCACTTTCTCCCCATGCCTGCATTGGTTGCCTCCGGGTGCTCCGGTTTCCTCTGTAGCCACCTGAGTTGGCCACTTCCCGACTTAAAATGGAGAAAAGCAAAGGCTCAAGGGAAATTCAGCCAACACAGGCAAAGACTAGCAAATACAGAAATCATGTATATTGGAACCTGCAAAACAACCAGACAGCACCGAAACCAGCAGCCATCTGCATAGTAATGTAGCAGCCATCTGCATAGTAATGTGTGATCCCCAGGCACAATGGCAACAGTTAAGGTAAATAAAGCCAAGCCAGACTCCTCGGCGCCAGCAGGAGCCAAGACAAAGGAAGGCCAACGGACACTTAGGACCGCCCAGCGATCAGGAAACCACTCCAGCATTAGAGAAATCGATCTAAGTGATCAGAAAGTAGTCCAATCACTTGGAACCAGGTCTGTTCAAATCGTCCTTCTTTGGCAGGGTCACTCAGCAACTTGAACCAACTCTTGACAGTGACCTGTTGTTGCCTCCAAGCAAATAAGTCTCAAGTCAACGCTCGCTACGAGATAGGCGCTCCTAGCTACCAGTCCATACCAGCTTTTGAATCCCGCAGACTCAGGACCTGAACGAAAGGCCATTTGTTCCCCTGACCTGGTGGGCCAGTCTGAAGCGAAGTATAGGCCTGTTAGTTATAGAAATAGCCTAGAAAGTAGAGTTTATGCATGAGTAGCAATTTACTGTGTATAATAAATGTGTTTTGATTTGAATCTTACTAATTGGTGTGTTGAGTTATTGATCATTACTTGAACTTGAACCTCGTGGCGGTATCATAAAGATACCTGGCGACTCTAGAGCAAAGGTTATAAAACAGAGCCAATTGAACTCACCAAAAGTTAGCAACATATTACTGCCGACATCCTGATGGGACCCTGTCTAGAAGTGGCTTAACCACTCCGGGAGAACCCAAAATTTGAATTAGAAATCCAATTGGGAACAGAAAAACCACAAGTGTTCAAGCAGTTCTGATCAATCCTCATAATTCGGAGGTGTGTTAATGCATGCGTAACTAACAGGGCGATACGATAAACTGATAGATTTTTGTTGCGACAAAACTGTCGGGAGTTTGTATTCCGGAAAATAGCGAAAGCCGTACCAATAATTACAGCACCACCTTAATACCCCTTGTTCCAAATTTTAAGAGAAGTATTCAGAGAGGAAAGATGGCAATGCAGGCAATGCAACACCTCATGAACCCCGAAGAATTTGTGGTCGCAGCAACTAGCAGTAGAGTAGGACAGTGTCCCGCTTGGGAAGAGGAAATCAGGAAGTACCTCAAAGGGAAAGGATGGCCCCTTTGGAGCGAATTCTGTGACAATGAGGAAACATGTCCCGGGGGTATAGGACATACTTGGTGGGAGAACCTGAGCGAAATCCATAAGAAAAGCTTGGGAAAAGCTCGCAAGCCATGGCAATCGTGTCCTGTTTGGCACAATTGCGAGGCACAGAGGAGGTCGTTTGGATGCTCCGTAAAGAGATAGAGGAGGCGCATCGAATGAGTAAGGTCGATGTGAGCGAGATAGAGAAAGAGAACCTAGAATTAAGAAGGATGTTAGCATCAAAGGACGGAGAGGTGGATAACGCCAAGGGGGCTCACCAGTCTTGTCTGCCGCATTTAAGCAGCTTCCAGACACAGTACGAAAAGGCCTATCAGGACATGCAACGTGCAGTCCTGGTAAGAGAGGAAGCAGAGAAACAGGTAGAGGCATTGCAAAGGCAGTGTAGCGACCTGAAAGCAGCAATACGAGCACTCCATACTACCACCACGGAGCACAGACAGAGCTCACTAGATCAAGCAAAGTGGCGGAAGCAGATTGCAGAACTGCAGTCTTTGCTTTCCGTTCAGAAAGGATTCCAGAGCACCTTTGGATCCCAGTTAGATGAGGAAGACGGCCCTGATTGGGAAGAATTAAATGAGACCGCGCATAGGTATGTTCAGGGAACATGTGCGCAAGGAAAGCCCCAGAAGAGAAAAGCGCCCGAACCCCCCACAGAGCAGATCGTTCAGGCACCAATGAATCCAGTAACCACCCACCGCACAGTCACATCGGAAGGAGACACGGAATTCCTGTACACAACCCCCTTAACCGTGACCCAATTACGGGACGCGTGCGAGAAAATCACACCGTTCCTCCCCACCACTTCTTTGCCAGGGTAAAGCAGCAGGCGACCATGTACGGCCTGGACGAGCGTGAGCATGTGAAGCTCACAGTTTTGAGTTTAGACGGCCCTTCCCGCCCTACAGAATGTAGGAGGAGGCACCCTTGCAGAAATGCAGGCAACGATCCTAGATGCGATCGGCTACAACAGAGGTGACCCCGTAGAAGGCCTGAATAAGTGCAGGCAGAAAAAGACAGAACACCCCACAGCGTTTGCTGGACACCTGTAGATTCATTTCACAGCAGTTTTGGGGAATTTAGAACGCGCCCATTTGTCCCAAGACTGTCTGGCCAAATGGACCCGCACCCTTATCTCCCATGCCACAGAGGCAGGACAAAAAGCCTGTACGAATTATGACCCCTCAGAGGAAGCCCACAATGAGAAATGGATTTTAAAAAGATTGTCCCGCGCCTGGGAGCAAAACAAACCCGCAGTTAGGAAACCCGAGGAACAGCAGGCAGAAGCAGACATCCACACAGTGAAAACGCACCAGAACCCCGCATGGGTGAACGAAGGCAGGAACAGCCCCCCCACAAAAGCCACAGGAGCGTTACAACTGTGGACAGTTAGGACACTTTGCACGAGAATGCAATGCCCCACGAAAGCCACAGAGAGCCCAGCAGGCAGGCACTCTGAATAAGAATAGGACAGAGCCAATACATAGTGTGAGCACCCGTGCAGACCAGACGGACCTGAACGGAATGGACTGACGGTGTTCGGGCTCCCCCAGTTGGGTCTGCGACACCCTTTGGGATAGGTCCAGCCGACCAGTAGTTGCAGCAAAGATACAGGGCAGCCCATCGAATTTCTCTGGGACACAGGAGGGTCCCTCACCACAATCAATTCCTCCACCATATTCCAGAAAGACACGTGGCCCACTACAGCCACCATCACCCTCAGCGGCTTTACAGGCCACTCACAACAGGGACACATCACAGCCCCTGTACCCATTCAAATCGGCAACATCACCACCAAGCACCCCATAGTCTTAGTCGACCTGCCCCACACAGCCGAACACATTTTGGGCATCGATTTTATGAATTCCCACAACCTGTTCTTTGATCCAGTCAACCAATGTGTTTGGAGAATGGCAAAATCTGCAAGAGCCCCTGCAACACTCACAATAGGTGAATACGCCAACAAGATTAGCGCAGTCAGCGATATCTGGTTTGACCCGACCACGCTTAGCACAGACAAGCAGGTTAGGGCAGTTCTGCAAAAGAACAGGACAGCATTCGCAACCCACAAACGCGACTGTGGCCGGATGACTTGTTCCGTTCAAATCACAGGACCTGACCCTAGACCCCAAAAGCAATACGGATTTCCCCAAGAGGCAGAGGGAGAAATCGCAAAAGTTATCGACAGCTTATTAGAGCAGGGCGTACTCAGATCAGTAGCCTCCACTAATAATGCCCCGATTTGACCAGTGAGAAAGCCTGATGGATCATGGCGACACAACAAAGTCACCCCCGCAGCAGCCCCCACGGTAGCCACAAGTCCCGAGACCATGCTCACACAGGGACTCAACTCACGATACTTTATGGCTTTGGACACCAGTAATGGATTCTGGTCCATTCCATTGGCAAAGGCGTGCCAATACAAATTTGCCTTCACTTTTAAAAATCAGCAGTACACGTGGACATGCCTGCCACAAGGATTCCACAACTCCCCCTCCATTTTCCACCGACAGCTGGCAAATGGATGATCAAAATTTTCTCGCCCCGAATGTCTGGTCCAGTATGTGGTCGACCCTTTACTGCAGACAGACACCAAGGCGGAGCACATCGAGCTTCTGGCTGAACTCCTGGAACTCCTACAGAAAATTGGTTGCAAAGTAAACCCCAAAAAGGCCCAGATTTTGGAAAACAAAGTGATATATTTGGGTACGATTATCACGCACGGTAAACGCGAGATCGAGCACAAAAGAATTGACTCGATTGCCAAATTGCCCCTTCCCCAACACGTTTCAGCCCTCCGGTCATTTTTAGGGCTGGTTGGCTACTGCCGAAACCACATTGATGGTTTCGCCACCAAAGCAGCACCCCTCTCAGACCTCCTAAAGGAGCCCCTTGGGAATGGCTTCCGCAGCACACGGATGCTGTGGATGCTTTGAAAAGAGCCCTCATTGCAGCCCCCGCACTACAGATTCCAGACCCGCTTTCCCCCTATGTTATAGAGATAGTTAGCACAGACCGCACCCTTTCGGCCGTGCTCCTCCAGGAACGGCACCAACAATTAAGATCCCTGGCTTATGCCTCCAGACTTTTGGATCCTGTGGAGCAGGGATTTCCGGCCTCTGAAAGGCACCTGCTCGCAGTTTTCTGGGCAGTTCAGTATTTTTCTTACATAACCGGACTAAACCCCATCACAATCCTCACAGAACACCCCCCCCCACCCAACTTTTACTTGACGGATGACTCAAGGACGGTACAGTTAGTCAGATTAGAGCAGCTAGATGGACCCTTCTTTTGCAGGGACGGAACATGACTGTTAAAAGGACCAAGACCCACACTTTCTTAGCCGACACCCAGGCACCCCCCATGAATGTGAAATCATCTCACCGCACCACAACACAGGCCCCTTTATTGCGAAAACACCCCCCAGAATGATAGGTAGTTCACCCCAGAGCCCCCAGCACACAGACACGTGCGCACCTTTCAGAATATATGTGGATGGTTCTTCCACGATATTAGACGGGAAGCACATTACCCGATGCGGCATTTATGTTGAGGACGCACAGGGATGCGCCCTAGAAGAAATCTCATTAAAGCTACCAGGCCACTTAGGCGCGCAGGCGGCATAACTAGCAGTCGTGGCGTACATTGTGGATCACCCAGATTCCTTCCCCAGCCCAGCAGACATATACTCGGACAGCCTCTATGTCTGCAACAGCCTTACAGAATTCCTACCGTTGTGGAAAGCAAGAGGATTTGTTTCCGCAGACGGAACCCCCCCCCCCCCCCCCCCCTCAGCCCCATTGCTCCACCACATTTTAGAAACAGTACAGGACAGGACCTTTGGAATTGTTAAAGTTCGAAGTCACCACCGTTCCTCCCCCCCTGGAAATGTAAAAGGCGACGCACTGGCCAAAGCAGGTTCCAGGCATGGATATTTTTGGACAGCCCCCCCCCCCCCCACCCCTGAAAGCGCACCAGTAACTGCAGTTCAGGTCTCGCAGACTAAGATCGAGGATCTAGTGGAGGCCCAGAAGCAGGATAACAATCTCAGGGAGATTTTGAAAGGAAAATTTACGGCACCTTACGATAGGTTTAAAAATGCACTGACCACACATGACGGTGTGGTGTTAAAAGACACCCTTTATGTGGTTCCTGAACAGGACAGGAATCAACTTATTTGTTTGTTCCATGACAGTCATGGACATCAGGGAATTGACCCCACTACAGCCCATCTCAGGCAGCTCTGTTGGTGGCCAAGAAGACGTAACGCACTACGTTGGGAATTGCCTTATCTGTGCCCAGAACAATCCGGACAGATACGCAAAGAAAGCTCAACTTAGTCACACCCGAGCCCGTTAACGGCCCCTGGACTAACCTTCAGATCGATTTTATAGGACCATTGCCTCCTTGCAGGAATGGTTACAAATACATATTAGTCATCATAGACACTTTTACGAAATGGGTAGAGGCATTCCCATCCAGAATGAACACGGCAAAGACCACCTCAAAGATCTTAACCCACCACATCTTTACGAGAGGGGGACTCCCCCGCAGCATTGAATCCAACCTAGGTTCCCATTTTATGGGACGTGTCATGAAGAACGTCCTCACGATATTTGGCATTACCCAAAAATTCCACATCGCATACCACCCCCAGTCAAGTGGTATCGTGGAGCGAATGAATCGGACCCTAAAATCAACCCTCAGAAAAATGGTCCAACAAAACAACACCACTTGGGATTCAGTCCTCCTTTTGCGTTGATGTTCTTGAGAAATACTGTCTCAACTTCCACAGGTTACACCCCACACACTCTCATGACCGGACGCCCCATGAAAGGCACAGAATTTTTATTAGGATTGGACTTGACCAGCCCCGAAGTGACGGCCCTCACACACGAGAATGCAGTAAAACTGTTAGTTGAAAATGTAAAAACGGCTCAGCTAGCAGCCGCAGTAAGAGTAAGCACAAGAAAGAAACAAGAGCAAGGCCTGTTTCGACAAGACAGTGCATGCGACTGAGTTTGAGGTAGGACAGCAGGTCATGCTCTCAATTTATAACCCCAGCACATTCCTGTCACCGAAGTATTCGGGTCTATACTCCATTGCGGACAAAGTAAGCCCCTCCGTCTATAAAATTAAGTACCCCAACGGAAAGACTGCGTGGTTCCATATTAACCAGCTTAAGGCATATGGCCCACAGTCCAACCACGCACGTCATGTCATGCTCGACGCAGCAGAGCACGCCCCGCCCACAGCCAACGTATCCCTACCCTCCCCCAACACGCCCACCACATCTACGGACTTGCCCTCGACTCCACCCCCGACCTCTAGACTCATCCCCGGAACGGCCACAGACAGCAGCAGCAGCGACAGCGACTGTGACACAGACAATAGCCACAGCACGCCTCCCTACTATCCCCAGGCAACAGGACCCACACCCAGCGAATCTGACCATGATTCGAGTGATCCCTTCCTCATCACGTTCTTCAACAAACCCCACCAGACACCACTGCCCTACGATTACGACCCTGATTCCGTCCCCACTGAACTAGACACCACCTTTTGGCACCGCGATAACTCATTCAGGCTCATCCGGAACGACGAGATGGACCCCAAATCGCACCATGCAGCCCTATCAGCCCTGATACATTCCAGAGTATGGCATCTGGGAGAAGATGACGACTTTGAGTTTGACTCCCAAAACGAAAACCCCTTTGCGACCCTGTTCGCAACTGAGAACTGAGGTGCCCAGATGATGTTTTAAAAAGGAGCCGCTTGGGAGAAAACGGTGTCCTTTCTGATGGAACCTGCAGCATGTTTAATGTTGTTTGTAGTGGTATTGTTAAATGTTGTTTGTAATATCCGAAACGTTTTGTCTGCAGAAACCTTTGAAAACGTGCCAGCATGCTCATCGGCCGAAACCGCTGAGAGCTTGCCAAACCTCCCGTTCGTAACTGTCTTTCTGGTTCGAAGGAAAGAACCAATACGGCAACCCCCCACGATGACTACATTTTTTGCCCGTTCTTGTCGGTTGCTCAGGCAGTGGAGAAACGGCATTGGTCTCCGCCCTGCCTGAGGACCCCCCCTCTGATCAGCTACGCTCGGGTAGAGCACACACGGCATTGGTCGCCATCCTACCCGGGGATTCCATCCAAATCTTACCCGTCGCGGCCCATACGCACCTCATTTCGGCACTTTTGGTTCAAAAAGTTTTGTTTTGTTTTCAGGCGACTCTTAGGTTGCCATCCTATGTTATTTACATCCTCAAACATTTGGATGGTAAATCGCACAGCCTGCGAGACGGCTCGCACTGTTTCAGTATTTGTTAAGTGTGTCTTGTCTGGAATCTTCAGTTAAAAAAAAAATGAGGGAGTCACACATGGTGACAAATCATAAAGGGAGAATTGGCACGAAAGGACAGACATACTAACAGACGAGATATTAATCCAAGATAGTAACAGACACTATGCTTGATCCCACAGAACCCCAGAAGCTCCAGGAAAATAGACGAAACGGAAAGGAAGAGAAGAGAAGAGAAAGAAGAAGACAACAATGAAGACGGCATACGTGTTTTTCGTTATTGCAATTTGTATTCGGTTGCGCGCGAACGCGAACCCCCTGACCCCAACCCCCCCCAGCCGTTAATGATTCACTTCCCCATAGCACACAGAACCCCGAGATAGTCTCCGATACACCATCATGGTGTGATAAGCTCATAACGTGGTACTTCCTTTCCTACGTAGTCGAATCCCTATTAGTGTTGGCGATACTCTGCAGCATCGTGCAGACTCTCCGTATGAGGAAATGGAGCAGGACAGCCTACCGCGCTAGCACCCCGGTATACAGAATGAGATCCCCTATTTTCGGTTTTCACCAGGTCCCCAAACCCCTCGATCTATAATAAAGGACATTCGTTTGCGTTCTTCTGTAAATAAAGAAATGGAAAGATTGTACAACCCTGTGTTTGACTGCCAAGCCAGGAAAAATGTCAATGCTGCTATTATTTTGTATTGTTTAGGAAGTTAATATGACTGAATGTTTAGTGAGTGTAGTTTATTGAGGGCAGTTAGGGGTACCGTTTTAAAAAATTTTGTAATGCATGTCCGTTTTGACATAGCGCCACTGAGAATATTAGTTAACATTTTTCTTGCATAGTTATGATCAGTGTAGAGGCCATAGAAGAGTGCTCGCCGGGTCAGGGAATGAAGAGAATGCAGTTATGTGATCCTTCACGCTTCGCGTTGGGATCACAAGGAGGGTGTGTAGCCACCTGAGTTGGCCACTTCCCGACTTAAAATGGAGAACCGCAAAGGCTGAAGGGAAATTCAGCCAACACAGGCAAAGACTAGCAAATACAGAAACCATGTACATTGGAACCTGCAAAACAACCAGACAGCACCGAAACCAGCAGCCATCTGCATAGTAATGTAGCAGCCATCTGCATAGTAATGTGCAATCCCCAGGCACAATGGCAACAGTTAAGGTAAATAAAGCCAAGCCAGACTCCTCGGCGCCAGCAGGAGCCAAGACAAAGGAAGGCCAACGGACATTTAGGACCGCCCAGCGATCAGCGAACCGCTCCAGCATTAGAGAAATCGATCTAAGTGATCGGAAAGTAGTCCAATAATTTGGAACCAGGTACGGGGTCTGCCCCAAAGGGCAGGAAGCCCCTGGGGACTGTAAAGTAAAGCCCCCAAGTTCAAATCGTCCTTCTTTGGCAGGGTCACTCAGCAACTTGAACCAACCCTTGACAGTGACCTGTTGTTGCCTCCAAGCAAGTAAGTCTCAAGTCAATGCTCGCTACGAGATAGGCGCTCCTAGCTACCAGTCCATACCAGCTTTTGAATCCCGCAGACTCAGGACCTGAACGAAAGGCCATTTGTTCCCCCGACCTGGTGGGCCAGTCCGAAGCTATGTATAGGCCTGTTAGTTATAGAAATAGCCTAGAAAGTGGAGTTTATGCATGAGTAGCGATTTACTGTGTATAATAAATGTGTTTTGATTTGAATCTTACTAATTGGTGTGTTGAGTTATTGATCATTACTTGAACTTGAACCTCTTGGCTGTGTCATAAAGATACCTGGCGACTCGAGAGCAAAGGTTATAAAACAGAGCCAATTGAACAAACCAAAAGTTAGCAACACCTCCCACAGTCCAAAGACGTGCAGGTTAGGTGGATTGGCCATGATAAATTGCCCTTAGTGACCCAAAAAGGTTAGGAGGGGTTATTGGGTTACGGGGATAGGGTGGAAGTGTGGGCTTAAGTGGGTCGGTGCAGACTCGATGGGCCAAATGGCCTCCTTCTGCACTATATGTTTTATGCTCTATGCTATGCTCTATGTACTATCTCCCTGTTCTAAGCTTCACTAGAACGTGGAGGAGTAATCCTGAGTAATTACTATCCTAGAGGTCCTGCTTTTTGGTTCCTGATCAAACTCCCTGAATTGTTCTGCACCAGTGTAATGAGCCAGGCAGTCAGCAGATTACCTTGTCACCTAGTAACTACTTTCTGGTCTCTGGTGGTGGTTCAAATACAGATGGCACAGATAGCGGCCGCAGGATGAAGGTATCAGGACTGTTGCCAGGATACTGAGCATTGACCTGCATGATGTGCCATGCAGTCACACACCAGCTGGGCATTGAGGGAGTGAAATCCCTTCCGATTGCAGTACATCTCAATTGATTTGACAGTCAGTGTCTGCACAGAGGCATGTGTGCAGTCACTGGCACCCTGCACTCTCGGGGAAGCCTGCAATCCACAGAAAACACATGCTTGCAGTCTGTCGGTTTCTCTATAGCTCGAGTCAATGGAATTTTTACAGCTCTGCCTGGATACGCAGAACCTCAGTGACCTCCTTATGTGGCTGTGGATGGGGAACGAGGAGATAATGAAAATATTGCCCGCTGCAGCCTAGAAGGAGCCCGACGTACATGGTGGCAGTCACCTTAACAGCCATGGGCAATACCACCCTGGCCCTGCTCTGCTGCACCAGATGGCAGGTTTCAGCAAGCACCTCTTTAATGAAGTGGATACGTCTGATACACTGTTCCTCACTGACTTCCAAACAAGACAACTGCTGCCTGAACACTTGAGATACAAAAAGCCTCCTGCTGACTGTCTCCACCTCCTCACTCATCGAGCAGCTTGCCCACATCTCTGTTGCCTGGGCTCATGCTCCCTGTCATCCTGTAGGTCAAGAGAGATACAAACTGTAGCATTCACATCTAGAGCAAGTGGTCTGAGCAGGAGATTCGTTGAGGGCAAGACCAGGTCCTTCAGCACCTGCCATACCATTCCCTGTTGACTTTAACAATTTTCAATCACAGTACAAATCACTAAAGACTTCAACAAACTCAGCAACAGTCAGTAGAAATCAATCAGCAACTAGCTGATGGTCTCTTTAAATAGTAATGGTGAACACCAGCTTGATTCTGTGCAGTGAAGAGATGGTGTGAGCTGGACCATTACGCTCTAATGTGGCAGTACAAGCACGCCAGCTGATATCATTATCTACCCAGACTGCATGCTTCTGCACCTTGGGGGCCTGTTAGCTCAGTTGGTTAAACAGCTGGTTCATGATACAGAGTGAGGCCAGTAGCATGGGTTCAATTCCTGTACTGGCTGAGGTTTTCCATGAAGGCCCCACCCCATCTCAACCTTGCCCCTCGTCTGAGGTGTGGTGACCCTAAGGTTAAATCACCATCAGTCAGCTCTCCCCCTTCAAAGGGGGAAAGCAGCCTATGGTCGTTTGCGATTATGGCGACTTTATCTTTACTTCTGTACCTGAGATAACATCCTACCGAAGATATTGTACTGTGCAGCTCAAATCAGAAATTTCCACTTTAGAACCAAAATGGCAGCTGAGTGGCAAAAATAAGAGTGCTAGGTGTAGTGATCTCTGCGTGTGTTAATACATATTTAGTTAATGTGAAGTCAGTACAGACAGATGATCACTAGATGCCAACACTAACAGGACCTATAAAAGGAGTTTCCCGCTCTTTTCTTCAGTTAGTGTGTGGAGAACAGCTAAAGTGAAGACGTGATCAGATCAGAGTGTTATCATAATTGTTAGTTTAATACAATCTTACTTATTTGTTTTACTAGTCTAGTATTAAAGTGAAAGAACTTACGAGATTATTATATTACTCAATAAATAATTTGTCATTATCTGGAAGACTTCAACTATTTCTCATCAGAATGCAATACAACTCGGCAAGATAAAAAGAGTAATATTTATATTACAACATAGTAATATAACACTAGGCAACCACACTTTGCAGCTATGGTTTTAACTGGTATCTCTGGGAACAACATGAACAAAATTATTTTTCAAATCTTCAGTCAAAACCTACCTTGTTCTCTTTACAGGCTCTGCTTCATTTGATATGTATTTTTATTATTTTGTTTTTATTTTAAAATGACATTTTCCTTGGTGCTTGAGGTGACAGCCAACACAGCAGTTTTGCTCTTGTTGGCCTGTACACACTTTCCCAGCTACTGGAGTAAATACGTGGGTTAGAAACACAATCGTAAATCAAAGAAAGTTTTCTGTGGTCATGGCTGCTGTGATAGCTTCCTTAGAATAAACAGGGTTGTTGCTCCACAACTTTATATTTACAGACCCATATTCTAAAGCAGTTCCTTAGTGCAAATACACCTTGCCAGTATATTTCCCCCATCACGGCAGTACGGTAGCACAAGTGGATAGCACTGTGGCTTCACAGCACCTGGGTCCCAGGTTCGATTCCCTGCTGGGTCACTGTCTGTGCGGAATTTGCACGTTCTCCCCGTGTCTGCGTGGGTTTCCTCCGGGTTCTCCGGTTTCCTCCCACAGTCCAAAGACATGCAGGTGAGGTGGATTGGCCATGCTAAATTGTCCTTAGTGTCCAAAAAGGTTAGGAGGGGTTACGGGGATAGCGTGGAAGTGAGGGCTTAAGTGGGTCGGTGCAGACCCGATGGGCCGAATCGCCTCCTTCTGCACTGTATGTTCTATGTTCTATCTGCATTTGACCCAATTAGCCCTGCTGAAATGTATCTTCCCCTTATCAGGTAGTTATGATGCCAGAACAGCAGATCCTTGTAAAACGTTTTATCATTCAAACTTGGTCAAAAGCTGCATCCAGGTGGCTTTCTAAGTAAGTAACTTGAGCCATTTTAACTTCCTGCCTTCCTGCTTTTTGTCAGGCAGGTGGGGTTGAAATCCTTCCCTCTATTTTTGGGTTTATGCCAGTTGTTTTCAGTCAATATGCTGTGATATAATAATAATCATGAGCAAGGTTGAACTTTTTCGTTGTATGAAATGAAAAGATTATGCACACTTACACAAACGTCTCGGGACTAATGCAATACATCCTGAACAGTCTGGAAAATTACAAGTATCATGTAACTTTTGTGTTATGTAACAAATGTCATGGTCTTGATTTCCCGCATGAATCAACTCCTTCAGCTAAGGTGTATTCCAATTTTCTGGGAGAACTTAAAGCTCTCACGATAATAGGGCATCACTGCAAATAATTGACAGAAATTGAGAGATGTTCTCTTTCATCATTTGTGAATGACACCCGACCACAGTGCCTTATGTTGATTCCTCTTGGTGTAGCTGTGCATCGTGTGCTGTCTCAGAGCAGCATTGTGCTTTTAGCTGGTCTCCCATCGCAGTACACATGAAATGGCTGGCTTCCTTTTTACTTTTAAATGAGCCTCTACGGACTGAGGAGGCAGCTAAATTCTGAACCGCTGCTGTTAGATGCATTTCTTCAGATGTTGCACAGGTAACCCGAGCCTGTCTCTTTCTGACTACCAGGGGTTTGATGGAGAGGCCAGCAGGTGCTGCCATCCTGAGACACAGCAGCAGTGTGTGAGTATATACCACGAGAAACTGGCTCTGTAAGGCAATGATTGGCAGGAAAGCAGGACATGTGGCACCAACGCAATTGTAGAAGTCCAAAACCTGCCAACAGTGCCAATCTTCCAGTGGCACAGAGTTAGACCTTATCCACTATGTTTGAGTGCTTTGGTTGAGAGAGAGTTAGTCTCACCTGCAGAGAAACTGAATAAAACGGAATAATTTCTATTTATCATATTATAGCTATCAAACAATTATTCAGATATATTTAAAAATAAAGGAACACAACCATAGAATTCTTACAGTGCAGAAGAAAGCCATTTGGCCCATTGAGTCTGCACGCACTCTCTGAAACAGCACCCTACCTAGACCCACTCCTCACCCAATCCCCGTAACTGCATAACCCCACCTAACCTGCACATCTTTGGACTCAAAGGGGCAATTTTAGCATGGCCAATCCACCTAAGCTGTACATCATTGGGCTGAGGGAGGAATCTACAGCACCCGGAGGAAACCCACGCAGACATGGGGAGAACACGCAAACTCCACACAGTCACCCAAGTCCAGAATTGAACCCAGATTTCTGGTGCTGTGAGACAACAGTGCTAAACACTATGCTACCGTGTCACCCCGCCCCAGCTGCAACAAGTAATTAACGAAAAGACAGTCGTATCAATTATCCTTAAATTAAACCAGAAAAAATAAACAGATACATCCAATAAGATTTCTACATTATTTTATAGGAAGATAAATTATCCGCAAATGGCAAGTCAAGACACATTTTGGAAGATGAGGTCATTTAATAGCAGGGTACAATCTGTTATTAGCCAGATAAATTTATTAGCTAATGCTTTCATTTACTCATTATTTACAAAGAATCATCCAAAATGACATGTTTCAGATAGCCGCCGTTCACACTTGTCATAACATATCATAAATCACCAATCACCATACACCAGTGGGTTTAACTGTTAGTTAGACTTCATTTTTAACATTTCAAAGTGAGTGAAATACTAATTTATATTCCTCAAATTATTTTCATTTATTATTTTTTTTTAAACAGTTTGAATTAAAAGTGATCAAGGCTTGGAAAATGGCATACCATATCACAATGCAAAAATTAAAATTTTGCGTGACAACAATTTGTGGTATATTCACTGGAGTTTAGGAAAAATGCTTTCAGTATGATATTTGACATTATATATTAGGTGTTAGACCATAAGACCATAAGACATAGGAGCGGAAGTAAGGCCATTCGGCCCATTGAGTCCACTCCACCATTCAATCATGGCTGATTTCAACTCCATTTACCCGCTCTCTCTCCATAGCCCTTCATTCCTCGAGAAATCAAGAATTTATCAACTTCTGTCTTAAAGACACTCAACGTCCCGGCCTCCACCGCCCTCTGTGGCAATGAATTCCACAGACCCACCACTCTCTGGCTGAAGAAATTTCTCCTCATCTCTGTTCTAAAGTGACTCCCTTTTATTCTAAGGCTGTGTCCCCGGGTCCTAGTCTCCCCTGCCAATGGAAACAACTTCCCTACGTCCACCCTATCTAAGCCATTCATTATCCTGTAAGTTTCTATTAGATCTCCCCTCAACCTCCTAAACTCCAATGAATATAATCCCAGGATCCTCAGACGTTCATCGTATGTTAGGCCTACCATTCCTGGGATCATCCCTGTGAATCTCCGCTGGACCCGCTCCGGTGCCAGTATGTCCTTCCTGAGGTGTGGGGCCCAAAATTGCTCACAGTATTCTAAATGGGGCCTAACTAATGCTTTATAAAGCTTCAGAAGTACATCCCTGCTTTTATATTCCAAGCCTCTTGAGATAAATGACAACATTGCATTTGCTTTCTTAATTACAGACTCAACCTGCAAGTTTACCTTTAGAGAATCCTGGACTAGGACTCCCAAGTCCCTTTGCACTTCAGCATTATGGATTTTGTCACCGTTTAGAAAATAGTCCATGCCTCTATTCTTATTTCCAAAGTGCAAGACCTCGCACTTGCCCACGTTGAATTTCATCAGCCATTTCTTGGACCACTCTCCTAAACTGTCTAAATCTTTCTGCAGCCTCCCCACCTCCTCTATACTACCTGCCCCTCCACCTATCTTTGTATCATCGGCAAACTTAGCCAGAATGCCCCCAGTCCCATCATCTAGATCGTTAATATATAAAGAGAACAGCTGTGGCCCCAACACTGAAACCTGCGGGACACCACTCGTCACCGGTTGCCATTCCGAAAAAGAACCTTTTATCCCAACTCTCTGCCTTCTGCCTGACAGCCAATCGTCAATCCATGTTAGTACCTTGCCTCGAATACCATGTGCCCTTATTTTACTCAGCAGTTTCCCGTGAGGCACCTTATCAAAGACCTTTTGGAAGTCAAGATAGATAACATCCATTGGCTCTCCTTGGTCTAACCTATTTATTATCTCTTCAAAGAACTCTAACAGGTTTGTCAGGCACAACCTCCCCTTACTAAATCCATGCTGACTTGTCCTAATCCGACCCTGCACTTCCAAGAATTTAGAAATCTCATCCTTAACAATGGATTCTAGAATCTTGCCAACAACCGAGGTTAGGCTAATTGGCCTATAATTTTCCATCTTTTTCCTTGTTCCCTTCTTGAACAGGGGGGTTACAGCAGCGATTTTCCAATCCTCTGGGACTTTCCATGACTCCAGTGACTTTTGAAAGATCATAACTAACGCCTCCACTATTTCTTCAGCTATCTCCTTTAGAACTCTAGGATGTAGCCCATCTGGGCCTGGAGATTTATCAATTTTTAGACCTCTTAGTTTCTCTAGCACTTTCTCCTTTGTGATGGCTACCATATTCAACTCTGCCCCCTGACTCTCCTGAATTGTTGGGATATTACTCATGTCTTCTACTGTGAAGACTGACGCAAAGTACTTATTTAGTTCCTCAGCTATTTCCTTGTCTCCCATCACTAGATTACCAGCGTCATTTTGGAGCGTGCCAATGTCTAATTTTGCTTACCGTTTGTTTTTAATGTATTTAAAGAAACTTTTACCATCATTCCTAATGTTACTGTCTAGCCTACCTTCATATTTGATCCTCTCTTTCCTTATTTCTCTCTTTGTTATCCTCTGTTTGTTTTTGTAGCTTTCCCAATCTTCTGACTTCCCACTACTCTTTGCCACATTATAGGCTTTTTCTTTTGCTTTGATGCATTCCCTAACTTCCTTTGTCAGCCATGGCTGCCTAATCCCCCCTCTGATCACCTTTCTTTTCTTTGGGATGAACCTCTGTACTGTGTCCTCAATTACTCCCAGAAACTCCTGCCATTGCTGTTCTACTGTCTTTCCCACTAGGCTCTGCTCCCAGTCGATTTTCGTCAGTTCCTCCCTCATGCCCCTTGTTGCTCAGTTACAGAAATTAAAGATATCACACAATGGTCTGCAGTTGTGATATTGAAGTTGAACAACATAAGTTAGTCTGTTGTGGGGCTTGCAAATCCTGAAGTATGTGGGAAATTTCTGCCATAATTTCTTGCAGACCTCTTTTAAATATTCCACATTGAATATCACAATGAGCTCGAAGCAGAGCAAACACTATTTATCCTAGGTTGTAGGGATAGTCACTTTAGGGAAATAGTCACTTTAGGGAAACTGGCATTGTCTCTTATGAAACACAGTTAGTTTTTTGTGATTTTTAACATTCTTGGAGTGATAATAGCTTAATTTTAATTCTCTGGATATTGCCAACATTTAATCACAAAAATTGTAAAAGTGGGTGCCGATCTCGTTCCAATGCTCCCATCCCCCGCTGGTGGTGCTATTGAGGTTTGTGTCCCACGCCAGAAGGAAGTTGCAAATTGGTCAAAATTACCCATTTGCATCCTATTAATGAGCTGGGCACCAGATTCTCTAAGCCTGCATGATTCATTGATCCACTGGGGTGCGATTCACGTGGTCGAGAATTGGTGCAGGGTACTTGCCAGCGTGGCCCTGACATGATGGACCTCGCAGTGGGCGATGGGGATAGCTCTTTAAGGAAGTTGCCCCCAAAGTCCATTGGAGAGCCCCTTCACACCCACAATGCAAATCCAACCCATCCCCACAAGACTGTCCCCCACCAGACTTCCCCATAAGAGAGACCATCACCAGAGACCCCCCATTTCAGAGAACCCTCCATAAGAAAGCCCCCCACAGGGACCCCCCCCCCCATTATAGAGACCCTCTCACCAGGGACACTGAGAAGGTAGCCCCCAACCAGACACTCCCCATAAAAGAGCCCCTTACAAGAGAGCCCCCATTACAGAAAACCCCTACCAGATCCACACATCAGAGGCACCCCCATTACAGAGACCCCTGCCTCGAAGCTAGACATCAGTCCAAACAGAGGCAGTGAAAAAAAACACTGCTTTAAAACTCATCTGTGCCATACACCTGCTGGCTCAGGCAGAGAAAGCAACATTGTAAATTCCTAGAAAATGAAGAACACATCTCTAGGCTTTAAACCACCTCAGATCTTTTATCTGCAAGGCTTTCATGTACATTAATGGGAAAATGGGGTTACTAGGCTGTGATTGACAGCTTGCACACAACCAGCTGCCTGGAGTGTTTAATTTAATTTCCCTTCATGCTTGAATGGATCTCAAGTACCCTGCTGTGAAACTAACCACAATTTGTACAAACATCTAGCTCTGATTGACATCTCTTGGACCACATCAAAAGAAGCTAAGTGCTCTCACTTCCTATTGTGCTCTGCAGAAAGCACTTAACTGCTTTTCAATTCATGGGTAGGAATCAGAAAGCTTTCAGATCAAACCTGAAGTAAACAGGGCTGCCCTCTCTCTCCTGTTCTGTGCGTGTGCTGCTTGGACCGTTTGCGTCTATCAGGAAGTAATTAGGCACAAGAGGATTGACGATCCCTTGCAGCAGGGGCACTCAGGTCAAAGCCTCCCTGGACATGGATAATGCTGTCATTTTCTGCCCTGATCCAATATTGGGGCACAGGCTGATCAACATCTGCAGTCAGTTCTAACTGGCCTTGGGTGCCAAGATAAACTATGGGAAGAGCAAGGCCATGTTCTTTGGGAACTGGATTTGTTTTTGTCCCCTTCACTGTCAGGTCAGATTACTTCAAGGTGCTGGGAATGTGACTCATAGACATAGAATTTACAGTGTAGAAGGAGGCCAATCGGCCCATTGAGACTGCACCGGCTCTTGGAAAGAGCACCCTACCCAAGGTTAACACCTCCACCCGATCCCCATAACCCAGTAACCCCACCCAACACTAAGGGCAATTTTGGACACTAAGGGCAATTTATCATGGCCAATACACCTAACCTGCACATCTTTGGACTGTGGGAGGAAACCGGAGCACCCGGAGGAAACCCACGCACACATGGGGAGGATGTGCAGACTCCGCACAGACAGTGACCCAAGCCGGGAATCGAACTTGGGACTCTGGAGCTATGAAACAATTGTGCTATCCACAATGCTACTGTGCTGCCCCGGTGCAGCTGGAGCGTGCAACAAAAACTGGGAGCAGCCTATTGAGAAGGTGAGGTAGAAACTGGGCATGTGGGAGTGATGCTTCCTCTGCATTGTGGGTAGGAATTTGGTCATCAGGTGTGAGGTGCTCCCAATGTTGCTGTACGTGGTGTAGGTCTGGCTCATACCCCGATCCCGCACTGCTGCAGTCATCCGAGCCATCTTCATGTTCATCTGGAAGTTAAAAATGGGTCATGTCCACAGGGACACCATGTACAAATCTTCAGCTAATGGAGGGAGAAACATACCCAACGTCGCCCTCATCCTGATGACCAGCTATGTGTGCGGCTGCATCAAGCTGTGCATAGATCCTCGCTGTGCAAACATCAAGTAACTAGGTACTGAGGTTCTATCTATCCCCGGTGTTGTGAAGATGGGTCTGGTCACATTGTCGCGGAACGTTCCAAGTAGTTGTGCCATACCATACCACCTGTCCCTCGTGGAAACATTTGTGCAAGACAACACCTTTGACCACAAGGCGGTCAAGCTGTAGTCTGCACGTAACATCCTTGAGGCCCTTTGGGAAAAGGAGATGGTGGATCATTCCGGATGGTTCCCTGAGCAGACAGTCAGAATCATTGCCAAAACCTTCAAACAAGTACCAAGACCTAGCTTGGCTGGTGGAAAAGGGCTCTTCCCATAAGATCATTCATGCATGCCCGAAGACTCTGTGGCTCTGTGCCCCTGCACACTACCCTCGAAGCAGCTCCCAGGGAGAAGAGACAGTCGGTCACACACCTCCTTGTGGAATGTGCCTTTGCAAAGACGGTCTTGTGAGAGTTGCAGTGGCATTCGGCACGGTTCATTCTGAGCATCCGTGTGACACAGGACTCTCTATCTACGGGCTGCTTCCAGAGACACACACTGAGCCAAACATCAACTGCTGCTGAAGGATCATCAACTTGGTGAAAGTTGTTCTTTGGTCTGCCCGAAACCTGTTGATCTTTCAGTGCAAAGAACTGTCCTCGACCGAGTATCCCAGATTGATGTATTCCAAGGTCCAGGACTACGTGCTAAGGGACGCACTCAAGCTTGGGGCAGCTGCCGCCAAGACGCAATGGGTAAGGTCGCTGAGTAAGGTCTTGCAGCCAATGTACACCAAGGGGCCAGAAACAGCGTAAAACCACCCAGACAGTGTTTGGGACCCTCAACACATGTAACTGTACTGAAGCACTTCGGAGTGCAACATGACCAATATATATAGTTTGAATAGAATTGTACTCTCTGTAATGAAAATATTGAAATGTTGTCATGTTCTTATTACTGAATTGAAGCTCCGCTGTGTGCATCTTGATCTGTGGAGAAAATGTGAATATCATTGCACTTTCCTGTTATGACAATTTGGAATGCGTAATAATGTCTCTTT
Source organism: Scyliorhinus torazame (assembly GCF_047496885.1). Taxonomy (NCBI): domain Eukaryota; kingdom Metazoa; phylum Chordata; class Chondrichthyes; order Carcharhiniformes; family Scyliorhinidae; genus Scyliorhinus; species Scyliorhinus torazame. The sequence goes on along the minus strand of NC_092714.1, from coordinate 40,628,056 downwards.
CAGATATTTTCTATACTTTTGCAAAAACTAAAATCATCGCTTCTCGGTCTTTTGGCTCAGATCAAGCGTCGGATCAAGCCTGAACTCAGGTGTAATGCCTGTTCTTGTCAGCTTGTATCTTGTATGTATCTCCTGTGGAGACCACGGCTGGTGAGTCAATTTGAATTTGGATTGGTTTTTTGGGGAAACAAGAAGATGGATTAAGGGCTTGCCGTGTCCACCCTGTGCATTGCTTTGTAACTTTGAGGAAGAAATGAGAGGGTGAATGTTCCTGGCTTAATCTGAGTAACACCTAGTCATGTGTATATGTTTTATGTTTCTTGTGTTTTCTGTTTTCCTGGGAAAACCAATATTCATCAAAATATTTGTTTTCCTCCAATGAAGGGGAGACTGGTAGGAATGGGTTAACAGACCCTCCAAATTAAATACTAATTTGATGCCAATAATCCAATAGAAGTCACTGATATATAAAGGGGGTACTATTTGTTGGTAGAGATTTGTGTGTGAAGTTGGATCAAAGAAATAAAGGTGTTTTGTGGAGAAGCAGAACTCTTGTCTCTTTTACGCTACAGCAACTCAGAAGCTTGAACAATGTGTACCTGTGTAAAGTAAAGTAAGTAGTCGCCATAGTCTCAGATGAACATAGGCTGCTTTCCCCTTTGAGGGGGAGAGCTGACTATTGGTGATTTAACCTGAGGATCACCACATCTCGGGTGGGGGGGGGGGGGGGGCAAGGTTAAGAAGGCGGGGCCTTCATGAATAACCTCAGCCATTATGTATAGTTATGTTTATCCAATAAATCAATTATTGTTCAGGCATACCTACGTCTCAGAAATTGTTCCTCATCCAGTCAGAACCAACATACAGCAACATCGAATGCCATTGCACTGATTTTAATAGGGGATAGGGCAAGGTTATGATCATTAGCTGTTCAATATTTTCGACCAGGGGCGCATTGAAAAAGCCTCAGCAATTATGGCGTGATATAAGTCATGGCATAAATGACTCATGCCATAATTCGCTGGAAGTTCTGCTATTATAGTTTTCAGCAAGTTGGAACATTATTCAACTAATAACATGATTGCGTAGTGCTTCCAGTAATCTCATCCTCTAAAATACAACTTTATGTTCCTTCTGAAATTATTTTCAACATCTATCCAAGTAAAAGTATTGGGAATAGATGCCACCTTTAAAGTGTCAAATGGATAATGAACGAGAAACAGTCATTTCAATATTTATATTTTGACCTGGAGCCAAAAATTTGCAAAGGGCTTCCAAACATCTGTCGCCAAGCAGTCATTAAACATCACGTTATCTCCAGTTACTTATAATCATTGGATTTTCCTTTGGTTTCAAAGGGCAGAACTTTAATGAAATGGTCCTGCTGTCAGCTGGGGTGGCCAGTCATGGTCGCGAGCTCAATTGTTGCTGCATCGGGTTTTACTTTTTAACTCGGGCGTGGGGTTGACATTCTGCTTCCAGGTTTCCTGACCAATCACAGAGTGTGGGTGTAATGATGACCCACTCCCGTCATCAAGGAAAAGGATGGAAGTTTGCACTCTCCTCCACTCCCCATGAAATGTGGACATGAAAATGAAATGAAATGAAAATCACTTATTGTCACAAGTAGGCTTCAATGAAGTTACTGTGAAAAGCCTCTAGTCGCCACATTCCTGCACCTGCTCGGGGAGGCTGGTATGGAAATTGAACTGTGCTGCCGGTCAGCGATTTAGCCCAGTGTGCTAAACCAGCCCCTTCTGCACTGACTTTGAACCTTTTCCCTGAGTCTGTTCTTGTTAAAGTCTTTTTATCTCCCACAGCTTCTTCAAGTGAGACACGGGGCTGGAGCAGGAGGAGGCCCCTGTGTCTCACCGTGGGAGAAGGGTGAGCACTCTGGGGAAGCACTATCACCATAAGATGTGGGAGCAGAAGTAGGCCATTCAGCCCATCATGTCTGCTCCGCCATTCAATGAGATTGTGACTGATCCAATGTGATAATCCTCAACTCCACTTCCCCAACTTATCCCCGTAACCCTTGATTCCCTTACTGATTATCACACAACTTCATCACCACAGATACGCACACCTTGAGCTGGGGTGGGCGAAGGGGATCTCCAATAGAGATAGTGGGCCAGATTCTCCGCACGTGTTTCATGGTAGCGAAATAGGTCCGTCCCCCTCCCCACGATCGGGGAATACGCAGCAGGGTGTCATCGTCAGCGGGACTGGAAGGTCCTGTCCAGCTGGATAGTTCCGGCCAGTCAGGTTGTCACATGGTGAAGTGCACATCAAGCTGGAGATAGATAAAACAGTGTTGAGTCTCCATTGGAGGATGCAGGCACTCAAAGCTCTGCTCAGCTGGGAGCAGATGCTGAGCCTTGAGTCGTCCATGAAGTGACTTTCTGGAGCAGCAAGAGAAAATGTGTGAGGCACTGTCTATATCTCCAGAGGCAGAACGCACCGTGGAAGAGAGATTGGAGGTGTGCCATGAGATCTCAGGCCTTTGCACTGATGTCGACCTCCATTGAAAGAGTAGTAACCTGCATGAAGCATCAGACAAGGAAAGCAAGTGAGTGCATATTTGCCCTGACAAATGGCTGCATGTCGTGTTGGGTGTTCTGATGCACAAATGATCCAACACGGCTGTAGATGGTGCAACTCTGTTTTATTGTCTAATCAACGGTAACAACTAACTACTGGCTCGGGTACGTGCTTCACCAGCTAACCTGTGGACCCAGCCCTATCACTATCTTAGTGAGGCACGCAGCACATGGTCTGTGTCTGAGTGGCGCACTGTGAGCTCTGAGCTATCTCCTGGTAGAATGAGCGGGAACTGTGGTGTTCCCTGTTTTATAGTGCGTGTGCCCTCACTGGTGATTGGCTGCGATGTGCTGGTTGGTCCAACTGCCTGTCCATCAGTGTGTGTGTGATTGCACCATGATATGCTGATGTGGATATCATGACATCCCCCCCTTTCACAAAGGATATGTGCCTCCATGCTAATAAATAGAAATGTGTAGTGAGTGCATCTGAGTATGTGTGTGCAATATTTACAACATGTACATGAGGCTGAACTATATACAGAGGAAGGTGTCAGGTGCAGCAGAACAACGAGGTTGTACCAATAACAGAACAAATGCAATCAACAAACGACGAGAGAAAACTTCTGGAACAATGAACGACAAGAAAAGAAACTCGTTAACAGTACTGTAAAACAGTTCAGTGAGTTCAATGTGCTAACAGGCTCATAAGTCAAGTCTCTCAGGTGGGCGCTGAATTCAGGTTGACCGCCTCAAGGGTGGGTCAGGATCCACCGGCTGAGGAATAGGCCTGGCCATGGGTGAGAGAGGAAGAGGCAGAGTGGCAGGAAGCTCAACAAAGTCGACATCAAGGACAACAGGAGGGCGTGGCACCAGTGCATGATCTCATAGCGAGCGCGGAATCAGACGAAGGCGAATGAAGCCATCAGGCATACGAACCAGGAATGAGCGGGGAGCCACGTGGCGGAGAACCTCAGCGGTTGCCGACCAGCCACCCTCCGGTAGGTGCATGCGGAGATTGTCTCCAGGTGCCAGGGCAGGAAGATCAGTCGGGTTTCTGACACACAGACATTTTGGGAGGAATTTAACTCTCTGGCCGTGATGCACTATCAATTACGACGAGACGAGAGTAGAGAGTAATCGAGGCTTTATTACACAGAGACGTGTGGCCTCCTACAGCTGCTGCCGAAATGGCTGCAGTTTGGAGAGCACACACATTTATACACCGCCTACTGGGGGGAGCCAGCAGGCAGGGATTTAGCCCCGTACCTGTAGTACAGGGGCCTCCACCGTAATACCCTCGTATGCAGTGCAGTACATACAATATAATACAACAGTGGTGACTACCACATTCACCCCCTGTTAAAAATGAGTCCAGCGGGGGTGGTGGAAAACTATTTACATACAGGTTGTCCTTAAAATTTCAGTGAAGGTTAAAAATTTAGACGATCGGGCGACTTGATCCATCGTTGAGAGCGCCACAGTGCTGGTGGCGAGTCAGGCGTCAGCTCGGTTGTCGGTGACTCCGGGAGCGTGTCGACATCCTCTTCATCCCCGGGCGGGACGAAGGGGAGGACGGATTGATGACGGTAGCAGACGTCATATCGGGGCATGGGATGGCGAAGGGGAATCTGGAATATTCGTCGACCACATTGAGAAAATACGTGTTGTGGTCAGTGGAGGGGAGGGGCCCTTTGAAGTCCACGCTGAGGCGTTCAAAGCGGCGGGAGGCCTTCACCAGGCGCGCACAGTCTGGCCGGTAGAAGTGCGGTTTACACTCCGCGCAGACCTGGCAGTCTCTGGTGATAGCCCTGACTTCCTCGATGGAGTAGGGCAGATTGCGGGCCTTAATGAAATGATAAAAGCGGGTAACCCCTGGGTGACAGAGATCATTGTACAGGGTCCGGAGTCGGTCCACTTGTGCGCTGGCACATGTACCTTGGGACAGGGTATCGGGGGGCTCGTTGAGCTAACCGGGGCAATACAAAATCTCGTAATTAAAGGTGGAGAGCTCGATCCTCCACCGCAAGATCTTATCATTTTTGATCTTACCCCGCTGTTAAACATGAAGGCAACCGACCATTGGTCTGTGAGGAGAGTGAATCTCCTGCCGGCCAGATAATGCCTCTAGTGCCGCACAGCTTCAACGATAGCTTGGGCCTCTTTTTCGATGGAGGAGTGCCGAATTTCGGAGGCATGGAGGGCGCAGGAAAAGAATGCCACGGGCCTGCCTGCTTGTTTGAGGGTGGCGGCCAGAGCGACGTCTGATGCATCGCTCTCGACTTGGAAGGGGAGCGTCTCGTCGACCACGTGCATCGCGGCCTTGGCGATTTCGGCCTTGATAAGGTTGACGGCCTGGTGAACCTCGGCCGTCAGTGGGAAACCGGTGGAGTGGATGAGTGGGTGGGCCTTGTCTGCATAGTTAGTATGAAAAGAACCCCAGGCATCGTTTGAGGGCCTTGGGGCAGTGGGGAAGGGGGAGATCCATGAGGGGGCGCATGCGATCGGGGTCGGGCCCTAGAACTCCGTTCTGAACCACGTAGCCGAGGATGGCCAATCGGTTTGTGCTGAACACACACTTCTCCTTGTTGTAGGTTAGGTTGAGGAGTTTGGCGGTGTGGAGAAATTTGGAAAGGTTAGCGTTGTGGTCCTGCTGGTCGTGGCCGCAGTTGGTGACGTTATCCAGGTACAGGAAAGTGGCCCGCATTCCGTACTGGTCACCCATTTGGTCCACCTCCCGTTGGAAGACTGAGACCCCGTTATTGACGCCAAAGGGAACCCTAAGGAAATGGTAAAGGCGGCCGTCCGCTTCAAACGCGGTGTACGGGCGGTCCGCCTTGCGAATGGGGAGCTGGTGATAGGCAGATTTCAGGTCCACTGTCGCGAAGACCTGGTACTGTGCAATCTGATTGACCATATCAGATATGCGTGGGAGGGGGTACGCGTCGAGCTGCGTGTACCGATTGATGGTCTGACTGTAGTCAATGACCATTCTGTTTTTCTCCCCCATTTTCACCACTACCACTTGGGCTCTCCAGGGGCTGTTGCTGGCCTCGATGATACCTTCCCGCAGCAGCCGCTGGACCTCAGACCTGATGAAGGTCCTGTCCTGGGCACTGTATCGTCTGCTCCTGGTGGCGATGGGTTTGCAATCCGGGGTGAGGTTTGCAAACAGAGAAGGCGGGTCGACCTTAAGGGTTGACAGCCGCAGACAGTAAGGGGTGGTAGGGGCCCGCCAAATTTCAGGGTTAGGCTCTGGAGGTTGCACTGGAAGTCCAGGCCGGGTAGCAAGGCAGCGCAGAGGTTGGGGAGGACGTAGAGCCGGAGGCCGCTGAACTCTACGCCCTGGATGGTGAGGATGGCGATGCAGTACCCCTGATCGCCACGGAGTGGGATCCAGAGGCCAGGGAGATTCTTTGGTTAATGGGGTGTACCGCGAGGGAGCAGCGCATTACCGTATCGGGGTGGATGAAGCTCTCAGTGCTCCCGGAGTCCAGAAGGCAGGATATCTCATGCCCGTCGACCTTCACCTTTGTCGACGCGGTCGCGAGGTTGTGCGGTCGGGACTGGTCCATCGTGACGGAGGCGAGACGTGGCTGGTCGTCGGCGGTTGCAGGCGATGAGCAGCCTGATAAGGTGCCCGACGGGCAGGGGTCCTGAGGCAGGGAAGATGGCGGCGCCCATGGGCCGCACGTGTCCTGGGGCAGGCAAGATGGTGGCGCCCATGGGCCGCACGTGTCCTGAGGCAGGCAAGATGGCGGCGCCCTCGGGCCGCACGTGTCCTGGGGCAGACGAGATTGCTCCGCCCATTGGTTGTGAGGCAAGCAAGATCGCGGCATCCACGGGTTGCACGTGGGGGGTGCAGGGACAATAGTGGCGATTGAGCGGGCCTGGCACACTGCAGCAAAATGCCACAGGCCTTGCAGTGCTCGCTCCGCGCCGGGCAGCGCTGCCGGGGGTGTTTTGTCTGTCCGCAGAAGTAGCACTTGGGTCCCCCGGTGTTAGTTGGCTGCCGCGCGGTGCAGGCGTGGGGTTGGCTGGAGGCGGTTGCTGATGGGGTCCATGATGGGGTGGCCGCTGGCGGGGTCCACGATGCCCAGGAGGGTGAGCCGTGCGGTCGGAGACATACGTCTGTACGGTGCGTGACGCGACTGTGAGCGAGAGCGCTAGTTTCTTGTTTGCTGCGAGGTCAAGCGTAGCCCCTTCTAAGAGGCGCTGGCCGATCTAGGCCGACCCTATGCCCGTATGAACGCGTCTCTCATTAGCAGGTTAGAATATTCAGCGGCTGAAACGGCCTGGCAATCAGTCTCTCACCAGAGCGAGCAGAGCACTCCAGAAATCTTCCACAGACTCACCGGGAAGTTGGTGCCGCGTGGACAGGAGGTGCCTGGCGTAGATCTTGTTGGTCTGCTGAGCATAGTTCTCCTTCAGTAGCGCCATGGCCTCTGCGTAGGTAGGCGCATCCTGGATGAGGGGAAAGACATCGGAGCTCAGCCGCGTGTACAGAATCTGGAGCTTCTGTGCTTCTGGGATTGGGTCTGTCGCAGATCCGATGTATGCTCAAAGCAAGCTAGCCAATGTGCGAAGTCCTTTTTGGCGTTGTCTGCTTGAGGATGCAGCTGCAGGCGATCCGGCTTGATGCGGAGATCGATCTTTGTAAAATCTCTGTGTAATAAATTGATGCACTTTAAAAATATATTTTATTGAAATTTTTTTTTCCCTGAGCAACATTTTTCCCGCTTACGAAACAAACGAAACGATAACAATAACAAAACAGAAATTTTTAACTTTTTAACAGTAATAATAATAATGATAATAATACTCAAGTAACAAAACCTCATACTCTATTGACCGATACTCAACTAAACCTCCTCCCCCCCTCCCCCCCCCTCCCCCAGGGTGCTGCTGCTGGTCATCTGTCTTCCCTCTAACGTTCCCCTAGGTAGTCGAGAAATGGCTGCCACCGCCTGGTGAACCCTTGAGCCGATCCTCTCTGGGCAAACTTTATCTGCTCCAGTTTAATAAACCCCGCCATATCGTTTACCCAGGCCTCCAGTCCGGGGGGTTTCGCCTCCTTCCACATGAGTAGGATCCTGCGCCGGGCTACGAGGGACGCAAAGGCCACGACATCGGCCTCTTTCGCCTCCTGCACTCCCGGCTCTTCCGCAACTCCAAATAGAGCTAACCCCCAGCTTGGTTTGACCCGGGCATTCACCACCTGCGAGATCACTCCCGTCACTCCCTTCCAATATCCTACCAGTGCCGGGCACGCCCAAAACATATGTGCGTGGTTTGCCGGGCTCCCGCCACACCTCCCACATCTGTTCTCCACTCCAAAGAACCTGCTCAATCTTGCCCCTGTTATGTGTGCTCTATGTAGCAGCTTAAATTGAATCAGGCTAAGCCTGGCGCATGAGGAAGAGGAGTTTACCCTGCTTAGGGCATCAGCCCACACACCCTCCTCTATCTCCTCCCCTAGTTCTTCTTCCCACTTTCCTTTTAGTTCGCCCACCGACTCCTCCCCCTCTTCCCTCATCTCTCTGTAAATCTCTGACACCTTGCCCTCTCCGACCCACACCCCTGAAAGCACCCTGTCCTGTATCCCCTGTGTCGGGAGCCGCGGAAATTCCCTCACCTGTTGTCTAGTAAATGCCCTCACCTGCATATATATCAAGAAATTCCCCCGGGGTAACATACTTTTCCTCCAGTGCTCCCAAGCTCGCAAAAGTCCCATCTATGAATAAATCTCCCACCTTCCTAATTCCCAACTGGTACCAGCTCTGAAATCCTCCATCCATTCTTCCTGGGGCGAACCTATGGTTGTTCCTGATAGGGGGCCCCACCAGGGCTCCCCGCACCCCTCTCTGTCGCCTCCACTGTCCCCATATGTTCAGTGTTGCCGCCACCACCGGGTTCGGTGAGAGCGGTAGCGGTGCCGTCACCAGCGCCTCTAGACTCGTCCCTTTACAGGACCTTCTCTCCAGCCTTTTCCACGCCGCTCCCTCACCCTCCGTCATCCATCTACGTATCATTGCCACATTGGCGGCCCAATAATAATCTCCCAAGTTCGGTAGTGCCAGTCCTCCTCTGTCCCTACTGCGCTGAAGGAACCCCCTCCTTACTCTCGGAACTTTCCCTGCCCACACAAAGCTCGTAATGCTCCTATCTATTTTATTTAAAAAGGTCCTGGTGATTAAAATAGGGAGACATTGAAATACAAATAAGAACCTCGGGAGGACCATCATCTTAATTGCTTGCACCCTGCCCGCCAGTGATAAAGGCTGCATGTCCCACCTCTTAAAGTCCTCCTCCATTTGTTCTACCAGCCGTGTCAGATTAAGTCTGTGCAAGGTTCCCCAGCTCCTAGCGATCTGAATCCCCAAGTATCGGAAGTTTCTTTCCACTTTCCTTAGCGGTAAGCCTTCTACCTCTCTACTCTGATCCCCTGGATGAATCACATATAATTCACTCTTCCCCATGTTTAACCTATACCCCGAAAATTCCCCGAACCTCCTCAAAATTCGCATAACCTCTATCATCCCCCCCCGCTGGGTCCGACACGTATAACAATAGGTCATCCGCGTATAACGAGACTCGGTGTTCTTCTCCCCCTCTAGTCACCCCTCTCCATTTCCTGGAGTATTTCAACGCCATGGCCAGAGGTTCAATTGCCAATGCAAACAACAATGGAGACAGCGGGCATCCCTGTCTTGTTCCCCTATATAATCGGAAATACTCCGATCTATGTCGACCTGTAACTACGCTTGCCGTTGGTGCCCCATAGTCTAACCCAGCGAATAAACCCGTTCCCAAACCCAAACCTCCTTAACATTTCCCATAAATACTCCCACTCCACCCTATCAAATGCCTTCTCTGCGTCCATTGCCACCACTATCTCTGCCTCCCCCTCCACTGAGGGCATCATTATCACCCCTAATAGTCGTCGCACGTTAACATTCAATTGTCTCCCTTTTATGAACCCTGTCTGGTCTTCGTGCACCACCCCTGGGACACAGTCCTCTATCCTCAATGCCAGCACCTTTGCTAGCAATTTGGTGTCCACGTTCAATAGTGAAATAGGTCTATAGGACCCACACTGCATCGGATCTTTGTCCCTCTTCAGAATTAGCGATATCGTCGCCTCCGACATCGTCGGGGGTAGAGTCCCCCCTTCCCTGGCCTCATTGAACGTCCTCGCCAACAACGGGGCCAACAAGTCCACATATTTTCTGTAGAATTCCACCGGGAACCCGTCCGGCCCCAGGGCCTTCCCTGCTTGCATGCTTCCCAGTCCCTTAATAACCTCATCCACCTCAATCGGCGCCCCCAGGCCTGCCACCGCCTGCTCCTCCACTTTCGGGAACCTCAATTGGTCCAGGAACTGCCGCATCCCCTCCTCTCCCTCTGGGGGCTGAGACCTATACAGTTCCTCATAAAAGGTCTTAAACACCTCATTTATCTTTCCTGCCCTTCGCACAGTGTCTCCCCTTTCATCCCTAATTCCTCCTATCTCCCTGGCTGCTGCCCTCTTTCGCAGTTGGTGCGCCAACAGGCGACTAGTCTTTTCCCCATATTCATACCTCCTCCCCTGTGCCTTCCTCCACAGTACCTCCGCCTTTCTAGTGGTCAGAAGGTCAAACTCGGTCTGGAGTCGTCTCCTCTCCCTGTACAGCTCCTCCTCCGGGGTCTCTGCAAATTCCCTGTCCACCCTTAAAATCTCCCCCAGTAATCTATCCCTTTCCTTGGCCTCTGTTTTCCTTTTGTGGGCCCCAATAGAAATCAGCTCTCCTCTGACCACCGCTTTTAGCGCTTCCCAGACCACTCCCACAGGGACCTCGCCGTCGTCATTGACCTCCAGGTATCTCTCAATACACCCCCTCACTCTTGCACACACTCCCTCATCCGCCATCAGTCCCACATCTAATCGCCAGAGTGTTCTCTGCTCCCTGTCCTCTCCTACTTCCAGGTCCACCCAATGTGGGGCATGGTCCGAAACCGCTATGGCTGAGTATTCAGCTTCTTCCACCCTGGAGATCAACGACCTTCCTAAAACAAAAAAATCTATCCGGGAGTACACTTTATGGACGTGGGAGAAGAAGGAATACTCCCTAGCCCTGGGTCTAAGAAATCGCCATGGATCCACTCCCCCCATTTAGTCCATAAACCCCTTAAGTACCTTGGCCGCTGCCGGCCTTCTTCCAGTCCTTGAGCTGGATCTATCTAGCCCCGGGTCCAGCACCGTATTGAAGTCCCCTCCTAAAGTCAAATTTCCTGCCTCCAGGTCCGGAATACGCCCCAGCATCCGTCTCATGAACCCCGCATCGTCCCAATTTGGGGCATACACATTAACCAATACGACCTCCATTCCCTCCAGCCTACCACTCACCATTACATATCTACCTCCACTATCTGCTACGATGTTCTTTGCTTCAAATGCTACCCGTTTCCCCACCAAAATGGCCACCCCTCTGTTCTTTGCGTCCAGTCCTGAGTGGAACACCTGTCCCACCCATCCTTTCCTTAGCCTAACTTGGTCCGCCACCTTTAGGTGCGTCTCTTGGAGCATAACCACGTCTGCCCTTAGTCCTTTCAAATGCGCGAACGCTCGGGCCCTTTTTATCGGTCCATTCAGGCCTCTCACGTTCCACGTGATCAGCCTCACTGGGGGGCTACCTGCCCCCCTCCCGTGTCGACTAGCCATTACCTTCTCTAGGCCAGTCCCATATCCCGCCTCCGCGCTCCCGCTCGCACCCCCAGCGTCGCATTCCGCCCCCGACCACCCACTCTTTAGCCATTTCCTTTTGGATTTCCGCAGCAGCAATCCAGTTGTCCCCCCCCCCCCCCCCCCCCCCCCCGCTAGATCCCTATCTAGCTTGATTGCTCCCCCCATATCACTTCCGTAAGTCAGCTGACTTCAACTGACCCCGGCTACTCCTGCTCGCTCCTCGACCCCCCCGGTGTGAGGGAACTCCCATCCGCCTTGCGCCTGTTTTCCCGCCTTATTCTTTCTGGCGCGGGAACATCCCTTTACCTGACCCGCCTCTTATGGCGCAGCTCCCTTTCCCCTCCCCCTCTTCTTCCCCATTCTCCGACTATGTCCCGCCTTTCCCCCCTCACCGGCGCCCACATTTCCCCAATGTCCCCCCCCTTCCCTGTTTACTTCTCGATTAACTTTCACCATCACATTAACAAAAACAATAACAATAACAACAATAACAGTTCCCTGCAGCATCAGTCCCTCAGTTCCGGTCCAGTTTCTCTTCATTGATGAAGGACCATGCTTCCTCCGCCGTCTCGAAATAATAGTGTCTCTCCTGATGCGTGACCCATAGTCTTGCCGGCTGCAGCATCCCAAACTTCACCTTCCTTTTGTGCAAAACCTCTTTGGCTCGGTTGAAGCTCGCCCTCCTTCTCGCCACCTCCGCACTCCAATCCTGGTAGATCCTTACCACAGCATTCTCCCATCTGCTACTCCGCACCTTTTTAGCCCATCTCAGGACCTCTTCTCTGTCCTTAAGGCGGTAGAATCGCACGATTATCGCCCTCGGTGGTTCTCCCGCTTTTGGTCTTCTCGCCGGGATCCGATTTGCCCACTCCACCTCCATGGGGCCCGCAGGGGCCTCAGCACCCATCAGTGAGCTCAGCATCTTACTTGCGTACGCTCCACAGTCCACTCCTTCCACACCCTCCGGGAGACCTAGTATCCTAAGGTTCTTCCTTCGCGCTCCATTTTCAAGGTCCTCAATCCTGTCAGCACACTTTTTATGATGTGCCTCGTGCGTCTGAGTCTTAACCGCCAGGCCCAGGACCTCGTCCTCAATACCTGACACCTTCTGCTCCACCACGCGAAGCTCAGTCTCCTGGGTCTTTAAAGTCTCCTTAAGCCCCTCAATTGCCTGTAACATTGGGGTCATTACCTCCTTCTTCAGCAGATCCACGCACCGTCTCACAACCTCGTCCTGCTCAGGCCCCCATGTCGCCTGCGATTTCTCCGCCGCCATTTTGTTCTCCACTCCCTCTGACCTTGTGGTTGAAGATTCTTCGGGCTGCAGCCGCCGCCGCCGGTTTTTCCCTCCACCGTTCGGGGGGGACTCCCTTCCCACGCACCTCGCACCGGGTTTTTCGGCCGGCAAAGTCCCCGTTGGGGCTCTTAAAAGAGCCCGAAGTTCCGTCGGAGCTGGAGCCGCCGAAACGTGCGGCTAGCTCATCCCCGCCGCAACCGGAAGTCGTTCATTGATGCACTATCAATTACGACGAGACGAGAGTAGAGAGTAATCAAGGCTTTATTCACAGAGATGTGTGGCCTCCTACAGCTGCTGCCGAAATGGCTGCAGTTCAGAGAGCACACACATTTATACTCCACCTACTGGGCGGAGCCAGCAGGCAGGGATCTACCCCCGTACCTGTAGTACAGGGGCCTTACCGCAATACCCTTGTATGCAATGCAGTATATACAATATAATACAACAATGGTGACTACCACAGGCCGCACATGAACCCATCCCCGCTTTGCCAGTTAAAATTCTGCGCAAAATGACAGACCAGCCTACACACAGCTCTATGTCTGTGCAATACACAGTGTGATGTGTCTTGATTATAATAACAGCATATCTTCCATCATATAATTGTACCGGACACCAACATTTTCTTTTGAACATCCCTTTCTTATTCCTCCAATGCAGCACTGATGAAGATATGAAAAGGCATTAGAATGGTGACCATTCATTGGCACCCAACAATCAACCTGCCCACTGTCCCTGCTGTTGGCATTGAACTAAGACACTGGTTTTACCAAGTCTAAAAGCATCATGCTCTCTCTCAGTAACTCCCACATGGCAGCGTTCTCAATAAGTACTTTGTCTCTATCTTCACAAGGAGAGGGATGCTTCAGTCATTCTAGTTAAAGAGGAGTGTGAAATATTAGGTACAATAAGCATAACGAGAGAGGAATTGCTGGAGGGACTAACGTACTTTAAGGTGGATAAGTCATCAGGGCCAGATGGATTATATCCCAGAGTGTTAAAGGAAGCCAAGGAGGAAGATCATTTTCCAACCTGGACTAGACACAGACAAGGTACCAGAGGATTGGAGGTCTGCAAACGGACTGTTATTTAAAAAGGGTGCGAGTGATAGGCCAGAATACTATAGGCCGGTCAGTCTGACTTTGTTGGTGGGAAAATTATTGTAAACAGTTCTGAGAGACAGGATAAACTGCCATTTAGAAAGGTACAGATTGATCAAGGATAGTCAACATGGTTTTGTTAGGGGAAGATGGGTGGCACAGTGGTTATCACTGCTGCCTCTCAGTGCCAGGGACCCGGGTTCAATTCCAACTTTAGGTAACTGTGTGGAGTTTGTACATTCTCCCCGTGTCTGCGTGGGCTCGTCCGGGTGCACCAGTTTCCTCCCACAGTCCAAAGATGTGCAGGTTAGGTGGATTGGCCATGATAAAGTGCCCCTTAGAATCCAAAGGTTAGGTGAGGTTAATGGGATTACAGGGATAGGGCGGGTGAGTGGGCCTAGGTATGATGCTCTTTCAGAGGATTAGTGTGGACTTGCTAGGCTGAATGGCCGTCACTGCAGGGATTCTATGCTTCTAAGATTATGCCTTACTATGTTTAAAATAATTTATTGAGGAAGTAACAAGGAATTTTGATGAGGGGAGTGTAGTGGATGTTGTGCACATGGATTTCATTTCAGTAAGGCATTTGACACACTCCCACATGGCAGACTGGTCATAAAAGTGAGATCCCATGGGATACAGGGGAACGTGGTGAGTCAGATCCAAAATTAGTTCAGCAACAGGAAACAAAGGGTAGATGGTCGATGGATGTTTATGCAAATGGTAAGCAATTTCCACTGGCCTTCCACAAGGCTCAGTGTCGGGGCTCTTGCAGTTTGTTGTAGATATAAATGATTTGGATTTAAATGTGGGTTGGGAATTTGCAGCTGATACAAATGTTGGCCATGTAGTTGATAGTGAAAAGGATAGCTGTTGTCTCCAGAATGATATCAATGGTTTGGTTGAGTGGGTGGAAAAGCGGCAAATGGAATTCAATCGAGAGAAGTGTGAGGTCATGTATTTGTGGAGGACAAACAAAACAAGGGAATATTCAATAAATGGGAGGATATTGAGAGGAGTAGAAGAAGTAAGCAGCCTTGAACTGCATGTCCACAGGTCCCTGAAGGTGACAGGACAGGTGGAGAGGTGGTAAGGAAAACATATGGAATGCTTTTTACATAGAATTTTCATAGAATTTACAGTGCAGAAGGAGGCCATTCAGCCCATCGAGTCTGCACCGGCTCTTGGAAAGAGCACCCGACCCAAGGTCAACACCTCCACCCTATCCCCATAACCCAGTAACCCTACCCAACACTAAGGGCAATTTTGGACATGGGCAATCCACCTAAGCTGCCCATCTTTGGACTGTGGGAGGAAACCGGAGCACCCGCACACACGGGGAGGATGTGCAGACTCCGCACAGACAGTGACCCAAGCCGGAATTGAACCTGGGACCCTGAGCTGTGAAGCAATTGTGCTATCCACAATCCTACCGTGCTGCCCAAAATGTGGTATTGGGGGAGCATATTCACGATGTAAGACGTTTTGGCTGATGGTAGCTTCACAGGCAACAGCGTTTTGGGTGCGCCAAAGTTTAAGGAAAGTGGAAGGTGAGAAATTGGCCAAGCCACCATTAGAATAATTCAGTTTGGAGGTGCCAACGGCACGAATGGAGGTTTCAGTGTGCAGTTTTCTGTAACGATGGAACTGTATAAAACACTGGTTAGGCCACAACTGGGCACAGCTCTGGTCACCACATTACAGGAAAGACATAATTGCTCTGGAGAGGGTGCAGAAGAGGTTTACAAGAATGTTGCCCGGCCTTTAAAATTGAAGCTATGAGAAAGGATTGGATAGGCTAGGGTAATTTTCATTAGAATGGAGGAGATTAAGAAGTGACCTAATTGAGGAGCACAAAATTATTAGAGAGACAGGAAAGACCAGTTTCCCCAGCTGACAGGGTCAATTAACAGGGTACATAGATTTATGGTGTTCAGCCATGGGATAGGGGGAACATGAAGATAAGCTTTTTCACTTAGAGAGTGATGGGCATCAGTAATTCACTGTCTGAAATGATTTTCAGGGGCTGCACGTGGCGCAGTGGTTAGCACACTGCTTCATGGAACTGAGGCCCCAGGTTCGATCCCGGCACCGGGTCATTGTCCATGTGGAGTTTGCACATTCTCCCCGTGTCTGCGTGGGTCTCACCCCTACAACCCTAAGATGTGTAGGATAGGTGAATTGGCCACGCTAAATTACCCCTTAATTGGAAAAGAATGATTGGGTACTCCAAATTTAAAAAAAATGAAATGATGTTTATGTCAGAAATACTCAACTCATTTAAGAAGTAGCTGGACCTGCCCCTGAAGTGCATTAACCTGCAAGTCTATGGACCAGGTGCTGGAAAGTGGGATTAAAATATGGGGCTAGTTTCATCTCTCTCTTTATAGGCTGGCGCAGATGGGATGGGGTGAATGGCTTTTTTCTGCATCATGACCTTTCTCTGATTCCTTCTATGGTTCTATACATTTAAATCAAGAATTTGCTAGTTAATACACATGGCATGATTAGAGTAAATTTATGGTTAACTCCGCTATCACTTCTTATTTTACAGAATTACCACCACATTAGTTGATATCCAGGTGTTCAAGGTAAAGACATTTTTGATTTAATGAGAAACCTGTTGCTTCTGTGGCAATCTGCCTGCTTGAATCGATTAAGTCTTTATGATGGAACCCTTAAATATTTTACACTCAAAGTTAATGGGAATTAACAAGAAGCTCTTTTATTATGTGGTCAAATACACAGAATGTTTTTCAGTAGACTAGTGTACACTATATAAGTTATATTTAGAACTTGCAAAGAACCTGCCATGTATAATCATTTTTATTTTTATTTTTTGACAGACATCATGAGCTAAATTCTCCAGTTTTGAGGTTATCTCCGGAGCATGATCCTCTGACCGGTGAAGGGCTAGCATGTAAAACGCCCAATCTCCACAAAATAAATGGCCGGAGAATTGCCGGGTCCGTGGCCGCGCATGTGCACGCTGACGCCGGCCGTGCACGGACCCGACTTGGCAGATGGTGCCCCCCTCGTGGCTACCCCCCACCAGTCCCCCCATCCCTCGCCGAAACCCCCCCCCCCCCTGGCCAGCAGCATGGTTTCCGTCCAACTGTGACGGCGCTGGACACAATCCGCAGCCGCCATGCCGCGTTCCCGCACGGCTGGCACCACCCGTCAACCATGCAGCTGTGAACTCGGCCCATCGGGGGCGGAGCATTGGGGAAGCGCCTTCAGGTGACGTCCTGAGGCCATCCCAAAGGCGCGCGCCGCGCACCGCAATGACGCCATTTTGGAGGGGGTTGATGCGTGCGCAATCTGAGGCGCCGCCCCCGATTCGATCGGAAAAATGGATTCTCCGCCCGATCGCCAATTACGAAATCGGCGTCGGGAAATGGAGAATCTCGCCCCGTATTTTCATTAGAATGAACATTAGTAAGATAGATGTTTGGCAAAGTGGTTGAGTTTTAAGTGCTGCTTTACTTTACTAGAGAACAAGGGTGGTACACAAGGTTAATGCACCTACCTTTGACAATATGAAGACCTGCATCTTTAAAATGTGCTGGGATATTCCCAGTGCTAGTAATTACATTTAAAGCCGAGACGAATACCTCCTGCTGGATTTCTTCAGGAGTAGGTTCAGGAGAGGAATAGTCTTTCCACACCCCTTTTAGCTTTTTCTTCTGGGTTGTAACGTAATAGCCCCTTTTTGTTGAAATGGGTCAAGGTGTTTTGCCTTTTATGATAGCTGACTATCTTAATCTGAAACACGCACTCAACAGCAACAGCTGACAATAATGTAAAATGTCCCGAGGCACTTCAGTTACGTAGAATCTGATCAAATTTAACCCTGAACCAAAGAAGGAGATATTAGGAAAGGTGACTAAAATTTTGGTCAATGGTACAGGTTAAGGAGGAGAAAGAGGCAGGGAGGGCTAAGGAGCAAACTAGATTAGTGTGTAGACGCATGTTGAAAATAATGTGCCAATGGTAATGGGGAGCTTGGGTTATCGATGATAAGTATAGCACCTTTACCACTACCCTGGATGAGATCAGTTATCACTGCATAGACATTAATGATTCTTGGATATTCTTAATCTGTGCGCCTCTACTATACTCACTGAATAGTTTTGTTGAGTCTATGGCTGAGGTATCATAGTCAAGACTGAGCCTGTGCTCACCAGGTTCTTGATATGTTATTTTCGTATATCCATGTCTGCATATTTCCCATATCCCAGGTCTCCGAAGACCAAATAGCCCCATCCCTGACTCCGTGCACAGCAGTAATAGAAACCTGAATTTCTACTGTATCGCATTCTTTACATCGGAAAGATGTCTCCAAATATTTCACAACACGGAGCTGGGAAAGAGTGGCTAGCTGGGAAGTAACATTTTTTAGTTAGGCTGCTGCAATAAACCTCAATGAAGTTGGCCAGTGAAAAACTTCAACTGCCTGCACCGTGATGAAATATTCACTGAAAATATGGGAGATCCTTCTGTCTCTCTCTCTCTCCCTCTCTCCTTACTCTTCCCTTTAACATTGGTCATTTTCACCTTGCATCATGTCTCTGGTATCTGCAATTGTCTTTTCTCTTTTCCCTTTATAATTTGATTCAAAGGTCATAAAGTTCACTGTGAACGGGCGTGTGCAGTCGAAGATCTTCCAATTCCTTTGTATTTTGTTAATTTACCATTAAAACAAATACAGCCTTTGATTCCTTCGGGATCCTTTCGAGGATATTGCAAGCAGAATAACAAGTAACCTGGTTTCAGCTGAATAATAGAACTATTGTGTCCCAGTGTACTAATAGGTCACCAACACTGCACACTTTCATCTTCAAATGTTTATACGAGCATTAAAACATATAGGATGCCGCAGTTAAATGGGAAAATACAGCATATTCTAATGTATTAACTTTCGTTTCATTTGAACTTTGGTATATATGTTGCAAAATGTTATTCAACATTAGTGGGAATATTCTAAAGTCCTCCTCCGTGCTTCTCGCATTAATTACATTCCTGCAACTCCCTCGGGTTATAGAGGAGACAATGCTTTTGATAGTCTGAGATTTGGTTCTTGCTAAAGTGATGTCCCACATCTAGACATGAAAAAAATAATAAAAGCTCTCACGACCACTGAATCATGATTCAAGCTACTGAGGCAGAACCTGAAAAAGATCTACAACCCTTTGATCACCTGAATACAGATAGGAGGCAGCTTACACTAAATAGAATCATAACCAACCATATTACCAAGGCCTCTTCGGAATCCTTGCTAACGTAATCACCAAGGCCTTTTCACTTTCTATCATTAAGCAAATGCCTATTTAGTATGTAGTCTTTTAACTATTTGAGGATTAGATAGATTCTGCCTCGCAGCATTCAAATAATATTCCACAAACTCCATAATGATCAATGATCACTGAGAATAAAGTGCAGAAACTCGTTACGCATTAATATTGCGCAGTTGCCTCTGATTCTTTCCTGGAAGTCCTACTGCAGGATCTGAGGGACTCAAGAGAGGTGCTGTTTACTGTGGATGGGAGGAGGAAGCCAGCCTGTCAATCCAAACAGTGGGTGGCTGGAAGTGGCCAAGTAAACAAATAGGGTTGTAGTCCCTTGATCCTGGGTACGGTGCCCTCCAGGAAGATGGTAAAGCAGGAAAGATGGATGGCATCCTACTTTCAGGTGCTAAGCCCCACACTCTGACTTCCTCAGCAATCACTTCCATAGGACCAAAGCACCTTGCTGTTTCACTCATTCCTCTTTCTAAAGGCACCTCCTCACATCCCCATCTTAACAGTTGACACTCACCCCCATCTTTATGCCATCTCACATCTATGCCTCACGGTAATCCTTCACAATTGGTGTTATTCCCTCCTCTCCACACAATCCATTTCTCACACACAATTCTCTGCTTCTTCACCTTGCAGAAGCAGACAGAGCACATTTCCAGTGAGAGATAGAGGAGGGGAGGGGGAGAATTGGGAGTGCCTCCAGTGGCAGGCACCTTGCCAGACACTTGTGATGTGTGCCCACCTACTCCACTGTGAAGGTGGCCATTTTGCAAGCGGCTGCAGAGACCAGCTGTGAAAGCCTGAGCTTCACAAAGCCCCGGTTCGCAGACATGGTTAGAAAGCTGATCCTCTGTTTGGAGGTATCGCCTGTATCGCCTTCTATAGAGCTGAATCTCTGCGTCCATCCCTTCCGGCCTATGGACTGGCGAGTGGCTGAAGAAGAGAAGGCAGCTGATGTTACTGCTGCTTCTCATCAACGGCCCATACTACAGCTCCCAGGCTGCAATGAAGGCCGACAGCAAGGGAGATCACGTCAAGAGGCAACATATACTTAGAATCATAGAATCCCGACAGTGCAGAAGGGAGCCATTCAGCCCATCGAGTGTGCCCGACCCACCAAAAGCACATCCTACCTCGGTCGAATCCCCGCCCAATCCCCGTAACCCTGTAATGCCACCTAACCTAACCTTTGGACACTCAAGGGCAATTTAGCATGGCCAATCCAGCTAACCTAATATGAACAAGATGAATAATGTCCAACGTGGGTGACTTCCTAAAAGTTAGAAATCACCTGTGGAACTTTGAAATCACACTCTCAGAACTGGTCCTGCGAGCACAGGCCTTTCCATAGGCAGCCCGGCATCTCTGTATTTTGCTGTTTAAAAGCTTTGCCGCATATCTGCTTCACTGATCAATGCTTCTCCACTGTGCTCTCACCTTGCTGACCCTGAATTGTTCTACACAGCTTGGGAAGCCCGCTTTTAAAGCCACAACTCCGGGATAAAGACTCAATTAACTATTTAAATGACTGACCCCAGAGCTCCATGCGTGTTTCCTGCTCATCTTAGAACACGCCCCAGTGCATCCTGAAAGTGGGGGTGTTCCTGTCCTGTTTCCAAACACGCTGCCACTTTTATTGATTTACAAATTAACGCCCCTTGGCAATTAAAATTAATTTTAAGAGTGAAATAGAGAAAGTAAGTTAATGTAATGCGGCGAGTTTCAATAACACCACTTAAGAGTCAGTTCCCCGAAGGCAGCACGGTGGCGCAGTGGTTAGCATTGCTGCCTCTCGGCTTTGAGGTCCCATGTTCGAGGTCCGTGTGGAGTTTGCACATTCTCCCCGTGTCTGCGTGGGTTTCTCCCCCACAACCCAAAGATATGCAGGGTAGGTGGATTGGCCACGCTAAATTGCCCCATAATTGGAAAAAATAAATTGGGCACTCTCAATTTTTTTTTAAAAAAGAAAAAAAAGTTAGTTCTCCTAAATGAGATAAATATTTGAAAATTAGTGATTTTGTTTGTTGCATCCTTCCCAAATCTATCTTGATGTATATGCAGAACAACACCATATCCATCATTAAAGTGCCACAGCATTATGATCATGACTGAGCTGACCAAATCCTGAAGCACCTAACCAGCAGGTTGAGCCTGTATTGGGCCATAAAAGTAGCTATGCGAGGGAATAACCTAATTAACCTTGTCCTCATCAACCTACATTTGACAGTAATAGATTTGGTATGAGTGACAACTCTTCGGAAGTCAAAAACCTCCAATTTTAATTTGGGAGCAGAGGTGCATGTGGAGCAGGCAATGCTCCCTTCAAATCCCTGTTGTTTGGCCCTGGCCAATTCCCCCCCCCCCCCCCC
Source organism: Scyliorhinus torazame (assembly GCF_047496885.1). NCBI lineage: Eukaryota > Metazoa > Chordata > Chondrichthyes > Carcharhiniformes > Scyliorhinidae > Scyliorhinus > Scyliorhinus torazame. The sequence goes on along the minus strand of NC_092714.1, from coordinate 40,606,725 downwards.
CACCCCACCCCCACACCCCCTCCCAGGCCTGATCATAATATCTGGGGACTGACTCCTATCCAAATGTGACAGGAATGATACAGAGAAAACTGGGTGAGATCAAAGAATTGTGCGGCTGCAGGCCCCAGTAAACGGTCCCTGGTTGTTAGGGAAGCGTTTTGATGGAGGTCTTACAGAGTGCAGGATCCGGGAAGGAAAGACCTGGGAAAGGATGGCCCAAGATCTCCTTTGGCAGCCAGAGGAGACCTTCTGCTCTTCTTTGGTGCACAAAGGAACATTTTATTTTAAATAACTTAACATATTGGGTACGATTTAATGGAACAGAACAGACTCCCATTTTGGGTGTATTTAGCGGGGTGTTTTTTTGCCGCCTGCAGCACTGCGAACAACACCACTATTTAACGGCGCTTTGTCGATTTTTTGGCCTTGACGAGAAACACCCCGGCAAGGCTGCATTTACAGTAATTCTCTGCACAGACAAGCTCAGCTCGCCAGTGCAGGAAGAGCATTCACGGAGCGGTGTCGCCCCAATCTTTCGACCTGCCTCAGCCTGAAGCCTCTGGACCCCCCCCCCACTGCACCTACCTTACTTCTCACTGGGTCCTCGAGCCCCCCTTCACCCAACCTCTTAAGGGCAAGGCACCCCCAGGCCCGATCCCTGCATGGCAAACTGACGTCCGGACACCTTGCCACTGTCTGTCTGGGTGTCTGGGTAGCACTGCCAGGCTGGCAATGCCAAAATTCCCGGGTACAAGTGTACCACCTTGCCCAGAGCCCAAAAATCCAGGATGTCTCTAAAGGCTGGGAGACCCCCCCCTCCCCCCCCCTCCCCCGTGCTAAGTGGCATCATGACGACAGCTCCCAGGTGAGGCCGTTAGTTCCTGGTCCCCAGGAGAATACAACGCAGACATATCGAAAAGAGCATAGCTGGTTATCGCCCAGCAAGGGCGAGATCCAGGTCACGACATCGCACAAGATTTTGTTAAATCTCGCGAGGCGTTTTGAGCATCGCGAATCTCGCGAGGAGCCCCTCACGAGATCCAAGTCAGGCATGTCGGGGCCATTAAATCGTGCCAATCAAGTCTCTTCTGGAACTACTTCCATGTTGGCATTCATTGTGCGTCTGGCACAGCGCACAGACATTTAAACCAAACAGATATAATAAAATCCCAACACTTGAACATTCCTGTTCAAAGCGAGAGTCTTGCACACTTTCTATAACTTAGGAGTTACATTCATGGCTAGTGAGTGTGTGGCACCGTGCTGGGTGGCAGGATACTTTAATTTAAACCCCCAACATGGCCCATTATCGTCAGGCACGTGGATTAAAATTAACCCTACACTCCTGCCTTCACAATGAGGATATCCTCGCCTCTGGTTTCTGGCAGTACCATTGTGCTGAGTGAAAATACTTAAGGACAGTTCCAGACAATACAAAATGGACCATCCATGAGTCACTGTGGACAATCAGCAACAATCTTTTTCCATCATAACTGAGAGGTAACACTGTTGATTTATCATTGCATCAGTTCAAAAAGGCTACAACCTTATCAGGCAACTAGTAAATAAATAGGCTTTGCCAACATCAACAAAGTAAAAATTGGCTCTCACATTAACTACAGGTTTTGGCAAGGTTTAAAAATGGTTCGCAGGATACAGACTTTTTAAAAATGTTGTTTTGATATTTAACTCTGTTGATCAAGGTCTTTTTCCACATTATGTTATAAGGCTAGTGTGGTGATAGCATGGTTTGTCTTGTAATTAACTGACTGACCACTAGGAGTCTCATTAGTATATATGTACATGTTAGAGTCAGGTGACCCCCTCAGACTTGCTGGAGGGAGCTGGAGAGAGAGGTTGCTTGCGCATGATCATACCGTTATTCATCTGTTGTTTTGTATATAGTTTACCCACAGTTAATGTTAATAAACCGGTTATAGCTTTAGCTACAAGTGTTCTTGTAATATATTAATCAGGCCATCTGACAAGAGCATTGCAGCTAGTAGTCAGATTGATGACACAAATCCTAAGAGGGGAGATTGTCCTTTGTATCCAGTCGCATGGGATCATTTTATTAAAACACAAAATCAAGGATGTGCTTTGACTTTTCCTGATCGACTGATATTAATTGTGACCATGCAGTTCAGAGCAAACATCCAGGAACATCGCCCCTCGAAACTTTAATCAGCAGAAAATGGAACCAGATCCGACACCAATCTCAACGCATTTTTTTAAATGATAGAAATTGTAAACAGTTTTAAGTCAACTGCTAATCTATATATTTTTTACCTTTGGATTGTCATGGAGTATTATGCAGTTTATTAAAATTGCATTTTCTGCCTCCAAGTTTCAGTACTGAGTTTTGGGCAACCTCATAGTATTCCAGCATTCAACTCGGCCAGAGTTTAACTTGGGACCCGGGGCCAGAGTTTTGCATTGGAAAGATTTAGGTTTAGATTTATTATCACGTGTACCGAGGTACAGTGAAAAGTATTGTTCTGCAGATCATTCCATACATGAAAAACATTGGATAAAAGATAATTACACAATGTAAATACATTGACACAGATACCGGGTGAAACAGACGGAGTATAGTACTCCTCAGTAGACAAGGTGCATGGAGAGATCAGTTCAGTTCAAAAGCGGATATGGGATTCAGATGGTGGGTTCGATTCTGATCCCGAACCCGCCCCCTACATCAAAGCTGTAAAGCACAATTTTCACAGTGTCAGGATCTTAATGACCCTTGAGATGGGTCTGCATCCAGTTAGTGGCTGGGATGGGGATGGAGTCGGGAATGGAAGTAGGAATCCCAGGTGGGAAGTGGGCTACAGTCTGGCAGCCTCTGCGTGTGGTGTTTAGAAATGAGGAGATCTTCATTTTCACAGTGGCCAGGGTGACTGAGAAGCTGGGACCTTGGATCGGTCAGGGAAAGGTTGGCAGCTGAAATGTTATTCCTGATCAATACTATTTTGTCCAAACTTTCACTGCCTTGCATTGAATGAAACTGTTTCAGTGCTCCTCCTGCTCCTGCCAGGTTGCAGCTGGTCAGCTTCAGAGAGCCCCTGACAGCTGCCCCCTTCTGTGAAAGTACCGGGAGGTCAGGAGGCGAGCTCTTTACTAGCTTCCTAATGACCTCGAACCCTCCCATTAATGAGACTGAAGGCATCCATTAACGAGGCTTGCCTTCCCCAACCCCCCAACGCCCCCCCCCCCCGGGCAACACCATTGCTCCCCTACGAGCCCCCCCCCCCCCCCCCGCCACCCCCATCCTCAGGAACAGAGGCAGCAAACACCGAGTCGGAGGCCGCCAGCACCTTTTTATTGACATCCGTCTCTGCTCTGTTCCATAAGACCATAAGACATAGGAGCGGAAGTAAGGCCATTCGGCCCATCGAGTCCACTCCACCATTCAATCATGGCTGATTTCAACTCCATTTACCCGCTCTCTCTCCATAGCCCTTAATTCCTCGAGAAACCAAGAATTTATCAACTTCTGTCTTAAAGACACTCAACGTCCCGGCCTCCACCGCCCTCTGTGGCAATGAATTCCACAGACCCACCACTCTCTGGCTGAAGAAATTTCTCCTCATCTCGGTTCTAAAGTGACTCCCTTTTATTCTAAGGCTGTGCCCCCGGGTCCTAGTCGTTGCTAATGGAAACAACTTCCCTACGTCCACCCTACCCGGGTGTTCCAATCCGGGATACCCGGCCCTGGTGTTGAATTCAGCATGAATTATTATTCACATTAACAGCTTTGATGTGAAAACATACAGCCGTGCCACTAGATGGAGAATGTTCCGGTGGCCCAGTGCTATATCTCACAAGAAAAATATATTCAAGAAGGACTAATCTTAGCATTGACTGAAACTGAAGAGAAATCTGCAACAAAGTTATATCTGTTGGAGCGTTAGCTGGTTACTGAGTACAAAAGCAGCAAACGTATGCTGAAGCTGTATAAAGCGCTGGTTAGACCCCAACTCGAGCATTGTGTCCAGTTCTGGTCATCACACTGTAGGAAGGGGAGGGTCCTTAAAGTCATAGGGCGCAATTTGTCGGCCTCGTGCGCTCTTGTTCAAGCGAAACGCGGCCAGTGAACAGCGGGAGAGGCGGAAAACGAGAACCCCGCCTGGCGCCAAATCGTTTGCGATGCAACCGGCTCGCTTCCGAAATCGAAATTGGATTCCACCGTAGCGTGGCAGGAAACCACTCTATTTCCATACAATTAACAGGAGCCACCCCATATCCAGCGGCCTCCCGTGATCCAGCGGCCTCCCCAGCAAGGGCTGCACCTGGCAGAAGGGCATCTGTGGGAGCCAAGGTGGTGAGTAGCTATCTTTACTCACAGGCATAGAGCCCGGGGGTGCTGGACACTTGTCTGGGAGGATGGGGTTTGGGATTGGTGGTCAGCCTGCATTGTGGAACAAAGAGCCAGAGGCGTCACACTGGTTGTGGTGAGGGTATTTTAATGATCCTCATACAAGTGTACGCCACAGCTCCACTGCCCCGATGGTGCCGTCCCACTATCCCCACCCTCCCTCACCCCTCAAAATCCCCCACAATGCCCCCTCCCCACTCAACACACACTCCAACCTTACCCCCCCCCACCTAGCCTCGCCTCTCCCCCGGTGCCCTCAATGATCCTCAATGTGCTTGTCCTTCCTTGCTCTACCACGACCGGGTGTATCCCCAGGTAATCAAAGGTGGAGGCAGCCAGCTGCTTACCACATCCCGTGGCCTTTGATGCGCGGCATCCTCTAGGGGTTCTGGGGCCAGAGGGCCCCAGCTCACTTGTCGGCAGCGCGTGCACGTCTGTGCTGTCCTGTTCCGGGTGCTGGCTGCGAGACGTGGCCTCATCAGACAGGTGGAACTCGGGGAGCTGGTGACCACTGTCACCAATCCATAGGATGGGTCTGGGTTGCCACCCAGCGCCCGCTCCTCCCGGCTGATGCCCTTGGACCCTGGGGTTCACCTCGGGACGGAGGGGCAGCTGGTTCAAGCCCCGGTTGCGCCTGCATCATCTGGCTCTGCCAGCCCTGGCGGCTCCCCAATGTCTGCACCATGGTGTCGACGCCCTTGGCGATGCTCCTCAGTGATTGGGCCATGCTCTGCAGTGACCTGCGACTGGAACAATCTCTGCACTGCCTCGGCCATGCCCACCTAAGATCGGGACATGTCCCGCAGCACCTCATTAAGGTCAGCCTGGTACCTTTGTCACGTCTCCCAGTGTGTTGGATATTCTGCCGAGGCCCTCAGCCATGGCCGTCACCAACTGCGTGACACCTTGGACACCTTCACTCATGGTGTCGACATCGTGCATTGTGGTCGCCACCCGAGCAGTGTTGGCCTTGGTGCCACGCATTGCCGGCACTATCGCCTGCGCCCATTGCCTCTGGGACTCCTCCAATCGGCTATGGAGCTGCTGGAGTGTCACTGACATCTCCCTCTGGATGTCCCGGGTGCTGCCTAACGTCTTCATTAGCTCTGGGTAAACCGGTTTCAGAGGCTCAGCATCTGACTGGGACCCAGCTGGGTCCTGGGTACCAGCAGCCCTCTGACGGCTGTCTCGTCTGGGGGGTTCCTGCCTCCACCAGATGTGCATCAGCAACTGTGTGGTGCTCACCAGATTGTGCCTCAGAACCCTGTCTACTAACATTGCCCACTGAGGTGTGTGTCTCTGTGTTGGTGGACGGTGGGGATGACAGCTGTGACGCATCAACTGTAGCATCCTCAGAGCTCTTCTCTGAGGCGGTCTCCTGGGAGGTGGAGGGGTGGGGCCACCCCAGATTGACTGTCGGCGTCGGTTGGAGGACCTGTGGGAGAATGAAGATGTGGTCAGTGGGAGAGATGGGTCAGTCGGTATGGCAATAACATCTCACGTGTGATAGTCCATCCGGTTGGGAACCAGAGGATCCTCACATTGGTGACCACTCCGTCTTCAGCCACCCCCAAAACCCCCATGGCCCGTTCCTCGAAGGTCATGAGGATTCTTATGCCCGGCACCCTTCCGCCAGTCTGGGCCCTCTCCCGCTGATTGTCGGAGAGCTTCTCCCGCGGAGTAACAGAGAGGGCATCGTTAGCCACACGTGTGGTTCACATTAGTGGGGAGGGGGGGGGGGTATTTAGGGAGGGTTGGGGTGAAGGGAGGGGGGGGTGAAGGGTGGGTTGGGGAGGCTGGTCACGTTGGGGGATGGGCAGGTTTTGTGTGGGGGAGGGGGGTGCTTTCAACTGACCCGTGCTGTCCGGTGTACGTCTTTAACCTTCTTGCGATCCTCCTAGTCACGTTTCCCAAGCTGGTGGCCGCTACCAGCATTTGGTCCGTAGTCACTTCATCCCAGGCAGCACTGGATATCCTGTGACTCATCCTCTGGGACTCTCAGGGAACGGGAGACCCCTCCAGGACATGACCGCATTTAGGAGCCTCCCCCAGATCCGCGTGGAGGGGCGCCATGGCTACAAGCTGAGTGGGATTGGCTAAGCAAGTGCTGTTTAATTGCTGCTCAACCTTGTCCCGGCGAATCGGGTGGCAAGCGTTAATTTGCGGCTTGAAGCCCGTGAGACCTTGTTAAGTGGACCAATTAACATGAAATAACATTGCCGGCCTCACTGGGCCGAGCGCCGTGAAGTCTGCGGTTGGTCCCACTCACTATCACCCTTAGAAATCTTTCCGGAGAATCGCGCCCATTGAGTCCTGAGTTTTTACAGCACAGCACCAGGCCCTTCGGCCCATTGAGTCTGTGTCGGCCATCAAGAACCTATCTATACTAATTCCATTTTTCAGCACTTGGTCGTAGCCTTGTATGCTATGGCATTTCAAGTGCTCATCTAAATATTTCTTAAATATTGTGAGGGTTCCCACCTGTACCATCCTCTCAGGCAGTGAGTCCCAGATTCCCACTACCCTCTGGCTGAAAGGTTTTTTCCTCACATCTCCTCTAAACCTCTTGCCCCTTACCTGAAATATGTGTCCCCTAGTTATTGGCCCCTCTACTAAGGGGAAACGTACCTCTCTATCCACCCCATCTATGTTCCTCATAATTTTATACACCTCAATCAGGTCCCCCCTCAGCCTTCTCTGCTCCAGGAGAAACAATCTCAGCCTATCCAGTCTCTCTTGATAGCTGAAGCCCTCCAGCCCAGGCTACATCCTGGTGAATCTCCGCTGCACCCTCTCTAGCGCAATTACTTCCTTTCTATGGTGTGGTGACCAGAACTGCACACAATACTCCTGCTGTGGGCGAACCAGCATTTTACACAACTCCATCATAACCGCCCTGCTCTTATATTTCATGCCTCAGCTAATAAAGGCAAGTATCTCATCTGCCTTCTTAACCACCTTATCTACCTGCCCTGCTGCCTTCAGGGATCTATGGGCATGCATTCCAAGATCCCTCTGGTCCTCTGTATTCCTAGTGTCCTACCATTCATTGTGTATTTCCTTGTCTCGTTAGTCCTCCCAAAATGCTTTGCACTAATAGAATAGAATCCTACAGTGCAGAAGGGGGCCATTTGGCCCATCGAGTCTGCACCGACCCTTAAAATGAGCACTCCACCCATGTCCACCCACCTCATCCCTGCAACCCCATAACCTAACTTACACTAAGGGCAATTTAGCATGGCCAATCCACCTACCCCGTTCATCTTTAGACTGTGGGAGGAAACCCAGCACCCGGAGGAAACCTACGCACACACGGGGAGAATGTATAAACTCCACACAGTGACCCAAGGCCTGAATTGTATCAGGTCCCTGGCGCTGTGAGGCAGCAGTACTAGCCACTCTGCCACCGTGCCACCCAATGGTTTTCATGGTTAACTTCCATCCATATCCCTTATAATCTAAGGCTTTCCTCTGCGCAATTTACCACATCACCAAATATTGCGTCAGCTATGAACTTATTCTTCATTCCACCTACATTTGCATCCAGATCATTAATGTACAAACAGCGAGGGACCCAGCGCCAATCCCACGGAACAGCACTGGACACAGGCTTCCAGTCACAAAAACAAGCTCGACCACTGCCTCCCGCCACTAGGCCAATTTTGGATCCAATTTTGCCAAATTTCCCTGGAACCCATTGGCTCTTACTCTATTGATCAGTCTCCCATGCGGGACCTTGTCAAAAGCCTTACTAAAGCCCTTGTAGACTACATCAACTGCACCACCCTCATCTACACACCTAGTCACCGCCTCAAAAAATTCAATCAAATTTGTAAGACATGGGGCGCGATTCTCCACTCCCGCGCCGAAGTGCCCACGCCGTCGTGAACGCCGTCGAGGTTCACGACGGCGCGAAACGGCCCCGATCCCGACCGATTCAGGGCCCGAAAATGGGCTAAGACCGGGGCCGCAAGAAACACGGGGGAGCGTGTCATGAAGGCCGCGTCGTCACCGCGCGACACCTGAATGACGCGGCGCTACGTCATAAATGGCGCGATCCGCGCACGGAGGACCCGGAGGAGAAGAGAGGAGATGGCTGAGCCCCGAAGAGCCGCACCGAGGTTCCGGGACACGGACCTGGACACCCTGGTGGATGAGGTGGAACAGAGAAGGGACACCCTCTGCCCAAGACGTGGGCATCGCCAGCCATCCAGCGCGGTTAGGCGTGGCTGGCGGGAGGTGGGCACCGCAGTCAGTGCTGTGGGGCAGACCCTCCGGACGGGGGAGCAGTGCCACAAGAAGCTGCACGACCTCAGCTGGGCTGCCAGGGTAAGTGCCATGAGGGTGCCCCCAGGCCCCCCCGGCACGGGGGGGGGGGGACACGTGGGGTGGGGGTGGCGTCAGGAGGGGTTGGGAGTGTTGGGGGTGGATTGGGGCATCAGGGGCGGTGTTGGGGGGGGGGGGGGTCAGGGGGGGTTGGGAGTGGTGGGGTGGATTGGTGCATCAGGGGCGGTGTTGGGAGGGGTCAGGGGGGGTTGGGAGTGTTGGCGGGGATTGGGGCATCAGGGGCAGTGTTGGGGGGGGTCAGGGAGGGTTGATAGTGTTGGGGGGGGATTGGGGCATCAGGGGCGGTGGGGGGGGCATCAGGGGCGGTGGTGTTCGGGGGTCAGGGGGGGTTGGGGGGGGTCACGGTGCCCAACTATCTACTCGACCCACATGAGTCCCGGGACCCCCCTGGAGCGAAGCCATGGCGTGCTGTCTCCTGAACCAGCAACAATGCCGTCTATATCTGCATGCCCTGATGATACCCGCCTAATGGTGATGCTTTATCCCGGGTCACGGTGTGGTGCGCACCCCACAGCCGAGCCGGTACAGCAGGTGGAGTTTGGAGCAGCCGAGGGGCTGGACGGTCGGAGGGCAGCCCAGGCCCAGCAACCAGCTGCCACCCAGACGGTTCCCAGGTTCCTGGATGTAATTGACCCACCGGGACAACCGTTGCATGTGGACACCCAGGGACTGAATAACGGGATGAGGGCCATCTTCCAGGACCTGCACACACAGCTGGAGGGGTCTATCCGCGTCCAGGAGCAGGGAGTGGTGCCGCTCATCGAGACCACCCAGGCCGACACCGCACAGGTGGCGTCCGCGGTGGAGGCAATGAGTCAAAGGGTTTCGGCCATGGGTCAGGTTCTGCAAGGCGTTGGGCTTACCGTGCACGCGTCATCCATGGCCCAGGAGAGGGCTGCCCTCTCACAGGCAGCCATCTCCCAGAGCCAGCAGGACATTGCCGCCACTCTCGGGGCCCTGGCTGAGTCTCACCATGCCATGGCCCGGTCCCAGCAAGCGATGGCACAGTCCCAGCAGTCGGTCGCGGAGAGCATTGACCGCCTGGCACACGTGATGGATGGCGTCGCGCACTCACAGGTCGAGATCGCACAGACCTTGGAAGGAATATGGCACTCCCTGGGCTCCGTCTCAGCGAACATTCGGACCGTGGTCGATACCGCTGCAGGCCTCCAGGACTGGCAGCGCCAGGTGTCGGTGGTGTGACGGGGCATGTCTCCGAGCGCATCTCCGTCCCACAGTGAGGCCCGGGGGCCACCGGGCTCCTCAAGGGAGGAGGAGGTTCTGGGGCCCGTCCCGGTAGCTCCATCAAGGGATGTCCCGGTACACTCGGCCTCCCCCGTTCTGTCCCTGGCGCATCTGGTGGGGAGCGGGCAGGTCAGGGTGGCACCACGCCATCCAGCACGCCCGCTGAGCAGCCTGGCCCATCGAAGCCGGGCCGCCCCAGGAAACGTGTGCCGAAGGGGAGCCATGTCGAAGGGCGTGATTCTCAGCAGTCCGCCTCCACTCCTGCTGTACCATCTGGGAACACACCTAGACGTAGTGGTAGGGCCCGTAAGGCAAAGACGTTCGGCACGTAAGAAGTTGGCACGGGTGCAGGGCACAGTCTAGTTGTAGTGGGTAGGGCATCTTTGTTAACCACACGAATAAACTCACTGTTAAATTTGACTTGTAAGACTGTGTGCTATGTCCGGTGTCAGGGGGCTCGTGAGGGTGCCCGATTGGCGTAGTGGTATACGAGCCGTTCAAGGTCTGTTCCGGATGTGCTGACCGTTTCCCCCCTGCCTCCCATAATCGGACACCGTTGTCCTCGGTACACCGACGCCAGCCACCCCACGGGCATGTGGTGAAATATCCATCACGAAGGCTGTGACCACCGGAGTGCATGGTTCAGCTATAGCCATGAGTCAGACCTCGGCTGGCGAATCTGAGCACACAGCTCATCGCAGAGAGGGCTGTCATCATTCAACATGGCACTGTTCATACCCGCTTACCCAATCATCAATGTTGTGCATGCTCGCTGTCCGCAGCGGTGCCATCGCGCAACCTCCTGGACGTAACGAGCAGCTGGGCGGTGCCTGTGTCCTGCGTACCTCCCCCCACCCTGATGCGCGCCATCATCCTCATCCTCCGCATCCTCCTCTTCCCCATCCCCCTCGTTTGCGTTGGCTCCGGTGCCGTTGGGACCACCCTCCGACTCCTCCACCAGGTCATCTCCCCTCTGCATGGCAATGTTGTGCAGCGCACAGCAGACCACAACTATGCGACCGACCCTGTCGGGCCGGTGCTGCGGGCCCTTCCGGAGCAGTCCAGGCATCTGAAGCGCATCTTCAGCAGGCCGAAGCACCGCTCCACCACACCCCTGGTTGTTGCATGGGCCTCGTTGTATAGGCTCTCCGCGTTGGTCTGAGGCCTCCGTATTGGCGTCATCAGCCATGACAGCGGATAGCCCCTGTCGCCCAGCAACCAGCCCCTCAGCCGGGGGGGGACATCCTTCGAACATTGCGGGAATGAATGACTGTGCCAGAATGTAGGCGTCATGCACACTGCCGGGGTACTTTGCACACATGTGCATGATCGTCATGTGGGGGTCACACACCACCTGAATGTTCATGGAGTATGTGCCCTTTCTGTTCATGAACACTTCCCTGTTGTCTGCAGGCAGGCGCATGGGGACGTGCACACCATCGATGACACCCTGGACCATCGGGATCCCGGCCACCTTGGCGAATCCAGGTGCCCGAGCTTCCTGCTGTGCTCGGTCCTCGGGAAATTGAATGTACCTGTCCGCGATGGCGTACAAGACTTCGGTCACGGTCACGGTGATGCACCTGTGGACCGATGCCTGTGAGATCCCGGATAGGTCCCCGCTCGGCGCCTGGAAGGAACCGGTAGCGTAAAAGTTTAGGGCCACCGTCACCTTGACGGAGACTGGTATAGCGTGTCCTCCACCCATTCCACGTGGTGCGAGGTGCGCCACGAGCTGGCATATATGTGCAACCGTCTCCCTGCTGAACCGTAGTCTCCTCCTGCATGTGATGTCCGGTAGGGCCTCAAACGACATTCTGTCACGGTACACCCTCGGCCCTGCTGGACGCCTGTGGCGCCCTGGCACCACCATCAGTGGATCCTCCTGCTCCACCTGCTCCTCCTCCTCCTCCTCCTGCTCCCCCCCAAGCACTTCCTCTGCATTCCTCGCCGTCTGGCGGTTAATGTTCCCCTCGGCATCCACCTGTACATTCGGGTCCTGAGCGCCTGCGGCCTGCGCGGCGACGGCGGGCCACTCCGCGGCCATCCCCTCTGCTCCACCGGCAACCGCTGCATCTGCAGCCACTGTGGGCCGTCCGACTCTACGCTGCCGGATGGCAAACTGCAGAGCTGCGGCTCCAACCACGGCAGAGAACATCGCTGTCTGGTTGGCATACATGGTGACCTGCAGGAGGGTGGTGGGGGGCAGAGAAACAACATGTTACACGAAGGTTCTTCCACACCTCGTCAGCCGGGTTGCATGGGATACCTGTGTGTCCCGGTGGACTGGTCGCGCTGCAGATACACAGCCAGCCTAACATCTGGTCACTGTCTGCGTCCAACGGTCAGTTCACACCGTCCTCCTCACCAGTGTGCCAGTCGCCTGTGCCCATCAGCCACACGACAACCTGCGGCCGTGTCCTCCTCATCGTCCTGCCATATCAGGGCGGCTGACATGTGGCATCCACGGATGGGCGACACCCTCCACACTCTCACTCACCCCCATCCCACCTCCACTCCCTCCCGCACCACCCCTCCCACCTGCACACTCTCCCTCATCCCCCCTCCCACCTGCACACTCTCCCTCACCCCCTCCCACCTGCACACTCTCCCTCACCCCCCTCCCACCTGCACACGATCCCTCACCCCCCCTCCCACCTGCACACTCTCCCTCACCCCCCTCCCACCTGCACACTCTCCCTCACCCCCCCTCCCACCTGCACACTCTCCCTCACGACCCCTCCCACCTGCACACTCTCCCTCACACCCCCCTCCCACCTGCACACTCTCCCTCACCCCCCCTCCCACCTGCACACACTCCCTCATCCCCCCTCCCACCTGCACACTCTCCCTCACCCCCCCTCCCACCTGCACACTCTCCCTCACCCCCCCTCCCACCTGCACACTCTCCCTCACCCCCCCCTCCCACCAGCACACTCTCCCTCACCCCCCCTCCCACCTGCACACTCTCCCTCACCCCCCTCCCACCTGCACACTCTCCCTCACCCCCCTCCCACCTGCACACTCTCCCTCATCCCCCCTCCCACCTGCACACTCTCCCTCAACCCCCCTCCCACCTGCGCACTCTCCCTCATCCCCCCTCCCACCTGTGCACTCTCCCTCATCCCCCGTCCCACCTGCGCACTCTCCCTCACCCCCCCTCCCACCTGCACACTCTCCCTCATCCCCCCTCCCACCTGCACACTCTCCCTCAACCCCCCTCCCACCTGCGCACTCTCCCTCACCCCCCCTCCCACCTGCACACTCTCCCTCATCCCCTCTCCCACCTGCACACTCTCCCTCAACCCCCCTCCCACCTGCGCACTCTCCCTCACCCCCCTCCCACCTGCACACTCTCCCGCCCCCCCTCCCACCTGCACACTCTCCCTCATCCCCCCTCCCACCTGCGCACTCTCCCTCATCCCCCCTCCCACCTGCGCACTCTCCCTCACCCCCCTCCCACCTGCGCACTCTCCCTCACCCCCCTCCCACCTGCGCACTCTCCCTCACCCCCCTCCCACCTGCTCACTCTCCCTCATCCCCCTTCCCACCTGCGCACTCTCCCTCACCCCCCTCGCACCTGCGCACTCTCCCTCACCCCCGTCCCACCTGCACACTCTCCCGCCGCCCCTCCCACCTGCACACTCTCCCTCATCACCCCTCCCAACTGCACACTTTCCCTCACCCCCACCTCTCTCCTGCACATTCTCCCTCACCCCCTTCCCACCTGCGCACTCTCCGTCACCCCCCTCCCACCTTCACACTCTCCCTCATCCCCCCCTCCCACCTGCACACTCTCCCACACCCCCCTCCCACCTGCACACTCTCCCTCACCCCCCCTCCCACCTGCACATTCTCCCTCACCCCCCCTCCCTCCTGCACACTCTCCCTCATCCCCCCTCCCACCTGCACACTCTCCCTCAACTCCCCCTCCCACCTGCACACTCTCCCGCCCCCCCTCACACCTGCACACTCTCCCTCACCCCCCCTCCCACCTGCACACTCTCCCTCACCCCCCCTCCCACCTGCACACTCTCCCTCACCCCCCTCCCACCTGCGCACTCTCCCTCATCCCCCCTCCCACCTGCGCACTCTCCCTCACCCCCCTCCCAGCTGCACACTCTCCCGCCCCCCCTCCCACCTGCACACTCTCCCTCATCACCCCTCCCACCTGCACAATCTCCCTCATCCCTCCCTCCCACCTGCACACTCTCCCACAGCCCCTCCCACCTGCACACTCTCCCTCACCCCCCTCCCACCTGCACATTCTCCCTCACCCCCCTCCCACCTGCACACTCTCCCTCATCCACTCTCCCTCAACTCCCCCTCCCACCTGCACACTCTCCCGCCCCCCCTCCCACCTGCGCACTCTCCCTCACCCCCCTCCCACCTGCACACTCTCCCGCCCCCCTCCCACCTGCACACTCTCCCTCATCCCCCCTCCCACCTGCGCACTCTCCCTCATCCCCCCTCCCACCTGCGCACTCTCCCTCACCCCCCTCCCACCTGCGCACTCTCCCTCACCCCCCTCCCACCTGCACACTCTCCCTCACCCCCCTCCCACCTGCTCACTCTCCCTCATCCTTCTTCCCACCTGCGCACTCTCCCTCACCCCCTCGCACCTGCGCACTCTCCCTCACCCCCGTCCCACCTGCACAGTCTCCCGCCCCCCCTCCCACCTGCACACTCTCCCTCATCACCCCTCCCAACTGCACACTCTCCCTCACCCCCCCCCCTCCCTCCTGCACATTCTCCCTCACCCCCCTTCCCACCTGCACACTCTCCGTCACCCCCCTCCCACCTGCACACTCTCCCTCATCCCCCCCTCCCACCTGCACACTCTCCCACACCCCCTCCCACCTGCACACTCTCCCTCACCCCCCCTCCCACCTGCACATTCTCCCTCACCCCCCTCCCACCTGCACACTCTCCCTAATCCCCCCTCCCACCTGCACACTCTCCCTCAACTCCCCCTCCCACCTGCACACTCTCCCGCCCCCCCTCACACCTGCACACTCTCCCTCACCCCCTCCCACCTGCACACTCTCCCTCACCCCCCCTCCCACCTGCACACTCTCCCTCACCCCCCCTCCCACCTGCGCACTCTCCCTCATCCCCCCTCCCACCTGCGCACTCTCCCTCACCCCCCTCCCAGCTGCACACTCTCCCACCCCCCCTCCCACCTGCACACTCTCCCTCATCACCCCTCCCACCTGTACACTCTCCCTCATCCCTCCCTCCCACCTGCACACTCTCCCACAGCCCCTCCCACCTGCACACTCTCCCTCATCCCCCCTCCCACCTGCACACTCTCCCTCAACTCCCCCTCCCACCTGCACACTCTCCCGCCCCCCTCCGACCTGCACACTCCCCCCCCCCCACCTGCACACTCTCCCACCCCCCTCCCACCTGCACACTCTCCATCACCCCCCTCCCACCTGCACACTCTCCCACCCCCCTCACACCTGCACACTTTCCCACCCCCCTCCCACCTGCACACTCTCCCTCCCGGCCCCACCTGCACACTCTCCCTCATCCCCCTCCCACCTGCGCACTCTCCCTCATCCTCCCCTCCCACCTGCACACTCTCCCACCCCCCCCCCCACCTGCACACTCTCCCTCATCCCCCACTCCCACCTGCGCATTCTCCCTCATCCCCCCTCCCACCTGCACTCTCCCTCATCCCCCCTCCCACCTACGCACTCTCCCTCATTTCCCCCCTCCCACCTGCACACTCTCCCTCACCCCCCCCACCTGCACACTCTCCCACACACCCCCTCCCACCTGCACACTCTCCCTCACCCCCCTCCCACCTGCACACTCTCCCTCACCCCCCCTCCCACGTGCACACTCTCCCTCATCCCCCCTCCCACCTGCACACACTCCCTCACCCCCCCTCCCACCTGCACACTCTCCCGCTCCCCCCTCCCACCTGCACATTCTCCCACACCCCCCTCCCACCTGCACACTCTCCCTCATCCCCCCCTCCCACCTGCACACACTCCCTCATCCCCCCTCCCACCTGCACACTCTCCCTCATCCCCCCTTCCACCTGCACACTCTCCCTCACCCCCCCTCCCACCTGCACACTCTCCCTCGCCCCCCTCCCACCTGCACACTCTCCCTCACCCCCCCTCCCACCTGCACACTCTCCCACCCACCCCCACCTGCACACTCTCCCATTGCCCCCCTCCCACCTGCACACTCTCCCTCACCCCCCTCCCACCTGCACACTCTCCCTCGCCCCCTCCCACCTGCACACTCTCCCTCATCCCCCTCCCACCTGCACACTCTCCCACCCCCCGCACCTGCACACTCTCCCTCGCCCCCCTCCCACCTGCACACTCTCCCTCACCCCCCTCCCACCTGCACACTCTCCCTCACCCCCTCCCACCTGCACACTCTCCCTCACCCCCCCTCCCACCTGCACACTCTCCCGCCCCCCCTCCCACCTGCACACGCTCCCTCATCACCCCTCCCACCTGCACACTCTCCCTCACCCCCCCTCCCACCTGCACATTCTCCCTCACCCCCCTTCCCACCTGCACACTCTCCGTCACCCCCCTCCCACCTGCACACTCTCCCTCATCCCCCTCCTCCCACCTGCACACTCTCCCACACCCCCCTCCCACCTGCACACTCTCCCTCACCCCCCCTCCCACCTGCACATTCTCCCTCACCCCCCCTCCCACCTGCACACTCTCCCTCATCCCCCCTCCCACCTGCACACTCTCCCTCAACTCCCCCTCCCACCTGCATACTCTCCCGCCCCCCCTCACACCTGCACACTCTCCCTCACCCCCCCTCCCACCTGCACACTCTCCCTCACCCCCCTCCCACCTGCGCACTCTCCCTCATCCCCCCTCCCACCTGCGCACTCTCCCTCACCCCCCTCCCACCTGCACACTCTCCCGCCCCCCCCCACCTGCACACTCTCCCTCATCCCCCACTCCCACCTGCGCACTCTCCCTCATCCCCCCTCCCACCTGCACTCTCCCTCATCCCCCCCTCCCACCTACGCACTCTCCCTCATTCCCCCCTCCCACCTGCACACTCTCCCTCACCCCCCCCCCCACCTGCACACTCTCCCACACACCCCCTCCCACCTGCACACTCTCCCTCACCCCCCTCCCACCTGCACACTCTCCCTCACCCCCCCTCCCACCTGCACACTCTCCCTCATCCCCCCCTCCCACCTGCACACACTCCCTCACCCCCCCCTCCCACCTGCACACTCTCCCGCCCCCCCCTCCCACCTGCACATTCTCCCACACCCCCCTCCCACCTGCACACTCTCCCTCATCCCCCCCTCCCACCTGCACACACTCCCTCATCCCCCCTCCCACCTGCACACTCTCCCTCATCCCCCTCCCACCTGCACACTCTCCCTCACCCCCCCTCCCACCTGCACACTCTCCCTCGCCCCCCTCCCACCTGCACACTCTCCCTAACCCCCCCTCCCACCTGCACACTCTCCCCCCCCCACCTGCACACTCTCCCTCGCCCCCCTCCCACCTGCACACTCTCCCTCATCCCCCCTCCCACCTGCACACTCTCCCTCACCCCCCCTCCCACCTGCACACTCTCCCTCGCCCCCCTCCCACCTGCACACTCTCCCTAACCCCCCCTCCCACCTGCACACTCTCCCCCCCCCACCAGCACACTCTCCCTCGCCCCCCTCCCACCTGCACACTCTCCCTCACCCCCCTCCCACCTGCACACTCTCCCTCGCCCCCTCCCACCTGCACACTCTCCCTCACCCCCCTCCCACCTGCACACTCTCCCACCCCCCGCACCTGCACACTCTCCCTCGCCCCCCTCCCACCTGCACACTCTCCCTCACCCCCCTCCCACCTGCACACTCTCCCTCGCCCCCTCCCACCTGCACACTCTCCCTCACACCCCCTCCCACCTGCACACTCTCCCGCCCCCCCTCCCACCTGCACACGCTCCCTCATCACCCCTCCCACCTGCACACTCTCCCTCGCCCCCCCTCCCACCTGCACATTCTCCCTCACCCCCCTTCCCACCGGCACACTCTCCGTCACCCCCCTCCCACCTGCACACTCTCCCTCATCCCCCCTCCCACCTGCACACTCTCCCACACCCCCCCTCCCACCTGCACACTCTCCCTCACCCCCCTCCCACCTGCACTTTCTCCCTCACCCCCCCTCCCACCTGCACACTCTCCCGCCCCCCCTCACACCTGCACACTCTCCCTCACCCCCCTCCCACCTGCACACTCTCCCTCACCCCCCCTCCCACCTGCACACTCTCCCTCACCCCCCTCCCACCTGCGCACTCTCCCTCATCCCCCCTCCCACCTGCGCACTCTCCCTCACCCCCTTCCCACCTGCACACTCTCCCGCCCCCCCTCCCAACTGCACACTCTCCCTCATCACCCCTCCCACCTGCACACTCTCCCTCATGCCTCCCTCCCACCTGCACACTCTCCCACACCCCCTCCACCTGCACACTCTCCCTCACCCCCCTCCCACCTGCACATTCTCCCTCACCCCCCCTCCCACCTGCACACTCTCCCTCATCCCCCCTCCCACCTGCACACTCTCCCTCAACTCCCCCTCCTACCTGCACACTCTCCTGCCCCCCCTCCCACCTGCACACTCTCCCCCACCCCCCCTCCCACCTGCACACTCTCCCACCCCCCTCCCACCTGCACACTCTCCCTCGCCCCCCTCCCACCTGCACACTCTCCCACCCCCTCACACCTGCACACTTTCCCACCCCCCCTCCCACCTGCACACTCTCCCTCACCCCCACTCCCACCTGCACATTCTCCCTCATCCCCCTCCCACCTGCACACTCTCCCACACCCCCCCTCCCACCTGCACACTCTCCCACTCCCCCCACCTGCACACTCTCCCTCATCCCCCCTCCCACCTGCGCACTCTCCCTCATCCCCCCCTCCCACCTGCACACTCTCCCACCCCCCCCCACCTGCACACTCTCCCTCATCCCCCCCTCGCACCTGCGCACTCTCCCTCATCCCCCCTCCCACCTGCACTCTCCCTCATCCCCCCCTCCCACCTGCGCACTCTCCCTGATCCCTCCTCCCACCTGCACACTCTCCCTCACCCCCCCCCGCCTGCACACTCTCCCACACCCCCCCTCCCACCTGCACACTCTCCCTCACCCCCCTCCCACCTGCACACTCTCCCTCACCCCCCTCCCACCTGCACACTCTCCCTCATCCCCCCCTCCCACCTGCACACACTCCCTCACCTCCCTCCCACCTGCACACTCTCCCGCCCCCCCTCCCACCTGCACACTCTCCCACACCCCCCTCCCACCTGCACACTCTCCCTAACCCCCCCCTCCCACCTGCACACACTCCCTCATCCCCCCTCCCACCTGCACTCTCCCTCATCCCCCCTCCCACCTGCACACTCTCCCTCACCCCCCTCCCACCTGCACACTCTCCCTCGCCCCCTCCCACCTGCACACTCTCCCTCACCCCCCTCCCACCTGCACACTCTCCCACCCCCCCCCCACCTGCACACTCTCCCTCGCCCCCCTCCCACCTGCACACTCTCCCACCCCCTCTCCCACCTGCACACTCTCCCTCGCCCCCTCCCACCTGCACACTCTCCCACCCCCCTCCCTCCTGCACACTCTCTCCCTCACCCCCCCACCTGCACACTCTCCCTCACCCCCCCACCTGCACACTCTCCCACCCCCCTCCCACCTGCACACTCTCCCACCCCCCTCCCACCTGCACACTCTCCCACACCCCCTCCCACCTGCACTCCGCTCCCTCAGCCCCCCTCCCACCTGCACACTCTCCCTCATCCCCCCTCCCACCTGCACACTCTCCCTCACCCCCCTCCCACCTGCACACTCTCCCTCATCCCCCCTCCCACCTGCACACTCTCGCTCACCCCCCTCCCACCTGCACACTCTCCCTCGCCCCCCTCCCACCTGCACACTCTCCCTCACCCCCCCCTCCCACCTGCACACTCTCCCACCCCCCCTCCCACCTGCACACTCTCTACCTCACCCCCCCCACCTGCACACTCTCCCTCACCCCCCCCCCACCTGCACACTCTCCCACCCCCCCTCCCACCTGTACACTCTCCCACCCCCCCTCCCACCTGCACACTCTCCCACACCCCCCTCCCACCTGCACTCCGCTCCCTCACCCCCCCTCCCACCTGCCACTCTCCCTCGCCCCCCTCCCATTTGGACACTCTCCCTCACCCCCCTCCCACCTACACACTCTCCCACCCCCCCTCCCACCTGCACACTATCCCACACCCCACCCACCTGCACACTCTCCCACCCCCCTCCCACCTGCACACTCTCCCACCCCCCTCCCACCTGCACACTCTCCCTCACCCTCCTCCCACCTGCACACGCTCCCTCATCCCCCCTCCCACCTGCACACTCTCCCTCATCCCCCCTCCCACCTGCACACTCTCCCTCACCCCCTCCCGCCTGCACTCCGCTCCCTCACCTCCCCTCCCACCTGCACACTCTCCCTCGCCCCCCCACCTGCACACTCTCCCACCCCCCTCCCACCTGCACACTCTCCATCATCCCCCTCCCACCTGCACTCTGCTCCCTCACCCCCGCTCCCACCTGCACACTCTCCCTCATCCCCCCTCCCACCTGCACACTCTCCCTCATCCCCCCACCTGCACACTCTCCCGCCCCCCTCACCCCCCCCCACCTGCACACTCTCCCTCATCCCCCCTCTCACCTGCACACTCTCCCACCCCCCTCCCACCTCCACACTCTCTCCCTCACCCCCCCCACCTGCACACTCTCCCTCACCCCCCCCCCCACCTGCACACTCTCCCACACCTGCACACTCTCCCACCCCCCTCCCACCTCCACACTCTCTCCCTCACCCCCCCCCCCCACCTGCACACTCTCCCACACCCCCCTCTCACCTTCACACTCTCCCTCACCCCCATTTTGGCCGCAGCCTTCTCGGGTAAGCCGACCCGGTCTCCAGGCACTGCGGAACAGTCCGCTCACCTCCTCACTGGTCAGCGTCAGCCAGCACGACTGGCTGACGACTTTGAAAAGCAGGTGTGAACGGCGATGGCGTGAACTGGGGTCACGCCGTCGGGACTTCGACCCATCCCGGCCTGAGAATAGCGGGGGTGCCGGAGAATCGCCATTTTGGGTGTCTCGGGCGATTCCTTTCCTGCGGCCCGCGGAACTCGACGGGGCCGTTCCCGCCACTTGGGAGAATCGCGGGAGGGTGTCGGACCGGCGTCGTGGGAAATTTTGGCGGCCCAGGCGATTCTCCCAACCGGCGCGGGAGTGGAGAATCACGCCCATGATTTCCTTTGACAAAGCCATGCTGACTATCCTTGATTAATCCTTGCCTTCCCAAGTGGAGATTAATTCTGTCCCTCAGAATATTTTCCAATAGTTTCCCTACCTCTGAAGTTAGATTCACTGGCCTGTAATTTCCAGGTTTATCCCTTGATTAATATTCTTGATTAATGTATCACATTAGTTGTCCTCCTCTCCAGTGCCGAGAGAAGATTTGAAAATTATTGTCAGAGCCTCTGCAATCTACTCCCTTGCCTCCTACAGCAGCCTGTAATGCATTTCATCTGAGCCTGGGAATTTATCCAACTATAAGCCCACTAAAACCATTAATACCTCCTCCCTCTCAATGTTAATTTTTTCAAGTACATCACAGTTCCCCCACCGCCCTGATTTCTATACCTACATCGTCCTTCTCCATAGTGAACCCAGATGCAAAGTACTCATTTAAAACCTCAGCTACGTCCTCCAATTCCACACACAGATTGCTATGTTGGTCCCTAATGGGTCCTACTCTTTCCCTGGCCATCCGCTTGCCCTTAATATACTTATAAAACGCCTTAGGATCTTCCTTTATTTTATTTGTTTCTTTATGCTCATTCTTTGCTCTCCTAATTTCTTTTTTGAGTAATTCCCCTGAACTTTCTCACACTCTCCTCTAGGATTTCTGCTGTTTTGAGCCCTCAGTATCTGCCGTAAGCCTCCCTTTTTATCCTTATCCAACACTGGGTATCCCTTGACATCCAGGGTCCTCTGGACTTGTTGCTCCCACCCTTCACTTTTACAGGAACATGTTGGCCCTGTGCTCTCTCTATTTCCTTTCTGAAAGAATTCCACTGCTCTGATGTAAATGTTCTTACAATTAGTGCTCTCAGTCGACATTGGCCAGATCCTGTTTTATCCTATTAAAATTGGCCTTCCCCCAATTCAGAACCTTTATTTCCTATCCATCTTTGTCCTTTTCAATAGCTACCTTAACGAATACATAACGAATTCAATAGCTACCTTAAATCCTACTGAGTTATGGTCATTGTCACCAAAATGCTCCCCCATTGAAACTTCTACCACTTCCCTAAAACTAGTCCAGCACCACCCCCTCTCTTTCTACATAGTGGCATAAAAAGCTCACCTGGATGCATTTTAAGAATTCTGCCCCTTCTAAGCCTTTCACACTTTGAACAATTAAAAGGAACATATAAATTCTGTCCAAGAGGAATTGAGAAAGATTAAAAAGATAAAAAGGATACAATTCCCTTGAACCATGCGATCAGGGCACAATACCCTCTCACACTGGGATCGGGGTACAAATCCCTCTTCCCCTGTAAAAAAAGGGGTGGGCTACTGAGTGAGAAAACGAGAGCAGGCAAGAGTGTGCAAGTGAGTAACTGCGTAAGCATGATTATGAGAGAATGAGTGAGTATGAGTGATTGTGTGCGAGAGTAAATGAATGAGAGTAAGAGGGATGAGCTGAGTGAGAAAGTGAATCAGAGTGAGTGGGTGTGAACAAGTAGAAAATAAGGGAAAGTAGTTGTACAAGTGAAAGACAGGCAACGGAATTCTCCCTTCTGGGGACTAAGTCCCCACGCCGGCGGGAAAACTGGCGCCAATGACTCTGGCCTCAATGGGCCCCCAAGGTGAGGAATTTTCACCTGTCTCGGGGGCTAGGTGGATGCCGGAGGGGTTGGCGCCGCTCCAGCCGTCGCTAAAGGGATGACGCGAGTTCGCGCACGCGGCAAAGGGCCGGCGTGGTTCCGCACATGCGCAGATCGGTCGGCGTATTTTAGCGCATGCGCGGGGGGGCTTCTCCACGCCGGCCATAGCGGAGCTCTACAGGGACTGGCGCAGAAGGAAGAAGTGCCCTCACAGAATAGGCCCGCCCGCAGATCGGTGGGCCTCGATCACGGGCCAGGCCACCGTGGGGTCCCCCCCCCCCGAGGTCAGATCCCCTGTGCCCCCCCCCCCCCCCCCCGAGGACCGCCCCGCCGACTTACCTGCCAGATCCCGCCATGTGGGACCTGTCATGATATTCAAACACACACATCATGATAGACACACCAACAGACAAATCAGAACACACAACACCACAACCAATGACAGAAAGATATAAAAGCACAGACACGAACCCTGGTGGTCAGTAAGAGCTGCAGAGGAGAACCAGGACACAGCTATTGCCGGGGACACTCAGGGAGACAGCACGTGCACAGTAAACAGAACGAACTGTATTATAAGAGTTATAATAAAATAGAGTTGTACCACATACAACTGTGTTGGCTCATCTGTGCACCAGAGCACCCAACACCACAGGACCATGTCTAACCCACGCTGGCGGCACTCACCAAAAATGGACGGCTGTTCGGCCCATCGGGGCCCAGAGAATTGCCGGGGGGGGGCCGCTGCCAACGGCCCCCGACAGACGTGGTGTGAATCCCGCCCCCGTCCGAAAAACGGCGTAGGAGAATACGGCAGCCGGCACCGGGGTGAGATTGGTGCCGCCCCCCCCCCCGGGGATTCTCCGACAAAGGAGTAAGATATCAGATCAATATTAGAAGAAATAAGGGAGGAAAGCACTCCTTTTGCATGTCTTTTGCTATTTGCCCTGCAGGCTCTCCTCTAACGTTGTTTTCTTCTGTCTGACATTTAATGCATTCCAAAACTCTATCAAATCCCCAAGACTATGGAACCTTCTCTTGGCATCTTTCCTAAGTAGCATAGCAACGTTTCTTTAACTCCTCCATTAGTCATGACAACCCAGTGAAAATAGTTGTCTTTCGCTATGTAACAAATTTCAGGGCGAGGCAGGGGGGAAAATCCTGTGGCGGCGCAGTAATCTTAATCATTATTAGGTTTTTTTTGTTGATTGAGTGGTTTAGCCATTCTCTTGAATCTCAGTGGGTCTTCCATTAAACATCCTCAAATGGAAAGCTGCTGTCCTTCAGCGTACAAAACCAAAAATCTGGAATGCAAAAGATGAGATAGGCTCTGAAGCTAAAGATTGTTAGATTAGACTGCAGATTGGAATGAAAGGCTGCGGTGACACAACAGCAATAGTAAAGACAGAACCTTGAAGTATCTTTTTTTTGTCAGCCATTATGTAATGTGGTAAGCCATATCTCTTGTGATACAAGTTCCATGTTAATCGTCCAATAGACAAATGACTTTACTGTAGCAAGATTATGTTAATAATAATAATCTTTATTATTGTCACAAGTAGGCTGACATTAACACTGCAATGGAGTTACAATGAAAATCCCCTAGTCGCCACACTCCGGCGCCTGTTCGGGTACACAGAGGGAGAATTCAGAATGTCCAAATTACCTAAAAGCACGTCTTTCAGGACTTGTGGGAGGAAACTGGAGCACCCGGAGGAAACCCACGCAGACATGGGGAGAACGTGCAGACTCCGCACAGACAGTGACCCAAGCTGGGAATCGAACCTGGGACCCTGACGCTGTGAAGTAACAGTGCTAATCATTGTGCTACCGTACCATCCATAAATGTGGAAACACAGTGCATGAAAAAAAAATCACCCGCTCTTATCTACTGGCTCCCCAGAAAACAATTCAGCCGTTCATATAGATGTTTAAGGAAAGCTTCTCAATTTGTGTAGCAGTATTAAGAACTAATTTGAATAACGCACTAAAAAAAAAACCTGATTGCAACTCAAGCTCAAATAAACATAAAAATTGGCAGGGTTAGACATGGTGGGAGAAGAATGTAGAATAGCTTCAGCTAATGCAATGAGATGAAGTGTAATTGGCTGTGTGTTGTAAGTTTGTCCATCTTGGCATCGAGTATGCCTGCAAGATATTTGCTGGATTTTTCAAACGCATTCCAAGTAGTTAAAACCATTAAGCCAGTTGAATGATTTTTATAATTTAGTATTGCTGCTCTGGAGCTTAAGATCAAAATTGAATCACAAAGTCAGGAGACAGATAATGAGGCATCATGTTAAGGCAACTGATGGCATTCATCCCTAGTTTCTATATATTATTAAGAGATAATGTATTCACATGCTGTCATCAGTGTTTAACTTCCACATGTACAAAATCATTACCTCCATGAAAATGAGAATATAATTCTGATACTCTCCCTTATCCATGTTTTATTGTACCATGTGAATTTAAATTAGTGGATGAGATTATTAAATGCTCTTGGCCATGAGATGAAATATTAATGTGGCAAAAGTTAAAATTCCTAGAAAAAGCTGCAGCTCAATGGTCACATCTCAATTTATCTACAAGTTATCATAATACATGTTCCAGCACAACTTCAACTAGGATTGAGTATAGAAAACTCATCACTTACTCTCCAATTCTTGTGAAAAGAGAGAAAAACAAGGAAAAAACAATCGAGACGTTTTTTATAATTTGGCATTGTATATTCACATTAAGTAGTGAGAGAAATTGAGAACTTATTAAAATATTTACACACATTTATAAACTGAAAACTAGTTGAATGAGGTTAAATGAAAATAAAAATGTTGGTAAAGTGAATAGAAACTGTTGACCACTTAATCCTGCACTGCTGTAGCTGTCGAATAGGTTGATCCATAGATTGATAGAATCGCTACAGTGCAGAAGGAGGCTATTCGGCCCATCAAGTCTGTATCGACCCTCCAAAGGAACACCCCAGTTAACCTGCACAACTTTGGACTATGGGAGGAAACTGGAGCACCCGGAGGAAACATATGCAGACATGGGGTGAACGTGCAAACTCCACACTGATAGTCATCCAATGTTGGAATTGAACCTGGGTCCCTGGTGCTGTGAGGCAGCAGTGCTAACCACTGTGCAATGAGATGATGCATCTAGTGTGTAAGTGGAGAAAGCTAGCATGCTTTCCACTTTTGTGCTAGTTTGCTTCTCATTTTCACCCTACGCAAGAGAGCCAAATGGCAGTGTCCCAGGATGCAAAATTGTCAACCTGTACAAAATTGTCAACATGTACAAGAACAACGGCAAACAAAGTGATTGCAACAACTAGCACGGCATCTCCCTGCTGACAATTCTCCTGTGTTGAACTTCAGATCTTGATTGAACACATCTATCCCAAATCCCAGTGTAGTTTCAGAACTGGAAGATCTACAATTACCATGAGCCCAAATATTCCGTTCAGGGTCGAAACCCCTACATCTCCTCTCAGTAACTCCATTATTAGGTACTGAAGTCACATAGTAATATTACCACCTGTATTTGTGTTGAATATTATCAGGGTTTTGGTTATTTAGATAGAAAAGGTAGCACAAATATCAAAATGGAAAGACTCCATAGAATCCCTACAGTGCTAAAGGAGACCAATTAGCCCATCAAACGGCACCGACCCTCTGAAAGAGCACCCTAGGCCCACTCCCCTGCCCTATTCCCATAACCTCACCTAACCTGCACATCCCTGGATACTAAGGGGAAATATAGCATGGGCAATCCACCTAACCTGCACATTTTTGGACTGTGGGAGGAAACCGGAGCACCAAAGGAAACCCACGCAGGAATGGGGAGAATGTTGAAACTCCACACAGTCACCCAAGACTGCGAATGAACCCAGTTCCCTGGCGCTGTGAGGCAGCAGTGCTAACCACTGAGCCACCGTGCCATCCCTTACTCTATACTAAATAGCAGCCCATCCAATCCCAAGCCAAGGATTAATTGTATCAAAATAGTATGCTAACCGTATGTCACTGCTACAGTGTAATGTCCTATTGTCCATCCTGAATTACACATGCGAAGCTGGAGCTGAACAGTCGGCTTGAATACAGCTGAATGCCTGGTGAGGCCACTTCAGAAGGCTGTTAAGAGTCGAACATGTTGATGCTAGTTTGAAATCACATATAGGTCAAACCAAGTAAGGATCATTTCTATCCCTAAAGGACATTAGTGCACCAGATTTTTTTATTTTAGCAACAATCCAGTTCATTTAATTAACTAAGTTGAAGTTTCCTGATGCAAAGAGAATTTCTGTCTCCTGGTCAGTAATTCAGATCTCTGGATCACCAGCTGAGTAAAGTGATCACTCTGCTGCTGTTACCAGCATTATGCTCCTTCATCAGAGCCCGCTCCATGGGGGAAGATCCGTTAGGGACCATTTTGTTTAAAGTGAATTAAGATTGAGATTCGAGACATTTGCTTTTGGAATAAAGCCACAAGATTCCACGTGTTTTGAACAAACAAAAGCAAACTTTACTATACAAGTTCAGAAAGATAAAATAATTCACAATATGTATCTTATACTCTAACATTCAGGGTAAGTATGAGGTGCATGTGAATTAACAAAATGTGGTTGAACACACCACACTACTCAGTAAATGGCAGGTCCATGGATTTCACAAGAACCCACCCAAGTGCCAGTAAACACCATGTCAGACAATCACGGTGAACTTCGGTCTCGCAAAGGATTTGAAGATCTCTCCTTGGAATTCTCTTAAAATGTCACTCCCACTTAGATGGCTTTAATGACGGTTTCAATCTCACCTTCTGAGATTCGTTCTCCCTGGATTCCCGAGTACACTCAACACTAGTTCACAAGATTGGTGCAGCACGGTGGCACAGTGGTTAACACTGCCGCCTGCGGCACTGAGGACCCGGGTTCGAATCCCGGCCCTGGGTCACTGTCCATGTTGAGTTTGCACATTCTCCCCGTGTCTGCGTACATCTCACCCCACAACCCAAAGATGTACAGGGTAGGTGGATTGGCCACGCTAAACTGCCCCTTAATTGGAAAATAATAATTGGGTACTCTAAAGTTAGAGAAAGAAACACTAGTTCACAAGATCTATGACCCTGCCAACAGAACACCACTGCTTCAAGAGGATATCTCTGCCCCAACAGCCCTCATGACTTAAAGTCTGCTTCCCAAATTCCTTTCTCTAATTTGTTAACTCAACATAACTGGGACCTGTTCCTGTCCCTGTGACACTTGAAGGATGACTTCACAAAGTTGACTGCCTGAAGAAGAGTTGCTCACAAACCTTTGAACTGTTCTGGCCACCGATCAAACACTCCAAGGGGGTCCAACCCTGATTACCAGGCAGGAACCAACGTAACAAGCATTGGGACATCCTGCATATTGGGTCATATTTGCTGAGGAGCTCAACTATGCCGAGAAAGTTTCCATTTGCACATTCACCAATACTTTGACTGGAACCAAAGAGACCCAGGGTGCGCTCAGGACGTTGATGGTGGACGCTCTGAGCTCGATCTGGGAAGGTGGACGCCAACTAAGATTGGGGAGGGCAGATGAGGAGAGATCAGGGAGCGAGCGAGTAGGGAAGGCTTTCTGGTTGTCGCATTTAGAGAGCGAAGCATGCGATCCCCTGAGTTCCACATTGGACTGCCACGGGGGACGGCTCACTATTAAGGGCTGACACCTCTGATAACTGTGTTACGGCACTTATCCCAAAGGTACCAGAAAACAATTACAAAATGGCACCCCGACTGCCCAGCTCTGACACCACTCAGCATTCCGGTGACTCCAAAATGGAAGGTCGGACACCCCAGGCAAACGGCAGGTAAAAGAGCTTGGTCAGCTCCCGAGGGAAATATCGGTGCCTCCCAACTAACTCATTGTATGGCCTAGAGGGAGCAGCAAAACCGAAAAGGTTTTCAGTTCACGATGCTGCCATGCTGCGAGTGAACTGTTCCGTGCAACCGATAGGCCTAGCAAAGATCAAGGGGTGCCGAAGGATGCCAGTCCCAACTCCCCATTTCTGCGTGGGTTTCCTCCGTGTGCTCCGGTTTCCTCCCACAATCCAAAGATGTGGCTGTCAGATGGCATTACAGGGATAGGGCAGGAAGTGGCCTAGGTAGGGTCGGTGCAAACACGACGGGCTGAATGACCTTCCTCTGCGCTGTAGGGATTCTATGATAACTATGATTCTATAGGGATTGAAATGTTCAACCACATTTTGTTAATTCACATACACCTCATACTTAAATGCAACAATCTCTGCAGACATTTAGCACCCAAGGACACAAAGGTCAATGGATTTTGTGACACCCATAGAATCCCTACAGCGCAGAGGAAGGTCATTCAGCCCGTCGAGTTTGCACCGACCCTACCTAGGCCACTCCCTGCCCTATCCCTGTAATGCCATCTGACAGCCACATCTTTGGATTGTGGGAGGAAACCGGAGCACACGGAGGAAACCCACGCAGAAATGGGGAGTTGGGACTGGCATCCTTCGGCACCCCTTGATCTTTGCTAGGCCTATCGGTTGCACGGAACAGTTCACTCGCAGCATGGCAGCATCGTGAACTGAAAACCTTTTCGGTTTTGCTGCTCCCTCTAGGCCATACAATGAGTTAGTTGGGAGGCACCGATATTTCCCTCGGGAGCTGACCAAGCTCTTTTACCTGCCGTTTGCCTGGGGTGTCCGACCTTCCATTTTGGAGTCACCGGAATGCTGAGTGGTGTCAGAGCTGGGCAGTCGGGGTGCCATTTTGTAATGTTTTCTGGTACCTTTGGGATAAGTGCCGTAACACAGTTATCAGAGGTGTCAGCCCTTAATAGTGAGCCGTCCCCCGTGGCAGTCCAATGTGGAACTCAGGGGATCGCATGCTTCGCTCTCTAAATGCGACAACCAGAAATCCTTCCCTACGCGCTCGCTCCCTGATCTGTCCTCATCTGCCCTCCCCAATCTTAGTTGGCGTCCACCTTCCCAGATCGAGCTCAGAGCGTCCACCATCAACGTCCTGAGCGCACCCTGGGTCTCTTTGGTTCCAGTCAAAGTATTGGTGAATGTGCAAATGGAAACTTTCTCGGCATAGTTGAGCTCCTCAGCAAATATGACCCACTTTTATCAGAACATGTTAAATCCGTGTACAAGAATCGTGAGAGATTCAAAAGCGTGTGCAAGTCCATTATCTCCACACGCATGCAAAACAAGTTTATTGAACTACGTGGGTCATTCATACAAACAAGAATCCTTAATGAGATCTAAAATGCTAAGTGTTTTTCAATCATTACTGATGCCACTCCAGGTTGCTCGAACAAGGAACAGGCTACTATGGTTATTAAGTTTGTTAATATTGTAGACAGCTCAAAATTTTAAATTGAAGAAAGATTTATTATGTTTCATAACTTCACAAGAAAAAATAGAAAATAAATTGCTGCTTGTGTACTAACTATTCCAGAATGTTTTAAGTTGGATTTTCAACATAGCATTGGTCGAGCCTATGACAACGGATCTAATGTGTCTGGGAAGTGTAAAGGTGTACAAACAGTTCTGCTTGAGCGTATTTCAAAATGTATTTTCTCGGCTGTGGGAACCACACACTAAACCCTGTCGCTGTTGGCTGTGGTGAATCATGTAAGGAGACAATTACTTACTTTGGAACAGTTCAGCAAATGTACAACCTCTTCAGTAGCTGATCCACAAAGGTGGAAAATTCTGAAGCAACATCTGCTGCGGGGGCAATTTGCATACGTCTGTTGTGCTCACCCTAACTTGAAGGTGTACCTGAGCAAGAGATCCCAGCTGTTCAAGTGAAGACAAGCATCCAGCAGAGGGCAGTAGAGCGGAGCTGCTGATTGGCTGTTGCAGGGGCAATTTGCATCCGTCTGTTGTGCTCACCCTAACTTGAAGGTAGTTTGTGGAGGAGCTGTTGTCAAGTGACACTTAAACCCGAAACACTTCTTCAGTGTTTCCCTACCTACCCCCTCCTCTAACCAAAAAAAACAACTGCTGTAAAGATCACGAGGAAGGCTCAAGGGCAGGTAGAAGTAGAAAGAAGTTGAACCGTGAAGTCACAGCCTGCAGGTAAGGGATTGGCTGGTGACTGTTAAGTAGTTTATCTTTTATTTTCCCTCAGGTGTTATCGTGTGGGGCGCAAAGGTTGCTGAGTGAGTGCTTGCTGAGAAGGGGAGTGAATAACAGGTAAGCTATTTCTTTCTTTTTCTTTTTTTATCTAGAGGGGAATGCAGGGAAGGTAGTGCAATGTACCTCCTGCAGAATGTTTGAGGTGAGGGACGCCGTCAGTGTCCCTGCTGATTTCATCTGTGGGAAGTGCACCCATCTCCAGCTCCTCAGAAACCGCGTTAGGGAACTGGAGCTGGAGCTGGATGAACTTCAGATCATTCGGGAGGCAGAGGTGGTCATAGATAGAAGCTTCGGGGATGTAGTTACTCCGAAGAATAAAGATAGATGGGTGATGGTGAGAGGGGCTGGGGAGGAAGCAGTCAGTACAGGGATCCCCTGTGGTCGTTCCCCTTAGTAACAAGTATACCGCTTTGGATACTGTTGGGGGAGAAGCCATGGGGTACAGGTCTCTGGCACAGAGTCTGTCCCTGTTGCTCAGAAGGGAAGGGGGGAAAGGAGTACAGCATTAGTCATTGGAGACTCCATAGTTAGGGGGATAGATAGGAGATTCTGTGGGAATGAGAGAGACTCGCGGTTGGCGTGTTGCCTCCCAGGTGCCAGGGTGCGTGATGTCTCGGATCGTGTTTTCGGGATCCTTAAGGGGGAGGGGGAGCAGCCCCAAGTCATGGTCCACATAGGTATCAATGATATAGGTAGGAAAAGGGATAGGGATGTAAGGCAGGAATTCAGGGAGCTAGGGTGGAAACTTAGATCTAGGACAAACAGAGTTATTATCTCTGGGTTGTTACATGAGAGCGAGACGAGGAATAGGGAGAGTGAGGAGTTGAACACCTGGCTACAGGGATGGTGCAGGAGGGAGGGTTTCAGATTTCTAGATAATTGGGGCTCATTCTGGGGTCGGTGGGACCTCTACAAACGGGATGGTCTACACCTGGACCAGAGGGGTACCAATATCCTGGGGGGGGGGGGGGTGGAATTTGCTAATGCTCTTCGGGAGGGTTTAAACTAGTTCAGCAGAGGTTTGGGAACCAGAATTGTAGCTCCAGTATACAGGAGGTTGAGAGTAGTGAGGTAATGAGTAAGGTTTCAAAGTTGCAGGAGTGTACCGGCAGGCAGGAAGGTGGTTTAAAGTGTGTCTTCTTCAATGCCAGGAGCATCCGGAATAAGGTGGGTGAACTTGCGGCATGGGTTGGTACCTGGGACTTCGATGTTGTGGCCATTTCGGAGACATGGATAGAGCAGGGACAGGAATGGTTGTTGCAGGTGCCGGGGTTTAGATATTTCAGTAAGCTCAGGGAAGGTGGTAAAAGAGGGGGAGGGGTGGCATTGTTAGTCAAGGCCAGTATTACAATGGCAGAAAGGACGTTTGATGAGGACTCGTCTTCTGAGGTAGTATGGGCTGAGGTTAGAAACAGGAAAGGAAAGGTCACCCTGTTAGGGGTTTTCTATAGGCCTCCGTAAAGTTCCAGAGATGTAGAGGAAAGGATTGCAAAGATGACTCTGGATAGGAGCGAAAGCAACAGGGTAGTTGTTATGAGGAACTTTAACTTTCCAAATATTGACTGGAAACGCTATAGTTCGAGTACTTTAGATGGGTCCGTTTTTGTCCAATGTGTGCAGGAGGGTTTCCTGACACAGTATGTAGATAGGCCAACGCGAGGCGAGGCTATATTGGATTTGGTACTGGGTAATGAACCAGGATAGGTGTTAGATTTGGAGGTAGGTGAGCACTTTGGTGATAGTGACCACAATTCGATTATGTTTACTTTAGTGATGGAAAGGGATAGGTATATACCGCAGGGCAAGTGTTATATCTGGGGGAAAGGCAATTATGATGCGATGAGGCAAGACTTAGGATGCATCGGATGGAGAGGAAAACTGCAGTGGATGGGCACAATGGAAATGTGGAGCTTGTTCAAGGAACAGCTACTGCATGTCCTTGATAAGTATGTACCTGTCAGGCAGGGAGGAAGTGGTCAAGCAAGGGAACCGTGGTTTACTAAAGCAGTCAAAACACTTGTCAAGAGGAAGAAGGAGGCTTATGTAAAGATGAGTCATGAAGGTTCAGTTAGGGCGCTCAAGAGTTACAAGTTAGCTAGGAAGGACCTAACGAGAGAGCTAAGAAGAGTCAGGAGGGGACATGACAAATCTTTGGCAGGTAGGATCAAGGATAACCCTAAAGCTTTCTATAGATATGTCAGGAATAAACAAATGACGAGGGTAAGAGTAGGGCCAGTCAAGGACAGTAGTGGGAAGTTGTGCTTGGAGTCCGAGGAGATAGGAGAGGTGCTAAATGAATATTTTTAGTCAGTATTCACACAGGAAAAAGACAATGTTGTCGAGGAGAATATTGAGATTCAGGCTACTAGACTAGAAGGGCTTGAGGTTCATTAGGAGGAGGTGTTAGCAATTCTGGAAAGTGTGAAAATAGATAGGTCCCCTGGGCCGGATGGGATTTATCCTAGCATTCTCTGGGAAGCTAGTGAGGAGATTGCTGAGCCTTTGGCTTTGATCTTTAAGTCATTTATGTCTACAGGAATAGTGCCAGAAGACTGGAGGGTAGCAAATGTTGTCCCCTTGTTCAAGAAGGGGAGTAGAGACAACCCAGGTAACTATAGACCAGTGAGCCTTACTTCTGTTGTGGGCAAAATCCTGGAAAGGTTTATAAGAGATAGGATGTATAATCATCTGGAAAGGAATAATTTTATTAGAGATCGTCAACACGGTTTTGTGAAGGGTAGGTCGTGCCTCACAAACCTTATTGAGTTCTTTGAGAAGGTGACCAAACAGGTGGATGAGGATAAAGCAGTTGATGTGGTGTATATGGATTTCAGTAAAGCGTTTGATAAGGTTCCCCATGGTAGGCTACTGCAGAAAATACGGAGGCATGGGATTCAGGGTGATTTAGCAGTTTGGATCAGAAATTGGCTAGCTGGAAAAAGACAAAGGGTGGTGAAATGGGAAATGTTCCGACTGGAGTCCAGTTACTAGTGGTGTACCACAAGGATCTGTTTTGGGGCCACTGCTGTTTTTATAAATGACCTGGAGGAGGGCGTAGAAGGATGGGTGAGTAAATTTGCAGATGATACTAAAGTCGGTGGAGTTGTGGACAGTGCGGAAGGATGTTACAAGTTACAGAGGGACATAGATAAGCTGCAACGCTGGGCTGAGAGGTGGCAAATGGAGTTTAATGCAGAAAAGTGTGAGGTGATTTATTTTGGAAGGAATAACAGGAAGACAGAGTACTAGGCTAATGGTAAGATTCTTGGCAGTGTGGATGAGCAGAGAGATCTCGGTGTCCATGTACATAGATCCCTGAAAGTTGCCACCCAGGTTGAGAGGGTTGTATGGTGTGTTAGCTTTTATTGGTAGAGGGATTGAGTTTCGGAGCCATGAGGTCATGTTGCAGCTGTACAAAACTCTGGTGCGGCCGCATTTGGAATATTGCATGCAATTCTGGTCGCCGCATTATAGGAAGGATGTGGAAGCATTGGAAAGGTGCAGAGGAGATTTACCAGAATGTTGACTGGTATGGAGGGAAGATCTTATGAGGAAAGGCTGAGGGACTTGAGGCTGTTTTCGTTAGAGAGAAGAAAGTTAAGAGGTGACTTAATTGAGGCATACAAGATGATCAGAGGATTGGATAGGGTGGACAGTGAAAGCCTTTTTCCTCGGATGGTGATGTCTAGCACGAGGGGACATAGCTTTAAATTGAGGGGAGATAGATATAAGACAGATGTCAGAGGTAGGTTCTTTACTCAGAGAGTAGTAAGGGCGTGGAATGCCCTGCCTGCAACAGTAGTGGACTCGCCAACACTAAGGGCATTCAAATGGTCATTGGATAGACATATGGACGATAAGGGAATAGTGTAGATGGGCTTTAGAGTGGTTTCACAGGTCGGCGCAACATCGAGGGCCGAAGGGCCTGTCCTGCGCTGTAATGTTCTATGTTCTACGTTCCTGTTTCACTGCATGGGATGTCTCGATTGTCTGTAAGGATTGATGGTGCTCAACCTACTGGGCGACATTTGAATTCAGTGAGAAAGGCTTTAAATGAGCTTGAATCTCTCAATCTCACCGTGCAGGCTCGAACTGAACTTAAGTCTATTCGAAATATGTGTCCAAATTTGAATGCATTTTGATGTCACCTTCGTGGACTAAGTTACTTACAATGATCCACCAAACTAATCTACTGATTGAAGCACGCACTGCTACACTTTATGTTGTGATGTGGAGATGCCGGCGTTGGACTGGGGTGAGCACAGGAAGAGGTCTTACAACACCAGGTTAAAGTTGATGTGCCATCAATTATAACAAAGACGAGTTGTGGAACGAAACGGGCTTTAATAAGCTAAACGAGAACCTGCTGGCAACTGATCCCGAACTGGGGCAGAGCCAGAGGTCGGCCACCTTTATACAGAGCCTGAGGGGAGGAGCCACAGGGGGAGCCACCAGAGACAACAAACAATATATACAATACAGTAACAATGGTTTACCACAATATATATAATACAGTAACAGTGGTTTACCACATTCACCCTCTGTTTAAAAAAAAGATTCCGGCGGGGGTGAAGTGGACTTAAAGATCGAGTCTGTCGGGGACTTTGACCTTCCGCCGTGAATGCCTCAGTCCCGGCTGTGGTATGGGCACTGGTGTCGAGACCTGTGTGTCCAGGAGCGTGTCGTCGTCTTCTTCGTCCAGTAGTTGAGTCAGTGGAGAGGAAGACGCTGTAGGGTCGGGGGCGGTGGTGATTGTCGCTGGGGAACCTGCGGGTGCCAAATCCCGAAGGGAGACTGTGTCCTGCCGCCCGTCATGGTGTGCCACGTAGGCATATTGTGGGTTGGCATGGAGGAGAAGAACCCTTTCGATCAGGGGATCCGATTGTTGATTCCTCGCATGCTTCCGGAGGAGGACGGGCACTGGGACTGTCAGCTAGAACGGGAGCGAGACCCCTGAGGTGGACTTCCTGGGGAAGACAAACATTCGTTCGTGAGGGGTCTCATTGGTGGCAGTGCCCAGGTTGTGGGTAGCGGCCAGGGCAAAGTCAGACGCATCGCTCTCCACCTGGAACGGGATGGACTCGTCTACTGCGTGCATTGCGGCTTTGGCAATATCTGCCTTGATGCGATTGAAAGCCAGGCGGGCCTCAGCCATCAGGGGGAAAATGGTAGATTTAATGAGTGGGCGAGCCTTGTTTGCATAATTGGGGACCCATTGGGCATAATAGCAGAAGCACCCCAGGCATCTCTTCAGGGCCTTGGGGCTGTGGGGGAAGGGAAGTTCCAGGAGGGGGCGCATGCGGTCGGGGTCGGGCCCTAGGACCCCGTTTTCCACCACGTAGCCAAGGATGGCTAGGCGGGTTGTGCGGAAAACGCATTTCTCCTTATTATATGTGAGGTTAAGGAGCTTAGCGGTGTGGAGGAAATGTCGGAGGTTAGCGCCATGCTCCCGCTGGTCATGGCTGCAGATGGAGACATTATCCAGATACGGGAACGTGGCCCACAGCCCATACTGGTCAACCATTCGGTCCATCACTCGTTGGAAGACCGAGACCCCATTGGTGACGCCAAAGGGGACCCTGAGGAAGTGGTAGAGGTGGCCTTCTGCCTCGAAGGCAGTGTATTGGCGGTCCTCCGGGCGGATAGGGAGCTGGTAGTATGCGGACTTCAAGTCAACAGTGGAGAAGACTCGATACTGCGCAATCTGATTGACCATATCAGATATGCGGGGAAGGGGGTATGCATCGAGCTGCGTGTACCGGTTGATCGTCTGACTGAAATCGATGACCATCCGGTGCTTCTCCCCAGTCTTGACAACCACCACTTGGGCTCTCCAGGGGCTGGTACTGGCCTCTATGATCCCGTCCCGCAGGAGCCGCTGGACCTCTGACCTGATAAAGGCCTTGTCTCGGGCACTGTATCGTCTGCTCCTAGTGGCGACAGGCTTACAGTCCGGGGTGAGGTTAGCCAAGAGCGAGGGTGGAGCGACCTTAAGGGTCGCGAGGCTACAGACAGTGAGGGGGGGCAGGGGTCCACCGAACTTCAAGGTAAGGCTTCGGAGGTGACACTGAAAATCAAGACCCAGTAATAGCGCAGTGCAGAGGTGAGGGAGGATATAGAGCTTGAAATTAGCGTACTCTACGCCCTGTACCGAAAAGGTTGCGACACAATACCCCCGGATCTCCGCGGTTGTGATCCGGAAGCCAGGGAGATTTTCTGGGTCGCGGGTAAAATTGGGAGGGAGCAGCGCCTTACCGTATCTGGGTGGATGAAGCCGTCAGTGCTCCAGGAGTCGAAGAGGCAGGTCGTCTCGTGCCCGTTGATCTGGACGGCCATTATAAGAACATAAGAACTAGAAGCAGGAGTAGGCCATCTGGCCCCTCGAGCCTGCTCCGCCATTCAATGAGATCATGGCTGATCTTTTGTGGACTCAGCTCCACTTTCCGGCCCGAACACCATAACCCTTAATCCCTTTATTCTTCAAAAAACTATCTATCTTTATCTTAAAAACATTTAATGAAGGAGCCTCTACTGCTTCACTGGGCAAGGAATTCCATAGATTCACAACCCTTTGGGTGAAGAAGTTCCTCCTAAACTCAGTCCTAAATCTACTTCCCCTTATTTTGAGGCTATGCCCCCTAGTTCTGCTTTCACCCGCCAGTGGAAACAACCTGCCCGCATCTATCCTATCTATTGCCTTCATAATTTTATATGTTTCTATAAGATCCTCCCTCATCCTTCTAAATTCCAACGAGTACAGTCCCAGTTTACTCAACCGCTCCTCGTAATCCAACCCCTTCACCTCTGGGATTAACCTAGTGAATCTCCTCTGCACACCCTCCAGTGCCAGTACGTCCTTTCTCAAGTAAGGAGACCAAAACTGAACACAATACTCCAGGTGTGGCCTCACTAACACCTTATACAATTGCAGCATAACCTCCCTAGTCTTAAACTCCATCCCTCTAGCAATGAAGGACAAAATTCCATTTGCCTTCTTAATCACCTGTTGCACCTGTAAACCAACTTTTTGCGCCTCATGCACTAGCACACCCAGGTCTCTCTGCACAGCAGCATGTTTTAATATTTTATCATTTAAATAATAATCCCTTTTGCTGTTATTCCTACCAAAATGGATAACCTCACATTTGTCAACATTGTATTCCATCTGCCCGACCCTAGCCCATTCACTTAGCCTATCCAAATCCCTCTGCAGACTTCCAGTATCCTCGGCACTTTTTGCTTTACCACTTATCTTAGTGTCGTCTGCAAACTTGGACACAGTGCCCTTGGTCCCCAACTCCAAATCGTCTATGTAAATTGTGAACAGTTGTGGGCCCAACACTGATCCCTGAGGGACACCTCTAGCTACCGATTGCCAACCAGAGAAACACCCATTAATCCCCACTCTTTGCTTTCTATTAATTGACCAATCCTCTATCCATGCTACTACTTTCCCCTGAATGCCATGCATGTGGGCTGGTTTAGCACACTGGGCTAAATCGCTGGCTTTTAAAGCAGACCAAGGCAGGCCAGCAGCACGGTTCGATTCCCGTACCAGCCACCCCGAACAGGGGCCGGAATGTGGCAACTAGGGGCTTTTCACAGTGATTTCATTGAAGCCTACTTGTGACAATAAGCGATTTTTATTTCATTTCTTTATCTTATGCAGCAACCTTTTGTGTGGCTTGTCAAAGGCTTTCTGGAAATCCAGATATACCACATCCATTGGCTCCCCGTTATCTACCGCACTGGTAATGTCCTCAAAAAATTCCGCTAAATTAGTTAGGCACGACCTGCCCTTTATGAACCCATGCTGCGTCTGCCCAATGGGACGATTTCCATCCAGATGCCTCGCTATTTCTTCCTTGATGTTAGATTCTAGCATCTTCCCTACTACCGAAGTTAAGCTCACTGGCCTATAATTACCCACTTTCTGCCTACCTCCTTTTTAAACAGTGGTGTCACGTTTGCTAATTTGCAATCCGCCGGAATCATGGATTTAGGGAGATGATGAGGTTGAGACTGGGAGAGGGTGGGGGAGGCAAGCTTCGGAAGGTGGGTGGGCAGTTTGAGAGTAGCGCAGGCCAGCGTACGACTGGGTGAGCAGAGGTTCCGGGAGGCAGCGGGGTGATTCCAAGATGTCGGTCCCCACGTGGTGGGTGGCGTCGAAGATGGCGGCCCCCACGGGTCGCACGTGGCGCATGTCGTGGTAGATGGGGGCCCCCACGGGTCGCACGTGGCGGATGATGTGGTCGATGGGGGCCCCCACGGGTCGCACGTGGCGGATGATGTGGTCGATGGGGGCATTCCCGACAGGCAACATGCAGTGCTGCTGCTGCTGGGTCTGGAAACTTTAGGAACAGGTCGGGCCTGACAGACTTTGGCGAAGTGGCCCTTCTTTCCACACCCGTTGCAGATCGCGCTCCGTGCTGGGAAGCGTTGTCTGGGGTGCTTACCCTGGCCACAGAAGTAGCATCTCGGGCCTCCGGAGTTGGCGGATTGATGCGCGGCACAGGCTTGCGACGCACCCGGGTCGGGTGATGGCGGCGCCCACGACGTCCACTAGGGTACCGTGTGGTCGGAGGTCAAGGCATCCATGTTATGGAAGGCCACTTCCAGCGAATTCGAGAGCTGCACTGTCTCTTGGCGGCCGAGTGTACCCCCTTCTAGCAGGCACTGGCAGATGTAGTTAGATTTTATGCCAGTGACATAGGCGTCCCTGATCAGCAGCTCCGTGTGCTGGACAGCCAATACCGCCTGACAACGACAGATCCGGCCGAGTACCCGCAAGGCGCGCAGGAATTGGGCCTGCGATTCTCCGGGGCGCTGACGCCTCATGGCAAGGAGATGCCTAGCATACACCTCATATACTGCCTTTACATACTGCCCCTTCAGCAGTGTTATCGCCTCCGCGTACGAGGCAGCATCCCTGATAAGGAGGAAAACCTGCGGGCTTACCCGGGCATTGAGGACTCAAAGCTTGTGGATGTCGGCAGCGGCGGCATATTCGAGGTAAGCTTCGAAGCGCTTAGCCAGTGCTCGAACGTTGCAATGGCGTCGGCTGCTTGTGGGTCCTGTTCCAGGCGATCAGGCTTGAATGATGCATCCAACTTAAATTGATGTGCCATCAGTTATAACAAAGACGAGTTGCGGAACAAAACTGTGGCTTTAATAAACTAAACGAGAACCTGCTGGGAACTGATCCCGAAATAGGGCAGGGCCAGAGGTCGGCCACCTTTATACAGAGCCTGAGGGGAGGAGCCACAGGCGGAGCCAGCAGAGAAAACAAACAATATATACTATACAGTAACAGTGGTTTACCACAATATATACAATACAGTAACAGTGGTTTACCACAATATATACAATACAGTAACAGTGGTTTACCACAATATATACAATACAGTAACAGTGGTTTACCACAAAAGTCCAACAGGTTTGTTTCAAATCACTAGCTTTCGGAGCACTACTCCTTCCTCAGGTGAATGAAGCTCTTCATTCACCTGAGGAAGGAGCAGTGCTCCGAAAGCTAGTGATTTGAAACAAACTTGCTGGACTTTAACATGGTGTTGTAAGACTTCTCACACTTTATGTTAAGAGGGATAACATTGAAAGTCTTAAAAATGACATTCAACGGGCTGGATTCTCCGGTTGCCGACGCCGAAATTGTGTTCGGCGAACGGCCGGAGAATCAAAGTTTACGACAGAATTAGGGATGGCGCCACTTTTATGATGCTCCGCCCCCTCCAAAGGGACATATTCAGGGAGTACGCCACGCCACATATTGGCGGCCTCAGGCCCCCCAATGCTCCGCCCCTGACCAGCCGAGTTCCCGACGGCGTGGGTCTCTCGTGGTCTCATCCGTCGGGAACTCAGCGCGGCGGCTGCAGACTCAGTCCAGCACCGCCAAAGTCGGGGAGGGCCGATCCGTGGGCAGGGGGGACATTATTCGGGGCTGGGGGTACTGTGGGGTGGGGGTGGTCCGGGGTGTGCGAGCCAGCCAAAGGAGGGGCACTATTTTGCGGGCCGGGTCCGTGGGTTGTGTCCACCAAGTAGCACAGCGCGACCGCTGCAGGCCCGGAAATTCTCCCGGCTGTTCGGCCACTGGAGCCGGGTGCTCTACACTGCCGTCCTGCTAGCCCCCAGCAAAATGGGGAATTGGTTGCCATTTTGCACCATTTCCGTTCCCACGCCGGTGTCGGGACTTAGCCCCAGAATCGGAGAATCTGGACCAACATATTTGTGAAGAATGGGAAGCGACCCTGACGGAGGCCAAATTAATAGCATAGAATATTGGTATTTCATCTGAATTTTTCACCAATCGCAACCTGCCTACTGAATCCGATGCTGAGCAACATTATAGGATCAATGTCTCCTTCGTCATCATCAAATCTATTATATCAGGTCTTACACATCAATTTGAATCACTTCGACTATTTGCAGCTTTTTGGGGTTTCTCTGGCAATTCAACAGTCTGTATTGAGCCACTGTAATAGGAGATGTAAGGTAGGACCTGCACTACAGGTTCGCCGGTAGCTCCTGCCGGCTGGCTCCGCCCAGGGAGAACTGTATAAATATGCATGACCTCCAGTGCCCTGCCATTTCGCCAGC
This sequence comes from Scyliorhinus torazame, assembly GCF_047496885.1. Taxonomy (NCBI): domain Eukaryota; kingdom Metazoa; phylum Chordata; class Chondrichthyes; order Carcharhiniformes; family Scyliorhinidae; genus Scyliorhinus; species Scyliorhinus torazame. Next base: position 40,565,029 of record NC_092714.1, on the reverse strand, counting down.
TGCAGCAGGGGGCCACGCATCTGACTGTAATAAAGCCACAGTTGTACCCAACTTTAGTCTTTGTGCAATTGATCGTGCATCACAGTCTGAATAGTGAAAGTTTGCTTTCTGCAGCTGAACAACTTCAGCAAGAATACAGCAAAGAAATCTCAAAAGATCTGAGTGACAAGGTCATCTTCTTCAAACGAATATACTCAACGAACATTAAATTGGATTGCAAGCTTCGGGAATTGCGTCAAGAAATACTCAAACTTGGACTCTCTCGGGTGTTTCTTAATATTATTGTGTATTTTTGTCAGTTTGCCTGCATCAGTGGCATCAAGGCCTGAGCCATAACTAGAGTTCATGTGAATAAGTGACTGAAGTTTTGTTATTTCTTTTGCTTTATTTCCTCGTAGCAATAGACAAGCGTTCTTTGTGTTGCTGGGGTGAACACAAAGAGAAGTAGAATGAACCTTCACTAAAAACGTGAAGATGAACACTCTGAGAACCTTAGCTGGCAAATCCCTCTCTATAAATAATTTACCTTGAGGACAGGGAGATTATCCTGAGTATATCTGTTTATATGAGCAGCAGGAGTGGAATATTAAATTTACTACTTAGAGTATGTTTGTTTTTATTCAACATTAAGTACACGTGCAATTATTATAGGATTACTGTGTAACCATTTTGACAAGCTCATAATCTTCCTGCAGTATGAGCTTTATTGTTGTTCACCCAACTAAATAATTTGTGTAACAGCAGAGGATTTTGGCAGTACTATTTGCCCTTCCATTATTTGTTATATGAGCACCATTTGTTGAATGGGGTTATTTACCTCCCCTGATCACTCATAAAGCTTTGGACGGACTTCTCCCCTGCCCCTGCCGGTGGATTCGATGGCGGGCCTGGGGGGAGATAATGGCAGGAGGCTCAGACATCGGTTTCACGCTGGCATGCGTTTAGAGCGGGATCTTCCACTGGTGCCCGACATGGCGGCTCAGAAGACCCAACAGAGGTCACGCAAAACCCATTTGCGTCCCGTTAATGGAAGAAGTACATGGCGTGCAGATGCCCGAATTCACCTGAACAATGCTGCCTCGGGCGTTCAGGGTGGAGGCTGCCTAAAACCCTGGAACACCGCAGAATTGGATGGGAGAAGCATCTGCAGGTGGAGCTTCCAGATTAGATGTCCTGGAAGCGGGGGGTGGGGGGGGGGGGGGGCGGGGGGGGGGGCTCCATCCTTTAGCCTCAATGTTCCTGGAGATCCATCTTGTTCTCAGGAAGCCTATCTTCCAGTTTCAGAGTGCTCCTGGAAATCTGTCTTCATTCTCAGGAGATCCACCTTCTTTCTTCAATTGTGGGTCAGTGATGTTGGGTGCCTTTTCGATATGGCGGCCGGATAGGACAGCGGACTCAGCACCATCCAGGCCTGCCTGCCATGGGATAGAGCGTAAAACACCAGGGTGCATAATTGGTGAGGTCGGGGCTGGATGATTTGGCGTGCGTTCCCGCCGGATTCGACAGCGGGAAACACTCCACGTTCCAGCCCCCCACCTTAGGACTTGGTCTCCAAATGGGAGAATGCGGGCCTTTATTTTTCATCCATGAATTTATATAATCTGTTGTCAAGTCAACAAAACAGTCCACAAGACTGAAACCAGAGATTTTCTTTTGTTTCTGGCTTTTTTACTTTCATTCATAACCATAGTTCATATATGATGCCTGTTGAAGGGATGTAAAACTCCAGTGACTTTAATAAAGTTTGCTTGATAGTATAAATGACCGAATGACATTGTGGAATTAAGTGGGAGGTAGTACGGAAGAATCTCAGGTTTCTCTGGAGAAAAGACAACCAATATAAACAAAAGAGAAATCTGATATAAAAACAGAAAATCCTGGAAAAACTCAGCAGGTCAGGTAGCATCAGTGGAGATAGAATAGGGATGTTAAGGTTGCAAGTGCTGACACATCATCAGGTTTCAACCTGATCGTTTCAGCGTTTCCGTTTTTGAATTCCTTTTGAGACATAACTAATGCTGAGGAATAATTGTATTCAGATATTTGAAGTCAATAATCTCTGCTAAGTGAACATTACATTTTTCATTTATCTATATGAATGTCTTTTGTAACTAATTGGGTCAAGATTTTGGCCATCTTTTGAAGGCTACTTTGGAAAGTTATTGGTCATCTTTTTGTGATAGGAGTAATGATGAAGCTATGATGGAATAAACTGTTCAGCAACCTCCAGTGTCTACGTCTGCATAGGTAACTGAAAGAAATCAGCAAGTTGCTGTCTGAGATGTCCTGCTCCTTCACAAGCTTCGCCACACTGGTATCTCACTGACAGACTGCGTTAAAACACACAATGATTGTGAACCTATGATACTTGTCCATTAGATTTTCTCAATAAACATGCTAGAAAACGTTGGGCCCAATCCATTTGAGTGTAAATGAACTTTTAACGGAGTGATATTTCTTAATTACTGCAAAGCAACATCTGCGCTTACTATTTCTTCAGATTCTAATTCACGTTATGATTTTAAATTTTTATCTATCTTATTCTTTCCATCTCTTTTCTCTCTCAATTCATGCTTTCTATCCCTCACTTTATTTTGCTTTCTGCTTGTGATTTTACATCTTACACTTCCTAGTTTAGACTCTACGTGGCTTAGTACACTTGCTGAGCCACCAAGAGAGCCTAAACAGAATTATTTGTGAAAACATGATAACTAGTTACAAAAACCTCCCCAATCATTCATCATTAAAAGAGCTAATGCAGAGAAAGTGTAACTATCCCATGTTTGTTTGTTGGTCTGCACTCAATCTGCTAATCACAGCCAGTCCAGCTGAATAGGTGCTGCAATTGGCTTCAGTAACCCCAGGTGAAGGAAGGGAAAAATAGTCAGGGATCCGTGGCGAGGCAACACTTGTTAGAGAAGCTAGAGAACTCAGCATTGCTGTCACCCACTGTAGCAAGGCAATTTGCCACGCTGATAAAGCTAACAGTCAGCTCAGAATCGTAGAATTTACAGTGCACCCGGCGCACCCGGCCCATCGAGTCTGCCCGGCTCCTGGAAAGAGCACACCACCTAAGCCCACACCTCCAACCTATCCCCGTAACTCAGTAACCCCATCCAACCTATTTGGACACCAAGGGCAATTTCGCATGGCCAATCCACCTAACCAGCACATCTTTGGACTGTGGGAGGAAACCGGAGCACTCGGAGGAAACCCACGCAGTCACGGGAGAATGTGCAGACTCCGCACAGACAGTGAGCCAAGCAGGGTATTGAACCTGGGACTCTGGAGCCATGAAGCAACAGTGCTACCCATTGTGCTACTGTGCTGCTTAGAAACAACAATATTTGCCCTTTATATCTCCTTCTATCTCTTGATTACAATTATAGAGTAATGAAAAATTGGGGCAAATACAATACCCATGTGTTATAACCCCCATGATCATGGGACAACAATTAATGATCTACAATGGATTACTGAATACAAACTCCCCTGGTAGGGGATGGAGACTCGTCATCTGGGGCTCGTCAGACTAGAGGATAAAAGTAATACCCAGTCAGGACCTAGTCAGATCTATCCTCCCAGTAAGGTCTACATTGGGAGTGAGGTACAAGAATAATTTGTAACTTGTATATATGTAAATAAATCTGTAATGTTCTTGTCAGATGGCCTGATTTATATTACAAGAACATTTGTAGCTAAAGCTATAAACGATTTATTCACATTAGAACATAGAACGATACAGCGCAGTACAGGCCCTTCGGCCCACGATGTTGCACCGAAACAAAAGCCATCTAACCTACACTATGCCATTATCATCCATATGTTTATCCAATAAACTTTTAAATGCCCTCAATGTTGGCGAGTTCACTACTGTAGCAGGTAGGGCATTCCACGGCCTCACTACTCTTTGCGTAAAGAACCTACCTCTGACCTCTGTCCTCTATCTATTACCCCTCAGTTTAAAGCTATGTCCCCTTGTGCCAGCCATTTCCATCCGCGGGAGAAGGCTCTCACTGTCCACCCTATCCAACCCCCTCATCATTTTGTATGCCTCTATTAAGTCTCCTCTTAACCTTCTTCTCTCCAACGAAAACAACCTCAAGTCCATCAGCCTTTCCTCATAAGATTTTCCCTCCATACCAGGCAACATCCTGGTAAATCTCTGCACCCGCTCCAAAGCCTCCACGTCCTTCCGAAAATGCGGTGACCAGAACTGTACGCAATACTCCAAATGCGGCCGTACCAGAGTTCTGTACAGCTGCAACATGACCTCCTGACTCCGGAACTCAATCCCTCTACCAATAAAGGCCAACACTCCATAGGCCTTCTTCACAACCCTATCAACCTGGGTGGCAACTTTCAGGGATCTATGTACATGGACACCTAGATCATTAACTGTGGGTCAACTATGTACAAAACAACAGATGAAGAACAGTATGATTATGCACAAGCAACCTCTCTCTTCCAGCTCTCCAGTCAGTCTGAAGTCACCTACATTAACATTAATTTGTATACTAATGAGAATCCTAGTGGTCAGTCGGTGAATTACAACACAACCATGATATCACTACAAAATCCAGTTACGTTTATGACAGTTTCCTTTGGAGTTATTACACCATGACACATAAGTAATATTTTGTCACTGCAAAGGGATAATTCGTCAATCTGTTATTGATTTTGGTTGAGGGAAGGTTTGGCCAAGATACCAAAACATCCTTCTGTACTTCAATTATAAAATGTCTTCCTGGAACAAGAAATCAACAGGATGGACCTCCACAGCAGAAGGACGAGTTAGAACCATTGTTGAGCCATGACCATGTTTTCCAAGGGCTTTCATACGGCGCTGCATCAGTTAAACAGCATAAGCTTTTTAAAAAATTCTTTGCTCATGGGATGCGGACGTTGTTGGCAAGGCCAGATTTTGTTGCCCATCTCTATTTGCCCATGAGAACAGTTCAGATTCAACCAAATTGCTGAGTGTTTAGAGTCACAGAAGGACAACAGATTAGCTTACCTAAAGAACATTGGTGACCCAGATGGGTTTTTAGCCACAATCAATGAAAGTTTGAGAATTGTCATTACTGAGACTAGCTTTATATTCCACTTTTCTTTAATGAACTGAATTTAAATTCCAACAGTTGCTATATTGGGATTTGAACCCTTGTCCCCAAGGCATTAGTTTGGGTCTCTGGATTATAAGTCTAGTGACATTGAAACTACACCACCATCTTTCCCCCAGTTACTGCAGCCCATAGCTAGTTCTCAGGGCTCCCTGCATAGAACTTTGGGGATTAGGGGTGGAAACATACCATCCTGGGACTAAGTCCCATGGTGGTAAGGAGCGCGGAGGCCAGCTGGAAAACATGCCAAATCTTCTGGACCCAACCTCATTAATTATGCAACAGGAGTTTCGCGCCATATTGCATGGTGGGGCGGGCCTAATGGCACGTAGTCCACTGTCTTGTCCAAGTGCCATATTAAAAAGGCACCCAATATCCCTGATCCACTATTGAAGAAGGTGGACCTCTTGAAAATGAAGATGGATTGTATGGAGCACTCTGAGACCGGAAGATGGGGCTCCTGATAAAGAAGATGGATGTCCAGGAACATTCATAGGATGGAAGAGGAACGTCCTCCAGGGACCAAATCTGGAAGAGCATCACCAGATGCTCTTCCCCACCCAACGTCGGGGTGTTCCGGGGTCCAGGGTTGCCAGGAGTCTCCATCTTGTATTCCACAGGAAGCTTCAGGCATTGCTCAGGTAGGTCCAGACATTTGTATGCCACAATGTTCCGGACGTGTTTCGCACCGGCGTGTTTACCCGCTGGTGCCACGGAGAATCAGGCATGGGTGATTGGGCCACCATCTGTATTCTATTAACAGGATGTAAATGAGATTCACACCGGCCTCCAGCATGTTTTCCGATCTGCCATGGTGGGCACCAGCGGAAGAGCCCGCGAGAAATTCACGTCGGCGTAAAACCGATTTTTGGGCCTCCCGCCGAATTCTACTTCTCCGCCCGCTATTGAACCCACTGCCCCGCATATCTGTACTGTACTGTATCTGTACTGCTCCAATATTTGTGAAAGAATGTGAAAAGGTTTCATGGACTTGGAGAACACCAGTGAGCAAGTGGTAACTCCAAAACCCCAAACCCAAACATCAATGCAATGCTCGCTGAACATTGCACCTGCTACCATTGAGACATTAAACTCCAAATCGTGGAAACCGCTACAATCTAGTCCTGTTTCCTGCTTGAAAAATATTAGAATCAATTAAACATTTGTAATGAAAGCACAGAGGACACATTTATTTGCACAATTTCAATCCAGATTTGTGGAAAATTCAAATTAAGGAACTTTGAATTTGGAAGGAGGAGCAACTTATATTCTTAATGCAATATCCACACTGCAGTATTTCTAAACACTGTGAAGCCAGAAATTATATTTTTTCACAAGCAAAAAGCACATTTACTATGGATCTTCATGTTTGCTTCGCATCTCAAATTCTGCTCCATTATATGAAGTAAATGACAACGGCCGGCCGTGTATTTATTTGGTTTCACAACAAAAACTGGAATCCATAATTAGCAAGAATTGGGGAGAGTAAAATTCTCAATCCCTAGAGCTTTATATTTTCTTTTCGTGAAATAGTCCAGCCTTTAAACTTACTCGAGTAAAATTACTGGCCTATCATCAGAAAAGCGTCTTTTACTTTACAGGGAAGAAAGTACCACACATTTGGCCCAAATCAGAGCAAGACGTTACTTAATCCTCTTCCTCATTTTAAGCGCATCCACACAGAACGTAAACCAAGAATCCTAAATTCCTTTAAAGTAAGATTGGGCAAACTGCGTTACAAATAAGCAGGATAAAACTTGTAAGGAGATGGAGTTTAGCATTTGAAACTTTGGGAATTAAACGCAACTGGTTCTGAAGAATCTGTTTCAACTGTTCTGTGAAAGCCATTTGGAATGTTCTTATTTGTTTGGTAATCGGACAAAAAGGCATAGCATGAAGGATGATATCAGTGATGTCAGATACCAGCCAACACCTGCACAGAATTTGAGCTGATAGAACCAGCAAGAAAAGCTTTTGTTAAAATGCCAATGAATACTTTGTACACTGTAACCAATTTTTACAGTCGTATGAGCAACAAGATTAATGCCTCTTTATGAACAGTCTGCCGCCCGTTCAAAATAACCAGCCATATTAGATTAGAGGGGAGCCTGTAAAGCAGTACTTTTAAACTGCGCACACAGCATTAAATTGAAATTTTAATCACGTCCCAGAGGAGATTTATTAGAATGGAACCAGGAATGAAGGACTTTAGTTATGTGGAGAGATTAGAGGAGCTGGGTTTGTTCCCCCTGGAATGAAGAAGGTTAAGAAGAGATTTAATACAGGTGTTCAAAATAGCTACCTTTGTCACTTTCAGCTCAATGGCTGCTTAGATGGGAGGTTTTGCCTCAAAATAATCTGTAGGTGGCAGGCATACTTTGCTGCAGAATCTAACAATTAACCTATTGTAGCCGAAGGAAATACAGAGCGCTACAAACCACTGGCCATACTTGCAACATGTGACAAGATGTTTAAACATGTTTAATGCCAGCCCATCATTTCCAGTAAGTGCAATTATATTCTTGCCGACCATTAATGTGACATATCTAAAATGTGCACAACTGATTTTAAACTCAGTAAGCCTTTCTAATCATGGAACCAAATCATGACATGAATGAGCCCAAAAGGAAATTTACGCATGGAAGCAGAGGGCATGGCTGAGGTATTAAATTACATCTGTCGTTACCAAGGACGATAATGCTGCTAAAATTGAAAGAGGAAGTAGTTGAGACACAGGATGGGTGAATAATTAATAAAGAGGAGGTATCAGAAAGGCTGGTTGTACATAAAATTGAGAAGTCACCGGGACCAGGTCAGGTGCATCGTTGAATACTGAGCAAAATAAGGGTAGAAATAGTGTAAGCACTGGTCATAACTTGCAATGTTCTTTAGATACAGGGTTGGTGCTTTTCACAGTAACTTCATTACAGTGTTAATGTAAGCCTACTTGTGACAATAAAGATTATTAAGATGCAGGGTTGGTGCCAGAGGGCCAGAGAATTGTAAATGTTGCACCTTTGTTCAAAAAAGGATATAAGGATAAACCAGCAACCAAAGACCAGCCAGTGTAATCTGGGTGGTGGAAAACATTTAGAAATTATAATGTGGGGCAAAATAGTCACTTGGAAAAATGTGGATTAATTAAGAATAGCCTACACAGATTTGTTACGGGCAAATTGTGTTTAACTAATTTAATTGAGTTCTTTTATGGATTAACATGAGGGCAATGCAGTTAATGTGGTGTGCATGGACGTCCAAAAGGCATTTGATAAAGTGCCACAAAACAGGCTTGTCAGCAAAGTTAAAGCCCAAGGATAAAATGGAAAGTGGCAGCATGGAAACAAAGTTGGTTGAGTGATAGAAGATCAAGAGTAATAGTGAATAGTTGCTTTTCGGACTGGAGGTAGGTATACAGTGGAGTTCCCTCGGCGTTCATATTTAGGACCACTGTTTTTCTTGATCTACATTAATGCCTATTGGGTATATAGAGCACAATTAAAAAATTTGCAGATGGCACAACATTTGGAAGCATTGTGAACGGTGAGGGGGATAGTGATAGATTTCAAGAGAACATAGATTTGTGGAATGGGCAGACAGAATTTTATACAAGAATTATGAAGTTATACATTTTGGTATGAAGAACGAGGAAAGGCAATATAAATAAAGCATTCAATTCCAAAATGGAGCAGGAACAGAGGGGACGAAAGGTACGTGTGCACAAATCATCGAAGGTGGCAAGGCAAGGTGAGAAAGTTATTAATAAGGCTTACGGGAAACTGGGGTTTATAAATAACAACATAGGGCGGGATTTTCTGGCTGTTCACACTGGTGCGATCTTATAGTCCTGCCGATGACACACCCCCACCGTAGACTTTGCGGCGGCGGCGAGGGGTATGGTCAATGGGAAACCCCGTTGACACTGGCGGGAACAGAAGATCCCACCGCAGGCCACTGGCTAGCCGCCCTCCACCACTGCGTAGGGGGAGGAAAATCCCGCCCATGGGATCCAAAAACAAGAGGCTGGATTCTCCCAAAATGGGGCTATGTCCCCATGCCGGCATAAAAACGCTGGAGCTTTACTCAGGAGTTTCCTGCAAAAAAGATTGGCTAATTCAATATCCTGCAGGGGTCCAGCAGGGATCCAGAGTAATTCACACAGCTTTAGCTACGGATACGGGCCCCCGCACTCCCGGTTTTGAGTCCACGCACGCACCCGGCAATGGCCTCCAGCGGCCGCGCCGAGCGCCATGGCGGAATTGGACCGCAGGGGCAGATTGAAAAGGTAGACACCCCTGATCGGCCGTGTGGTGACCGATCCCCCAGCCCCCCACCAGGAGGGCCGCAGACTGAGACCGCAGCCGCCACGCGAGAGTCCCGACTGGCAATAGATGGTTAGAACCACGGCGTCGGGAACTCGGCCGGTTGGGAGCGGAGGATCGCTGGGTTGGCCTCTGTCAATGGGCCCTCAGCCACACAGAGTACTCCGCGATCACACCGATTCGCGGGTCCCGGAGAATCGCCAGACCAGCGCCGAGCCCGATTATGGTGTGAAACTGGATTCTCCGCCCCCGCGCCAAACACGATTTCAGTGCGGGGCTGCGGAGAATTCAGCCCAAGGAAGTTATGGTGAACCTTTATCAAATACAGGGCTGGCCTCAGCTTGAGCATTGTGTACAACTCTGGACATCACTTATTGCAAGGGTGTTAAAGCATTCGGACAGCGTGTAAAAATGATTGATGAGAATGTTTCTGGGAGTGAGAGACTCCAGTGGATAGGTTAGTGAACCTGGGACTGTTCTTTTTAGAGAGGTTTCAGAGGAGATTTTTTTTTAAAAAGAGGTGGTTAAAATCGTGAGAGGTCCTGAGTAGATAGGGATAAACCTTTCCCACTGGCAAAGAATCAAGAACCAGAGAACCAGGATTTAAGTGATTGCAAAAGAACCAGAGATGACACTAGGATAAACATTTTTACGCGGCGAGTGGTTAGGATCCGGAATGCACTGCCGAAGAGTGTGGGAGTGGCAGATTCTTTCCAAAGAGATGAGATAATTATCAGAAGAGAAAACATTTACAGGACTACAAGGGCAGGGGAATGGGATTAACTAAACTGCTCTCTCAGAGTGCCAGCATGAACATAACCAGTCATAACGTATTAAGATTATTCTTAAAATAAAATCTGATTTCACTGATGCAGTCAAATATATTACAAATGACCAACGTCCCACACAAAGTTTAGAGTAAATGTAGAAAAAAGTGTATCTTGCACTTTATCATGTCCTCAATGTCCTAACGCACTATATACAAACATGTTCCCAGCTGCATTCATCTTGTATATCTCACATAACTGCATTCATCTTAAATGACTTACTTTTTAAAAATTCAATAAGATAGGGCAGCACAGTAGCATAGTGGTTAGCACAGTTGCTTCACAGCTCCAGGGTCCCTGGTTCGATTCCCGGCTGGGTGACTGTCTGTGCAGAGTCTGCACGTTCTCCCTGTGTTTGCGTGGGTTTCCTCCGGGTGCTCCGGATTCCTCTGATAGTCCAAAGATGTGCGAGTTAGGTGGATTGGCTATGCAAAATTGCCCTTAGTGTCCAAAAAGGTTAAGTGGGGGTTACGGGGATAGGGTAGATATGTGGGCTAGGTCGCTAATGTAACACCACTGTTTAAGAAGGGAGGGAGGCAGAAGATTATAGGCCGGTTAGCCTGACTTCAGTCATTGGTAAGATTTTAGAGTCTGTTATTAAAGATGAGACTGCGAAGCACTTGGAAGTGCATGGTAAAATAGGACTGAGTCAGCACGGCTTTGTCAAAAGGAGGTCGTGTCTGACAAATCTGTTAGAGTTCTTTGAGGAGGTAACAAGCAAGTTAGACAAAGGAGAACCAGTGGATGTGATTTATTTAGATTTCCAGAAGGCCTTTGACAAGGTGCCACATAGGCGACTGTTAAATAAGTTAAGAGCTCATGGTGTTCAGGGTAAGATCCTGGCATGGACAGAGGATTGGCTGACTGGCAGAAGGCAGAGAGTGGGGATAAAGGGGTCTTTTTCAGGATGGCAGCCGGTGACTAGTGGTGTGCCTCAGGGGTCTGTGCTGGGACCACAACTTTTTACAATATACATTAATGATCTGGAAGGTACTGAAGGCACCGTTGCTAAGTTTGCAGATGATACAAAGATCTGTAGAGGGACAGGTAGTATTGAGGAAGGGGGCTGCAGAAGGACTTGGACAAGCTAGGAGAGTGGGCAATGAAATGGCAAATGAAATACAAATGGGGAAAAGTGTGAGGTTATGCACTTTGGAAGGAGGAATTTAGGCATAGGCTATTTTCTAAATGGGGAAATGCTTCGGAAAGCAGAAGCACAGAGGGACTTGGGAGTCCTTGTTCATGATTCTCTTAAGGTTAATGTGCAGGTTCAGTCGGCAGTTAAAAAGGCAAATGCAATGTTAACATTCATGTCAAGAGGGCTAGAATACAAGATCAGGGATGTACTTCTGAGGCTGTATAAGGCTCTGGTCAGACCCCTTTTGGAGTATTGTGAGCAGTTTTGGGCCCCGTATCTAAGGAAGGATGTGCTGGCCTTGGAAAGGGTCCAGAGGAGGTTCACAAGAATGATCCCTGGAATGAAGAACTTGTTGTATGAGGAACGTTTGAGGTCTCTGGGTCTGTACTCGTTGGAGTTTAGGAGGAGAGGGGATCTTATTGAATCTTACAAGATACTGCGAGGCCTGGATGGAGTGGACGTGGAGAGAATGTTTCCACTTGTAGGAAAAACTAGAACCAGAGGATACCATCTCAGACTAAAGGGACGGTCCTTTAAAACAGAGATGAGGAGGAATTTCTTCAGCCAGGTGGTGGTGAATCTGTGGAACTCTTTGCCGCAGAAGGCTGTGGAGGCCAATTCACTCAGTGTCTTTAAGACAGAGATAGATAGGTTCTTGATTAATAAGGGGATCAGGGGTTATGGGGGAAGGCAGTAGAATGGGGATGAGAAAATATCAGCCATGATTGAATGGCGGAGCAAACTCGATGGGCCAAGTGGCCTAATTCTGCTCCTATGTCTTATGGTCTTATGGCTTGAGTAGGGTGTTCTTTGTAAGGGCCGGTGCAGACTTGATGGGCTGAATGGCCTCCTTCTGCACTGTAAATTCTATGATCTATAGCAAGAGGAATAAAAACGTAATTAAACAATTCAACCTGCATAAGTAGTGTCAAAAATTGTAACAGGAAAACTAGCAATAGCTCAAGCCTAGGACCAAGGTAGTTGGGGCAGAAATATTCTACGATAGCACATTCAGCTTCAATAACATCTTGAATTTCACAGGGGGTGGGATAGGGTGGGGTCATATTGCTCAACTGCACCACCTCCTCCCCTTCCCCCATTGGAAGATGTTGGTTGCAAACTAAACAACTTTTAAAATGGCTTCTCCACAGGGATATTATGCTGTGGGGGGGGGGGGGGGGGGGGGGGGGGGGGGCGGGCCTTACGAGCTCAGTGTAGGACTTCTGCCCCTCAGTGGATGGAAGCCCCGTCCTCGGAAGCTGCCAGCTAATCTGCTTGTTTGGCAGCTCTCGCAGTCCCAGCAGTGCCAGAATTAAGTAAGCAGCCCCATGAAGAACACAGCATGGGCATCGGACTCAGCTAAGTCCAGGATTTGTGGGCAGAGTGGGATCAGTTGCCATGGGGTGGTATTGGGAAAGGGGTGGAATATCAGGTTTCGGAGGCTGGGGGGAGGGTGCGGCACAAAGTGGGGATAACAATCTTGGGTGGATGTCCCTGATGCACAAAGCCCTAACCCATGAGACTACACTTTCAAGCTTGTGATCGGCACGCCTAATTTTTTTTCTTTGAGCAAAATAATGAAGGAGAGGAGCAAAATAATTTTATTTTTATACATTGACTGCATACTGTGATACAACTCACTCATTTGACAAATGCATTTTTAATGGTCAAACACACTCAATGCTGTCGTGTTTGACTCCATCTTCCCTTCTGTCTGTTCTTAGGTGTACCTATTGATGTCTTCTTGTCTTTGTCTGTCCATGTCCATTTCCTTGTGTGCCTGTAGATGGCTCTTTGTCCTTCTCTCTTTCTACACCCGTGTGTGTATCCGTGCTTTTTTATCCATGAGTAATTGTGCCGTTTTCTCTGTCCCTTTTCTGTTTCCTCCCTCTCAACCTTTTACTCTAATGCACAGCAAATTGATATCCAGGTTTTAGATATCCGTCTTAGTTTCCAGTTGAGTTTGTATCATTTCATAGTTCCTCCTTATGAACTTCAGGATAAATTTAGTGATTCTACAGCAGGCCCACTGCAAGTGATCCAGATACAATTATGCCAAGTAATTGAAAGAACTATGTGCTTAACAAATGCAAGATTTGAATTGAAACCGATAATTAATGAAGTTCATAGTCATAACATTGTACAGCACAGAAATAAACCACTTGCGCAAGCCTGTGCCAATTATATTCTTCACACTTTGTCACTAATCTAATCACACTCTTCCAATCCCTCAAAAGTGTGTAATATTCTCCTATTTCGATTATTTTGCTCTTTTTCAGAACAATCCAATTCCCTTTGAAAAGAATTTAGCAAATATAGCAAGACAAGAAAAAATTGGCCAACACGTGAAGGCTAACCAATCCCATGTTGTCACTGTGCAACATTAACATCAAGGTAGAATTTGACCAAGTGTGGCATCGAGGAGACCTCACAATGGGAATCAGGGGGAAAAGTCTCCACTGGGTGAGGTTATTCCTAGCAACAGGGAGATGGTAATGGTTGTTGGATGCCAACCATTTCAATCTCAGGATATCACTACAGGACATTCTTTCCTAACAGCAATGTGGATGTACCTACACTAGATGAACTGTGACAGTCCTCAAGGGCAATTAAGGATGGCCAATCAATGCTCTCAAGAATAAATAAGGTGTTCCTCAGGATAGTGACCTGGCCCAACCATCTTCAGCTACTTCATTAATGACCTTCCCTCTACTCAGGTTGGAACATAAAATTACAATTTTCATGGCCAGTTTTAATTGCACATACTCCTGTTGGTTTAACCTTGTAACAACAGTCTGGCTTTACATGACCAGCCTCATTGAAGTGGAAGCAAGTTGAAAAAGTCATTTCTCTGCTCTCCTCCTGACTTTTTAAAAGTCAGAGATTGGTCCGTCCTTTCTACTTTGTTCTCCCTCCTTCTCAGGCCTGTTTCTCCTTCACTTTTTTAAAAATCACTCCATGGCTTGCGAGAGTTACTGAGTCCAGATTTACTTTGTGTTAAAAGACATATGGGTTAAGTCATAATCATCAGCCATTACAATCATGCCCTCGCCCTTGTCCCTCAATGTGGATTGTAATGTTAACTGGAATACTGTTGTTAAATTCTTCTAATAGAATTGTCTCCCGCAGGTTTCAGAGGGATCGATAATTTCGAAGATCTTACCCAACTATCAAAAGCCATGTGTTTCTATCTCAAATTCAATGTAGGTCTGGGCAGGCCTTTTCTGGTTATTTCTGATGGCATGCCTCATGTACTAACTCATATGCATTTAAAATGGCAGTTTTGGTTAGTTCAAAATCCATAGAGCTTTGTTCTGACAACATGGAGTAAACTCACAAACTCGCCCAACTAACTTGCCCTTCCAAAGGAAGATCCAAGACTCTTTTGCCCATTTTAGCGCCTCAGAAATTTTCTCATTTGAAATACAGTAGGATGTGACCTCCTCTTCATGAAATTTGGGTACCAGTGATTCAAAAATAAAAATAAAAAAATCAAAGCTTCGCTCCAAATTAATATCTGAACTGCTATTGGTTTCTACATACCTCGATGCAGTTTTTCCCTTGCAAGTTCAACCTCCTGATCTCCCTTCCTTCTCTCTACTCTTTTCCGTTTTGGAGCTTTAATTACATTTTCTATATGGCAATGTCTCTGTCTGTCTGATTTGTAGCTAATACTACTCAGTTTCTGGTTCCACGCCTCACTGTTTTGTTTGAATATCAAAGGGATTAGTTAGAATGTTGATTATTTTGGACATTATAGCTTTTGGTCTTACATTAACTTCTACCTTTTTAACTTTGGCTTTTAGTTCTTCAATAGTTAATGCTTTTAATGCATCCCAAGTTGCCACACCTTGGTCTGCAAAGGATTTGGCACTGAATGATGAAATACTTGACACAGTAAAAACGAGAAAACGCGTTGATGATTGATTTTTTTAACTACTTCAATTGAGCAATTTCACTTACCGCTCCCAATTTATTTGTTGTCTAGTGTTTCCAATCCCGGACAAGCCCCCAATCTGTTACAGATAAGGGGGTGATGGTTCCCCCTTTTTTCCACCTCTCAGCTAGATGTGTTTTAAAGAAGTGTTTTAATCCCGTTGATGCCGACACAAGGTTCTCTCACAAGTTTAACTTAAAACAGAGAATAAATGTTTATTTCTCAATGTATTAACAGCACCCCATCACTATTGACACAAGATGCACAGATGCAAGAAAAGGTGATTACAAAAGAGGTAGCATGCATTTAGATATTTAAAGAATCCAGAGTTACAATTACACTGGTTTTTCCAAGGTGGCAAATGGAAATGTTGCAAACCTGATTATTTCCGTTTGGTTGACCGTAGAAAGATTGGAAGTTTATGGCAAGGCTTGCTCCCTGCAACATCAATTTGCTGCTTTGCAGTCAAAGCTGTAGTCAAGTCATATGGCTTGGTTCTGCAAAGCTGAAGATAAAGGAAATCCTCACTTCTCTGCCTGTTATTACATTCTAAGCAAAACATCCTCTCCGTTGCAGGGCAAGATCTCCTCCCTCTGTGGTCCCTGTCACCCAGACTGACTGGCATCTGGTGCTTTCACGATGTGTTAATTAAGTGTTTCTTATCACAAGCTGGGTTGTCAACTAATAATGGTATTGGTGTTCCAATTGACCACACGTTTACCAACGATATTAGCATTGGCATACAATGGAGTTTGAATCGTGGCCACTTACATCTCTGCGATCAAATCACCAGCTGCTGGAGACATTTCGACACTACTAGCTGCTAATTCCACAATGGAATACCCCAAAAAGGTCATTTACGTATAGATGTTGCTTCCACACAAGCAGGTTATCTCTATGTATATTTGTATACTTTGGGGGGGGGGGGGTCACCGGATCCCCTTCACGCCATTTTATTTCAAGGCCAATTGTCCCCATTCCCCCAAAATAAAGTATACATGTGCTCATAAAATTGCAGGCATAACTACATGTTCACGAATGTCAGAGTTTGAAACTCAGGGCCAAAGAATCAGAGATCATTCTCAGAAATTAACTTGAGTGGGCAATTATGCAGCTTGTTCAAACATAGTTAGAAGAAAAGCATTCTAAGCAAAACATCCCAACCTCGAGTCGATATAAAAGCATTAACTTTTATTGTCATATTGGTGACTTTATTCACAAGATACCTACGCAGAGAATTTTAAACTGAATTTAATGGAAAACATTTATTTACTTGAACGGTTGTAGCAACTGGATCACCTTCCAAATGTGGTTTCAAGAGATCCTTTCTGTAACTTATGAAAAGCATTTCATTTTTGCCGTGGGATGTAGCTCCCCCATCTGTCTAAGCTTAGGTAAACTCAAGTCCAGAACAAAAAGTGAATGAGACATTTTGTTGAGCAATATTCATGGTTTTGCGAGTCATGTTGCATTGTACTGTCAACAGTTCAAATGTTGGGAAAATCAACACCATTTCCCTGACTTTTAGTTGGAGGGAAAGGAACAGCACATGTAATTCACTAGACTAACAGCTGGTCAAAGTTTTTGTGGGCTTTTGAGCTGAGACTTTCTGTCATCGGGCATCTGATCCAGGCACCCTCTAGAGGATCTGTGGTGTGTGCAAGCAGAGAAAACAAGTGGGGCTCTTCAATCCTCATTAGACATGGGGGAGATTTTCTGTGGCCATTCACTGTGGGTGCAAATCCCGTCATGGCCACTAACTCTCCAGGGGGGACCATAATAGGATTTGTGCTGATGAGAATTTAGAACGCTGTGTTCCTGGGCTCGCCCCACTGACATAATCAGGTTCATGCCCAGCAAGGGTGTGAAATAGATTATCATGAATTTAAATACATTTAAACGACTTAGTGTCATTGCTTCCAGGGACATCAGATGTTCTACATCCACAGCAGGGTGGAAAACTGGCTAGCATTGCTGCCTCATAGCACCAGGAATCTGGGTTCAATTTCTGCCTTGGGTGACTGTGTGGAGTTTACACATTCGCCCTGTGTCGGCGTGGGTTTCCGAATTGCTTCGGTTTGATCCCAGATTCCAAAGATGTGCAGGTTAGGTGGATTGGCCATGTTAAAATTGCCCCTTAGCGTCCAAAGATGTGCAGGTTAGATGGTTGTGGGGATAGGAGTGGGCCTAGGTAGGGTGCGCTTTCAGAGGGTTGGTGCAGACTCAATGGGCAGAATGGCGTCCTTCTGCACTGTAGGAATTCTATGGTTCTATGGGCGTGGCAGCTTTATGAGACCCTGCCCCGCCAGAGAGACAGCACCACCCTGCTTTTTTTTTTGTTGGACAAAGTGTCCGAAGATCTGGAGAGAAAACTTGGCCAACACGCGGTGTCAGTCAGAACTTTGCCATTTTGGGGGGAAATTCCACCCATAGAGTCTAAACCAGGAAACATAAGGCAGGAATTGAAAATTAGATTTAAATCAAGCGTAAAAGTGAAATAAAGATTGGGATTAAGAGCAAAAGATAAAAGTGACTGAAAAAGTAAAATAAATCTCCAACACTAATTGAATTCTGAAGGAATTGGACTCTGCCCTTGTAAAAGTACATTTTCAGGGCCAGAGAGTTTTTTGGCAGCAATTTTGATTGATCGCAGTTAAAAATTTACTTGCACCTGAATGCATCAGCATTAATGTTTTCTGTATGTTTAGTGGGTAAGTGAAATTCATCATCAAGGTGCAGTTGTAATGCAGCCTTATACCCCGTGGAGTAGCAGGGAAATTTGCACTGTAATTTCTGAATTTCCACTTTTAGCTGCAGGCGTGCATAATTTGGAAATTGCGATACAATTTACTACATAATAGTGCACACTGTAGGCCTCCTTGTTATTTTCAGAGTAAAATCTGGGTCAATGGCTTTTCCTACATGTTTAAGATGCCTTATTGTACATTTCTTACAACTCAAAATCTGGTGAAGAACCTTGCAGAAAATGAGGCAACATAAACATTGTATAAATTTGAAAATAAATATTTATTTAACATGAATACAGATGGTTTTCAGAATTCTAAAAAGAACATGTAAAACTGGGCTATAGAACTCCTATTGTCATATATGGTTCACCAATATCAACGGTAGCATTCCACTGAAAATCTACAGGTTATCCAAAGCTTTTTATTTGATACAGGAGTTGAACAATTGACATAAGAACAAGGCTTAAATCATAAAGCAGAGGAATTTTTCATGGACTTGAATCAGTGATTGCCCAATGTAACAAAACACCCAAGTACTTTATATAAAACCTAGTGTCCCTGTGCAACGTTGGGGCTGGAAAGGCAAAAAGGGGCATGTGCCACAGGAGTTGATTGTCACTATTTCCTAGGACCCCACTTGATGTCTTTTACACCCTGAAACTGTCTTTTCAGGGCATACCTATCCGACCAATCTGAGTCAAGATATGATTCGTCGTCATTTTCATTAAGTTTCTGCAGAAGGAAAAAAACACTTATAGCCATCATAGAAAAAGTTGGCATTTTTTCCCCAAATGCAAATTTCCAGTACAAATAAAATCTTAAACATGTGTTTCTAACCAATAGAAAATGATTTTCAAAATACTTGCTTGAAAATGCAGGAGATTTTCCTGTTAGCTGGAAATACATGTCTAGAATTTTACCATTTTTTATATAAATGAAATACAGTTAAGGTTTAACAGAAAATTATTTCCTTCAAAATAGTAAAATTTTTTAACTGAGATTCTTACATGGATTTATTTTGATTTGTTGATTGTATTTGTCCAAATGCTTAACCATTTCGGAAATGTGCATGGAATCTCTACACTGAATTTGCTTGGATAATGGCAATGAGAGAGAAATGTCAGCCTTTACCTGATACAGCTCAGTGTGGCAGCCAGGCTCTAGTTCTTTATCAGGATGATTAATCTTCATGTGATCCTAGACAGCACGCGCCTTCTGACTAGTTACCATGGAAGGATAGCAGATACACCCAAATCTACTGTCACATCAATATTCATAATGCATTTTTCAATACGAATTGCTACATAATAACTGGAAGCATGACATATAACATTTTTCTCCTCCACAATCTGAGACAATAAAAGTGAATATGATGCCCCATCTACTGCTTTGGACAACTTGAGCTAACTCAGCACAAATAGAGAACAGAAGCCTTCAACATCTTGATTGTTATGGTCACTACCCCAGAGTGCAGTGGATACAATAATAGAATCCCTACAGTGCAGAAAGAGGCCATTCAGCCCATTGAGTTTGCACTGATCCCCTGAAAGAGCACCCACCAAGGACACTGCCACACCCTATCCTCACAACTCTATCTAACCTGCACATCTTTGGACAACAGGGGGCAATATATCATGGCCAATCCACCCAATCTGCACATCTTTGGACTGTGGGAGGAAACGGGAGCACCCGGAGGAAACCCATGCAGACATGGGGAGAAAGTGCAAACTCTACACAGGCAGTCAGCCAAGGCCAGAATTGAACCCCGGTCCTTGACACGGTGAGGGAGCTGTGCTAACCAATGTGCCAACATGCCAATGCCGAGACATGAGTAAGTTTGAGGAGAAAGATTTTTAATTAGCAATGGGTTGAAGGGTTATGGAGAATAGGCAGGAAAGTGGAGTTGAGATTGAGATCAGATCAGATCAGCCATGATCATACTGGACGGTGGAGCAAGCTTGAGGGTCTGAATTGCCTACTCCTACTCCTAGTTCTTAAGTTCTAATACATTAGGCCAATAAGATTGATGGAGTGATTAAATGATTTCAGACTGTCCTGTTTATGTAATAGCAATGACGTCAAAACATACTTCAATCAAAAATCTCTATTTATAATGCATCGTAAATCCTGGTTCTGTCCTGGGATCCAAGAACCATAAATCCCTGAAAGCCAAATAAATTTGCTTTAAATTTCTACATTAAACTGTTGGAACTTCGCAAGTCTGTCTACTCAATTGGCTAGATGGCTATAGTGTGGTGTAGAAAAACAGTCAGCATGGTTCAAATCTCTGTACCGGCTGTGGTAGTTCTTAGAGGCCTGCATTCTTGCCGTACCCCATATTTGATGCGGAGTGGTTCCCCTCAGGCTATTGTCATGGGAATGTCACGTTAAGAATGGTTTGTCTTCTCAAGTGGCTGCAGTGATGTCATTGTGTGGGTGGAGCTGGACGCAGGCTCTGCTTTTCACTTTCGTTTTGAGCTGGAAGCTGTTTGTGGCTCTGAGTTTTACTTTCAGTTTTCAGTTAGGGAAGCTGCATTCAGACCAAGGAGGTGTATTTTGGTCTCCCTCTCTGCATGCTAAAGAATGCCTCCAGATCACTTGATAATTTCAAAGTAATATCTGTTTCTGTAAGGAATGCAAACCTATTGTTTTTGTACGAAAAAGGGGTGTTTGGCTTATGGATGTTGTTAGGAAAGTTACTAAGGGTTACCGATAGAGTACTGTATCTTGAGGGGGGGGGGGCATTTGTGTTGGTAGTTGACAAGATGTTTACTGTGTGTTTATGAAAACGTTAACTGGATTCATAGAATAAACATTGTTTTGTTTAAAAATACTTAAGATCTCTGTTGCATCACATCTGGAAAGGGGGCCCTGGTGCTCTTCATAACCAAAATCTATTAACAGTTGTAGGTCAGGTGAACTCCATGATATACTTTGGTGTTCTCGAAACCCTGGCCCATTACAAATTGGGTGCTCGTGGGGTAAAAGTCTATCTTTCGTGATTGGGTTAGCTTAGTGAACTTAAAGACAGTGAGGGGTGAGCATATTTGTGTTTACTTTTCAGGTGTGGTATTCCAGTTTAAGTAGGGAGTGTGTTGTGGACAATGGCTCTTTCAGAGGCTCGGAAGTTTTTGGGGGTGGAGAAGATCACACGCAGTGCCTTACGAACAGAGACTAAAAAAAAGGCTTTTAGATTTGACAAAAACATTGCAGCTAATGTTGTCTGACAGCATACGAAAAGAAAAGGTGGTAGCTGAGCATTTAAAATTGCCTGAGATACATTAGAAATGGCAAAAATTCAGTTACAGATTAAGCAACTTGAACATGAAAAAGAATTAAAGCAGCTTGAATACGAAATGAGGGAAAAGGAAAGAATAGCCCTAGTTGAACAACAAGCCAAAGGGAGGAACAGATCAGGGAAAAAGAAAAAGTGAGAGAGGAAAGGGAAAAAGAGTTTGACCTTCAGAAAATGGCCATGAAACACGAGTCAGTTAAAATTGGTGGATGTAAAGGGAAACGTACAGTTTGAGGATAGTGATGAGGATAAAGAGAAAGAGCGTCATAGTCGAAGGCTTGTTGGGGATCTATTTAAATATGTCCAAGCATTGCCAAGGTGTGACGAGAAGGAGGTAGAAGCCTTTTTCATTTCAACTGAGAAGGTAGCTAAACAAATGAAATGGCCACAGGAAATGTGGGTATTGCTGATTTAAACAAAGCTGGTAGATAGGGCTAGTGAAGTGTTCTCTTCACTATCAGGGGAGGTATCTGGGACGTATGAGGAGGTGAAAAAAATCCATCTTAGGTGCATATGAACTAGTGCCTGAAGCCTACAGACAAATGTTTAGAAATTTAAGGAAAGAACCTGGTCAAACATACATGGAGTTTGAAAGGATCAAACAGAGTAATTTTAATAGGTGGATAAGGGCTTTGAAAATAGACCAAACGTATGAAGCTCTCAGAGAAAAATTCAATTCCTGATGTAATGAGAACTCATGTGGAAGAGCAGAGGGTTAAAACTGTGAGGTGAGCAGCTGAAATGGCAGATGATTATGGATTAGTTCAATAATCAAAGTTTTGTTTCCGACATCAGTTTCAGCCTGTGAGGGATAGAAACTAGGGAAAAGAGAAATACTCAAGTGGTAGAGGTAAAGGAAATCTGATGGGAGATAATAAGGAGAGTGTACCTCAGCTTAAAAAAGAAATCGAGGAGGTTGGAAGAGAAATGAAAAGTTTCAAATGTTTTCACTGTAATAAGCTAGGCCATGTAAAGTCACAGTGTTGGTGGTTGAAGAAAAGCACTGGGAAGGCTGATGTGGTAAAACAAGCTAAGTCAGTGGGGTTTGTTGGAGAGGTAAAGGAAAGCCGAAGTGAAGCGAAGGAGGTGGAAAAGATTGTACTGCCTGATCAAGAGGTGATTGATAAGAAGTTGCCAGATCTCTTTAAAGAATTTACTTGTGTGGGTAAAGTTTACTCATGTGCACCAGGAGGAGTGGGTAAAAAAAGTCACAATTTTAAGAGATACGGGGGCTAGTCAATCTTTGATGGTAAGAGATGAGGAGTTATGTAGTTTGGGAGGAATATTGCCAGAAAAGGTAGGAAGATGTGGAATTCAGGGTGAGAAGAGTAGTGTTCATTATGTAAGGTAAGGTTGGGAAGTCTAGTGAAGAGTGGTGAAGTGGTAGTAGGAGTAAGAGAGAAACTATCTTGTCCAGGAATACAGTTTATCTTGGGTAATGATATAGCTGGATCGCAGTTGGGAGTGATGCCTACTGTGGTTGATAAACCAGTGGAAAATCAGACAACTGAAGTGTTGAAGGACGAATATCCTGGAGTAACAAGGTCGCAAAGTCACAGGTTAAGACAAGAGGAGAAATCAAAGAATGAAGATGAAGTTGAAGTGCAATTATCAGAAACAATTTTTGATCAGATGGTTGGAAAAGAACAAGAACAGGTGGAGGATGAGGCGGATATTTTTAGTTCGGGAAAATTGGCTGAGTTACAACAGAAAGATTTAGAAATAAAACTGATGCATCAGAAAGTACACACGGAAGAGGAATCAGAGTGTAGACCAGAATGTTATTACCGTAAAAGTGATATCTTGATGAGAAAATGGAGAACTTTACATATGCAGGCGGAAGAAAAGTGGGCAGAAGTTCATCAAGTGGTATTGCCGGTAGGGTGTTGCGAGTAGCACATGAGATACCAGTGGGAGGTCATTTGGGAGTCAGGAAAACTCAAGCTAAAATACAAAGACATTTTTATTGGCCTGGACTACATAAAGATGTAGTTAAATTTTGTCGTTCATGTCACCCATGTCAAGTGACAGGGAAACCTCAAGCAGTGATAAAACCAGTGCCCTTAATACCCATTCCAGCATTTGAGGAACCTTTTACAAGGGTCTTAATTGATTGCGTAGGACCGCTTCCTAAAACAAAAAGTGGGACTCAATATCTTTTGACTATAATGGATGTGTCTGCTAGGTTTCCAGAGGCTATTCCAGTACGCAATTTTACAGCTAGAAAGATTGTGGAGGAGTTACTTCAATTCTTTACTAGATATGGACTACCCACAAAAATACAATCGGATCAAGGATCAAATTTTATCTCGAGGTTATTCAAAGAAGTTATGGATAGTTTAGGAATAAAACAATTTAAATCAACTGCATATCATCCAGAATCGCAGGGAGCATTAGAAAGGTGGCATCAGACATTAAAGACAATATTGAGGACTTATTGTCAAGATTATCCAGAGGATTGGGATAAAGGAATTCCATTCGTACTGTTTGCAATTCGGGATGCACCTAATGAGTCAACCGCATTTAGTCCTTTTGAACTAATTTTTGGTCATGAGGTAAGAGGACCACTTAAATTGATTAAGGAAAAATTGGTGAGTGAGAAATCAGAAATTACATTATTGGATTACATGTCAAATTTTAGGGAACGATTAAATAGACCAGAGGAATTGGCAAGACAACATTTAAAAGTTGCACAACAAGTGATGAAATGGGTAGCGGACAAGAAAGCAAAAGTTCATAATTTTGCCAGTGGAGATAAAGTTTTAGAATTGTTACCAGAGGTAGGTGAACCTTTAAAAGCAAGGTTTTGTGGACCTTATCAGATTGAAAGGAAATTAAGTGAGGCGAATTATGTGGTAAGAGCGCCGGATAGAAGGAAAACTCACCGAGTGTGTCATGTGAATATAGTTAAAGGGTATTTTGAAAGGGAAGGAGAGCAAAAGGAGAAGGTTTTAATAATTCTAACTCAAAGTGAAGAACCAAATCCAGATGACTTTGAGTTTGACATCCCTCAAATTAAATTGGAAAACGAGGATGTTCTTAAAAAGTGGGATAAATTTACCTTCCAGAGGAAAAACAAACTGACCTGAAAGAGTTATTGATATCACATGGGCAAGTTTGTGGAGCTAAGTTGGGAAGTACTAAAATGGCTATACATGATATCGATGTGGGAAATGCGGTTCCAATTAAACAACATCCATATAGACTTAACCCTTTAAAATTGGCACAGATTAACAAAGAAATTGAAAGTATGCTTAAAAATGGCATAATTGAAGTGAGTTACAGCCAACGGAGCTCACCCATAGTGATGGTACCGAAACCGGACGGTACCCAACGGTTGTAAGTGGACTATAGAAATGTTAATGCAGTTACAAGAACGGACTCTTATCCTATCCCACGTTTGGAGGATTGCATTGAGAAGATGGGATAATCAGCTTTTATTTCCAAATTGGATATACTTAAAGGTTACTGGCAGGTACCTTTATCCAAAAGGGTAAAAGAGATTTAAGCTTTTGAGACTCCAGATGGTATATACCAATTCAAAGTTAGGCCATTTGGCATGAAAAACGCCCCAGCCACATTTCAACGGTTAACTAACAAAGTTGTTTCAGGATTAACCAATTGTGTGGCATACGACGATCTGGTAATTTTCAGTCAGACATGGAAAGAACATTTAAAGCATCTCATGGGAGTTATTCGATCGACTTCAGGAGGCGGGTTTGGTGGTAAACCTAGCCAAAAGTGAATTTGGAAAAGCCCAAGTCACTTTCCTTGGCCATACAATTGGACAGGGTTGAATGGTCCCACGGGATGTGAAAACAAAAGTTATTGGGGAGTTTCCAATACCCTCGACAGAAAGGGAAATAATGCGATTTCTTGGCATGAGTGCATTTTACCGGAAATTTCTGCCGCATTTAGCAGTGTGATCGCTCCACTGACGGACTCGCTAAAGAAGCATAGCAAATTTCAGTGGACAGCAGGCATTTGACGGCCTGAAGGCTGTGTTAACCACTGGTCCTGTGTTGGAGAATTACAAGGGGCTCTGTGATCGGATTGAACTAAAGTATCTGACCTTAAAGAGAAATGCAGAGGCGTAAAGGAATGGATGGATTGTGCAGAGACCTTCTTGTCCAAAGAGACTGTCAATCAAGAGGGATTCCAGTTGCAGGAAGAAGAACAAAAACGAACTACGCTATTATAAATGTTTGCATGTTTTGTTTTTGTTTACAAAAAGGTATATTTATTGTCAATTTAGCTTCAAAGAAAGTGAAACGATGAAGAATTAAACCATCTTAAAGTTGATGGTATTTTTTTTCTTGGGGGGGGGGGGTGGGGCGGGAGGAGGTATCAAGGGAATGTCACTTTGAGAAATGTTTGTCTTTGAGGAATTGAACTAAAGAAAAGGGCATTAGACTGGGATGACCAGTAGAGGTATACCCTAATATAGGAAAGCAGAAGATTAGGATAGAGCATTTATAGGCATTAATCCGGGTTGCAGGGAATGAACAAAGGGGCTGGGCAAAGCATGGCCAGGAGGGGGATGGGTAGTCATTAGGACTGCTTCTTTGTGCAAAGGATGCTGGGAGAAAGGGGCCCCAGGGGTGAGGAATGTATAGTGGGCCTATCAGGATCAGTAATTGTGAAGATCAGGTTATATGGCCAGGTTAAGGAATGTGTGAGAAAGACCTATGAGAATCCTGCATTCGTTACCATTACCTTATTTGGTCGGGTGTATGTGAAACTTGATGCGACATGAATGTATATGAGAACACATGCTTTGTCTCTCTTTGTTCACTCACTCTGGAGAGGTCGGAGGCTGTGGTCTCTGGTCTTTGTCAGGATGAGTGAGGCTTGCAAGCTGGTTGAAATAAAATAAATGAATACCTATGAATCCGACTCAGCCTTTGACTGAGACCAGACTGAGGGCAGAAAGAACTCAATTTCAACATCTTCTCAAGTGGCTGCAGTGATGTCATTGTGTGGATGGAGCTGGGCTCTGGCTCTGCTTTTTACTTTTGTTTTGAGCTGGAAGCTGATTGTGGCTCTGAGTTTTACTTTCGGTTTTCAGTTGGGAGCTGCATTCAAACTAAGGAGGTGTATTTTGGTCTCCCTCTCTGCATGCTAAAGAATGTCTCCAGATCATTTGATAATTTCAAAGTAATATCTGTTTCTGTAAGGAATGCAAACCTACTGTTTTTGTACGAAAAAGGGGTGTTTGGCTTATGGATGTTGTTAGGAAAGTTACTAAGGGTTACCGATAGAGTACTGTATCTTGAGGGAGGGGGGATATATGTGTTGGTAGTTGATAAGATGTTTACTGTGTGTTTATAAAACGTTAACTGGATTCATAGAATAAACATTGTTTGTTTAAAAATACTTAAGATCTCTGTTGCATCACATCTGGAAAGTGGGCCCTTGTGCTCCTCATAACCAAAATCTATTAAATGTTGTAGGTCAAGTGAACTCCATGATATACTTTGGTGTTCTCTAAACCCTGGCCCATAACACTATTAAACAAATAACTCTCTATAATAGAGAGATGTCCATGGTTCTTCAACAAATCAAAATCATAAAGCAAACAATATTGTATCCAAGGCCAGTTAAGAACAATTATTGTCATCAAAACATTAGGAATTAATTTTTCCAATCAGATGATCATCTGACACAGCACAACGTGTTAGCTGTTTGGAGGCATTTCTCCCATTTGAATTTCTTTTTCCATGAGAAGAATTGGACATTATTTGATGTTAAATAAAGTTTTGAAGTTGGGATCAAAGTGTTTTATGTACTTTAGCATGCAATTTAATGACTTCTGAATTCTTATTATCCAACCATGTCAGAGTTGAATATAAATTTTCTTATTAGACAAAGGATATCTTTTTATAAATAAAATAATTTCTGTACCTTGAGTTGCTCTTGTCGTCTGTAATAATGCATCATCATTTGCTTCTGTTCATCCTCACTGATAACTGGCTCTCTAGCTGGAGCTCCTTGACCTCGCTGTGAATAAACCAAATCACAAGTGTTAACTGCATTCATGTACAAAATTTACAACCATACTAGCAATAAAAGAATTGCCTGGATGGTTTTCAAGAGTAGGAACTTGTGCTAATCTTTTTAGTTTCCTAAGAATGTTAAAGACACGACTAGTGCCTTTAATGCCACCCTCTGCTGAGATCAGCATAGAAGAGGTAATGTACTTTCAATCTTCTCTGGCTTTGTTGCTCACTGCCTTAGCTAGTTCAGTTATCAGGGGAAGTTGTTGGTTCTAATTAATCTGTTCCTCGCACCCTAATGTTGAATCAACATGAAGTGTTGGACTTAACAAGAGTTTCCCCAGTTGTCCAGTGTAATTTTGCCAGAAGGTCCGTGGAAACCTTGGAGAAATGGAATAAAGCCCTAGTTTCCCTCAGATGGCAATGGTGTGCCTCTATCTAAAGGTTTTGTTTTTGCAACTGATAGGCCACATCCGAGATGTTCCACGTAATGTGGAACTGGAGGCATAAATAGGGCCAAAGTACATGGCAGGATCCTTTCGCTGGAGGACATCAGTGAAATAGTTGCATTTCTATTTCAATCCTGTCTTTCAAGGTATTCTTTTTTCCTTGTGCCAGCTCACTAATTACTAGATTTAACTCAATTTCACAACTTGTCATTTAAAAACAAATCATTTATAGGCTGTGGGCATCGATGGCTAGATCAGCATTTATTGGCCATCCCTAGTTCCCATTGAAAAGGTGGTGGTGAGCTGCCATAATTGAAATTCAGCTGAAGTCCTCCATTTTGCTAGTCCAGTGCTATAGCCACTACATTACTGGTCCCTAATTTGGGGCGGTTGGAGTTGGAGGGCTAAATGAGGATGAAAACAAAAGTTTCAGGTATCTTTAGTGCAAAAATGTTTCCTGATTTTACTACTAACCCGCTAAAGATTAGGCCACCTTGCTTTAGATGCCCCACCAGAGGAAACCGTTTAATCGGCATTTACTCTACCAGACCTCTGTTTTGAATACCTCAATTAGATCACCTGCCAAACTTCTAAATTCAAAGGGACTGTAGTTTTCACAATTTATCCTAAAATTAACCATTTAAACACTGGCCTGGAAATACATCAAACATCGTTTTTTAACCATGTACTTACTTTTTGGATCTTTACAACAATTTTAGTTTTTTCATTCTTGCCAACATAGTCAGAAAGTTTCTTGCCTCTCTGCAACTCTTTTCCTGCCCACCATAGCTGAGCCTCAGACTCCTCAATCACCAACTTCCCAGCCTACAAAAATAACAAGGTCATAGAATTAAACATTTCATGAACTCGGCTACTAAAACCTGCAACAAGGTAAAAGAAATATGGGTGGCATCCTCCTTTCATCAGTTGCTCACCTCTATTTTACTGAATCTTTAAGAAATGTAACAGTAAGCACTCACATGGCTCCAAATACAGCAGTGAACCAAGCAATAGATTGGGATGAGCTGGAATCCCAGCTATATCTTTGAAGTTCACTGCGACGAGTGTTGTTTTCTACTTACTTGTAATCCTTCAAGGTCTTCTTTCTCTTCAAACTCCGCTCTGATTGGATCATGTGGTGGCAGCCCCATGGGATAAACGATCATAACAGCCCCTCGCAATTGGTCAAGTGCATCCTTTACCATCTCCGTTGTTACACATACACTGGCCTGAACTTGTTTCTAAAAGTACAATTAGATTTTTTTGAGAAGAATCTTGCACTGAAAGTGACCATTACAATTACCATCATGCGAACCTGCCTCCCATTCATAGGCACTGTCTACACCACCTGTTGCCTTGGTAAAGAGGGCAGCATAATCAAAGACCCCTCCCACCCAGGTTATTCCCTCTTCCAATCTCTTGGCAGGAGATACAAAAGTCTGAGAAATGCATTAACAGGTTCAAAAGCAGCTTCTTTTCCACTGTTACCAGACTCTTGAATTACCCTCTTATGGACTTTTCACACATTTTCTCTACTGAGTAGTACTACACTCTGTATGCTTCACCAGATGTCTATGTATTTACATTGCGTATCTATTGTATGTCCTGTGATTTATATGTCTGGACTATACACAGAACAATACTTTTCACTGTACCTTGGTACATGTGACAATAAATCAAATTCAATTCAATTCAATTCCAAAATATAAGCAAGATATCATGTCCTCAAATAACAATCATTGCTTCTCTTTCAGCACCCTACATAACCATGAGTTAATGGAAAGTGAGTACACCTTAAGTCAAGGACAGATCAGGCTCTATTGTGCCAATGTCATCTCAGCACATTTTCAATTTATTTGTTCACAGAATTAACATAGTCAAATAAATTAGTAGACAGTGAAAGATTAGATGGCAGCAAAATAGGTTAAGAAGTTCTGCTAAAGTGAAAAAAACTGTGAAATATTTAAACCACTAATATTTAAACAATTGTTTTTATTCCTATTGCTGCATTGCCTAATAAATCCTAAATCGGAATACCAAGATCTGTTAAAGATCCAACTTATGATGTATTCCATTCTATGTACCTATTCAGCATATGAAAACAAACCTTAGAGAAATAATCTCAAAATTAATAATTGAAATATCAATCATAGAGGTTACGTGATGGAATAATTCAGCTTTTAAAAAATATAATGTTTGCTTCAATATGGAATGCACATATGGTTTTACAAAACTAAAATAACTGAAAAAGGCTGCCAATTCAAAATAGGCAGAATTCAAATAACTGGAGACAGGATCATATTCTAAAAGCAAACTCAGAAACAAAGATTACTTAAATTAGGATTAGAAAGACACAGCTAAATGACATAGCATAAATAAACTAACCTCAATAATAGATATTACAAGAACTTCCCTCTTGCGGGATAGCAAGAAACTCCCAGCAAAAATAGTTAATAATGTTGAAAAAAGTGGAATACAAAATGGGAACAGAAACAAATTCCAAATGTTTGTAGTCAAGAAAACAATGTGGCAATTTCCCAGAGATTTGTTAGCACTCAACCTCCTTTGTGTTGTGGTTCACAACATGTTGAGCAAATGCAAGGCACTTCATGATCTAATATATAACAAGTTTTATTGATCATCAGATCCTGGATCAGAGAGTGGATTTCAGCTTCAAGTGCTACCTTTCGAACTCTGAAGAACTATTCAAAACTATGTTCCTTTGTACATCATGAAAACGAAATGAAAATCGCTTATTGTCACGAGTAGGCTTCAATTAAGTTACTGTGAAAAGCCCCTAGTCGCCACATTCCGGCACCTGTTCGGGGAGGCTGGTACGGGAATTGAACCGTGCTGCTGGCCTGCCTTGGTCTGCTTTAAAAGCCAGCGATTTAGCCCAGTGAGCTAAACCAGCCCCTTCAACATCAAAAGGTACACATATAGATAAGAACCCATGATGTGTCTATTCTCACATACTTTGAAGGCAGTATATTTATGAGAATAGTTGTAGTTGTTTACTCCAAATTTATTTCCCTTAAACAAGACTTCCCGATAGAACTGTTCTTAATCCATTTGAAGCTCAGGCTTTATTGACTTATCTTTCTATACGAGTTATTTACCCATCTTTATTTTCCAAGTCTCTGAAGTTAGATCTTAATCACTCGTGGTGGACTTCATTACTATCTTGAATTTATTAGCACTATAATCAATATCAGAAGACAAACTATGCATTCTTTGTTCAATACTTCAAAGCAACCTGTTTATGTGAAAAGTCGATTGCTTCACAATTTGAGAAGTTCAACAATTAACCTTTAACTTTGCCTGATGTTTAGCATTCAATTTTCCAAGATATCCAACAAGATTAAATAACTAAGACAGATTCTAAGACAGCAAGTAAGATTTTTCTCATTCCATGCTTTATTGCCTTCAATACTTCAACACATCTTAAAATTAATGATAGACCAGTTTGGTCATAAACACTTGGAAGCAAAAGCATCTCTGACAGAAGGCAGCACGGTAGCATTGTGGATAGCACAATTGCTTCACAGCTCCAGAGTCTCAGGTTTGATTCCGGCTTGGGTCACTGTCTGTGCGGAGTCTGCACATCCTCCCCGTGTGTGCGTGGGTTTCCTCCGGGTGCTCCGGTTTCCTCCCACAGTCCAAAGATGTGCAGGTTAGATGGATTGGCCATGATAAATTGCCCTTATAAAAAAAAAACATCTCTGACAGTGCAATGCTCCAGTACTGCACTGAAGTTTCAGTCTTGATTTTTTATACTCAAGCCCTAGAATGGGACTTCAACCCAGGTCCTTGTGACTACATTGCAAGATTCTACCAACCAAGCTACAGCTGACAAATAGAAAAAACGGAAACATGTTTTTTTATCTTCCAATTTTTAAAACCAAAGGTGCCATCTTTCAGATGATCTGAGTGAACGGGAGGCAAAAGATTCCAATGGACCATTTGGAGAAGGGAAGGCCTTCTGGTGCTCTGGTCGATAATTTGCCTACAAACAACATCACTAAAACAGATTATCATTGTTGCTTTGGAATCTTGCTGGGCCAAAATTATCTGCCCTGTTTCTCTACATCAGCTAGGTTAATGCAATTTTTTTTCTTTCTTGAAACATTACCTTTGATATCAATGCTTTAGCTTCTTCTATTGTCTTTTTTAAAACTTCTTTTATTGACTGATTAGGAGCTGGAATGTAGAAGAGAAAGAATATCATGTACATTTTCAAACTAATTACACATCGCCACGCATAATCCATCATCCTTCAAACTACTTCTATTCCACTGCCTTAAAGTTGCTCTGCTGAAATAGAATTCTCCACTTCTAGTTCATTCTGGACCTAGAAGCTAAAACGTTTATTTAAAACAGGAATATTTTGTGCCATTTCTCATTTCCTGTTTTCAGTTTGTTCTTCTGTGCCTCTTTTTGAAAACTTTGTAATCTAAATTCAGTGCTAATATTCCTTGCTGTCTTACCTCGTCCATTTCTCCGTCCCATTTCGTCCATTTTAAATTCATATCCGCCACTTGGTATGCATTTCTCTGCCCACTCATCCTTCAGTTTCAGTTCCTCTATCTGCTCATCTGTCAATCCTTGCATATTGATAGGAAGGAAGGTGCCATGCTCTGCCAATTCACCCATTTCTACAAAATAAAACATTGGTAAGAAGCTTTAAAACTTGTAGATCATGTATGTGTCAGCCTTTGCTTCACGGTAACATTCACACTGGGTCAGAAGTTTGTGGATTCAGGGCCCACAATCAGCAAGGAAAGGATGCTGTGCTCAGGCAAGGTGAAGCTGTTAATATTTGAAGTACTGACTGGTGTGTAGCATGCTATTAGCAGCTCATCAGTGTATGATTATACTGGTGAAATGAGGTGTGGTATTGCTTGGCCTTTGTTGAATTGAGAATTCTTTACCAACATTGATAGCAGCACCAAAACTGTTCTATCCCTGAAATAGAGTCAAGCAAGCATTCAATCCCCAAAACTTTACTTTAGGGGAAAAAAGAAAAAAGTTCAAGCAGTTCTCTGCGACTGTGGATGCTGGGCAAAGAGCTTTCCATTCCACAAATGTCATTTATTTTACTCATTGCTGCCTTGTTTGTCCTGTACTTTAAATCCTTGGAGAGATATCACCAATGCTGCTTCTGCAAAATCCTGCAAATCCACTGGTAGGATAGACGTGAACATCCTCTCCCATGCCAATATCCCCAGTATCGAAGCACTGGTCACGCTCAACCAGCTGTGATGGGCGGGCCACAGTGCCCGCATACCAGACACAGGACTCCAACAAGACTCTCAAAACAAGTGCTCTACTCCAAGCTCCGCGATGGCAAATGATCATTAGGAGGGCAGAGGAAACACTACAATCCACCTAACCTGCACATCTTTGGGCTGTGGGAGGAAACCGGAGCACCTGGAGGAACACGGGAGAATGTGCAAATTCTTGGGGGAAGAGTCTCGGACAATAAAACAGAGATGAGAAGGAATTTCTCTCTGTGGGTAGTGAATCGGTGTAATCTTTACCACAGATGGCTGTGGAGGTTGGATTTTTAGGGATGTTCAAAGCTGAGATAGATAATGAAGGAATCAAGGGTCTGGGGATGCAAGAAAGTGGAGTTGAGGATTATTGTATCAGATCAGTCATAATCTCTCTGAATAGTGGAGCAGACTCTGTGGGCCAAATGGCCTACCTCTGCTCCCAAGTCTTATGGTGAACTTGGTGAATTGAATGCTATCCATAGATCGTAATTGGAGAGTAGCACAGTGGTTAGCACAATGGTTTCACAGCGCCACGGTTCCAGGTTCGATTCCCGGCTTAGGTCACTGTCTGTGCGGAGTTTGCACGTTCTCCCCATGTCTGCGTGGGTTTCCTCCGTGTGCTCCGGTTTCCTCCCACAGTCCAAAGATGTGCAAGGGTAGGTGGACTGGCTATGCTAAAGTGTCCAAACAAAAAGGTACAGTGGGGTTATGGGGATAGGATGGAAGTTTGGGGATAGGTTGGAGGAGTGGGCTTAGGTAGGGTGCTCTTTCCAAGGGCCGGTGCAGACTCGATGGGCAGAATGGCCTCCTTCTGCACTGTAAATTCTGTGAGAACATGCAATTTCAAACAGCAGGTTATAATTGTTATAATCCAAGACGTTTTGGACTATCTGTGTTTCTCTTTTAAGGTGTCCATTTGTACAGTGCTCACTGTACTAAATCTGCTGGGAAATCCTTTGGATCAGGCTGAGACAATGAATGCCGCAGAGTTCCACAGATTCACCACCCTCTGGCTGATAAAACAGTCTATTGGCACTCATGGCATGCATTTAATGACTATTAAATGCAAAAGAGTGGTTGATATATGTGGAATTGTACTCAAGCCATGGTTGTTAATCAGGAAAGGACAACTTCAGAAAATAAATACATTTTTTAAAAAACAACATGGTCATAAAAACTAAAAAGTGATACTAAACAGATTGTGAGTGCTGATAGTGCTGTACAGGACATAACCGTGGTGCCTGCTGGACTGTCAAGAGTATTCTCTATCAATAAATTTTACATTTGTAAGCACTTATCAAATACATACCTGTACAAATCCTGTCAATCTTGAGCCTTCCATTATAAATGGTAGCTACCAGCTTGGTTAGGTCATCCACTGCAGCATTCATTGTCGTGTCAAGCAAGAACTGGCTCTCGCTCCCTTGCTTGATGTGTAACTGAACCATAGCTACAATAAAACAACATTCAGTATTTCAGTTTCACCTCTGGCAATGGTGTAGAACTAAATTCCAGCTAAATCACAATCGAATATCTGACAGCATCTGTGGAGAGATAAGGGAGCTAACGTTTCGAGTCTGAATGACTCTGTCACTCGAAACATTAGCTATTAGCTCCTTTCTCTCTCCACAGATGCTGTCAGACCTGCTGACATTGTCCAGCATTTTCTGTTTTTGTTTCAGGTTCCAGCATCTGCAGCGATTTGCTTTTATCTGAAAAATTAAACATGCCTATTGTGCCATTGCTTGGTTTGGAGTACCATGGTCTGCAATGAGGACTTCCAGCCCAACTCCAAAACGAACTCTCTACTCGCTTATGTCCTCCTGTCTTTCCTCCTCCCACCTCATGAGCTCAACTTTCTCAATCCAAATTTACCGGTCTCCCAATCCCCATCCCATATCAGGTCTCCCTGTGTTCGCTGCCTCCTTCCTATTTAATAAAACACCGCACGGAGAGGAATTCTGAAAGTTGAAGCGGCTGAGCAGTGTTGGACTCGCTTCATTCATCAATTCACCCTGGCTGTTGGAGGGAGGGAGGGACTTACAATCGGAGTGAAAGCCCAGTGGAGGGAGTGAGTGTGAGGGAGCCGGGCAAACAACAGCAGGAGTTTCCATGGCGACCACAACACGTCTGACAACTAACTCCCCGCTCAAACAGCCGCCGCTGGAAATAAATAAACCCTCTGCCAGCGCAATGACACGCAGGCACTTTACCTCGAAGATTCAACCTTGATATTCGCCCAGACACGACTCTCGGAACCTTTATTAAGAATCGCAGCCACAACACACGCTGCGGCCCGGAAGAACGTGCTAGAAAGTTCACGCACATGCGCAGACATACGTTGGGCGGGTGCTCGGGTCACATGCCGTTAGGGCGCATGCGTATGAGCTGTCCAGCCCCGCAACCGAACTTCGGCACACTAGCCCCACCCCCGATCTAAGCCCCGCCCGAACTTCGGACCCGCTCACTAGCCCCGCCCCGAATTCCGGCTCCGCCCCCGCACACTTCCCCCACCCCCGGTCTGGGCCCCGCCCGAACTCCGGCCCCACCCCCGGTCTAGGCCCCGCCCGAACTCCGGCCACGCCCCCGCTCACTAGCCCCGCCCCAATCTCCACACCGCCCTTTGCCCTAACCCCACTCCGCTCCAGCCCCTCGCCTATGCCCACTTACTGCAACCCCACCTTATTCCCTCACCTCATTTTCTCCATCTCGAAGGGACCTTGTGGGTTCCCCCCCACACATGGGCAATGTCATCCCCCCCACACATGGACACTTCCCCAGGCGAGGACATCCCACTATGGGCTCACTGGGGATCCCCCCCCCCTCTTCAGGACCTCCAAAGTCCCCCTTACAGCAGCCCCTCCCTTCCAGGACCCCCACCTCCCAGAGGCCCCTACGTACCTGCCCTGCACCCTTCAAACCCCCCCCCCCCATTTCATGGGCACATCCACCCTCAGCCTGACACTTGTCAGTGCCAGCCTGAAAGTTGGGCACTCTTTTGCTGCCACCCTGGCAGTGCCAGCCACCAAGGGGTATCCAATGGCCTAAGTAACCCCCACCCCCAGGTGCCGTTGCGCCTGGTCCACATTTGTATGGACCAGCACTGACCGGCGCCCGGCTGCAGCTTCCCTGGGAATGCCGGAGAATCGACCGAGGCCGGTGGATCCCAGGCAGGTAGGTCGCAAGTAGGTTTATAACCTACTTCCGTGAGCGTCATTTGGTCCCATCCAGTTGGAACTCCAGCAAATCTCGCGAGGTGCGGTACATGTCCGGAGGGCCACTGGGGGCCTCCCCCGGATTTCTCCAGCTGTGTGGTGTTCTCGCTTGAGCGCAACATGGCAAGAGAATCCACCCATAGAGTTTTACAACATGGAAATGGCCTTGCGGCCCAACACGCCGATGACAATTATCAAGCACCTACCTATTCTAATCCCATTTTCCAGCACTCGGTCAGTATCCTTATATACTTTGGCATTTCAATTGCTGATCTAAATGTTTCAATTGCTGATCTAAATGTTTCAATTGCTGATCTAAATGCATCTTAAAAGTTGAGGGTCTCTGCCTACACCACCCTTTCAGGCAGTGATTTCCACATTCCCACCACCCTCTGGGTGAAAAAGTTTTTCTTCATCTCTAAATCTCCTGCCCATTACTTTAAATCTATGCCCCCTGATTATTGAGTTCTCCACTAAGGGGAAAAAGTACCTTCTTGTCCATCCCATCTCTGTCCCTCATAATTATATACTCCTCAATCAGCCTTCTCTGCCCCAGGGAAAACAACCCCAGCCTTTCCAGTCTCTATTGATAGCTGAAACTATCAAGCCCATGCAACATCCTGATGAATCTCTTCTGCACCCTCTCCAGTGCAATCACTATAGTGTGGTGACCAGAACTGCACAAGATTCCAGCTGGGGCCTAACCAGCGTTTAATGCTGCTCCCTCATAACCTCTCTGCTCTTATATTCAATGCCTCAGTTAATAAAGGCAAGAATCCCATAGGCCTTCTTAACCACCTTATCTACCTGCCCTTCTGTCTTCAGAGATCTATGAACATGAACACCAAGGTCCCTTTGATCTGTTTTTCCTCAGGTCCGACCATTCGTTGTATATTCCCTCGCCTTGTTAGTCCTCCCGGCATGCATTACCTCACATTTTTCATGGTTAAACTCCATTTGCCAGTCTTCAGCCCATCGAACCAGCCTGTCTATATTGTCTTATAATCTAAGGCCTTGCTCCTCACTATTTACCACACTACCAATTTTTGTGTCATCTGCAAACCTATTTATCATACCTCCTACAAAGTATACTACAAAGGGATCCAGCACTGATCCCTGCAGAACACCACTGGACACAAGTTTCCAGTCGTAAAAACAACCTTCAACCATCACCCTCTGCCTCCCATAGGCTCTTAACCTCTATCAGCCTCCCATGTGAGACCTTGTCAAAAGTCTTACTAAAGTCCATGTAGACTACATCAACTGCCCTACCCTCACATACACACCTAGTCACTTCCTCAAAAACTTCAATCAAATTTGTAAAATATGATCTGCCTTTGACAAAACCATGCTGACTATCCTTGATTAAAATATGGGTTTCACATGCAGGTTAAACGAAGGTGTTCTGCAAAGCGATCATCCAATTTGCAACAGCGTGTAATGTGAGCAGCAAATACCAAAATCAATAAACGTGCGCAGAAATTGTTTCACCTGGAAAGAGTTTTGGGGACTTTGGATGTTGAGAGAGAGGAAAACAACAACCATCCAGTGGAATTTTGTTAAATGCCTATTGAAACTTTAAATATACCATGTTAGAAGGCTTGCCCATATCTATTTAGGCTGTCATACCAAAACTTACCGACTGTTTTTCCTCTTAAAAGAGGAATTTCCTCTTTTATCATATTGACCATAATGGAGTTATTGTTGTACAGCGATAGTCCTGACAGTCGCAGAAATTGCTGCTCTATAACGTAGAGATCCAGAATCCAAACAAGCAGAACCCAACTTACAATTTTTGTTTCAGTGAAGCCACCAGCATTACACCAACAAATTTGAAAGACATTTTCATTAATAATAATCTTTATTATTATTGTCTTAGTAGGCTTACATTAACACTGCAATGGTTACTGTGAAAAGCCCCTAGTCGCCACACTCCGGCACCTGTTCGAGTACACAGGGGGAGAATTCCGAATGTCCAATTCACCTAACATGTCTTTCAGGACTTGTGTGAGGAAAGCGGCACACCTAGAGGAAACCCACGCAGACACGGGGAGAACGACCGAAAGAAAATCCCCCATTTAACACAACCATGTCAGTTATTCTTCATACCGTTCTTTAAGTAGACACTTCATTCTCCCAGAACTATGCCAAAGCTATTTTCTGCTACTGATGGCCTGCCTCGTTTTCCCTTTACCAGCCGAATACCTTCTAACCCCAGAACTGACTTTCACAGTGAGGGTTACACTGGAGATTCCATCCCTGTATCCCAAGATAGGTGTATCGTCCAGACTCCTTTAAGTCTTCACGAACTGGATCTATTCAATCTGAGCACCAGCACGAGTTCTGTATGATAAACAATAGGGTCAGCATTATTCTGTTCCAGGTGCAGGATTAGCTGCCTCAATCTCCTGCCTCCGCTGCAGACTGACTTGTATCTGCGAGGCTTAGTGGTATCTTAGAAGCTTGGCCTCAATATGACAATAGTTTTCAATTGAATTTTTCCCCTCTCAAAGCCCATCTGCGTGGCAACATGAATCACATAGGCCGTATATCAAGTTAGGAATGCCAATTGGCCATCTCCTGGACTCCCAACTCCTTTTTATTTTGGAATTAAATAGACCAGTTCAAAGTACAACGGTTCATAATACCTGACAATACTGCCACCTACCTGTGAGACTAACCACCCATAGTCAGCACACCTGCTCTTGCTATTGTCGACAGGTGTGGACACCTTCTTCCCAGTAAGGCAACCTAGGCCCCCTTTCACATTTGACTAAACCACCTAGGCTGGTCATCCGGCAGGATTCAGAGCAAGTCACATGACACCTTCATTCTTCTATTTTACCTTAAAGAGACAGTCCCACAACAGCTTAACTTTTGCATTTGTAATAATTGCTTTGCAGTTGTGCCAATAAAAATTAGTGGTATATTTTGTTTTTGCACAAATTAAGACTTAAACATAGAAAGGCTAATGATATTAGTTTAACTGAGTAAAAATAGAATTGGCCCAAGATTTGTGGCATTAATAAGAACAATCTTTTCTTATATAAAGAATTGGTGTATTCCCGTCTTCATGTTACAACTCTTCTTTGCCATCCCTGCTCCCTGTGCCATCGATGAATTGACTAGCCTGAGGTCTTAATTAATTTATGTTATCTATTCATCTATTAGTATTGACTGGAGGCCTAATATTGGCAAGGGTGTCCAGAGAACTTCTGTTAATATGAGAGGTCAAAAATATGAGATAGAGTATAATGTAGGAAGAGTGAACTTTTCCAACTCGGCAGGAATAGAAAAACAGTTTATTTT
Organism: Scyliorhinus torazame; assembly: GCF_047496885.1. Taxonomy (NCBI): domain Eukaryota; kingdom Metazoa; phylum Chordata; class Chondrichthyes; order Carcharhiniformes; family Scyliorhinidae; genus Scyliorhinus; species Scyliorhinus torazame. The sequence continues at coordinate 40,525,398 of NC_092714.1, read as the reverse complement.
TAAAGTGGAGAGGAGATTACAGAACTTGTGGCACTGAGGGATCCAGATGTCCTAAAACACAAATCACAAATGCAGGTAGAGCAAGTGATTAGGAAGGCAAATGGAATATTATCATTTATTCCAAGGGGAACAGAATATAAAAATAGGGATGTTTTGCTACAGTTGTACTGAGGATTGGCAAGTCCACATCTGGAGTACCTGTGTATATTTATGCTCTCCTTATTTACGAAAGGACATAATCAAATTAGAAGCAGTGCAGAGAAGGTTCATTTGACTGACTGACTCCTGGGTAAAAAGGTTGTCTGAGGAAAGTCTGGGCTTGCGTCCATAAGAGTGCAAGGTGATCTTGTTGAACCATTCAAGATCCTGAGGCGATTTGACAGGGTGCAGGTAGAAAGGATGTTTCCCCTTATGGGAGAAACTATAATAATAAACCTTTATTAGTGTCACAAGTAGGCTTACATTAACACTACAATGACGTTACTGTGAAAATGTGAAACTAGAACTAGGTAGTTTTCAAAAGTCTCCCAGTTAAAACAGAGATTAGGAAAATTTACTCAGTGGGTCATTAATCTATGGAATTCTTTTCCGCAGAGAGCAGTGGAGGCACGGTCATTGAATATTTATTAGGCCGAGTTATATAGATTCTTGATCAACAGAGTTAAATGGTATAGGGGGCAGAAAGGAAAGTAGAAGGTACAATCAGATCAGCCATGATCTTACCAAATGGTGGAGCAGGCTCCAAGGGTCGAATGGTTTACACCTGCTTTTAAGTGAGATGTTCATGTGTAGGTTAGGCCTACAATCATTGGAGTTAGGGTAAGAGGTGACCTTTATTATGGGCCAGGGTTTAGAGAACACCAAAGTATATCATGGAGTTCACCTGACCCACAACATTTAATAGATTTTGGTTATGGGGAGCACAAGGGCCCAATTTATAGGTGTGATGCAACAGAGATCTAAAGTATTTTTAAACAAAACAATGTTTATTCAATGAATCCAGTTAACATTTTATAAACACAGTACACATCTGATCAACTATCAACACTGATATCCCCCCCCCCCACAAAGATACAGTACTCTATAGGTAACCCGTAGTAACTTTCCTAACAACATCCATAAGTCAAAGACTCTTTTTAACAAAGTCAGTTGGTTTACATTCCTTACAGAAACAGGTATTTCTTTGAAATCATCAAATGATCTGGAGACATTCTTTAGCATGCAAAGAGACCAAAATACACCTCCTTGGTTTGAATGCAGCTCCCCAAGAGCCAAAAACAGCTTCCAGCTCAAAATGAAAGTAAAAAGCAGAGCCAGAGCCAGCTCCACCCACACAATGACATCACTGCAGCCACTTGAGAAGACAAACATTTCTTAAAGTGACATTCCCATGCCACCTTATTGAAACAATCTTAAGATTGTGAAGAGGCTCAGCAGTGTATATTCAGAGAGTATGCTTTTTCTCATGAGGGAATCTAGAACTAGGGGATACCATTTAAAAATGAAGGGTCTCCCACTAAAGACAGAGTTGGAGAAGGTTCTTTGGTCAGAGGCCTGTTAGCCTTTGAAATTCTCTATCCCAGGGGAGTGGAGGCTGGGTCATTGAATTAGCCAAATTTTTGGTCAACGGGTGTCAAAGGTTACAGGCAGGAAAAAGTGGAGTTATGGCCACAATTAGGTCAGCCATTATCTTATAGAGTGGCAGAGCCAGCTCCGTGGGCAGAATGCCTTAATCTTGCACCAATTTTTATGATCTCATGACAGTTTCTAATTCTACAAAAAGGTAGATGCAAAACCTGCTGGATCTGTCTCCCACAAAAGAGTGAGACAAGTTTGTCCACTGTAATGCGTCCTATTCAATGTCTCCACATTCCGCGATATAGTAAAGGAATAGTCTCGGTTAGACAAGGAATTGTAAAGAATCATTTTCCAAAAATAATGTTCATTAGTATCTGGGGATCCAGCGCAACTGTTGTAATCTTGATAATTGGGTTAAGCTGCAGGATTTGACAGTGGGTGCCAAATGAAGCATTATGGATTCTGAAGAATCAAAAAGGGATATTGCTGCACTGTTAAATGCACTCATCCCAATTTATTTTGTATCGACATCGATGCTCTGATGGGTGTTAATTATTGCTCGGATATAATCCTTTGAAACTGTGCGTAGGAGTACCCCTTCAGTTTGATTTAATAACTAAGTTATAATGAAGGTTAAGCTATTGCAGATATGATACGTATACAAACAGCATGTTTCAGGTATTCAATGGAAAAGGTTTTGTTCACCACATTTCACATTCAGGCCCCATGTTATGAGAAAGTTCAGTAATGAGAAAGGGAACTGTTGCAGGGAGAGGGGTTTCCCATTTACACTGACTGGTCCGGGTTCCAATCTTGAACACAAGTCTATCTCAGGCTAGGTACATATTTTTGATTAAGTCCCACATCCTAATTAATCAGTTGATGACAAATATTATGTAGTATTGGACATCTCAAACTTTAAAAAAAAGTTTGTAGCTTCTGAACATGTTTATTGCTCAATTCGAGTTGGCTTGAGAAAACGATGGGCTTTCTTGAATAATTGTTGCTGCAATGAAGGGGCTTGCAATTGTGATTCTGTCCAAAGGAAGATCTAGCATGGAGCAGTGCTCAGAGAGGCTGTGTCAGGATTATTTCCAGGTCCTGATCTTGCACTTGTTGGTAATGCATACTGACACAATCTTTTTGGAGGCGGTCTCCTAATCTAATCCACCTCCCCCCCCCCCCCCCCCAGAAGATTGTCAAATTAAGGATGATAGGTAGTTTTGAGAGTACCTTCAGCCTTGGAAAGATGGCAGCCCTACTGGCAGAAGTGGGCATTGTCCCTGTAGAAGGAAACCACAAGGGCTGCATACTGAAGCGCCCTCTGAAGCCTTATTTATTCTTGATGCATAAACTGGCCACATCTGCCACTTGAGGACATAATCTTTTTGCAGGAACAGCTCTGACCCACGGCTCACAGATTAATGAAGCTTTGGTTTTGGGGGAAATTGGGGAGAGCATGAAAGGACTGATTGGGTGTACTGTATGCAGTCAGCCTATCTGCCCACACTTGGGCCACTGCAGCCTAAACATCAATATTCCCCCATCCTACCTTCCTCCTAGTATTGCATTCAAGCCAACCTCTTGGGACTGAGACACTTCCAGCCACAGTCTGTATATCTAATAGACAGCATAGCACAAGCTACATGACTGCAGGTTCCCCTGTTTTGTGAGCTCACTCAACCACAGCAAAGTTCAGCTTAGATGCTTTGTTGTCCTTAAAAAGAGAAAAAAATATACTACTATGCTATGAATATACATTTACAGGACACAGCTATGTTTATTGAATTAAGATACAACTCGGACATCACAGGATATGTACAATTTATTATGCAAACATTAGTCTTAATACTGCAGTCGTCAGGAAAAGATTAAGACATGTCCACGGAATATAATATATCAAGCTTAATTTGTAAGATTATACATACACATTGATAAACATTTTAAGATCAGGAGACCTATAAAAAACATAAACAGCCAAGTTACCACAGTGACACATTGCAGTTAGGACTTTGTATACATTGTTTGAGGTGTTGCAAATTACATATTTGTTGCAGTCCATCGTAAGCCACAGAAGTCAGCAGAAAGCTCAACAGTTACAAACTGGAAATTTGCACACCAGCAACACCATATTTCCACACTGAACAATTTAAAATTGGATATTAAAATGAAGTGTAATACACTTACACGTATGCAAATGTAAGTGCATTAGTTGAAATGTGACAGAAAAGGAATTTTTAAACAGTGATTTCCCATTGCACCACAGGCAAAAAAGAGCAGCAGCAAAAGCATTATAATAATGCCTTACTTTGGATATCAGTAGTGAGAATTTAGCCAATGCACTAAACTACAGCAAGGCTGCAAGATGTTGCTTTAATGTTTCAGCATATTTGGTCACATTTTCCACTCTATGAAAGGACCAATCCATTTTCACACATTTATGCAGTTCAGGAATATTTAGCTGGCTCAATAAAAACACGGTAATAGAGGACAGGTTTGAAATGGACCAAAAGAATTACCTACCTGTTTTCTAAATGATCCACAATTTTCAATAGAGTGCTTGTGGCAATTTGATACTTTTATTTACTGCAACTGAACACAAGATGTGCGCTGTGACAGACAGTTCAATGCGTTAATACACGATTGCAGCAAAGGGCTTACAACAAACAAGCTTTCACATTGTGTCAAACCAACAGAAGAATGTAGTACTGTATTAAAAAAAAATCAGATGTCTGGGCTTTGGGAATATTTGCAGGGCAATTTGGAACATTTATTGTTTTTACTGATAAGACAGATTCTGGTCTCTTACGGTAGCCTTGTTCCACAATTTGCGAGTATGACCTTGGTTTTTATAGATACATGCATATTTTATGAAATAGATATTTCTATAAATCAAACTTTGGCCTAACAATGAATCTTCAGCAGATATGACTACATTATATAAATGACTATATATTATATATAAAATAAAACTAATTTGTAGTTACGACATTTGTTGGGGGGGGGGGTTGTTAAGTGTGCTTATAAACGTGAAGGATGCTTATCAACACGAAGGATGCTGGTGCTGGGAATGAAAATGGCTTCATTTGTGATAACACGTTAAGAGTTAACAAATTAGAGGCAATATTACACAGTAGCCTTCTCCTTCTAAACCAGGGAAAATCGGTGGCTAACAGTGGGTAAGTTTTAATTTTCTTGAATGAAAGCTTGGGCTTTAGGAAGAGATGCAGTTAACTTTAGGTGAGAATAAATTTTGATGCTGGGGATGTACAATGTTAATGCAAGTAGGTCAATAAGTGAAAAGTAATGTAATGTGTATTTAAATTATGGTGTTGATTGATTGGTAGTTTGCGTCCTATTAACCAGATCCATCTGCTAATGAATAAGGTTCAATTATTGACCAGACGTTTTCTTTCAAGAAATAATTCTTCTGGATCAGGGTAGAATACAGGGAATGGCTCTGGTGCTCATTAAGACAGGGGATATCAATGCTTCGGAATAAAATGTCTACACGTTTCAGGGATGCAATGTCAAAATAAGCCCCCCCCCCCCCAAAGTCAGGTTCATCACAGGTGATCCCTCCATTTTGCCCCCCAAAATGTGCCATGGTCAACTTAGAAAAAACCCACCATTATTTGTAGACACTCCCCAGCAAAGATGCTAATTTAATACCTATCATTGTGTTGTACTATACCTTCTAGGAATTGGGTAGATATTACCCAAATTTATTTCTGTAAAGACACTTGTAGTCAAAGTGAATACACTCAATGGAACTCGGGCCACAGGCCTCTAAGGATCGTGCACTATCATTCTTAATGCATCCCATAGTGGTCATTCGACTTACTGACAACAATAAATACAATCCAGTTTGTGTCAATAGTGCTGCTGTATTCCAAAGTGAAACTTTGATTTCATTGGAAGAGTGTATGACCACAGCTCAGTGAAGGTCAAACAACTGTACATTCATCAGCTGAGCAGTTTTGTGCTCACTGAACAGCATGGGTCATATCTGTTCATTAATATAAAACCAGCTCCAAACTTTAAAAAGGAGCAAGGTGTGACGGTAAACAAAGGCAAGAACAAACAAATAAGAAAAGAAAATTACTTCATATGCTGGATGGCTACATGCACTGGTAAATCTGAGCACAAATATCTGATTTTATTTAAAGGAATTAAAAGCGTGGCAGTTTTGCTCTAAGAATACAGAATTGGATAATTTAAACCAATTCCTGTTACAAAGGGTGAAAATTAGGCAAATGCTCAGAGAACAATTAGACTATCACCAAGTTTAACGCAGATTACTTAAATTGCAACTTATAGCAAATCAGATTTGAACAAAGATATCCTGGACAGTTCAGAGAAAAAGTGTTGCTTTAGCCAGTGTAATTTTGCATTTTCAATAAAATAGGTTACGTCATGTAACCCACATCATTACTGCTTTTCCTTGCACATCATTTTAACTGCATCTTGCAAGAGCTCAATTCCCAAGTGACCATGGATTGGTTGACACCACTTCCAGGAAATGGTAGATTTTGAATCTGTACCCTCAATAAAATACTGTAAATAATTTGCTGACCATACAAAATCATTACCAATGCTTAACACCAAGGCTGAACTTCTTGTACAAGAGATGCCAAGTGTATGATATTTTAAACACAACATATTGCACATGTAAAGCCCCGACAGATAATTCAAATTACAAGTTTTTCTTAAATTAACCTTCACACCTTGTTGGGACACATCTCATCTTTCAGTGAAGTCCTGTTTTGAAAAAGAGGCAGGTGCTTCGGAGTTGAACGGCAGGATTGGAATGACAGCATTTGATCTCAAAGGTACAGGAGGTGGCGCTCTTCGAGTTGGTACATGTACTGATGCACCAGTTGCTGTGTTACTTGTATTCCAGTCATTATTAACCCCAAAATCTGAACTTGGAAATAGTTTGTGTGTGTTCTGCAATGACAAACTGCTGACATTGTCATTCCAAGGGTCCAGGTTGTCAATTTGTTCTGCACTTGTTGACAGAGTTCCTTTTATACTAAAATCATTATCCTCAAAAGTCACCCACCCACTGGTTTGCATTGTGTCATTAGCAGCAGGTTTACTTTGAAAGATATTGTTGCCTATAAATGGATTTGACAAAAATGCAGCTTCGCCAATTCCAGCTCCAGCAGTCAGTGAGTTAGTGGAAAAGACAGGATTACTGCTGCTGGTTTGCACAGCTAGTGGTGATGCAGCAGCATGCCTTTGAGCAGGGTTTTGAGCATCGGTCCTAAATGGATTGTAACCAGTTTTTCGAGTGAAAGGGTTTATGTTGGAGGCATTGCCATCAGACAGTAAATTCAAAGGACTAGGAGAGACTTGGAAGCTCTCCTGTGATTTACTTCGGGGAGGAATGGGGGGGACAAATGGCTTGCAATTAGTTTGTGCTGATAGAAAAGGCTGGATGGATTGTTGCTGGCACAAAGTAGGAGATAGACGGGCATACGCAGGCTGCAACCTAATGCTTCCACTTGATAACGGAGTCTTTGTCCAAGGGTCAGCAAGCTGGTCAAGTGAAAGATCAGCAAAAGGGTCAATGTTAAGTGGTCCTCCATTGTTAAATCCATTGATACTGGCTTTTAGCTGGAAGAAAAACACAAAAAGCAACGTTATGTGAGAAACAAAATCATATCTGCAACTACTTGTTCCACCTCGCTCACCTCTCCTTATAAATGCTACGTTCCCTTCTGTCCAGCAAAGCACCACAGTAAGCTATAGAGCCATCTTTGCTTCTTACTTTCTTTAATCTTGGCACTGAACAAATTTTCCTTTCATCGCATCATCTCTCTTCTACACTTATTCAGCCAGAATTTCTCCACAGTCCCTGTCCCCGATAAAAATTCACCAACCCGTATTCACAGCCACCCCACTCAACCTTGCAACCTCAAGTGATCTCTCCACAGATAAGGCAATCTTATCTCTCACTTGATCCTGACCCTCCTAATCCACTACTTCTATGTCTGAGCCCAGACGGAACTCTGCTCCCAGGCCACATGCACTGCATTTTGGTCCTACATTTACCAAAACACTTCTGAAGCTGCTAATCTGCTCAATCACATCCTGACCTCCACGTATGACACCTAGTCTCCTATAACTTGCATCAACCTGGTTACTCTATCTAGTACAGTCCCCATTTATACTCCCATAAATCCAAGGGACAAGGAGTTAAATGGGTGAACTTGATGTCCACTGTAAATGTTTGTTGTCAAACCTGGCTGCATCACAAATTCCCAGTGGATTATTTTAAAATAAATTTAGAGTACCCAATTATTTTTTCCAATTAAGGGGCAATTTAGCATGGCCAATCCACCGACCCTGCACATCTTTGGGTTGTGGGGGTGAAACCCACGCAGACATGGGGAGAATGTGCAAACGCCACACGGACAGTGACCCAGGGCCGGGATTCAAACCCAGGTCCTGATCGCTGCAATCCCAGTGCTATCCACTGCGCCACATCCCAGTGGATTTTGTTCTCCTCTCACCACTCTATGATCACTTTGATTAACCTCAGCTTCTCTGCTACAAATACATCTTAAATCCCTCTTCCTATGCCCTTTCCAGCCTCAAACTCCAGCAATTCTGAGGAGCCTTTGGACTTCTTTCGTCACCAAGATTGAGGTCATTCAGTTAACTGTCTATGCTTCTTCACTCCCTTCCCATAATCCCCCTAAAAATTCCCTCCGTACCTGTCTCTTTCGCCATCTCCTCCTGCTCTCCTCAACCTCATCTTGTCCAAACAGGGGCTGTTTAGCACAGGGCTAAATCGCTGGCTTTGAAAGCAGACCAAGGCAGGCCAGCAGCACGGTTCAATTCCAGTATCAGCCTCCCCGAATAGGCGCCGGAATGTGGCGACTAGGGGCTTTTCACAGTAACTTCATTTGAAGCCTACTTGTGACAATAAGCGATTTACATTTCATTTCATTCCATGAGACCAGCCTTTTGTTCACTCGACCCAGTTCTCACCAAACTGCTGCCCATCGAACTTCCCTTCCTGAACCCCACATTAGCGTATATTGTTAACTGTTCCCTTTGACTCAGTCATTGTCCTCTGCTTTTCAAACTACCCTGACCCACCTTCCATTGAAACTACAGCCGCATCCGATAAAGTTCATAAATTCATAAGATATAGGAGCAGAATTAGGCCATTTGGCCCATCGAGTCTGCTCCGCCATTAGATCATGTCCTTAACTCTGCCGCCTTGCTTGTTCTCCACAACCCTTCAACCCATTGCCAATTTAAAATCTGTTTAACTCCTCCTTAAATGTACTTACTGTCCCAGCATCCACCGCACGAAGGTAGCAAATTCCACAGATTCATAACGCTTTTGGAGAACTGTTTTAAATTTGTTACCTCTTATCCTAAGACTATGAACTCCTGTTCTAGCATGCCCCACAAGAGGAAGCATCGGCTCCACTTCTACAATATCCATACCTTTTATCATCTGGTATACCTCCTATGTGGCTATACTGAATTACACATTATTTTTGACCTAATGCGTTTGGCATTATTCCTCAGTTGTCCAGATGAGCGGGACAGCCCGCAAGTGGTTCCTTTCCTATCTATCCAGTTGCAGTCAGAGAACTGCTAACAATTTCTTCCCTCTGGTTCTGGCACCATTACTTCTAGAGCTCCTCATGGATCCATGCCTGGCACCCACTATTTCTCACCTACATGGATATCATGGAATTTTGGAATATCATCCAAAAACACATCAGGTTCTGCATGTACTCTGCTGACACCCACCTATCTCATCATCACCTCTCAACTCCTATACTGCCTCAGATTTGTCACTTTCCAACATCCAGCGTTGAATCAGCAAAAATGTCTTCCAATTGAACACCTGGAAGACTTAAGCCAACAACGTCATCCCTTGCAGCAAACGCGATACCATTCTTCTTCCTGGCCTTTGTCTGAAGCTGAAGCTAAATCAGACAGTTTGCAATTTTGATGTCCTACCCGAGCTGAGCTTACAACCCCCAAAAGCACTCTTCATCATGAAGACCACCTACTTTTATGTCTCCACCGCGTCTCAGCTCATCTCCTGCTAAATCATCATTGCTGCCTTTGTTATCTCAAGCCTGTTTTAATGTTCTCCTGGCTGGCCTTCTATTTTGCACTCTCCATAAGCTCATCCCAAACTCTACTGCCTGTGTTCTATCTCTCATCTAGTTCCATTTATCCACCATACCGGTATCACCAATCTATATTGACTGGGTTACCAAGCCTAGAATCACAAATTCTCATCATTTCTAAATCCCGCCAGAGCCTCACCTTCCCCATATCTGTAACATCCTCCAGCCTACAACCCTCCAAGATTTCTATGCATCTCCATCTCTGGGTTATTTTGCACTTCTGATTTCAAATAATACACCACTGGCATACATGCCTTCACCTAGCTATGCCTTAAGCTATGGAATTCATAGGAACATAGGACTCGGGAGCAGGCCATTTAGCCCGCTCCGCCTGGCTGATCTGACTGTGGTCTCAACCCCTGGCCCCTCATCTCCGTTTTAAAAGAGCGATCTCTTATTTTTAAACTGTGTCCCCTAGTTCTAGTCTCCTCCATTAAAGCAAAAATCCTCAGTATCCGCCCTATCAAGTTCCCTCAGGCTATCATTTGTCTCAATAGGGTCATCTCTCATTCTAAACTCAAATGGTATAGGTCATTATAACCCGTATAACTATATAACCTGTTCAACCTTTCTTCAGGATAAGCCATTCATTCCAGGAATGAGTGGAGTGAATTCCTTTAAGATGCTTCGTAAAATCCGCCTCCTTAAACAAGTTTTTGATCACCTGTCTGAATGTCTTCATCAGTGGCTCAGTGACAAATTTTGTTTGATTATGCCCCAGTGTTGCACATTGGGACATTTTACTTCACAAAGCCTGCTGAATAAATGCAAGCTGTTGTTTTTAGCAAATCAACTAATGAGAGAAGTGGAAATCTAGACTGTTCCCCTTCATCTGTGTAGTCATTTACATTTGTGGGTTCCATATTCCAGTATTTAATTGGTCAGTTTCAGTCTCATCGGTCACATTTTGAAAAAAAAAAGTGGTGTCACTATCTTTCCACTTTAGTTTAATACCATCCCCCATGATGATATGAAATAATGCTGAAATTAAGCACCATAACTACGGAGTACACGAATACCAACTGCAGAGTAAACTGAAACACGCAGTTTCGATCAGATTGGAAATCATTAGCACACATGGGAGGCCTATATCCTGGCAGCCTGAGAGAGGACAGAAACCTTGGTCCAAGAAGTGGAAAAGCAAAAGTACAGATTTAAAAGCACAGAAAGATTCTGCCTATCAAGCATTTCAAGAATTTCAGGAAAGCTTTTGGTGATATCTTATAAGAAACAAAACTATGGAATGCAACAAGATGACTATTCCAGCAGTGATTGAAAAGGTGTTGTATAGAAGATACTCAGTTATAAAATGTTCACTGGTCTGTATTAATGCAAGTTGGACCTCAAATTTGTCCCTATTGATCAGTAGAGAATAAAATTAATTAAACTAATGTCCCAACTTTCCACTTATCAAGAGATCAGTGGATAGGAGTTCCAGGCAAATGTCTTATGGTTATGAAGCAATCAAGTGGGAGTAATATACAATTTGAAAAAAAAAAATCCTGAAATGTCATGTTAGTCTACTTTGTGCTGTTGAAATGAATGCTGAATTGCATTTAAGGAGATACATTTATTTCTGGGCTGCTCATACTTTTAACTAACAATTAGAACATAACATTTTTGATTGGAGAGCCAGAATAATATGCACTTGTCACCATACGATTCAAGAAAGAAAGAAATTGTATTATAATCTTGATCATTTTGGAAATAGATATTTTTGGCAAGCAATGCAGCTTTATAATCTCAAAGTTGGAGACATTGAAAAATTTAGGAGTGAAGGAGCATTATTCAATGCCATTTCAATAAAACTGATTTATTGCTATGACAACCAGAAAGCCAAGCCCATGTGGGAATTGTTAACCAGAGATATATTTCAACCAAGCTTCAATGAAAACCTGAGTAGCAATACACCACTTTTCTTTCTCCTGGAAAAATGTTTATGAATCTTTTTTCAGCTGTGTGTAAACTGAATACAATGAGCTTTATAACTATGTGTAACATACATAATAAATAAAATAAAATGTAAAAGGCTATGGTAATTAGTTTGCAAAATGAAGAAAAATGCATTTCACAAGACCGGCAAAATTGGTGATGTATGAGAATTTGCAAGTTCATACATCAAATAATGAGAAAAAAAATGGAACCATATAGAAATTGTAAATTAATTCAATACCTTTCACCCTGATGGTTGTTCCTGCTTGTGAGAAAGAGACAGTAAATATCAGAAAGAGGAAAACAATAAATAGAAGGTTATTAGCTACTGGACAGCAACTGCTCCAAGACAAGTTTCCTGCTTTAATTCAATTGTTCCAAATTGAATATTTACAACATAGGCCAAAATGGATCTCTATTTAAGATCACAATTGTGTACATTATGTACATATGTGAAACAGATGTAAAACAATTGATATAAAGTATGAATATATTTTATTGTAGGTAAATGTGATATGCATTTTGATAGGAGAAAAAAGGAGTCCACCTACTTTTTGGAAGAGAGTTTAAATGGGATAGAAACACAAACGAGTCAAGGGATACAGGTCCACAAATCTTTAAATGTAGCAACACAAGTTAACAAAGTAATTTAAGGGTACAATAGATTAGATGCGCGGATGATGTTTAGTGGAGTGCAAACCTAGGGGCCATCAGCATAAGTTAATCGCTGATAAATTCAACAAGGATAAATTTTCCAACACATGGAATGGTTGAAATGAATAGCCTAAATGCATTTAAGGGAAAGTTAGTTAAGTACATGAAGGAGAAAGGAGACTGATATGTTGATATGGTGATATTAAGTTAAGGTGGGAGAAGACTTTTATGGAACACAGAAGCATTGGGCCATTTTTCTCATAAAAGATGCAATGGTCTCAACATCAACCATTCTCAGTGCCAATGATACCATGATGGTGATTACTAAGTAGGCCACTGATTTTGTTCCTCTTTTTTATGAACAATTGCAGCATCCCAACGCCACTTTAAGCCCAAAGAGACTTTTAACTCCTTTTCAATAATTAAGTCACTGGTTGGTCATTAGATGAGCACATTTAAAATTTAAATGTTAGTAAATTTTAAATGAAAGCACTTTGAAAATTCCCAGGTATGATAAATTGTAAAAATAGAAATCTGTGCTTTGATGTTACAATGGATATTTTCCCCAATAATTTTCTACTTGTTTTACTTTTCCAGTCCCCGCTTCCATGAAGGTATTAACAACTTCTTGCCAGAGTTGTTTTTCAATGTGCCAGATGCTCTATTGCATCCTGCTCAAATGGCCATTTTCCAAGCATGACCAGCAACAAAAAAAAACCTTTTGAGGGCTGTTCTCAAAGAGCCCAGTTCTGACCTCACTGGCGTCTACACCTGCCCATTTTACGAAAAGGCCACTGAATAGCAGCAACCAGCGGTTGGAACCGTGACCAATCCTTCCCTCTGACCCAAGTATAATGGTGCAAATTGTACTGCTGTTATTGTTGCTCTATCCTAGATTAACCAATTCAGGAACAAATAAAGGATCAAGTTTCAGAGCTAACTAGTTCATACTGCTCAGCTACTCATTGTGCAAAATTGCCAAGTCATTGAGGAAATAAAAAACACAATTCCATGATTGACTGCCAAATGGCAGATATCAGGAACAATGGTACATGCACTAACATCTATAATTTCCTACATGGTGATGATTTAATCCCAGTTGAGGCTAATCAGTTGACATCTTAAAAAGGTACAAGACACAAAAGTAAAGGAACGATCTTGATCAAAACTGGACTGAAAAAGGTTTAGGGGCAGGTTAGCTGACCAGTTTATTAGGGAAAAAGGAATACAGCACTTGAAATGCAAAGATCAAAAAAATGAAAGAAACTAAATGAGAATGTGAAAAAACGTTTTACACAAGGCTTCCATTTTACATTTCTGAATTTAACATGAAATAAAACAATTTCAGACTGAAATCTCCTTCATTTTGTTTCCATATTCTTTGTAGGCTTCAGTTTTAGTCTAATTTCTATCTTATTTTTGCTTTCGGACAGTAGCTGTTCATCATTCTATAATCCAGACACACCTTTGTTTCTTTACTTGTCCCATTACTACTCTTGTCCTGCACCAACTCTTATGTCATTTAATCTCTCCCGTCTTTAACCCCATCACAGACCCTCCTTTCTGTTCTTTTCCTTCCCTCCCCTCTTTCACTTTCTAAAAATCCATTACGTTTCTAATTTTTCGTGGTCCTGACGCAAGGCCATTCGTAATTGTTTCTCTCTATAGATGCTGCCTGACCTGCTGGATATTTCCAGCATTTTATTGTTTATATTTCAGTTTTACATATGCAAGTCCTCTTATTCCATGTGGAAGACTGTTGTACTATACCCACAAAAATGAAGCTTGCAATCAGAAATATAATGGATTCATGTCATAATACTAATTTTAGAACAAGTTTATTGAAGTCGTCTTAAAAAGGTACTCGTGCAAAACCAGATAAAAGCAAACATAACAGAATAATGAAAACATGTTTGATGAAGGGTCATCAGCCTGAAATGTTATGGCCAGGATTTTACAGCCCTGCCATGGCATGTCTCTTTCCACTCCTGGTTGATGCAGTGGGCCATTTAAATTGCCATTTACTTCGATGGGACCACAATATCCAGTTGGACAGGAGGGGCTATAAAATCCTGGCCTAACTTTTCTCTCCTTAGATGTTCCCTGATCTGCTGAGTATTTCCAGCATTTTCTGTTTTTATTCCAGGTTACCGGCATTTGAAGCACTTTGTTTTTGAACAGAATATTAGGCAGGTGCTAAAGAAACAACTTTGGTGGACCCAGCTGTGGGACTGACCAAGTAGCCCCAATTTTAACCAGTGTACACAAGAATGGGACAAGCATCGTTAAAACAGCTGTAATGTACTTACTTCTCCATTCCCCCGGTGCCCCTCCGACTAGCAATTTAGCTCCCAGATTTTAGCAACAATCAGCAATGCTTGCATTTATGTTAAAGTTTGTACCCAATGATTTAATTGGGAATCCAACATGATTTAAACTATGAAATATTTAAGTTAAACACAGTGCTAGACATGGCAGTGAAACAAGCATAACAGAGGCCCAAGAGAATGAGCACTTTTAATTTGTATTGCAATTTCCTTAGGGCCCATTCTCTACAAGAAAACCGTAGACATCCCCGTATCCAGGGTCCACCATCCCACCGGTCCACAGTGGCTATCCAATATCTTGCTCATGTCTATTAACCAGAAATATGGTGCTTATCGCCCAATTCAAGGACTCCAACATTCAATAGATAGATGAATGAGACCCAGGTATTAAAATGGACATGTCTTATACCAGCATGGTCAAGCTTGCTTGCTGCTCACCCTGTCCCTGTGGACCATGCACATGTCCAATAACATATGGGGACGAAATGGAGGGCAAGATGACTCAGGTTGGCCAACATGTTTGAATACTAGAGTACTGGATTAGGAAGACGTTCTGTTCACGAAATTGGTTCACAGTAAATCAGAGAACAATTAGTTCACCAGCTATTCATAAAATCCCTATTTCAGATCATAGAATCCCTGCAGAGCGGAAGGAAGCCATTTGGCACATCAAGTTGCACCGACCCTTCGAAAGAGCACTCTAAGCGGGGGGTGGGGGGTGCGGCAGCGTTGTCAATGGCTCCGAGTAGGTATTCAAGGAGCCCAGTGGTGCAGTCCACAGTGAAGATATGGAATCAGTTGAGGAGGCATTTTAGGGTGGAAGGGATGTCGGTGCTAATGCCGCTGTGCGAGAATCATGAGTTTGAGCTGGCGGGGGATACTGTATACAGGTGGAGGGAAGTGGAGCTGGTCAAGGTGAGGGATCTGTATTTGGAGGAAGGGTTCGCCAATCTGAAGGCGCTGAGGGCGAGTGTTCAGGTATCTGCAGGTTAGGGACTTTGCGCAAAAGGTCTGGAGTGAGTTCCCGAGGTTGCTGGGATATACCCCGCTGGAGCGACTGCTGTTCCAGGATGTGGAAGGGGAGGAAAGAATTGGGAATGTATACAAGTGGCTGAGGGAGCAGAGAGGCGAGCGGGTGGTGAAGATCAAAGAGAAATGGGAAGCGGAGTAGGGAGGGGAGATAAATTGGGGGGAGCATGGAGTGAGGCACTGTGTAGGGTAAACTGGACCTCCTCATATGCAAGGATGAGCTTGATACAGTTTATATTATTTTTAAAAAAAAATTTAGAGTACCCAATTTAATTTTTTCCAATTAAGGGACAATTTAGCGTGGCCAATCCACCTAACCTGCACATCTTTGGGTTGTGGGGGCGAAACCCACGCAAACACGGGTAGAATGTGCAAACTCCACTCGGACAATGACCCAGAGCCGGGATCGAACCTGGGACCTCAGCGAAGTGAGGCAACTGGGATAACCCACTGCACCACCTTGCTGCCCCTGATACAGTTTAAGGTGGTGCACAGGGTGCATATGACTCGGGTGAGAATGAGTGGGTTCTTTCAGGGGGTAGCTGGTGTAGGCGGGGGCCAGCGAATCACACGCACACGTTTTGGGGTTGCGAAAAATTGGGAAGATTTTGGGCGAGTGTGTTCGCAGTCTTAGCCAGTGATGGTGGACCCAGACCATTTGGTGGCGATATTTGGGGTCCCAGAGAAGCCGGAGTTCATGGAGAGGAGGAAGGCCAATGTCTTGGCCTTCGCCTCCCTGATTGCACATCGGCGAATTTTGCTGGAGTGGCGGCCAGCATCGCCACCGGGAGTAGCGGCTTGGTTGGGTGACCTGTATGACTTCCTGAAATTAGAGAAGATAAAGTATGAGTTAAGGGGCTCTTCAGGGGGGGTTGAGGAAAGATGGGGGATGTTTGTGACCATGTTTGAGAGGCTGTTCGTCGCGGGGAGGGGCGGGGGTGAAAAAGAGGAAACATCTGTGCAGACTGTATAGTTGATTGTAGGGAAGCCTGTTTCAAAGAACAACAAAGAAATGTACAGCACAGGAACAGGCCCTTCGGCCCTCCAAGCCCGTGTCGACCATGCTGCCCGACTAAACTACAATCTTCTACACTTCCTGGGTCCGTATCCCTCTATTCCCATCCTATTCATGTATTTGTCAAGATGCCCCTTAAATGTCACTATCGTCCCTCCTTCCACTACCTCCTCCGGTAGCGAGTTCCAGGCACCCACTACCCTCTGCGTAAAAAATCCCGGGGTGTTTGTTCGCTGTAACCTGTTTTGATACATGTTTGTAATAAAATACATGTAAAAAAAAAAAGCAAGTGCACTCTACACATCCACTTCCCTCGTCCACCCCACCCTACCCCCGTAACCGATAATCTAACCTGCACATCCCTGGACACTAAGCGGTAATTTAGCATGGCCAATTCTCATAACCTGCACATCTTTAGACGGTGGGAAGAAACCAGAGCACCGGGAGGAAACCCATGCAGACACGGAAGAACGTACAAACTCCATACAGTCAGCTAAGGCTTGAATCTGAGTCCCTGGCGCTATGAGGCAGCAGTGTTAACCACCCTGACACCGTGCTGGCCCTCTTGTGTTATACTAAATTACTTGGAAGCTGGATCATATTCTGTAAGATGGCAGAAAAGAAAATGCAGGAATGTTCTAAGCAAAATTTTCAGTTATGGATTCTTTACATGTACAGAAAAGTAATCTCATTTACCTGGTCTGCAGTAACGGGTTCTGTTGGCAGGTTCTGGGCGGATTTGCTGCGGGGTGGAGCCTGCGGTGCTAGATGATCTAAGCCAAGAGAAGGGGGCGGCGTCTGAGAAATAGGTTTCAAACCAAAGGATCTAAGCGGCTCCTGGAGCTTCTGGGAACTAATTGGAGGAGGTTGCAATGGAAGGTGAACAGCAACATTTGGCTTCAGTGGTTCTGGCAAGAGCATTGGACCTAATTGACAGACAGAAAAGTAGTTAGGCCACATTTACATAACATTTTAAAACAATATTTAAGTTTCCTTTGAATCTCAGTAAGTTTTTGAACTATGGACCGGATTCAATGGTGCAGTTGGAAACATGGCGGCCAGCCCCACCTGATCATGGGAAAGGCCTTGCTTCAGTCCCCCAACACTGACAAAACGTCCGCTGATTGAATAGGAGGGTAGAAGGGGCTGACACGGGATTCCTGGCTGATGGCAGGATTAGGTTCATTAATGCGCTCATTGCCCCTGAGCCCACCTCAACAATGGTGGCTTAATGATCAAATGTTGGTCGCACAGCATTCCTGCACCTTCAGAAGGCCACCCAACAAACCCGGTCGTGTTTGCCAGTGGCCTCCTGGGGGAAGTCTCTCATAGTCAGGGTCTCTGTGCCTGATAAAGTGACCACTCCTGCAGGGATTGCATCGTGGGGAGCTTGGCAGGCAGACCATCCGCCGCTAGGGACCTCGATCATAGGAAAGCCCGGAGGTAAGCCATTTAAGTACTTGAGACATCCTTGGTTTCGTTGGGCCTCCCCCACAAAGCTGACAGGGGTGCCTTGATAGATCTCCGAATGGTGGCAAGCTCCCCTTCAGCCCAACAAAATCCTGGTCTACATTTCAATATTTACAGAAAAGTGGAAATTGGATACCTCGGAATGCGAAAAATGTCTTAGAAAAGTTATCACGTCCCAATCTAGAATCACTCACTCATTTTCCTTAGATTTGACCAGATCTTTTAAAACTGGTGGCAGGTCAGATGTGCAAATCTGAACAAAACTTCCGCTGATTAAATAAGAGGGTAGAAGGGGCTGACACGGGATTCCTGGCTGATGGCAGGATTAGGTTCATTAAATGAGTTCATTGCCCCTGAGCCCACCTCAACAATGGTATGAATGATATTTTACAAAAAAACAGAAAATACTGAACCGGTCCGTCAGCATCAATGGAAACAGAAACTGACGTAATATCTCAGGTGAATAAGCTTTCATCAGTTCTGACAAAAGGTACTCAGCTTGAAACATTAACTCCATTTCTTTCTCCACAGATGCTACCTGACCTGTTGAGTTTTCCAACACTGATTTCACTTCGACTTTCAACATCTTCAGTATTTTGCTCCTGCAGGATACATTACTGGTGACAGATTACACCAGTTTATACTTGTTGCTAGTAAAATTAAAGAATGAGCTGCCAAGTGACAGTAACTCAATGGTGTGCAACAGTCAATGAGCTATGCTCTCAAACCTCACAATGTTCTGTAGGAAACATTTAAGAGGGAAAAAAACACAATTTATTCTTCATCGAGTTCTTGCTTTAAGTGCGATAAACATTCAGCATTAAGATCCACACTAGTGGATTAAGACTGGTGTATTTTCCAGTCCAATTTGGAGCTTGTATTTTGAATTCAACAAATAATAGTTCGGCTCAGTTTGAAGATTTAAAATATTGATCGATCAATTGTAACTTAGTATCTCAAAACAAAGGCTGAACTTTAATCATATGTGGTTTACCTTCAGGTTCAGGTGATGCCAGGAGCCAGTCTGTCCAGGATTAAAAACTGGTCAACCCCCTGGCATCAACTATCTGCCGGGACAAAGTCACTCAGCAGGCTAATTTTAAGGCACACGTGGACTTGGGGTTTGAATAATTAATTTTATTTTGAATTTTTCCATCTAGGATAGTTCACCCATTCTCAACATGCATTACGTAGAACATAAAACACACAGTGCAGGAGGCCATTTGGCCCATCGAGTCTGCACCGACCCATTTAAGCCCTTACTTCCACCCTAACCCAATAACCCCTCCTAACCTTTTTTTTTGGATGCTAAGGGCAATTTATCATGGCCAATCCACCTAACCTGCACGTCTTTGGACTGTGGGAGGAAACCAGAGCACCGGAAGGAAACCCACGCAGACACGGGGAGAATATGCAGACTCCGCACAGACAGTGACCCAGCGGGGAATCGAACCTGGGACCCTGGCGCTGTGAAGCCACAGTGCTAGCCACTTGTGCTACCATGCTGCCCTTGCTTCCCTTCTGTATTTTTCTTGGCAGCAAAAGGAACGGTCAACCCAAACCTTTAATATTTTGCACCCAACATCTAGAGAGAAACTCAAATAAAGAATAAAAACAAGGATGGTAAACAGTACTGTAGTTGTAAAGGGATTTTTTTGTTTAAAAGGGCATCCAAAGTGGAATGCTAAGACAAAAGCTTATGACTAGGATTGATTTCAATTGGGTCAAGGAGGGAGAAAGGAAAAGGGCTGGCTGAAGATATAACATTGCAATAAAGAGCTATGGCCCATGATTGCAATGTTACATCTCTGCCAGCCCATGGGGCAGCATGGTAGCACATTGGGTAGCACTGTTGCTTCACAGTGTCAGGGTCCCAGGTTCGATTCCCGGCTTGGGTCACTGTCCGTGTGGAGTCTGCACGTTCTCCCCGTGTCTGTGTGGGTTTCCTCCGGGTGCTCCGGTTTCCTCCCACAAGTCCCGAAAGATGTGCTGTTAGGTGAATTGGACATTCTGAATTCTCCCCCCGTATACCCGAACAGGTGTCGGAATGTGGCGACGAGGGGTTTTTCACAGTAACTTCATTGCAGTGTTAATGTAAGCCGACTTGTGACAATAAAGATTATTACTTCTTCAGTCATGATTAAACAGTATGAAGGAAGTGTGCGCTTATGCTCAATTCTTGGGTTATTGATTTCATCCTCCTCTCTGGTCCCTCAATTGGCCTGTGACAGACTGCAAATCCCTGACATCGCGTTCAACTGTCAGCTAAGCTTCAAATTTCACATCTTACACTTTACTAAAGTGTTTTTCCTCCCTTTTTACAATACTCTGCCCACCACCTTGCCTTACTTAATTGCTTCGCCCCCAAAATCTTTTGGGGCCTCAAAACCTAATTGTTCTAAAGTCCTTCTTGATGCCCAACAATTTTAAATCAACTCCAATTGATCGCCTAGATCGCGCACCATATTGTTTCGTGCTCAACCCCATCCAACCCAATCTGTGTAACCGCCACCAGCCTTATATTTACTCCCACATCCTTTGGTTCTCTTACTTGTCCATTGTCTCCTCTTTGCCTCGGCCCCTGGCTGTAATGTCTTTGGCTTAATATTGGAACATCATTAAATTCCTCCACTTCGCTACTATTTCTATCTTCAAAAGCCTTTTGTAAAACAATCATATTTTTGGTCACCCCACCTAATCGCTCTTTTCATGGTTTTGCTTCCAGATCCTAATCGTTTCCTCGTCCTCCACCCCCATCTGCTACCTCAGTAAAGTGTCTTGAGACATTTTCTAAGTTCAATGCACAATAGATTAGTGTAGGGGAGGATGGAAACTATTTTTTAAAAAAAAGAATAGAAACAGGAATAGTAGAAATTTGGAAAACTCTAGAAACAGTTTTCCTTTGACATGCTTAGAAATACTAACCTTTCGACAGTTCTGGAATTTTGCTTTGAGCTTCTGAGAATGGTGCTCCTGTGGCTGGCTTGATAGGTATATTAGCTGGTGCACTGATAACCCCAGCTCGTGGTGGAATGCTCTAATGAAAAGAGAACCGATATGTAACTAAAAGGTTCAAACAATTTACTCTACATTATAATTACTGCAATAGCAGCTAATTTTCCCTCTTTGGTAACACTGAATGCGTAATAGTAGCTGAATATTTTCTGTACTGAACTCTAATGAACATACCGGCCTGGATGTAGCACCAGCTACAGCACTAGTCGGATTGATGATTGCTTTTGGAGGTGGTTGGATACGGCCTGTAGAAAAAAAAACAAAGCACTGGGTAGCAATAAATCATTTCAGTTTGGATAGAGGTTTACCTTCTGGCTTTTTTCTGTCTTGTGCTGGCCTTTTTGGTACAATGCAGCATATAGAGGAATTTAAGCAACTGATTGCTGTATTGAATACAAATTATTAATTATTATGCAGTTACTCAGTCAACCCTAATGAATCAGTCAATCCAAGCTTCCATTTTAAACAAAATCAGATTTTTCTTTGCCTTGTATTGAAAACCCTCTTCCTTGATGGGAAGTTTGCAACTGATGTCTTCTTTTATATTTGCCTATCCTATTCAAGTCAGATTTTATGCAAAATTTGGTGCTTATTTGTAAGTGTAATGAAGTTTATCCGATGTTATATTATATTGTTGTGCTTCGCAATTGAACAGTTCAAGTGTTTTTGAATCTTAAATTGTGTCTAGAATAAAAACGTTATTGAAATTTACCATCCTGTATCGTAGTCAGACAAGGGTGACACTTGCAGTAACCTTAGTCAATTATGGCGTTGTCAGTGATTCGTAGCTAAAGTTCTTGGCCACGGCACTATCTAGAGCTTGGGCGGAGAACTGATTAAACGGTTGCAGGAGAGAGAAATACAGGCATAAGCTGGAGGTGGAGATGAAGAGATAGGAAGTGAGAGCGAAAGGAAGTGAGAGTGAAAGGAAGGGCAGAGGGGAAGACAGACAGAGAGAAAAGAAAAAAGAAAGAAAGAGCGAGTGAGCGAGCGAGCTTGTGAGCGAGTGAGTGTGAGAAAGAGAGAAGGAGAGAGAGAGTTAGAGAAATATAGATTCATGCGTCAACTGGCACTAGATCCCATCTCCATTTGTGGGGGTACCACATTTCAAATAACTATTCACAAATTATTGGCATATGCAGTTTATATATCTGCAACAGAATGTTCTGCTTTTCATGGAAAAATTGTGAATTTCTATCCCAGGGATGTTGAAGTGAAGCCAACACAAGCCACAAATCTCTATATATAAATGAAGCTACTATTACAGCTTTATACATGCACGGACTAATTAGTTATTTTTAACCACAAACTTAAAGAATTCCTTCATTTAATTCTAACATGTTAAGCTTCTGTTGCATCACAAACAAGAGTTACCTTCCATTTCCTTCCTAGCTAACCCTGGACTGACGGGTGCCCCAGGACCTTATGAAAGAAAAGGAAAATATGTTCTCTATACAGAAACCATTACAATGGACATACCAAGGGCAGAAAACAGAAAAGTAAATCAAGTCAAAACACAGGTGAAAGTTTAAGCATTTACCTAATTTCAGGTTTATCCATTTACCTTTTACAAAAGCATTTGCACATGGAAACAAAAGTATACTTGCTGAGAATGAAGATAACCCATACCAAACTATTTCTGGAATATGAGTTTTCGATAGATGAATAATGGGAGTAAGTAAGTCAAGCAGAACTGAGCAGAGTGGGGAGCAACATTTTGTACGGCAAATGCTTCAAAGTCTTATCTATTTCGTTGGCACACTTTTTTTGATTATTGGTTCAGTACACTGGCTACAGCTCTTAACAAAAGATCCCCAAACAAAAGGGGCATATAAAAGGAGATGGAGTTTCTGTAAACTGAAAGTTGAATAGTTCCTAAAGTACAAGATTTGGGTATATTGGTTCTTTATCTTTGATAGGGTATTCAAACAATCTGTTGCTAGTGAAAGAAGTAAAATTACTTTTGTTGTTGAGTCTTGTTTCCACCTTAATATTTATCAGAAGCAAACGAAAGCTACTCCTGTAATTATTTTTTTTTAAAAATTTGTTCATGGGGCATGGGTGTCACAGGCTGAGCCAGCATTTATTGCCCATCCCTAATTGCCCTTGAGGGGCAATTAAGAGTCAACCAATTTGCTGTGGATCTGGAGTCACATGTCGGCCAGACCAGATAAGGACAGATTTCCTTCCCTAAAGGACATTAGTGAACCAGATGGGTTTTACGACAATCGACAACGGTTTCATGGTCATCATTAGACTTTTAATTCCAGGGTTTTTTAATTGAATTCAAATGTCACCATCTGCAGTGTCGGGATTGGAACCTGGGTCCGCAGAACATTACTCTGGGTCTCTGGTTTACTAATCCAGTGACAATACTACTATGCCACCACTTCCTCAGGGCGTGTTTTCAGGTAAGAATTTGAATGGAAAACAGGAATTGAAAATTTGGGGGCATTAACAATCTACTTCTACTATTAATGCAGTGCGATTAATAGTGTGCTATTAATAGTACAGATACAGAGTTTCAAAACCAGCAACCTCAGGACTACATCTGTGCCAGATTTTGGATCTCAACGGTTTGTGGGTGAAAGGCTGCTCAGAGCACGAAAAGACAGATGCACAAAGCTGATAACTAGTCAGTGTGTCAATCCAGCACTTAACCAAACAAGCAGGTAAGTTAGTTTACTCATCTAATAATTCAAGGGAGCTTAAGAAAATGTCTGGTTTTCAAATAGCGGGTTTTTGAGACACTAACAGTATTTTTCCACATGCAAGGTCAAAGGAATATGACATTAAAAGTCACTAAATGCTAACTATTGTGCCTCTCAATTGACTATTCTTCATCAAGGCAATGGGGAAGGGAAGGTGATGGTCAGTACTTATTCCTACAGAAGGATGTTTTTATTTCTGGTGATGTTCAAAACTGGATTATCAAATGAGCAGAGCCAGTATAAAATGTTTCATCCAAAATTTAGTTACATGTTAAAGTACATAGTGGGTGTGCCACCTATGCTGAGATGGCGAGTTCACGTAGTTTGTGCATTGAAAGGAAAATGCAAATCTCTCACAGACATTAATAGGAAAGGCTAAGTCACACTCACACTCTTTGTTAACATTGACAACTCACAAGGGCATGTTACAGGCCGTACACTTCAGTTGAGAATGAATTGGGATCTTCAAAATGCAAAGTGGAAGCAAAACCTATTTCTTTTAAAAGCCATCTACTTTACGGAAGGACAGAAGAAGCAATTTCAGTTCTACACACAGCATGCAGAATATCTTCTAAATGGCAACATTATAATAATGAGCTCGCATTTATAAAAATGCATCAAAATGGCTCTTAAGATTTCATTTTCTTTACCTTTGAATTCTTTCCTAGCAGGTGCTGGGCTTCTAGCTCCTTAGTGAAGCAAGAGAATGATGGTGAAGAGAAGTGCATTAATGCTTGGGAAGCATGTGCAAGCTTGGTGTTAATACACAAATAGGTAAAGCCATACACAGGTTCAAATATTTAGAAAATCACATACTTATCTACAGGCCATTTCATTTTAAAACATTTGAAAAGCCTCAACTCATTGACCACATAAATCCTGAATTTGAAACAGCAAAATGGCTTAAATAATTTTCTTTGAAGCATTATAATTAATTTGTTGTAAGTCAATTAAAAATATTGCAGCTTCCACAAAGGCTGATTAACTTACATTGCTTCTTTGACATACACTCTGACTAAATTGGCTAAGTGTGTACACATTTGGGGGGGGGGGGGGCACCCTTAGGCCTATTGAGGTATTTTCCAATTACCAGCCAATTAAGGGACCTCATTCCTCCACTGCCATAATAATACAACCTGCTGGGGAAGGCAGAAAGTGGCTCGCGACAACTTCAAACAGCGCAGGCCTAAAGTCAGGAAGGAGGAGGGGGTGGCTACCCTATATCAGGGACATCCACCCCAAACATAAAAACCCAACCCCCACTTTGTGCCTTCCCCCGGCTTCTAAAAGCCAACCCTCCAGCCCCTTCGTTGGGGTCTTCAATCCCTCCATGAACAAAATGCATAGACTTATCTTTTAAGACCGGGAAGCATCTTCCTTCTTTGCAGGATTGCTTGTAGTTCCAGCAGTGGCCTCAGCATTTTATTGCTGCAGGCCAACCATATTTAAAGTCAGCCAGCTACCGCCCAACCTTTTCAATGAGGGGGTGTTGGGGAGGAAAGACGGCGGTGGTGGTGTTTGGATGGGGACTACTCGACCATTGCGTCGTTCATTAGTAACTGAAACAGTCAAATCTTTTGTGACCTACAAACCTGGTTATTTTAACAATCTCAGCCAGGCTCGCTTTTGTCATCCAAAACATTACTATTCTAACTCATATAAAGTCCCATTCACTCATCATCTGTCTGCTTTTGGCCAATACTGGATCCTAGTTAAGAGACTCCTTATTTTTAAAATTCTCATCCTGTTGTCAAATCCCTCCAAAGGCTTGTCCCCATATTGGTTAACTCCTCCAGTCCTACATCCCTCCAAGATATCAGCACTCCTCAAATTCTGGTTCTCAAGTATCCTTGATTCTAATCACTCCACCTCCAAAGCGCAAAAGTTCTGAAATGGTCCCCCTAAACTTCATCCCTCTTCTGCTTCTCTTTCCACATCTAAAATACTGCTCACTGCTCTTTGACCAATCCTTTGGTCAGTCTCAATATCTCCTTCGATGGCTCGGTGTAAATTTTCTTTGTTTGAGAACTCTCCTGGGAAGCACTTTAGGACGTTTTGCTACATTAAGGGTACTATGCATGTACTGGTTGGTGCTGTATTCGAGCAGCCTTCACAAAAAAAACTATTCAAATTAATGTAGCATGCAACAAGGTTAATAATACAAATGGATCAAAAGGGACACACATTTTAGTCAGAACACATGCATTTGAGAATACGCATGGATTATGTATCATTCTGTTCAAAATGTGATCAGTAGAAACATTTACTGCAGCAACATAATATCTAGAAATCCCAGATAAACCAATAACCGCAATGTTCTTTGCATCTGTAGCACACAGGGTATATATCACAGGAGCAATAACTATTCTTTTGCCTTGTTTATCAGTGGCCTCCATTTCCCATTTCTACCAACCTGTGTATAATATTCTAAACATCCCAAAATTATAGAAATGATAGGCGATTTAAATTAACTCTTGCTTGCTATTCTATTTTTAAAGCAGTGACTGGCATTTTTCTTTTCCCCACCAATAAATCTCAAGAGAATGGCAAGATAAATACAATAATACTAATTCGGAGTAGGAGTACGGCACTCAGCCCGTCGAGCCTGCTCTGCTATTCAATAATATCATGGCTGATCTGATCCATATTCCTGTCTACCCCCAAAAACCTCTCACCCTTTTGCTCTGCAAGAATCTATCTAGCTCTGCCATAAAAATATTCAGCCTTTAAACTCAACCAGAGAGTGCCAAAGACTCATTACCCTCTGAGAGAAGGGCATCATGTGTGGAATATTGCATTTTTTATTCCTCCACTGATCCCACCCATTCACACTCCCGAGGTAACCACAAAACTCAATATGAAGATAACCCCCATCAGAATGATTTTCTTTATTTCACTGCAAAGTCATTCACACAAGTTGACATAAAATGTTTTTACTTTGATGGCTTTGCTTAAAAAAAATAAACTCTAAATTTGAATTTTGATAGCTGCATGGACTGTTATATCATCTACTGGTATTCAGCCCAAAATAAATACAAGGATCATCGTTGGTTTTTGGGAATACAGAAAGTATTAGTGGATTTTTCATGTTTTTATTTGTTGTGGTTTCTAGCCCCTGATCTTTCTACATTTCGGTGTGAAAGAAATATTTTTACCTTTGTAAGTGGATGCCTATCGGCTGCTACCTCCTCTTTTTTGGGTTGTCAAAGATAGTAGCCGATAGTTCAGGATGTCAGCATATTAACTTCACGGATATTAAATTTGCTCGAGTCTAATACATAACAAAAGATCTTCTGTGGGATAATAAATACAAATCTAAAGCATCCGATGTTCACCATGGTCCTGCTGTAGCTTAGAATCAGACAATTACTGAAGCTACTATATGATTGATGTGAGTTACAATATTCCACACATGATACCGAGGTTTCACAGTTAGGTAAACATAAGTCATTTGGTCATTCTCCCATTTGCAAATGGGCTTATTCCCAATTGTATACAATGTGACTTTTGTTTTGTTGAGCACCTACAATTTGTACAAAGGATATACAGCATTTTAAGATTCAAGCACTTTAATTATGCAGCACTCTTGCCTCAGAATAAGATGATTGTAATTCAAGCTCTACTCCAGAGGCTCTAGTACATAATCCGGGCTGACATTTCAGCACAATACTGAAGAGGTGCATCGCTGGAAGTACAATCTTTCAGCTGAGGCATTAGGTTAAGCCTGCCTGCTATCTCAGATGAAATTAAAATATCACATGATCATCTTAAAAAGAGCAGATTAATTCTACAACCTACATTGCACAGTGACTACAGTTCAAAATTACTCAAATTGTCTGTAAAGAGCTTCGGGACACCATACGGATGTCAACAGTGCTATATAAATGTAAATTCATATATTATTATATAATACATAAAACCAAAATAGCAAAATTATCTGGGAACGTTCAGCTTTTGAACTATGCTTTTATTGATACTTTGTTATGCATTTAGGGCTCTGAAGTAAAATTGAGCTATTTAGTGTGGAAATGCTACACTCATCCTGAAGGAGTTAATTTGATCGATGCAAGTTGATGCCAACCAGTGACAGACTTCAATTAAAAACTGTTTCTCAAAGAAGAGAATGGAACCTTTATGATCAATACTCCAAAATATACTTTCTGCTTAGCCACAATTTATACAGGAAAAAAGCCATATGTGGAATATCAAACTACTTAATATTTTATTACATTTATTTTTGCAAAATAAAGTTTTTGTTATTTGTATTATACTCGTGTTCATTTCTGTGCAAATGGCATTGCTGCACCACATGAGGGCAGAAATCTTGGGATCTTTGATTACTTTCCTATTTCCATTATACATAGAGCAGAAAAACCTTTGGAAGGTGATGAGCATTCCACTGTCGTTTTGACTACCCAAGTAAGCTAACATTGGACTATATTTTACATTGCACTCGGTGATTATCACCAGTGCGAGCAAACGTTAAACATAGCCATGTGCTACACTGAACCTACAAGTCCAGCACTACATGGATGGCAACAGCGGTCTTGATTTTGTAATATTAGTAATTTTCTATTATGCGCGGCATAAATACTCAGCTGAGTTGGCTTCCATCACTTTTACTTCTTGAAAGTTTTAAGACTAGTTACCTGAAGGAGGCGGTGGCCTTTGTGGCGGAGGAGGTCTCGAAGGGGGCACGGTAGGACGTGGTGGAGGTAGCCTCTTCGGTTCCAGGGTTTGACTGCTTTCCTTCTGTGTTGGAACTTGCTGTAACTCTGAAGAATCTGATTTACAAAAGAAGTTGAGATACATGGCCAATTATTTAACAATAATGGCACAATGGACAGAGCTTTAGGCCGTTTTGGTACAGTGTTAAATAACTTAGGTGAATTAAAGTAGTAGCCTATGATTAAACTGTCCAATATTGAGCAAAGCAACAAAGGAACACACAAATAAAAATGCTATTTGTTTGTTGACTGTAGGCCAGCCAACATTTTTCCTCATTACATTTTATTATTTTAAACAAGCCGTCGGACAAAGAAGCAGAACATATTTTTTGTAAGTCAAGGAGAAATAAAATCATTTATTTTCTTAGAATTTGTCTTTTTTATTGCGGGTAGTATTTAGAAGAAGGTAACTGCATTTAAAATATAAATTTACCCTCATCTCTGAAATCCCGTCTTCATTGTTTAGGTAGCCATCAGATAGCGCAGAAAGATAGGTTTAAAAAGCTGGGTCTAATCACTTCAGAAATAGACTTCAGGATAATTTGACAGAAGTATATAATGAGTAATAGACTAGATTATTTCAATTCCATAGATTGGGCAAAATTAATGCACACATTCATAAGGCTAGGGATAGGTTAGATATAAAGCACTTCTTTTCCCAGAGAAAGCAGTTCCACAAAGTTAGTTGCTAGCTTGTAGAATGTGATGCCCTGGGCTAGATTTGATTGCCTAAAGGCATTTGACAAATTTTTCAGATTTATTTTCCTCCAAACTGGTTGTGTTTTTTTGCTCTCTCATGAGAATACATGGCTTCTGTTCAATTCTGGATATTTCAAGGATCACACTTGGACAGACCAGATGGTCTTTCCTGCCCATCATTTTCATGTTTCATAATACCATGGAAATAGAAAGCCTTATTATTGTTGTGCTTCTGTGCTGAGCAATGCAAACTAGTCATAAACAAAATTAATTGGTAGATTTGTAACTCAGTCATGGCAGTTTCCTCAAGAAGTTGCAAGCAATAGATCTGTCTGCATACAATGACAATTTTATATTTATAATTATATTATTGATATTCACAGAAACCTTTACCTTGATGGGACTGTTCCTGTAGAACTGTGGAAGCTCTTGGAGCTGCTCTACTTGGTCTGCTAGGCAGTGTTGGTAGAGGCATCTCTGGTATTGTGGGCGATGGACACGGACTTGTTCTCGGGGTGGAACCAGGAGAGGTGCCTGAACCTGAACCAGAGGCAGGCTGCAAATGCTGAATTATTTCATCTACTTCAGCACTATAATCATCAACTTCACCTATATTAAAACAGTATTTGAAACATTACATGCAATACAAGCTAGTAACAAATGCTTTTATACTAAACTTATTACATTGTTAAATAGCTGAACTTTCTTACCAAGCTTACTATTCAAGATAAAATTATTCTATTCAAATTTGTACAAGTGATTATTTGATTGCCCAGCAATGTTGATCAATAATGCAATTAAAAGTTACACAATACACAAACAATATTTACTGAAGTTTTATACATTAATATACTGTCATTTAAGTGACACGGAGCTATATTTAACAAATTCAGAAAACTGGATAAAAGGTCACTGCCTAATTTAAAAGGAAGTGAAACATTGAAAATGTGATTTTAAACCAACTCCATTCTAGTGGTTAGCACTATGGCTTCACTGTGCCAGGATCCCAGGTTCGATTCCCGGCTTGGGTCTCTGTCTGGGCAGAGTCTGCACGTTCTCCGTGTGTCTGCATGGGTTTCCTCCGGGTGCTCCGGTTTTCTCCCACGAGTCCGGAAAGACGTGCCGTTAAGTAATTTGGACATTCTGAATTCTCCCTCGGTGTACCCGAACAGGTGCCGGAGTGTGGCGACTAGGGGCTTTTCACAGTAACTTCATTGCCGTGTTAATGTCAGCCTACTTGTGACATTAAGATTATTATTATTACTCCACTATGACATACCTTCCATATCATAGTCAGCAGAAACATCTGTATCCTCTCCAAGTAGCATGGAGCTAGAAGAGACTGGTAAACCAAGGCCAATTCTTTCCAGACTCATTTCTTCTTCCAATCTGCTGCTCCAATCTGGATTCTTTAGACGAATATCAAGTGTCCTGCCCAAAACCTGTATTGATGGAATTACATTTTCTTTTCCCAAAATGTCTCAATCAAGATGTGTCCGTGATTCTGGAAGGGACTATCAAGTTAGTCACTTCTGTCTGTCAGTATTTAGATAAAGGTTCACTTAATTATTAAATTCAATCTTCTGGGAGTCTCCATAAAATTCCTAAGTGAGGATTTTGTAGCCCTGCATGTACCACTCCCCACCCCCCCAGTGGCTAGCCATTGAAATCTCCATTCAGTTCAGTGGGACCATAATATCCTGGAACCATTTTTTTAATGCAATGAAGAACATGGTGATCAGCAATGGGGAACCATAACTTCAACATTTCTCAGTGCTTTGTGCAGAGTAATGTAGCCGAGTGTGGAGAAACATATGGAGAAGAATAATATCTTATTAGAAGAGGGACTTGATTCTTCTAACCAGTCACATTTTGACCATTTCTTAGCCATAGCGCCTGACTTTCTTGTGTGGTCTAGGGTGTCTGTTCAAGTGGATGCAAAAAAATCCTAGGATAGTATACTAAAATCAACATCAAAACAAATATATTTTTATCTCAATAGGATTTGTGTGAGCGTGTGTGAAAATTGGTCATAATGTTTGCTTACAAAACAGGTGACCACATTTCAAAATTAATTAACTTGACTGTAAAATGCTTTGACATCTTGACAATGTGAAATATAATGCATACAGGTATTTCTTTACCTGGTTACAATGGACCAGTTTCCCCAGTAGGTTTTCAATGCACCAATGCATTGCAATGGAAGGAACCTTGGTTCAGTGGTAGCAATCCCAATCCTTCTAATTAGAAGGTTATGGGTTCATGTTTACTCCAGGAGTGGGGTGGCAAACCAAATTGTACCTAATCCGTCATCATTGTAGGGATGTGCAAGTCAGGTCAATGACCTGCCCATAAGAGAGAGCATAGTTGTGGAAAAACACGCAGTATAATGTAAAGCAGTGGAAGAAATGGGGCACCTCACATGCCGATTGGTGGAGAACAACAGTTACATAGCTCTTTTAATGCAGTAAAATGTTCCAAGGTATATCACAGAGCTATTAAATGTATTAGGACACGTCACCAAAAGCTTAGCCAAAGTAAAATTTAAAGAAGCAACTTGAGAGAAATGGAGGGGTTTAGTAAGGGAACTTGGCCGAGGTCGATGAATTTCCACCAATGGTGGAATGATAATAGTTGTGGGTGGAAAGAGGCCAAACTTGAAGGAACGTAGAGATCTCAGCGGGTTGTACAGCTGGAGGGGAGATGACAGAGATAGACAGGTTTGAGTGTATGGAGTTTTGACAGGAGACAGGAGCCAATGTAGGTCAGACAGCACAGGAGTGATTTGGCGCAAGTAGGATATAATCCTATACAGAGGGTACAAGATGACAGGCTGGCCAGTAGACAAAACAAATATATTTTCACTGTTTGAATTGAGCAAATGCCATTCACATGCTGTTCAGGACTTTGACTTACTTCAGTACCATTCAACCTCTGCACTGCTAGAGCAGAGCTGCCTTCTAAGAACGTCACCCACATTTTATCTTCTACAAATCTGAAAAAGAACATACATAAGATTTTTATGATCAGTGATATACAAAATACTGGTGAAACTGGTGCAACAACTGACACACTCCGGTGGTAGTCGGTAAGTAAAGAAAATTGGTAGCTCAATTCTCAAGGTTTTTCTTAGACCCACGTTTATGACACTCCAATGAGAAAATTAATTGGATCCAAAAGGATTACGGTCTTGAAATAATTCCCTGACATTTTCAGAGTGTCTGTGCAAAGGTGACTAATAGCGATCAGAATTTTTAAAAAAATATACATGTATATAAATTTAGAGTATCCAATTCTTTTTTTTCCAATTAAGGGGCAATTTAGAGTTGGCAATCCACCTAACCTGCACATCTTTGGGTTGTTGCGATGAAACCCACGCAGACACGGGGAGGAAGTGCAGACTCCACACAGACATTGACCCAGGGCCAGATCAAACTCGGTCCTCAGTGCCGTAGGCAGCAGTGCTAACCACTGCACTGCCCTATCAGAATTCTTTTGATGTAAAATATTCACACGACAAGATTAACAAATAATTTCTTGAGAAATCGTCATTTTCTAGTATATTTCAATGAAACCATTTATTTCAGATTCTAAATCACAATCTCTTTTCATACCACTTTTAGAACCACAGGATGTTCAGTGTAAAAGCAAGCCATCTGCCTCACTAAGTACCTGCTGGCATTTTGGGCGGGATGGCCACCTGCCATTTTCACACTGTTGAAATTATGGCATGGTGACAGGAAGGTGACAGGCACACTACCTGCACCAAACCTATCCCCAAATAGCTGGTAAATACAGCTCAATGATTGTGTGCACTGTGGTGATGTGCATCAGTGTAAATACATCTGGATAGCGAGACACTAGAGGGAGCACCAGAGACATCACACACTCAACCAATAGATCAGTTAGATAGGACATGACCAATGGACATTCACGATACACACACACACACACACACACACACACACACACACACACACACACAGAGGTGACACCACCACAGGAGGGCATGACACCAACCCATATATAAAGGGCACCACACACATGATCTGCCTCTTTCCAGTGGAGACAGTCAGTGAGTACAGACACAGGGTTGATTCAATATCACTCCCACCACGTGGATTGCAGCAACTGGTTAGTCAGTCTGGGTAGCTATAGTAGGATTAGCAGTAGTGTCGAACCAGAGTAATAGAAGTGTAAATAGTTTAATAAACGTGTTGAAATTATCTCCACGTCTGAACCTTCCTTTGTCAAGTGCACCACAAGGAAGCTGCTTATGCTACACCTAGAGGAGAACAAATCATGGTACCAGCAGTGAACTGTTTCAATCCATATCGCCATACCTCAGCGTACAGTGACAACCAGCAACGATATCCAGGCAAGATGTTCGGGTTCCGCAGCAGCTCCAGTGCCACGGCGATCTCCGTGAAAACTGGCGCGCATTCCAGCAAAAGTTTGAAATCTTCCTGGTAGCAGCCGACCTACAAGACATGGCCGATGCTGAACAGACAGAGCTTCTGCTCACCATCGCTGGTGCCAGGCAGAAGAAATCTTTTAAAAATTCAAGTTTTCCAAAAGGCAAAACAGGAGCGACTTCCAGGCAGTCCTGGACAAATTCGGCAAATACTGAGGGGAAAACACACTCCAACCAGCAACAAAAGGTAAGAGAAGCACCAGTACTCACCACGAGGCCGGGATCCCGGAGCAGAGAACAATTTTGATCGGCGGCCATCTTTCTAAAGGGACTGAACTTGCGCAGTTGCGCGAGGAGCGCACAGAACTGGAAGGTCAGTTTGCGCGGGACGCCATGCATGTGCAATCATGAAAATGGCCCCCGGTACAGGAACAGCGATTTCCGCATGCGCGCAAACGCTTCCTGCATATGATGTCACATGCGTCATGACGCCAGAGGCCCTGGACCACGCCTATTTAAAGGGAAACGTCCCAAATCAAAGAAAAAATCCTTTAAAGCCGTAAAACAACCTTCTTTCACCTGGAATGACAGCACAATGCCTCAAATTGAACCAGGAAATGAAATGAACCTCCGAGGAACCCTGCAACAAGCAGTTACCTACGCCCAAACCGATGATTCCGCCCTTGAATACTTCGAAACCAACCTTTACATTTTCTCTGGACCACACGAGCCAAATGCCAGCTCTGACGCAAACAGTGATGATATGGTCCTAGAAGACTACGACTCGGACAAAGGTTTTTTCATTAGAAATGGCGACCCCCGTACTGAATCCGATGCAGACGCGGATTCATTCTTCGCATTTGAGGATCTTCAGCCCAGCATCTACGACATCCCGACTTGTGAGTGCAGGATTATGCTGCGGCCTGAAACCAAGAGACAGAGAGCGGTACAAGCACACAGAGAGCGGCCTGCTGCCACACAGAGTGGTCCACGCACCGCTCAGGGTTCCCGACTCTACGAAAGAAGACACGCAAGACTCCACACCGCAGTCCTTGCATGAACAAGAAGTGACTCCAGTGTCACAAGCCTCCACAGCGAGCACGTGGACAGACTCCACGATAGAAGAAACACAAGACTCCAGAGCGCAGTCCTTGCACACACAAGACGTGACTCCAGCATCACAAGCCTCAGCAGCGAGCTCGTGGACAGCCTCCATGATAGAAGCAACGCAAGCTTCCAACGCGCAGTCCTTGCAGGAACAAGACCATGAGGGTCTAGCAACCTCCTCTGACCAACTAGCGGCAGACGATGCAAATCTGCCATGCTCAAGTAAACAGCAAGAAGATTATGACAGTCTACCACGCTCCAGTGCACAGCAGGACGACCATGACGGTCTATCATGCTACAGTGAAGAACAAAGCGACGATGACAGTCCAAGCCCAAATGAAGGACAACAGCAAGACAATGACAGTCCACCCACATTGCTTGCGCCACCAGATGAAGACTGACAATTTACCCAGCCCAAGTGATCAACAAAACGCTACTGAGGCTCTATCCACTGTATGTGAGACGAGTGACGACAGCGTCCCATTTCCCATGCAAGATGTGCAAAGTGACAGACCTCAGCTAGTGTGTACAGAGGCACTCGACGATCACTGTGAGACCACTGGTGACCCTGGTGACACCACGATACTTTCACCCTCATTCGCTCGAACCTCTCCACAAGTCAATGCATTCCTGCATGTTCCGACTCCAGACGTGCAGTTACAAGAAATCTCAGCTGACTCCAGTGAACCTGCGAAGACTCCGGACGGGGAGCATCAACAAACCAACACTGACTCAGTTAAACCAGACCAGACTCCAGATGGGGAGCAACCAAACGCCGATTCTGATTCACGCAAGCCAGACTTTACTCCAGACAGGGAGTAACTTTACTCCAGACAGCCGCAACCTCAGGGTGACAGCAGATGCCACAACGACAGGAGATGGATCACTTAACAATTACACTGGGTCAGTAATAACAAGCAGCGGCTACAGTCCAAGAGGAATACACCAATATTCACCACAGCTATATCCACACCAGCAGTGCAGCCAATGACAGCTCATGCTGGACAAACCCAGTATTCAGGCATGCAGCAGCCAGCAGTCTATGCAGCATATTCTCAAACAGGCCAGCACTACGGATTGCCCACTAATGCAATCCAGACCGAAGGAGGACTACCGGAAGCGCAATCTGCACTACAGACTGGATGCCTTAGTTACAGCCCAGGATTTGCTGCACCCCAGCCTGCCCAGACGGCATATTCCTATCAGATGCAAGGTTCTAGTTTCACACCATCACCAGATATTTATGCGAGCAGCAATTCTGTTTCCAATTCGACCAGCTTCAACGGTTCTCAGCAGGATCACCCTTCCAGCACAGCACGTGGCCAGAACCAGTATGTACAGTCTTATTTAACTTCAACATATGGCACATCCATGACCTCGAATGATACTGTTGATGGTACCTCTTCAACGTCAACACCTTAGCAGCTACAAGATGCCATCCAACAGCACCATCACAAACATCGAAAAAGGGACTCCAAATCAGACAGCGAAGTGATTTGACCACTTCTTGGTTCCTGTGGCACAGGGACGTTGATGGCGTTCATAACCAAGAGAGACATTTGACCATGATGATTGATGGTTTTTGGACTCACACAAATGATTTGGACTTATTGTTTAATCACTGTTCCCATGACTTGTATATACCTTAACTTATCTACCTGTTTTTTGTTCAGTTTTCTTAAAGTGTACAGAAAATATGTAACATATAAAAAAGGGGGTGTGTGGCCTACATGTAGGCTAGCTAGACACTAGAGGGAGCACCAGAGACATCACACACTCAACCAATAGATCAGTTCGATAGGACATGACCAATGGACATTCACGACACACACACACACACACACACACACACACACAAAGGTGACACCACCACAGGAGCGCATTACACCAACCCATATATAAAACGACACCACACATGATCTGCCTCTTTCCAGTGGAGACAGTCAGTGAGTACAGACACAGGGTTGATTCAATATCACTCCCACCACGTGGATTGCAGCAACTGGTTAGTCAGTCTGGGTAGCTATAGTAGAATTAGCAGGACTGTCGAACCAGAGTAATAGAAGTGTAAATAGTTTAATAAACGTGTTGAAGTTATCTCCACGTCTGAACCTTCCTTTGTCAAGTGCACCACAAGGAAGCCGCTTATGCTCACCTAGAGCATAACAAATCATGCACTTTCAGCAAGTAATGATCACATGGGTGAGAAACTGAACGGTGCTGGTGTCCGTGGAACCACACACTAGCAGGGAGGCAATACATTTAGGAGGGGAGCAGATCAAACAATTGGCAGAGAAAAAAAATGGAACTATATTATTTGTCTTGTGCACCATCAGATATTTTGATAGGGACAGAAGTATTATATCACATAAACCAGAACAAATTATTATTTTGCTAATGTTAATTAAGAGTCCCTTTAATACCATAAATTTTAATTAAGTAAACACAAGTTAGTCAAGAGCCTAAACTATTGTTTGGCAAGAGGCGGCAGGGTGGCACAGTGGTTAGCACTGCTGCCTCACAGTTCCAGGGACCCGGGCTCAATACTGGCCTCGGATGACTGTGTGAAATTTGCACTTTCTCCTCGTGTCTGCGTGGGTTTCCTCCCACAGTCCAAAGATGTGCAGGTTAAATGGATTGGGCATGCTAAATTGCCCCTTAGTGTTCAAAAGGTCAGGTGGGGTCACTGGATTATGAGGATAGGGTAGAGACGTGGGCTTGGGTGGGGTGTTCTTTCCAAGAGACAGTGCTGACTCGATGGGCCGAGTGGCCTCATTCTGCACTGTAGGAATTCTACGATTTGCAGATTGGAAAATATTTTAGGATCCAGGGCAATTGCTAGTTTTTGTAAAAAGAACTGTTCACACCCTAAGTAAGCTGGATGAATAATGACACAAGTATATATTTTGTTACCTTATCAAAATAACATCACCATATGCAGCAAACCTCTGAAGCAACTGATCTATCACGTTATCATCAAAATGCTGCTGGTTCGGGGAGGAGCTGGCCAGTGATACCACCACTGTGCCATCAGGTGGTCCCTGCAGAGCAATAACTTCCTTGTATATTCTTTGTCGAGCTTCAGGATCCACGTCAAATATATCTACGTCTACAGTGGCAACCACAGGTCTAACAAAGTAAAAAGAACATTACATATAATTCTTGTGCAGAACTTCAGAATTTATAATGGACAAAGAAATTTATAATGGACAATGAAACGGAGCATCGTGTGGCTGTTCGCAACAGAGTAAATACATAATCAATATTTACGGCTCTTCTCTTCTGGCCTTCACCAATCCACACAAACATACCAATTCCCTTTGCTGAATTGTGTTGCATGCGCAGCTTTTTTTGTGCAGTCATTACTTTAAACAAGTCTGTCCATTACAAGTTAAGCAAGACTCTGAAGAACGTGGAAGTTGATGACCGACACGACATGGGTGAACTGGTACTTCGCAAACTAAAAATAGGTTCCAATATCTCCAGTCCTGAAATGAACTGATCCCTTGAAGATCAGCAGCAACTCATCAAATTTAAAATGCATTTTAATAGTGTTACCTCAGCGCCACAACACATCAAGCGAATTTAGAGCAAAACACTCATGTCAACACAGGCATAACTGCATACTGGCTGTTTTATAGCTTACAGTTTCTCTAGCCGCGTATCCCAAATGCCAACTGAGAAGACAACAAGATAATTTAGGAAAACTCTATAGGCCCAACTAAGTAACTCTGTTAGTAAGAGGCCTAGAATAGAGACAGACAATTTTCTTACCCTTCTACTCAGATTGCCTGCTAAAAAATGACAATCCCTAGACAACTGGAGCACAGAGAATGCCTCAAATATATGTTTTTAATAGTGCAGCCACAAGTGACAGCAATTTTATGGGTGACAAGCTGATTTAGAGACCAAATGACAAATTCAAAAATAAATATAAATTGAATTGAAGATTCTTACACATTTCAGATATTTGACTTTAATAAAATAGTTTTAAAATAAAATAATCTAGGTATATTGTTTCAACAATGACACGTTTGACATACCTATGATCAGATGTTTTCAGTTCTGCTCTTCCATAATATACCAGTGTTCCAGGACTCCATGAATTAGTTAACTTAGGTTCATCCTTAATACTAGAATTCAACAAATCCAGGTCTTCAGCTGAAAAATATAGAACATAATACATATTTCTTGCCCAAAACGTCGCTCTGCCAGAAATTAAATCAGAAGCCAAGGGCAATGAGAGTCAGCGAATAGCTTCTTTAATTTGAATGATAGATTCGCATTCAGCACTTTGACTTCTAAACTTTATTATGCAGCATGCACCAATTCACCATGGGGTGAGGTAAGCATGCCTACATTGGCTTGGAACCATGACCTTTTTGCTAATTCTACTCAAATCCTGTGCAAGACTCTGTTGTCTCTCCTGACAAAAATGAAGACCGATCTCTGTGCAAAACAAGAATGTTGAAGCAGCTACTGATTTGCTGTTTTAGTTGCTTAAAGTTATGAGAAATTGCAGGATATTTTGTATTCTTCATACAATATGCATCCTTTAAACACAGTTCTGTAAATTACAAAACAACCAACCAGTCACATACAGAAAGCTCTTGTTCCCCACTATCTATGCTTACAGGAAGCATGGGTTGGGGGATTGGGGTTACAATCTAGTAACTCTATGTCTGTCTTATGCTTTCTGCAAATTATGATCTCCTTGGAGTGGTAGTGGTGGCATGTCTGTGCGTGGAATTACGCTTATAGTGCAAAGAGTCAAGGCAACACAAGATAAACCAGAAATGTGAGGAATAAGGAGCATGATGCTGCAATACCACTAACTTATCTTACCTGATTTGTCAACAGGCCATTTTCTTCTTTTCCATAGAATTCGATCTGTCCAGGCTGGAGTTCGACATTTCTCACTTGTGTCATAATCATCGGAGAACAGGTCATATTTGTAAGTTGGTGCAAAATTTATTCTTCCTTCTAAAAATTCTCGGAAAATCTGAAAAAACAAATAAAAATGATTTAACTACTGAACCAGAGACAGATTGAGAACTATAACTATTCACTGGAGATTAGCTGCAGATATGTTCTCAGGATAGTATTACTTTAGAGACCCGAGTTACACTGCCAACTACAGAACCGTGGATTGTATGCAGCGGGGGGGGCGGGGAGAGAATGACAAAAGGCTTTCTTACTCAATTTATGAAGAAAACACTGGTTGCAATGCCCGATACCTTTTCTTATTTTTCTCATGCTGAGGCCTACCTAGAGGTTTAATGGATTGTTTGGTTGTTTAAAATGTGATGCATATTATAAAATTCAATGTAGACTATAAAATGCAGTAGAGTGTAAACAAAAGTAGCCATATATTTGCCTCCTTTGGCAACCTATGAGATAATCTGTTGTTCCACCATTAACATTCTTTACAAAAGTAAAATACCGTGGATGCTGGAAATTTTAACCCTTGGAGAGAGAAAGAGATATGTTTGGGGGGAAAAAAAGATGCTGCCAGAACTGCTGAGCATTTCCAGATTTGCTTTTATGAACATTCTTTATTGTAGATTTGAAAGTAATGGTTCATTGTAGTGATTTACAATTTCTTTCCATAAGGAATTTATTATCCCGTTTGTGTGCAGCAGACCAGAGGCCTTTCACAACACAACCAGCTCATGATAGGAAATAAATGCGCAGCCTGAACATGTTCTTCAATTTAATTACTTGGATGATTCACATATTGTCAAGTCTACTTCTTGGGAATTAATCGAAGTGCAATTACAGATGGATCAAGACATGCTTTTTACAACTGCTCCCCCACATCCTTGTCTGAGAAAATATATTTATTTGACAATATTCCAAGGGCCTACTGTAAACATACTTTTCAAAAAGTTGGCACAAGCTACTTAATATTGATAAAATTCAAGTGTGACTTTTGAAAAGAATCTTTCTACTTACATGTCCAGCATTTTTCTGATTAATAAGTTGGTCCCCTGACAGAAGAGTGTCCCAGTTCTGTTGTCTGATCAGCTCTTTTACTTCTTCGTTTGGAAGATCAATGCGGTAATTGAAATCTCCACACCAAAATATATAATCATGAGAAAACAGTAATCTCCCCTACAGAAAGTGAAGAGCACATGGTTCAGAATTAAATTCATGCTAGGAATGTTTCATTTCATTTTAAGTGCACAATCCCCGTAATTCTCTGTGTACTAATTCTACTGGAAGGAACCGTGAAGGAGGTGCACCCAAGAGGTAAGAATAATTTTGCTTACAACTGATGAGGGGAATGCAACTGACTTAGTAGTAAATATTTCAGCGACCCTCTTTCTCCCAAGAGCTGTGTGGGGAAATCTGAAATTTGTACAACATATTTCAGTTCATAAGTGTTTTTTTTTTTTTAATACGTTGCACTCTTGTGTTAGCATGTTTATTTTAAATAAATGCCACCAAAGGCCTGGTTTTCTTTTTCACGCAGAATCTTTCCCATCTTTATAATCAGAAATAAAACCGAACATCATCCAAGCCTTGAATTTTGCTTCTGTACCTGGGCAGGTTCTTCCAGTATTTCCCACATTATGTTAAGCAAACCTTCTTTCACTACCAGCTATGGCTGGAATTTTGTGGCCCTCCCACAGTGTGTTTTCCTGTGGCGGAGGCATCTCGCCTTTGATCTCCTGGTCCTCTTGAAGCCAATGGCTATTTGCATTGCTCGCGCGCAACTGGAAGATTCAGTGGGTGGGAAGCGTTGGAAACTCCTAGTCTACATCTTTCTCGATTATTTTTCCTCGCAAATTTTCTTTTCTCCACGACGCCCCTCCTTAAAAAAAAACCCAGGTGTTCTCTCCACAGACCTCAACTCATATCGTGAAAACTGTCTGCACAGTTAAGCTGAGAACTGGCAAACCCACTGAACCTTTGTGACCTTTATTTTAGTTATATTGTTATGCTTGCTGTTCTCTCAACTTGGTTTTCTTAGATTATGGAGGCACTCCAA
The DNA here is from genome assembly GCF_047496885.1 of Scyliorhinus torazame. Taxonomy (NCBI): domain Eukaryota; kingdom Metazoa; phylum Chordata; class Chondrichthyes; order Carcharhiniformes; family Scyliorhinidae; genus Scyliorhinus; species Scyliorhinus torazame. The sequence continues at coordinate 40,483,555 of NC_092714.1, read as the reverse complement.
CTGCAAATAGATTAACACAATTCAATTTTATTTGGAAGTATAACAACTAGCCCATAATCTTGTGGTAGAAACCCATCTCAGGCATTAATGCAAAAGAGATGAGATCGTCTGCCCATTGCATACAGTGCCTGATATTATGTTACATTGCAGTCAATGAACTTAATGCCAGATGCTGCATATAACAGACAGCCAATCTGATAACACCCAGTTTGCACTTCCACCCAAGACAAATTTCTAGCACTTTGTTCCTAAACCTCTGCTGAGGTTTTGTTCTCAGCTGTTCTAACTAGCACCCTCTTCTGTACTCTTAGATTTCATGAAGTTGAAAAATTTGCATGATCTCAATATTCAGTGAAACAAAGCAGACGCAAGTTAGTTTTAGCTCAAATGTTAAACATACATGGAGCAATGGAATGTGAAAATTTCCTGTTATATTGCAGGTTCTTGCATAAAACCTCATTGTTTGGAAACCAGTGTTAGCTTTTCTATGTAATCTCATTCAGCTCATTAATCATGAAGACGAATGGTGCAATTTATATATTTCAACAGTAAGCAGGCTTTAAATAAGAAATGACCCACTTCTTGAAAAATTGAGGCTAGTTTATAATTCTCACTGGACAATGTAAACAGTATCTGAAGATTACAGCTAGGCATTATTGTATGCTTTCAGTTTATTTTTAACAAAACATCTGATATTCTGTGGGTTGGTACTAACTATATAAGTGACCATGAAAGCTGCTGGATTGTTATAGAAACCCACTAATTCACAAATGTCATTCAAGAAGGGAAACTGTTGCCTCTACCCTGTGGTTTACATATGTCCATGGTCATTGTAACTCAATGCTCTCTGATGCAATTCAGTTCAAGGGTACAATACTACAATGAGCAATAAATATGGACTTGCTCAAGTGGCATATAACACAAAATGACATTCAACCCTACAAGTAGAAAAATGTTTAGGTAATAACTCAGTTAGATTTCTATAACAGCGTCAATCATTAACAATTTATACTGGTGTATAAAATACTGATAATGCAGCTATATTTACTGCTGCAATGATGGCTTCCATCTATGGTGACATTCATGGATAAAACAGTTTGAGCAACATTGAATTAGCTACCAATTAAACACCAAGCCCAATTGAAATGAAAATGAATGAAAATTGCTTATTGTCACAAGTAGGCTTCAAATGAAGTTACTGTGAAAAGCCCCTAGTCGCCACATTCCGGCGCCTGTTCGGGGAGGCTGGTACGGGAATTGAACCGCGCTGCTGGCCTGCCTTGGTCTGCTTTTTTAAAAGCCAGCGATTTAGCCCAGTGTGCTAAACCAGCTTTTCATTCAAGTCAATTGAAGGGGGAAAATAAATCAGGTGGGTGAATATTGGGTCACCAATTTGACAATGGCCTCGTCATTTCCTGCAGTAGTCTCTCTGCTCAATTATTAATATATAGTTTTAAAAAAATCTATAGTTTCCATCTCTGTCTGTATGGCTCTCATTCTGTGCTGCCATCATCCCAGAGCTATTTCTCCCTCTATGGCCATAAAAAAGGGAAGTCTAATTTCTCAAGACAAAAATCTGTGTGACGTCCTTGTGATCAGAGATGTAATAATAATATCCAGGTGGCAAACCAGACATGCGGCCTATATAACCACCAACTCGCCCATCCCTCGTCTTCCATTGTGAGCTTGTTTTCTGCAAACTTACAGTTCAGCTTTTTCCCCCGCCCCCATTTGTCATATTTGAATTGTTTAAAAGACCAGCCAAAACATGTTATAATGGAAGAGGGACATTGAGAAGAGTAATTTTCTTATTGAATCAAACTGTCCAACAAAATATCGAGAAACGTGTTGCAAAACAAGTGATTTTCTTAGTCTGGAAAGATCCTAAGTGCAAAATTGCAACTTTATAAAGAAATGTGTGAAAAACGTCCCTCAGGAAAGTGAATGAAGCCAGTTCCATTCACAGGTTGATCTCCTTTATTTTGGATGTCAGTGTCTAGCTCACTTTAAAAAGAATGAATGTTAGAATTCCATTATTATTCATCTCTCACTCAACATCACTACAAACAGGTGTTCTGGGCATTATCACATTGCTGTTTGTGGAAGTTTGCTGTTCTCAAATTGGCTGCCAAGTTTCTTACATCACAACACTTCAAAGTGCCTCATTGGTTAGTAAGAGCTTGGGACGCCCCAAGGTCATGGAAGCAAATTGATAAAACTCATTCCACAGAAACATGCAACTGACCCCACACATTAACTTCATGCCCTCTGTCAACTATAAAAATTACATCAGAACTGATGAACTTTTTTAATGCTTGTATTCCAACACAAAATTAGGTTGAAAATATTAATTTAGTGCATTTATCCCAATGATGCCGATCATACCATTGGAAAACTCAGTTTGCGAGCTATTTCAATGTAATCTTCATTCCTTTCCTTGACCTGTGACTGGCCAGCAGCAAAATGTGCACAGACAAAGCAGAGGCTGGTGGTGTGGAACAGCATGTGTACAGCAACTGCCCCTTTGTTACCAGTGGCTCCTCCCATTCCAGTCTTTACAGTATCAACCGCTACATCCCTGAAACAGAATTCCATAAACTGATCAGCAAAATAAAACATTTTAGCCACATTTATTTAAAGAAATGTTTGAACAAGAATGTTTCCTTATCTTTCATACCTTGATGTGAATTGTCTGGCAACTCACTGATTAAGCGCATTATTTACCTCGCATTATTACTTTTAATTTTGAAAATTTTGTGCTCAGGGTGGTGAATATTTAGTACTAGAAAATGAGAAGATTTTCAGTTCAGATAATCAAAGTCACAATCAGGCACTGCAGTCAAGTATAACAGTTTGCTCAGGGGTAAGGGACCACTTATTCTGGCCAATGACACGCACCAGTCTCAAGCTTACTAGAGCACCACTCACTGCACAATTTTCAATTTTGCACATCAATCTTCATCTGATCTCTTATGGTTTGACTATCAATTTAAAACCAAGTAATGCAAAATTAAGAACAGTTTTTTTAATATGTTATGAGTTGTTACACATTAGGAACTAGACTATGATACCTGAAATTCCTTCAGGTAGAATTCTGGGCTGGATTTGAAACCAAGTCCAGAGGTTAATCATCAATGTCTAGCCCACTGCACCAGCCAATTTTTTTGAAGGAGATTACTTTTAACTACAACCAAGAAGGAAGAATAGGTATCACACAATATTTGGATAATCAATAACTTTCTAAATGTTATACAAAAGCCACTCAGATACATACTTCAATTAAAACCAGCAACTATTTAAAAGGTCAAGGCAAATATAGCAACAACAGAATAAGGTAACAAGCATGTATGTGTCAATGGTTCGACGAAATATAAATCGCAACTCAATTTGGATTCAAGAAGTTTACCAGACTGTGATATGTAAATCCACATAGTGCAATATATCATTATTCTGACTAGTAACTACCAGTCATCCTGCTGGGTGCTTGGAAAACAGAATTTTTGAATGCCTCAAGCTGATGACCATTTGTCCAGCCTTCAGAATAGCACAGTGGGTAGCATTGCTGCTGCACAGCGCCAGGGTCCAGGTTCGATTCCTGGCTTCGGTCACTGCCTGTGCGGAGTCTGCGTGTTCTCCGTGTCTGTGTGGGTTTCCACGGGTGCTCCGGTTTCCTCCCACTAGTCCCAAAAAACATGTTGTTAGGTAATTTGAACATTCTGAATTCTTCCTCTGTGTACCCGAACAGGCGCCGGAATGTGGCGGCTAGGGGCTTTTCACGTCATTGCAGTGTTAATGTAAGCCTACTTGTGACAATAAAGATTATTTTAAAAATAATGACAACCGTCATTCATTTCAAATACAGGTTGTTGGTTCTCATATTGATCATCAAGTCCGGTTTTAGTGAGGGATGTTTCCAACATGCAAGACACCAGATGCCAGATTGGCCTGAGAGCAGATCTATCCCCAATTTCCTTTGTTGGGCCAATGTAAATCAACTTCTGCAACTTTTCAGGTCACAAGCATTGCACACCCATGTGTCAGTTCAGATGCCATTTTATGTTTTACAAGGATTGCCCAGGGCAGCACGGTGATGCAGTGGGTTAGCCCTGCTGCCTCATGGCGCTGAGGTCCCAGGTTCGATCCCGGCTCTGGGTCACTGTCCGTGTGGAGTTTGTACATTCTCCCCGTGTTTGCGTGGGGTTCGCCCCCCCAGAACCCAAAGATGTGCAAGGTAGGTGGATTGGTCACACTAAATTGCCCCTTAATTGGAAAAAATGAATTGGGTATTCTAAATTTTTTAAAAAGGATTGCCCAAAGACTAATGTATCTTTCAAGCTTGACCAAAAGAATACTAAGCAAGCTTCACTTCGCACACAGTGAAACACATTTCTGCATTAACTAAGCATCAGCCATTCAAACTGGGTGCCAGCCACCTTAGTTACAACGTTGCTAGCATTGCCTCTATGGTTGGTATATTACCTCAGTGCCAACTCACACCCCAAGCTACTGTGATAATGTGTTGAATCCAATGGTGGTGGAAATATGAGCTGCCAATAAAAGTTAGACTTGGAGAGTTTAAGCAGGCAATTAAAAAGCAATTACTATGCCGATGCAAATGTAAAATATTACAGATGTTGAAATGTTCCAAGAGATCTGTGGTTTATTACAGCATTTTTAGATAGTTCTTATCAAAATTTGGTACTTTGTTTTCAAAGTAAATTTGATGTTTAACCTGTGAAAGAATGCAGTATATTGGGCCAAGTCAAACAGTGCTGGAAAAGAGGAAAACCAGGCCAACAGTCTATTGCACTTTCACTCCGCGGTAGTAAAAGGTCACTGCTACATTTAACATTTTTCTTTACTGCCAAACCTGCAAGCTCTCACTTCCCTTTTTAAAGCTTTGGTTCAATAATCTATAAAACACCAATTACCACTGCAATGCCAACAATAGGAACTTGGATCTTTTCACAGCTCTGATAGGGGATATTCTAAGGGTGAGCTTAAAGTGGTGTTTGCAATAGTAACCAGAATGGCAAGAGGAAATCCAAAAGACTAAATCAAACAGCAAGAGCTGGACAAAGGATCACAAATTCAAATTGCCAGAAGGCAAATTTAGGATTCACCTTGGCATGCTCATTTTCACACAAAGAATGAAAAAACAGCCAGGAAGTATAATGGCATAGAGTGTAGGATCATTTAAGAACCAACTGAACATTCCAATAATGGGGAACAGGGGGCTTTTGGAGCATTCTGGTTTGGTGAATTAGAAGAGATGAATGGCCTTTCTTATCCATAATTATGTGAGGCCACGCAATTGCTGCTCTAGTCACCCCAGAGTTGTTACATTTTGTATCAAATACAGATCATACAAGAGAATCTTGCACCTCAGATTGTATCTCCCAAGTGTTATTTTGGGGATTTTTTTTTAAACTTATCAATTTCAAAAGTACTTGAAGAAAATGGAGTTCATGGTCAAAAGCCACAAAGACCAGTGGAAGCCTGACTGACTGGTACCTTGGCACGCCCAAAGTGTTTCAGGCAGATTAAGGATTTGACACTGGTATAATTAATTCAAGATGGGAAATACTTAACATTAGAAACTACAATGATATATCATAGATGACTTGGGTTTCTTCACCAGGCTTCAATAGGAGATGCCCCAGGATGGGGTAGAATTATTATTATTATTTTTTTAATGCATTTGTGCAATTTAGAGAATTGTTTAAATAATATTGCAATATTTAATCTTTCTTGCACTTAGCAAAAATACAGCTAAAATATAAATATTTGCAGAGTCAAATGATACTGCAAAACAGACTTACCTGATGTATGGTGCGTGCTGTGGTCGGATAAAGACGAAAAGGCAGACACCCACAAGCTGCTCTGATGCCAAGAGAACGTACTTCCAATCCCTGGAGATACTCTTCTGAATCTCAGCTGCCCACAGCTTCTGATTAGTGGTGCTATCAAACAATTATAAATGATACGAACTAAAGTACAATCGTACTAATAACACTGTGCTCAAACATTACATTGGGCGTACAGCTGCTGAAGCTTGCAAGACCTCATTTTCCACATGTCTAAGTATTTAGAAATTTTTCACATTACTACACAATATCTGATCTTATGGATCATATTCAAATAAAACAAAAGTGCTGATATGTTCAAGCACTCCTCTAAACAGTAAAAAAAAAATTGTGATCTTCAATATGCTAATATGGTTCCAAGTTCAACTGCCAGAAAATCTGCTGAAAAGTCAGACCTGAAATACTGGTCTGAATCGCTCCCAAGTCACGACAATTCCCAGCTTGCAAACCTGACCCGTGAGAACATGCCCTGCAAATTCACATTTTCGAGTGGGGGTGGATCATGGAAATGGGAGTTGTGACGGGCAACCCAGGAATCAGTGCAGAGGCTGCTGGGTGCCGAGGCGGACTGGGTGGATGGTCTGCCTCTGTGCACTGACAAGGTGTTGACATTTAAAAAGCAATAAAATATAAAACAGCCCTCACCATGTCAGCCCATACCACTTTATGGGCCCCACCCAGCCCTCACATACTTCCATGCCAACATCTGACCACCCCACCCCCGTGGCCCCTTCTAGCCACTATGCCATTTTAGCACCAGCCCATGCACACCACCCTTTGCTCTTGCACCTACCATACCAACTGACCCAGTATCCATCAAAAGATAACCATCAACAAGATCTACTATTTCCACTGCCACCTCCTTGCAGCTCATCTGGTCCAGGGGATTTATCTACCTCCAATGCAGTTAATTTTAAGTACTACCTCTTTATTAATCCTAATTTCTTTCAGTTCCTCATTTTCACAAGCCCCTTGGTTCCCTAGTATTTCTGGGAGATTTTCTGTATCGTCCTCTGTGAAGACAGAGACAAAGTAATTGGTTAATTTCTCTGTCATATCCCTGTTCTCCAAGTTCACCTGTCTCTGCCTGTAATGGACCCACATTTGGCTTTGCTAAACTTTTTACATACCTAAAGAAGCTTTCACAGTCCACTTTTATGTTTCTCGTTGGTTTGCATTCATATTTTTTTTCCTTTTATCAATTACTTGGTCCTCTTTTTCTCGATTCTAAATTGCTCCCAATCCTTGGGTTTATCACTTTTTCTAGAAACCTTACAAGCCGTTTCCTTTGATCTGAAACCGTTAATTCTTAACAAAACAAACATTGGAATTCATAGTCCCACTTCAAGGAGTTTATAACCACTTAAGAGCGGTCAAACAAATGACAGACACTCACACTAATCCTGTAATGATAGCCCACAGATTTATGTCAACAGGCCAGGTGAAAGAGCAAGCACTGATTTTTTTCCCAAAAAAACACTGCGGAGTTTTTTCAAATCTTTAAAGGACAGGGGCATTGCTCCTATTGACAGCTCAAATTAGCTTGACAGTTCCAATGCGTTCATGCACTTTTTGCACACATTCATGGCTGCGTTGAACAATTTCACAGAGCACCTGACCTCTCCCAAGTGTCCCGAAGCCATATCCAAAAGGGCACCGTAAAGGTACCCCATCTCTCCAAAGGACACCTGCAGCTTTAGACCTTCTCCTACCAGATTGAAAGTGCACAAAACACGCTTTGGACATCCCAGTAACAAAATCCGGTCAGCCTGAGGCAGCTGGATTTTAGTATATGTAGCTACCTCCGTGAACCATGGCTATGGAAATTGAAACCCAGCCCCATGAAAATGATAGGTGTGTTTGGAGATGGGACTTCTGGGCCTCTGGAGCCATTTTCATCATGATGGAGACACTCTTATTGTTACGAAAGTTCAGCCCATAAACTCTGTTAAATACTACTTGATCTGCTGAGTAGTTTCTGGATATTTTTGTTCTTATTTCAAGTTTCCAGCATCAGATTGGTCATCATCAGATTGGTAACCATGGACTATGCTCCAATTACTGTACTCACAATAGTCAGTCATTTGAAAATGGGGCAGCGGGACCACACTCACTTTTGTGCCAAGGAGAAGGTGGAATAATACAATTTTATATTGGTGCTGACCCTGAAATTCCAGTGTAAGCAGGGATCCAAGTAATTGTTGCCGTACAATTTATTTTCCTACTATGATACTTAAACACCATGGATTAGATTTAATGGGGTACTGTGGTTTCCAGGTCTCTCGCTAAAATGTTAGGGCAGGGCTCTTGACAGCTGCCCACAGTCATTAACGCTGTTAGCTGCATTAAGTAGCTGGAGGTTGGATTTCCACCCTTAGCTGGGGAGAGCTCAGATGGCTGGTGGTTCTCTAGTCACAGCAGTGCCACTAGGAATTGTGGCTACTACTGGGACTACAGTCAGTCACAATGAAGTGCAGACTCGATGGGCCGAATGGCCTCCTTCTGCACTGTAGGTGTTCCAAGATTCTATGGAGGACCATCGACTCAGATGAGCCTGGGTCTCGCTGGGGTGAGACAAGCAGTCTCTTTGCTCGGCGGATGAGGGGGTAGGCAGGTTGAGTTTCAGGGGTCAAAGAGGCCTCTAATCGGCTTCTAAATAGGATCCCTTCCACCCCCATCGAGTGACACTAGCCCACGCAGCTAAAACTGCTCGGCTTCAAATCCTACTGGCACAGCAGTGGGATGAGGTCCTTATTTGGCCACCAATTGAAAGTTTTGAAATATAATAAATAAATGAGACAAAAATAGGTGGGACAGTAAGTTGCGATGAGGAAATAAGAACCTTACAAATGGATATAGATAGGTTAGGAGATTGGCCAAAATGTGGCAGATGGATTTTAACCTGGATAAGCGTGAGGTCATGCGTTTTGGTCGAAAAAATGGAAAGGCAACTTATCTAAATGGAGAGAAACCTTGGGGTGCTCCGATGCAAGGGATCTAGGTGTCCTCATGCATAAGCGACAAGAAACGAGCATGCAGGTGCAGCAGGTAATAAGGAAAGCAAATGCATTGTTGGCATTTATAGCAAAAGTAATTGAGTATAAAGGTAAGGAAATGTTGTTGCAACGATACAAGGCATTGGTAAGACCACACCTGGAGTATTGTGCACAGTTTTGGTCCTCTTATTTGAGGAAAGAAGTAGTGGAATTAGAGGCAGTTCAGAGGAGGTTCACTAGATTGATTCCGGAGATATGGGGTTTGTCGTACGAAGAGAGATTGAACAGTTTAGGCCTAAACTCTCTGGAGTATAGAAGAATGGGGTGGGGTTTATACAAGCTGCGAAAGGGTATGGATAAAGTAGACATGGAGCTGTGCTTCCTCTTGTGGGGCATTCCAAAACGAGAGGCCATAATCTTAGAATAGGAGATAACAAATTTAAAACAGATTTGAGGAAAAACTACTTTTCCCAAATCTGTGGAATTCGTTATCCCAGAGTGCAGTGGATGCAGGAACAGTGAGTAAATTGGAGGAGTTAAGACAGATTTTTAATTGGTAATGAATTAAAGAGTTATGGAGAATGGGAAGGACGGTGGCGTTGAGGCCATGATGGGATCAGGGTGTTAGGCTCGGGAAGCTAAATTGCCTACTCCTGCTCCTAGGTCATCCGTTCTAGGGAGATGCTCTGGCTGATTTCACAATCCAGCTCTTGGTCTGTAACATTGTAGGTAGCAGATGAGGAGCATGTCAGCCATGATAGAATGGCTTAATTCTGCTCCTATATCTTATGAACTTATGGAACTGAATAATACAATGCTTTTTGTTTTACGAAGTTAAATAATTCAGGAGTAACAACATATAGTGGACAAAAAATGAAATCCAACTGTTAATGTCATTTAAATGTAACTCAACGCAAGAATTCATTGTAGGTTAACATGAGTCAGACATTTCCTGCTTAAAGCTGAACCCAAAAAGTGCAATCGCTTGTTAGCTTTTCGTAAATACGTTGTATAAAAGTGGCACTAGAAGGTAAAGTGCAGATTGCTTTTCACTTCATTTCCCCATTAGAATGACAAAAACTAAAAATGTGTATTGCTACGTACCTTGCACTTACAATATTTCCTGCATTCAACTCAACCATTTCCTCAAATCCAATAGCAAAAATGTCCACAGGTCTGCTCTCCTTGTCTGGAATAAGAAAAACGGGAATAAGAAAAACGGGAACGAAAATTTGTCAGTACTCACACGACAGGGTCAGGAAAGAAAGCACTGACAAGAGTAAGAGACCATGGCTGATGTAAATCATTACAGGTTTGCTCATTGATACATTGCATCTTATAGATTACATACATTAGCCATAAATTATTACAGAGGTTTCAGCAAATCATTATTTCATGCAATTAAAACTTATGAATAGGGCAGGCAATTGAGATGGTGAAGATTTTGAAAAATTGCATTACTTCTCACATTATAACGACAGAGGGGAATACTTAGGATTTGGGTTGGTGGGCAAATGGTGTAAAGTGACATTGAAAAAAGGCTGGAATCCAAGAAAGATGGACAGGGAGAACAGGAATTCAAAAAACAAGCTAAAAAAGTTTGAGGGGACAATCCTTGCCAAAAAGGCCTTCAAAAGATAGATAAATAAATAAATAAATAAAATTTTAAAATAAAATAAAAACCAAGCTTATGCAATGGGAGAAAAGTAAGCACACAGCACAATTGGGATATTAAACAGAACGAGGCGAAAGAGGAAACAAACTGCACAACTTGCCCCCTGAAACTATGCAGCTCCATATGAGGGGGATATGATAGCAGCTTACACATAGACAGGGCTTTCAACATATAAAATTTTCCAAAATTGCTTCACATGGGTGCCAGGGAAATTTTAAAAGATGCCGAGTCAAGGAGGACAAATTAGGAGAGGTGGACAACTGCTTAGTGAAAAAGGTGAGTTTTAAGAAATGTCAGGAGAGGTGAAGACGTCCAAAATGCATAGCCATTAATGTTGGGAAGAATAGAAAAGAGGCAAAAGTCAAGAGTTTGGAAGGCTTGGTGCTGGACAAGGCTAAAGAGATAGAGGGGTAAGACCAAGGAGGGATTTAAAAATAAATTGTTCTTGGGGTCAAGGCAACACTGGCAAAGCTGCATTTATTGCTCATTCTTAACTGTCCCAAAGCCTGATGATCGTCCTTCATATTGAAGGGTCAAGATATTATGACAAGTAAAAGGAATAAAGAATCACACAATTTGGTTCTTCTCACCTTTCTGCTCTAATGTGCTACTAACTCAATATCACACTACATATATCGTACAAAGAATTGCTGTGCACAGCCAAAGTTAATAAAAAACACACAATGGTGGAATAGGAACAGTGCTTGCTGCTGACTTTGAAAAAAAAAAACAAGGACACAATTTCAAGAGTGATTGGCAGAGAACCAAGGGCGACATGAGTAAACATTTTTTCACACAATGAATTTGGAATGCAATATCCTGATTGCTGCATAAAATACAGCAAATATAAACCTTTAGTTAGGCCATAACTTGAGGACTGTGTGCAGTCCTTCATTACAGAAAGGATGTAATTGAACAAGAGGGTAAAGAGGAGATATAAGAGAATGTTGTCAGGACTAGAAAATTGCAGCTGAGGGGAAAAAATGGATAGGCTGGGGTTGTTCTCCTTGGAGACTGAGGGGAGATTTGGTTGAGATGTGAAAAATTGAGGGTCTAGATTGAGTGGACGAGAAGGGCCGATTTGATTTAGCAGAGAGGTCAGTGATGAAGGGGCATAGAGTTAACATGAAAGGTGAACGAAGGGCGGCATGTGGCACAGTGGTTAGCACTGGGACTGCGGCACTGAGGACCCGGGTTCGAAATCCGGCCCTGGGTTACTGTCAGTGTGCAGTTTGCACATTCTCCCATGTCTATGTGGGTTTCTCCCCCACAACCCAAAGATGTGCAGGTTAGGTGGATTGACCCCACTAAATTGCCCATAATTGGGGAAAAAAAATAATTGTGTACTCTAAATTTAAAAAAAGAAATGATAGGTGAATGGATTAGAAGGGAGACCAGGAAATATTTTTTTACCCAGAGGGTGACAGGGGTCAGGAACTCACTGCCTGAAAGCGTAGCAGAAAACATTAACTCATTTCGAAGGTGTCCACATGTGCACCTGAAGGGCTACAGACCAAATGCTGGAAAGTGACATTGAGTTGGGTGGCTGGTACATTTCAGCCAGTATAGAAACAAAGAGAAAAAAATTACAAAATTATGAGGAGCATCGATAGAGTAGATAGGAACAAACCTCTCCCCTTAGTAGAGAGGTCAATAACCAGGGACATAGTTTTCACAGATGGGGCAGGAGGTTTAGAGGGAATTAGAGGATAAAGTGGTGGAGACTGGAACCTTTACAACATTTAAGAAGCATAGAAGTATTTAGATCAGCACTTGAAATGCCATAACGTACAAGACTATCGACCAAGTGCTGGAAAATGGGATTAGAATTGATAGATGCTTGATGGCTTGCACAGGCACGATGGGCCGAAGGATCTTTTGGTGCTATAAAACTTTACCAGGATTTAGCAAATTAGTCAGGTTCAGATTGAAAACTGGAAAGCAACTTTCCCATTGCACAGACCAGCTTTCGCTCCATATCTTAAGCCTCTCCGAGTAAAAAAGAAAACTGAGTGGGTGGGGTTTACGCCGTCAATCTGGCGAGACGGGACCTGATCAGGACACCATCCACAAAGGGTGCCCCGTTCAGCACTGAAACCTAGTGACAGAGCCCCACCACAGAGGTGTTGGTTGCTTCCCCCAAAAGCGTTTCCTGATTCTCTCCATATTTTCCACTCATGTTTCCGATCCCATGCACGGCTAGTGGGGTCAAAACTGCCCCACCGACTCCAAGTGCTCTCCCTCTGTGCCGTGAGTTTTCCATGATAGAGCGGTGGAGGCAAATTCAACCATGGCTTTTAAAAAGGAAATTAAATCAGCACCTGAAGGGAAAAGTCCTGCAGGGCTGCAAAAGATGTTAAAGTAGGACTAGCTAAATAGCTCTTACAGAAAGAAAGGATGGATTCAACAAGTCAAATTGCCTCCTTCTGTACTGTAACCATTCTATGAAAATAACACTGAGGCATTATTAGGACAACTGACCAAAAGCTTGGTCAAATGGGGATGGTTTAAAGGAGCAAAGAAGGTAAAAAGGCAGAGGGGTTTAGGGAGAAAATTCCAGAACTCAGGCTCTGATAGCTGAAGAGATGGCCGTCACTGATTGAACAATTAAAACCGGAAATGCTAAATAGGCCAGAATTAGAGTAGTACAGAATACGGTGGCTATGAGGCTGAAAGAGATTACAGAGATAGGGAGGGGAGAGGGCCATGGAGAGATTTGAAAAGACGGATGAAAATTTTAAAAGCAGTAGTTATGAATTGGTACACCTTTAAATATTCAGGTTACTTCCAAATGAACAAGGCTCACGTAATATTCAATTGTTCAATTCTTCTGTCTGATTGTGTGTGTCTGTTGACTGATCTATGTTCACTGTGCTCAATTCATTAAGCCTGGACACACAAAAAGTAAATGAAGCTGGGAAAAGAGCTGGAAACCAGTGATGAAGCATGGAATTTGTTTAAAGCACTGTAAACAAATTCCTCTTACACACATACACATAAGCTGCTGCATCTTCTCTGCATTGATTCGAGATTTAAATATATAACTGTGTGCTTTCATCATTGCTCCTTGCAGTGAAAATAATTTGAAGCAGATGACAAGCCAGCGAGCTCTAAATTCTTCCATTCTTCCATCTACAAAGACGAACAGTACAGCCCATGGAGGAACAGGATATCACTTATGGAGTCCTGAATTTAACTGCACAAGGACACCAAGACGTTACTGCCATTCTTATGCAGTAATAATGGTGAGTATTAATTGTTTCATTGTTCTTAGTGCCATAAATTCTGGACAATTAAATACAAGATCTTACCTTGAAATTCCTGAACATTATTTTTTTTTGGTGCATCCAACAGCCAGTCATTAAGAGTTTGATTCTTGAAGGCAATGCTGCGAAACTGTTTTCCACCATTTACGTTCCACGTTCCAACACAGACTCGAATACGTTTTGGTTTTGTAAACTTATGATAGTTTTCACACATCCCATGCAAAACCCGAGGGGAAGCTGTAAAGTAACAACACATAGTTTTCCTCCAAATTTAACAAGTTGTTATTCAGATAATCTAGTTTCCTGGCAACCCAACTCAGAAAATATCTAATCTGCAATTTAGAGAAATAGAGAAAGTATGGGGAAGGGAGTTGAGAAGGCTCAGATTTTGTAGCCAGCAGCAAAGGGGTTGGGCTCACTATTGACCTTGAATAAACATGGTCACAAAGATTTAGAGAGCTCTGTGGTATCAATGTCCCTTATTACGATGTCAATTTCATTTGACTTCAGCTATAGGGGATATCTCTGATGTAAGTAACATCAAGCAGGATAAGTAGTCAATCAGAATGGAGAATTTTCTAGACAAACTAGAAGTAAACAAAATTTATATAAACAGTGAAATAAAGATTGGGATATGCATATGGGATTAAGGTACGGGCTGCATTATCAAATTTTTAAAACTAAAAATGGATTATTTAATATGTGCATGTAAGTTTTAATCATGGAATGGAAGAAATAACACTCCAGACTAAAATAAGTTTATCAGGGCAAGAAAGTTGTGTGCCACTGATTATGACTTAGAATGCTATTAGGAGCTCATTTAATCTTCATTCAACACAACATATTCATTGTTTTCTATTGAGAGTAGTGTGCCAGGAAGTTGAGATTTTCAGCAAATTACTGATTTGGTTTGAGGAGGAGCACGATTTCCCTAACAACAGCAGAATTGCACATTTACCTGTACGCACGTGAACACCAGACTTTGCAGTCAGTTTTAATGTGTAATGACGGTGAATGCTGACAACTTCACCGTACGAGTGCAAATTCGGGCTAAAAGAAAATAACTTAAACGGCCACCGTGACTCCGTAGAATCATTGAATCATTAGAGCACAGAAGCAAGCAATTTGGCTCGATGTGTTTGTGCTAGACTTAACCCAGTCAATTTCGCTGTCTTTACTTGGGTGGAATGTTAAATGAGCAGATGAGAAGGCTTGGAGAAAGGTAGCCTGGTCCTATGGATATAAAAATCTGCCTTCAACAACATAATTGCAGCCTATTGGCTGAGGGCTGCAAGAGGAAGTCATCTCCCGTGATCCACATGGAAGTCTTGGGTGGCTGGGCTTGCCTTATTCTCCCAACCACAAGGCTGTCCTGACCCTTTCCTCCAGCGTCCTGACACCTGAAATCTCATGGGAGCGTGACAAAGCCTCTCTTGCTGCTGAAGGCTGCACGGTGTGGACCTTGCCTGAGCCCTGACCAGCACAACTCCCAACAGCAATTAAATTCAATCTCCGAGGAGGACTTCCGGTGGCGTTCGTGAGCGGAGCTGGTCGCAGCAAAAAGGCTCCCGCAGTTCCACAAAGTTTTTCTTTTTAAGTTTCCCGCGAAATTGTGAGCAGGGGAACTGGGCCCTCGGTAGAGGAGCGATCCGGCGGCAGCCCCCCCCCCCCCCCACGCATGGCAGCAGAGCACAGGGCAGGACAAGCGGTGGCCAGGACCGAAGCAGGGGCCGAACCTGCAGGGAGGAAGGAACGGAGGAGCGAAAAAGGGAAAAGGAAAAAAAAAAAAAACGGGGAAAAAATGCCAGAAGGGAGCCAAAGCAGAGGGAGAAGGGGCACCAAAGGCAGACGGAGCAATGGGCGAGCCAGTTCAGACGAGCTAATCAGCGGGCAAAGCGGCAGAACGGAAGTATCGCCGCATCAAAAAGAGCTGGGCAGCCAGGTGCAGTCTCCCCTGGGGCCAGGGGGGAGCTGGAACTGGAAGGCAGCCTTTGCCGATGCGCTGAGGGAACATCAGCAGGTAAACAAGGCAGAGACTAGGGCAGACATAGAGGCTGCAGTGCAGGCAGCAATGGACAAGGATGCCCACTGTCCCCGCTGCTGTTCGCTCTAGCGATCGAACCACTAGCAATCGCGCTCGAATGGGTGCGCGCGGAAGAGGCCTCCTGCATGGGGATCTCCCTCCGGGTCCTCGCCACGGTGGCGCTCCCATCCCCACCCAAAAAACACTCCAGCAGCCCGTTGGTAATACCCACCCTCCAGTCCTGGAACCAACTATGGCAACAATTTGGCCTGACCAGAATGTCAGGTAAAGCTCCCATCTGCAACAACTATAGGTTCACGCCAGCGCCGACTGACAAAACGTGGGGACAGGACAGAAGGACACTGACAGTCAGGGACCTATACACAGACGGCATGATCGCAACCCTGCGCGAACTGACAGAAATTCCAGCTAGCCGGGGGAACGAGCCAAGGTACCTGCAACTAAAAACCTTCCTACGAAAGGAGACAGGGACATACCCACAACCACCACAACAGACACTACTGGAAGCATACTAGATAAAGGAAACTGTAGTGACATGTATGACCGACAGGTAGAAGGGGCCGACACCGTACTGGACGCAACAAGAATGAAGTGGGAGGAGGACCTGGGGATCGAAATAGGGTGGGGACTCTGGAGCGAAGCACTGCATAGGGTCAACTCCACCTCCACGTGCGAAAGGCTCAGCCTGACACAACTAAAAGTGGTACATAGAGCCCACTTAACAAGATCGCGTACGAGTAGGTTCTTCCCGGAGGTGGAGGACAGATGTGAGCGGTGCCAAGGAGGCCCAGCCAACCACGCCCACATGTTCTGGTCCTGCCCCAGACTTGGAGTACTGGACAGCCTTCTTCGAGGCAATGTCCAAGGTGGTGGGGGTGAGGGTGGAGCCATGCCCTAAAGTTTCGGTCTTCGGGGTATCAGAGCAACCAGATCTATTCCTGGTGAGGACAGCGGACACACTTGCCTTTGCCTCCCTGATCGCCCGCCGTAGAATCCTGTTCGGCTGGCGGTCAGCAGCACCACCCAAAGCTGCAGACTGGCTGTCCGACCTCTCGGAATCTCTCCAAATGGAGAAAATCAAATTCGCCACCCGAGAGTCAGACGACGGCTTCCACAGAACGTGGGAGCCATTCACCCAATTGTTCCGAGACCTGTTTGTGGCCAACAAACAAGCAGAAGAATAGCCAGGTAGTCAAGAAACTGGGGAGAGTAGCCAAAGCATGAGAGGGAGAGATAGACCGGGAGGGGGGAGGGAACAGCTAAATCTAAGAGGAAGGAAAGGCGAGCCACAGGGAGGGGAGAGAGGAGCGGGGAGAGAGAGAGAAGAGACGGAACAATAGAGGAGAGCCAGGGAGGGGGGAGGCAGGGAAACGTTAACAAACTTAACGTCCACAGGAACAGAGAAAATGGGGAAGACGGGAGGCCCGCAGAAGTGGAAGTGCGCAGAAGCGGAACGAGACGACAACGGCAGCGAACTCCGTCTGAGAGAAGCAAGGGACGACAACACCCGAACAGATGCCTACTTGTGTGTAAATAATTTTGCCACGTGTACAGAGCTGCTGCTGTTGAGCGGGGACATAATACCGTCCGATGGCTTCTCAGGGAAAATTAAAACGTCAGCAGCAGCAGCGACCCGTAGGGGAGTGGGGGTGAGTGCTCCGTTGGGAGGGTGTGGGAAGACTAAGGCGAGTGGGGTCACGTCTAGTCAACTGCTATTGTATATTCTCTTTTTGCACTATGTTAATGTTCACTCTATTTTGCTGTGTTAGGAATATTACTATTTATTATGAAAAACTTTGCACAACTTTAATTAAAAAATATATATATTTTTTTAAAAATTCAACCTCCGAGAACCTTTGGTGCACATAACTTCCTGAATTCTACATAAAATATTTTCTAGTATAACTCCTGCACAAGAATCTTTAATTATGATGCATTCGCCAAAACATCAGTCCACAAAGCAAGTGCAAAATTCTTGCAAGGTGCCTTCCATCCTATCGAAGTTTTTTGGAAAATTGCATCACATATAAACAACCAGTCATAGAGATCAAAACATCGGATTCTCTTTTAAATTATTCGACTTGCACTCATATGGTCAGATCAGCAGCAGATTTAGTAAATTCTATATCATTTATAAAGTCAGTTAACAAATTCAGTGCACTAACCCTTCCAATGCCATGGACATTTTGAATTTAATACTGACTTAATATCAAATTCGCAGATGCAAAAGCCTTGCATTAACTATGAAATCTGTACATTTGGACTCGGGCCAATTTTATAGGAAAACAGAACGCATTGAATTGCTCATAATCCTAAATGTTCTAAAGGATGATGGTCAGACTTCTGACTCTACTGTGTGCATCACACTAGGTCAGACAGAGCCTCAAATCGGGCATTGTGCATAGAGCATCCTCTTCATGAAGTGAATTCATGAATTTATAATTCCTTGCCAGTGATTATAAATTAGAAGCCCTCGTCCCATTTCACTGTCCACATTCAGGTTATGCTTCTGTCACTAGAAGAAATGTTTGGCAAAATTTGCAGTGACTTCCATGCTTTCAATTGTAAGCTACTTGAATAGTACTACCGGTGCTTTCAATTATTAAATCTGATCAATACATTTAACATCCCTGCATCCATCTCAGTTCAAAAAGCCACCTTTTTTTTCTTCATGTTCAGACTCTTTCTTTACACCCTTTCTTTTCCCCCCCAAGTTCACACTGCCAATTTTCTCCACTTCCACCACCTAATTAACACTGGCAAATCTTTGCTGTTTTTCTTGCCGGTTCTCACTAGCATTCTTCTTCTGCTCCTTACCCAGTTCAGTCAGTCACTTTTTTTTCTCCTCTTTCCACATCACCCGGCCAGTTCACACTGCCACTCATCGCTACCTCATGCCCCATAAATGCTCAACAATTACAAGATCAAGAATTCCTGCAGTTTATCCCACACACAAATGCAATAAGACCCATTATCCAGAATGAAAGGGGAGCTGACCAGGATAAATTTCTAGCAGTGTGGACAGCGTTCACAAATTTTAAAATTTTCTAGTGACCTAATCATTGCGCAAGATTTCAATACAACAACATGAGGGGCTGGGAAAAGGGGAAAGTTCTAACAAAAAGTGTGCGCTTTCAGGTTACCGATACATGATAAATACACCATGAACTCAGTTCTGTTTACTTTAGCAGACTGACAATTCAGCAAATGTGTCTCTCTTAAATTACTGCAGACTTGGGCTGATTAAGTAAAAGCTAATTTTGAAGGCAAGTATAAAATCTCTTGGGATAAATTTTACAATAAATTATCACAGGAATTAATTGTCATTAAAAATCAAATGAACACCTTCACAGATATTTTTTTAAGATACCAGCTCAAATGCAGCTATTTAAAAAAGTTTACCACATAGCATAAACCTTTGGCAGCATTTGAGTGAGATCTGTATTATAATGTAAATCTGATGCATTTGAATATGAATGAATTACATTTTCATCCCCTCAGTACGAATGTTTATTGCAATAAATGAGATGTGCTTTCTGCTATGCTATACCCATTGCTAAGCTATGAACAAATTTTCAATTTTTTCCATCTGTCTTGAAAAAGAGTCACCCTAAAACTAATGAGTCATCTATACAGAATGTTAAAATAAAGATTTGATACCTTTTGAAAATGTTAAGCAATTAATAAAAGATGGTTACGTTATAAAAGAGTGGCAGATTTGCTGTTACTTCAGAAGGTTTTAGGCAAAGCACTGTACCTGATTGAAGTGTCAATTCTGGAACTGCAACCACAGCAAGAGGAGAAGAAGAAAAAGCATTAAACACAATTAAGCACAGGAAGGTCTTTCATAAGTAAAAAGAAATTTCACCATGCAACACAAAATAATTATGCTGAAAAAATTATGCAGTTTGAAGTCATGGTGAAACTTATTTCCACCACACTAAAATGCACTGCAGTAACTCAAAGGCTTTTCCTAACCCATGTACTCTGTCACAGCAGATGCTTCGAAACACTCCTACTTGCAAGTTCCCTCCAAGTCGCACACCATCCCGACTTGCAACTACATCACCATTATTTCCCCATCTCCTGGGTCAAAATTCTGGAGTGCCCTCCCTAACAGCAGCCTCTTCAGGACTGTGATGCATAAGAGAGCATGATTTCCTTCTTGTAATTTGTCGGATCAGGAATTCTCACCAAGCATCTTCAGCACTGAACAGTTTGTTTCAACAGCTACTGTTTCATGACAATATCAACAAAGCACTTTTTTCAAACATCCATAAAATTGAAGAGGTTTTCTGTTGCCTATTGTTAATAGTATATTTTGCTGCAGTTTGAGCTGATCCTTCAATAGGAATGGGAAATGATAATTAATCAAAATGAAAAATAACATACTCATAAATCTGTTAACAGTACAGAAGAAATAATATGCAACCCCCAGTATTACATTTCTATTTGTATGGGAAACAAATTGTGAGCAACCAGTTTTTCCTACCTACTGCATATACAGGTAGTCCTTAACTTTACAAAATTAGAGTTACGCAAAATGGCACGTACAACATTTGTAAATTGACAACACGATTTTGACTTTACATCATATCAGCACATTCATACGTGCACACTGACTTTCTGCGCCACCCATCTCTATCTCTGGACAAATCAAACTACCTTTATTAGTTTTGAAAGGAGTGTTTTATTCTGCTAAATTTATTTCTCTCCTCGTCTTCGTGGGTCTCACCCCCACAACTCAAAAGATGTGCAGGATAGGTGAATTTGCGATGCCAAATTGTCCCTTAATTGGAAAAAAGAACTGGGTACTCTAAAAAAAATTTTTTGAATGTATTTGGCACAAGTCATGATTTTAATGCATTTATACTCTATGTTGTATTTAATAGGTGCTCAGACTCGCAGATGTTCAAGGTGATACAGGCAACTGATAAGTGATCGATGACTTCATTATATCCTCCACATTAACTGAGGAACTTGTGCTAAGGTATGCAGGCATCTATAGTCACCTTAGCAACTTGGCAGGGCAAGAGTTGAGAGCATTTAACACCGCCAGATGCCCCACGAGTGATTCCCGGCCTTGCTCCGGAACCAATTCCCCATTTAGAACATTGTTCCTATCGAGAAATTGGTTCTGCCTTATGTAGTTTTCAGAAACCAAATGTGTTATAAGACCGAGGGTTGAGTGTACTGAGATTGGAAGAGAGCACACTGTATTCAGGGAGTGCCTTATCATGTCTTTAGGCCTTTCCATAGTGTTTACAGGATAGGATTACTTTTCTGAAATGCGGTCTGTTGCTATGTAGGTACACACTGACTAATTTGCATTCAAGTCCCAACAAACAGGAAGTTAATGAATCATGCCTTGGTGTCATTTAAATCCACTTGAGCTGGCAAGAGTGGGGCTTGATCTGAAAACCCAATGACTCAGAGCGAGTATGCTGTTAAGTGAGATCAGCTGGTACCAAGTTACAAAAAGTAACTCAAGTTTAAAAACTTGAAAATATTTTTAGTTGCTTATTGGCAATTCCTGGCAACCCTTCCTTTTTGATAGAGAAGCGATACAGCTATTTTCCAATATCCAGATTTTCATTGTAGAGGACTTGAAAGATTTAACAACTTGTCAAATCGAAATGGAAAAAGATTAGACTTAATTCTTGGAAACGCATTTCTACAATTGTATTTTGAAATTCTACCATACAAATCTCCTGAAACCTTTTGAGGACATTCAAGGAGTTCAAATACACATTCAAAACTTCGGAGAAACTTTTGGATTGTTTCCTCCTGGGAAAAGTACATTTATGGGAATGTTCAGTTGCTCACTGCAAGTTGTTATGAAGCCATGCTTTATTTTTAAAAATGACTTTTATTGGCTGGAAACATTTGATTGAATTTTATAAGGAGAGGAGATACAATTCAGTGACTTGAAACTGCAACTTCAGGCTGAAAATGTGTATACTTGCACACACTAAATTCCGAAGCCATTAAGTGGACCAAATTGGTCTGGAAAATCCCAACAGAACTGATTGCCTTGAATGAGTATGAATCGGGTCATCTCCTAAAACATTCAAAGAATGTCCCAGCAATCGCTAGATGTAATCACCTCAGGCAATAAGCTCTGACTGAGAAAGAAAGTCACTCCAGCCATAATCTCATCATGTCTAAAACATCCAGCCTAACCATCCAGTTATTATACATGAGCCATGACCATATTTAGGTCACTGGACAGTTAAGAGATCTGACAATGTTTTAAAAGTGTTTTCTCCAGACCACAGAGCAGAAAAGATGCTGAAGTGACAAGATCCCCATGAGGGCCTCATTATCTCTCTTCACCCATCCCTATCCGCTGTTTGACTATCGTGTGCCATAGTCAAAGATTATGAAGGACTCAATCTCATCTCAAGAACAGATAAATTGTCTATCTACATCTTTAAACTACCTTGACACCAAAACTAGAAGGACCACTGAACTCAAGCACCCAAGTCATCAACCTGAGAACCATATAATTTTAATCTTTATTGGAACTTAAAATATCACAATCTACCCTCCACAACATATTAGTGTGGTTTATGAACTTTGGAGTATGCTTGGATGTGTAGAAGCTGACGTGTTGTTACTTAGAGTAGTAAGCACAATAAACATTGCATTTTTTATTCAAAACAACTGTGCCTTTTATAGTCAGTACATATTGGGAAGCATTAAAAAAAAACTGTTAAGTCAAACTCGGAATGAGGAAAAGGGAGAGCCATTTGACCACAATTCACCTGATCATAAAGTCAATTTTTAAAAAATTCGTGAAGGGTAGTACGCTCACCTCTGGGTCACAAAGCTGTGGATCCAAGTCCTACTCTAGAGACTGAAGCAAAAAAGAAAAATCTAGGCTGACACTCTGTGTAATACTGAGGGTGTATTGTCCTGTCAGAGGTGCCATCTCTCTGATAAGACTTTAAATTGAGGCCTCATCTACACTCTTCGGTGGATGTAAAAGATCTGATGACATCATTCAAAGAAAGTGTGCGTAGGAGGGGTTCTCTGGTGTCCTGGCAATATTTGTCCTTCAAGCAACATCATCAAAATGGATTATCTGATTATCACAATGCTCTTTGGGAACTTGTTGTGTGCAAATGGATTGTTGTGTGTCCTTAAGTGACTGTGTAGCCAATTGAGTAATTTTGAAATGAAGTGCATTGGGATATCCTAGTCATATAAATGAAGTTCTCTTACCCATGCACACATTGGATTTATAGCAAACAAGGAAACCATTTCACGCCTTGAAAGAGGCAGCAATTTGGTCACTCTTTTGTGGTTCCTTCATTAATCT
This sequence comes from Scyliorhinus torazame, assembly GCF_047496885.1. Taxonomy (NCBI): domain Eukaryota; kingdom Metazoa; phylum Chordata; class Chondrichthyes; order Carcharhiniformes; family Scyliorhinidae; genus Scyliorhinus; species Scyliorhinus torazame. The sequence continues at coordinate 40,460,383 of NC_092714.1, read as the reverse complement.
TTTTCAAGTAGTTATCCACTTACATTTAAATAGCCACAATGGATTCTGCTCTGACCACTATTCCAAATGGAGCATTCCACATCCTAAACGAACTATTGTTTGCTAAAACGCTTTATGCCCTGACTAGCAGAAATACTTTTCAACTCCCATAATTTTGAACACCTATCAGATTTTAACCTTTTCTGCCCCAGTGATGGGTCCCAGGTTCTCACAAAAACATTCAATCACTTCACAAGGGCCTCGGAGAAAATCTCAGTGTACGGTTAGTATGTGGTTAAACTCCATTCCAAGAAAGAGAGGATTATGTCTATGGTAGGAACTGCACGATTTTTGCTTATTCCTTCTGCGCTCACATCCCAATTTGAGCATACTAAAATTGAGTCAAAATTGGCAGTGGGACTCCAAAGGATCTTTACAATCCATCTGGCTTTGAGTATAACTGTGCCAAAATAGTTGTCTTTATTTAATGACTCAAGGTTACAATGCCTTGTGAAAGCATGCCACCTGCTCCAATAGCTTTGCTCACAGAAAGACACAGGAGGAACTTCTGTACATTTAACAGACCTTTTGTGGGGCATGAGACTCCTGACTTTTCCTGTGGGCCTGCACAACCAGAAAGCAATATCAGACCCAAACTATCTGTGTTATTAATGTTTGGTCTTCCAGAGATTTCTATAAGAATTGCCGAACAACTGCTCAAAGAGTAAAATTCTTGTTTAATTACACAAACATCTAAAGCTCTGTGCCAATCAACCAAGTACTACTGCTTTACAATGAGAAATTTCTCAATGAAGAAATGAGGAAATGTGAAGTACAACTTTGCTGATGATTTGGTGATGAGGGTGCCAAACTGAGACAAGAGATTAAAAATTCCCACTGTGATTAAATAATCTGTGAATGAAGCCTGGCCACACTACCAAATGGCAAGCAGTACCTACAAAACCATTTTCAAGCGCAAGTTAGCTCTTTTCTATAGCTCCAACATACATCTTGGTTTGCATCTTGCGAACTCGAAACTCATTGTACACTTTCCAATTAAATCTCTCAGAAATTAGAAGAACATATCTTCTAACAAGATGTGATCCTAAAATTGCTGAGTTTCTGTTGGCACTTCAGGCGGTAATAATCTACAGTTACTGCTAGTCAATTCGGATAAAAGGCTTCTTTCTGGTCCCCGTTGTCGGATGGACAATTAAACAACAGGAGGTGACTCCCCAAACAGCCCGATCTTCAACGATGGCAGAGCCCAGCACATCAATGCAAAAGGTAAGACTGAAGCATTTACAACCACCGTTTAGTAGATGACACTGTGGCAATGGTTGGCATGGTCGTACAGTGATTAGCACTGCTGCCTCAATGCCAGGGACCTGGATTAAATTCCAGCCTTGGTTGACTGTGTGGAGTTTTTAACATTCTGTAATGAGTTGGGGGATGGGATAGTGGGGTGGGCCTAGGTAGGATGCTCTTTCAGAGGGTCGGTGCAGATTCGATGAGCCAAATGGCCTCCTTCTGCATTGTAGGGATTCCATGATTCTATGAACCGACGGGCATCAGTTTAACTCGCACCGGCAAGATGCCGCCTGTGTCAGTGGCATACTCGGTAAGTTATGGCTTTTTAAGAATTAATTTATAGGATGTGAACTGGCTAGATCAGCATTTATTGCGCATCCCTTGATGTCTTTGAGAAGACGATGGCAAGCTGCCTACTTGAGCCGCTGCAGTCCCGCAGTGCTGTTAGGGAGGGAGTTCCAGGATTTTGATTTTGACCCAGTGACAGTAAAGCTAGGTTCCTCCATCATTGAGGATGTGGATATTTGCGGAGCCTCCTCCTCCAGTGAGTTGTTTAGTTGTCCACTACCATTCATAACTGGATGGGGCAGGACTGCAGAGCTTAGATCTGATCTGTTGATTGTGAGATCGCTTGGCTCTGTCTATTACATGCTGGTTATGCTGTTTGGCATGCAAGCAGTCCCTGTGTTGAGCTTCACCAGGTTAACACCTCATTTTAGGTATGCGCCTGGCATGCTCTCCTGCATTCTTCATTGAACCAGGGTTGATCACCTGGCTTGGTGGTAATGGTAGAGTGCCGGGCCATGAGGTTACAGATTGTGGTTCAGTACAATTCTGCTGCTGCTGAAGGCCCAAAGCACCTCATGGATATCCAGTTGAGTTACTAGATCTGTTTGAAGTAAAGGCTAGGAATCTTCAATGTGAAGACAGGACTTCATCTGCACAAGGACTGTGCGGTGGTCACTCCTATCGATATGGTCATGGACAGATACATATATGGCAGGCAGGTTGGTGAGAATGAGGTCTAGTTTGTTTTCCCCTCTTGTTGGCTCCCCCTACCACCTGCCATAGTCTCAGTCTAGCAGCCATGTCCTTTCGGAGGCGGCCAGCTCAGCCTGTGGTGGTCATAGAGCCACTCTTGCAGATGGACATTAAAGTCCTCCACCCAGAGTACAGTCTGCACCCTTGCCACCTTCAGTGCTTCCTAAGTGATGTTCAACAAGGACGAGTACGGATTCCTCCGGGGAACAGTATGTGGTGGTAACCAGCAAAAGGTTTCCTTGCCCATGTTTGACCTGGTGCCATGAGACTGCATGGGGTCCAGAGTCGATGTTCAGGGCTCCCAGAGCAACTCCCTCGCGACTGTATACCACTGTGGTGGGGCAGGTCATACCCTGGGGTGGTGATCATGTGTCTGAGAGATAGTTATTTGCGGAATCATACCTTACAGGCAATGTCAGGCTGTTGCTTGATTCGTCTGCAAGACAGCTGTCCCAATTTTGGCACAGATCCCCAGATGTTAGAAAGGAGGATTTTGCCGGGTCAACAGAGCTGGGTTTGCCATCTTTGATTCCGTGCCTAGGTTGATGCTAGGTGGTCCGTCGGGTTTCATTCCTTTTTGTTCCATTTGTAGCAGCTGAATATAACCATTTTAGAGGGCATTTAAGAGTCAATCACATTGTTGTGGGGCTGGAGTTATATGCAGGCCATATCAGGCATGGTCCTTCCCTAAAGGATATTAGTGAACTCAATGGGGTGTTTTTTTACAGCAAAGATTTTATGGTCAACATTGGACTTTTAATTCCAGATATTTTATTGAGTTTTTTAATTCCACCATCTGCCGTGGTGGGATTCAAATCCAGGTCCCCAGAGCATTTACCTGGGTTGCTGGATTACTGGTCAAGCAAATTTTCACAGTAAATTCATTGCAGTGTTAATGTAAGCCTACTTGTGACAATAATAAAGATTATTTTACTACTGTGCCACCTCCTCCAGTGGTGCATGTAGGAACCACTGATGTAAGAAAGACTAGTATGGCGTTCTTGCAGAAGTAGAACGAGATGCTCTAATCAAGGCTGAAGATTAAGATGTTGAGTGGTAATCTCGGGATAACTATCAGTGCCATACATAGGGCAGTTCAAGCAATTATAGATAACATCCATTGAAGTGAGATGGGCGCAGGAGGCAGGTTTCTGATCCTAGAACATTGGGACCAGTTCTGGAATGGGGAAAGCTTTAGAGAATTGGACTACACAAGAAATGGATGAGTACCAATGTGTTTGAAGAAACTGCAAACAATATGTTGTATAGAATCATAGAATCGTAGATTTGAGTTAGTATAATAGGGCAATGCACATCAGAGTTTTCATTATGAAAAATGAGTCTAAGGGAATTAGGGGTGCTAAAGGATAGCCTGAATTATGCTTGTACAATTAACAAACTAGTAGTGCTGACTTGGAGGAAATAGAGGGGACAGGAATGACTGAAACCTAGTTAATGGTAAATGATGTTTGGGGGGTTAACTTGCAAGGTATGGGTGTTACAGAAAGGTAAGGTAGGCAGCGGGGTTATATTTGTTGTCAGGGGTATTTACAGCAGGGTTTGTTGCAGAGTTTCTTTGCATAGAATTAAATATGACAGTAAAGGGAAAGAGTTAGTATTTGAACAATATTGCAGGTCACCAAATAATCATGGAAACCAGTGCAATTTCGAGGAAAATGTTAAAACAGATCAGTGCAGGATCTTCAGTTGTCATCTGGGGTGTTTGATTTCTTTTGTATTGATTAGGGTACACAATCTGCATGCGAGCAGAAATTCAATAAAATTGTGAGCGACATAGTATGTTAACAAACCCACTAGTAATGAAGCAATGATAGGCAAAGTAGAAGAAAGGGAATGTTGGTGACCATAATATACTGCCAGAATGGGTCGACATCAAAAATAAAAGGAAGCCGGAGCGGCGGTGGTTATCACTTCTGCCTCACGTCACCGAGGTGGGTTCGATCCGGCCCCGGGTCACTGTCTGTGTCGAGTTTGCACATCCTCCCGTGTCTGTGCGGGTCACCCAAAGATGTGCAGGATGGGTGGATTGGCCATGCTAAAATTGCCCCTTAATTGGAAAAAACAAATTGTGTACTCCAAATTTCTTAAATAAATAAATAATATATATTATATAAATAAATAGGATAAATAAATAGATAAATAAAAGGAAGCATTTCAAAATGAAAAAATAGTCGCTCATGGGGTGAACGCGTCTTTGGCAAGGCCAGCAATAATTTCCCATTATTAATTGCCCTTGAGCTATGAGCTGCTTTGAACTGCTGCAGCCCATCTGGCGTAGGTACTCCCACAGGGTTTGTTCAGGAGGGAATTCCAGGAGTTTGACCCAGAAACAGTGAAAGAATAGTGACATAATTCCAGAGGATGGTGTGTGACTTGGAGGTGGTGATATTCCCATCGGTGGTAGAGGTCATGAGTTTCAACGGTGCTGTTGAAGAATCCTTTCGGAGTTATTACAGTGTACCTTTTAGATTCACCTGAGGAAGGAGTTGCGCTCTGAAAGCTAGTGATTCGAAACAAACCTGCTGGACTTTAACCTGGTGTTGTAAGACTTCTTACTGTGCCCACCTCAGTCCAACATCTGTATCTCCACATCATGGCCACCTTTTAGATGGTAGACATTGCTGCCAATGTGCGCCAATGGTGGCGATGAGTGTGCAATAAGATTCTGGTCAATGTTGATTTGGGGGGATATAGGTGTGGTGATGCCATTTACATGGCCGTTGCTTGTTTTTTGAGAATGTTACTTGCCACTTGGTCGAGCTGCATGTTGGCATGGACTGCTTCAGAAGTTGCGAATGGTTATTCAGCAAACATTCCCACTTCTGACCTTACGATAAAGCAGCTGAATCAACCTGAGGAATTCCTGCAACAATATCCTGAGACTGAGATGATTGGCCTCCAACACCCACAACCGGCTTCCTTTGTGCTAGGTATGACTCAAACCAGTGAAGTTTTTCCCACTAATTTCCAGTGACTTCAATTTTGTTTGGACTCCTTCATGCCCAGCTCAGTCAAAAGCTGCCTTGATGTCAAGCACATTCACTGTCACCGCACTATTTCAATTCAGCTCTTTTGTCTATGTTTGGACCAAAGCTGTAGTAGGGTTCGAGGTTGAATGCCCAAAACTGGGCATTGTTGAGCAACCTTGTTGCAGAATAAGTGATGCTTGATGGCAGTGTCGATTACACCATCCATCACTTGTGACTGAGAGTAGACTCATTGTGTGGTAATTGGCTGGCTCAGATTTTTACTGCTTTTTATGGATAAGATATACTTCGGCAATTTTCCACAATGGGTAACTGCCAACGTTGTAATTATCCTGGACAACTGAGCTCGGGGCACAGCCATTTCTGGTGTACAAGTCCTACGGTACTATTATAATAATCCTTATTGTCACAAATAGGCTTACATTAATATTGCAATGAAGTTACTGTGATTGATATTGTCAGGGCCTTTAAGCATCCAGTGCATTCAGCTGTTTATTGAATCGGTTGGAGTGAATCGAATTGGCTGAAGATTGGCATCAGTGATGCTGGGAACCCCAGGAGGCCGAGATGGATCGTCATAGAATCCCTACAGTGCAGGAGGCGGCCATTCAGTCCATCAGGTCTGCACAAGCCTTCTGATGGACCACCCTACCAAGCCCCACGGCCCACCCTATCTCCGTAACCCAGTAACTCCACCTACCTATCCGGACACGAAGGGGCAATTTTACCATGATCAATCCACCTAACCTGCACATATTTGTACTGTGGGAGGAAATCAGAGTACCCGGAGGAATCCCACGCAGACACAGGGACAATGTGCAAACTCCATAGTCAGTACCCCATGACCGGAATTGAACCCGGGTCTCTGCCGCTGTGAGGCAGTCGTGCTAACCACTGTGCCACCGTGCCACCCTACTGTGCAGTAAAATATTCCAAAGGATTATTTGAAGAGCAGAGGAGATCGCCTGATATCCTGACCAATATTACTCCCACAACCAATGGCTAAAGCAGATGATCTGGTCATTTATTTCAATGTTGTTTGTGGAACTTGCTGCAAGCAAATTGATTGCCATGGCTCCTGTCTTATTACTGTGGCTACATCTGAAAGGTACTTTACTGGTGCTTTGGAGCATGAAAGATATAATATAAATGCATTTTGAAAAATCTAGTAAGCATGTGGAGGAAATATTCGATACGAAATGGTGGAACAGAAAATCTTATAAATTGCGAGACAGGTCCTTGTCCCCACTTGGGATTCATTGTTATTTGAAATGCACCAAAGGAATACTGTGGCTAGGTGGGCTAGCAGTGAAGCATTGCCAAAACCTATCTACCATTGCAAGTAGTGATTTAAATTGAATGAGCAAAAATTAATTATGCAAGTTATCTTTCATTATGCAGTTTGGACAACAAAACGGATAACATACAAATATTATAAGCAAACTCTGACCCATGTTCTTCAGTTTCTATCTATTTTGGTGTGCCACTATATGGGTCATTGAGAAATAAGTGACTTTGAGAGAGTTCAGTTCTTACATACAAGGATGCACAGAAGATTTTAATCAGGAACATGTCGTCCAAAGTTACTGAAATGAGTGCAAAGGCCTAGAGCTTTAATTGTTTCGGAACTGATGGTATAAAATATTGTTATACTGCGGATCTTTTGATTTGCTTTTGAGTTTGTATAATTTTCTCATTAGCACAATTTTTAAAAATGTTTAGACCGTCACTGGTTCCTCATTTGCCCAAAGGTCAATATTTTGACTTAGCTAGGTTTTGTCTGAGCACCAACTAATTTTACAGATCAATGTTATGCTATCAGTTCATCATAGAATTTACAGTGCAGAAGGAGGCCATTCGGCCCATCAAGTCTGTACCAGCTCTTGGAAAGAGCACCCTCCCCAAGGTCAACACCTCCACCCTATCCCCATAACCCAATAACCCCACCCACCACTATGGGGAATTTTGGACACCAAGGTTTAATATATATATTTTTCTCAATAATCTTTTTCTCTGTCTCCACTGGAAATTTCAAAGTGCTGCATATTCCAGTGGCTCAGATGGTCAACGATGATTCCAACACGCTAAAGACTCTAAAATGAATAGGAAGTTCCCTCGATTTCCTGATTGACATTCCTCCCTTACCACCACCAAAATCAGACTAACTGATCCTTTGATGCTTTATTTGCACAGACCCAAATATGAAGTGCTTGGAGTTAGTTCTTCGACACTTGTTATATGTATATATACACGCACGTGTAAAGTCTTTCTTTACCGACTCAGGCTTGGAAGAATAGTCACTTGGTCTGGGTACTAGAACAGAAAACAGAAGCAAGGCCTTTCCATGGTAGTGCGACTTAGATCAGGAACTTGACATTTTTCATTTGAAGGTAGGATAAAATATATTTTAACAAAAGTCACTTGAGGCCCTTTGTGTGCAGATTCTTGCTAAAGGTTTAATGGTAGGATTACTCACCCCGTGATCTGAATGTGCACAGGAGAGGAAGTAAAATGAATGGCAATTTGTAGAACGACAGTAAATGGATAAAGGCAATTAAAGCATTGCCAAATTCTGAAATTTGACTCTGTTGTCAGTCATCCATGCCCTGATCTGTAATAAGATGATCCTTTCCAAATCTTGGTTTTGTATGACTGGTAAACCTCCAACTTATTTACAACTCGCTGCCAAATACCACGGGATGCTTCTCTGGAAATCAGCCAAAAGCTAAAGATACTTGTAGTCATAATCCCTTTCAGAAAGGAGTAATCTGGAGCACCTCAGCACAAATTGCACATTATTTGTTTCTTGTATTGCCTAAAATGTCAGACTTAATTTTTCCAACAACAAAATAGAGATTTAAAAGCTGCTTTGAAGGTTTAAACCGACTTTCAAGTTTGACAACAGCTTTAGTTATGCATCAGTTTATAGGTAGATTGCAATACAAACTTATTACTGTGATTTAGTATCCCCTACACCCATTTATAGAAGCAAACGTTATCTTACCATGCAATGTGCTTGTTGTTAACAGAGCTCGAGCTTTATCTGCCAAGTCGCTGTTCAAAGTGTTACCAAGTAGTAAAATGTCAATAGCCTCTTGCTTGGAGCTGTCAAAGAAATTATTCTGAATAGTTCTGGTCACTGAGCGAGCTCCATCCTTAAGCTTTCCACCCTATAGAAAAAAGGCAGTCACATCACTGTGAATAATGAAATTTGTTATTTAACTTCATTGCTTCATTACTACACCTCATATTGACAGTATCAAAACATTCTCTGTACTTCAGAACAGTTCACAGCGTGAACCACTTGGGAGATATTTAGATGTAGAAATGTGCTATATGAATGCATGTTGTAGAAGTGCAAGTTAAAATAGGTCAAATTTTCTATTAAGCTTTTGATACATTGAACTCACCATTAGGAAAACACCCAGAGAAAGCAGGAAAAGAAAAGTAAATCAATATTATTAAAAACCTACATTGTTATCTCTTTTGTAACTCAGTGCAGTTAAAAACAATCAAGGACAAGGGTAGCATTTTGCATTTCAATGAAGACAAAAGAAAATAGGAAGACAAGGCCATATAGCCCCTCGAGCCTGCTTGGCCATTCAATAGGATAACAGCTGGTGAAGCCTCAATCCCATTTCCCCCCCCCCATCACTTGATTTCTACGTAATCCAATAATCCATCAATCTCAGCACAGAATGCACTCAAACAAGGCAGCCATAGATAGCCCTGTAGCTCTCTAGAACAGATCATCTCAAAGATTCTTAATCCCAGGGCAGCACAGTGGCGCAGTGGTTAGCACTGCTGCATCACGGCACCGAGGTCCCAGGTTCGATCCCGGCTCTGGGTCACTGTCCGTGTTGAGTTTGCACATTCTCCCATGTTTGCGTGGGTTTCGCTCCCACAAACCAAAGTTGTGCAGGCTAGGTGGATTGACCACACTTAATTGGAAAAAATTAACTGGGTACCCTAAATTTTTTTTTTTTTTTTTAAATTAAAGAGAAAAAAAAGGATTCTTGATCCTGAGTCAAGAACATGTCTCTACTCAGGCCTGTAGTGGCTGCCTTCTTAAACAGAGATTATCCTCCTTAGTTCTAGACTCCCATTAGGTAAAACATCCTCCCAGCATCTATTTTAAAAGACAACCCTCAAGGTTTTGCTTCAAGAGAAATCTTTCAACAATAATGTACAGTACTGTACACTGCACTATTTTTCAATAGGACATACATAGAATAATGGAAATTAAAGCATGGAGGGAAGCGGGGCGGCGACACAGTGGTTAGCACAGCTGCCTCATAGCTCCAGAGACCCGGGTTCAATTTTGGCCTATGTGGAATTTGCACTTTATCCCCGTGTCTGCGTGGGTTTCCTCCCACAGTCCAAAGATGTGCAGGTTAGGTGGATTGGCCATGCTAAATTGCCCATTAGTGTCCAAAAGATTTGGTGGGGTTACTGGGATAGCATGGAGACGTGGATTGAAGTAGGGTGCTCTTTCCAAGGGCCAGTGCAGGCTCAATGGGCTGAATGACCTTCTTCTGCATTGTACATTCTATGAAGCCACTTGGCCCCTTCTAGGCATGCCAGCCAGCAAGTAGCCAGTCAAATCCCAATTTTCAGCTTTTGACCCGTAGTCAAGTAGATGACAGTACTTTTTAAAGGGTTTCAGCCTCTAAACATCATACCTATAGAATATATAGGACAGAATATACATTAATTGGAATCAGTTAACAACCACATATTTCATATTTTCACATTGGCTTTACAGCGAACCAATGTGAATTATTTCCTAAAGTGCAACATTTTATCATACTGGAGAGTTCCCTCCCATCAGATTTTTTAAAACATTAACCACAGCTATATGCAAAATAACTGCAAAAACTGCACTGGACAAAAAAATGCACTGGACAATCAATGCTACTATTTCATCAGATTTTCCAGTGATGTGTGCAATTGTGCTCTACCTTAGCTTTTCCTTCCAGTGCTCCAGTTCCAGCATAAATTTTGCTGATTGAGTCACCACACATTGACCACATGGAACGGAAGACTTCTTGAAACCTTGTGACCATCTGCTGCTTCTCAGCTAGTCCAAGAATGTTGAGCTGCTTGGAAAGCATCTGTTGGGGTGTGGAAAACATCAGAGGACGTAACCAATCAAAATTTTGTTCAGGGTTGAACTATATATTAGTAACTTTGGAAACCATAATCAAAGAACAAAGAACAATGCAGCACAGGAACAGGCCCTTCGGCCCTCCAAGCCTGTGCCGGGCATGATGCCAACCTTGGCCAAAACCCTCAGAAAGAACGAAGAACAATAAATAAATAATTGTTTACTATTCTAAGCTATCTTAGTTATCTTAAGTAGTCGTCCAACATAAATGTATAATTTGGTCTTAAAACAACCCCTAGAACTTAAAATGTTTACTTACTCTTCATGCACAGTTACAGCACAAAATAAATACTACATTTTATGACAATGATTCATACAAATAACTCAAGTGCAAGGCTTTGCAATTTAATAATTTTACTGGGAAGAAGAGTGTTTTGCATTTCCATTTTGTTATCTGCACAAGGTTCCAAGTTCTGTAAAGGCTGTGTAAGGATCTGATAATGACACATTATGCAAGATTATGGCTTCCGTACCATCAATAAAAGACCATCAATAAAAGGATTCAAACATGAAACAGTAAACTTTGCCAAACAATAAAGTTCAAATTTCCTTTTTGCAGGAGGTTTAGAGTAGCAGCTTACTATATCTAGCAGTGAAAGAACACAACACCATCAAATACTGTTACTTGTATATTTCCTATGTAGCAGCTCTAAACTGTTTCTGTTGTGTCAATAAAGGGTTCGAAATGAGGGCTGGCAGTTCCATTTTTTTTTAAATGCAAAATATTTGAATATTAAATAAGTACAACTTGAAACATACCTCCAACCCAAAGAAAGCCTGCACACTATTTGTTCTGTCAAGGCAATCAAGACAGTTGGTTCTGATGGTACCAGTCTGACACCTGTGGAAAAAACATTTATGCTCAAATTAAATTGTTGTTATCTTCCTATAGAAATACTCCACCCAAACTTGAATAGAAATATCAGCTCACCTCTGAACTCCACTGGAATCACAATAAAAGAAGTCACACTCGTCCAGAAATTTTTCTAGTTTGGGTTTCAGCACAGTTACAAGCCTGTCTGTCTTCCCACCCTTTACCTGCTGGTGGTAGTCAAAATTCACCATGGGAACATCTGCAGCATGGTCACAGGCCTTCAAGTGACTCTAGCATGAAGAAACAAATCTCCGATTAAGTTGGCATAATACATTCTATTTTTTTCAGTTTAGGCAACACCAGACAATCATAATGCTGAAGGAACTAAACATCATTGAGCATTTAACCATAATTTGCTCATCCCTAGAACGTTTATTAAGATGCAGCCAAAAAGAGGTTGAGATCTTCTTCCTCCTATTTCAGCTTCCTCCACTCTCCAAAGCACTCTTTCCCAAATAGCCACCTCTCCTATGTGAGCCCAGGCAGTGAGCAATAGGTTATTGAAATATCTGGGGCATTATGGGTGAGCCCAATTGTATGCCATGTGAATGCCACATGAATTTGGATCCAGCAGAGGGCAGTAGAGCGGAGCTGCTGATTGGCTGTTGCGGGGGCAATTTGCATACGCCTGTGTGCTCACCCTAACTTGAAGGTGGTTTGTGGAGGAGCTGTTGTCAAGTGACACTTAAATCCGAAACACTTCTTCAGTGTTTCCCTCCCTACCCCCTCCTCTAACCAAAAAAAAAAACCAACCGCTGTAAAGATCAAGAGGAAGGCTCGAGGGCAGGTAGAAGTCGAAAGAAGTTGAACCGTGACGTCACAGCCTGCAGGTAAGGGACTGGCTGGTGACTGGTAAGTAGTTTTTCTTTTATTTTCCCTCAGGTGTTATCGTGCGGGGCGCAGAGGTTGCTGAGTGAGTGCTTGCTGAGAAGGGGAGTGAATAACAGGTAAGCTCTTTCTTTCTTTTTTTATCTAGAGGGAATGGCAGGGAAGGTAGTGCAATGTTCCTCCTGCAGAATGTTTGAGGTGAGGGACGCCGTCAGTGTCCCTGCTGATTTCATCTGTGGGAAGTGCACCCATCTCCAGCTCCTCAGAAACCACGTTAGGGAACTGGAGCAACTTTGGATCATTCGGGAGGCAGAGGTGGTCATAGATAGAAGCGTCAGGGATGTAGTTACTCCGAAGAATAAAGATAGATGGGTGACGGTGAGAGGGACTGGGAGGAAGCAGTCAGTACAGGGATCCCCTGTGGTCGTTCCCCTGAGTAACAAGTATACTGCTTTGGATACTGTTGGGGGCGGAGGGGGAAAACTTACCAGGGGTAAGCCATGGGGTACAGGTCACTGGCACAGAGTCTGTCCCTGTTGCTCAGAAGAGAAGGGGGGAGAGGAGTAGAGCATTAGTCATTGGAGACTCCATAGTTAGGGGGATAGATAGGAGATTCTGTGGGAATGAGAGAGACTCTCTCATGTTGCCTCCCAGGTGCCAGGGTGCGTGATGTCTCGGATCGTGTTTTCGGGATCCTTAGGGGGAGGGGGAGCAGCCCCAAGTCGTGGTCCATATAGGTAGGAAAAGGAATAGGGATGTAAGGCAGGAATTCAGGGAGCTAGGGTGGAAACTTAGATCTAGGACACAGTTATTATCTCTGGGTTGTTACCCGTGCCATGTGAGAGCGATACGAGGAATAGGGAGAGAGAGGAGATGAACACGTGGCTACAGGGATGCTGCAGGAGGGAGGGTTTCAGATTTCTGGATAATTCGGGCTCATTCTGGGGTCGGTGGGACCTCTACAAACGGGATGGTCTACACCTGGACCAGAGGGGTACCAATATCCTGGGGGAAGATTTGCTAATGGTCTTCAGGAGGGTTTAAACTAGTTCAGCAGGGGCTTGGGAATCTGAATTGTAGCTCTAGTATACAGGAGGTTGAGAGTAGTGAGGTCATGAGTAAGGTTTCAAAGTTGCAGGAGTGTACCGGCAGGCAGGAAGGTGGTTTAAAGTGTGTCTTCTTCAATGCCAGGAGCATCCGGAATAAGGTGGGTGAACTTGCGGCATGGGTTGGTACCTGGGACTTCCATGTTGTGGCGATGTTGTGACCATTTCGGAGACATGGATAGAGCAGGGACAGGAATGGTTGTTGAAGGTGCCGGGGTTTAGATATTTCAGGAAGCTCAGGGAAGGTGGTAAAAGAGGGGGAGGGGTGGCATTGTTAGTCAAGGACAGTATTACGGTGGCAGAAAGGATGTTTGATGAGGACTCATCTACTGAGGTAGTATGGGCTGAGGTTAGAAACAGGAAAGGAGAGGTCACCCTGTTAGGGGTTTTCTATAGTCCTCCGAAAAGTTCCAGAGATGTAGAGGAAAGGATTGCAAAGATGAGTTTGGATAGGAGCGAAAGCAACAGGGTAGTTGTCATGGGGGACTTTAACTTTCCAAATATTGACTGGAAACGCTATAGTTAGAGTACTTTAGAAGGGTTTGTTTTTGTTCAATGTGTGCAGGAGGGTTTCCTGACACAGCATGTAGATAGGCCAACGAGAGGCGAGGCCATATTGGATTTGGTACTGTGTAATGAACCAGGCCAGGTGTTAGATTTGGAGGTAGGTGAGCACTTTGGTGATAGTGACCACAACTCGATTACGTTTACTTTAGTGATGGAAAGGGATAGGTATATACCGCAGGGCAAGAGTTATATCTGGGGGAAAGGCAATTATGATGCGATGAGGCAAGACTTAGGATGCATCGGATGGAGAGGAAAACTGCAGGGGATGAGCACAATGGAAATGTGGAGCTTGTTCAAGGAACAGCTACTGTGTGTCCTTGATAAGTATGTACCTGTCAGGCAGGGAGGAAGTGGTCGAGCAAGGGAACCGTGGTTTACTAAAGCAGTCGAAACACTTGTCAAGAGGAAGGAGGCGGCTTATGTAAAGATGAGACATGAAGGTTCAGTTAGGGCGCTCGAGAGTTACAAGTATGGAGGCATGGGATTCAGGGTGATTTAGCAGTTTGGATCAGAAATTGGCTAGCTGGAAGAAGACAAAGGGGTGGTGGTTGATGGGAAATGTCCAGACTGGAGTCCAGTTACTAATGGTGTACCACAAGGATCTGTTTTGGGGCCACTGCTGTTTGTCATTTTTATAAATGACCTGGAGGGCGTAGAAGGATGGGTGAGTAAATTTGCAGATGACACTAAAGTCGGTGGAGTTGTGGACAGTGCGGAAGGATGTTACAAGTTACAGAGGGACATAGATAAGCTGCAGCGCTGGGCTGAGAGGTGGCAAATGGAGTTTAATGCAGAAAAGTGTGAGGTGATACAATTTGGAAGGAATAACAGGAAGACAGAGTACTGGGCTAATGGCAAGATTCTTGGCAGTGTGGATGAGCAGAGAGATCTCAGTGTCCATGTACACAGATCCCTGAAAGTTGCCACCCAGGTTGAGAGGATTGTTATGAAGGCGTACGGTGTGTTAGCTTTTATTGGTAGAGGGATTGAGTTTCGGAGCCACGAGGTCATGTTGCAGCTGTACAAAACTCTGGTGCGGCCGCATTTGGAGTATTGCGTGCAATTCTGGTCGCCGCATTACAGGAAGGATGTGGAAGCATTGGAAAGGATACAGAGGAGATTTACCAGTATGTTGCCTGGTATGGAGGGAAGATCTTATGAGAAAAGGCTGAGGGACTTGAGGCTGTTTTCGTTGGAGAGAAGAAGGTTAAGAGGTGACTTAATTGAGGCATACAAGATGATCGGAGGATTGGATAGGGTGGACAGTGAGAGCCTTTTTCCTCGGATGGTGATGTCTAGCTCCCCCCCTCCAAGGAGTTGCTGGATAGTGACCAGGGTATATAAATTTACTTGGGCAACAATGGTGAAGGAACAATAATACCCTAGAGCCACTTTCGCACCCCACCCAATTTTCTTCCCCGTTGACCTCAATGCAAAATTGAGAGAAATGCAAAACAAACAATTTGGTACCATCTCTTGTACACTACACCTAAACTGAAATTTATCTGCCAAGTTGGAATCAAGGCTAATTTTTTGGCCATCAAACTCAAAGAGATCAACCGAACCACTACTGCTGACCAAGCTAAGATTTGCCAACTCAGCAGCCCAAAGACCCAATTTAAACCTCCCTGGTCTACACAGTTCACCTATACATTTCCAATCAAATGAGCTGCCAAATAAATTATCTATAATTTTTTAATGATTCACAAGGAAACCATGTGAAGCTGCCCATCATTCACTACAGGTCAGTCATCTCACTTTTGGATAAACCAGAAAGATTGCAGGAGAGAGAAACAAGTATTTTCCTAGTACAACAAAGAGCACTTTTCTAATATTAGGTTGAAACAAGTTTAGAAACAGATCAATGCACAACAAATGTAAAGCCGGAGGTGATTAATTTCTATAAATACACACATTTAAAACAACCATATATAATAATTAAGTCGCACAATTTGATCATATTTGCAATCTTTTTCGTACAAAACAAAGAATGAAACAATGCACAACACAGGATTTCCTGAAAATTGGCATATTGGGCAACTTATTTTTACGGGATAAATAGTAATTTAATAATCCAATAATCCAGAAACCCAGACCAATGCTCCGAAGGCAAGAGCTCAAATCCCACTGTGGCAGCTAGTGGAACTAAAATTAAAATTCAGTTATTTTGGTAGTCTGGAATGAGAAAGCTGGTCTCAGTAATGATGACCATGACACTACTGAATTGTAGCTAAAGAATCAAGGGTTAGTCATCTGATTCATTAATGTCCTTTAGGGAAGGAAGTCTGCTGTGCCCACTTAATCTGAACTGCATGTAACTTTGCTTTGAGCCCTTGGAAATGGCTGAGCAAACCACTGTCGTATGAAGCCACTACAGAAAAGTCAAGAAGCAAAATGTCCACCCAGCATCGACCCTTTGGAAATTACAATGACACTTCCTGCCCAGCAGATTCTACGAAGTCACTGGGGACTTGTGCCAAAATTTGATTTGTTTCACAGACTATTCAAGCAGTAGCCTGTCATCATACTAACCAATTCATACCTCACAGCCAAGGCCCCAGACACTTCCATCAGCACTCATGTGCATTATCTGTCCTCCATTAGCAAAACAAACCTACTTGCGGCAGCAGCAGCACAAGTGGTATATGGTCGGGAGGGAATGACCCTTTCAGTCCGCAAAGTTGACTCTGGATCTCGTGTCTTACTGCATCAGATCAAACAAGTGCAAGAAAACCCTCCTGATTACCATCTAACGTCACTCCCTCAGCTGGCAAATCAGTTGAACACCACTGGCAAGTACCACCAAGGGTTGCAAGGGTACAAAATATACTCTGGGTAGAGTCTTTCACTGTCAATCACCAAGAGTGGTTTGGTAGCACCAGTACTGACCAAGTCCTGAAGAATGTATCTGCCAGACTGGACCTGTGACAGGCAGTGAGGGAACTAAGAGGCGAAAAAACCTGCTTGATTTTTCACTACCAATTGATCTGTCACAGACACATTTGTCCAAGATAGTTTCAGTCAGAGTGACCACCAAACAATACGGGGTGACCCAACCTCAGAGACCCCCTAAATAAAAGCCAGATTACCGAGATATTCCTGAATTAAAGAGACCCCTGTCTGGGTGCACGCCCCCCCCCCCCCCCACCCCCGCCCCTCCGGCCAGGAAAAAGTCCCGTCCACCTGGAAACCACCACTTCAAAGAGAGTTAAGTGCTTTCCAATCACCTCCCCATCACTCTTGAATGTTTTAGAAGGGCTGAGTGGGAAATTAACAGCACTTAACTCTCTTGGTGGCAAATGTTTATAAACATTGTGGTTAAGAGTACTTCAGTTACTCAACCGTGAAGGTGAATGAAGCAAGGCTTACAGCTTTGTGTGTGCGTGTGTCTGTGTGGAAGCCGTCAATCACAGCCTAGTAAGGGAAATAAATGCATGGCTTGCAGCTCAAGGATCAGAGGGTTTAAAGACAGGCTTTGTGTCTGAGCCAGCAGGTGTATGCGCAGGTCATTCACACCACGCAAGTGCCAGGCAATGTTATTTGCTAGTTGTCAGCTTAAGCTTGTATGTTACACAGGTCTACTGCATGCAGGTACAAACTGCTTCGGTATCTGAGGAGTTGTGAATGGTACCATGTGAAATCATTAAACAATTTCCCCACTTCTGACATTATGGCAGAGGGGAAATCATTAATGAAGCAGCTGAAGATGTTTCAGCTGAAGCAGCTAAAGATATTTCCACAGATGTGCCATAGAGAGCATCCTATCCAGCTGCATTACAGCTTGGTATGGCAACTGCTCGGCCCAAGATCGCAAGAAACTGCAGTGTGGTGAACTCACCCCAACACATCACACAAGCTTGCCATCCTCCCATTGATTCTGTATACACCTCCCGCTGCTTCAGAAAGGCAGACAGCATTATCAGAGACCCCTCACGCCCAGGCTTTGCCCTCTTCCAGACCCTTCCATCAGGCAGAAGATACAGAAGTCTGAAGACCTGCACATCCAGACAGAGGAACAGCTTCTTCCCCACAGCTACAAGACTCCTCAACAACTCTGCCTTGGACTGTTCGGTTTCCTGTAAGAACACTATTCACGATGCCCTATGCTGCTCTTGTTTGGCCCTTGTTTCGGACTGTAACCAATCACTATTTCCTGATGTACCATTGTTAATGTACTCTGTCAATTATCCTTTTGTCTTCTATGTACGTACTGTGTACGTTTCCTTGGCCACAGAAAAATACTTTTCTCTGTACTTCAGTGCATGTGACAATAAATATCAGTCAATCAATCAACTTGGGCCAAGGACACTAATCTGAGGTACTCCTGCAGCGAAGTTCTGTTGCGGAGATGATTGGCCTCCAACAACCACAACCATTTTCTTTAGGCACGGTAGCCGGCACGATAGCACAGTGGTTAGCACTGTTGCTACACAGCGTCAGCGACCCAGGTTCGATTCTCGGCTTGGGTCACTGTCAGGGCGGAGTCTGCACGTTCTCCCCATGCCTGCGTGGGTTTCCTCCGGGTGCTCCGGTTTCCTCCCATAGTCCCAAGATGTGCGGGTTAAGTGGATTGGTCACGTTAAAATTGCCCTATACGGTCCAAAAGTTAGGTGCCGTTGCTGGGTTATGGGGACAGAGTGGAGGTGTGGGTTTAGGTAGGGTGCTCTTTCAGAGGCTGGTGTAGATTCGATGGGCCAAATGGCGTCCTTCTGCACTATAAATTCTATACGATCTCCAATTACCATCACGGAATCCTCACCACCAACATCCTGGGGAGGGTTAGACCATTGACCACAATTACCCAGGCTAGCTAAATAAATACTGTAGCTAAAAGAGCAAGTCACAGGCTGGGACTTCTGAGAGTATGGTTTTTCTTGCATTTGCAAAGTCTATTCACCATCTAAAAAGGCACAGGTCAGGAGTGAGATGGAATACTACCCATTTGGCTGGATGAATAATTTCCAACACTATTCAAGCAGCTCAACATTATCCAGGACAAAGCAGCCTGCTTGATCAGTACTCTCTCCACCACCCTGAACATTCACTCTCTCCACCATCAATGCACAGTGACAGCAGTGAGCACCATCTACAAAATGAACTTCAGCAACTTGCCAAAGCTCCCTCACCAGCAACTTCCAAACCCATGACATCTACCACTTAGTAAGACATGGATAACAGCCACATGGGAACACCACCCTCTAAAGGTTCCCCTCCAAGTCACAAAATATCCTGACGTAGAACTATCATTCCTTCACTGCTGCCGTATCAGAAACTGGAACGAGTTTTCAGTGGGTGTACCTGCATCAGATTGATGGACTGCAGTGGACCAGCTTCTTTAGGACAATTAGGGATGAACAACAAATGCTGGCCTTGCCAGTGACACTCGCATCCCAGGAACAACTAAAAAGAAACAGTCAGCTGTATTCACTTGTTGATGTATATGCACTTACTTGGAATGCTTTACTGAGCATGTGTTCTCCTTCTTTCACTCCGAGCAAGTTGATTATAGTTTGCTTTCCATACAGTTTTTTCAGTGTTCTATAATGCCTGCAAAAATTCAAAACTAATTATATTTTGGGAAAAGGAGATGAGAGAGAAAGTTCAAAGTAAAATTTTAAAGGAAGCAACTTTTTGCATAAAGGTAAGTCAGTTACGCCATCCAATGAAAATAGTAATCACTGTTAAAAGCAGCCTCCATACCGGTCAAAGGCAGGCGCATTGGCTTCAAAACCTCTTGACATTCGTACACGATGAGACCCAACCTATAGCCACAAAAAGAATTTTGAAAGACGGTTGAACGGAAATATATCTCAGCTAACAACTAAACCATGTGGAAAAAAAAAATCTTTTTTCTTACTTCAACCAAAGAGAATTAAATACATTATTTTTGCTTGTTAACTTCAAACTAAGCATTTTCTTAAACCAGCTGAATGCAGGGATACGCTGATAGGTAAAGAAAACATTTAACTTGCAAAATCCAGATTTCAAGCAGGCAAATTTGATTGACACAGTGTTAAACTTCAACAGTCCTTCATTAAGATAAATATTGCAATTGTGGATCACAATTTAATATTTTAAGAACAGTCAACATTTTCTTACAAACGTGCCTGCTACCCATCTCTGCAGAGTCAAGTGTCAGTATAATAAAAGAGATAACTAAAATTTAAAAATTTAATTCTAGGGTAAAAATATTCCATGGCTTAATGTTACAGCAAGATGATAAAATTATACACCCTGCAAATAAAAATTATAACAATTTTAAAAGACGAACCTGAAGACCTGGCTGTTCCCAGAACAATGGAATAGAACCACGGATCTGGATAAAGGAGGACACACAATCATCCAAGAATATTACCTGTTAAAAATTGAAAATGCTTTATTACTAATTGAGGTAGACTGTAATTTAAGCACACCAATGACTAACTAATGCTCAAATGCTTTGTTCTTATCCTTAATCAGCAAATAACAAATAAAAACAAAGAGTAAACAAATTTTAATGTAATGCTTTTAGATAGAAATTTATGTGCCTTATGGCGAAATGTGTATCCACCTTCTCGTTCTAATATCGTGGCATCAGGGACTTAATATTTGTATTGCCAGGAAAGTGAAAGAAACTGGACCATATAATCCCTACAGTGCAGAAGGAGGCCATTTGGCACATCAAGACTGCACTGACCCTCTGAAAGAGAACCCTATGAAGACCTGCTCCCCCCTCCTCTCCAACCCCCCCCCGCCCCGCCCCTAATGCCCCTGTATCCCCACCTAACCTGCACATGGTGGACACTAAGGGACAATCTAGCGGGGGCCAATCCACCTTACCTGCACATCTTTGGACTGTGGGAGGAAACCAGAGCACCCGGAGGAAACCCACGCTGACATGGGGAGAAAGTGCAAACTCCACAGTCAACCAAGGCCAGAAGTGAACCTGGGTCGCTGGTGCTGAGGCAACTGTGCTAACCACTGTGGAGATGATCCTTAATATCTTCACTAGTCTGGCCTGATAGCTCCACACGATACATTTCCTCAGCAAAGTCTTGCAGAGGCTGGAATCCCTGATCTCATGATAAAGATGTACAGGAAAGTGTAGAAGAATCCATAAGGATGATATAAAAAGGAAAAGGTTTTAACCATCAGAAAAGTCTGAGCAAGCTAGGTTCTTTTCTCAAAAAAAAAGAGAAGGCCGAGTGTGGACTCAAGAGAAATCTTCAAAGTTATGAAGCAGTTTAATAGGTGCAGATATAGAGGAATTCAAGACTAGAAATACTTAATAAGAGATCGGCATTAATAACTTCAATTTAAAAAAAAAAATCAGGAGAAATTTCATTAGCTAGAGTGCTGAAAATATGATACTCACTACCATATGGAGTGTTTGAGACGACTAGCAGACATATTTCAGGGAGAAGTTAAATAAATAAATGAGTGAGCACGAAATAGAATGTTTTGCTAATGGGGGCAAGGATTAAGAAGTGAGGAGTGGAATATCTGGCCTTTCGAGCCTGCTCCATTGAATGAAAAGAAATGAAATGAAATGAAAATCGCTTATTGTTACAAGTAGGCTTCAAATGAAGTTACTGTGAAAAGCCCCTAGTCGCCACATTCCGGCGCCTGCTCGGGGAGGCTGGTACGGGAATTGAGCCGTGCTGCTGGCCTGTCTTGGTCTGCTTTCAAAGCCAGCGATTTAGCAGTGTGCCATCATAACTAAGCTTCTACGTTAACTCCACTTTCCCACCCTATCCTCATATCGCACAATTCCTCGAGTGTCTAACACTATCAACCTCAGTCTTGAATAGGTGCTCATCAGCTGACATCCAGAATCCTCTGGGGAGAGAATTTCAAAGGTTTGCAAACCTCAAACATATTGCTAACTTCTGTCCTAAATGGCTGACCCCTGTCAAGTCCATAATGCATTCCAATGAGATCACCTCTCATTCCACTTAACTCCAAAGAATATTCCAGTGATTCCCCCTCAACGGTCAAAAGCAGTGAAACCACATCTTGAGTAGAACAATGGTCCTCACAATTATTGCCCTGTGGAGGGACGAGTGCAATTGTCACTTTCCTCAGCCACAGCCCTTGGATATCTAAGCGGTGTCCATCAGCCACCTCATCAGCTAATACCCTTTGTCCCCGAGTAGCCAGCCATCCACCCGTGCCGAAGCAATGAACAGCCTTGACACCTGGACGCAGGGCGCAGGCGCCCTGGAAATCTGGCACAGATCTGCAGTATTGGCCTCTTGTGGTCACAAACAATCTGGACGTTTAGGGAGTGGAAGCCTCTTTTTATTGACAAAGGCACCCGGCTCCTCCGCTGACGCCTTTATAGGTAATGCATGCAATAAATTGCTCCCTGAATTCAGGGAATGCTGAAATTGCAGAGAACCCTCTGGCTAACTCTGCCTGGCCAGTTTCATTGGTCTGAAATGAATGCAGGTGCTGACCCTTTGGACAGTGCATCTTTAACCAACTACTGGCAGCGGATTGAGACCCACATAGATCTCCCACTGACCCCTGGAAAGAACCAGGGGAATAAAGGGTCAGAGCCATAAAATGCCAGAAACGATCTCTAGACCAATGTCAAACAACAGACAGCAAAACTTCTAATTCCTCACCTTACCAACATTCCGTGTCTCTTTTCGGTGGGAATTCAGCTGTTGGGAGTGGGCAGAGCTACAAAGTCGAGCGGTGAGTATTTAAACTAGCTGCTTCGCTGCTTAAACAACGGCCACAGGGTCTTTGGCGATAAATTTGAAGAGTGACATCACAGCAAAGCAGTGACCTGATTGGCTGCTAAGGAGAGTGCTCCAATTAGCAGTAGCTGGAAGAAATTTAACTCTTCGTGTGTTGGTAAGTATTGTGATTGGTAAGTAAAATCTTTATTCCTTTCACTTATTCATTATTTGATATTGTATTTGTAATCAGTTAAGGTAAAGTGTAAAAATGGCAGGAGATCCCAGACCCGTGTTATGCTCCTCGTGCTCAATGTGGGAGTCCAGGGACACGGCCGATGCCCCGAATCCTTCATGTGCGGGAAGTGTGTCCAGCTGCAGCTCCTGTTAGACCGCATGACGGCTCTGGAGCTGCGGATGGACACACTTTGGAGCATCCGCGATGCTGAGGAGGTCGTGGATAGCACGTTCAGGGAATTGGTCACACCGCAGATTAGGATTGGTGAGGGAGACAGGGAATGGGTGACCAAAAGGCAGAGAAAGTGCAGGTAGGCAGTGCAAGTGTCCCCTGCGGTCATCTCCCTCCAAATCAGGTATACCGTTTTGGATACTGTTGGGGGAGATGACTCACCAGGGGAAGGCGGTAGTAGCCAGGCTCATGGCACCGTGATTGGCTCTGCTGCACAGAAGGGCGGTAAAAAGACTGGCAGGGCTATAGTCATAGGGGATTCAATCGTAAGGGGAGTAGACAGGCGTTTCTGTGGTCGAAAACGAGACTCCCGAATGGTATGTTGCCTCCCGGGTGCACGGGTCAGGGATGTCTCAGATTAGCTGCAGGACATACTGAAGGGGGAGGGTGAACAACCAGTTGTCGTGGTACATAGAGGCACCAATGATATAGGTAAAAAACGGGATGAGGTCCTACAATCAGAATTTAGGGAGTTAGGAGATAAGTTAAAAAGTAGGACCTCAAAGGTAGTAATCTCAGGATTGCTACCAGTGCCACGAGACAGTCAGAGTAGAAATTTAAGAATAGTCAGAATGAATACGTGGCTTGAGGTGGTGGTGCAGGAGGGAGGGGGTTCAGATTTCTGGGACATTGGAACCGGTTCTGGGAGCGGTGGGACCATTACAAATCGGATGGTCTACACCTGGGCAGGACTGGAACCAATGTCCTAGGGGGTGCTTTTGCTCACACTGTTGGGGAGGTTTTAAACTAATGTGGCAGGTGGATGGGAACCAGATTAGGAAGTTAGAGGTCAGTAAAGAGGCAGCAACTAAAGCCAATAAGGTACTAGATAATAAACTCAATGTGACTAAGGGGAAGAGTAGACAGGGAAGAGATGATGAACACAAAGGGACAGGTGGTCTGAGGTGCATTTGTTTCAATGCGAGAAGAGTAGCAGGTAAGGCAGATGAACTTAGGGCTTGGTTTAGTACCTGGGAATATGATGTTATTGGTATTACTGAGACTTGGTTGAGGGAAGGGCAAGATTGACAACTAAATATCCCAGGGTATAGATGCTTCAGGAGGGATAGAGAGGGAGGTAAAAGGGGTGGAGGAGTTGCATTACTGGTCAGAGATGATATCACAGCTGTGATTAAGGAGGGCACTCTGGAGGATTCGAGCACTGAGGCAATATGGGTAGAACTAAGAAATAGGAAGGGTGCAGTAACATTGTTGGGACTTTACTACAGGCCTCCCAAAAGCGAGCGTGAAGTAGAGGTACAAATATGTAGACAGATTATAGAAAAATGCAGGAGCAATAGGGTGGTCGTGATGGGAGATTTTAACTTCCCCAGCATTGAATGGGACTCATGTAGTGTTGGAGGCGTAGATGGAGCAGAATTTGTAAAGAGCATCCAGGAGAGTTATTTAGAGCAGTATGTAAATAGTCCAACTCGGGAAGGGACCATACTGGACTTGGTATAGGGGAATGATCCCGGCCAGGTGGTTGAAGTTTCAGTCGGTGATTACTTTGGGAATTGCGATCACAATTCCGTAAGTTTTAGAATACTCATGGACGAAGACGAGAGTGGTCCTAAAGGAAGAGTGCTAAATTGGGGAATGGCCAAGTATAACAAAATTCGGCAGGAGCCAGGGAATGCGGATTGGGAGCAGCTGTTTACGGGTAAATCCACATTTGAAATGTGAGAGTCTTTTAAGGAAAGGTTGATTAGAGTGCAGGACATACATGTCCCTGTGAAAATGAGATAGAAATGGCAAGATTAGGGAACCATGGATGACGGGTGGAATTGTGAGACTAGCTAAGATGAAAACGGAAGCATACATAAGATCTAGGCGACTTAAAACTGATGAAGCTTTGGAGGAATATCGTAGGACAAATCTCAAACGTGCAATAAAGAGGGCTAAAAGGGGTCATGAAATATCTTTGGCTAATAGGGTTAAGGAAAATCCCAAAGCCTTTTATTCGTATATAAGGAGCAAGAGGGTAACTAGAGAAAGGATTGGCCCATTCAAAGACAAAAAAGGGAATTTATGCGTGGTGTCAGAGGAAATGGGTGAGATTCTTAATGAGTACTTTGCATCGGTATTCACCAAGGAGAGGGACATGACGGATGTTGAGGATAGGGATGGATGTTTAAATACTCTAGGTCAAGTCGGCATAAGGAAGGAGGAAGTTTTGGGTATTCTAAAAGGCATTAAGGTGGACAAGTCCCCAGGTCCAGATGGGATCTAGCCCAGGTTACTGAGGGAAGAGAGGGACAAAATAGCTGGGGCCTTAACAGATATCTTTGCAGCATCCTTGAGCACGGGTGTGGTCCCGGAGGACTGTTTGCTTAAGAAGGGTAGCAGGGATAATCCAGGGAATTATAGACCTGTGAGCTTGACGTCAGTGGTAGGCAAACTGTTGGAGAAGATACTGAGGGATAGGATTTGTTCACATTTGGAAGAAAATAGACTTATCAGTGTTAGGCAGCATGGTTGTGTGCAGGGAAGGTCACGTCTTACAAACCTAATAGAATTCTTTGAGGAAGTGACGAAGTTAATTGATGAGGGAAGGGCTGTAGATGTCATATACATGGACTTCAGTATGGCGTTTGATAAAGTTTCCCATGGCAGGTTGATGGAAAAAGTGAAGTCGTATGGGGTTCAGGGTGTACTAGCTAGATGGATAAAGAACTGGCTGGGCAACAGGAGACAGAGAGTAGTGGTGGAAGGGAGTGTCTCAAAATGGAAAAAGGTGACTAGTGGTGTTCCACAGGGATCTGTGCTCGGACCACTGTTGTTTGTGATATACATAAATGATCTGGAAGAAGGTATAGGTGGTCTGATTAGCAAGTTTGCAGATGATACTAAGATTGGTGGAGTTGCAGATAGCGAGGGGGACTGTCAGAGAATGCAGCAAAATATAGATAAGATTGGAGAGTTGGGCAGAGAAATGGCAGATGGAGTTCAATCCAGGCAAATGCGAGGTAATGCATTTTGGAAGATCCAATTCAAGAGCGGACTATACGGTCAATGGAAGAGTCCTGGAGAAAATTGATGTACAGAGAGATCTGGGAGTTCAGGTCCATTGTACCCTGAAGGTGACAATGCAGATCGATAGAGTGGTCAAGAAGGCATACAGCATGCTTGCCTTCATCGGACGGGGTATTGAGTACAAGAGTCGGCAGGTCATGTTACAGTTGTATAGGACTTTGGTTAGGCCACATATGGAATACTGCATGCAGTTCTGGTCGCTACATTACCAGAAGGATGTGGATGCTTTAGAGAGGGTGCAGAGGAGGTTCACCAGGATGTTGCCGGGTATGGAGGATGTTAGCTATGAAGAAAGGTGGAGTAGACTAGGATTGTTTTCGTTGGAAAAACGGATGTCGAGGGGGGACCTGATTGAGGTCTACAAAATTATGAGGGGTATGGACAGGGTGGATAGCAACAAGCTTTTTTCAAGAGTGGGGGTGTCAATTACAAGGGGTCACGATTTCAAGGTGAGGGGGAGAAAATTTAAGGGAGATGTGCGTAGAAAGTTTTCTACGCAGAGGGTGCCTGGAACGCTTTGCCAGCGGAGGTGGTAGAGGCGGGCACGATAGCATCATTTAAGATACATCTTGACAGATATATGAGCGGGCGGGGAACAGAGGGAAGTAGATCCTTGGAAAATAGGCGACAGGTTTAGATAAAGGATCTGGATCAGCACAGGCTAGGAGGGCCGAAGGGCCTGTTCCTGTGCTGTAATTTTCTTTGTTATTTTGTTCTTTGTTTTGTCCCACCCTGGATGTAGAATGATTGAAAAACGTGAAACCGCATGGCCTATGGGCCAAGTGGAAAAGCACATGGACAACTCAAAAATCACTGTCAAATTGTTCTTTAAGTGGGCTTAATTGGCCCATAACTCTCAGCATGCACCCACCAACCGAAATATCATGAGGCAACACAATGACATTGAGCTGCCCTTCTGACACCTTCACAGCACATTTCACAATCCTTCAGGTCTACCACACACCTGCTCGTCCAGTGGAATATTCTGGCCTTAAATCTATTTGCAATACAAGGAAAAACCAGGAGGGAATTCATGGTGTGGGAGAAAATTAACAAGCTCAAGGGTCCCTTTCAGACAATATGAACACCAGGAAGAAAAGAGATGACACCATAAAGTTAAACGGGGTAAATGATAACGAGGGAGAACAGCACTAAAATCAAGTTTAACAATCCATTCAATGGCTCCAGCTGACACAGTAGGAATTATTGTGATGCCACCAGGAATGGATTTATCAGGGCAGAAGCTTAGTACGTGGGCAATGGCCTGACTTTGATGGCCAACACAATTCAAGCTGCTCTTCATGCTCCATTTCTGGACCAAGTGGTCACACCTTATCTCGCTGTCGTGGCAGTGGTTGAGGGCTGTCCAGATTTTCCATGGAAGGTTGAAACTTGGGGCTTCTCTTCTCAGATTAGTTATCAGGTTGCATTGGTGATATTTGCATCAACCAGCAGATGCACCATCCAGAGATGGGGCCGTCGTTAATTTGCAGTGTGGGGTGTGGACTATAGGATTTCAGACAAGTGTGGGGCTTTTGTTTTGAGAGCCTGTGCCAATGGGATAGCTTCGTTAGCGGTCAGCTATTGATATCCTTTGAGCCGGGCGTTTTCCCTATGGACATCTGTAGGCTCAATGTGAACCGGGAACAGGAAGTAACTGCAGTTCGGTTGGTCTCAGCATTCCAGAAATAGTCCTTTGGGGTTCCTGGAAATAGACATCTAACATGTTTATGTGGCGGTTCCTGAATCAGGTTGAGCAGCAGTACTCTGTTGTTAGGTAGACCATGGAGAGTGAAGCAGTGCTTGGTGTGTTGGCTCTACTACCCCAGATATTACCCACCAGTTTCCATACGACATTCACTCTCATCTTGACCTTGGTTCCACTGTTCTGGAGGTGTTGCTGGTAGGTCAATATACAAGCAAAGATTGATGCCAAGGCATTTTGACATTTGGTCATGGGCGAGTGTATGGTCACAGAACTGAACATGAAGTTCTTCCAAGATTGTTCAAGTGGAAGGCTGAAACAAAAGTCTTGGCAGTGTTTGGTCGAAGTCTCCATTTTCTGAATTAAGCCTCCGGAGAACATGAATCTGCAGCGAGTGTTTTCTCAATGCCCTGAAGTTCTTTAGTCTGGAAAGCCAAGGTCAAGCCATAAGCAGAAGAGCCATGACTTTTTGGAGGGAGGTCACTTGTACATATATTGAAGAGGGCTGGTGGTCGGACTGATCTTTGTGGGAGTCCATTGTTGGTTAGACGTAGGTAGCTGATTTGATCTCCAAGGTACACAGACCTGCCAATGCTGATCATAGAGTTGATTAGTTGTAAGGTTTTCACTCAGCAGAGATAATAGCCCAAAAATCAAAAAAGCATTAGATTATGACTGAACAATATTAAAATATTTGCTGCAACTTGGTTGCTGTGTATTATACGAGTTAGTGACAATAAGCATCAAATTAGGTTAGTTAAAAGATGGGATTGGCTCAAAGACATTGTACCTGTTCCGTTTCAACAAAGTTCGCTACTTGGCCATCATCGTTTGTTCCTCGCACATTGAATCTGGTCCCTGCTCTTTCACAGCTGAGGCGCGAAATCAAGCAAGCTTTTGCTTGTTTGTGCGCAGCATAGATGGTCCTGATCTCCACTCCTCCACACATGAGTCTCAATGTCCAGTCATCACAATTCACATCATAATGCTTCAGGTGTAAGTGTAGTGACTGGTTCCTATAGGGGACACAAGTTACGAACAGGAAGTCTTTGTCAGCAGTCATATTTCTATGTAAAACATAACACCACAAAGCTATTTTCAAACACTAGAAAACTAATACAATGCACTTTGCTTCTCAGAAATAAATTAGTTTCACAGGTCTCTAGTCAGAAGAATTAGATTCACATCACCAAAATTTCCCATTAAATGCATAATTGGAAATTATAGGTTTAAAACAGTTGACAACTGAATTAGTAAAATTAACATTCATATTAATATAAGTCTACTATGGCATATTAATATAAGTCTACTATGGCATACAAAGTGTTTTGTGATTTCTATACTTTTAAATAAAGAATATTGAATCCAATATTATAGACCAATCTTCAACATAATGCTATACGGCTTCAATTCTAGACATTCGTACAACCTTCAACTCACCAAAAAAAACGATTGTCCGTTGTATGATCTTGCATTCTACGATGGGCATTCAGGCTCAAGTCTAGACTGACACCACTGGAAGACCAAGCAAAATAGAAGCTCCCAGAATTCAACACCTTCCGTACTTCAGAAATACGTTCCTCATCTGAAGGCTCATTTTGAAGAGAAATAAATTCAGTAGAAGTGACTCTGAAGACTTCAGAATCTTGTATCTTTCCCACTGACATACAGCCAGTTACTAGCACAAGGTAATGCAACATGTTGTCACCTGCAAGAGAAACATGCACTCATATTGGCAGACAAAAATAATTAGCTGCACCTAAAAGATTTGTTGGGGGATGGCAAATGGTGTAATTAGTCAGAGATGCATTTCAGTTTTAAGATCTAATTCCAAACTGCGTCCAGAGTGTTGAAACATAGGCCCAGGTGTAGGTTAATGTGGTTCTCAATCATTTAATGGGAGGTTTCCTTGCGAGAATCTATTTGAAATAAATTTTGGAAATTTCAATCCAGTGGTTATAAGCTGACATCATTTTTTTTTAAAACTTCCCTAAATATTATTTGATCATCTCCTTCAGACATGACATTATGGAAAGAGGATATATAATTTGAGACTGGGATACTCTTGACGTGGAGACTAAAGTGCACTGTTCATAGAATCCCAACAGGGCAGGAAGCCATTCGGCCCATCTAGTCTGCACCAACCTTTTGAAAGACCACCCTAAGGGGCAATTTAGCATGGCCAATCCAACTAACCTGTATATCTTTGGACTGTGGGAGGAGATGGAACACCCAGAGGAAAAGCGCAGAGAATGTACAAGCTCAACACAGCCAGTGACCCGAGGTCGGAATCAAACCCGGGACCCTGGCGCTGCAAGGCAGGTAGAAGAAACTTTATTCTATCATACCTGAGAGATACTCACTGGTAATACGGAGTACTTGAATTGGAAATATGCCAATCACCAAGGCTGATGTTGGTCACTGTGATGAACACAAAAGTTCACACAAAATGTGTAGGAAGATAATGGATTCTATGAGCCAATTGTCGCCTCATGGAGCACACCAGAATGACAGGGAGTGGGAGAGCTTGATCTTGGTTTCGGACAATGCTCGGCACAACATAGAGGGCCGAAGGGCCTGTTCTGTGCTGTACTGTTCTTTATAATGGCTCTAAGAATAATGCGAGTGACTGAACATAGGAGTTCGAATTGTTTCTTGCAGTTCAATAGTGTCAGTATTCTTTCCAGTATAGATTAAATAATTAGCAGCCTAATGTGAATAGGAGGACCAGGAATGGCTTTAGAGTAGATTTATGGAGGTCTGGAAAAGTCTCCTTAGAATGTTACATTGATTTATACAAAATTTGGACCACAATTCTGAACCTCTGTGCATTTTGTTTCAAAAAGATCACTGCTAAAAAAGTTACATGTTAAAAAAATTTAGTGAAATGAAGACGACTCCAGCAGCGCATTCCAGATCCTTAAAGTGGTGGATGATGATTCAATAGTAGCTTTCAGAGGGGAACTGGATAACCCTGAAGAGTAAAGTTTGCAGAGCTAGGGGCAATATTAAGGGAGTGAAACTAATTAGATAACTGTTCCAAAGAACTTTAAGATACTTCAAAGCCAAAACATCGCAATACCCATTTGCTAAAGGAATCCTGGCATCCAGTTTAGCCACAGCGAATAAACACGACAGTCAGCGGAGGGCCAAACAATGCATTCATCCTTCAGATGCTTAATTTGTTAAAATTATGACAGAGCCTCAGAGAAGGGAATCATTTTGTAAGTACGACAAGGGTTCTCTTCCGAAAATATAAATTAAAAATCTGGCTTCTTTTGATGACTCAATTGGTATGACACTGGTAGTGAATGGAGTCAGACAAATTATTGGATTGGATTTGTTTATTGTCACATGTACAAAGATACAGTGAAAAGTATTTTTCTGTGAGCAGCTCAACAGATCATTAAGTACATGGGAAGAAAAGGGAATAAAAGAAAGTACATAATAGGGTAACACAACATATACAATGTAACTACATAAGCACTGGCATCGGATGAAGCATACAGGGTGTAGTGTTAATGAGGTCAGTCCATAAGATGGTCATTTAGGAGTCTGGTAACAGCGGGGAAGCTGTTTTTGAGTCTGTTCGTGCGTGTTCTCAGACTTCTGTATCTCCTGCCCGATGGAAGAAGTTGGAAGAGTGAGTATGCCGGGTGGGAGGGATCTTTGATTATGCTGCCCGCTTTCCCCAGGCAGCGGGAGGTGTAAATGGAGTCAATGGATGGGAGGCAGGTTCGTGTGATGGACTGGGCAGTGGTCACGACTCTCTGAAGTTTCTTGCGGTCCTGGGCCGAGCAGTTGCCATACCAGGCTGTGATGCAGCCCGATAGGATGCTTTCGATGGTGCATCTGTAAAAGGTGGTAAGGGTTAATGTGGACATGCCGAATTTCCTTAGTTTCCTGAGGAAGTATAGGCGCTGTTGTGCTTTCTTGGCGGTAGCGTCGACGTGGGTGGACCAGGACAGATTTTTAGAGATGTGCACCCCTAGGAATTTGAAACTGCTAACCATCTCCACCTCGGCCCCGTTGATGATGACAGGGGTGTGTACAGTACTTTGCTTCCTGAAGTCAATGACCAGCTCTTTAGTTTTGCTGGCATTGAGGGAGAGATTGTTGTCAGTACACCACTCAACTAGGCTCTCTATCTCCCGCCTGTATTCGGACCCGTCGTTATTCGAGATCCGGCCCACTATGGTCGTATCGTCAGCAAACTTGGAGATGGAGTTGGAACCAAATTTTGCCACGCAGTCGTGTGTGTCCAGGGAATAGAGTAGGGGGCGAGGTACGCAGCCTTGCTGGGCCCCGGTGTTGAGGACTATTGTGGAGGAGGTGTTGTTGTTCATTCTTACTGATTGTGGTCTGTTGGTCAGAAAATCGAGGATCCAGTTGCAGAGTGGGGAGCCAAGTCCTAGGTTTTGGAGCTTTGATATGAGCTTGGCTGGGATTATGGTGTTGAAGGCAGAGCTGTAGTCAATAAATAGGAGTCTGATGTAAGAGTCCTTGTTTTCGAGATGCTCTAGGGATGAGTGTAGGGCCAGGGAAATGGCGTCTGATGTGGACCGGTTGCAGCGGTATGCGAATTGCAGTGGATCGAGGCGTTCTGGGAGTATGGAGGTGATGCGCTGCATGAGCAACCTCTCGAAGCACTTCATTACGACTGAAGTCAGGGGCACTGGACGGTAGTCATTGAATTATGAAAGCACTGTTTAGAGCAATGTCAACAAGCAGTGGAGATGCAATGATTGACCTTGGCTCCTCTGTGCTGAGGGGGGGGGAAGATGTGGCATTGTGGTATTATCACTGGCCCAGTAAATCCAGTGGTCAGCGCTGCTGCCTCACAACGCCAAGGAGCCGGGTTCAATTCCAACCTTGGGTGACAGTGTGAAATTTGGACATTCTCCCAGTATCTGTGTGGGTTTCCCACACAGTTTCCTCCCACAGTCCAAAGACATGCAGGTTAGGTTGCCCCTTAATGTACAAAGATTTGGTGAGGTTACGTGGGCCCAGGTATGGTGCTCTTTCAGAGAGTCGGTGCAGACTGAATGGGCTAAAAGGCCTCCTCTGTCCTGTAAGGATTCTATGATTTATTTATTTTTGTTCATGGACGTGGGCATTGCTTGCTTGGCCAGCAGTGCCCATTCCGAATTGCCCTTGGGTGGGGCAGTTCAGAGTCATCCACTTCTGTGGATCTAGTGTCACCTGTAGACAACAAATTTCCCTTCCCAAAAGACATTAGTGTAGCAGATGGGTTTTTACAACAATTGTTTCATGGTCATTAGACCTTTACTTCCAGAATTTTACTGAATACAAATTTAATCATCTGCAGTGGTGGGATTTGAACCTGGGTCCCCAGAGCATTACTCTGGGTCTCTCGTTTACCAGTCCAGTTACAATACCACTACACCACTGTCTCCCCTCTGTGGATACAAGTTCAGGTCCCACCATGGGGGCTGGTGGAGTTTAAATTCAATTAATAAAATACGAATTTGACATCTAGTTTCAGTAATAGTGCCATGAAGTTGTCAACGATTGTCATAAAACCTCATCTGTCCTTGAGGGAAGGAAAGCTCCCATCCCATACATGCAACTCCGACTTACAGCACATCAATAAACTGCCCTTTGACACAGTCTAGCAAAACACTCGGAAACCCAGATGGACCGGCGTAGTCCAAGAAGGTAGTCTGATCTCTTCGGCAATTACTGACTAATGAGTATGATTGTCCATCTAAGAAACTCTCTGGACATGGGGTCTGTAGGTTCTTGCATAGCTGATGAGCCCAATTCTAGAGTGGCATCTTCGACCGCCCACTTGGTAGTATTTCCGGGAGGTGGAATCGGTCCTTGGACTCTAAATCAGTCATTTTCAAACTCAGGGTCGCGTCCCGTAGGCGGGTGGCGAGAAGGCCGCGGGACCATTGGTTGCGGCTTTCTCGATCGCAGGAATAAGTGCCCAACAGCTGCAACAGACGTTCAGAATGCCAGCCAACCTAAGCATGTGTGCCCCTCAGCAGGGCACAGATGGCGAAGATCGGCCACCGCGGGTGACGAAGGCCAGCCGACACAAACGGGTCCTGGGCAAAAAAAGTTGAAAAACACTGCTCTGGATCCCTGGTATTCCTTTCTCAGATTCTTTTTTCTGGTCTCTTGCTGTCGAAGAATTGTGTTCCTTCAATCAGGAGGTCCCTCCCAAGTAGGTCCCTTGTGAGCAAGGGTCTCCCAGGCGTTGACATCAGCACTTCCTTTGTCCTCCTGTTGTTTGGAAGCTTTCCTTGAGCTGGGAAAGATGATTTACTTTGACAGTCAGGATTCTGATATCAGGCAGTATCTCAAAAGCAATTGGGGACCGGCAACAAATGCGGACACCCACATCCCACGGAGGAAAACATGGCCAATGTTCCCGATTGCTAATTAGTGACTTATGCTTTGATTGATTAGTAAATTTAGACCAATTCTTGCAGGGACAACTCAATGCCAAATGTTCAGTCAATATCTAAGTTCACACATAAAGAATGGTCAGTTTAACAAGATAATTGACTTGATGCCGATGGAAGCAAATCACATCACAGTAAGAGGCCAATCTCTTCAGCAGAGGAGATGGGGAAACAATTAATACAAAGATTGCAATGATTTATAATTTCTTTTGGACAGGACTAGGCTGTAAATCCTTCAATTTTGCTTAGACATTCCCAAGAGCATTTTCTCCATTGGTGTTAATCAGGAATCTGGTTGCAGAAGGTTGCCATTAAGCACTGACAGTAAAATAAAACTCTTAACTTAGCATGTGATTACTATAGCCCAAATCCTCAGATTAAGGACAGTCACACATTAATGAACAGCGGCAAGCAAGTTTTAATTTTTAAAAAGACATAAAAGGTACTACAAACAATATGTTTCATCAACTTTCATATTTTTAAAGGTTGCTTCAATAAATTGCCTTAATAATAAAGATAACATTGAAATTTGTTACAACTAAAACTCTATACACAAGTTACTTCACTACTTACCAAGATTCAACCTCAAAACTCCCAAAAGACCGTATGCATCTAGTAGCTTGGTGTACATGTTTTTGATGGCCTCTTTCTCGGCCGATGCTATATGAAACAAAACAATAAGGAAATGGTAATTGTCCACCATCAAATTTTCACGCATTGATTATGCTATCTTTAAAAGCAAAAATTACTTGTGTGTAAATAGCACCCTTTAATGGAGATAATATTGCAAATTACTTGATATAAAGAGGAATAAAAGAATATAAACATGGATTAAAAAAATGAAGGATGGATCATCAAGTCGTGGTATCCAAATTAGAAAGGAAATGAAAAGCTTTGGTTGAGGAAAGATTTCAGGAGGTGGAGATGGGATGATTACGCATAGAGTTCAACAGTAAGATGACGACAGCTGTCGGGTCAGCTACCAACAGTGGAGCTGCAAAAAGAGGGGGGGGGGGGGAAAGGGGGCAAGAGAAAAGGGAGCTGCAAAGAGGATTAATGGGTAAGGAAGAATTACAAACCTGGAGACAGCTGTGAACTTAGGTTGGGGTGAGATACAAAAAGTTTTTTATTTAATATTTACTCAAGGGATGTTCCAGCCTAGGCTACGTACCTACATCATGAGAATGGGGCTGACTCAGAGATTACATGCTTTCACTGAATCAAGACAGATACCTGAAATTTGAGATAGTCTTGATGCAAATGATAATTACATCCCCCCCCCCCACACACACACACACCCACCAATTGCCCTCGACAAGGTAGTGATGGGCTGACTTCTTGAACCCCTGCAGTCCATGTGGTGTTAAGTACACTCAGTGTTGTTAGGGAACAAGTTCCAGGATTTTGACTCAATAACAATGTGGTTTGGATGGGAACGCCCAGTTGGTGGTGCTCCCATGCAGCTGTTGCCCTCGTCTCTCTAATAATAATAATAATCTTTATTAGAGTCACAAGTAGGCTTATGTAAAGATTACAATGAAGTTACTGTGAAAATGGAGACTTCAACTTTGTACAGGATCCAATGACTGACAGATCAAGCTCCAAAATGGGGAAAACCTCAAGCATGGCAAGGGAACTTGGTCACTTTATGGAACAGATGGGAGCAGTGGACCCCTGGAGGTTCACCCACCCAGGGGAGGAGTTCTCCTTCTTCTCCCCAGTACACAACGTATACACCAGAATTGACTTCTTTGTGTTGGGGAAAACAGTGCTTCCGGGGATAGACAAAGTGGAATACTCCGCAATTGTGATATCCGACCACGCTCCACACTACTTGGACGTGAGGCTGGAGACGGGCAGGGCCCAATGCCCCACATGGAGGTTGGACATTGCCCTACTAGCTGACAAAGGCCTTCAACGAAAAGATATCGCAGGCTATAGCAGAGTACACGGAGAACAACCAAAACGGGGAGGTCTCACCCTCCACGTTCTGGGAAACGCTAAAGACTGTAAGAGGGGAAATTATCGCTTTCAAAGCACAAAGAGATAGGGAGAAAAGGACAGGTAGGCTGCAGCTGGCCGATTCCATACTGGAGGTAGACCGTAAATACTCCGAGCCCCGACCGTAGAGCTCCTGGCGGTAAAGGAAGAGCTACAAAGGAACTTTGATCTGTTTTCCACCAGGAAAGCAGTGCACCAACTCCGCCAGGCACATGGAACCCTATACGAACACGGAGACAAAGGCAGCCACCTGTTGGCACACCAGCTGAGAAAGCAGGCAGCCACCAGAGAAATTGCACAAATCAAGGATACCAGAGGCACATTAGAAACAGAATCAGAAAAGATCAACAAAACCGTCAAGGCCTTCTACCAAGGCTGTACACCTCAGAGCCCCCAATGTGGGAGTCCAGGATGAAACGGTTCCTTGATGGACTGGACACACCAGTCACGGGGGAGGGCTGAAAATGGGGCCTGGAAACACCACTAGCACTGGGAGAGATCATGGACAGCATTAGCTCCATGCAGGCGGTGAAGACGCAGGGACCAGACGGGTTCCCGGTGGAATTCTACAAATAGTTTGCGACAGCACTGGCCCCGCACCTGCGGGAGTTGTTCACAGACTCGCTAGCTAGGGGCACACTGCCACCTACTCTAGCACAGGCCTCAATCGCGCTGATACCCAAGAAAGATAAAGACCCAACGGAATGTGGGTCATACAGACCCATCGCACTGCTGAACGCAGATGTCAAAATACTGACCAAAATGCTATCCAAAAGGCTAGAAGACTGCGTACCTGAGGTGGTCGCACAGGACCAGACAGGCTTTGTCAAAGGTAGACAGCTAACCTCGAACATCAGGCGCCTGCTGAACGTGATAATGACCCCATCCGGGGAGAGAATACCAGAGGTGATCATCTCCCTAGACGCAGAAAAGCTCTTCGACACAGTCGAATGGAAATACCTCAAGAGGTACTGGAGCGTTTCAGGCTTGGAACAGGGTTCACCTCCTGGGTAAAACTCCTATACAACGCTCCCATGGCGAGCGTACGGACCAACAACACCAACTCCCAATTCTTCCAGCTGCACAGGGGCATCAGACAAGGATGCCCACTGTCCCAGCTGTTGTTCGCTCTAGCGATCGAGCCATTAGCAATTGCTCTCAGAGCAGCAAAAAGCTGGAGGGGGATCCAAAGGGGCGGCAGAGAGCACAGTCTCACTCTATGCAAATGACCTGCTCCTCTACATCTTGGACCCACAAGGCAGAATGGACGGAATCATCGCGCCCCTGAAGGAGTTTGGCGCCTTCTCGGACTACAAACTCAACATGAGCAAAAGTGAGATCTTCCCGGTACACCCACAACTGGGGGGGGGGGGGGGGTAACAACACTAATGGGACTGCCGCTTAAACAAACCCAACACAAATTCCGCTACCCGGGGATCCAAATAGCCCATGACTGGAAAGGGATCCATAAATGGAACCTCACCAGTGTGACAGAGGAAGTAAAAAGGGCCCTGCAAAGGTGGAACACACTCCCTCTCTCCCTTGCGGGGAGAGTCCAGACGATCAAAATGAACGTACTGCCCATGTACCTCTTCCTACTTAGATCTATCCTGATCTACATCGGCAAGGCCTTTTTCAAAGCACTAGACAAACTAATCATGGCGTTTGTTTGGGGGGGGGGGGGGGGGGGGGGGGGGAAAGAGAAGAAAGAAGAGAGAAAAATGCTAGGATCCCAAAGAAGGTACTACAGAAAACAAAATTGGGGGGGGGGGGGGGGGGGGAGGGCCTCCCAAACCTACAATTCTACCACTGGGCGGCGATAGCCGAGCGAATAAGGGGATGGATCAAGGAGCCAGAAGCCGAGTGGGTGCACGCGGAAGAGACCTCCTGCAAGGGGACCTCCCTCCGGGCACTTCCATCCCCACCCAAAACCTCCAGCAGCCCGGTGGTGATAGCCATCCTCCAGTCCTGGAACCAACTACGGCAGGATAGATGTGAACGGTGTCAAGGAGGTACGACCAACCATGCCCATATGTTCTGGTCTTGCCCCAGACTTGCGGGGTACCGGACAGCCTTCTTCAAGGCAATGTCCAAAGCGGTGGGGATGAGGGTGGAGCCATGCCCGAAAGTGGCGGTCTTCGGGGTATCAGAGCAACCAGATCTATTCCTGGTGAGGACGGCGGACACACTTGCCTTTGCCTCCCTGATCGCCCGCCGTAGAATCCTGTTCGGCTGGCGGTCAGCAGCACCACCCAAAGCTGCAGACTGGCTGTCCGACCTCTCAGAATCTCTCCAAATGGAGAAAATCAAATTCGCCATCCGAGCGTCAGACGACGGCTTCCACAGAAAGTGGGAGCCATTCACCCAATTGTTCCGGGGCCTGTTTGCGGCCAATGAACAAGCAGAAGAATAGCCAGGTAGCCAAGAATCAGGGGAAAGTACCCATGGCATGAAGAACAGCTAAACCTAAGAGAAAAGAAAGGCGAACCACAGGAGAGGGGAAGGTGGGAAGGGAAGAGGGAGGAGACAGGGAACATCAGAGGGGAACCAGAGAGGTGGGGGGATGCAAGGGAATGATAGATGGAAGGAAGGCACGGGAAACAACAACAAACTTGGCATCTACAGGAACAGAGAGCAAGAAAAATATGGGTGAAAGACAGGGTGAACGGCTGAAGCAGAGGTGAACGCGAGACGACAATGGCAGCGAAATCCGTCCGGGAGAAGCAAGTGACAACACCAACACCAGATCCATTCGCATATTGCCCTCTGGAATTGTTTCTCCGGCACCCAAATGAATATGTACCTCCCCAGTTCTCTCCGTCCCATCCCCTCCCAACAAAGAGATGCTGGTTCAAAAATCCAATAAAAAACATTTATTAAAAAAAGTTACTGTGAAAATCCTTTCATATCAAAGAATTCAATTTCAATTTAATGCATTGCCAGGGGGGCAAATATATACAAAATGTAAATGTAGACAGAGTACAGGGCCAGACACAAGAGACTTAGTTCTTAAGCAATTGGTACTTGTGCAGGATGGAGGATGAGACATGGCACAAAAAATCAAGTTGAGAAGGGCAAAGGCATGGCTAAGGGTTTCAGTTGTAGCTGGGGTGAGGTAGGATATATTGTGGCGTTGAAAGAAAGCAATCTAAATGATGGATATGATGGGGATTTGAAGCTCAGCTCTGCTCCAAATAAAATCCCATTGTATCAGACGGTCTGGTTCAATCTGAACAAGTTGTTAGGAAGGGTGGAGTTCATGGAAAGTGTGAAGTGTATGATGGAGCCAAAAATAATACATTCTTTGTAATATTCAGCTGGAGGAAATTCTATTTCATCTATATTTTTAAAAATAAATTTAGAGTACCCAATTATTTTTTTCTCCAATTAAGGGTCAATTTAGCGTGGCCAATCCACCTAACATGCACATCTTTGGGTTGTGCGGGTGAAACCCACGCAGACACGGGGAGAATGTGCAAACTCCACACGGACGGTGACTCAGGGCCAGGATTCTATATCATCTATAAAAGGCAGTCAAACATCACAGTGGTAGTCATGGGATTTGTGAGGTAATGTAGAGGGTGATCATCAGCAGCATATGAATATACAAAGTGCAATAATATTCATACATCATGTTGCACGCTTAAGGTGCTTCAATACAGTCAAAGAAACGTTACAGACATTTAAAATGGTCGTAGCAAATGGTGCAAAGGCACTGAAGATGTCTACATAGGTCAAGTTGCACAGAGGTGCTTAGGTAGGCACCTAATCTAGGTCATCAATAATGACCTATCAGAAGTGTCATCCTTCCATTAAGACATTAAACTCAGGCCATGTCTGAATCTAAAACTCCTACAGCATTATTCGACAAATAGGCAAATTCTCCTGGTTTACCTGGCCAAAACACATCCTTCAAACAAGACCAAAAACAGGTCTGATAATTTATTTTGTTGCTGCTTGTGGGACACTGATACATGAAATGAAATGAAATGAAAATCGCTTATTGTCACAAATGAAGTTACTGTGAAACGCCCCTAGTCGCCGCATTCCGGCGCCTGTTCAGGGAGGCTGTTACGGGAATTGAACCGTGTTGCTGGCCTGCCTTGGTCTGCTTTCAAAGCCAGCGATTTAGCTGTGCTAAACAGCCCCTGCTAAACATGCAAACTGGCTGACATATTTCCTATATTACAATAGTCACGACACTATCAGCTACAAATTATTTTGGGATATGCAAGTCACATTTACTTTCCCCCCCGATTCATGAAAAATGTTTGGCTGTAGAAACGATCTACAGTATGCCTTCGGTGCATTGATTCCCAGCTCTCAGATTTCAGTTGCCATTCTAAAAATCTGCGTTGCAAAATTCAACCAACATCCAACAGGGTGGTTCACACTGATCAGACTGCATAGTTATAGAATCTGGACTTCACAATGTTAATTATCTTTGGCTGAACATGAAACGATTGAATTTTAGTCACTTAATAGCTTGCGTTAGCATGCTTGTTCCTCTTGAACAAATATTCACTGACTGAAAGTTGAAAGCAAATAACTGCAGGAACAGAAACTACAGATAATCTGTTTTATTTCAGTAGAATATTCATTTCACAGCACTTTATTTTTTAGGTAATGAAAAACAATGGACATATTGTTCTCAAATTTTGTATAATTTAAATAATGATACATCAGGGAAAACAAATTGATTACATAATATCAGGCATCAGCTTTCATGGGTACAAAAGATGCAAGAATGAATGTTCAGGTACAGAAATATGCTAACATGTGTAAGTAAAACTGAATAGTTACTTCACAGGGACCATGTGTGCATTATTTATTTCAGGATTAAAGAAAATATTCCACAGTTTAAATATTCTCATGACAATATGTTACTTTATTTACTTCAGTAACTAACAGCATACATACTATTTTAACAAACCAAGATTATTTTTGCTTTAGATTTAGTTCTTCAAACCCATCAGGATTCCCTTAACCTTGTACTCCCAGGTATATCCCAAAGTAGCAGAATAACTGTTCGTCAGGTAACCCTCAACAGTATTGATGAAAGGTCAGAAATAAAATCTAAATGGAAGTGGGAGGAGGGATTTTTTTTAGAAAAAGGGGAAGTAAATCTTACATTAAATGCTTAAATTATGCTCATCTGCTCCTGCTCAAGATAGTGCATTCCAACTGCATCGTGTTAGCAAACCATGAACACAGGAAACATGATCGATGCTAGTATTATTTGATTTACATACAGAACAAGTTAAACTGCCATCAAAAACAAAATATACTGAAAATCTGAAACAACAGAAAATGCTGGAAACACTCAGCAGGTATGGCAGCATCTGTGGAGATAGAAAAACAGAGTTAACATTGGAGGACTGTGGTTGGTTGCTCTTGCAGCAGATGTTGTCAGACCTGCTGAGTGCTTCCAGCATTATCTGTTTTTAAGTCAGACTGTCAGACGTTATCAGTGATCTGTACTAATCAGTCTTTAGTCTTTAGCAACTTAAAACTAGTTCACTCAGAATTAGTGCCATGTTGACAAAAAAAAAAGAGATTAACAATCACCTACATTGAAATGCTCCTTCAGGTCAAGTTGTGAGAAAAATGTCATTGTTGATGGATGAAAACATCTACATTAACAAAATACAAATTGCAATTTAAAAGACTCAATTTTAAGATAATAATTTGCCATCCAAATCTGCTTACAATAATTTCCAACTTTTAGATTTGATATCCTAAGTTACCACATCGACCTACAAGTAGATATTGAAATGCAGAAGCATTGCTGATTCCTAGGTATGTGGAAAATGCTTTGCTATAGTCATATCATGAGATTTTATTTTTATTGTGAGTATTTTAAACCAATAAGGGTTTCTTAAAGCCCTGAACAATTAATTAAAAATAGTGATTTGAAATGTAGTCAAATATCCAATTTAAGGATAACGATAAGAGTATATGGGGGAAGTACTTTAGAGCTCATTTAATGTGCAAGCAATACTAGTTGATTTGGAAATAACTACTCAAATTTTTTAAAGAATAGTCAGAAGCACGATAATGAAAATTACAAGTCTGTTGATTTAAAATTTAAACAATCCCAGAGTGGGAATACAGAACCACACAGACCAGAAAGTCCTATTTTCAATTATTATGATAAACAACCATGCAGGGCACAAATAGGGGCATTTTGGGACATGCAAGCCACTTTTACTTTTCCTCATGAAAAATTATCTCAGTCCTCTTGGGCTCCAGTGAAGAAAAAAAACAGTTCTCACAGCACAATTGCTGTTCAATGAGTTCTGCTGGAAAGTGCAAGACACTTCTGGTGGAATTCTCCCATGCCCCCACTGGCAGTTCAACAGCAGGCACGGGAGGCCCAAAAATCATTTTTAAACCAGCGTGAATTCCCCGCAAGATCTTCCGCTAGTGCCCGCCACAGCGATTTGGGGAACCTGTTGAAGACTAGCGTGAAACTTACTTGCATCCTGCTAATGGGATGTACAGATGTCGCGACTTACCTGAACAATGCCTGGGGCTGCCTACAGATTTAAGGACGGAGGTCACCAGCAATCCTGGGCCCCGTAACATAAAAGCAGCAGGTGAG
Source organism: Scyliorhinus torazame (assembly GCF_047496885.1). Lineage (NCBI taxonomy): Eukaryota > Metazoa > Chordata > Chondrichthyes > Carcharhiniformes > Scyliorhinidae > Scyliorhinus > Scyliorhinus torazame. The sequence goes on along the minus strand of NC_092714.1, from coordinate 40,417,587 downwards.
GGGTGGACCTACAGGTGAATCTTACAGATTTGGTGTCCTGTTGGAGTAATCTTCCAGCTTCAGAGTACTTGGAGATCCATCTTCCTGCCAGAGTGCTCCCAGGAATTCACCTTCATATTCAGGAGGTCCATCTTTCTTCTGGCTGCCTTTTCAATATGGCGCCCCTATACAATGGCGGACTACATGTCATCAGGCCGCCACGGAATATGGCACAAAACATCCGGTTGCATAATTAATGCAGTTCCCACCAGAGGATTTGGTGTGTTTTTCCGCCTGCTTCCACAGCGGCAAACTCTACAGTTCCAACCTCACCACAGGAGATGAAGAATTCCTCCCTTCCTCTCTAGGTTCAAACCTAAACAACAATTACATCAATGAGGTGTCAATGGACAACCATATACAGTGGATGTTCCCAGCAAGATTCCGCATCTTTTGGAAAGGAGTGGAAATCTGAAACAAAGATGTTAGCAATTGGGTAGATTTGAAGATATTGATGTGGTTTGATCATCTTGTGAAGACTTGCAGCCCCCCAAAAAAGGTAGTGTATGTGGTCAAATGACTAAAGGCTAAATAGGGAACAAAAGATTGCTTTAGTTGAAGAGCAGCAACAAAAGCAGTACCTCAACATCAGTCCAAAAAACCATGCCGATCACAAAACCGATGTTTCTCATCTGTGGCCCAAGTGGACTAAAACCATTTTCAAAAAATAATCTTTATTGTCACAAGTAGGCTTACATTAACACTGCAATGAAGTTACTGTGAAAAGCTCCTAGCCGCCACATTCCGGCATCTGTTCGGATACACAGAGGGAGAATTCGAGATGTCCAAATTACCTAATAGCACGTCTTTCGTGATTATGGGAGGAAACCGGAGCACTCAGAGGAAACCCCTCGCGGACACAGGGAGAATGTGCAGACTCCACAGAGACAGTGACCCAAGCCGGGAATCGAACCTGGGACCCTGAAGCCATATTGCTAACCACTATGCTCCCAAATTGCTCTTGTGGATGGCTACTTAGCAAGTGATTTAAATGAGACATTCTAGTCTATGTAGCTCCATGCTGTACCACTCAAATGTTGGGAGACTGTTTTATGTTAAATTAACAGACATGCAATCTAATATGCTTCTGACCATTTTGAATGAATGCTTTTAAATCAATTATGGAAGAGATACCAATTGATTGAACTGAACTATCTTACCCATCGCCGAGACTGCCTGCCTCCATCTTACTATTTTTTTTCTCCCATCTCACTCCAGCCACAAACATTTTATCCATACGTTTTCATCCCTCAGCTCAATTTCCTTGCCCATTCCAGCCTGCATAAACTCAGACTAGCCACCTGCACCCTCATCCCTATTAAACTCCAACATTGGTGTCCTTTTCCCAAGTAAATCAAATTTAAAATCCTTGTCCTCATCAACAAATCTCCATAAAGGTCTTGGCAAACCTTGGATCCAAATTATTTTCCAGTCTTCTGGGCTTCCCCAAGGTCTTTAATCCTCTGACTCAGGTATACAACATAATCCCACACCCACCAATCCAGACTAATAGCCGAATTCCAGCTCTACTGTATGAAACTCGCTCCTTAAATCAATTCTTTACTCTCGCCTTCTGCTACCTTCAAACACCTTCTTAAAACCCAGCTCAAAAGAACTCTGGTAACCTTGCTTGGCTTTCCCCACCAATTTTTGTGCCCCTTCTTTTCTTCCTCTGTGAAATTTGTGACTTGTCGCTAAGTTTGTAAATGTTGATCCAGGACACTGAAGAACCAGAAAGAGGAACAACAATTTTTAAAAATCAACAGAAAAATAAATGACTTATCATTTATAAAATTCTTGATATAAAAATATATCAATCCTTAGTATGAGATGTAAATAACAACCAAAATTGAAACACGAACATATGAAACGAGGAGCAGCAGCCCATTCAGCCCCTCGAGCCTGCTCTTGTCATTTAATAAGATCATGGCTGACCGGATAGTAACCTCGAATCCACATCCCACCTGTCTCCACGAACCTATCATCCTCCTATTCATCAAGAATCTATTTAGATCTGCCTTAAAGTCTAAAAATATTCAAAGACTTTGCTTCCACCACCTTTTCAAGAAGAGAGTTCCGAAGTCTCACGGCCCTCAGTGAAAAGATTTCAACTCATTTCTGTTTTAAATGGGTGACCCCTTATTTTTCAAGTGATTCCCCCACAAGAGAAAACATTCTCTCCACATCCATCCTGTCAAGACCCCTCAGGATCTTGTATGTTTCAACCAAGTCACCTCTTCCACTTCTAAACTCCAGCAGATACAGGCTGTGCCTGTCTAACCTTTCCTCATAAGACAACCCGCCCATTCCAGCTATTAGTCTGATAAACCTTCTCTGAACTGCTTCCAATGCATTTACATCCTTCCTCAAATAAAGCAAACAGTACAGTACTCCAAATGTGATCTCTCTAGTGCCTTGTGCAAGTGAAGCATGACCTCCCTTCTTTTGTATTCAATTCCCCTCGTAACAAACGATAAGATTCTATTAGCTTTCCTAGTTACTTGCTGTGCCTGCTAGCAAAACAATGTTGGGGCTTATAAAATCCAATTCACAACTGGATTTAAATATTCTAAATGCATTTTTCAGAAGACTATCGTCTTGCACAGTTTACATAGAAACTTCAGGTTTTGTTTTCCAAAAGAAAATTCTGAGTCGATGGTTGCACAGGACCTATTAGTACAGTTTAAGGGAATGTCAAATGATGCCAAACTTGTTGAGAGTATACTTTGTAGAATTTGAGGAGTTTAAGAGTCAGAATTGTGACCTTAGATGGTCAGTGTTCAACAATTCTCAACAGGAGACAGAAATAAGGTATCCTTAGCTAAAGGACAGCTTACAAATTAATAAACATTAAAGGAACTGTGTGAGGGTGCACTCCAACTCTCTCTCTCACTCAAGGTATAATGTGAATTATCCAAATTGGATCTAATGCAAATTGTATTTTTGGAATAAATTTTGGAGAGGTCACCATAGAAGTTATACTTTCAAGTTGTCACTGCTAGTCACGATTAATCGTACTCTATTGGGTCTTGAGTTACGCATTACAGCTGTGCATTGACTGATTGAAATAAAGAATATTTTCTGCCTGTTTAAACATAGGTACTGCATATGTTAACTAATAATAGTCACGGAAATTGCAGCATTAAGCTCCATTTTTGACAAAATAAATGATTTTTGGAGGAACTGTCCTGAAATACTCACTCAATATTCTTGCATTTGAAATGATGTAACAAAGAGTGTAACAGGCCAGATAACTGTTTCCGGCTATCATACACTGTGTTTTCACTGTTCAGCCTTGAAAAACAACTACACCACAGAAGAGTCACATTGATTCTCGGAAGCTAACATAACAATTCAAGGGTAGCCTGCCATATTCAGGGCTTAAATCCTGTTTTTCCTTTAGCATTACCAACATTATGCGAAAGCTTGAATATGTTCAGCTCACACTTTGAAAAATGTTGGAAGACTTTACAGACATGTTTCAACACATTTATTACAGATAATTTAGCTCAGTTTTAATTGAACACGTTTTGTATTGCCATGTTTCCACCCAATTACAAATGGCTTTTAAAATTACATAACAATCCAGTGGCTCGCTCTGAACCTTTTCCACAGCTTCGACATAGTATCATAGAATTTACAGTGCAGAAGGAGGCCATTTGGCCCATCGAGTCTGCACCGGCCGTTACGAAGAGCACCCTACTGAAGCTCACGTATCTACCTATCCCCATAACCCAGCAACCCTACTTAACCTTTTTTTGGACACCAATTTAGCATGGCCAATCCACCTAACCCGCACATCTTTGGACCGTGGGAGGAAACCAGAGCACCCAGAGGAAACCCACGCAGACACGGAGAGAACGTGCAGACTCTGCACAGACAGTAACTCAGCCGGGAATCAAACCTGGGACCCTTGAGCTGTGAAGCAACAGTGCTAACCACTATGCTACTGTGCTGCCCAATCACCATGAGAGTGAAAACTGGATATGATATTTTGAATCAGGCCCAACCAAGACATTATACAGAAATAGATTGCAATTCCATCAATTGGTTTACAACTGGCCCTGACATGAAGCAAGGGAAATTTCCAGAGTGCTCTGCCACTGGGAATCATAGCTCAAAAATCACCTGTCCCTCCCAAATACATTCCACAAACACTACTCTCATTCACTGCATACCCAAGCATACTTTCGGAATTAGATTGATTATATTACAATTTGAATGGATCAACATTTCCTGGTTCAAACAACTCCCTGTGAAACCTGTTCTACAGATTTATCACTTGCTCAGTGAAATTATGTTCTTCTCCAGACCCAATTAAGTGCAGACCGTGTCCTTTGGTGCTGGTTCTGGACAAAGTGAAAGAGTCAGTCTCCATCGTCTAGATTATTTGGCAGTTTCCCAAACTTTTTGGATCCCAAACATCCATCAGTTATCTTTGGCTTTAATATATGATAAGAGAAATAAATTGCATTTATATAGCACTTCATCACATTCTCAATGCCCCAAAGTGTTTCGCAATCAATTAAGCACTTACGAAGCACAGTCACTGTTACATAGGCAAAAGCATCATTTTGTGCAAAGCAAAATCCCAAGGAGTTAAACAAGATGAATTACTAACTACATTTTATATTAGTGGTAATTGAAGGAATAATTTGACCTTTACTGGAAAAGAACAATTCAAAGGGAGTTCTGCACCCAATGTCCCATCTGGTAGCTGGCACCTCTGGCAACATAACATTTCCTCAGTACCAGAAAAATATTTCCTCAGTACTGGAATGATGTTGCAGCCTGCATAGTGGTCAAATCGCAGAGAATACTTTAACTGCACAATCTTCGATCGTGTAGGTAAGTACTATTGTCCACAACAAACTTGCACGCAAAAGCCTCAACAATTTTTTTTTTTTTTTTTTTTTAAAGAAAACTTAACATTATTTTCACCCCCACCCCCTAGTTAATTATAAAGCCAGCAAACATAGCCATAACCTCACATCAGTATTAAAAATTTTAAATGTGTTGCGAAATAAATCCAAATGTCAGGACTTTTCTCAGTAAGGATATGAACACTCTCTTTACACATTCAGTGCTCAACCAATAATCTAGACACGTACTAACCATCTCTCATCACAAGTTCTCTCCAAATTATCTTTGCCTACCATTTGAATCCTTGCTTTCACTGATCCAAACACTGCCCTAAAATATATAACTAAAACAGAGAAGTGAAAAACCTACATTTGCAACCGTTTGCATACACAAATATTAAGTCAAAGAGGCACAAGTGTGCATTTACCTGCAATAAGATATTAACATAAATTTGATTAAGTGATTTGAATTTTGTAATATTAACCACATTTTCTTTCTTATAAGTATGTCCTGTTTGAGACCTAGACAAACACGCAATGATACCTTCGTACAGCCATTAATTCACAGTGAAATTATAGAAAATTCTTCAATCCCAATACAGATTAAACCTACCATGGATTCAGGTTTCGAAGCAGCACTTCACAGGTTGAATTAGTTATTCATAATAACAATCTTTATTAGTGTCACAGGTAGGCTTACATTAACACAGCATTGAAGTTACTGTGAAAATCGCCACACTACGACACCTGTTCAGGTACGCGGAGGGAGAATTCAGAATGTCCAAATCACCTAACAGCATGTCTTTGGGGACTTGTGGGAGGAAATCCACACACACACGGGGAGAACTTGCAGACAGTGACCCAAGCAGGGAATCGAGCCCGGGTCCCTGGCGCTATGAAGCAACAGTGCTAACCACTGTGCTATCGTGCCATCAGCACCCTTTTCTGTCGGGAAAATGCTTGGGTTTGGCGTGGTGATGAAATTTGGCATTCTTGTGCTTGTGGATGATTCAGAGACAAAAAGCTTCAAAACCAGCTGTAGCAGAATGACTAGGTCAGTGCTATTAACTGTCACAAAAATGTTCCGAATAAGTTAACAACTCTTAATAACTTACTAACTTTTTCAACTTGCCTCCTGCACTCTGCTACCCACCTCCATCTCACCACCTCTCAACTCACCGCTTCTCTCCATGACCCCCCCTCCCCCACCCCTGGCCACAGCATTGGCTTATAGCGAACATTCAGAAGTGGGAAGTGGCAAACAGGAAGGTGGCAGCGAGTGTGCCACAGAAAGGACACGTTTGAGGGGTCCAAAAACTCACAGAAGTGAATTTTGGATGTTAATTCCACATGATTAATCATGTCAAGCTAGACTCTCATCCGTTAATGTCCTGTTGTGAGAGAGTCTACCAGTTCTTTGCTTGTGGGCTGGAGTGACAGTAAACATCATTTAATCATCAGGCTGGAATAGTCAAAAATAATAATAATAATAATAATCGCTTATTGTCACAAGTAGGCTTCAATGAAGTTACTGTGTTGCACAGTTTAGAGAGAACACTCATCTTGGGTAGTGGCATTGTTTCCTTAGAATAACAAAGAATACTGGCAGCTAAGGATGAAAAGTAAAATAGGAATACTAGACAGCCCCAACAAAAATCAGATAATTCAATCTTGCCTGCGCTATGGAAAGCCATGCAGGTCTGCAATGTGGCTCCACAGTTATGTCAGAACACAAACAGAAACAGCTATTTATAATAACGATGGGAAATCAATGACGTGGTCCCCTGCAAGCAGTTGTGAAGTCGAGGAATTATGAAATTAGACAAGTAGCAAGGGCAGAACAGTTTTAATGGGAAATTTTAACTTTCATACAAATTGGGACAAGCAGACTATATGTTAGAAAGGTAGTGAATTTTTGGAGTGCGTTCAGGATAGCTTTAGGTATTAATACATTCTAGAACCAACAAGGGGGGGGAAAACGACACAATATTAAATTTAGTATAAAGCAATAAGTCAGATGGTACATCAACATTTATCTGATGCCGTTCAGGAGGACATTCTCTGTGCTCGCTGAAAGGGAGAAATGCAAAACACCTCTTAAGATTCCAGATTTAAAGTCTGACTTCAATGCGATGAGACAGAGAATACCCACAATAACTGGGCAGGTCTGTTAATGAGCAAAGCAAAAGATCAGAGAGAGGCGTTCAAAGCAGATAATTCAGAACTAGTTTATACCCCCAAGGACCGAGAACTTAAGGCAGCGTGAACAACTCAAGTGGCAAGAGACAAAAAGGAAAAAGCATTTTAAAAAGCACACAGCTTGACAAATGGGAAAGATATAAAAACAGCAAAGGGTGACCAAAAGTAGGGAAAAAAAACCACAAAAAAGGAATATGCAAATTTTTTTTCAAATCATAATAGGTGACAGGAGCAATGTGAGCCACTTGAAACTGGTAACTGGTGATATTGTGAATTAAATAAGGAAATGGCGAATAGGCAGAATTACTTTGCACTAATATTTACAATAGAGTCATTTTAATATCCCAGGAAACAAAGTGAATTATGTACAGAGTAACAAGTCCCCAGGGACATTCCAGAGATCTAAAGGTAGGGAAGAACATTGCCAATGCCCTGCTTACAAACTTTAAAGTTCCCTTCGTTCAGGACATTCCTTAAAGTGGAAAACTGTGCATGGCACCCTGCTATTTAAGAACAGCAAGAGGAAATCCAGGGAATAATACACCAATTAGCCCAACATTTGTTATTGGGAAATTACTAGAGTCTATGGATAAGGATAGAATTACTGAACACAGGTTTTCAGCTGATCAGAGAGCCAGCCTGGATTATAGCAGGTGGATTGTTCTTGATAAACCCAATTGGATTTCTGGATGAAAGGAGTGGACAGGGAAATGTCTATACATATTATTTATACAGACTTCAACACAGCATTTTTTTTTTTAAAGTTCCTTACGAGAGACAGTTGGTTAAAGTCGAAACCTAGAGAATTGAAGGCAGATTATTGACCTGGTTAAGAAATTGGCTGAGTGGTAGTAGGATAGGCATAAGGGACAGGCACCCTAACTGGCAGAATTTGATGACTGGTACCCCACAAGGATTAGTGTCGGGGCCTCAAATGTTTACCTTATTCATTAACCATTTAAATAATGAATGGAAAGCCACATATCTAAATTTGCATTGACACAAAGATAGGTAACATTGTAAGCAGTGTGGATGAAAGCATAACATTACAAAGAAATATTTACTAAATGATTCACAAAGTAAACAGGCGAAACTATGGTAAATGCATTTCAATATAGGCAAATGCATAGTTATTACATTGGACCTGAAAAAAAGGACAGAATTGGATACTTTCTCTGAGGTCTACGCTAAGAACAGCAGCAGTCCAGTCCAAAGATGCTCATTAAACTTTTGTGAACAAGTACATAAAATACAGGACTAAAATACAAGGGGGTATCAGTTATACAAAGAGCTGGTTAGGCCACACCTGGACTGGGCAACACACCTCAGGAAAGATATACTGGCCTTGGAGAGAAAGAAACTTAGGATTTACTCATTTACTCGCACGATATCGGCACTCCATGGACTAAATTACAAGGAGATTTACATAAACTATGGTTGCATTTCTTAGAATTTAGAAGGTTTAAGGGTTATTTGATTGAGGTTGTCAATACATTAGGGGAACAGATATGGTGGATAAAGAAAACCTATTTCTGCTGGTTGGTGAGTCCAGGACTAAGGGACTTCTCTACCAAGACGGAGCCAAACCTTTAGAAATTAAATTGGACGTGCACTCCTACACACAAAGGACAGTATGTTTGGAACTCTCCTTGCGCCAATGACAACGGATAACCAATTAGATTATATAGAGTTAGGTTGCAGATCAGCCATTGCCTCAATGTTGAAACAGGCTTGAGGCTCAATGAGTACTTTTGTTCCTAGCTTTCTAGATTTAGTAATATTTTGGCAACTGTTCTATCAAAATAATAATCCATGTCATCTAAATTTCACAATTAGATTATGGGCTCAAATTTGCTGATTCTCTCCTTTATATTAGCTGTTTTAAGTTATTTTTCCTACGGCGGTGTCATTTAAATATCCCACTGAAGACAAAAAGGTCAAAATTTGTGTTAAGGAATCATGTGATTATAACACGTGTAGTGAATGCAAATGCTTCTAGGACAATTCAATGTTAGGAAAGAGTTAATGTTCCCTCGCACTTAAGTTGGAATTATAATTTTAATTGTTCAATACACTGCACCAAATATAAAGGGTATACAGATGGTACTGTGGTGTTGTTGGCGGAGTAATTACTGAACACAATAAACTTGGAGTCGAAGAAGTCAAGACTTGTTTCCTAGTTCTGGGCAGCACGGTACCACAAGTGGACAGCACTATGGCTTCACAGCGCCAGGATCCCAGGTTTGATTCCCCGCTGGGTCACTGTCTGTGCGGAGTCTGCACGTTCTCCCTATGTCTGCGTGGGTTTCCTCCGCGTGCTCCGGTTTCCTCCCACAGTCCAAAGACGTGCAGGTTAGGTGGATTGGCCATGCTAAATTGCTCTTAGTGACAAAAAAAGTTAGGAGGGGTTATTGGGTTACGGGGATAGGGTGGAAGTGAGGGCTTAAGTGGGTCGGTGCCGACTCGATGGGCCGAATGGCCTCCTTCTGCACTGTATGTTCTTTATTCTATGTTGTTAATATAAAATTACCATAGGAGCTTAACAATGGTAGCAGAGGAAGATTTCTGCCTGTTAAGTATAAAAGACTGCAAACTATGATTTCTTCGAACCAAAAGATTATATTCTGAATTCTAACCTGAAGAGTGATTTAAAGTAACATGAAAAACAAATGGCGGAATCCAAGAGCAGAGTGTCATGGTATGACTACCCGCCATTGCTTTTTGAGCATCTCACCCTATGGCCAATGGACGAATGATGTTACCATGTGGAGATGGGTTATGTCCTTGCCCAAGAAAAAAAATAAGGAATGGCTTGGAACTTTCGCTACCGTATGAAAGCAAAAGGCGATGCAAGATTTTTCAGAATTAGAGCCGGTGCATTTAAACTCAGGTGAATGCTTGGAATCATTATTAACTTTCATGGATAAGATTTACAAAAAGGGTGACTTATTAAGTGCTTATGAGGCTTGGTCAGATTTTGACAAATTTAGAAAGTCAGAGGGTAACTCCATAGAAGAGTACATAATGGAATTTAGCAGTCATATACAAGGCTGCAAAAAGTCTGTTTCAAAATTCCTCAATCCATGCTGGCATTCCAAGCTTTTTTTCCCCTCCCCCACCAGCCCCCTCCCCGCACACACTCCCCCCAGCCCCTCCCCCATACACTCCCCCCACACCCCCTCCCCCCCACCCCCTCCCCCCACACACACTCCCCCCACACCCCCTCCCCCCCACCCCCTCCCCCCACACACACTCCCCCCGCCCCCTCCCCCCACACACACACACTCCCCCCGTCCCCCACACACACACTCCCCCCCGCCCCCTCCCCCACACACACACTCACCCCCCGCCCCCTCCCCCCACACACACACTCTCCCCCCCCGTCCCCTCCCCCCACACAAACACTCCCCCCCGCCCCCTCCCCCCACACACACACTCCCCCGCCCCCTCCCCCCACACACACACTACCCCCCGCCCCCTACGCCCACACACACACTCCCCCCGCCCCCTCCCCCCACACACACTCCCCCCGCCCCCTCCCCCACACACACACTCCCCCACCCCCTCCCCCACACACACACTCCCCCCGCCCCCTCACCCCACACACACACACACACTCCCCCCCGCCCCCTCCCCCACACACACTCCCCCCCGCCCCCTCCCCCACACACTACCCCCCGCCCCCTCCCCCCACACACACACTACCCCCCGCCCCCTACGCCCACACACACACTCCCCCCGCCCCCTCCCCCCACACACACTCCCCCCGCCCCCTCCCCCACACACACACTCCCCCACCCCCTCCCCCACACACACACTCCCCCCGCCCCCTCACCCCACACACACACACACACTCCCCCCCGCCCCCTCCCCCACACACACTCCCCCCCGCCCCCTCCCCCACACACTACCCCCCGCCCCCTCCCCCACACACACACTCCCCCCGCCCCCTCCCCCACACACACACTCCCCCCGCCCCCTCCCCCCACACTCCCCCGCCCCCTCCCCCCACACTCCCCCGCCCCCTCCCCCCACACTCCCCCGCCCCCTCCCCCCCCACACACACACCCCGCCCCCTCCCCCCACACACACACACACCCCGCCCCCTCCCCCACACACACACTCCCCCCGTCCCCTCCCCCCACACTCCCCCACCCCCTCCCCCCACACACACACTCCCCCCGCCCCCTCCCCCCACACACACACTCCCCCCGCCCCCTCCCCCCACACTCCCCCACCCCCTCCCCCCACACACACACTCCCCCCGCCCCCTCCCCCCACACACACACTCCCCCCGCCCCCTCCCCCCACACACACACTCCCCCGCCCCCTTCCCCCACACACACACTCCCCCCGCCCCCTCCCCCACACACACACACTACCCCCGCCCCCACACACACACACACTCCCCCCGCCCCCTCCCCACACACACACACTCCCCCCCGCCCCCTCCCCCCACACACACACTCCCCCCACCCCCTCCCCCCACACACACACTCCCCCCCGCCCCCTCCCCCCACACACACACTACCCCCACCCCCTCCCCCACACACACACTCCCCCGCCCCCTCCCCCACACACACACTCCCCCCGCCCCCTCCCCCCACACACACACACACACTCCCCCCCGCCCCCTCCCCCACAGACACTCCCCCCCCGCCCCCTCCCCCACACACTCCCCCCGCCCCCTCACCCACACACACACTCCCCCCGCCCCCTCCCCCACACACACACTCCCCCCCGCCCCCTCCCACACACACACACTCCCCCCGCCCCCTCCCCCCACACTCTCCCGCCCCCCTCCCCCACACTCCCCCGCCCCCCCTCCCCCCACACACACACACCCCACCCCCTCCCCCACACACACACTCCCCCCGTCCCCTCCCCCCACACTCCCCCGCCCCCTCCCCCACACACACACTCCCCCCGCCCCCTCCCCCCACACACACACTCCCCCCGCCCCCTCCCCCCACACACACACTCCCCCCGCCCCCTCCCCCCACACACACACTCCCCCCGCCCCCTCCCCCCACACACACTCCCCCCGCCCCCTCCCCCCACACACACACTCCCCCCGCCCCCTCCCCCCAAACACACACTCCCCCCGCCCCCTCCCACCACACACACACACCCCGCCCCCTCCCCCACACACACACTCCCCCCGTCCCCTCCCCCCACACTCCCCCGCCCCCTCCCCCCACACACACACTCCCCCCGCCCCCTCCCCCCACACACACACTCCCCCCGCCCCCTCCCCCCACACACACTCCCCTCGCCCCCTCCCCCCACACACTCCCCCCGCCCCCTCCCCCCACACACACACTCCCCCGCCCCCTCCCCCCACACACACACTCCCCCGCCCCCTTCCCCCACACACACACTCCCCCCGCCCCCTCCCCCACACACACACACACCCCCGCCCCCACACACACTCCCCCCGCCCCCTCCCCCCACACACACACACACTCCCCCCGCCCCCTCCCCCACACACACACACTCCCCCCCGCCCCCTCCCCCACAAACTCCCCCCCGCCCCCTCCCCCACACACTCCCCCCGCCCCCTCCCCCACACACACACTCCCCCCGCCCCCTCCCCCACACACACTCCCCCCGCCCCCTCCCCCCACACACACACTCCCCCCGTCCCCTCCCCCCACACTCCGCCGCCCCTCCCCCCACACTCCCCCGCCCCCTCCCCCCACACACACACACCCCACCCCCTCCCCCACACACACACACCCCGCACCCTCCCCCCACACACTCCCCCCCCCGCACCCTCCCCCCACACACTCCCCCCCCCGCCCCCTCCCCCCACACACATTCCCCCGCCCCCTCCCCCCACACACACACTCCCCCCCCCCCCTGCCCCCTCCCCCACCCCTGCACCCTCCCCCCCCTCCCCCTCCCCCCGCCCCCTCCCCCACACACACACTCCCCTCACCCCTTCCCCCACACACACACTCCCCCCGCCCCCTCCCCCCACACACACACTCCGCCCCGCCCCCTCCCCCCCCCACACACACTCCCCCCGCCACCTCCCCCCACACACACACTCCCCCCGCCCCCGCCCCCTCCCCCGCCCCCCACAGACACACTCCCCCGCCCCCTCCGCCCACACACACACTCCCCCCCGCCCCCTCCCCCCACACACACACTCCCCCCGCCCCTCCCCACACACACTCCCCCCCGCCCCTCCCCCCACACACACTCCCCCCGCCCCCTCCCCCACACACACACACTCCCCCGCCCCCTCCCCCCACACACACACTCCCCCGCCCCCGCCCCCGCCCCCTCCCCCCACACACACACTCCCCCGCCCCCTCCCCCCACACACACACTCCCCCCGCCCCCTCCCCCCCCACACACACACTCCCCCCGCCCCCTCCCCCCACACACACACACACACTCCCCCCGCCCCCTCCCCCCACACACACTCCCCCCGCCCCCTCCCCCCACACACACTCCCCCCACCCCCTCCCCCACACACACACTCCCCCGCCCCCTCCCCCACACACACACTCCCCCCGCCCCCTCCCCCCACACACACTCCCCCCCGCCCCCTCCCCCCACACACACACTCCCCCCCGCCCCCTCCCCCCACATACACACACTCCCCCCGCCCCCTCCCCCACACACTCCCCCCCCGCCCCCTCCCCCCCACACTCCCCCCGCCCCCTCCCCCACACACACTTCCCCCGCCCCCTCCCCCACACACACACTCCCCCCGCCCCCTCCGCCCACACTCCCCCCGCCCCCTCCGCCCACACTCCCCCGCCCCCTCCGCCCACACTCCCCCGCCCCCTCCCCCACACTCCCCCGCCCCCTCCACCCACACACCCCGCCCCCTCCCCCCACACACACACACACCCCGCCCCCTCCCCCACACACACACTCCCCCCGTCCCCTCCCCCCACACTCCCCCGCCCCCCGTCCCCTCCCCCCACACTCCCCCGCCCCCTCCCCCCACACTCCCCCGCCCCCTCCCCGCCCCCTCCCCCCACACACACACTCCCCCCGTCCCCTCCCCCCACACTCCGCCGCCCCTCCCCCCACACTCCCCCGCCCCCTCCCCCCACACACACACACCCCACCCCCTCCCCCACACACACACACCCCGCACCCTCCCCCCACACACTCCCCCCCCCGCACCCTCCCCCCACACACTCCCCCCCCCGCCCCCTCCCCCCACACACATTCCCCCGCCCCCTCCCCCCACACACACACTCCCCCCCCCCCCTGCCCCCTCCCCCACCCCTGCACCCTCCCCCCCCTCCCCCTCCCCCCGCCCCCTCCCCCACACACACACTCCCCTCACCCCTTCCCCCACACACACACTCCCCCCGCCCCCTCCCCCCACACACACACTCCGCCCCGCCCCCTCCCCCCCCACACACACTCCCCCCGCCACCTCCCCCCACACACACACTCCCCCCGCCCCCGCCCCCTCCCCCGCCCCCCACAGACACACTCCCCCGCCCCCTCCGCCCACACACACACTCCCCCCGCCCCCTCCCCCCACACACACACTCCCCCCGCCCCTCCCCACACACACTCCCCCCGCCCCTCCCCCCACACACACTCCCCCCGCCCCCTCCCCCACACACACACACTCCCCCGCCCCCTCCCCCCACACACACACTCCCCCGCCCCCGCCCCCGCCCCCTCCCCCCACACACACACTCCCCCGCCCCCTCCCCCCACACACACACTCCCCCCGCCCCCTCCCCCCCCACACACACACTCCCCCCGCCCCCTCCCCCCACACACACACACACACTCCCCCCGCCCCCTCCCCCCACACACACTCCCCCCGCCCCCTCCCCCCACACACACTCCCCCCACCCCCTCCCCCACACACACACTCCCCCGCCCCCTCCCCCACACACACACTCCCCCCGCCCCCTCCCCCCACACACACTCCCCCCCGCCCCCTCCCCCCACACACACACTCCCCCCCGCCCCCTCCCCCCACATACACACACTCCCCCCGCCCCCTCCCCCACACACTCCCCCCCCGCCCCCTCCCCCCCACACTCCCCCCGCCCCCTCCCCCACACACACTTCCCCCGCCCCCTCCCCCACACACACACTCCCCCCGCCCCCTCCGCCCACACTCCCCCCGCCCCCTCCGCCCACACTCCCCCGCCCCCTCCGCCCACACTCCCCCGCCCCCTCCCCCACACTCCCCCGCCCCCTCCACCCACACACCCCGCCCCCTCCCCCCACACACACACACACCCCGCCCCCTCCCCCACACACACACTCCCCCCGTCCCCTCCCCCCACACTCCCCCGCCCCCCGTCCCCTCCCCCCACACTCCCCCGCCCCCTCCCCCCACACTCCCCCGCCCCCTCCCCGCCCCCTCCCCCCCCACACACACACCCCGCCCCCTCCCCCCACACACACACACCCCGCCCCCTCCCCCCACACACACACACTCCCCCCGCCCCCTCCCCCACACACACACTCCCCCCCGCCCCCTCCCCCCACACACACTCCCCCCCGCCCCCTCCCCCCACACACACACTCCCCCCCTCCCCCTGCCCCCTCCCCCTGCCCCCTCCCCGCCCCCTCACCCCACCCCTGCACCCTCCCCCCCTCCCCCTCCCCCACACACACACTCCCCTCGCTCCTTCCCCCACACACACTCCCCCCGCCCCCTCCCCCCACACACACACTCCCCCGCCACCCCCTCCCCCCACACACACACTCCCCCCGCCACCTCCCCCCACACACAGACTCCCCCCGCCCCCTCCCCCGCCCCCACACACACACTCCCCCCCGCCCCCTCCGCCCACATACACACTCCCCCCGCCCCCTCCGCCCACACACACACTCCCCCCGCCCCCTCCCTCACACACACTCCCCCAGCCCCCTCCCCCACACACACACACTCCCCCGCCCCCTCCCCCCACACACACACTCCCCCGCCCCCTCCCCCCACACACACACTCCCCCCGCCCCCTCCCCCCACACACACACACACTCCCCCCGCCCCCTCCCCCCACACACACACACTCCCCCCGCCCCCTCCCCCCACACAAACACTCCCCCCGCCCCCTCCCCCCACACACTCCCCCCGCCCCCTCCCCCACACACACACTCCCCCGCCCCCTCCCCCACACACACACTCCCCCGCCCCCTCCCCCACACACACACTCCCCCCGCCCCCTCCCCCCACACACACACTCCCCCCGCCCCCTCCCCCCACACACACACACACACACTCCCCCCGCCCCCTCCCCCACACACACACACACACACACACACACACACTCCCCCCGCCCCCTCCCCCCACACACACACTCCCCCCCCCGCCCCCTCCCCCCACACACACACTCCCCCCCCGCCCCCTCCCCCCACACACACACTCCCCCCGCCACCTCCCCCCACACACACACCCCCCGCCCCCTCCCCCGCCCCCCACACACACACTCCCCCCGCCCCCTCCGCCCACACACACACTCCCCCCCCGCCCCCTCCCCCACACACACACTCCCCCCCGCCCCCGCCCCCTTCCCCACACACACTCCCCCCCGCCCCCTCCCCCACACACTCCCCCGCCCCCTCCCCCCACACACACACACTCCCCCGCCCCCTTCCCCCACACACACACTCCCCCCACCCCCTCCCCCCACACACACACACACCCCCCGCCCCCTCCCCCCACACACACACTCCCCCCGCCCCCTCCCCCCACACACACTCCCCCCCGCCCCCTCACCCACACACACACTCCCCCACCCCCTCCCCCACACACACTCCCCCCGCCCCCTCCCCCACACACACACACACACACACACTCCCCCCCGCCCCTCCCCCACACACACTCCCCCCCGCCCCCTCCCCCACACACTCCCCCCGCCCCCTCCCCCACACACTCCCCCCCGCCCCGTCCCCCACACACACTCCCCCCCGCCCCCTCCCCCACACACCCACTCCCCCTGCCCCCTCCCCCACACACCCACTCCCCCCCGCCCCCTCCCCCACACACACACTCCCCCCCGCCCCCTCCCCCCACACTCCCCCGCCCCCTCCCCCCACACACACACACACCCCGCCCCCTCCCCCACACACACACTCCCCCCGTCCCCTCCCCCCACACTCCCCCGCCCCCTCCCCCCCACACACACACTCCCCCCGCCCCCTCCCCCCACACACACTCCCCCCGCCCCCTCCCCCCACACACACACTCCCCCCGCCCCCTCCCCCGACACACACACTCCCCCCGCCCCCTCCCCCCACACACACTTCCCCCCCGCCCCCTCCCCCCACACACACACTCCCCCGCCCCCTCCCCCACACACACACTCCCCCGCCCCCTCCCCACACACACTCCCCCCGCCCCCTCCCCCCACACACACACACACACACACTCCCCCGCCCCCTTCCCCCACACACACACTCCCCCCGCCCCCTCCCCCACACACACACACACACACACCCCCGCCCCCTCCCCCACACACACTCCCCCCGCCCCCTCCCCCACACACACACACTCCCCCCGCCCCCTCCCCACACACACACACTCCCCCCCCCGCCCCCTCCCCCACACACACTCCCCCCGCCCCCTCCCCCACACACACTCCCCCCGCCCCCTCCCCCACACACAGTCCCCCCGCCCCCTCCCCCCACACACACACACCCCGCCCCCTCCCCCCACACACACACTCCCCCCGTCCCCTCCCCCACACTCCCCCGCCCCCTCCCCCGCCCCCTCCCCCCCACACACACACCAGGCCCCCTCCCCCCACACACACACACTCCCCCCGCCCCCTCCCCCACACACACACTCCCCCCCCGCCCCCTCCCCCCACACACACTCCCCCCGCCCCCTCCCCCCACACACACTCCCCCCCCCCTCCCCCTGCCCCCTCCCCCCTCCCCCCTCCCCCTGCCCCCTCCCCCTGCCCCCCTCCCCCCCTCCCCCCACCCCTGCACCCTCCCCCCTCCCCCTCCCCCCACACACACTCCCCCCGCCCCCTCCCCCACACACACACTCCCCTCGCCCCCTCCCCCACACACACACTCCCCCCGCCCCCTCCCCCACACACACACTCCCCCCGCCCCCTCCCCCCCCACACACACACACCCCGCCCCCTCCCCCCACACACCCCGCCCGCTCCCCCCACACACACACTCCCCCCGTCCCCTCCCCCCACACTCCCCCGTCCCCTCCCCCCACACTCCCCCGTCCCCTCCCCCCACACTCCCCCGCCCCCTCCCCCACACTCCCCCGCCCCCTCCCCCCCCACACACACACCACGCCCCCTCCCCCCACACACACACACACTCCCCCCGCCCCCCACACACACACACACTCCCCCCGCCCCCTCCCCCACACACACACTCCCCCCCCCGCCCCCTCCCCCCACACACACTCCCCCCGCCCCCTCCCCCCACACACACTCCCCCCGCCCCCTCCCCCCACACACACACACTCCCCCCCTCCCCCTGCCCCCTCCCCCTGCCCCCTCCTCCCACCCCTGCACCCTCCCCCCCTGCACCCTCCCCCCACACACTCCCCCCGCCCCCTCCCCCACACACACACTCCCCTCGCCCCTTCCCCCCACACTCCCCCCGCCCCCTCCCCCCACACTCCCCCGCCCCCTCCCCCCACACTCCCCCGCCCCCTCCCCCCACACTCCCCCGCCCCCCTCCCCCCACACACACACACACCACGCCCCCTCCCCCCACACACACACACTCCCCCCGCCCCCTCCCCCACACACACACTCCCCCCCCCGCCCCCTCCCCCCACACACACTCCCCCCGCCCCCTCCCCCCACACACACACTCCCCCCCCCCCTCCCCCTGCCCCCCTCCCCCTGCCCCCTGCCCCCCTCCCCCCACCCCTGCACCCTCCCCCCACCCCTGCACCCTCCCCCCTCCCCCTCCCCCCACACACACTCCCCCCGCCCCCTCCCCCACACACACACTCCCCTCGCCCCCTCCCCCACACACACACTCCCCCCGCCCCCTCCCCACACACACACTCCCCCCGCCCCCTCCCCCACACACACACTCCCCCCGCCCCCTCCCCCCACACACACACACACCCCGCCCCCTCCCCCCACACACCCCGCCCGCTCCCCCCACACACACACTCCCCCCGTCCCCTCCCCCCACACTCCCCCGTCCCCTCCCCCCACACTCCCCCGCCCCCTCCCCCACACTCCCCCGCCCCCTCCCCCCCACACACACACCACGCCCCCTCCCCCCACACACACACACACTCCCCCCGCCCCCCACACACACACACACTCCCCCCGCCCCCTCCCCCACACACACACTCCCCCCCCCGCCCCCTCTCCCCACACACACTCCCCCCGCCCCCTCCCCCCACACACACACTCCCCCCCTCCCCCTGCCCCCTCCCCCTGCCCCCTCCTCCCACCCCTGCACCCTCCCCCCCTCCCCCTCCCCCCACGCACTCCCCCCGCCCCCTCCCCCACACACACACTCCCCTCGCCCCTTCCCCCACACACACACTCCCCCCCGCCCCCTCCCCCCACACTCCCCCGCCCCCTCCCCCCACACTCCCCCGCCCCCTCCCCCCACACTCCCCCGCCCCCTCCCCCCACACTCCCCCGCCCCCTCCCCCCACACTCCCCCGCCCCCTCCCCCCACACTCCCCCGCCCCCTCCCCCCACACTCCCCCGCCCCCTCCCCCCACACTCCCCCGCCCCCTCCCCCCACACTCCCCCGCCCCCTCCCCCCCCACAAACACACACCCCGCCCCCTCCACCCACACACACACTCCCCCCCTCCCCCGCCCCCTCCCCCCACACTCCCCCGCCCCCTCCCCCACACACACACACCCCGCCCCCTCCCCCCACACACACACACCCCGCCCCCTCCCCCCACACACACACACTCCCCCCCGCCCCCTCCCCCCACACACTCCCCCTGCCCCCTCCCCCTGCCCCCTCCCCCCACCCCCTGCCCCCTCCCCCCCTCCCCCCCTCCCCCCACCCTCCCCCTCCCCTGCACCCTCCCCCCCTCCCCCTCTCCCCACACACTCCCCCCTCCGCCCCCCACACACTCTCCCCACCCCCACCCCCCACACACACTCCCCCCGCCCACTCCCCCCCACACACACTCCCCCCGCCCCCTCCCCCCCACACACACCCCCCAGTCCCCTCCCCACACACTCCTCCCGCCCCCTCCCCACACACTCCTCCCGCCCCCTCCCCACACACTCCTCCCGCCCCCTCCCCACACACTCCTCCCGCCCCCTCCCCACACACTCCTCCCGCCCCCTCCCCACACACTCCTCCCGCCCCCTCCCCACACACTCCTCCCGCCCCCTCCCCTCACACTCCTCCCGCCCCCTCCCCACACACTCCTCCCGCCCCCTCCCCACACACTCCTCCCGCCCCCTCCCCACACACTCCTCCCGCCCCCTCCCCACACACTCCTCCCGCCCCCTCCCCACACACTCCTCCCGCCCCCTCCCCACACACTCCTCCCGCCCCCTCCCCACACACTCCTCCCGCCCCCTCCCCACACACTCCTCCCGCCCCCTCCCCACACACTCCTCCCGCCCCCTCCCCACACACTCTGGCGTTCCAAGTTATTGGACTGGGCCAAAGTTACAAATATGGATAGGCATAGGATTTGATACATGTTAGATTTTCAGAAAGATACAATCTGCTAGAAAGAAAAAAAGTCCGTGGACAAATATTCCTTGCCGTCAGCCTTCATGGCACAATGGGCCGTTTGGCAACAAGATAGATTCTGGAAAACACAATGCTAATGAGATGGCACGGTGGTCTAGAAACAGGCCGCAAGCATCAATTTGAAAGACGATTTATAACTAAAAATAACAAGGACACTGTGGTGAAATGCATGTGCACATCAATATACATAGTTATATATCAATGTGTATATAGTTAGTTATCGGTATGACTCTCAACCAGCAGGTGGCGATAAAGATCCACCATGTGACTTGAGGGATTCAGCAGTTGGTAGTAAGTCGTACAAGAGAATAGTCACACTAAAGGTAGCTCCAGGAAAATTCACGGAATTCATTTATTTTGTTACCGTTTGTATCACAGTTTGTCAGTTATCTTTCCACGTGTTCATCTTAATAAATCATCTTACTAGTCAAAGAATTAGATGTTCTGTGTTGAACTTTACTATGGCCATAACAGAACAGAACAGATAGAAACACCTTTATCATGACAGGAACAAGAATTGGGAAATTTCAACAGAAACATTATCCCCAGAAATGCCCAGGATGTGGTCAATCGGTATTTTAGGTGTGATTCAAAGTTCTGTTGTGCAATAAACTGTCCAAAGTGATTAATAGGGTGTTTGAAACCAAACACCAGATATGAGACTAGAAGGGGAAGGTATTAACCAAAGAAAAGGCATTGCCTTAGTAATGAGAATTTTTAGTTTGGTGATGAAATTGCAGGTCGCAGAACTCTTCAATTGTGCCATATTAGGCAGTGGATGTACATCTGCAGTATATGGAATGGACTAGTTGAAATGTTTCCTTGACTAAGTGGCGAAGATCGAAACAAGGTTAAGGAATTTGGAAGTTCCCCAAGTTACAGATTTGGGGGATAGTAATATCCTTAAATCACTGAAAAGAGTACCGATTCCTTGTAAAATCACCAGGAGTCATCATCTTATTACCACATATATTGTATTCAGCACAATATCTTTATTATTGAGCTGACCATCAATGAAGAAAGAACATATGAAACTTGACATGGAAATTGACGAGGCCATTGTATTTGGAAAAACTGTGAACTTTCAATTTACACAGTCTAGACATAACTGTATCCCATTAATAAATCCGAAATAAATTAAGGAAGTGCTGTTAGCATCAGGGAACAGGAGTTTAGAAAACAGAAAGTGAATTGTGTTAAAGTTGCTGCAGCAATTTGGCCATCCTGCCTCCCAAAGATTAAATATTTGCGCAGAGATGCAGGTATAAGAGATGAAGATACACCAAACTTATAAAACAGATAAGCAATAAATGTGACATATGCAAGGAATATAGATCATCACAGCCCATAGCAAGTCTGCCCGTAGCAAGAGGCTTTTTAAAAATAGATTTATTCAAACAAGATTTTCATTATAACGAAAACAACAATGCAGCAAATCCCAACACAATATTATACACAAATTACACCCACTGAATCCCCAGTACACCACTCCCCTCATCCTCACCCCCATAAAGAAAACCAAAGTTTAAACAAAAGACAACACCCCCCCCCCCCATTCCTTAAAACGATAAAAGGCTGCCACCTTGAGTAGAACCCTTCCACCGACCCCTCAAGGTATACTTGATCTTTTCCAAGGTACAAAAATTCCATCAGGTCCTCCAGCCAGGCCGAAGCCTGGGACGGCACCAGATACCTCCACCCAAGCAGAACGTGCCTCCGGGCTATTAGCAAGGCGAAGGCAAGGACATCTATCTCACACCTTAAGATTCACGGCCACAACTTCAGCCCCATCTGCGAGTCCGAAAGTCTAAAAACAGCCACCAACAGGCACGGCTCCAGCTGAACACCCATAATCCTTGACATTGTATCAAAAAAGGAGACCCAGAAACTAACAAGCTTGGGGCAAAACCAAAACAGGTGTGTATGTCGCTGGCTCCCTAGAGCACCCTTAGCGAGAGATTTTAATGAAGTTGTGGCCGTGAATCTTAAGGTGTGGGATAAAGAAAAGAACATTTTCATTTTACACTTTGGTAACGAAGTTTAGTCAGTCGACAATTATACATAGTAAAGAAACAAAAACGATTGTAGAACAAATAATGGAAAAACGAATAGAGACTGGACTGGGGCCACCAGCAAAATTCCTTGCTGTTAATTGGGGGGGGGGGGGGGGGGGGGGGGGGGAGAAAGAATGTCAGGATATCTGTGAGTACATGAACACTACAGCCCATACCAGTTGGTTTTGGGGAGAAATTCCAAAATTACTTCAGTCATGAATGATCAACTCCGGCATGGGAGGGGGTCTACAATTAGCTCTACCTTTTCTGAGCATTCGAATGCACTGCAGACACAGATGGCACTCGGGTGTTGTTGGAGAAGCGATTACTGAACACAAACTTGGCATCAAAGTCAAGACTTGTTTTATTATTGAGTTACCATCGGAGCTCAAACATTCAGACGGGTAGAAACATTTGTTTTCCCGCTGTTTACCTTCTATTACCACATCAAGACTGTGGACCAATACACTTGTATACAATCACAAAGTGACCTTAATACAATTAGTGCATGCAATGCAGGGTAAAATCAATTTTAAAAACAGGACAGGACTTTCAGAACAAATCCATAAATAGAACATAGAACTTAGTGCAGAAGGAGGCCATTCGGCCCATCGAGTCTGCACCGACCCACTTAAGCCCTCACTTCCACACTATCCCCCGAACCCAATAACCCCTCCTAACCTTTTTGGACACTAAGGGCAATTTAGCATGGCCAATCCACCTAACCTGCACGTCTTTGGACTGTGGGAGGAAACCGGAGCACCTGGAGGAAACCCATGCAGACACAGGGAGAACGTGCAGACTCCGCACAGACAGTGACCCAGTGTGGAATCGAACCTGGGACCCTGGCGCTGTGAAGCCACAGTACTAACCACTATGATACCGTGCTGCCCATTGAAATCTTTCAATGTCAAAGTTTTACAAACACTGCTCTAACTCACTGGTTTGGTTTTGCTTGTTAACAGATCCTTGGTATAAAGGGAACCACTCAAGAACAAATTACATCTACATCTTCAACGTCGAACAAAAGTCAGAGATGTGCAATTTTTGTCCTTTATCTTTTGAGTTTTGAGCATCTTTTAAGAGTTCTGAGAAACAGGAGGTTAGTCCAGATGAATGCGTGGCAGGAGAGGTGGTGCAGGAGGCAGGGTTTTAGATTTCTGGGATATTGGAACCATTGTTGGAGGCGGTGGGACCTGTACAAGGCGGACGGGTTGCACCTGAACCAAAATTGGACCAATGTCCTTGCATGGAGTTTTGCTCGTGCTGTTGGGGAGAGTTTAGACTAACTTGGCAGAGGAGTAGGATCCTGAGAAAAGGTTCAGCTGGGGAGATGCACAGCCAAAATTAGAAAAGACAGCGAGTCAGGAAGGCATGGATATTATAGGCTAGTTAAGTCACAGTGCATTTGGCAAGATTCAATGTATTTATCTTAATGCAAGGAGTCTCACGAAGAAGCAGGATTAGAACAGTACAGCACAGAACAGGCCCTTCGGCCCTCGATGTTGTGCCGAGCCTTGTCCGAAACCAAGATCTAGCTATCCCACTCCCTGTCATTCAGGTGTGCGCAATGTGCCTATCCAATAACCGCTTGAAAGTTCCTAAAGTGTCCGACTCCACTTTCACAGCAGGCAGTCCACTCCACACCCTAACCACTCTCTGAGTAAAGAACCTACCTCGGACATCCCTCCTATATCTCCCACCCTGAACCTTATAGTTATGCCCCCTTGTAACAGCTACATCCACCCAAGGAAATAGTCTCTGAACATCCACTCTATCTATCCCCCTCATTATCTTATAAACCTCCCCCGCTCCAAAGAGAAAAGCCCTAGATCCCTCAACCTTTCCTCATACGACCTATCCTCCAAACCAGGCAGCATCCTGGGTAAATCTCCTTTGCACCCTTTCCAATTCTTCCACATCCTATAGTGAGGTGACCAGAACTGCACACAATACTCCAAATGTGGTCTCACCAGGGTCATGTACAGTTGCAGCATAACCCTACGGCTCTTAAACTCAAGCCCCCTGTTAATAAACGCTAACACACTAGACTTCTTCGCGGCTCTATCCACTTGAGTGGCAACTTTCACAGATCTGTGGACATGAACCCCAAGATCTCTCTGTTCCTCCACATTCCTCAGAACACTGCCATTGACCCTGCAATCTGCATTCAGATTTTTCCTACCAAAATGAATCACCTCGCACTTATCAGGGTTAAACTCCATCTGCCATTTTTCAGCCCAGCTCTGTATCCTATCAACGTCTCTTTGGAGCTTACAACAGCCCCCCACCTCATCCACTACTCCACCAATCTTGGTGTCATCAGCAAATTTACTGACCTACCCTTCAGCCCCCTCCTCCAAGTCATTGATAAAAATCACAAATAGTAGATGACCTAGCACTGATCCCTGTGGTACACCGCTGGTAACTGGTTTCCAGTCTGAAAATTTTCCATCCACCACCACCCTCTGTCTTCTATGTGATAGCCAGTTACTTATCCAATTGGCCAAATTTCCCTCTATCCCACACCTCCTTACTTTCTTCATGAGCCGACCATGGGGAACCTTATCAAACGCCTTACTAAAATCCATGTATACGACATCAACTGCTCTACCTTCATCTACACACTTCGTTACCTCCTCAAAGAATTCAATCAAATTTGTGAGGCAAGACTTACCCTTCACAAATCCGTGTTGACTATCCCGGATTAAGCTGCATCTTTCCAAATGGTCATAAATCCTATCCTTCAGGACCTTTTCCATTAACTTACTGACCACTGAAGAAAGACGAACCGGCCTATAATTACCAGGGTCATTCCTAGTACCTTTCTTGAACAGAGGAACAACATTCACCACTCTCCAGTCCTCTGGCGCTATCCCCGTGGACAATGAGGACCCAAATATCAAAGCCAAAGGCTCTGCAATCTCATCCCTTGCC
Source organism: Scyliorhinus torazame (assembly GCF_047496885.1). Taxonomy (NCBI): domain Eukaryota; kingdom Metazoa; phylum Chordata; class Chondrichthyes; order Carcharhiniformes; family Scyliorhinidae; genus Scyliorhinus; species Scyliorhinus torazame. The sequence goes on along the minus strand of NC_092714.1, from coordinate 40,391,814 downwards.
TCCCAAAGAATCCTAGGATATATCCCATCTGGCCCAGGGGACTTGTCAACCCTAAGGTTTTTCAAAATTGCTAATACATCCTTCCTCAGAACATTTGGGGCAGCACGGTAGCATTGTGGATAGCACAATTGCTTCACAGCGCCAGGGTCCCATGTTCGATTCCAGCTTGGGTCACTGTCTGTGCGGAGTCTGCACATCCTCCCCGTGTGTGCGTGGGTTTCCTCCGGGTGCTCCGGTTTCCTCCCACAGTCCAAAGATGTGCAGGTTAGGTGGATTGGCCATGACAAATTGCCCTTAGTATCCAAAATTGCCCTTAGTGTTGGGTGGGGTTACTGGGTTATGGGGATAGTGTGGAGGTGTTGACCTTGGGTAGGGTGCTCTTTCCAAGAGCCGGTGCAGACTCGATGGGCCGAATGGCCTCCTTCTGCACTGTAAATTCTATGACTGTATCTACCTCCTCCAGCCTACCTGCCTGTATCACTCTCATCTTCAAAAACATGGCCCCTCTCCTTGGGGAACACTGAAGAAAAGTATCCATTCAACGCCTCTCCTATCTCTTCTGACTCCATGCAGCACAAGTTCCCACTACTGTCCTGGACCGGCCCTAACCTCACCTTGGTCATTCTTTTATTTCTCACATAAGAGTAAAAAGCCTTAGGGTTTTCCTTGATCCAACCCGCCAAGGACTTCTCATGCCCCCTCCCAGCTCTTCTAAGCCCTTTTTTCAGCTCATTCCTTGCTACCTTGTAACCCTCACGCGACCCAACTGAACCTGGTTTTCTCATCCTTACATACGCTTCCTTTTTCCTCTTTACAAGACATTCAACCTCTTTTGTGAACCATGGTTCCCTCATACGGCAATTTCCTCCCTGCTTGACAGGGACATACCTATCAAGGACACGCAGTATTTGTTCCTTGAACAAGCTGCACTTTTCATTTGTGCCTTTCCCTGACAGTTTCTGTTCCCACCTTATGCTCCCTAATTCTTGCCTAATCGCATCATAATTACCCCTCCCCCAATTATAAACCTTGCCCTGCCGTATGGTCCTATCCCTCTCCATTGCATTAGTGAAAGACACCGAATTGTGGTCACTATCTCCAAAGTGCTCTCCCACAAACAAATCTAACACTTGGCCCGGTTCATTACCCAGTACCAAATCCAATGTGGCCCCACCTCTTGTCAGCCTATCCACATTGTGTCAGGAAGCCCTCCTGCACACACTGTACAAAAACTGCCCTATCCGAACTATTCGACCTATAGAGGTTTCAATCAATATTTGGAAAGTTAAAGTCACCCATGACAACTACCCCGAGACCTCCACACCTATCCATAATCTGTTTTGCAATTTCTTCCTCCACATCTCTATTACTATTTGGGGGCCTATAGAAAACTCCTAACAACATGACCGTTCTTTTCCTATTTCTAACTTCAACCCATATTCCCTTAGTAGGCAGATTCCCCTCGAACTGCCTTTCTGCAGCCGTTAAACTATCCTTGATTAACAATGCTACTCCTCCACCTCTTTTACCACCTTCCCTACTCTTGCTGAAACATCTATACCCCGGAACTTCCAAAAACCATTCCTGTCCTTGTTCTAACCATGTCTCCGTAATGCCCACAACATCGTAGTCCCAGGTACCAAGCTACGCTCCAAGTTCACCTACCTTATTCCGGATGCTCCTTGCATTGAAGTAGACACACTTCAACCCACCTTCCTGTCTGCCGGTACACTCCTGCAAGCTTGATACCCTCCTCAGTACCTCACTACTCTGAACACTGGCTTCTGGACTACAGCTCGTTTTCCCAGCCCCCTGACAAATTTGTTTAAACCCCCCCCGAAGAGCCGTAGCAAATTTCCCTCCCAGGATATTGGTGCCCCTCTGGTTCAGGTGCAAACCATCCTGTCTGTACAGGTCCCACCTTTCCCAGAATGTGCTCCAATTATCCACGTAACTGAAACCCTCCCTCCTACACCATCCCTGCAGCCACGTTTTTAGCTGCACTCTCTCCCTGTTCCTCAACTCGCTAGCACGTGGCACCGGCAACAACCAAGACATGACAACATGGTTTGTCCTGGCTCTCTGCTTCACCCTAGCACCCTAAATTCCTGTTTTAAATCCCCGTCCCTTCGCTTACCTATGTCGTTGGTACCGATGTGTACCACTTGTGACTGTACCCCTCCCCTTTAAGGATTCTGAAAACACGGTCCGAGACGTCACAGACCCTGGCACGCGGGAGGCAACATACCATCCGTGAGTCTCTTTCATTGCCACAGAACCATCTATCTGTCCCTCTAACTATCGAGTCCCCAATAACTATTGCTCTCCTGCTCTCCCTCCTTCCCTTCTGAGCCACAGGGACGGACTCAGTGCTGGAGATCCGTTCACCGTGGCTTACCCCTGGTAGGTCATCGCCCTCAAAAGTATCCAAAGCGGTATACTTGTTACTGAGGGGAACAACCACAGAGGATCACTGCACTGACTGCTTCCTCCCAGCCCCTCTCACCGTCACCCATCTATCTTGATTCTTCGGAGTAACTACATCCCTGAAGCTACTATCTAGAACCATCTCTGCCTCCCGAATGATCCGTAGTTCATCCAGCTCCAGTTCCCTAACACGGTTTCTGAGGAGCTGGAGATGGGTGCACTTCCCACAGGTGAAATCAGCAGGGACACTGACGGCGTCCCTCACCTCAAACATTCCGCAGGAGGAACATTGCACTGCCTTCCCTGCCATCCCCTCTAGATAGCTTGCGGATAAAACAAGAAAAAGAAAGAAAGAAAGAGCGAGCTTACCAGTTATTCACTCAACCGCTTAGGTTAGAGGAGGTGGCAGGGCGGGGGACACTACAAGTGTAGTGTCTCGGGTTTAGGATCCGCCCAACTTAAGTACAGGTAAAAATATGGCAGCTCAATATTCCAGGATATAGCATCTTCAGACGAGACAAGGAAGGTAAGAGAGGAGGGGGTGTTGCAATTTTCAGGGAATTAAATTCAGCAGTAAGGAGTGACAACGTTTTAGAAGGCTCTTCAAATGAAACCGGATGGATAGAACTTAAAAAACAAAAAATGAGCAATCACATTGCTGGGAGTGTTCTATGGGCCCCCAAACGAGAGAACTAGAAGAGCAGATATGTAGGCAAATAGGGTAGTGATAATGGGAGATTTCAATTTCCCCTACATTAACTAGGATAGTCATAGTGTGAAAGGTTTAGAGGGTGTGGAATTCTTAAAAGGCGTCAAGAACGTTTTAAGCCAGTATGTAGAAGGCCCTACAAGAGCAGGGCCAGGGTCCCAGGTTCGATTCCCAGCTTCGGTCACTGTCTGTGCAAAGTCTACACGTTCTCCCAGTGTCTGCATGGGTTTCCTCTGGGTGCTCTGGTTTCCTCCCACAGGTCCCGAAAGACATCTTGTTGGGTGAATTGGCCATTCTGAATTCTCCCTCAACGTACCCGAACAGGCGCCGGAGTGTGGCAACTAGGGGATTTTCACTGTAACTTCATTGCAGTGTTAATGTAAGCCTACTTGTGACAATATTAAAGATTATTATTTTTATTATGGTGGAGGAGTGTTTTTCTTACTGGAAGTTTGAGTCCCACAGGGATCAATGTTGGGGCCTTTGCTACTGGTGGTTTAGAGAAATGATTTGGACATTAATATGGAGGGTTGATCAGTAAGTTCGCGGATGATACGAAAATTGGTGGGGTGGCTAACAGTGAGGGGAAAACCTTAGATTACAGGAGGATATAGACAGGCTGGTCAAATGGATTGATCTGTGGGTAAATGGAAATCAATCCGGATAAATGGGCAGAACAAACAAGGCAAGGGAATAGATGATGAACGGCTAGGACCCTGGGAAGCTCCGAGGGTCAGAAGGGCCTTGGTGTGCATGTACATTGGTCCCTTAAGATAGCAGGGCAGGTGGGCGGCACGGTGGTGCAGTGGTTAGCACTGCTGCCTATGGCACTGAGGATCCGATTTTGATCCTGGCCACGGGTCACTGTCTGTGTGGAGTTTGCACATTCTCCCAGTGTCTGCATGGATTTCACCCCCACAACCCAAAGATATGCAGTGTAGGTGGAATAGCTACACTAAATTGCCCCTTAATTGGAAATAAATAATTGGGTACTCTAATTTATAGAAAAAAAGGCATATGGTATACTTGTCTTTATTAGCCGAGGCATAGAATTAAAGAGAAGGGAGGTTACGCTAAAACTGTATAAAACGTTGTTTAGGCCACAGCTAGAGTATAGTGTGCAGTTCTGGAATCCACATCATAGGAGGGATGTGATAGCACTGGAATGGATGCAGGGGAGATTTGCCAAGATGTCGTCTGGGCTGAAGAGTTTAAATTATGAAGCGAGATTGGATAGACTGGGGTTGTTTTCGTTGGAGCATAGGCGACTTAGAAGGGACATAAATGAGGTGTAAAATTATGAGGGGCATAGATAGAGTAGACAGGAAGAAACCTTTCACCTTGGTGGAGGGATCAATGACCATGCGGCATAGATTTGAGATATGGGGCAGGAGGTTTAGAACGGATGTGAGGTTTCCTCCAGATGCTCTGGTTTCCTCCCACAGCCCAAAGAAGTGCAGGTCAGGTGGATTGGCCATGATAAATAGCCCCTTAGTGTTCAAGGATGTGCAGGATAGGTAGGGCTATGAGGTTACAGGGGTAGGCAGGGTAGTGGGCCTAGGTAGGGTGCTTTTTCAGAGGGTTAGTGCAAACCTGATGGGCCGAATGGCGAATTCTGCATTGTAGGAATTCTACGAATCTATGAACATGACTACAAAATTAGCAGCCACCTTTATTCAAAGGACTTAATGCCATGTCAATTACTTTTTTAAAAAATAAACTGTATGACAGTTACCAATAAAGACACAGATGATTAAATACTTTGTCAAGCATGCTGCTGGGAATATTGATGAGTATCTTGTGGAATAAAAAGGTCACATTTGATAAGTTGGGTTAAAATGTTGGGTTCACTTAATTACCCTGAAGAAAAATCAAATGCAACTGCTGTGCTATCTGGATGTGGTTTTCCTGTAAATCTCACTACATTTTATATGCATTTCAGAGCAGCACAAATTAATAATTCAGATACTTCTAAATGCATCAAAACGAACTGCACCAAAACGAACTGCACTGTGGTAATGTGATAACAGTAGTTATGCTGCTCAGTACATCATTTACAAGATTATCAAACAGCATTGGGTGTTGCAAACTGGAACAGCAAGCAAATTAGGATGAAAATCAAAGATATTATACTGTCAACTACTAGGAACATCTCACAGCTGATTGCAGGAGCTGGCAAACAGCGAAATCAGGTAGAGAATCATGATACTGATCTAAGTGGAAAGAGCAGAGTGGTAAATAGCAACGTGCCCAGTCTGCAGGAGAGCTCGCCTCTCATTGAAACTTTAACATTCAGCACAATCATCAAAACAGAAAACACCAACTACACAGTAAGGGCGCAAGTCCAAAAGGGAACAGGCAGATCTGATGCTCCTGATGCAAGACTTCCCCTCGCAACTAAAAATGATGTCCAAACTAGCTGAAAAGCATTATTCTAACAGAGTGCCCAAAATGCAAATAACAATTGTCAAATTACTAACTGCTCCTCGTGAGAGCTGAGATTATGAGAAATTCATTGGGCTGTTTGTGCCTCTGCAAACTATCTGCCCTCAAGAGTTCTCTCACTGTGATGGCAGTTGTTTAGACAGCTCTTTTTTGCAGAGTCAGGCCCCTTTCCATTAACCAACTGGATCCTTTTTGCAAAAAACAAAAAGGTCAGCCAAGAACCCGGGCTTGCGGGCAGCATGGTAACATTGTGGATAGCACAATTGCTTCACAGCTCCAGGGTCCCAGGTTAGATTCCGGCTTGGGACTGTCTGTGCGGAGTCTGCACATCCTCCCCGTGTGTGCGTGGGTTTCCTCCGGGTGCTCCGGTTTCCTCCCACAGTCCAAAGATGTGCAGGTTAGGTGGATTGGCCATGATAAATTGCCCTTAGTGTCCAAAATTGCCCTTAGTGTTGGGTGGGGTTACTGGGTTATGGGGATAGGGTGGAGGTGTTGACCTTGGGTAGGGTGCTCTTTCCAAGAGTCGGTGCAGACTCGATGGGCCGAATGGCCTCCTTCTGCACTGTAAATTCTATGAAACCCAGTCTGTGCAGAGGACAGCCAGATCCAGACTGGTGCAAGGCTAAGTGGTGGTTCCTCCGAGTCTGCTCTCGGCCCCATGACTGGTAAAGATTGTCCAGTCTTTCCGATACTCCCGTCTCTTTTCTGAAGCTCCTCATTGGCCTCCCGCAGGATGTCAGACTCTTTGTCCAACAGCCAGTGAAACAGATTGGTGACAGTGCCGCTGAAAGTCTCCTGCAAGGCGGCAGTGGGACAGGCCAGAACACCTACTCCTCAACCTCCAATCACGGGTAACCTCCCTCCCACCCTTGCTGCTCCTCTAAGGACAGCAGGAAAAAGGGGACCTGTGACTGAAGGAGCTGGACCGGTAAGAATCGGAAAGACCAAACCTGTGATTGGAAGATCAGCTCTGCCTCTCCTGCGCTCACTGATCCTCCAATCACAACTCTGCAGTCAGTTCCTGCTCTCACCGACTGACAACAAGTTGTGATTCTTTTTAAGCCCCCTACGTTGGATGACCCCCAAACATATATTTAAAATGAAATATTTCTGAGATGCCTATGTCAGAAATTCATCCAAGGCGGAGATTTCTTATCACTCGGATACAGGACACACGATACAAGGTAACTTAAGCAGCTGCATGATAAGTGATAATGAGATAGACAGGTGCTTTTAAAAAAAAAAGTAAATTTAGAGCACCCAATTATTTTTTTCTCCAATTAAGGGGCAATTTAGTGTGGCCAATCCACCTAACCTACACATCTTTGGGTTGTGGAGGTGAAACCCACGCAGGCACGGGGAGAATGTGCAAACTTAAACATGGACAGTGACCCAGGGCCGTGATTCGAACCCGGGTCCTCAGTGCCGTAGGCTGCAGTGCTAATCACTCTGCCACGTGCTGCCCTGATAGACAGTTGTTATTGTCAGAATCCCGAAATTCAATTGTAGAAACTTTAGGCTTTTTCAACATTTGCAAGAATGTCAGTAAGATGAGTGTCTTGGAAGGAAACTTGCAGGTAGCAGTATTCCTATGTATCTGCTGCCCTTGTCCCAAAGTGGTAGAGGTCACAGATTTGGAAGATGCTCCCAGGAGGAGCCTTGTGTTACTATTAAACAATCATACCCTTGAGGGGAACCCTGGTTCACCAGTTTGTAACTTTTATACATTTTATTAAAGAGACGCAGATAAACAGAGTCGCAGGACTGACGATTAACTTTTAGCAAAAAAATAAAACATTTATTAAACGTGAAAACATCAAACCAGTCTTCGAATTTTCACCCCAAATGTCGCTCTCTCGGATGCCTTCACCAAGGATCCACTTCCATGATATTAATCTTATTTTGCTGCCTGAGACTATCACGAATGCCAAGCATTCAAGCTTCCACAAAATCTCAAGTACCCAGCTATGCTAACAGAACACTACTGCTTCACAGGCTGTATTAAGGCATCACCAAACTTTTGATTTACCTTGAATTTACATGGTTTCTCACCCAGCTGACTTTAAATCTGGTTCTAAGACCATAAGAAATAGGAACAGGAATAGTCCATTAGGCCCCTCGAGCCTGCTCTGCCATTCAATAGGATCATGCCTGATCTGACATTCCTGACATCCATTTTCCTGCCCATTCCCCTTGATTCCCTGACTGATCAAGAGTCTTAAACATACGCAAGGACTCTTCTCCCACAGCTCTCTGTGGCAAGGAGTTCCCGTGACTCTCAACCCTCAGGGAAGAAATTCCTCCTCATCCCAGTCTTAAATATTGGAATCACTTTATTCTGAGACACTGCCCTCTGATTCTAGACTCTTCAATGGAGGGAAACATCCTCTCAGCATTTACCCTCTCAGGCCCCTTAAAAATCCTATGTTTCAATGAGATCACCGCTCATTCTTCTAAATTCCAACAAGTAGAATCCCACTCTGATTAACCTTTGCTTATAAGACAGTCCATCCATTTACCTGCAATCGTCCTCGTGAACCTTCTCTGAGTCGCCTGCAATTAAATATCTTTCTTTAAATAAAGGGGACCAAAACAGCTTCATTACTCCAGATACAGTTGCAGCAAGACTTCCCTGCACATATACTCCAACCCCTAGAAATAAGGGCCAACATTCTATTAGCCTCCAGATTATCTGCTGCACCTGTGTGCTAGCTTTCTGTGTTACGTGCACAAATCGCCAAGTCCCTTTGTGTTGCAGCTTTCTGCAGTTTTTCTCCATTTAAATAATACCGTTCTTTGGTTCTCCCTTCCAAAATGAACTTAACATTTTCCCACATTATATTCCATTTGCCAACTTTTTGCCCACTTATTTAACCTATCAATATCTCTTTCGCAACTTTGCCATTCAACCCATTTCATGTCGGCTGCAAAATTGGTTACAGTATATTAGCTTCTTTTCTCCAAGTCATTAATATATATCGTAAACAGCTGAAGTCCCAGAACTGTGCAACCCTACTGATTACAGTTCGCCCACCAGAAAAAGAACCCCTTATTTTCCACTCGCTGTCCCCTGCCCACTAGCCAATTCTCTATCTATGCCAATATACTACCTCCAACACCATGGGCTTATCTTATGACTTAAACTTTTGTGAGGTTCCTTGTCGCCTTCTGGAAGTCCAAATACAACACATCTACTGGTTCTCCACCCTGGTTGAGATGTCCTCAAAAAACTCTAATAAATTAGTCAGAAATGATTTCCCTGTCATGAAGCTACGCTGACTCCAGTTGACTAGGCTATGATTTTCCAAATGCGTTGCTATTAATTCCTTAATAATTGATTCTCAAATTTTTATAACAATATAAGGTTAGGCTAATCGGCCTATAGTAACCACTTTTTGTCTCCCTCCCTTTTTGAATAGGGGTGTCACATTGGCAGTTTTCCAATCCTCCAGTACGTCTCCAGAATCCAAGGAATTTTGGAAAATTACAACCAATACATCCACTATATCCGTAGCTATTTCTTTTAGGATCCTGGAATGCAAGCCATCAGGGCCAGGGGAATAATCTGTATGAACCCCATTAGTTTGTCTGATACTACTTCTCTAGTGATGGGATTCAATTCCCATCACCCCAAAGTTCCCTGCTGGAGTTGAATTAAGCTACCAGACAAGCGGGAAACTGTTCAACCTCCGACGCCTCCAAGACCACCCCAATTTCTGTCACCGAGCTGCAGTACACAGAAAGCCTGTGTGCGCACATACTCAAAGAGGCCAAGCTACAAACCATCGTCGACGCATTCACCAAGGCACAGAATGGGTCGCAGACTAAACATCCGAAAAACAACCTACTCCTGCCACACAAACCTGCACCCCAACCATCAAGATCCACGGTGAACCCCTGGACAATGTGAATCATACCGTAGGAGCCTCCTCTTAGCACGAGCAGACATCGACGACGAAATCCAGCATTGACTCCAATGCGCAGTGCAGTCTTTGGACGCCTGAGGAACAGTGTGTTCGAAGACTGAGACCTCAAATCTAGCACAAAGCTCTTGGTCTACAGAGCAAGTGTGGTCCCCACCCTCCTGTATGCATCAGAAATATGGACAATGTACAACAGACCCCTCAAATCCATGGAGATATATCACCAATGTTGCCTTCCCGTGCTCTAACCTGTGATGCTCAAGGCGAATGGCACCTTTGCAGAAGATTATTCTCCAGTTTGTGCTTTCTAGACAAACAATTCCCACCTGTCAATGACGATGTTGCATTTATTTGGGGAGGTTTCCAGAGTGTCCTTCTAGCGTTCTCTCTGTCCTCCTAGTGATTGCTTGCCACTGTGGAACTTCGAGTAGAGCACTTGTGTCAGGCATGTGGACAATGTGGCTTGTCCATTGCAGCTGTTGGGAGTGTGACCACTCCCTCATACTGGGGATATTGGCTGGGAAAGGACGCTCATGTCGATATGCCTGTCCTGCCAGTGGATTGCAAGATAAACAGTGAAAAGAGAGCGCAAAATCCAAAGCACCTCACCCACACGCCGCATTAAACACCACCTGCCAAACCTATGGCAGAGTCTGCAGATCCAGGATTGGACTATTCTGCCACCGTAGAACCCACCTCCCTGGGTGGAAGCAAGTCATCCTCGACCCTGAGGCACTACCCAAGAAGTAGTTCACAAGGGGTATGATTTTCCAAATGTGCTATTCATTCCTTAATAATTGATTCCAACATTTTTTCAATAACTAGATGTTAGGCTAATCAGTCTATAGTTACCCGCTTTGACTCCTTCCCTTTTTGAATAGGGGTGTCACATTGGCAGTTTTCCAATTCTCCGGCACTTCTCCAGAATCAAAGGATTTTTAAAAAAATTACAATCAAAGCATCCACAACCTCTGTAGCCACTTCTTTTAGGATCTTAGAATGCACGCCATCATGGCCAGGTGACTTATCTGTCTTTAGCCGCATTAGTTTGTCTAATACTACTTCTCTAATATTGGTGATGGTATTTAACTCCTCCCCCCTATTCTTTAGTATTAATGGGATGTTCGTATCTTCCACTAGAAAGACTGATGCAGAATATCTGCTTAACTCCTCTGTCATTGTTTCCCCATAACTATCTCCCCAGATTCATTTTCTAAGGGACACAAGTTTACTTTGTTAAATATCTAAAAAGGAGAGAGGTTAAAGTTCTTAGTCAGTTTGCATATTCCCGCTAGTTTGCCCCCCAAGGTTTACTTTCAATCATTCTCTTTTTAGTCTTCCTTTGCTGGATTTTTAATTTATCCTAGTCTTCAAGGCTATCGCTGAGTTTCGTCTCCTTCTATGCTTTTTCTTTCATCTCAATACTCTCCTTAATTCCTTTGGTTAGCTATGGTTGGTTTATCCCTCTTTGACTCTTTCCTCCTTGCAGCTGTCTCTTTAACTCAGAGCACTTTCTCTGCATTTTACTTGTTCAACTTCTTATTTTTTGTTCCTTTAATTTAACTGTCTTCCGGAGACATTTTGTTCCTTTGGGAAGTCTGGTCCATGCAGCTCCCTTGCAGTAGACCCCGATCACATCTAAACCAAAATGGAGATATTAACCCTTTCAAATACAGATCCATAAAATTAAACTTAAAGCTATGTCTTATTTATAATACCCACAAATACAAATATAGCTTATTTAAAACTACCTGTTTCCTGACTCTTGGTTAAGCTGCAACAGTGCATTTTGTAAGTGGTGCACACTGCTGCCACTGTGCATCAGTGGTAGAGGGAGTAAATGTTTATGGTGATGGATTGGGTGCCGATCAAGTGGCTGCTTTGCCCTGAACTGTGTCGAGCCTCTTTTGTGTCGATGGAGCTGCAGTTATCCAGGCAAGTGGAGAGTATTCAATCACATTCTGCATCAAGGAAGAGCTATATGGACTTGAAACTTTAACTGTGTTTCTCTGTCCACAGATGCTGCCAGTCCTGCTGAGCTTTTGCAGCAATATTTGTTTGTTTTTCAGTATACCATCACACTCCTGACTTATGCCTTGTAGACTTTGGGGAGTCAGGAGGAGGGTTACTCGCTGCAGAATTCCCAACCTGTGACCTGCACTTGTAGTAATAGTTGTTATCTGATGAGACTAGTTCAATTTCTGGACAACAATAGCCCCCACGGGAAATTGATTGACAGTGGGGTATTCAGCAATGGCAATGCTATATTTAAATAAATATTAATAATCTGTTTTAAATATGAGAATTTAAAAATTGAATTGTAACATTCACAATTGCAAGAGTAGAGACACATCTTTAATTTGCCACAAAGAAAATTAAACAAACAACTCCTTACGTGTAAATTGTGATTAACTAAAAGTGTCATGGCTCAGTGAATGGCTGCAGCATTCTTTTTTTTTTTTTTAAAATAGATTTTTTAAGAGATGAAAGATCCAGATTTTACATGCACAAAGTGCTTTTGCCAGCCTGCGAAAATGGGTGAAAACTGCATTCACGGTCGACATCCTTTTGATGTATAATATGCATATTTTTAAAATTTGCTAGCCCTACATTACAATATTTCTGCTCATACAAAGGCAATACAAAAAGAACAAAATATACGTAACTTTGTACCAGCGTCAGCATTAAGTACATTCAATCCCCGATAAGATAAACACCAAGTCCTCCCTAAAACATTCACTTATCAGAAATGTCCCTTCCCATTGTTACTAAATAGCCTCAGAACTGAAGGTGATAAATTTCTCCAAAGTCCCATGGTTCCAGTCAAGAGGCATTAAGCATAAAAACACATCTTAGCATTTGCTCGTCTCATTCTGCTAAGGCAGCTGCATTACTACAAACCTCATAATTAGAGCAGAAAGAAAATTATACCAATTACTCATTTCATTCTGTCACTAGAGAGGAGCAGGGCTTAGAGCCAGCATAGGCATGAAATGTCAAATGATTCTATGAAGGGGGAAAACATGAATATGCTGTAAAGTATTTTCAAATCAAAGATTTGTCCACTTGAACATGAACATCTACAAATTGAATATAAAACAACACAAATCTTCAGTTTGACAGTGCCCAGGAAAGCCCCATTTTACTTCAGGTAGAAACAATGATAATTTCTGCATCAGCAATAGACTGAGGCAAAGGGCAATTTCTCTTGAGATCATCACCTCTGCCCCCCCCCCCCCCCCCCCCCAATCCAAGCTAACAACATACTTCAAAAAAATACCCTAAAGCATTGAATGATTATAGCACTGATAGGGTATTGTGCCTGCACTGGCTCTTAAAAAGTAGTAACACCTTCTTTATCAACTTTACCCATAGTCCAGCAAATACTTCCTTCTAAGTATTTATCCCTTTGCCCTTTGAAAGTTATTAAATTTCCTTCCAATATTATTTTAGGCAGTGCATTCCAGATCATGCCTTAAAAAAAATCTGTTTATGCATGTTTCCTCTGGTTCTTTAGCCTATCACCTTAAATTCTCGTCCTTTTATTACTGACCCTTCTGTCATGGAAACAGCTTCTCCTTATTTACTCTATCAAATACTTCCAGATTTTGAACACTTCTATCAAATCTCTCCCTAGCTGTACTTTCTGTCAGGAAAGCTAGACATTTCTCCAGTCTCTCTATGGAACTGAAGACCTTCATCCCTGGTTGAATCTCTTCCGCAAGCCCTTGACATCCTTCGTAAATTCTGGTGCCCAAAACTGGCCATAACACTGGATAAAAGCAAATTACTGCAGATGCTGGAATCTGAAACAAGAGAAAATGCTGGAAAGTCTCAGCAGGTCTGGCAGCATCTGTAGGGAGAGAAAAGAGCTAACGTTTCGAGTCCGATGACTCCTTGTCAAAGCTCATTGACAAAGCTGGCTATAACACTGCAGATGGGGCTTTCCCTGCATTTTATAAAAGGTTCAGTGTAACTTTCTTGTTTCTGTACTCAATGCCTCTAATTATAAAGCCAAGGCTCCATATGCCTTGTTAAACAACTGTCACAATTTGTCCTGAGGCCTTCGAGGATTTATGTACCTATATCCCCAGGTCCCTCCGTTCCTGCACCCCTTTTAAATTATATAATTTAGTTTATATTACCTTTCCTCATTATTCCTATAAAACAATTCACTTCAGACTTCCTTACAGCTTTTTAAAATCAGCACATTTTAAAGTGGGAGGGGCAATATCTTTCCTCAAAATAAGTGGTTGCTCATTTGAGACAGATGAAGAGAATCTTTTTCTCTCAGAGAGTTGAGTGTCTCTGGAACTCATCCTCAAAAATGTTCATAATGTTCATTATACTACCAACAGTACAATGTTTTGGGGAATAAAACCTTGTTCATGCAAGGATATGCTGTACTCAACATACAATCTATGGGTATGTGTTTTAACTGAAGCTTTTCTGCTTAGTCATCAGTAATGTATCTTAACACCAAATTCCAAATAGCCATTCCTCACAAGAACTACAATTTCGAATTGGCTTCCTGAATGGATTTATCCCAAATCGCGTCATAACAGACATTAACTACGCAGGTTGAAAAGGTTCTCCAGATTGCACAGGTGAATCGACTTTCTAGCTCACCAGACATCCCAGTTACAATTTTTATTCTTCTGTCACATATCCAGGTTGAATCAGAAGTGAGTCATTAGCTCTTTGCATCCGCAGTACAGTTCAAGAAATGCTTATGGTGAGATGAGATGGCGTCAATTTCACCTGAATCCATTCCATTTCCTTCCTCCTCCAGCCACCCATTCCCACCCACCCCCATCCAATTCAGGATTCAAGCGATGACAAAACTATCACTTTGAATAACGATACAAAACTGAAATTGTGACTACATGAAGCAAGTCATTTATCCTGTTGCACTAATCAAAATATAATCCCAACAAGTACTGAGCATCTCAAAAGCAAAAATCAATGCTATTAATTTAAGGAATTCTTCCAATCATAAAACTAACATGCCCACCCTGGTAATGCTATCTTCCAACGGGCAGAAGATACAATGTCTGAGAACGTGCACAAACAGATTCAAACACAGCTTCTTCCTCGCTGTTACCAGACTCCTGAATGACCCTCTTATGGACTGAACTGATCACTCTACCCATCTTCTCTACTGTTGTAGCACCTAATGTCGATATCTGTGTATTTATCGTACGTCCTATGTTTTTCATTTATGGAACGATCTGCCTGGACTATACACAGAACAATATTTTTCACTTTACCTCAGTACAAGTGCCAATAAATCTAAATCTAACATGGACTTCGACACCGTTCCTGAGTGAAGTCTGTCAGCTTTGAACACCATAAAGTTCCGTTTCCCAAACGTAAACTTCAATTTTCACAACAGAATTTTTCACCATATATATTCAAAGATCTTTATTCCCCCAACAGGTTCCTACACCATATGCTTTCAGTACAACCAACAGTTAATTACCTGAACCATCTATACACATTCCAAACAGCAATTAAGAAACTGCAAGTGTTAGAATTCTGAAATTATACTGTAGGTGAAGAGAGAAGAGGTAATTTCATGTTTGTGTTTTGGATTGAAACTCTTTACCTAAACTACTCAAAGCATGAATTTATCCCGATTCTTTTCAGAGATCTATTCCTAATACACAAGTGTTACTAACCAAATAACAACTACACAAGTAATCTTTTTTAAAGGAGGCAGCATTAATATAATGTAAAATTCTAAGGAAGTAAACATGAGCATTCTAAATCTTTAAAATTGTGTGCCAATTAGACACTCAGTCTATACAGAATTTACAGTGCAGAAGGAGGCCATTCGGCCCATCGAGTCTGCACCGGCTCTTTGAAAGAGCACCCCACCAAGCCCACCCTCCCACCGCATCCCCATAACCCAGTAACCCCACCCAACACTAAGGGCAATTTTGGACACTAAGGGCAATTTTTTTTAGCATGGCCAATCCACCTAACGTGCACATCTTTGGACTGTGGGAGGAAACCGGAGAACCCAGAGGAAACCCACGCACACACGGGGAGAACGTGCAGACTCCGCACAGACAGTGACCCAGTGGGGAATCGAACCTGGAGCTATGAAGCAATTGTGCTAACCACTATGCTACCTAGTGCTGCCCTGCCCATTGGTCACAGGAGGCTATATTTCCTGCAGACTCTACTTCTAGACTATGACAGCAGCAGCATTGCTTTTTATTTCCTTTATAAATCCACCACTCAGGATTTAGTTTATATAAGGCACTGTAATGTTGTAATGCTTGTAACCTGTATCACACCACAGGCTTTCATCCACAACTTCTGCATGTGTCAAGTTCCCAATTTGACAGCTTTAATATCAAGACTATGTACCACTAACAGATTGGACATCTTGCTGCAGGTACAGAAAAATGGAGGAAATTCACCCAAGATGTTTATGCATTTTTTTTTAAATGAAAAATGAAAATCGCTTTTTGTCACAAGTAAGTTTCAAATGAAGCTACTGTGAAAAGCCCCTAGTCACCACATTCCGGCACCTGTTCAGAGAGGCTGGTAAGGGAAATAAATGTCAGAAGAAATGATCAGACTGTCTACTTCAGCCCCAGGAGACACCTAGCCCAATACAACATAGAGTTGGGGTAAAGCACAGTATACAAACGGTTATGCCTGCCTTGCTATGTGGAGAGATTGCATTAAAATGAGTTTCATCTGAAGTATAATTTATATAGTTTTGGAAATCATTTATCAGCAACAATAAAATCAAATACGAGGAAGACAGAGGCTGCATGTTCTGAGATAATTGAAAAATTATTAATGCACCTAATGATATTCTAAGAGGACAAAGGGCATCTGAGCAGTTAGTCACTATAAAATAGAAGTCTCATGAAACACTAGACGACAACTTCAGTGCTGTTATTCTCAATAGCAGTCAAGGAGAACATGAACTAGCAATCAAGATATTGCTGAGCCCTATTTTCTTCCTGGGTGCCAATCATTCCACTGAAACTTGAAATCGCCTAAAAAAGGGAAGTAAGCCGCATCGATTACTTACAGAGAACAGCCACAGCTCCCGACTCAAATAGCAGGCAGTCCTCCCGGTTTCGGGTTTCCACGACCACACTGTAAGGACTGGGCGGTGGATCCAGCTTGTGATAGATACGGTATCCTTTACTGAATGCCATCTTCTCCCGACACCCTGTCGACGGGAGATAAAGAGGCGCAGATCACTGATCAGATCCGCCTGTATCTTAATAACCACCAGCGAACCTGCAAAAACATTGCCCCGCCGCAATTCTGAGGTCAAGTCTCCATTGACTTCAGAGGCCATGGGACAACAGACCCTGGTTCGGATCTTTATCTTTTGGCAACCAAAACAAAGAGGGGAATGATTTTGAAACAAGTCACGTCCTCGCCCCTCTCTTAAAATGTGCGTTAAACATTAACAGGCTATTTTAAAAGAAAAATCAATAATCCCCGAATCCCATTCTCAGGTGGGGAAATCACAGTTGCCAATGTGATTGATAAAAATGCATTTGCAAAAGGGGTTAATTAGTAGGCGACGTAATGCAAGAAAACAAATCCTCAGGGAGTGGGATGGGCGGCTGACAGTGCCTCCCCTGCATTTATTTCCCCCCGCTGGTCTAAAAGGCCTGTCAGAGGTACCGGAGATAGAGAGGGCGCCGCTCGCCAGCCCCGGTCAGCGGCACAAACACATAGTCGCTTGACAGCAACATTTCCGCCGCTGAGAAGGAGGGCTACAGCCCCTCTTCTCCCCTTATCTGCTTTTAAACGGAGGTAACAAACCTGCGCCGTCAATGCTGCAAATGGCAGGGCAGCTCAGCCTTTTCACCCCCCTCTCTCGCTCTCTCTCCCACCACCGCACTCCCTGTAACGGCAGCCGAGAGTCTCTCCCTCCGTCCGCTCCTCCGCCGCCGCTCCTGACGTCACTTCCTTGGAAACCGAGCGGCCTGTCAATCACCTCCGCCCCCGACGGCCCGCCCCTTCGCGCTCTCTGTGACGTCACCTCCGGCGCGGGGAGGGGAACAGTCCCGCCAACCTGTCGCTGGCTGCATTGTCACAACAACAGTACGAAGTCTTACAACACCAGGTTAAAGTCCAACAGGTTTGTTTCGATGTCACTAGCTTCGATGTTCACCTGAGGAAGGAGCAGCGCTCCGAAAGCTAGTGACATCGAAACAAACCTGTTGGACTTTAACCTGGTGTTGTAAGACTTCGTTCTGTGCTCACCCCAGTCCAACGCCGGCATCTCCACATCATTGTCATAACAAGGGAGTGAACCCAAGACCATTTGATCCAGCGAGAGGGCTTTCTTCACACAGCTCCGATTAGCCACTGCAAGAAGCGGTCGCCCGGCTCGGCTGATTACTGCACACGCTTCAGAAAAAATAATCGATCTGAGATGTTGAATCACAGCATTTACCGTGCAGAAGAAGGCCATTCGGCTCATTGAGTCTGCACCGGCCCTGCAGAAGGAGGCCATTCGGCTCATCGAGTCTGCACCGGCCCTTGGAAAGAGCACCCCACCCAAGCATACACTTCCACCCTATCCCAGTAACCCCACCCAACCTTTTTGGACACTAAGGGCAATTTAGCATAGCAAATCCACCTAACCGGCACATCTTTGGACTGAAGGTGGCATGTTTTTTTTTCCTGTTCTCCCAGGTGCAGAGATTGAAGGGCACCTTTTTATTGACCAAAGGCAGAATACTCGTTGGTCCTGGAAATCTGAACTAAGGACAGAACATGCTGGGAATGCTGCAGGCCCCCAGCTGCGTGGAGAGGAAAACAGAGTGAACTTCATAGGAATTCACTTGAACCTTGTTCATGACCAAATGCTTTTTTCCAAAAAGAAGACATTTACAACAGCACATCCTACAGATATTTTTGGCCCGGTTGCGTGAAAGAAAAGTTTGAGATTAAGAAACAGAACACTTCTAAGGATTGAGGTAGAGGTGTATTAGAACACAAATTCCTTTGCCACTCCTTTGTACTTTTATGCCACATATTCTGTCAGATTCGATGTAAACTGTCACTACCCTTTAATGGACCACAACTCCATGGCTGATCGTAACTGTAGAAGCCATATTCTGCACACTGACTTACAATCCACGTGTCTCGACATGATTCTTCGTGTCTCCACAGGCATTTCAGGTCTTCCGAAATCAAGGTGGAAACTTTGGACTGATTTTATTCACATAAGGCAGATGAATGAGCTACCATGTACAGTGAAATATGCACTTCCTAATACATGAAAACAAATTTACCACATTTTCTCTCTTGAATCTTCAAACAAAATTGACATTATTGGTCATCTATTTGGGGGAACCTATCATGTGTGCATTTGATTGACACGTTTCCCTATTTAAACAGTGTCTAAACATGAAAATTCATTGATTGTAAGTGCTTTGGGACATTTTGAGGAAGCTAAGGGTGATATATAAATGCAAATCCTTTGTCCAGAATTTGACCCAACAGTCAAACTGAGTGAGAAATTGACTGTATAGTTTTATGATTCCATGGGTTTATTCATTTATGTACATTCCTGAGCCTCCATTTTGTATTTCTGTAATATTTTGCTGGTTTCAGTTGAACAATGCAAAACGAATATCACAACCTATGAGCTCTATACATGCTGTCAACTAAAGTGCAACTGTGTCAAAATTCACTTTGTTCTGGTCGAAAGTGTCAAGGTAATTACATTAAATATTTGATTTTAATCATTTACGATGCAACCTAGCAGACATTTCCTGATAATCTGTTAAACATGATTCCCCTGTTTTCAATGATTTGTAGTATATGGGCACGATCCACCAGCTGTGTTGCACCCGAAAGGCAGCGCAGCCGATAGATGCCAGGAGATGAAGGGGCTGCCCAGAGATGAGATCCCTTAAAACTGGATAGCTAGGACAACACTAGAATAGTTCCACATAAGTTAGTTTATTAAGGATTGAGATTAATCATAGAAAGTATACCCAGTAATCATTATTAACCATTAAAACTGTATTTTTAGGATATAGCAGTAATAAGCATTTAAACTCTTGCTACAAGCAGTGGCCACAATGCATGATGGGATTTAAGCTAGCTAACTTGCCCATGTTTTTGACACAAACGGGGTTGTGTGGTCAGCAAATAACACAGTCAACTCAGTAAACAGTTCTTATGAGTGTCCCCAATATCCTGTCCTAAGACAATCCATGGTGTAAAGAGGAAAGCAGCTTTGGCATCCTACCCCTGGATGAACAATGAGGTGGACATGAACTGACTGCGACAGGTAGGATGGGAATGTCAGAAAAACAACTTTAGAATGGACACAAGTCCCTGGTAAACAACGGCGCTTGCCTGGGGTCTCCAAGATGAAGGGGTTAGATCCCAGGGCCTCACTAGATCGCGGGAATGCATGTTAGAGTGAGACTAGCTGTCTCGCTCTAATATGCAGACTGGCAAAATGGAGTTAAATCATGAGCTGAACAAAAATCATCATTTTGCTTAACGTAAATTTTACTGGATAATATAGAATTGACAACTCCAAGGATTGGATCAAGTCCAACTGGGGTGGGCTATTGATTTTTGGGAAATGCTATAATTGGTGTGTTTTTAAAAGTATTAGACAGATTGATCTTAGCATTTATCCAGATCTTTCTCTCATGTACATGAAACCAAGCTTGGAATAATAAAGCCGTCTTAACCAGGTTGATATGTCTGCCGATCTGTGTATTAAGTTGAGCCAGAACTATGAGGGAGGAACCCCAAGGAAAATCTGGCTCAATACTCATGCCTTGGAAATGTTTCCACAGGATCCAACTGACTCGCCATGCCTTGTGATGCACAATCAATGACCACTAAAGCGAGGTTGTAGTCCAACTGAAGGCTTTAATAAGCTAGATGTTTCCCCCAGCAGCTCAGGTACAGAATGAAAGCTGCTGGGGCGGCACGGGTTTTTATACCCCGCCTTGCAGGGCGGAGCTACCATACAGATTGACCAATGGGAAACATACAATATCTACCATTGGTGTTCCAGCATTACCAGGTACCGTAATACCTCTACACAGACTACCACATTCACCCCCTGTTGAAAAAGAGTCCGGGGGGGGGGGGGGGGTGGCCTGATATTACGACATGGTAACGTGGTAGAAATTATAGTTATGGAGGTACCGTAATACCTCCGTACAGCGTTTTGTAACTATTTACGATTCTATTTACTATTTACAATTTATGATCCATAATTAACTATATACTTTAAAATGAAGCAATCAGTTGATTGGGGGCCCTGGTCGTCCTCTGTGATCGTCGAAGCTTCGGTGATGACTCTGGTGGAGGCTCGGGTGTCTGTGACTCCGGGAGCGTGGCCTCGATCTCTGTGGCAGCTTCAACACCCCTAGACGGTGCTGGTGGGGAAAACGGTTGACCTGGGAAGGGAGCGTCTGCGGGGTGCGTCGGTGGGTGGGGGGGCCTCGACGGGGCCGGCGGAAGGACTGATCCTCCTGTAAGGTGCACTGATGGGAAGGAGGGTGGGGCTGGTGGCTGGGGTGTGCGTGCGGGCACCAGGTCTCGTAGGGAGACTATCTTGTCGGACGACAGGGTACGCCACGTAGGCGTACTGGGGGTTAGTATGGAGAAGATGGACCCTCTCGACCAACGGGTCCGACTTGTGCGCCCGCACGTGTTTTCGGAGCAGGATGGGTCCGGGAGCTGGCAGCCAGGCCGGGAGCGAGGTCCCAGAGGAGGACTTCCTGGGGAAGACAAAGAGACGTTCGTGAGGTGTTTGGTTGGTTGTGGTACAAAGCAGTGACCGGATGGAGTGGAGGGCATCCGGGAGGACTTCCTGCTAGCGGGAGACTGGGAGATTCCTGGACCGTAGGGCCAGTAGGACGGTCTTCCAGACTCTTCCATTCTCCTTCTCTACCTGTCCGTTACCCTGGGGGTTGTAACTTGTCGTCCTGCTCGAGGCGATGCCCTTGCTGAGCAGGAATTGACGTAGTTCGTCGCTCATAAAGGAGGACCCCCTATCACTATGTATGTAAGCGGGGAACCCGAACAGTGCAAAGATGCTATGGAGGGCCTTGATGACGGTGGTTGCGGTCATGTCGGGGCAGGGGATGACGAATGGGAACCGGAAGTACTCATCAATCACGTTCAGGAAGTACGTGTTGCGGTCGGTGGAGGGGATGGGGCCTTTGATGTCCACGCTGAGGCGTTCAAAGGGACGGGAAGCCTTTATCAGGTGGGCTTTCTCTGGCTGGTAGAAGTGCGGTTTGCACTCTGCGCAGATTTGGCAGTCCCTGGTGGCTGGCCTGGCCTCCTCGATGGAGTAGGGCAGGTTGCGGGTCTTGATAAAGTGGAAAAAGCGAGTGACCCCCGGGTGGTAGAGGTCCTCGTGGAGGGCTCGGAGGTGGTCCACTTGTGCATTGGCACATGTGCCGCGGGACAGTGCATCAGGAGGCTCGTTTAGCTTCCCGGGACGATACAAGATCTCGTAGTTGTAGGTGGAGAGTTCGATCCACCACAAGATCTTATCGTTTTTTATCTTGCCCTGCTGTGCATTATCGAACATGAAAGCAACCGACCGTTGGTCAGTGAGGAGAGTGAATCTCCTGCCGGCCAGGTAATGCCTCCATTGTCGCACAGCTTCTACTATGGCCTGGGCCTCCTTTTCGACTGAGGAGTGGCGGATTTCGGAAGCATGGAGTGTACGTGAGAAGAAGGCCACGGGTCTGCCCGCTTGGTTAAGGGTGGCCGCCAGAGCTACGTCAGACGCGTCGCTCTCGACCTGGAAGGGGAGGGACTCGTCGATGGCGTGCAGCGTGGCCGTTGCAATATCTGCTTTGATGCGGCTGAAGGCCTGGCGGGCCTCTATCGACAGGGGAAAAGCTGCGTATTGGATCAGGAGACGGGCCTTGTCCACATAGTTGGGGACCCACTGGGCATAGTAAGAGAAAAACCCTAGGCAGTGCTTCAGGGCCTTGGAGCAGTGAGGGAGGGGGAACTCCTTTTCACTGTACCTCGGTACACGTGACAATAAACAAATCCAATCCAATCCAATCCATAAGGGGGCGAGGCCGCAGACAGTGAGGGGGGGTATAGGGCCGCCGAATTTGAAAGTTAGACTTTGGAGATTACACTGGAAGTCTAAACCTAGGAGTGTGGCCGTTCAGGGTCGGGGCCGATAACTCCATTTCGCAATACGTAGCCGAGGATGGCTAGGCGGCCGGTGCTAAACACGCATTTATCCTTGTTATACGTAAGGTTAAGGATCTTTGCGGTCTGGAGGAATTTTCGGAGGTTGGTGTCGTGGTCCTGCTGGTCGTGGCCGCAGATGGTGACATTATCGAGATATGGGAATGTTCCCCGTAAACCGTACCGGTCAACCATTCGGTCCATCTCGCGCTGGAAGACCGAGAACCCGTTGGTGACACCAAAGGGAACCCTTAAGAAGTGATAGAGCCGCCCAGCTGCCTCGAAGGCAGTGTATTTGTGGTCACTAGTGCGGATAAGGAGCTGGTGGTAGGCGGACTTAAGATCCACCGCGGAGAAGACCTTGTAATGCGCGATCCTGTTTACTAGGTCGGATATGCGGGGGAAAGGGTACTCGTCCAGCTGCGTAAACCTGTTGATGGTCTGACTGTAGTCGATGACCATCCTATGCTTCTCCCCGGTCTTTACTACCGCTACTTGAGCTCTCCAGGGACTGTTGCTAGCTTCAATGACTCCTTCCCTCAGTAGCCTTTGGACCTCTGACCTAATAAAGATCCGATCCTGGGCACTGTACCGCCTGCTCCTGGTGGCGACGGGTTTGCAATCCGCGGTGAGGTTCGCAAACAGGGGAGGCGGATCGACCTTGAGGGTCGCGAGGCCGCAGACAGTGAGGGGGGGGTATAGGGCCGCCGAATTTGAAAGTTAGACTTTGGAGATTACACTGGAAGTCTAAACCTAGGAGTGTGGCCGTGCAGAAGTGGGGAAGGACATAGAGCCGCACGTGGCCCTGGAGGAGGATGATGGCGGCGACTGCTGGCCGCACGGGGACCGTGGAGGGGTTTGTGGTGGCGGTCCGCATTCGCGGCCGGAGACCGCGGCGACCGCACGGGTCTGGCATACCACTAAGAAGTGCCCCTTTTTACCGCATCCCTTGCAGGTGGCTGCGCGGGCCGGGCAGCGCTGCCGGGGTGCTTTGCCTGCCCGCAAAAGTAGCAGCGGGGCCCCCTGGAGTTGCTAGGCCGCCTTGCAGCACAAGCTTGTGGGGGGATGGGGAATGTCTCAGGGTCGTCTGCAGAGAGGTTCCACCCTGCCCAGGGGGCTGCCGCGCGGTCGGGAACATAAACGTGGGCGTTTCTGGAGGACACACCCAGGGAGCCTGCAAGGGCCTGTGCCTCCTTGAGGCCTAGGGTGTCTTTTTCCAGCAATCGCTGGCGGATTTGGGAGACCAGCATACCTGCCACGAAAGCGTCCCGGATCAAGAGTTCTGTGTGGTCGCTCGCCGAAACTTGCGGGCAGCTGCAGTTTCTCCCCAACACCAGGAGCACACGATAGAATTCTTCCAGCGATTCCCCAGGGATTTGGCGCCTCGTTGCTAGCAGATGTCGGGCGTAGACCTGGTTTACCGGGTGAATATAATGTCCTTTTAGCAGCTCCATTGCTGCATCAAAGTCCTCCGCGTCCTCGATGAGGGTGTAAATTTCCGGGCTCACCCTCGAGTGCAGGACTTGCAATTTCTGTTCTCCCGTGGGTGTGTTTTCGGCCGTTCTGAGATATCCTTTAAAACACGCCAGCCAGTGCTTGAAGATTGCCGCTGAGTTCGTCGCGTGGAGGCTGAGTTGCAGACACTCTGTCATGATTCTGAGCTCCATCCTTTTAAATCTAGCTTATTAAATTGATGCACGATCAATGACCACTAAAGCAAGGTTGTAGTCCAACTGAAGACTTTGATAAGCTAGATGTTTCCCCCAGCAGCTCAGGTACAGAATGAAGGCTGCTGGGGCAGCACGGGCTCTTATACCCCGCCTTGCAGGGCGGAGCTACCATACAGCTTGACCAATGGGAAACATACAATATCTACCAATGGTGGTCCAGCATTACCAGGTACCGTAATACCTCTACACAGACTACCACACCTTGCAAATTCTAACACAATCTCGCAAAATGTCACAAACTGAATCCCGCCCGCATTTGGTCTCACAGCTAGTCTCACTCTAACATGCATTCCCGCGATGTAGTGAGGTCCTGGGATCTAACCCCTTCATCTTGGAGACCCCAGGCAAGCACCATTCAGGGCTGGTCTCCACAAATGGGGACCAGATGAAACGGCACTTGTGGGGGTCTCTCAGGGGATTGGAAGCCCCCAGTTGCTTGCCCTGGGTGGTGCCCTGGTGTTGCTGGTGTCACCTGGGCACCCTGGAACTGCCACCTAGGTGCCAGCCTGACACCATAAAGGTGTCCAGGTGGCACTGCCAGTTGGCAGGGGCACTGTCAGGTTGGCAGTGCCAGGCTGGCATTTTTCCCGAGCTGGGGAATGGGCCCGGCGTTGTCTTGCATGGGTACAGGAGGCCTGAGGACCACTTTAAAGGTGAATTGGGGCTTTGGGGGAGGTTCAGGGGTTGCATTTAAATGGCGTCCCGATCTTCTCCTGGACTGAGGACGTCTGGAAAAACGAGGAGCTCCTCAGTGCAGGAAACGGAACTAAGTGCGGCCTTGTCAGGGAGTTCCCCGCTGAAGCCCCGAATAGAATCAGAGTCCCGGTGGATAGCGTGGTGTTTCTTGGCACTGCGAGCGCCGGGAAACACCCGGCTAAATGCGCTGGTTACGGGACTCTGTTCCCATTCAGTTAGATCGTGCCCTATATATTTTGTTTCTTTTTAGTAAAACATCCTAAAATGCCTATCGAGAAAATTGCCGGATTAGATCCCCAGGCAGATTTAGTCCATATATTTGTCACAGCTATTTTATAATCCTAATCTTTGACATAGAATGTACATTACAGTGTTAAGGCCTAAAGCACCAAAGCTGAAATAAACGATTCAGTCTTATTCAAAAAGATATTGAAATTTCATGTCAACACAGTGCATGAGTCCCTTCTGAGGATGGATGCACAAGATGTTATCAGGCAAAGTTGGGGAACTCATTACACAGGCTCTGTTGCAGTTCTTGGCAAGATTAAAGCCAGTCCATAAATTTCTCCATAAGTTTCTCATTGTGATTCTGCTCTTGCGCAAGGTTTGCTGTTTCTACGGTAGCAGTGTCAGCACGGTAGCACAGTGGTTAGCACAGTTGCTTCACAGCTCCAGGGTCCCAGGTACAATTACCGGCTTGGGTCACTGTATGTGTGGAGTATGCACGTTCTCCCCGTGTCTGCGTGGGTTTCCTCCGGGTGCTCCGGTTTCCTCCCATAGTCCAAAGATGTGCAGGTTAGGCGGATTGGCCATGCTAAATTGCCCTTAGTGTCCAAAAAGGTTAGGTAGGGTTACTGGGTTACAGGGATGGGATGGAGGTGTGGGCTTAAATGGGGTGCTCTTTCCAATGGCCGGTGCAGACTCGATGGGCCAAATGGCCTCCTTCTGTTCTGTAAATTCTATGATAACTGACTGCAAAAGCTGCCAGACAACTGAAACTACTGGCAAGTATCAACCATTGGTTTGACTGCGAGCCAGTTTATTCTTTTCTATTTTTTAATTTGTGTCCATTTTTGCTTCATTACCCAAAAAATGTTAAGGCTGGGGTACTCACTAACCCAAGAAAAAATTGAGTGATATAGAATTGAAGAGGAAACAAAGGCATTCGAAAGAAAAGTTGAATAGAAAGGTATACAGCCTTTGTTTCCTCTTAAATTCAGGTTTGAAGAGACTCAGATGGAGCATTAATCCCAACATAGACTAGTTGGGTTGTACGGCCTGTTTTCATGCCGTGGATTCGATGCAATATCTGATCCAGTGCTAACTTTCCTTCCATATTTTGAAGGTGGAGATTCTTGTTCGGCAAGGGAATCAAAGGTTATTGGGGAAAATGACAATGCAGAACTTGAAACACAAACACATCAGCTATGATATCAAATGGCCTACTTCTGCTCTTATTTCGTATATTCGTATCACCATGCTCTGAAACTGCTTCTGTATTGACAAAATATAAACTTGCCAAGTTCATTATAACCGACTACTCGGAAACCAAGCAAAAAATACAGCTGATCTTCCTGGCAACTGACTTTGGCAAATCTGGCAAATTTGCATTGAGCGTGCTAGCGGAAGCAAAAGACCCATATATGGGGAAAGCATTCAAAGCATCCCTCTCATGGCAATATAAAGCAGCTATTGTTAGGTGTAGGGTGTAATGTCCAGCCCAATTGCCTTATTATATGTTAAATATTTGGGAAAAGTGAAACTGAGAATTACAACAAATAATAAAGGTCATGAAGATTATTGGAAGCCAGCTGTATTTTAAAAACACGTTTTGCCAGCCAATAGCAGCAGAAATCCCGAGAGATTTGCCTTCAGTTTGCACTTGGCTATGCTACATCTATGTCAGAAACTGAGAGAGCTCACTCTCCAAAATGGGGCTTGGGGAGAGAATCCGCAATTTGATCCAATTGCTCTACACAAACATCACTCCCGTAGTTTCAATCAATGGGTGGGAATCGGAAAGCTTTCCAATTAAATCTGGAGTCAGGCAGGGCTGCCCTCTCTCTCCCGCCCTGTTCAAGTGTTGTATAGAACCCTTTACTGAGTCGATCAGGAAGGATTCAGCCGAAAAGGTATGAGGATTACAGGCAGCGGAGACACTCATGTCAAAACCTCCCTGTACATAAACGATATCGCTGCCTTATGCGCGGATCCGCTGTCAGCGTGCAGACTGACCAACATCTGCGACCAGTTCAAACTGGCCTCGGATGCTAAGATAAGTTGTGGCAAGAGCAAGGCCATGTTCTTTGGGAACTGAGTTGGTCGATCCCTTGTCTCCTTCACCATCTGGTCAGATGGCCTGAAGATACTGCGGATATGGTTTGGAGGGACCACCAGTGGCTGCATTAGAAATTGGAAGGAGCGACTAGCTATAATAACCAAAAAATGGGTATGTGGGAGCAACGTTGTTGGTGTCTTGCCATGCTGCCGCAAAACACCCCAAGTAGTTGGACCATGCCGCACTACCTTTCACTCGTGGAAAAATTTATTCAGAGAAAAAACTTTGACCATAAGTAAAAGTGGTCTGCACGTAACATCCTAGAGGCCCTACGGGAAAAGGAGATGGTGGATCCTGTCGGTTGGTTTCCTGAGCAGACTGTCAAGGTCATGTGGCAGAATGATTCATCATCAGAATTTTCAAACAAATACCAAGACCTAGCTTAGCTGGTGATAAGAAAGGCCCTCCTCGTCAGATCCTTCCTCCACGCCCGGAGTCTCACCCCATCTGCATGTTTGCGGCACTGTAGCACAGTGGTTAACATTATTGTTTCACAGCGCCAGGGGCCCCAGGTTCGATTCCCGGCTTGGGTCACTGTCTGTGTGGAATCTGCACGTTCTCCCCGTGTCTGCGTGGGTTTCCTCCCACAAGTATCCAGGACAGGACTTTTATCAAGTCCGAAGTCCAGCGGCTCTTGAGGGAGGGGATCATCGAGGCCAGTAACAGCCCCTGGAGAGCCCAGGTGGTGGTCGTCCGGACTGGGGAGAAGAACCGGATGGTTGTCGACTACAGCCAAACCATAAACCGGTACACGCATCTCGATGCGTACCCCCTTCCCCGGATAGCGGACATGGTTAATCAGATTGCACACTAGATCTCCACTGTAGATCTGAAGTCCGCATACCACCAGCTCCCAATCCGCCCGGAGGACCGCCACTACACGGCCTTTGAGGCAGACGGCCGCCTCTTCCACTTCCTCCGGGTCCCCTTCGGCGTCACCAACGGGGTCTCGGACTTCCAAAGAACGATGGACTGAATGGTGGACCAGTACGGGCTGCGGGCCACATTTCCGTACTTGGACAACGTCACCATCTGCGGCCACGATCAGCAGGACCACGACGCCAAACTTCAGAAGTTTCTCCAAACCGGCCAAGCCCTCAACCTCACTTACAACAAGGAGAAATGTGTTTTCCGCACAACCAGACTAGCCATCCTTGGCTATGTCGTGGAAAACGGAGTCCTAGGGCCCGACCCCGACCGCATGCGCCCCCTCCTTCAACTCGCCCTCCCCCACTGCCCCAAGCCCTGAAAAGATGCCTTGGGTTCTTTTCCTATTATGCCCAGTGGGTCCCCAACTATGCGGACAAAGCTCGCCCACTGATCAAAGCCACCAACATCCCCCTGACGGCTGAGGCCCGCCAGGCCTTCAGCCGCATCAAGGCAGATATTGCCAAAGCCATGATGCGTGCGGTGGACGAGTCCACCCCCTTCCAGGTGGAGAGCGATGCGTCAGAGGTCACCCTCGCCGCTACCCTTAACCAAGCAGTCAGGCCCGTAGCCTTTTTCTCCTGTACCCTCAACGCCTCCGAGATTCGACACTCCTCAGTCAAAAAAGAAGCTCAAGCCATTGTGGAAGCTGTACGGCATTGGAGGCACTACCTCGCTGGTAGGAGGTTCACCCTTGACACCGACCAACGGTCGATTGCCTTCATGTTCGACAATACACAGTGGGGCAAGATCAAGAACGATAAAATCTTGAGGTGGAGGATTGAACTCTCCACCTATAATTACAATATCGTGTATCTTCCTGGGAAGCTCAATGAGCCCCCAGATGCCCGGTCCCGCGGCACATGCGCCAGCACGCAAGATGACCGACTCCGAGCCATCCACAATGACCTCTGTCACCCGGGGTCACCCGGCTTCTCCACTACATCAAGGCCCACAACCTG
The DNA here is from genome assembly GCF_047496885.1 of Scyliorhinus torazame. Taxonomy (NCBI): domain Eukaryota; kingdom Metazoa; phylum Chordata; class Chondrichthyes; order Carcharhiniformes; family Scyliorhinidae; genus Scyliorhinus; species Scyliorhinus torazame. Next base: position 40,362,457 of record NC_092714.1, on the reverse strand, counting down.
CCCTACTCCACCGAGGAGGTCAGGGTCATGACCAGGGACTGCCAAATCTGCGCGGTGTAAGCTGCACTTCTATCAACCAGATAAGGCCCACCTGGTGAAGGCATCCCGGCCCTTCGAGCGCCTCAGCATCGACTTCAAAGGGCCCCTCCCCTCTACCAACCGCAATGCGTATTTTCTCAACGTCGTTGACGAGTACACCCACTTCCCCTTTGCAATCCCTTGCCCCGACATGACCGCGGCCAATGTCATTAAGGCCCTGCATAGTATCTTCACCTTGTTCGGTTTCCTCACTTACGTCCACAGTGACCGGGGCTCCTTGTTTATGAGCGACGAACAGAGTCAGTACCTGCTCGGTAAGGGCATCGCCTCAAGCAGGACTAACAGTTACAACCCCTGGGGAAACGGACAGGTGGAGAGGGAGAACGCGATGGTATGGAAGGCCGTCCTCCTGGCCCTACGGTCTAGGAGTTGTTGCTAGCTTTTAGTTGGTTCAATTGGCTCTGCTTTATAACCTTTGCTCTCGAGTCGCCAGGTATCTTTATGATACCGCCACAAGGTTGAAGTTTGAGTAATGATCAATAACTCAATACACCAATTAGTAAGATTCAAATCAAAGCACATTTATTATACACAGTAAATCGCTACTCATGCATAACCTCTACTTTCTAAGCTATTTCTATCACTAACAGGCCAATACTTAGCTTCAGACTGGCCCACCAGGTCAGGGGAACAAATGGCCTTTCGTTCGGGTTCTGAGTCTGCAGGATTCAAAGCTGGTATGGACTGGTAGCTAGGAGCGCCTATCTCGTAGCGAGCGTTGACTTGAAACTTACGTTCTTGGAGGCCGCCAAGGTCACTGTCAAGGGTTGCTTCGCGTTGCTGAGTGACCCTGTCAAGAAGGACGATTTGAACTTGGGGACTTTACTTTATAGTCCCCAGGAGCTTCCCACCTTTCGGGGTGGACCCCGTACCTGGTTTCAAGTGATTGGACTTTGTTCCAATCGCTTGGTTTGATTTCTCCAATACCGGAGCTGTTCCCTGAACGTTGGGCGGTATATAAGTGTCCGTTAACCTCTTTTGTGTTGGCTCCTGCTGGCGCCGAGGAGTCTGGCTTGGCCTTGTTTACCGCAAATGTTTTGATTGTTCCCGGGGATCGCTCATTACTATTTAGATGGCTGCTACATTACTATGCAGATGGCTGCTTGTATTGATGCTGTCTGGGCTTTTGCAGAGTCTAATACACAGTAAACTTGCACCTGCTAGTTTTTGTCTGTGTTGGCTGAAATTCCCTTCAGCCTTTGCTGTTCTCCATTTTAAGTCGGGAAGTGGCCAACTCAGGTGGCTACAGAGTGTCCCAGTTTCCCGTTGGCAGGAGGTCCTCCCTGATGCGCTCCACTCCATTAGGTCACTCCTTTGCACAGCCACGAACGAGAGCCCTTATGACCGCCTATCTGTTTTCCCTAGGAAATCCACCTCCGGGGTCTCGCTTCCGTCCTGGCTGACAACACCGGGGCCTGTACTCCTCCGAAAACACGTGAGGAGCCATAAGCCCAACCCCCTGGTCGAGAGGGTCCAGCTCCTTCACGCCAATCCCCAGTATGCCGACATGGCGCACCACGTCGGCCGACAAGATACAGTCTCCCTCCGGGACCTGGCACCCACAGGATCCCCTACGACCATCACCTACCCCCCCAACCTATGCCGAACAGCGCCCCCGCCTTGCATGGCCTACCCACCCCCACCCCCCCATCGCCGACCTACAGGGATGAAGCTCCAGAAGACAAGCTCCCGGAGACAAGCACCCGTGCCCGCATTGATGAGTTCAACACCCATGCCCGCAGTGACGAGTTCCACACCCGTGCCCGCAGCGAAACCAGAGCTCAGGTGATCGCAGCGCACGATCAAGGTGCTGGACAGACTCAACCTGTGAGCCACTTCACCCCCGCTGGACTTCAATTTTTAACAGGGTGTGAATGTGGTGAATGTATTACGGCAACCATTCACCACTGTATTGCATTATACTATGTTGATGCCCTTGTGGGCTCCACCTATGGACCATTGTATTACATTACATCGCATTGTATCATGTTGGTGCCCTTGGGGCTCCGCCTCTGGCTCCGCCCCCTCGGGGGAGATATATAGATCTGCTGCCCTGCAGGTGGCTCTCAGTGCGGGGCAGTCGCAGGCAGGCACAGTTCTAGCTGATTAAAACCACTGTTCACTTCAACTCTCCGTCTCGTGTGAATTGATGGTCACATCATGTACAGAACCTCCATGACACACAGAATGTAAACAATGAATATCATGCATATCACAATTATATTGAAACACCTCAGAGTGCAACTTGACCTTGGCAGGCAACTTAAATACCATTGCACCATTTGTAACGACCATTTGGAAATGTATGTAACATTTCTTTGACCGTATTATTGAAGCACCTCAAGAGTTCAATATGATGTATGCAGAGAACCTGAATATTATTTCACTTTGTGTGATGGCCATTTTGAAACGTCTGTAATGTTCTTTCAGATATTTTACGAATAAAGTTTATTTTTGAAAAAAACACATTGAGGGCGCTCACATAGTTCAAAGTGCAAAGGCAGTACATAATTCATGATTCACCAGCATTGCTGTATGCTCTCTGTGACGAACGACATATTTCACAAGTGGTTAAAGACAACATTGTTCTCAATCAATCGATACCTCTGGCACTGAGTCAAAGAGCTTCTTCACCAACACAACATTTCCCCTCACCCCAGCACCAGTTTCCAGAGGTCCATGCATCAGCAATAAAGAAGAGCTATGTAAAATCCAAAATTAAGTATCTATATATTTTTTAAATTTTAAAATCATGTCAAAAGCGCATGGTTGCATTTGGAGAAAGAGGGGAAATGTGTGGTTAAGTTTAGAACGGAAATAAAGGGAGTATGTGCCCTATTTTGGGACAGGAAATCGCTGGGGTAGTTTGTGGTCATATTTGAGAAATGAAAGAGGGACCAAAGGTTTTACCATTTTTAGATAAAGGAAGAAGTACATAGATAATTGAGGAAGGAAAGAGAGACAAGGATTGCATAGATATATTTGGTAAAGGAGAAGCAGAAACTGCATGAGCATGTTTGGACAAGATGTGGAGATGCCGGCGCTGGACTGGGGGGATATTGGGTTCTGGGGATAGGGTGGAAGTGAGGGCTTAAGTGGGTCGGTGCAGACTCGATGGGCCGAATGGCCTCCTCCTGCACTGTTCTAAAGTCTTACAACACCAGGTTAAAGTCCAACAGGTTTATTTGGAACCACTAGCTTTCGGAGTGGGCTATTCTGCGATGCCACGTTCCACAGATAAGAAAGGAATCTTACACATTCTAGGGATGATCAACTTTGTTGGCAAGTTTACTCCCATCCTGGCCTCCAAAACCTCCCAACTACGAGCCTTGATAAAAAAAAATGTAGTGTTTCAATGGTCGCCCAAACATGAGCAGGAGTGGCAAGCATTGTGTATCTTGCTGACTACAGCGCCAGTCCTCGTGTTCTTTCACCCGGCACAAAGGTGATGCACTATCAATTATGACGAGACGAGAGTAGAATATAATCGAGGCTTTATTACATAGAGATGTGTGGCCTCCTACAGCAGCTTACGAAATGGCTGCTGTTCGGAGAGCACACACATTTATACTCCGCCTCCTGGGCGGAGCCAGCAGCCAGGGATCTACCCCCGTACCTGTAGTACAGGGGCCTTACCATGATACCCATATATACACTATAATACAACAGTGGTGACTACCACAAAAAGACAAAGATTTTGACCGATGTGTCCCAGGATAGCCTAGGAGCAGTGTTGCTGCAGCAGAATGCAGACAGCAGCTGGCTGCCGGTGGCATGCGCGTCCAGAGCGATGTCCGAAACGGAGCGCAGGTATGTGCAAATTGAAAAAGAATGCCTTGGGTTAGTCACGAGTTTGGAAAAATTCCATGATTCTGTGTATGGTCTTCCGACGTTTCTGGTGTAGACTGACCACAGGCCACTTGTATCCATTGTGCAGAAGAATGTGTGCCAAATGTCCCTGAGAATCGAGGGCATGATGATGAAGCTCCAGTGCTACGACTTTGACCTCATCTACACACCAGGCAAGCACTTTACTGTTGCTGACATGCTTTCCTCGAGCCACGAGCATCAAAGAGGTACACCTGGTTGAAGAGGATGTGCAACTACATGTCAATCTCGTCGCTTCCATTATCCGATGAGACGTTGCGCCTAATAAAGACAGAAATAGCCAAGGACGTAGTCCTACAAAAGGTAATCAAATGTCTCAGAGAGGGATGGTTTAAGGATTCTAGCTCAGGTTATTACAATGTCCAGTCAGAATTGAGTGAGGCAAATGGCCTTCTTCTGCGACAGGATTGTGATTCCACATTCCTTGAGGCCACTCATGCTCAAGAAGCTCCATGGAGGGCACCTGGGCACTGAGAAGCACAGGGCCAGGGATCCAATTTATTGGCCAGGCATCACCCAAGACATTGCATGCATGGTCGACAAGTGTCAAAAATTCCACTGCAAGCAAAGCAAAGAGCCGATGTACGTGGGTGAAATCATCGCAAGTCCGTGACAGAAGGTGGGCATGGATCTGTCCCACTTCATGGGAAAGGCTACCTTTTAGTTATTGACTACTTCTCAAATTATCCAGAGGTAGCACAGTTGGCGAACTCGACTGCTCGGAGTGTCATACAACATGCTAAAGTGATTTTTACCCGGCATGACATACCAAGCATTGTTGTGTCTGACAATGGTTCCTGTTTCAAAAGTTTTGAGTCTACTGAATTTGCTCATCGCTATGATTTTAGGCACATCACCTCAAGTCCTCTATATCCCCAGTCAAACAGGAAGACAGAAAAGGGTGTGCACATTGTAAAACAACTGCTAAAGAAGGCCATTGATAGCCAGGAAGACATCTTTCTGGCGCTTCTAAGCTATCATTCGGTGCCACTTGTCAATGGGCTACCAGCAGCACAGCTGTTAATGAATAGGGAACTGCGAACAACCCTGCCCTCCATTGTAACTCACCCTTTGGATCGAGGACTGGTGCAGAAACTGCTTTTTCAAAAGAGGAGGCAGAAAGGGTTCTACGGCAGATCCAAAAGGAAGCTACAGCCACTGCATCCAGGTGATACAGTCAGATTTGAGGATGCCAATGGAAAGGGATGGTCAAGGCTCACAAAGATATTGCAACAGGCAGGACCACATTCATTTTTGTTTTTTACTGAGGATGGTTCAGTCTTGTGGAGGAACCGAAGAGCACTGTTAAAAGTGCAACATCCTTTTGTGTTGGGTCCGGCAGAAGAGTTGGTCTGCACTCTCAAAACACTTGAGGACACCGACCACCCAACGGAGCCAAAGATCAGGGAAGCATCCGCAGCAGCGAATGTGGAACAAGCAGGAACGCCAACAACAAATGAAGGTGGAACACGGTCGCAGTTTCAGCCATCACTCAGGAGATCAAACAGATTACATTGTACGACTGAACTTGTAATAAACTGTGTGCAATATATGTTTAAAGTTATCATGCATATCAGGTTGTTTAAATAACAATCACATTTGTAAATATTAATACTTCCAAAGGAAGGGGGATATGGTGATATCCTTGTACACAGCAATGTATATCGTTGTCCATCAGTGCATATAGTTATCGGGTATCACCTCCAACCAGCAGGTGGCATTAGAGATCTATCACGTGACTCGAGACACCCGCCAGTTGGTAGTAAGTCGCACATAGAGTAGCTCCAGGAGAATTCACTGAATTCATTTTGTAGCCATCGTCTGTATTATAGTTTGTTAGTTATCGTTCCACGTGTTTGTTAATAAATTAGCTTTATAGTTAAACAACTATATGTTCTGTTTACATCATTACAACGGTTATATCACAGAACACAACACTTATGACCAAAGTAAATATCCTCACCCCTCCGCACATTATACGACATCTGCCATTCACCCAACCTGTCTATATTTTTTGCAGCCTCTTTATATCCTCACAGCTTACATTCTCACCTAGCTTTGTATCCTCACAGTGATGTGGTTCAGCCAGCCTGTTCTTCCTAAAGGAATACAATGTCTTAAAATCAAGCTGCACAAAAATATTTCTGCAATGTAAATTATCGAAAAGTGAACACCAGGGCCAACAGAGGGGTAAATGTGTTGGTGTGGAGCCATTAGTGGCACAAGTAGAATAAGGGCGCGATTCAACTCATTGGGAACAAAGTCCCATTGCGAACGCATTTAGCCGTGTATTTCCCTGCATTCGCGGTGCCGAGAAACACAGGGCTGGCTATACAACCCAACTCAGCCATGATCATAATGAATGGCGGAGCAGGCTCGAAGGGCCGAATAGCCTCCTCCTGCTCCTATTTTCTATGTTTCTATAAGGGGCCTCAGCATCCCCAAACACCCACGCAGGGCACCGCAGCTCGATTGCATGTGTGCAAAAAAAATGCCAGCTTGGTGGTGCCATCCTGGCAGTGCCCATGCCAGTTGGCAGTGTAAGGTTTTCGGGCAATTCGGCCTTTTTTGGAACTGCCCAAGAATAAAACTCAGAGACTGTAAACTGACTTTTCAGCCAAGAGAACGTAACCAGTTTTCCCAGCAGGCCTGGTCCGCTGAGCTGAGTAGGGACATAAGTATTTACAAACCCCCCCCTAGGAGCTACAAGGAAGAAGGAGCCAGACAACGAGATAAGATCAAAACACAGACCAAGGGGCACGGGAATACACAGGGGGCCTGCCTGCAAGCAGGACAATGGGATGGTCATAGCCCCATGCAGATGTAAATGACCTGGCCTCCACCAGAGCAGAATCCAATCAACACCCCATCAACATAGCAGCTATCTCCAGAGCAGATGGAAGTCCTTGAAAATCTTCAAGGGAGCTCAACCTCGTTATCTCAAAAAACAGACTGGAGGCGGACCTAGGGGAGGTACTCCCATCTCGACAGGTCTGACCGGCTCAAAGGGGGCGGGACCAGCGGGAACTTTAAATCTTACCTTTTTCAATGCAAAAGGGGCTGGCCGATCACAGGACAAAGCCAGGTAAAACAATATAAAAGGGGCTGTGTTTTCGATTGGGGGTCTCTTCGTTCTTGGCTCGACCTCTGCACCCCTGACTTGACCTCTGCAGCCTGTGACCGTAAGTACCCTGCAGCAGCTTGCGAAACTCCCTTGACTTTAATAGTGGTTGAGGCTTTGGGGAAGGGAACTTGTTTTGTGCCTTGTGATATTGCTAAAAACTGTGTAATCATAAGAATTTTCGTTGTGTCCGCTATATTACTTTTGAATAGACTTAGTTTGTATTAGAGCATAAGATTTTATTGTGTTTCTTCTGTTGATGATTTTGACCTGGGTTTTGCAATAAACCTTGATTTGATGATAATTGGAGTCGTTTAAATTCTTCAATCTTTCACCAGCGATCTCTGACCAAGTCATTGTTAAAATACTCCTCACCTTAATTCCGGGTTCAAGAATCGAGGGTCATCTTGAGCGATTCACTCAGGACAGACTGCTGGTTAGGAAATAAACAGCAGTGTCCTATTCTCTCTCTTGGGAAAGCTACTCTAGTGGAGTAGGAACCGGGTGGGTGTTGCACCACCGGCAAGAGAGAGAATCACCTGGGTATTGGTAGGGGTCTGGAGATCTGTGTGATATAAGCCTCAGGCTGCCGGTTAGGGATAAACGGCAGGCTTGAATCAGTGCTCTCTTCAGTGGAAGTGTCCCAGTGCGACATCCCCTGGCCTCTGAAGTTTCAGTGCCAGCTGGAGAGAGACACACACAGATATTCAAACCCCAGATATCGGCCCAGTAGTGGAGTAGCGGAGATGGCACCCTCTACAATGGCGACCGCGGCAGGACCCCGGTGGTTTGGAGTATGTGACTTGGCAGAGGGGGTGAGGGAACGAAGCAAAATGGAGGAGAGAATATCCTCGTATTTGTGGCAAAAGGTCAACCTCACCAAACCTTGGGTTTCAGAATTAATCAATGCGGAGCAACCGGTAATGGCAGCGGCTGCATGGACAGACAGTAAGGCGCACAAAAGGCACTTGGAGAAGGCAGTTTGGCTGGTTTGCCTGTCCGAGCAGGTAGTCAAAACAGAGGATAGGGTCGAAGAGTTAGAGCAGGAGTTGAGAGAAGTGAGGGCCAGCGCAGGGGACAGCGCTAGCGCAGCGGAACGACTGCGGGAAGAAATGGCAGAAATGAAACAGGAAAGCGAGTCTAACCGGTGTGAGAAGGACTATCTCCACTGCCAGATAGTGGAGGGTAAAGAAAAGGAACGGAGGCTCCAGGAACTCTATGCTCGGAGTACAGAGCAGTGTAGGAAGCTGGAGGGGAAGTTCCGGGACATCCAGGCAGCGTACCGAGTGGCTCGCGAGGAAGTAGGGGACTGTGCCCATGGGCCGTGCCAGGCACGAATAACGGAGTTGGAGGAGGCCTTGTCCAAGGTCAGGGGACAGGTACACCTGGTAGGTCCAGGGGGGTTCCAAAGGGGCAAGGTGCTCCTCGCAGCGGATGATTCCCCACAGGCCAAGGGGAATAGACCGCCTCCTGAGGCACCGGGATCGTGCCCGGGTCGGCAGGCGGGGAACGGACTGCACGTTCAGGGGCAAGTCCAAGGGGGGTCGGCAGGGTACCCCCAGCTGGAGGCATGTCCGCCTGGTTTCGTATGTGGGTCCCCATGGGATGGGGACAGACCGCTGCCTGGGATGCCGGTGATGGGGCCGGGTCAGCAGGTAGGGTTTGGACCGCCCGGTCAGGGGCAGGTCCAAGGGGGGTCAGTGGTGTATCCCCAGATAGCGGCGTCTCCTATATGGGTAGCTAGCCCGGGGACAGGGGGGCTACCCAACGGGGCAGGAGAGCTGGACAGTGGGGAGGAGGAGCAGGAACCCCAGGTAGGGCAGATGTGCCCTGTCAGGCAACGAAGGTATGGTCCCCCGGCGGGGATGGCAAATAGGGGACCGGTTGAGGGCGACATTATCGTTCCTCATGGGGCATCCGAGCTCAGGGGGATGGTGGCCCACGTTCCCAGACTAACTCCAAAGGGGGATCCGTCGCTGCATTTTATGGAGGTGGAACAGGCTGCCAACATCAATGACTGCGACGAAGGGGAGCAAATAAAGATGCTCCTGATAACCCTAGATGCCCAGCTATGCAGGACAGTGACCTCTGGGAATGGGGGAAGACCTGACACCTGGGCGGCAGCACAGACTGCTGTTCTGGAGGCAATGGGCTTGAATCTGGGGAGCCCTTTCATGAGGGTGGGGGAAACCAAGCAGCAACCAGGGGAATCTCCCACCATGTTCGCAGACAGACTGTGGACTGTCTATATGGAGGCATGCGGGATTCAAGCGGATAGACGGAATTTAGGGGAAAGAACCGCCCACTGGCTGAAGACCCTAGTTGCCAACTGTCTCCCTAACGTTAGGGCAAAAGCCGAACACTGGTTCGACCCGCAGACCCCGGCCCTTAACGAGGAAGAGGTCCTTAGGAAACTTACCCTCGCATATCGTAATGGGGAGAGGGGTGAGGACAAGCCCCTTAAGGGTAGGGTGCATGAAATCGCGCCAGCAGCCCCTAAGAGAGAGTGGAAGCATGAGGAATACTTATGCTACGGGTGTGGGAAGGCCGGGCATTTCAAGAGGGAATGTAAAAACCCTAGCAAGGAGGAGAGGGCTCCCGCAGTAGAGAGTCAGACCCCGGCGGCAGGAGCAGCTGCCCCGGAAACCTTCGAGGTAAAGAAACTTTTAGCCTTTTTGCAGAGCCTAGCAGCTGGGTCGGGACAGGTGGCAATGGCAACGGGCCAGGGCCTGCCCGCACCCACACCACAAGAACCCGTATGACTACCCAGGGAGCAGCCTCAGGAAAAAGGGAGCGCAGGGGTAGTTCTAGCCCCAGACCCTGGTCCGGTCCAGGTGCAGAGTCCCATTCTGGAGGCTGCCTCAGCGGCTATTTGCAGTTTAAATCCCTTAAGGTGGGACCCATGCGAACGCCACATCAGTCAATTTAAATTATTCCACCCCATAAGGGCAAGAAAGAGCAAGGTGGGGGGAAGACTGGGGGTGGTAGTGGAGAAACCCCCCGTAGAATTAACGACGGTGGGGGAGGTCCCTGACTCCACGGTCACACAACCGGTGACAAGGTGCTGTCCCGAAGGGGCAGTCCCAAAGAAACCGACAGTGCTGCAAGCACCCAGCCCAGGGACAGTAACGATTCCCAAGCCCTTACCTGTGGGTCAGGTGGCCTGCCTTAGTATAGAGGCTAAGGAGGCGGAGGAAGTGGAGGTATCACCTTGGGCTTGGGAACCAGTCAGGGGACGAAGGAGCAATCGGGCCTCCAAGCCCCCGGTAAGATGGTCCCCATCACACCTCCCTAGAACCCGGTCCCGCAGTAAGGGGGCCCGAGTAGAAGGGAACGCTGAGGGATCCCCGAACCCTGTTGGGGAAGGAGAGGCAAGGGGCAGCCCGAACCCCCGGGAGGGGACGGTCTGGCCCGAGCCGTTGGACCAAACAGGTGAACTGCCCCAGTTTAGCGGGGCACAGTTTTAATTTGGCCACCCGGAGACGGGTGGCATTGTATATATCATATTCCTTTTTCTTTTCCCCTGCTAGTTCTAATTAGTGTGTAGTTGTGTGTGAAGTATTTAGGATCGTGGGAACACAGAAGCGCCTGGTGCAAGGGTAAAATGATGAAGCACCAGGCACTAGGACCCTGGTGCAGCCGGGCTGTAAACACAGAATCACAGACAGGCTGCGGCGACTTCAAAGCGGGAGCTGCTGCCGCCGCTGGATAGAACCCATACACTTCAAGGTAGGTAATTCTGTGGAGGCAAGGATGTGGTTTGTTTTTTACAGATGGGGCACCCGACGATGTGGAGTTTGATGATCCTGGCGATGGTGGGACCGGGAGAACTCCGCAGAGGCGAGACAGAAGAGTCCTTCGACTGACCGGGTTAGGGTGACTGAGGGCAGGCGGGTGTGTTTAACCTGTGAGGGGGACGTTCCTTTGGGGAGATGGTGGTGGCTCAGGAAGCTGAGCCTGGACATGAGGGATCGGTCCTCGGACTGGGAACGCCTGGACACCAACACCTAACGGACCATCACGGGGTCACCGGGTAGGATCACCGTTTGCGGGGATAAGGGGTGGGCTTCTGACCAGGGCATTTATTTGTGTTTATGGGGATCTACCAAGGCATGTCCACAAGGGGCATTAATCACTTTTGTAAGGTGGTGGCAGAACCCAGGGAACGGGATAAATTGACCGCACTGGGGAGGGATGTGTAACGCCCAGGGAAGGGATGACTGTAAAAGCTACCGAACTGCTGGTTCAGGTAAAGCGACCCCTGCCCACAGCCCAACCGATCGACCCTCACAACTGTCCGATCACCACCAAGGGGGGGCCTGAGAATGGTTTAGTGTTTGCCCCCACAAAGGAAATGTTGTACAGGGGGTACATTATGCTGTCGCCTCAGTTGGACTAAACCTCTCAGCTGCAGGTATCGACGATGGAGGATAAATGAAGAGCCCTCAACGGGAAGAAGCGAAGTGCAGCCAAGAAAGGAGGATCCTTGGTGAAATAAACAGATGCAATTGTAAATAGTTGTATGGATTCGCGGGTTTCAGTTACTTGATTGTGATATATGTACAGGGACCCTTACGTTTGGGGTTCCGGTGAAATGTGTACTTGATTGTGATATATGTACAGGGACCCTTACGTTTGGGGTTCCGGTGAAATGTGTATATGTTACTGTGTGTTTGAATTAAGTATGGTCTTGTCTTTCCCTTCCATTGAAATCAGGGGTAGCCTAGATTAAGGGAACTGTCTTGGGACTTGTAGTTTTGCATGTTGTTGAGGGGGGGGCCTACGGTCCACACAAAAGGAAATAATTGCCCTTCACCTGTGTCGATACGGTCCAAGCAGGTAGGGACGTATCGAAGGGACATCTGTAAGGTTTTCGGGCAATTCGGCCTTTTTTGGAACTGCCCAAGAATAAAACTCAGAGACTGTAAACTGACTTTTCAGCCAAGAGAACGTAACCAGTTTTCCCAGCAGGCCTGGTCCGCTGAGCTGAGTAGGGACATAAGTATTTACAAACCCCCCCCTAGGAGCTACAAGGAAGAAGGAGCCAGACAACGAGATAAGATCAAAACACAGACCAAGGGGCACGGGAATACACAGGGGGCCTGCCTGCAAGCAGGACAATGGGATGGTCATAGCCCCATGCAGATGTAAATGACCTGGCCTCCACCAGAGCAGAATCCAATCAACACCCCATCAACATAGCAGCTATCTCCGGAGCAGATGGAAGTCCTTGAAAATCTTCAAGGGAGCTCAACCTCGTTATCTCAAAAAACAGACTGGAGGCGGACCTAGGGGAGGTACTCCCATCTCGACAGGTCTGACCGGCTCAAAGGGGGCGGGACCAGCGGGAACTTTAAATCTTACCTTTTTCAATGCAAAAGGGGCTGGCCGATCACAGGACAAAGCCAGGTAAAACAATATAAAAGGGGCTGTGTTTTCGATTGGGGGTCTCTTCGTTCTTGGCTCGACCTCTGCACCCCTGACTTGACCTCTGCAGCCTGTGACCGTAAGTACCCTGCAGCAGCTTGCGAAACTCCCTTGACTTTAATAGTGGTTGAGGCTTTGGGGAAGGGAACTTGTTTTGTGCCTTGTGATATTGCTAAAAACTGTGTAATCATAAGAATTTTCGTTGTGTCCGCTATATTACTTTTGAATAGACTTAGTTTGTATTAGAGCATAAGATTTTATTGTGTTTCTTCTGTTGATGATTTTGACCTGGGTTTTGCAATAAACCTTGATTTGATGATAATTGGAGTCGTTTAAATTCTTCAATCTTTCACCAGCGATCTCTGACCAAGTCATTGTTAAAATACTCCTCACCTTAATTCCGGGTTCAAGAATCGAGGGTCATCTTGAGCGATTCACTCAGGACAGACTGCTGGTTAGGAAATAAACAGCAGTGTCCTATTCTCTCTCTTGGGAAAGCTACTCTAGTGGAGTAGGAACCGGGTGGGTGTTGCACCACCGGCAAGAGAGAGAATCACCTGGGTATTGGTAGGGGTCTGGAGATCTGTGTGATATAAGCCTCAGGCTGCCGGTTAGGGATAAACGGCAGGCTTGAATCAGTGCTCTCTTCAGTGGAAGTGTCCCAGTGCGACATCCCCTGGCCTCTGAAGTTTCAGTGCCAGCTGGAGAGAGACACACACAGATATTCAAACCCCAGATATCGGCCCAGTAGTGGAGTAGCGGAGATGGCACCCTCTACAGCAGTGCCACCTGGACACCTCGGCAGTGCCAGGCTGGCACCCAGGTGGCACTGCCAAGGTGCCAGGCTGTCACTCCATTGTACTCAGGTGACACCAGCAGTGCCAGGGCACCACCCTACCCAAAGGGCATGCAGCTGGGAGCCTCCGATCCCCTGGGAGCCCCACAAGTGCCATTCCGCCTGGTCCCCGTTTGTGGAGACCGGTACCAAACTGCGCTCGACCGACTTCTCAAAGGTGAAGGGGATGAATCCCAAAGCCTCAGGTGCCTCAGGAATCTGCACATGAGAGTGTGACTAACTGGGCTGGATTCTCCTACGACCAGACAGTCGGCGCCGACCCCGCACTGATCCTCCGTCCGGTGGGGGCCAGCAGCCGTGCAACGTAAACCCCCCGCTTTACCTGCGGATACGGTCGCAGAATGGCCGGGTCCATGGCCGTGCATGCGCATAGTGGCGGCCTGCGGCGCCGCGCTGTGCAACATGGTGATGGCCACATGCGTACCTGGCCTGGCAAAAACTGCCCTCTGTAATCCCCTTCGCCGCCCCCCCCCGGACCACCCGTCAGCAGTTCCCCAGCCCCCGCCGAAGCCCCCCCACCCCCGCCCGCCAGCGGAGTGGCTCCCTCCCGACTGTGGCGGTCCCCGGACGTTGTAAGGACACACGCCCCACGCCGTTGAGGACTCGGCCCATCAGGGGTGGAGCATCGGCTGAGGGCCTCAGGTGACGTACTGAGGCCATCCATACAGCATGTGGTGTACTCCCCGAGTACGCCGTTTTTTTAGGGGGTGGAGCATTGCAAAAATGGTTCCGCCCCCGATTCCAGCATAAACGTGGATTCTCCGGCTGATCGCCAAACGCGATTTCAGTGTTGGTGATCGGAGAATACCGCCCACTGTCTCGCTTTAATGTGCAGATTTGTCAAAAAGTGATTCCGCCCTCAATGGGCGGGATTTACATCGCAACGCCTCGTGGGATCATGTTGGATCTCGCAAGGCATTGCGAGCCGAGTAGATTCTTGTAACAGGGTCTCCCAGCTTCTATCGGCCACGCAGCGTCGCGGCGAGCTATTTTTCGAGCGTAATGTGGCCATTGGATCACTCCCTAAGAGTCATCATGGTTCAGTGAAGGAGGCCAAGAGACCCTCAAGGACTAATCCTAAAAGGGTCTTGTCATGATATGCAAACATGCAACCAATGAACACTCAGAATAGGACACAACCAATGGGCAATCAGGACAGAGGTGGCATCACCACAAGGGGGCATGACATAAACACTATAAAAGGGATGAGGCACTCACACCCTGCCTCTTTCCACAGACAGACATCTAGAGAGTTAGACAGGGTTGATCAGCAGCATCACACTCCAGCACGTGGCTTAGAGCAAGCTGGTACAGCTAGACTGAGTTACTACAGTTAGATTAGCAGAGAGTAGAACTCATTTGAGAACTGTGTTAATAGTTCAATAAACACGTTGAACTCATTTCAGAGTCTGGAGCATCCTTTAGTTAAGACTGCATCAAGTAGCAGCCTGTGTTATCCGAAGCAGCATAACACAACATGATACCAGGAGTGACTGTTTAATCTATTTAGTTCAACTCAGCAAGATCCGTGACAACCAGTTACTGCATACAGGCACAATGGACAAGATTCAGGCTCCTCATTAACTCAGGACCACGGGCAATCTTAGTGCCAACTGGCGATCATTCAAGCAGAAATTTAAACTATATGTGGAAGCATCCGACCTCAATGGCGCGACAGATGCTCGGAAGATAGCTCTTCTACTCACCACTGTGGGTGACCATGCGATAGAGATCTTCAACTCCTTTCACTTTTCCGAAGGGCAGGACATAACAAAGTACCAAACCAACCCGGACAAATTCGACAGCCACTGCGAGGTGGACACCAATTAAATCATCGAGCTCTGCATCTTCAAGCAGAGGATGCAAGGTAAAGCCGAATCCTTCAACTCCTATCTAACTAACCTTAGACTGCTAGCGCGATCCTGCAACTTCGGTGATATCACTGACTCCACGATCAGAGACTAAATCGTTTTTGGAGTCCACTCTGATCCTCTGCGAGAGCAATTGTTGAAAAACAAGCACACGGCCCTGCCAGTCGCGATTGAAACGTGTACTGTGCATGAACATTCTAAAAATCGCTACTCACGGTACAAAACGGCAGAAAGTGAAAAACAAGCCTCCCACGAGGTGGAGAGTGTTCAGGCCATCTCCCAGATGCAGCGCCTCCACATTGACGAAAGCGGCTATTTTGCGCGCTCTTTCCGGGGCCCGACACATGCGCAATGCAATTGGGAACACGAAACGGCCGAAAACCGCACTGCGCAGGTGCAGACGTCCGAGAAACACACCGCGCATGCCCAACAACGCACTGAGCGTCATGATGCCGACGTCATGACGTGTGCGAACTGCGGCACCGCCCATTTTTTAAAAAACTGCCCTGCAAGAGGCAAACGCTGTTTAAACTGTGGGAAACCAAACCACTATGCAGCCCTGTGTAGATCTGCACCACCAGCCTGGAGCCAGCGCTCCCAATTCCGACAGCGGCGCATCAGAAGTGTGCAACACCGAATGCAAGACTCTGATCCAGGCAGTGCGACGGATCCAGATGCTGAATACCTGGACAACACTTACCGAGTGGGCATTATTATGAAGTGCGAATACGCCACACCGGACACATCGTGCGTCCAATCAATCCTGGCCGTGGATTCCGAGGACGAACGGCATGCAGTGATGAAGGTCAACCACTGCCCCATCCAGTTCAAACTGGACACAGCTGCCTCCGCCAACCTGATTTCGCAGGTGGACTTCAAGAGAATCAAGAAACCCCCCACAATCCTTCCAGCTGCCTGCAAACACCTGGACTACAATGGAAACGCAATCAAGGCACTGGGGTCCTGCCATCTGGAGGTGTCCAGCAGACACACACAAGCAAGCTTACGCTTCGAGATTGTTAAACCAGGACTTCCGGTTGCAGCTATGCTGAGCTAAGTCGCACGTTCGGCAGCTCCCGCTAAAAACAGACTTTTGGGCTCTTTTTAGGGCCCATAACGGCGCTTGTTTGACGTTTCCCGGTGTGGGAAGGGGACAGCAACATTCCCCCGATAGTGTATGGATTGGACCAGGAGTGGGGCGATTAAAAAAGTGGCATTGAAGCAAAGAAAGGTGCGAGGGAGGAGAACCAAGAAGGCGGCGGGCGGAGACCAGGCAGCGTGGAGGCAGTGGGCGCAAGAGCAGCAGGAGCTTCTCCAGCGCTGTTTTAAGGAACTGAAAGCAGAGCTGCTGGAACCAATGAAGGCTTCAATCGATAAGCTGCTGGAGACTCAGACGGCCCAAGGGGCGGCGATCCGGGAGGTCCGGCAGAAGGTCACGGAGAACGAGGACGAGATCCTTGGCCTGGCGATGAAGGTGGAGGCGCACGAGGTGCTCCACAAGAAATGGCAGGCGAGGTTCGAGGAGATGGAGAACCGGTCGAGGCGGATCCTGGGTCTCCCGGAGGGATCGGACATGGGGGCCTGCGTGGTCACCATGCTGAACTCGCTGATGGGAGCGGGGGCCTTTCAGGGGCCCTTGGAGCTGGAGGGGGCCCACCGAGTGCTGGTGAGGAGGCCCAAGCCCAGCGAGCCGCCGCGGGCGGTGCTGGTGCGGTTCCACCTGTTTGCTGATCGAGAGTGTGTGTTAAGGTGGGCCAAGAAGGATCGGAGCAGCAGGTGGGAGAACGTGGAGGTCCGGATCTACCAGGATTGGAGTGTGGAGGTGGCGAAGAAGAGGGCCGGTTACAACCGGGCGAAGGCAGTGTTGCACAGGAAGGAGGTGAAGTTCGGTATGCTGCAGCCGGCGCGTCTGTGGGTCACCTGTAAGGATCGACACCATTATTTTGAGTCCCCGGAGGAGGCGTGGGCCTTTGTTCAGGCCGAAAAACTGGACTCAGACTAAGGGTCGGGGATGAGGGGTCGCGGTTGAAGGATGGTTGGGGATTGTTGGGTTGGGTTTCGAGGGGGGGTTCTTTGTTTTTTGGGGGTTGATTGGGCATTGTTTTGATTAGGTCCGCCTGGCGGGCTCGTGTGGGGGGCAGGTAAACTGCTTGGGGGGTTGATGGTCAGTAGGGGAGATGGGGCCCAGAGCGGGGGGGGGGGGGCGCGTGAGTTGGGGTAGTGGGACCGGGCCTGGAAAGGGAGCTGCGCCAGGGGAGGTGGGGCCGGGCGAGTGGAAAGCGTGGGTTTTTTCCTGCGTTTAGGGCTGAAGGGGCGGGGCCGGAGCTGGGAAGCGCGGGCTTTTTCCGCTGGGAGTGGAAGGATGTGATCCCGCTGGTGGACAAAGGGGGGGGAGGGAAGTTCCACACCGGCGGGGGTCGGGGGAGCGGCGGGAGTGGCCGGGGTCAGCAGGAGTCAGCTGACTTACGGGAGTGCAATGGGGGGAGCAATGCAGCTAGGCGGGGGACCTAGCTGGGGGGGGGGGGGGGTGGGGGGGGGGTCTGCCGCTGTGGGGAACGGGCTGTGCGGGGGACACGGGTACGTGGCTGGCCTAGGAAGGGCTATGGCTTGTCGGCGGGGGAGAGGAGCGAGTAGCCCCCTGATCCGGCTGATAACCTGGAATGTAAGGGGACTGAATGGGCCGGTCAAGCGGGCCCGGGGGTTCGCGCACCTGAAGGGGCTGAAGGCGGATGTGGCCATGCTTCAGGAGATGCACCTGAGGGTGGCGGATCAGGTAAGGTTGAGAAAGGGGTGGGTAGGGCAGGTGTTTCACTTGGGTTTGGATGCAAAAAATCGGGGGTTGGCGATCTTGGTGGGGAAGAGAGAGTCGTTCGAGGCGTCGAGCATTGTGGCAGACAATGGCGGTAGGTATGTGATGGTAAGTGGCAAGCTGCAGGGGGAGCGGGTGGTGTTGGTCAATGTATATGCCCCGAATTGGGACGATGCAGGGTTCATGCGACGTATGTTGGGCCGGATTCCGGACCTGGAGACAGGGGGCCTGATAATGGGGGGAGATTTCAACACTGTGCTGCACCCGGTATTGGATCGCTCTAGGTCTAGGACGGGGAGGAAGCCGGCGGCGGCCAAGGAGCTGAGGGGGTTCATGGACCAGATGGGAGGAGTGGATCCGTGGAGGTGTGCGAGGCCGGGGGCCAGGGAATTTTCATTCTTCTCCCATGTCCACAAGTCCTACTCCCGGATTGACTTTTTTGTCATGAGCAGGGCGCTGATTCTGAGGGTGGAGGATACAGAGTACTCGGCGATAGCCATTTCTGATCATGCTCCGCACTGGGTGGACCTCGAGTTGGGGGAGGAGAGGGACCAGCGCCTGCTGTGGCGCCTAGAGGTGGGGTTGCTGGCGGACGAGGAGGTGAGCGGGCGGGACCGGAAGTGTATAGAGAGGTACCTGGAGGCTAATGACAATGGGAAGGTGCAAGTAGGGGTGGTCTTGGAGGCGCTGAAGGCAGTGGTCAGAGGAGAGCTGATCTCCATTAGGGCACACAAGGAGAGGGGGGAGAGGAGAGAGAGGGAGAGGTTGGTGGGGGAGATGGTGAGGGTGGATAGGAGGTATGCGGAGGCCCCGGAGGAGGGATTGCTTAGGGAGCGGCGTAGCCGCCAGGCTGAGTTTGATTTGTTGACCACCAGGAAGGCGGAGGCGCAGTGGAGGAAGGCGCAGGGGGCGGTACATGAATATGGAGAAAAGGCGAGCCGGATGCTGGCACACCAGCTTCAGAGGAGGGAGGCAGCTAGGGAGATCGGGGGTTAGGGATGGAGGAGGGAACACGGTGCGAAGTGCGGTGGGTATCAATGGGGTCTTCAGGTACTTCTACGAGGAACTGTACCGGTCTGAGCCTCCACTGGAAGAGGGAGGGATGGGTCGCTTCCTGGACCGGCTGGGGTTTCCGAGGGTAGAGGAGGGGCAGTTGGCGGAGTTGGGGGCGGTGGTTGGGTTGGAGGAGTTGGTCAAAGCGATCGGGAACATGCAGGCGGGGAAGGCACCGGGGCCGGATGGGTTCCCGGTTGAATTTTACAAGAAGTATGCGGACCTGCTGGGCCTGCTGTTGGTAAGGACCTTCAAGGAGGCAAGGGTAGGGGAGGCTCTGCCCCCGACGATGTCTCGAGCGCTGATTTCCCTGATCCTGAAGCGGGACAAGGATCCCCTACAGTGTGGGTCATACAGGCTGATCTCACTCCTAAATGTAGATGCAAAGTTGCTGGCAAAGATTTTGGCCATGAGGATAGAGGACTGTGTGCCGCAGGTCATACACGAGGATCAGACGGGGTTCGTGAAAGGGAGGCAGTTGAATACAAATGTATGGAGGCTCTTGAATGTTATAATGATGCCGGTGGTGGAAGGGGAGGCGGAGATAGTGGCGGCGATGGATGCGGAGAAGGCCTTTGATAGGGTGGCGTGGGCGTACTTGTAGGAGGTGTTGAAAAGGTTCGGGTTCGGGGAGGGGTTCGTCAGGTGGGTGAGGCTGCTGTATGAGGCCCCGGTGGCGAGTGTGGCCACGAACAGAAGGAGGTCAGAGTATTTCCGGCTACACCGGGGGACGAGGCAGGGGTGTCCCCTGTCCCCCCTGCTCTTTGCACTGGCGATTGAACCCCTGGCCATGGCAATTGAACCCCTGGCCATGGCGTTGAGGGACTTGAGGAACTGAAGGGGACTGGTGCGGGATGGGGAGGAGCATCGGGTGTTGCTCTATGCGGATGATTTGCTGCTATATGTGGCGGACCCGGTGGGGGGAATGCCAGAGGTGATGAGGAACCTTAGGGAGTTTGGAGATTTCTCCGGGTACAAGCTTAATATGGGGAAGAGCGAGTTGTTCGTAGTGCACCCGGGGGACCAGGAGAGGGTGAGCTCCCGCTAAAAAGAGGAGTTTCAGGTACCTGGGGGTCCAGGTGGCTAGGAGCTGGGGGGCCCTACATAAGCTTAACTTCACGAGGCTGGTGGAGCAGATGGAGAAGGAGTTTAAGAGGTGGGACGTGCTGCCACTCTCCCTGGCGGGTAGGGTGCAGTCAGTTAAAATGATGGTGCTCCCGAGGTTTTTGTTCCTGTTCCAATGCCTCCCCATCCTGATCCCTCGGGCCTTCTTCAGGCGGGTTAACAGGAGCGTTATGGGGTTTGTATGGGCACAGAAGACCCCGAGGGTGAGAAGGGTGTTTCTGGAGCGGTGCAGGGTTGGGGAATCTGCGACAGACCCAATCTCAGAAGCACAGAAGCTCCAGATTCAGTACACGCGGCTGAGCTCCGACGTCTTTCCCCTCATCCAGGACGTGCCTACCTACGCAGAGGCCATCGTGCTACTGAAGGAGAACTACGCTCAGCAGACCAACATAACCTCTGTGGGTATTATTGGGCCGCCAACGTGGCGATGGTGGGTAAGTGGGTGATGGAGGGGGATGAGGCGGCGTGGAAGAGGCTGGAGATGGCGTCCTGTGTGGGTACGAACCTGGAGACGCTGGTGACGGCGGCGCTGCCGCTTCCTCCAACGAGGTATACCACGAGCCTGGTGGTGGTGGCTAACCTCAAAATTTGGGGGCAATGGAGACGTCACAGGGGCCTTGGTGTGGTCCCCGATTCAGGGGAACCACCGGTTTGTTCCGGGGAGGATGGACGGACGGTTTCTGAGCTGGCACAGGTTAGGTATTAGAAGGATGGGGGACCTGTTTGTGGATGGGAAATTCGCGAGCCTGGCTGAGCTGGAGGAGACGTTTGGGCTCCCCCCGGGGAACACCTTCAGATATATGCAGATAAGGGCGTTTGTTCGGCGGCATGTGGTGGAGTTCCCACGGTTGCTGCCATGCGGGGTCCAGGACAGGGTGCTGTCGGGGGTGTGGGTTGGAGAGGGAAGGATCTCGGCAACGTAGCAGGTGATGCAGGAGGAGGAGGAGGCCTCGGTGGAGGAGCTAAAGGGTAAGTGGAAGGAGTTGGGTGAGGAGATTGGCGAGAGGCTGTGAGCGGATGCCCTGGGGAGGGTGAACTCTTCCTCTTCATTGCACAAGGCTCAGCCTCATACAATTTAAGGTGCTGCATAGGGCTCACATGACCGGAGCATGGATAAGCCGGTTCTTTGGGTGTGAGGACAGCTGCTCAGGGAGCCCAGCAAATCGCACCCACATGTTTTGGGCTTGCCCAGCGCTGGAGGACTTTTGGAAGGGTATAGCGAGGACGGTGTCGAGGGTGGTAGGTTCCAGGGTCAAGCCGGCTGGGGGCTCGCAATATTTGGGGTGGCCGAGGAGCCGGGAGTGCAGGAGGCAAAAGAGGCCGGTGTTCTGGCCTTTGCATCCCTAGTAGCCCGGCGAAGGATTCTTCTTCAGTGGAAGGATGCCTCTTTTGGTGCACTTGACAAAGGAAGGTTCAGACGTGGAGATAACTTCAACACGTTTATTAAACTATTTACACTTCTATTACTTGGGTTCAACACTACTGCTAATCCTACTATAGCTACCCAGACTGACTAACCAGCTGCAGCAATCCACGTGGTGGGTGTAATATTGAATCAACCCTGTGCCTGTTCTCACTGACTGTCTCCACTGGAAAGAGGCAGATCATGTGTGTGGTGTCCTTTATATATGGGTTGGTGTAATGCTCCCCTGTGGTCGTGTCACCTCCTTGTGTATCGTGAATGTCCATTGGTCGTATCCTATCTAACTGATCTATTGGTTGAGTGTGTGTGTGTGTGTGTGTGATGTTTCTGGTGCTCCCTCTAGTGTCTAGCTAGCCTACATGTATTTACATTGATGCACATCACCACACCTGGGTGATCAGATTTCGCAACACAGTGTGCTCCCAGACACAGACAAAATTAAAACCATCGAGGCAATGAAAGTCCCCGAGGACAAGAAGGCAGTATTGCGCTTCCTGGGAATGGTTAATTTCCTTGGCAAATTCATCCCGAATTTGGCCACACACACCACGGCCCTACGCAACCTGGTGAAAAAAATCAACTGCCTTTGAGTGGAAAACAGAGCACCGAACAGAGTGGCTGGAGCTGAAAGCCAAGCTCACCACTGCACCCGTCCTTGCATTCTCTGACCCAGACCGAGAGACCAAGATATCCACAGATGCGAGTCAGGATGGCATTGGGGCGGTGTTGCTTCAAAGAGACGACATGTCATCCTGGGTACCAGTAGCATATGCGGCACGGGCAATGACACCCACTGAGACCAGATATGCGCAGATTGAGAAGGAGTGTTTAGGTCTTCTCACTGGCATCCTCAAATTTCATGATTATGTCTACAGCTTGCCAACATTTACTGTTGAGACGGATCATAGGCCTCTGGTCACATCATCCAAAAGGACATAAACGACATGACGCCTCGTTTGCAGAGAATCCTGGTCAAACTCTGGAGGTATGATTTCAATTTGGTGTACACACCTGGCAAGGAGCTCATCATCGCCGATGCATTGTGCCGCTCCATCAACTCACCCAGTGACCTACTGGAGATCATCCAGCACATTGAATTGCAGGTACAACTGTGTGCAAGCACTCTCCCGGCAACAGATGAGAAGATCGTTCTCATCCGAGAAGAGACGGCCTGTGGTAGTCACCACTGTTGTATTATATTGTATATACTGCACTGCATACGAGGGTATTACGGCAAGGCCCCTGTACTACAGATACGGGGATAGGTCCCTGCCTGCTGGCTCCGCCCAGTAGGCGGAGTATAAAAGTGCGTGCTCTCCGAACTGCAGCCAGTTCGGCAGCAGCTGTAGGATGCCACACATCTCTGTGAATAAAGCCTCGATTACTCTCTACTCTCGTCGAGTCATAATTGATAGTGCATCAATTTATTACACAGAGATTTTACGAAGATGGATCTCCGCATCAAGCCGGATCGCCTGCAGCTGCATCCTCAAGCAGACAATGCCAAAAAGGACTTCGCACATTGGCTAGCTTGCTTTGAAGCATACATCGAATCTGCGACAGACCCAATCTCAGAAGCACAGAAGCTCCAGATTCAGTACACGCGGCTGAGCTCCGACGTCTTTCCCCTCATCCAGGACGTGCCTACCTACGCAGAGGCCATGGTGCTACTGAAGGAGAACTACGCTCAGCAGACCAACAAGATCTACGCCAGGCACCTCCTGTCCACGGGGCACCAACTTCCCGGTGAGTCTGTGGAAGATTTCTGGCGTGCTCTGCTCGCCCTGGTGAGAGACTGTGATTGCCAGGCCGTTTCAGCCGCTGAACATTTTAACCTGCTAATGAGAGACGCGTTCATTATGGGCATAGGGTCGACCTACATCCACCAGCGCCTCTGAGTAGGTGCTACGCTTGACCTCGCAGCGACCAAGAAACTAGCGCTCTCGCTCACAGTCGCCTCATACAACCTATAGGCGTATGCCCCCGACCACACGGCTCACCCCTCCTGGGCATCGTGGACCCCAACAGCAGCCACCCCATCGTGGATCCCATCAGTGACTGCCCCCAGCCAGTGGCCGCTGCCATCTTCCTCGCCTCAGACCACGTGCGGCCTGTGGGCGCCGCCATCTTGCTCCCCTCACACCACGTGCGGCCCATGGCCACCATCTTGCTTGCCTCCCAACCAATGGGCAAAGCCATTTGGCCTGCCCCAGGACAGGTGCTGCCTGAGGGCGCCGCAATCCTGCCTGCCTCAGGACATGTGTGGCCCGTGGGCACCACCATCTTCCCGCCTCACGACCCCTGCCTGTCAGGCACCTCATCATGCCGCTCATCGCCTGCAACCGCTGACGACAAGCCGCGTCTCGCCTCCGTCACGATCGACCAGTCCCGACCTCACAACCTCGCGACCGGGTCGACAAAGGTGAAGGTCGACGGGCATGAGATATCCTGCCTTCTGGTCTCTGGGAGCACTGAGAGCTTCATCCACCCCAATACGGTAAGGCGCTGCTCCCTCGTGGTACACCCCATTAACCAAAGGATCTCCCTGGCCTCTGGATCCCATTCCGTGGCGATCCGGGGGTACTGCATCGCCACCCTCACTATCCAGGGCATAGACTTCAGCGGCTTCTGGCTTTACGTTCTCCCAACCTCTGCGCTGCCCTGCTACTCGGCCTGGACTTTTAGTGCAACCTCCAGAGCCTAACCCTGAAATTTGGCGGGCCCCTACCACCCCTTACTGTATGCGGCCTCGCGACCCTTAAGGTCAACCCACTTTCCCTGTTTGCATACCTCACCCCGGATTGCAAACCCGTCGCCACCGGGAGCAGGCGGTACAGCACCCAGGACAGGACCTTCATCAGGTCTGAGGTCCAGCGGCTGCTGCGGGAAGGTATCATCGAGGCCAGCAACAGCCCCTGGAGAGCCCAAGTGGTAGTGGTGAAAACGGGGGAGAAAAACAGGATGGTCGTTGACTACAGTCAGACCATCAATCGGTACACGCAGCTCGACGCGTACCCCCTCCCACGCATATCTGAAATGGCCAATCAGATTGTACAGTACTAGGTCTTCTTGACAGTGGACCTGAAATCTGCCTACCACCAGCTCCCCATCCGTAAGGCGGACCGCCCATACACCGCGTTGGAAGCGGACGGCCGCCTTTACCATTTCCTTAGGGTTCCCTTTGGCGTCACTAACGGGATCTCGGTCTTCCAATGGGAGATGGACCGAATGGTTGACCGGTACGGACTGCGTGCCACTTTCCCGTACCCGGATATCGTCACCATCTGCGGCCACGACCAGCAAGCCACGACGCTAACCTTTCCAAATTTTTCCACACCTACAGCAAGGAGAAGTATGTGTTCAGCACGAACCGATTAGTCATCCTCGGCTATGTGGTTCCGAACAGAGTGCTAGGGCCCGACCCCGATCGCATGCGCCCCCTCATGGATCTCACCTTTCCCCACTGCCACAAGGCCCTCAAACGATGCCTGGGGTTCTTTTTGTACTACGCCCAGTGGGTCCCAACTATGCGGACAAGGCCCGCCCACTCATCCACTCCACCTGTTTCCCACTGACGGCCGAGGCTCACCAGGCCTTCGACTGTATCAAGGCCGACATCGCCAAGGCCGCGATGCACGCGGTCGATGAGACGCTCCCCTTCCAAGTCGAAAGCAATGCATCAGACGTCGCTCTGGCCGTCACCCTCAACCAGGCAGGCAGGCCCGTGGCATTCTTTTCCCGCACTCTCCATGCCTCCGAAATTCGGCACTCCTCCGTCGAAAAGGAGGCCCAAGCTATGGTTGAAGCTGTGCGGCACTGGAGGCATTACCTGGCCGGCAGGAGATTCACTCGCCTCACTGATCTACGGTCGGTTGCCTTCATGTTCAACAACACACAGTGGGGTAAGATCAAAAATGATAAGATCTTGCGGTGGAGGATCGAGCTCTCCACCTTTAATTAGGAGATTTTGTATCGCCCCTGTAAGCACAACAACCCCCCGATGCCCTGTCCCGAGGTACATGTGCCAGCGCACAAGTGGACCGACTCCGGACCCTGCACGACGATCTCTGTCACCCAGTGGTCACCCGCTTTTATCACTTCATTGAGGCCGCAATCTGCCCTACTCCATCGAGGAAGTCAGGGCTGTCTACAGAGGGATTTGGTGGGAGGATGGGATTGTTGTTGTTGATATGGGGATTGACATTATATTCGTTACTGGTTATTGTTTATTGTTGGTGGGTGTAAATTTGGGAGAAAATGTGAAAAAGGAGGAGAATAAAAATATTTTTTTTTAAAATGAGTTTAATGTGATGTACAATACCCCTCTCCTGGTGGTGCCGCCTCCCCTCCCACCAACCCACCCCCCTCCCTCGGTGTCCTCAGTGATCCTCAACGTGCTTGGAGGTTGGAGGTTGCCATGGCTTACCTCATCCCGTAGCCTTCGATGGCCCTGGCGGGCAACCTCTGGGGGCTCTGGGGCTGTGCCGCGCTGTCCCGTCTGCTGGCCTCGAGACATGGTCGCATCAGACGGGTGGAACTCAGGGGACCTGGTACCCACGTTGCCACTCCATGGGACCAGTTCCAGTTGGCACTCAGTGCCCCGTTCAGTGCCCTTAGGGCGCTGGGGTACACCTTGGGACAAATGGGCAGCTGGTTCGAGCCCTGCTGCCCCTGCATCATCTGATCTGCCAGCCCTGACGGTTCCCCAATGTCTTCACCATTATGTCGACGCCCTCAGTGTGCTCATCAGTGACTGCGTCATGTTCTGCAGTCCCTTGGAAATACCAATCTGCGACTGGGACAAGCTCCGTAGCACCTCGGCCATACTCACATACCCATCTGAGAGCAGGACATGTCCCGCTGAAACTCACCAAGGTCGGCCTGGTGCTGGGTGACATCTGCCAGTGAGTCGGACATTCTGCCGAACCCCTCAGCTATGGCCGTCACCGACTGCGCGACATCTTGGATGATAGGAATAACAGCAAAAGGGATTATTATTTAAATGATAAAATATTAAAACATGCTGCTGTGCAGAGAGACCTGGGTGTGTTAATGCATGAGTCGCAAAAAGTTGGTTTACAGGTGCAACAGGTGATTAAGAAGGCAAATGGAATTGTGTCCTTCGTTGCTAGAGGGATGGAGTTTAAGATTAGGGAGGTTATGCTGCAATTGTATAAGGTGTTAGTGAGGTCACACCTGGAGTATTGTGTTCAGTTTTGGTCTCCTTACTTGAGAAAGGACGTACTGGCACTGGAGGGTGTGCAGAGGAGATTCACTAGGTTAATCCCAGAGCTGAAGGGGTTGGATTACGAGGAGAGGTTGAGTAGACTGGGACTGTACTCATTGGAATTTAGAAGGATGAGGGGGGATCTTATAGAAACGTATAAAATTATGAAGGGAATAGATAGGATAGATGCGGCAGGTTGTTTCCACTGGCGGGTGAAAGCAGGACTAGGGGGCATAGCCTCAAAATAAGGGGAAGTAGATTTAGGACTGAGCTTAGGAGGAACTTCTTCACCCAAAGGGTTGTGAATCTATGGAATTCCTTGCCCAGTGAAGCAGTAGAGGCTCATTCATTAAATGTTTTTAAGATAAAGATAGATAGTTTTTTGAAGAATAAAGGGATTAAGGGTTATAGTGTCCGGGCCGGAAAGTGGAGCTGAGTCCACAAAAGATCAGCCATGATCTCATTGAATGGTGGAGCAGGCTCGAGGGGCCAGATGGCCTACTCCTGCTCCTAGTTCTTATGTTCTTATGATGCTGACGTCGAGCACCAGACTCACCCTGGCCTCGGTGCCAATCATTGCCAGAGCCATCTCCTGCGCCCCTAGCCTCTGGGACTCCTCCCAGTGGCAATGGCTGGAGCGACACTGACATCTCCCTCTAAACGTCCCGGCTGCTCTCTATTGTCTCCCTCTGCTCAGAATCTCGTTCTTGATCCTCGTCACCAATGTAATAACCTCAGGTACATAGAGGGGAAGTTTGCCAGCTTGACAGAATTGGCAGACACATTTCAGCTACCCAACCCGAGTCTTTTTCGCTACTTTCAGGTTCGCGATTTCACCTGTATGGTTTTCTCTTCCTTTCCTCTGGCTCCACCTTACTGGAGAGGATTCTATCCTCGACTCAGCCAGGCAAGGTGTCTATCTCAGACCTATATGGCCACATTCGCTCATCTGATCCCTCCCCACTGAATGGGGTGAGGGTGAAATGGGAGAGTGAACTGGGCCCTATGCTCACAAGCGAGGTTTGGCGAGAGGCACCATACAGGGTCAACTCCAAGTCTTCATGTGCCCAGTTGAGCCTAATTCAATTCAAAGTGCTGCAAGGGATACACTTGACCAAGGCAAGGATGAGCGGGTGTTTCTTGAATGTCGATAACAGATGCGACCACTGTTCACTTGCCCCCGCAGATCACATTCATATGTTTTGGCCTTGCCCGGACTTCCCAGCTTCTGGGCTTCCTTCCTTAACACTGTGTCTAATATTCTCCGATTAGAATCACAGCCATGCCTGCTGGGGCCATATTTGGGGTTTCAGTCTCTCCGGCAGTTCACCCTGGGGTAGATGCGGGCGTTATCGCCTTGGCCTCGCTGATAGCTCAGAGGCGGATACTGCTCAGTGGGAGCTCTCCCACTCCACCAAGTGCCTCTGACTGGTTCGGGGACCTGGGGCGGGATTCTCCCGTACCCGGCGGGGCGGGGGGTCCCGGCGGGATGGAGTGGCGTGAACCACTCCGTCGTCAGGCCGCCCCAAAGGTGCGGAATCCTCCCGCGCATGGGCCAACTCGCACCGGCCGGTGGAGGCCCTTCGGCGCCGGTTGGCGTGGCGCCAAGCCCCTATCTTGGAGAGCATCAGCTCCAGACAGGCGGGGAAGGTGCCGGGACCGGACGAGTTCCCGGCGGACTTCTATAAAAAGGCCCCACACCTAAGGGACATGTTCACAGACTCGCTGGCAATGGGCACCCTGCCTCCTAGGCTAACCCAGGCCACAATATCGCTGATACCCAACTGTCCCCACTCCTGTTTGCCCTAGAAATTGAACCCCTGGCGGTTGCTCGGCGAGACGCGAAAAGCTGGAAGGGCATCCTAAGAGGAGGCAGAGAGCACAGAGTCTTACTCGATGCGGATGACCTGCTCCTCTACGTCTCGGGACCACAGGAAGGCTTGAGAGCAATCATGCAGCTCCTGGAAGAGTTCAGAACCTTCTTGGACTATAAACGTAACCTGGGTAAGAGCGAGGCATTCCCAATGAACCCAAATGGGAGAGGGACAGAGCTGGAGGGACTCCCATTCAAGTTAGCCCAAATTCCACTATCCAGGGATCCAAATAGCCAGGGACTGGACACGGATCCGCATGCGCAGAGGGATTCGCTTCTGCACCGGGAATGGCGGAAGACCACAGCCTCTGGTGCGGAAACAATAGAGTGCCTCCACGGCACAGGCCCGCCCACGGATCGGTGGGCTCCGACCGCAGGCCAGGCCACCGTGGGGGCAGCTCCTGGGGCCAGATCCCCCCGCGACCCCCCAGGAACCCCGGAGGCCGCCTGCGCCGCCAGGTCCCGCCGGTAAGGAACCTACTCTAATTTACGCCGGCGGGACCGGCTACAGACGGGCGGGACTTTGGCCCATCGCGGGCCGGAGAATCCGGACAGCGCCGGCGCCCATTGAGTCGCACCGGACCCCGCCATTCTCCAAGGCGGGCGGCGCGACACACGCTGGGCCGGTTTTTGGGGGGCGGGAGAATTTGGAGGACGGCGGGGACGGGATTCACGCCGACCCCCGGCGATTCTCCCACCCGGCGTGGGGTCGGAGAATCCCACCCCATAATGTCCTTTTTTGCATTTTGAGAAAGTTAAATTTACTATCGGGGTTCTGATGAGAGAAACTATTTGAGATGGCAACCGTTTATCTCCTTTATCAAAGATCTAGACACCGTGAACTATTAGGGCTGTTAGGGATAGAGTTTAAGTTATGTGCTTTCAGGGCAACACGCTGGCGCACTGTTTCCTCACGGCACCGAGGACCTGGGTTCAATCCTGGCCCCGCTTCACTGTCCGTGTCGAGTTTTCACATTCTCCCGGTGTCTGCTTGGATATCATTCCCACAACCCAAAGATGTGCAGGGTAGGTGGATTGGCCACGCTAAATTGCTCCTCAATTGGAAAAAAAATGAGTACTCTGAATTTTTTTTAAAAAAATAAATAAAAAAGTTATTTGCTTTTTCTTTGTTTTGTTTGTATTATTCAAAAAATGTTTTCTTTGTTTTTATATTTACAATAATTCTTGTTCTACACTGTACCTGTTTTGCACTGAAAATATGTTCGTTGCGTTGTTTATTTAAAAAAATGAAAAACCTACTGAAACTATTTTAATAAAAAGAATAACTCCAGGTGGAGGAAAAAATAAAAGTTTAACCCCGAACAGAAATAAAGCCGTGCCATGGTCCACAGTGCTCTTTTCCCAGCCAGGGTCCATCCTGATCCAGATCTGGGTCACAGTATTTCAGTTCCCGGTAGTGAACCCCTCAACACAGGGACACGTACTCCACCAACCCCAAGAGGAGATCAATCAACGACCGCCCTTTGGTTCTTCCGTTTTGGGGGTTTGTAGGCCTGCTGCCTGCAGCCACTAATTTTATTTCTGGTTTGCTCTTGTTTTTAAACCTCTAACGAATATTCAAAGTTATTTGCATTGAATCTTACTTTGTAGTGTAAGGGCCCTTCCTATTGATTCCCTTTTTTCCCACTTCTTTTATGTTGTGGTTATCATTTTGATCCACGGATGTTTAATGGACGTATACCTTTAAGTTGAGCAGAGGAAGTGAGGAACTCAAAAGTTGCAAAATAGTAATATAGTATGTATAGTATGTAAATAAAGTTGTTTTTCTTCCTTTCTTTTAATATATAAAGTGGATTTTGGTTTTTATAAAGTTATCTTTCAGGCTTTCATTTAACTTTTTCTGTTTTTAGATTATCAATTATAATTGTCATATCATTATTATAATTATTGTAAATATGA
Organism: Scyliorhinus torazame; assembly: GCF_047496885.1. Taxonomy (NCBI): domain Eukaryota; kingdom Metazoa; phylum Chordata; class Chondrichthyes; order Carcharhiniformes; family Scyliorhinidae; genus Scyliorhinus; species Scyliorhinus torazame. The sequence continues at coordinate 40,331,765 of NC_092714.1, read as the reverse complement.
TTATTCAATAAAATTGTTTTACCATCTTATTTGGTATTGTCACACATTCCTGCTATGCCCAGAGTACGGTTCAGAACCTAAGTGAGACTCCAAAGAAACTCTCACACCCCCTACAGGTTGCAGAATTTGTAGGATGTTTTTAAATTGTGAATTATTGATTTTTTTTTACAAAGGAACATTATACTCACCTTTTTACTCCACATACTCCTGGTTCTCTGGTTATATGCATTCTCTTTCCACACAATTGAAAGAGATGAGCCAGGATATTAAGTAACTTGCAGAGTTATCACAACCTTAACAAAGGTAGTATTTGAGGGCAGCACGGTAGCATTGTGGATAGCACAATTGCTTCACAGTTCCAGGGTCCCAGGTTCGATTCCAGCTTGGGTCACTGTCAGTGCGGAGTCTGCACATCCTCCCCGTGTGTGCGTGGGTTTCCTCCGGGTGCTCCGGTTTCCTCCCACAATCCAAAGATGTGCAGGTTAGGTGGATTGGCCTTGCTAAATTGCCCTTAGTGTCCAAAATTGCCCTTAGTGTTGGGTGGGGTTACTGGGTTATGGGGATAGGGTGGAGGTGTTGACCTTGGGTAGGGTGCTCTTTCCAAGAGCCGGTGCAGACTTGATGGGCCGAATGGCCTCCTTCTGCACTGTAAATTCTATGATAATCTATGATTTCACCTCGATAACTAATACTTTTACTGCTAACAATTATTTTGTATTCCAGGAAAACGCTTAACAGAACAACAATAAGTCAGCTTAACAGAATGTCACAGGCCTAATTTTTCAGTACAGCCAAATGTCACTGTGGCATGACTGGAATAACGTTATACAAGAGAACAGGACTGTAACATGCTCACTAATTTATGGGCATGCTATTGTAGCTCACCACACAGGCTATGCTGCAATTCATATGTTAGAAATCAGTTTCACAGAGGAAATGGAAGATAGTTCCAAGGGACTGAGCACATTTTGGTTCATCACCAACTGAAGCCTAAGCGATTAGCAGGACACTCTCCAGCAGTACATTCCAGATCCTCACCACACACTGCGTAAATAGGCTTTTCTCCATGTAGCTACTGGTTCTTTTACCAATCACCTTAAATTGGTGTCCTCGGGCTTTTGACTCTTCTGCCAATGGAAACAGTTTCTCTCTTTATCTATTCTGCCCAAGGCCCTTCATGATTTTGAACAAATCTCTTAATCTTCTCGAAGAACAGTTGCAGCTGCATCAAATTTTCCACAGAATTGCAATCCCTCAACTCTAGAACCATTCTTGTAATTTTCTTCTGTACTCTCTCCAATTCCTTTGCATCCTTCTGTCTTGAATATACCAATTGCCTGAGCATCCACTGTCTGGAGTCGAGCATTCCAAAGATTCACAGTGCTCTGAGTGAAGAAATCTCTGCCGCTCACAGTCTTAAATGCCGACTCCTTATTTTGAGACTGTGACCCCCCCCCCCCCCCCCACCCCCCCCCATGGTCGAGACTCCCCAACCAGAGAAAACCTTTTCTCATCATTTACGTTGTCAAACCCCTTAAGAATTTTATATGTTTCAATAGATCACCTCTCATTCTTCTATATTTCAGGGAATGTAGGTCTATCCTACACAATCTATCCTCATTGGACAATCCCCTCAACTCAACTTAGTGAAAATTCACTGCATTCCCTCCAGGGCAAGTTAAGTCAGGGGGCAAAACTGCACTCGGTACTCGAGGTGTGGCCTCATTAATATCCTTTATAATTGTAGTCCAACTTCTTTACTCTGATGCTTCAAACCCTTTGCAGAAAAGATCAACGTATGATTTGCTTCATAACTGTTTGCTGTAGCTGCAGATTACCTTCCTGTAATTCATGTAACAGGACACCCAAGTCCCTCTGAATATCAATAATTCAGAGTCTCTTGGAAGGAAGGTGGGATAAAATGAAGATTAAAGAATTGGATAAAGGAAAACTGATCGGGATTCAACTGCACTGAGCACTTTTGATATATGGATTAGCCTAGTAGCAGAGTGAACAGATATTTACGTAAGTGAAGAGGAGTACAATCGGGCATAGAATTTCAGCAGGTGAAGATTCCGAGAGCAGGAGTTCAAAAGGAGAAATAAGACTGAATGATAGAAAAGTGACTCTAAGACTAGTTGTTCAGATAAGACAAGATCAAATGGGTAGCGGAGTTCCCTATGCAGCGGAGAATCCAGCATCGTCCAGAAAATGGCGCCGATCCTGTTCTGATGCTTCTCCCTCGCACCAGAGGGAGAATGCAAATAGGTCAAATTGACCCTTTTGCATCCTGTTAACGAGGTGGGCACAGGGTTCTCCAAGCCTGCATGAATCTCTGGTCCTCTGGGCCGGGATTCACGTGGGCGAGGATTGATGCAGGTATTTAACAGCGTAGCTATGAAGCAGTGGACCTAATAGTGGACCAAGGAGGTAACTCTTTTAGGAAGTTGCTCCCAAAAGCCATCGGAAGGTCCCCCCTCCCCCACATTGTAAAAGTTGTATAAATTTGCATGGTAAGGGCTAGTGAATTGCCACTTTTTTCTCTCTCCCAGCGCGAGGCAAATCAGAGGTGATTCATCTCCGGTGAGAGAATATAGTCTCCCAAATGGAGAAATCAGCCCCATGTATCAGTGGCAGGATTGATGCAGGTATTTGCCAGTATAGCCATGGCGCAGCGAACCTCATGGTGGGCCAAGGAGATTCTCCTCCTGTACTGGAGGAGAACAGCTGGCTGGTGACTAAGATCACAGCCACGTCAGCTGGAAGCCGAGCTTTCCCCAAAACAAGCAATTGTCCGGAAGACTGATGGTGTAGACCTCAGTTGTGCTACTTTGAACCAGAAGAAATGTTTCCCAAAAGTGACATACAGGTCTATGTGGTAATTAATGCTGGATTTGGCTCAGAGTGTTAAAAATCAATGGGGTGTTGTTTTGGGTAATGTATATACTTGGAGTTTAGGAAAGTAGATAGATTTGGAACGGGGTTAATTTAAGTAAATTGTGTGTATATATACTGTGTGTGTAGCTATTATTGTAGTTAATTGTAATTTTTGTTCTGTATTGTTACATTTCTTATTGTGTGTTTTACAGTTTAATAAACATTTTTATTTGAATGATTATGACAAGACTGCACATCTCCTCACTGATTTGAATCTCTTTCCTCACATTATACTGTTAAGGTCCAGGGTTTAGGGAATCCCAAAGTCAATCATGGAGTTCACCTGACCCTTAACTTTGAATTTATTGTGGTTATGGGGAACACACGGGCCTGCCTTTCAAGTGTTGTTCAACAGAGAGTTACAGTACTTTTAAATTAAAATAATGTTTATTTATGAAACCAGTTAACACTTTATAAACCCACAGTAAACATCTTAACACCAATAAATCCCCAAAGAATACAATACTCTACAGATAACCCGTAATAAATTCCCAAACAACATCCGGAAGACAAAAGACCCTTCTTAACACAGAGATCAGGTTTAAATTCTCTAATGAGAACAGTCATCCCTTTGAAATCACCCAAATGAACGCTCTTTAGCTTGTAGAGAGATCCATGCACATCTGCTGGCTTTCACTGCAGCTCTTCTCTCTGAAAACGAAACTAAAAACTCACTCTGTCGGAGCCTGCTCAAAAACGAAAGTAAAGCAGACCGACAGCGCAGCTCCACCCACCCTCTGACATCACTGATAAACACCCATTTCTTAAAGACCCATTTCTTAAAGGTACTCTCACATACAATACCAAATTACAAAATGAACAATTAAGAATCGATGTTCCAAGTTTCCCTTCTGGGATTTGAGATACCCTTGTTTTTAACATCTATGGAGTTCTTAACACTCTTACCATTATTTTTTATCTATTTTCTAACTAAAGTGGATCATTTCACAATTTAGATGTATTCCATCGACTGTATTCTTGCACACTCACCTAACCTGTCCGTATGCCTCTGCAACCTCTGTGTGTCAGTAGCAAGCATGGATACATAACCTTCAGTCCCTTCATTTAATTAATTAATGTAGATTGTAAATTGATGTAGTATCTTGATAGTTTTAGCCTACCAAGCAAAAAATGGTTCGTTCACTCCTGCTCTGTTTCTGTCCATTAACCAATCCTCCATTTCAAAGCTGGCAGGTGACACAAGTCTCTAAAAATAGAAGAAGTGAAGAGTATAATAACAGACCTCAAGAAGCTAGAGATAGACTGGTGAAATGGGCAGACCGGTAGCAGATGCAATTTAATGTACGGAAATTGTGAAATGATACATTTCATTAGGGAGTTAGAGAAGAGGCAATATAAAGTAAATGGTACCAAGCAATGATTTATTTTTAATATTCCATGCAGTTTTTATCAAATATTTAAAGGGACCTTGAGATGAGAGAGTCGTAATGTCCCTTTGACCTCCAGGGATTGTAATTGGTCTTACAATGTGTTTTACAAGGACCTTGAATTGAAGCTTGGCAAAGGTATCCCATTGTTCCGTAGAGACCACCGCAGCCATTCCTATCAGTGGCAAATAGTGCAGTCATCGGCCATCTTCAGTGTCTCATATCCATTTTAACAAGATACAACTCGGGCCCTTTTAAAGTTCAATACTACCACATGCCACGGTAGCGCAGTGGTTAGCACAGTTGTTTCACAGCTCCAGGGTCCTGGATTCGATTCCCGGCTTGGGCCACTATCTGTGCGGAGTCTGCACGTTCTCCCTGTGTCTGTGTGGGATTCCTCCGGGTGCTCTGGTTTCCTCCCACAAGTCCCAAAAGATATGCTGTTAGGTAATTTGGACATTCTAAATACTCCCTCAGTGTACCCGAACAGGCGCCGGAATGTGACGACTAGGGGCTTTCACAGTAACGTCTTTGCAGTGTTAATGTAAGCCTATTTGTGACAATAAAGATTATTATTACTACATGAAATTCATTCTCATTTCATTATAAAAAGGGAGAAAAAAGCTGATAAAACAACAAGCACTCACACAAACATCCATTCTCTTAGCAGTGGTCAATACCCAGTTCATCCAAATTTATTTTTATTCTATCCTAAACAGGATAACCTGCTTACATTTTTTTTTCAAGCGGTTGGCGACATTTATTTAACAGGTCAGCTCAGTAACCAAGTGTAAGTGTTCTTTGTCATATTGTCAGCTCTGGTTGGTAGCCCTATCAGCCCCTTGTTATGATGCTGCAATTACCTACCGTACCAGTACACACACAGAGAATTATAGAGTTACTACATTGCAGAAGGACGCCATTCGGCCTATCAAGTCTGCACCAACCCTCTGAAAGAGCACCCCATCTAGGCCCACTCCCCTATCCTTCTAACCCCACCCAACCTGCCCATCTTTGAACGCTAAGGGCAATTTAGCATGGCTAATCCACCTAACCTGCACATCTTTGGACTGTGGGAGGAACCAGAGCTCCGGGAGGAAACCCATGCAATGGGGTTTGGGTTTGCTTAGCTGTTATGCTGAGCCATTCCAGTCAAGTGTAACTCTTTTCCTGCCTCTGGAACCCATGAATTGGCTGGTTCGGACCAAAGTACTTTCACAGGTTTGATTCCTAGGCGGTTAGACATTTATACAATGACTTCCACCTCCTGTAGACATTCTGGTTCGAGCACTTTGTTCTGAGTGAGCCTTTCATCAACACACCTGGTTGAGCTTGTTTAGTTACACCTGGTTTATCAGGGCATTGGTTTCCCTGCTTCCCCCCACCACCCCCCTCATCTCCATATTTTCTGCCTTCCTTTGGGTAGACTCTCCTCTCTTCCTCTTTTGTTTGGACTGGGTCCGGAGCGGGGGTCTTCCCCTAATCTGTCCCACGTGATTGGAGACACTACTGCTCTCAGGTGGAGGTTCGGTTCTGGTTTAATCTTTAGGTGGCCTGCCAATGGAGTGAGGCATCACCCTCAGTCCTTCAACGCCAATTTCAAAGCGATTTTCCCCCATTCAGATTTGCCTTGCAGTTGTCAGCAAAATCAACCACTGGCTTCCTGGTTGGGCCCTAGACTACATGTTCCATGTCCTCTGCAACATCACTGCCCTCTGGTGGAGGTTCACTCCCAGATGTTCTCCCTGTTGGATTTTTGACGCAGGGAGGCATTTTCCTCATTGGCTCGGGAGTTATTTTAGAAACCTCTGGGTCAACCTCTAAATTCGGAAAGTTGGTTCTGAGCAGCCAGGTCTCCTGCTCACCCAGCAGTGGTACAGACTTCTCTGCATCTAACTCAGGGCAACCTCGCTTCCTGTCAATGGAGTATTGGTTTGGGGACCTTTCTAGGATCCTTTTCTAAAAGTGAAAAGCAGGTTTTAAACAGCCAGACCTCCTGCTCGTCTGGCAGGGATATAGGCTCCCTCCTTTGTAGTTTGTTCCATCTGGGGTCTGATCTACCCATGTCTTTGTTCTGTCCTGTATCTTTGGGGATTCATTCACTTAAATGGTTTGGACTGACTTTGGCTGCTGTGCCACGTGGCTTTTCACCCTCACTATTCCCTGGCCTATTTGGGGATTTGGCTGTTCCGCATTTAAGATTGGCAGGAAGCCATTGCTCGAACAGAACACTGGGTCATTAGCACCCTCTGTTGCCCTGGGAATTTGCATTCCTTTAACCTGTTCCACATCTCCCGGAACATTACCACCTCCAAGTGGACGTCAGCTCATGCCGTTGTGGCTTCTGAACCTAGTGAGGCATCCCTATCACTGCCAGCTTCGCAGCTCAGGAACTACCCTCACCTCCATTTAGATCCACCATGATACTGCCTGCCAAATAGATCATTGGCCCAATCCTAGCCTCTTGATTAAACTTTGCAGGTCCCTCATGGGCCTCTTTTGTTTCTGCTGGTCTGTTTCTGGCCCTACGAACTTCCAGTAATTCTAACTCTGCAGCTGGGTGGGGCATCTGTCTGTCCACCCCGTCTCAGAGTTCGCCTGGAACGCTGCAAGAAATGTACCAACTAGTTTATTTTCCAGGTCCTCCTGTTCGCCTGCTTCAATTCCACAGGTCCTTTCTGGGCCTTTGGCACCTGTACAGGCCTACCCTTGGCATTTTTAACTTCCAGAATCTGTTCTCTAACTCCATCTCCCACTGGTCCTACTGTCTTCCCAGGGGCCTCGGAACACCCTCCAGCTCTCTGCCTTGCTGCAATCTTTGGCTGTGTGTTCCGTGCCGCTTTGATTGCAAGTAGCCCTTGACTAGCTGCTCCAACGCGTACTGGCTCTCCAGGCCCCTTACTGGTCTTAGACTTCATCTGGTCTCTGTTCAATTTACCTGGCGGCAGATGGCACAGTGGTTAGCACCACTGCCTCACAGCTCCTGAGTTCAATTTCGGCCTTGGTTGTCTGTGTGGAGTTTGCACTTTCTCCCCGTGTCTGCGCTGGTTTCCTCCGGGTGCTCCAGTTTCCTCCCACATTCCAAAGATGTGCAGGTTAGGTGGATTGGCCATGGTAAATTTCCCCTTCGTGTCCAAAAGGTCAGGTGGGGTTACTGGGTTACGGGGACAGGGTGGAGGCGTGGGCTGAAGTAGGGTGATCTTTTCAAGGGCCGGTACAGGCTCAATGGGCTGAGTGGTCTCCTTCTGCACTGTAAATTCTATGATTCTAACTGGCAAATAATGTGCTGACTAACTCGACTTCCAGTTCATCTCATTCCCCTGGTTTAACTTCCACTGGTCTCGCCTGGACAGTTGGTAACAGCAGACACCTATCTTTGCTTTTTTTTTAAATTCTGGGAGTTGTTCCTTAACTTCAACTCCCACTGGTTTTATTGTCTTCTCCGGGGCCCGTGAATACTTTCCAGCCCCCTCCCAAACTGCAGATCTTGGCTGTGTGTCCTCTGCACTTTGATTGCAAGTGGCCCTTGCCTAGTTTCTCCAACCTTCGATGTTCTACTGTGCCCCCTGCGCGCCCCCCCCCCCCCCGCCCCGCCCTTAAGACCTCTGAAACATTCTGAGTTCCCTGTATTCCTACAGATCCTGGCTGGCTTCCCCCAGCCCTTTTAGATTCTTTTGACTTGAGTAATTTCACCGGACTGCTTGGCAGCATTATCTAATGGGATGCCGTGATCGCCTCTATCTCCCTATCCAGTTCACGCATTCTTCTTTGGTGAGTTTGCTTTTTTTTCCTTTCTACTTTCTTTCTCATCTCTCTTTATCCAATTCACTGAGTTCTAATTGTGTTCTCAGCAATTCAATTTCTTTTTGTAACCATGCCGTACGTTCGTGGCATCGTTTTCCATTCGCGCATTGGATTACTGTCCATCTCGCATTCAGAGGAATCTTACTCCTAAGTGTCTTGATCGCTCTTTTAACTCTTCAAGTGAGAGAGCTTTTAAAACTTCGAAAATAACTTCTTCTCCCTGGAGAAAAGCACTTGTTGTCAAAAATGGATATTTTAAAACTTCAGATTAAGAGTAAAAACCTAAAGAAAGCCTTTTATGCAGTTGCTTAAAATCGGTCTCAAAGAACAATTTACTTTCCCCACGCTAATTCGTTTGCGTGGGGACAAATCCTGGACCATGAGTTCCCAATTTGTGAACCTTCTGTGGGAAGAATATCGGCAAGATGAGCTCCCAATTTTATTGGGGGTTCAGAACATCCTGGACGAGCCCCAGATGGGGTTCCACAAAAGTTATTGATCCAGACGAGACCCCTCAATTTGTCAACATCTGGCTGGGATACCCCCCCCCCCAAATTGTCACAATCCCGGGTGAGGAGGGGTGACAGGCTCCAGGGGTGGGATTCTCTGATCCTGAAGCTAAGTGTTGACGCCATTGTAAATGCCATCGAGAACATGCCCTCAGGAGCAGCAATTCAGGGGGCCAGCACGGCACTGGAGTGACCCAGGCCACTCCAGCTGCCGAAGCCAACGTCAGATGGGCGCCACGGGTCTGCGCATGCGCAGTAGCTCCCTTCTCCCCGCCGGCCCCGACACAACATGGCGTAGGGCTACAGGGGCCGGCGCGGAACAAAAGAGGCCCCCAGCCCAAGCGGCCGGCCTGCCGATCGGTAGGCCCGATCGTGGTCCAGGCCACAGCGGAGGCCCCCCCGAGGTTGGACCCCCCTCCCCCCACCAGGCCGCCCCCGGATGAATGCACGCCGAGGTCCCGCTGGGTAAGACCACACGTGGATGGCGCCGGCAGTACTCGGATAATTTGTATGGCCACTCGGCCCATCCCGGGCAGAGAATTGGCAGGGGGGTGCGTAGAGCGGTCCCCAACCAACGGCACGCCGATCGCGCCGGCGCCAATGGCGCCAATTCTCTGCTCTCCGGAGAATCAGCGGACCGGCGTCGGGGCGGCGTCGCGCGATTCACACCTGGCCTGGCGATTCTCCGGCCCGGCCTGGGCTGAGAATCCCGCCCCGGGTCTATATTCAACCCACCCTCCGCTGAGAGCAGCAAAGGTTACATTTAACAATGTTCACTTCCCCTTGGGTACCTTTTCCAGATCCAATAGTTACGTTTAAAAATAAGTCAATTCAGCCAGATTTTCTTTAGCTAAGATAGAATAATTTTATTAACTAAAAGAAAAGTAAGAAGAAATAGTAAAACACATGCATTAACATTCAGATGGATTAGAAATAAATGTAAACAATAAGTTAGACGGAAGTCCTTGATTTGCAAGGAGTAGATGGCATTTTGCGGCCAATGTAATTCATTTCAGCAAAGTTAGCTTTTGATGACGAGAAGTTGATTCTTCAATTCTAGTGTCTTGTGGTCCTATTGAGAGATTGCAGTTCCTTCTCCCAGTCGCTGTGTTGCCGTTAAGTTTGTAGTAACTTATACCTGCTGTTTCTAAGCACAGAGAGAGAGGATTCCAGGAGAAAACCCAAATGCCTCGAACACCTTGAATGTCTGAATGCCCTTGGCAGCTGTGTTAGTCACCACTGTTGCTGCATACGAGGGTATCATGGTAAGGCCCCTGTACTACAGGTATGGGGGTAGATCCCTGCCTGCTGGCTCCGCCCAGTAGGCAGAGTATAAATGTGTGGGCTCTCCGAGCTGCAGCCATTTTGGCAGCAGCTGCGGGGGGCTCCACATCTCTGCGTAATAAAGCATTGATTACTCTCTACTCTTGTCTCGTCGTAATTGATAGTGCACCAAATTATTATGCAGAGATTTTACAACAATGGATCTTCGCATCAAGCCTGATCGCCTGCAGCTGCACCCTCCAGCAGACAACCCAAGTCGGCCTTCGCACATGGGCTAGCTTGCTTTGAAGCATACATTGGAGGCACAAAAGCTCCAGATCCTTTACACGTGGCTGAGCTCCGATATCTTTCCCCTCATCCGGGATGCACCGGCCTACGCTGAGGCCATGGCGCTACTGAAGGAGAACTACACTCAGCAGACTAACAAAATCTACACCAGGCACCTCCTGTCCACGCGGCATCAACTCCCCGGTGAGTCTGTGGAAGGTTCTGGCGTGTCCTGCAAGCCCTGGTGAGAGACTGTGATTGCCAGGCCGTTTTGGCCGCTGAACATTCTGACCTGCTACTTAGAGGCGTTCGTTATGGGCATAGCGTCGGCCTACATCCGCCAGCGCCTCTTAGAAGGGGCTACCCTCGACCTCGCGGCGACCAAGAAACTAGCGCTTTCACTCACAGTCACCTCACACAATATACAGGCGTATGCCCCCGACCGCACGACCCACCCCTCCTGGGCATCGTGGACCCCGCCAGCGAACACCCCACCGTGGACCCCATCAGCGACCTCCCCCAGCCAACCCCAGGCCTGCGCCGCACAACAGCCAACCAACCACAGGGGACCCAAGTGCTACTTCTACGGACACTCAAAAAACCCCCGACAGCGCTGGCCGGCACGTAGCACACTCTGCAAGGCCTGCGGGAAGAAAGGACATTTCGCTGCTGTGTGCCAGGCCCGCTCGGTCGCCGCTATTGTCCCGGCACCCCCCATGTGTGACCCGCGGGCGCCGCCATCTTCTCTGCCTCAGGACCCCTGCTTGTCGGGCACCTCATCGGGCCGCTCATCGCCTGCAACCGCTGCCGACCAGCCACGTCTGGCCTTCATCACGATCGACCAGTCCCGACCGCACAACCTCGCGACCGCGTCAACGACAGTGCAGGCCGACCGGCAAGGAGATATCTTGCCTTTTGGTCTCCGGGAGCACTGAGAGCTTCATCCACCCCGTTCCGGTAAGGCGCTGCTCCCTCACGGTACACCCCATCAACTAGAGAATTTTCCTGGCCTCTGGAACCCACTCCGTGGCGATCCGGGGGTATTGCACCGCCACCCTCACCATCCAGGGCGTAGAGTTCAGCGGCTTCCGACTCTACGTCCTCCCCAACCTCTTCGCTGCCTTGCTACTCGGCCTGGACTTCCAGTGCAACCTCCAGAGCCTAACCCTTAAATTTGGCGGGCCCCTACCACCCCTTACTGTGTGCGGCCTCACGACCCTTAAGGTCGACCCACCTTCCCTATTCGCAAACCTCACCCCGGATTGCAAACCCGTCGCCACCAGGAGGAGACGGTACAGTGCCCAGGACAGGACCGTTATCAGGTCTGAGGTCCAGCGACTGCTGCGGGAAGGTCAGCAACAGTCCCTGGAGAGCCCAAGTGGTAGTGGTGAAAACTGGGGAGAAAAACAGGATGGTCGTTCACTACAGTCAGACCATCAATCGGTACACGCAGCTCGACGCGTAACCCCTCCCACGCATATCTGATATGGTCAATCAGATTGCACAGTACCAGGTCTTCTCGACAGTGGACCTGAAATCTGCCAAACACCAGCTCCCCAGTCGCAAGGCAGACCACCAGTACGCCGTGTTTGCAGCGGACGGCCGCCTTTACCACATCCTTAGGGTTCCCTTCGGCGTCACTAACGGGGTCTCCGTCTTCCAACGGGAGATGGACCGAATGGTTGACCGGTACGGACTGCAGGCCACTTTCCCGTACCTGGATAACATCACCATCTGCGGCCACGACCGGCAGGACCACGACGCTAACCTTTCCAAATTCCTCCACACCGCCAAACTCCTCAACCTAACCTACAACAAGAAGTGTGTGTTCAGCACGAACCGATTAGCCATCCTCGGCTATGTGGTTCAGAACGGGGTTCTAGGGCCCGACCCCGATCGCATGCGCCCCCTCATGGATCTCCACTGCTCCACGGCCCTCAAACGATGCCTGGGGTTCTTATCGTACTCCGCCCAGTGGGTCCCTAACTATGCGGACAAGGCCCGCCCACTCATCCACTTCACCGTTTACCCACTGACGGCCGGGCTCACCAGGCCTTCAACCGTATCAAGGCCGACATCGACAAGGCCGCGATGCACGCGGTCATGGGACGCTCCCCTTCCAAGCCGAGAGCGATGCATCAGACGTCACTCTGGCCGCCACCCTCAACCAGGCAGGAAGGCCCATGGCATTCTTTTCCCGCCTCCGTGCCTCCGAAATTCGACATTCCTCTGTCGAAAAGGAGGCCCAAGCTATCGTTGAAGCTGTGCGGCATTGGAGGTATTACCTGGCCGGCAGGAGATTCACTCTCCTCACTGACCAACGGTCGGTTGCCTTCATGTTTAACAACACACAGCGTGGTAAGATCAAAAATGATAAGATCTTGAGGTGGAGGATCGAGCTCTCCACCTACAATTACGAGATTTTGTATTGCCCCGTAAAGCTCAACGAGCCCCCCGATGCCCTATCCCGAGGTACTTGTACCAGCGCAGAAGTGGACCGACTCTGGGCCCTACAGGACGATCTCTGTCACCCAGGGGGTCACCCGCTTTTATCATTTCATAAAGGCCCGCAATCTGCCCTACTCCATCGATGAAGTCAGGGCTATCACCAGAGACTGCCAGGTCTGCGCGGAGTGTACACCGCAATTCTACCGGCCAGGCCATGCGCGCATGGTGAAGGCCTCCCGCCCCTTTGAACGCCTCAGCGTGGACTTCAAAGGGTCCCTCCCCTCCACCGACCGCAACACGTACTTTCTTACTGTGGTCGACGAATATTCCAGATTCCCCTTCGCCATCCCATACCCCGATATGACGTCTGCCACCGTCATCAAAGCCCTCAACACTATCTTCGCTCTGTTCGGTTTCCCTGCTTACGTCCACAGCGACGGGGATCCTCATTTATGAGTGATGAGCTGCGCCAGTACCTGCTCAACAGGGGCATTGCCTCGGACAGGGCGACCAGCTACAACCCCCGGGGAAACGGGCAGTTGGAGCGGGAGAATGGGACGATCTGAAAGGCCGTCCAGCTGGCCCTATGGTCCAGAAATCTCCTGGCCTCCCGCTGGCAGGAGGTCCTCCCCGACGCCCTCCACTCCATTCGGTCGCTCCTGTGCACTGCGACTAACGAAACCCCCCATGAACGTCACTTTGCCTTCCCCAGGAAGTCCACCTCCGGGGTTTCGCTCCCAACATGGCTGGCAGCTCCAGGACCCATTCTCCTCCGCAAGCACGTACAGCTCCACAAGGCAGACCCGTTGGTTGAGAGGGTACGGCTACTCCACGCGAACCCGCAGTAGCATATCCCGATGGCCGCCAAGACACAGTCTCCCTCAGGGACCTGGAGTCATGGGTCAGTCATCAACCACCTTCAGTGTCTCATATCAATTTCATAACAAGATACTACTCAGGCCGGTTTGAAGACCAATATTTCCACGTTTTACTCTGTAGCCATCTGGGATGGCCACTTACAACCAGGAACAGAGCAACTCGCATGGACCTGGTCATTCCTGAACTGCTGGAGTACAAAGGCAGAGGCACAAACATCAGGAAAAGATGTCCGCTGCAATCCTTGGATTGCAAGGTCAACTGGAGGAATCCCATCGCCTTCTATCTGAGGAGATTGTGCCAGCATTCTGAGGCAACCAGCCCAACACTGCAAGAGTGGCGGCTGCAGTAGAGGCCTTGGTACAGGCATTTAATCCATGGCGGGGGATGTTCACTGCAAGATTCAGACGATGGACGCCATGGCTCAGGGAATTAACTACATCGTTCAGGGCACCAACTGCATAGTGCAGGCATTAATGGGTATCCATAAGTGCCAGCGCCAGAGGGCGGTGGGGTTTCTAGATCTCACCCCAGTTGCTCCTCTATCCCACAGAGGAATCCAGGAGCCCTCAAGCACCTATAGGAAGGAGGATCAGCTGGTGCATAGCTCAGGGCCTTCCACCCAGGAGACATGGTGTCCAGCCCATCTGACTCTCCACTTCCTGTGGCCAACACACCTCCAGGTACGCACACCAAAGAGAGCAGCATCCATGCTGCCCGAAAGCAGGCCTGGGCCCTCCAGGTCCCAGCTTTACAGAGGGCGCCCACTAAGGTCATCACAGGCAACAGGGCGTGGCAGACAGCAGTCCACCTCCATCTCAGCTGTAGATCCTGGGGAAACACCAAGACATAGCGGCAGAGTTAGGAAGGTAAAGAAATTATAGACACAGGTGCGGGCATGAGTGATGTTACGTTATTTTTTAAAATTAATTTATGGGATGTGGGCATTACCGGCTGAGCCAGCATTTATTGCCCATCCTTAGTTGCGCTTCAGAAGGGCGTGGTGAGGTGCCTTCTTGAACTTCTGCAGTCTCTGAGGTGTACGTACGACCACAGAGATGTTAGGGACGGTGTTCTAGAATCTTGACCCAGCAACAGTGAAGGAACGGCGATATATTTCCAAGTCAGGAAGTGAGTGACTTGGAGGGGAAACTCCAGGTGGTGGGGTTCCAAGGTATCTCTGCTGTTGTCCTTCTAGATGGTAGCAGTCGTGGGTTGGAAGTTGCTGTCTAAGGAGCCTTAGTGAGTTACTGCTGTGCATCTTGTAGATGGTACACAGGATTGTTACTGTGCGCTGGTGGTGGAGGGTTTGAATGTTTGTGGAAGGGGGAGCAATCAAGCGGGCTGCTTTGTCCTGGATGGTGTCGAGCTTCTTGAGTGTTGTTGGAGCTGCACTCATCCAGGCAAGTGGAGAGTATTCCATTACACCCCTCACCTGTCTCTTGTAGATGGTGGACAGGCTTTGGGGAGTCAGGAGGCGAGTTACTCACTGCAGAATTCATAGCCTTTGACCTGTTCTTGTAGCCGCATTAATTTGTATGGCTAGTCCAGTTCAGTTTCTGGTCAATGGTAGTCCCCTGGATGTTGGTAGGGGGGATTCAGCAATGGTAATGCTATTGACAGTTAATGGGCGATGGTTAGATCCTCTTTTGTTGGAGATGGTCATTGATTGGCACTTGTACGGCATGAATGTAACTTGCCACTTGTCAGCCCAAGCCTGGATATTGTCTGGGTCTCGTTGCATTTCAACATAGACTACTTCATATCTGAGGAGTCGCGAATGGTGCTCAACATTGTGCAATCATCAGCAAACATCCCCATTTCTGACTTTATGATGGAAGCAAGTTCGTTGATGAAGCAACTGAAGATAGCTGGGCCTAGGACACTACCCTGAGGAACTTCTGAAGTGATGTCCTGGAGATGAGATGATTGACTTCCAACCACCACAACCATCTTCCTTTCTGGCAGATATGACTCCAACCAGCACAGGATTTTCACCCTGATTCCCATTGACTCCAATTTTGTTAGACTACTTGATGCCATACTCGATCAAATAGAAGATAGAAGTTTACAGCATGGAAACAGGCCCTTCGGCCCAACCAGTCCATGCCGCCCAGTTTTTTACCATTAAGCTAGTCCCAGTTGCCCGCACTTGGCCCATAACCCTATGTTGCCTTGATATCAAAGGCTGTTACTCTCACTTCATCTTTGACATTCAATTCTTTTTTCCGTATTTGGACCAGGATGGTAATGAGGTCAGGAGCTGATTGACCCTGGTGGAACCCAAACTGAGTGTCCGTGAGCAGGTTATTGCTAAGCAAGTGCCACTTGATGGCATTGTTGATGACCCCTTCCATCACTTTACTGATGATCGATAACAGACGTATGGGGCGGTAATTGGCTGGTTTGGATTTGTCCTGTATCTTGTGGAGAAGACATACCCGGGTAATTTTCCACATTGCCGGTAGATGCCAGTGTTGTCGTTGTACTGGAACAGTTTGACTAGGGGTGTGGCAAATTCTAGAGTACAAGTCTTCAGTACTATTGTTGGAATATAGCCAGGGTTCATAACTGTTGCTGTATCCAGTGCCTTCAGCCATTTCTTGATATCATGTGGGATAATTCGAATTGGCTGAAGAGTGACATCTGAGATGCTGAGGACCTCGGAGGAGACCGAGATGGCTCATCCACTTGGCACCTCTGTCCGAAGATTATTGCGAATGCCTCAGCCTTGTCTTTTGCACAGATGTGCTGGGCTCCTACATCATTGAGGAACGGGATATTTGTGGAGCCTTCTCCTCCAGTGAGTTGTTTAATTTTAGTGTGTGAACACCTATGTTATGTGTTAAAAATCACTTATTGCAGCCTCTTTGTGCCTCCATGTTCTCATTTGATTGCTGCGTGTCCTGTCATCTGTCACGTGAGGCCTGGATGCTCACTAATGGCACCGCCTCAATCTCCTGTCCGCAAGGATATCAGCTAATTGCTGACTTTCTCTGACACTGACAGGATGCAGCAATGTTCGTGTCATCCTATTACTGAGGAGCTACGAAGGAGGTGAAAAATCGTGGCCTGAAGGTTTATTTTATTTGTGTAACTTCCCAATCAGGAGAGGTTTGAGGGCCAAAGGGAAGATTTTAAAGTATCCATATATTTTTCAGATCAAAAGTGAGTTTTAAAGATAAGGGTTGGATTTTCTGTTGATAGGACTATGCCCCCATGCCATGGACAAAACTGTGAACTTTCACTCCAGAAAAACCGGCGTGAAAGGGCCACATTTTCCGAGCCCTGCAAGGGCCTATCAGGAACCCGGCGTAGATCTAGCAGCTTTTGCTGCAGATACGGCCCCCCGCACTTCCGGGCTGCGACGTACTCCATGGTGAGGACTCAGACCACGGAACTGGTCACTAAAATTAGACCCCCCGATCAACCGCACACCCGACTCCGACCGCCCGTCTGAACATTGCCCAGCCGAGTATAAGGCCCCCCCCTGTCCTCCGATCGGCCCGCCCCCGACCAGGGCGGCTGCGGACTGAGTAAGCAGCCGCCACGCTAGTATCCCGTACGGCAGGACCATATTAGATCCACACACCGTCGGGACTTTGGCCGGTTAGGGGTGGAGAATAGCGGGGCGGGCCTCCAGCAATGGCTGCAGGTAGGTGCTTTGCAGCGCGGCGTACTCTCGGAATACGCCGCTTTTCGGGACCGGGTGAATCGGGGAATTTTCACCGGTCCCGATTTCATGCGCCAAAATGGATTCTCCGCCCTGACACCGGCCACGATTTCGGCATTGGGGTGCGGAGAATCATCCCATGTAATTTGCATTTCTACCTGATGCCAGGCCCCCCGATCGAGCACTAAAGTGTTTTTGAATAAGAGACCCCCCCCTGGGAGGCCACAAGCAAACCCAACAGGTTTGTCACCCTCCACACATGGTGAGCCACCTGCCTGTCTCTGGGTTAATACCAGTCAGAGTGGGATGATGCGCAATGATGTTAATCAGGATATCCCAAAAGAAATCCACATGGCTTGCCTTCATTAACCTGCATTTGTCAATGTGACTATTAGTTTTGTCCCTGATTATTGTTTCTAGACGTTTGCCCGACACCAAAGTTAAACTGACTGGCCTATAGTTGCTGGGCTTATCTTTATATCCTTTTTTGAACAAGGGTTTAATGTTTTCAATCGTCCAGTCCTCTGGCACCGCACCTGCCCCCAGATATTGGATACATCCTTGCACGGAAATAATTTGCTGGGGAATGGTTCTAATTGGACAGCTCTTCCAAAGAGCTGGCACAGGCATGATGTGCTGAATGGCCTCCTTTGCCTTTGCTTTTTCCATCTTGTATGGGGTAGCACAAGGCTGGTTGATTACCCTTCTCCATCTCCCTTCGCATCAACCATCAATGATAGCAATCCCTCATGCTGCTAATTCTCCACACTTAAAAACGGGCTGGGGAACCAGCACCATACACAGTGGCTTGCCTGCGAGTAACTGAGTTCTTCCTCGGCGAACAAATCCTGGGACTCGAACCTGGTCATTCTGGCTCAAAGGCAGAGATACCGCCAGAGCCAAAAAGAGATTTCTGTCTAAGTGGCCTACTTCTGTGCTCTCTCATTCTATTTATCTGGTTTATTATGCCTAATCGCAGGGTGGCACAGCGCCAGGGACCCGGTTTCAATTCTGGCCTTGGGTGACTGTGTGGAGTTTTTACATTCTCCCTATTTCTGCGTGGGTTTCCTCCGGGTGCTCCGGTTTCCTCCCACACATCCAAGGATGTAAACAAAAGGTAAAGTCGCCATAGTCCCCGATGAATCAGCTGCTTTCCCCTTTGAGGAGGAGAGCTGATTAGTGGTGATTTAACCTGACGATCACCACACCTCAGGCAAGCGGAAAGGTTGAGAAAGCGGGCCTTCAATAATAATCTCAGCCAGCATGGGAATTGAACCCATGCTGCTGCCCTTACTCTCACCATGAACCAGCCGTCTAGACAACTGAGCTAAACCGGCCCCCAAAGATGCGCAGGTTAGGTGGATTGGCCATGGTAAATTGCCCCTTAGTGTCCAAAGGTCAGGTGGAGTTACGGGAATAGGGCAGGGGAGTGGACCTAGGTAGGGTGCTCTTTCAGAGGGTCGGGAAAGACTCGATGGGCCGAATGGCCTCCTTCTGCACTGTAGGGATTCTATGACCCTATGATACTTGATGCTCGCACAGGTACAAAGAGTGGGGGAAAAATTAATTCTTTAGCACTAATGCTCCTTTATTCCTTCCTCTGGTGCGTAGGTGAGCAGAAAAACAAAGCAAATTATTTAATATTCAAAAGCTTTCTGTTGTTGCCAGCAAAAACAAACTAGCTGGTCAGGTAATTTTTAAAAGTGATACATCAGTATTTTGTAGAGGATCACTATTTCCAGCCTATGTGCTTACTTTGTGGCAGTTAATAATGTCTAACTCGGCGGCAGTGTAATGTCTTCCCGGGCACCCATTTTCTGAGAGAGGAACATCTGTTTCCCTACAAAATGGGCAGCATTTCTCCATCTAAGATTAGCTAATGAGGAAAGTTTCCCTTTGCCGAGGTTGGTGAGGGATTATTGGGAGCATGGTGGAGGAATGGAAAGAATGGCATTTCATCCAATTCAATCCCCTTCAATTTCTCATCCATCAGACTAAAAGAACACAACATATGGGCATAAAGTCTCTTAAACCATCCAGCCCGCTGCATCGATCAGACTCTAACCATTTTGCAAGGTTTCTCTTCCAAAACTATGCTGACTAATTTCCTGAGTAATGAATCTTTCTGACTTGAATACTAAATATGACGGCTGTAAAATTCATAGAGGATGCAAACAACGTTTAAATTTTGTGCGGTGGGGTGAGGGGGGTGCAAGAATATTGCCCCGATCTCAGCTCAACTGAGATTTTGCGTCAGTACAACCAGATCTTTAAAGTACAGTAGAGGGGCCATGGCCAGATCTTACATCCACCCCGCTATTTCAAGGAGCTTCTCTGGGAACCTCCTTCCATTACTTCTTTGAAAGGCCTCAGTGAAACAAATACAGATACCAGGCATGGGATGGGACTTTTTGATGCCTTCTAAAGGCTCCAAACCTTCACCACTGTCAGGTGATAAAACAGAGAGAAGATCAATTGCCTTAGAGTGGTTGAAGGGACTCCCACTGGATTTTCAAAGTGAAAAACAATTGGGCCATGTCAGCCTCTTAAGTACCCCACTCCATCTCAGAAGGACAAATTGCTTCACAGACTGAAGCCAATCATGAACATCCAGCTTGGTACTTCCATTAAACTGAGCTTTGCACATTTTTAGCTGAGAGCTTTCCCTGATCCTAGTTTGCACCATCTTCTTCATTGATTTACCCTCACAGTTTGTCCCACTTTACATTTTCAGAGCTTTTTTTTAAAACAGTTTTCTGATGGCAGGCGTTGATTCTCCTTTGGACACTTGCACTGTTGTGAATTTTTTTCACCTCTTTATATTTGTGTTTTCAGAACAAAGTAGTGGAAATGTGGTCTCGGTGATAGATTAAAGAACAAAGAACAGTACAGTACAGGAACAGGCCCTTTGGCCCTCGAAGCCTGTACTGATCATGATACCAACATTTGCCAAAACCCTCATCAGCACTTCCTTGTGCCGTATCCTTCTATCCTATCCTATCCTATCCATGTGTTTGTCAAGATGCCTTTTGAATGCCGTTAATGTATCTGCTTCCACAACCTCCCCTGTAATGCGTTCCAGGCACTCACCACCCTCTGCATAAATCCTGCCTCGCACATTGCCCCATGGACCTTAAACCGATGCCCCCTGGTGACTGACCCCTCCACCCTGGGAAAGAGTGCCTGCCCATCCACTCTATCCATGCCCCTCATAATCTTGTAGACCTCTATCAGGTCACCTCTCAACCTCCGCCTTTTCTTTTTTTTTTTTTAAATAATTTTTATTAAAGGTTTTCATAAAATATCAATAACAAAATGAGAAAGAAAAAAGAACCCAACAGGGTTAAGTACAAAACACAATCTAAAAAAGCAACCCCCCAAACCCCTCCCCCCCTGTACATAAATAATAAATTAACATTAACATCCCGACTTAACACAACAGGTGTATACACCCCCTCAGACCCTCCAGTGTAAATAACATAAACAAAAATAAAGTAAACCCCCCCCCCCCCCCCCGCACCCCCCGAGCTGCTGCTGCCATTGACCAATGTCTATCGTTCTGCCAGAAAGTCTAAGAACGGTTGCCACCGCCTAAAGAACCCTTGTACCGACCCTCTCAAGGCGAATTTCACCCTCTCCAATTTAATAAACCCCGCCATATCGCTGATCCAGGATTCCACGCTTGGGGGCCTCACATCTTTCCACTGAAGGAGAATCCTTCGCCGGGCTACCAGGGACGCAAAGGCCAGAATTCCGGCCTCTTTCGCCTCCTGCACTCCCGGCTCCTCTGCCACCCCAAATATTGCGAGCCCCCAACCCGGTCTGACCCTGGATCCTACCACCCTCGACACCGTCCTCGCTACGCCCTTCCAAAATTCCTCCAGCGCTGTGCATGCCCAGAACATATGGGTGTGATTTGCTGGGCTCCCTGAGCACCTAACACACCTGTCCTCACCCTCAAAGAACCGGCTCATCCTTGTCCCGGTCATGTGTGCCCTGTGCAGCACCTTAAACTGTATGAGGCTGAGCCTCGCGCATGAAGAGGAAGAATTCACCCTCCCTAGGGCATCTGTCCACGTCCCATCTTCGATCTCCTCTCCCAACTCCTCCTTCCACTTACCTTTCAACTCCACCACCGAGGCCTCCTCCTCCCCCTGCATCACCTGGTAAGTTTCCGACATCTTCCCCACTCCCACCCACCCCCCCGAGAGCACCCAGTCCTGCACTGTGTGTGGCAGTAGCCGCAGGAATTCCACCACCTGCCGTCTGGCAAACACCCTTACCTGTAAGTACCTGAAGGTGTTCCCCGGGGGGAGCCCGTACTTCTTTTACAGCTCACCCAAGCACGCAAACTTCCCGTCCACAAACAGGTCCCCCAACTTTCGTATCCCTGCCCTGTGCCACCCCGAAAACCCTCCACCTGTTCTTCCTGGGGCAAACCGGTGGTTCCCCCGTAATGGGGTCCACGCCGAGGCCCCAACTTCCCCCCTATGCCGCCTCCATTGCCCCCAAATTTTGAGGGCCGCCACCACCACCGGGCTCGTGGTATACCTCCTTGGAGGGAGCGGCAGCAGCGCCGTTGCCAGCGCCCCCAGATTCGTACCCACACAGGACGCCGTCCCCAGCCTCTTCCATGCAGCCCCCTCCCTCTCCATCACCCACTTGCGCACCATCGTCGCATTGGCGGCCCAGTAGTACCCACAAAGGTTGGGCAGCGCCAGCCCCCCCTATCTCTACTCTGCTCCAGGAACACTCTTCTCACCCTTGGAGTCCCTCGCGCCCACACAAACCCCATTATACTCCTGTTAACCCGCCTGAAAAAAGCGTTCGGGATAAACACGGGGTGGCACTGGAACAGGAACAAAAACCTTGGGAGCACCATCATTTTGATTGACTACACCCTACCCGCCAAGGACAGCGGCAATGCGTCCCACCTCTTGAACTCCTCCTCCATTTGCTCCACCAGCCTTGTAAACCTCCGCCTTTCTAATGAAAACAGTCTGAGTCTATTTAGCCTCTCCACATAGCTAACACCCTCCGAACCAGGCAACATTCTGGTAAACCTCCTCTCCAAAACCTCCACATCCTCTGGTAGTGTGGCAACTAGAATTGTGTGCAATATTCCAAGTGTTGCCTTACCAAGGTTCTATACAACTGTAGCATGACTTGCCAGTTTTTATACTCGATGCCCCGTCCAATGAAGGCAAGCATTCCGTATGCTTTCTTGACTACCTTGTTCACTTGTGTTGTCACCTTCAAAGATCTGTGGACCTGCACGCCCAAATCTCTCTGACTTTCTATATTCCTAAGAGTTTTACCATTTGCGGTATATTTCTCCTCGAGACCTACCAAAATGCATTACCTCACATTTGTCCGGACCCATTTGCCATTTCTCTGCCCAAGTCTCCAACCTATTAATGTCCTGCTGTATCTTCTGACAAACCTCAACACTATCTGCCACTCAACCAACCTTGGTGTCATCCGCAAACTTACCAATCAGACGGGCTACATTTTCCTCCAAATCGTTTATGTACACCACAAACAAGAGAGGCCCAAGCACAGATCCCTGTGGGCCACCACTAGTCACAACCTTCCATTCAGAAAAACACCCTTCTACTGCTACCCTTTGCCTTCTGTGACCGAGCCAGTTCTTTATCCATTTACCACCTCACCTCTGATCCCGTGTGACTTCACCTTTTGTACCAGTCTGCCATAAGTCACCTTGTCAAAGGCTTTACTGAAGTCCATGTAAACAACAACCACCACACTCCCCACATCAATCATCTTTGTTACCTCCTCAAAAAACTCGATCCAGTTAGTGAGGCACGACCTCCCCTTCACAAAACCATGAGTCCATTTGTTTCCAAATGGGTATAAATCCTGTCCCTGAGTATTCTCGCCAATAATTTACCTACTACCGACGTGAGGCTCACCGGCTTATAGTTTCCAGGATTATCCCTGCTACCTTTCTTAAACAGCGGTACCACATTAGCTATTATCCAGTCCTCTGGGACCTTACCTGTAGCCAATGAGGATACAAAGATGTCAGTCAAGGCCCCAGCAATTTCCTCCCTTGCTTCCCTCAGTATTCTGGGATAAAGGACCAGGAGACTTATCTACATTAATATCTTTTGAAAGACCCAATACCTCCTCCTTTTCGATCTTAACATGATCCAGACTGTCCACACACCCTACCCAAGAATCATCTTCCACAAAGTCCCTTTCTTTAGTGGACACTGATGCAGAGTATTCATTTAGTATCTCGCCCATTTCCTCTGGTTCAACATATTGATTCCCCCCACTGTCCTTAAGTGGTCCAATCTTTTCCCTGGCCATCCTCTTGTTTTTTACATATGAATAGAAAACTTTGGGATTCACCTTAATCCTACTTGCCAAGGACTTTTCATGACCCCTCCCAGCTCTCCTAATTTCCTGCTTCAGTACATAGAACATACAGTGCAGAAGGAGGCCACCCAGCCCATCGAGCCTGCACCGACCCACCCAAGCCCTCACTTCCACCCCATCCCCATAACCCAATAACCCCCCCTAACCTCTTTGGTCACTAAGGGCAATTTATCATGGCCAATCCACCTAACCTGCACGTCTTTGGACTGTGGGAGGAAACCGGAGCACCCGGAGGAAACCCACGCAGACATGGGGAGAACATGCAGACTCCGCACAGACAGTGACCCAGCGGGAAATCGAACCTGGGACACTGGCGCTGTGAAGCCACAGTGCTATCCACTTGTGCTACCGCGCTGCCCAGTACCTTCCTACTTTCTTTATACTCCTCAAGGGCTTTGACTGTTCCCACCCTTCTAGATCGTACAAAAGTCTCCTTTTCTTTTTGACGAGGTTCACAATATCCCTCGTTATCCAAGGCTACCTAAACTTCCCATACTTATCCTTCATTCTCTCAGGAACGTGGCTTTCCTGAATCCTAATCAACTGTCGCTTGAAAGACTCCCACATGTCCGATGTTGATTTACTATCCAACAGCTGCCCTCATTCCAAATTCTTCAATTCCTGTCTAATGTTATCATAATTTTCCTTTCCCCAGTTTAGTGCGAGGGTTACCCTCATCCCTGTCCAAAAGTACCCTAAAACTTATGGAATTGTGGTCACTACTCCCAAAATGTTCCCCTATTGAATCCTCAACCACCTGTCCAGGCTCATTCCCCAATACCAGATCCAGTACTGTCCCTTCCCTTGTTGGACTATCTACATATTGCATCAAGAAGGCTTCCTGGATACACCTTACAAACTCTGTCCCATCCAAACCCCTAGCACTAAGTGAGTCCCAGTCAATATAGGAGAAATTAAAATCCTCTACCACAACAACCCTGTTATTTTTGCATCTATCCAAAATCTCTCTACCTATCTGCTCCTCTATCTCTTGCTGACAGTTGGGGGGCCTGTAGTAAACACCCAACATTGTGATTGCCCCTTTCCTGTTCCTGAGCTCTACCCAGATTGCCTCATTGTATGAGCCCTCCAAGGTGTCCTCCTGCGGTATGGCTATAATATTCTCCTTAACCAGTAATGCAACTCCCTCACTACTTTTACATCCACCCTCGATCTCTCCTGAAGCATCTAAATCCTCCAACGTTCAGCTGCCAATCCCGCCGTTCCTTGAACCATGTTTCTTTGATAGCCACGTGTTTCTGTGATAGCCACAACATCATAATTCTCATGATGTTCGAGTGTCAATTTTTTCTCCTGGAGGCATTTGTCTTTTGTATTTTATCTTCCACAGACAAACAGTTTTAAGTGCTTTCTGTTTATAAACATTTCAGTCAGATTCACAGCTGGCCACTTCAAAGTTAATCAGCCATGAAGGGAGATGAATGGAACAATGCTGACAGCTCTGTGTGTTGAAGCTGTCAATCACAACCTAGTTAGATCAATATCAAATAGAAATGGATAAATGGCTTGCAGATCAAAAATCTGAAGGGGTTTAAACCCAGCTGACTGGTTTTCTCTTTCCAGGAATTGACAGGTGCTGCTTCCTGTGTCTGAGTCAGCAGGTGCATTGCCCTGGTGAGTGGACTGTCTGGACTGCTCTCTAGCCTCCAGACAAGGGGTCTCCCTTCTGGGGGGGGCTCTTTATTTAAGGGCTCTTGTTATTTAGGGAGTCTCGGGCGGGGGTGTTATCTCTTTATTTAGGGGGTCTCTCTTTAATTAAGGGTCTCTGGTGGGGAGAGATCTGGAAGATATGGTGTGGGCAGGTTGCATTGTGGGGAGGAGGGTGGCCCTTCGATGAACTTTGGGGGCAACTCCCTTAAAACATTAACCCGTGGTCCATCATGAGATCCACTGCGTCAGTTACACACTCGTCAGGTGCGCAGCACCAGAGGACCGGAGAATCATGCGGACCCGGAGAATATGGAACCTGGCCCTTTAATAGGATGCAAATGGGTCTTAATGACCCACTTCCATCCTCCCACTGGCACGGGACTCGAACCTCGATCGGAATATCGGAGGGTGCTAATCCTGTCGCTTCTCCAATGCTGAATTCTCCGACGCATCGGGAACTCCGCTATTGGCGACAGAAATCCAGCCCCTCATGTGTCAGCAGAAGGAGATGAGAAGGATGTTGGTACTGGCTAACCTTCAGAATTTATGAGAGTGCCTGCCACAGATGTGGACTCTGATGCCTCGAGTGTGGAGAATGCGGTTGCAGAGTTGTAGCGCTCCGCAAGACAAAGAAAGTCCCCTAATGGACTGACCCTTTGAACTTTGACTCCCATTGGCTCCTTTACTGGTAATTCTGTTTAACTGTACATAGTTGTATACAAGAGCTTTTTTTCTGTGGAATTGTAAGGTGGAGGAATGTGATAGCTTGGCCCCATTGAGGGGCGATCTTTCGCAGGTCACATGACAGTGCGTGAACATTGTTAGCGGGGATCATCAGAGTAAGCCCTGGAGACGGTGGGAATAGACCTGTGTTGGCATTATGTTGTTCTGTATATATAACGTTCTTCCTTTGTTAATAATTCACTGTTGTGATTTAACACCTGCTTGTCATATTACCTCGCGCTACAACAATAATAATCTAAAATAAAGCTGAGAAGCAACAGGTATTTTCTTCTGACGCACAAAGTAATAACAAAACTACTGTAACATGTAGCAAAAATAGAAAACTTTATTAATGGTTCTCCAAAAAAAATACAAATGGTTATATTTGAAATCTTACTCTTTTAGCATCAACAAAGAGTAACTGAAGCCAACACAAAATATTGCAAACACACAAGGCAAAAATTATTAAACATGTTAGTCTATAAAATATTTACAGTGAAGTACAACCAAGTGGCGAGTAATCAAAGTGACATATTTAGTAACAATAACAAATATATTTCTGAATCAGTATTCTTTTCTTTAAAATGACTATTTTCCCCTCCCCATACACGTGAGCATTTTTAGTAGATTCCTTTATCTCCATCAGGTCTACCACATAGCCCAGTTCCCCAAATAAAGAGGGAAGTAAGATATTTAATTTCCCCACTTATGTTAAACTTGTGGAATGTAAATTGGTTATCAAAGTCTCAAAGTGACTCAGAGGAAGAATGGGATAGATTGCTCTCTTTTACTCTTCTTTGTCATATGAAGCCGCTTTGCATTAATTGTACATTATTGGGTGAATGCACATTTAGGGCTCTGCTGAATTGCTATGAGATGGAGTGCTCAGAGGTATATAGCAGCACAGTACTTCCCACTATTTTCCACCCTTCCTGCTTCCAATGGAGAAGCTCGCTATCTTTATCCACAACAGCTCCATAATTGACTTAAACCCATTTCCCTCACCACCCAGTGTTTCACTTGAGTGTGCACTGGGGTCATTTACAACAAAAGCCAAGGCACTGCAATATTCCTTCTTTGGCATCAATATAGGTTTACAATTGATCACAATTTGGCCTATAGGAACAATTTAAAGTATGCAATCCTTTAGGAAATTCCAAATGTAGCTAAATATTTAAATTTTAAACTTGAGCTCATAGCTGATAGGGAAGTTACAAAATGTAGGCCTATTGCATATAACATTCACATCAGAATAAAGTTTTGGGAACACTTATCAAGATGCTGTGTGGCACAATAAGAGCAATTCTGTCAGAACTAACTTTGTTTGTATTTCTCCCACCCCAACTTATTTCCAAACCATATACTTGCAGTTGTGGGAAAGTGGAACGGGATTTTTCATTTTTGGCTCCCTCACTTTTGTGAATTGCTTCGGCACTTCTGGGGAAGAGCCTCAGGATATATGGATCTATTTGCCTGGGAATATTTTGTCAATGTTGCAGAAGTTCAATCAGCATTAAAGGAAAGCAGGTAAAGAAATAGTCATTGCAGCTGGTGTCAAAATACTGCAAATAATTCAATCAGTATTAAAATATAAAATATAAAATAATAATAATTGCCGCTGAAATATCAAGAGGTCCTTTACAGAAAATTCACATACCAAATTACGCAAATTGCATTATTTGGAACTATTGGAATTCAAAACGAGCATATGCTTCCCTCAACTTATCTGTTATCTGAAAAAGAAATAAAAATTCAGTTTAGTAATTTATATGTTACTATTGAATCCCCGGTTGCATTGCCACAGGTTAAAATAGTGAAATTAAAATAGTCTTCCTCCCACTCTGGCTTCTAGTCTTAGATTCATTCTTCCTGTCTTCTTTTTGTTTCTGTCTTCCATTCTTTCTGAAACATCCTCCCACTCTTGAGTATCCAATAAAATCTAGAACTTTAATGGCACTGGCAAGGAAGTGTTTTTATTGTTGCTTTGTGGCCGTTAAAGGAAAACTATTTTGTTTGAACTGGAGTTACATGGGCACCAGGCCATTTGAGATAACAGGTACTTTTCCTGAAAGTCATTCTTGAACCAGTTGGGCTTTAAGACAATCTGACAAATCTCACTATATTTTATTTTTCTGATGGCAGTTCACAAATGATCAGATTAACACAAGAACAGAAAACTGGGAGCAGGAATAGGGCCATATGGCCCTTTGAGCCTACCCTGCCATTCAATATAGAGTTCACCAGCACCTGACAAGATTATACAACCTGCAAGCGAATGGTGGTGCCCAAGGATTCTGAGAGCCAGTATGTTGGAGGGGAAAATGTTTGAACAATCCATTCATATCCCACGTCACGCACATTATTCCATCCCACTGTCTGGAAAAAACAATCAGACTTATGACAGATTGTAATGTTCACATTCCGCTGACCATTCTTACGTCGTCACCGCTATCCAACAAGAATGTCAGAGTAAAAGCGGAAGAAATGGCAAAGTGCCAAGCAAACACGTGCAAGGAGACTATGATTTGAAGTTGAAGACTGGGTTCACTTCAAATGGCCAAACTGTGACCAGAAACTCGAATCATCTTGATCAGGATCAAAGCAGATCGGTGGTTGCTCGGTACCAACGCTTAGCTGTTGGATGATGACGGCACAAAGTACATTCATGCACGATGTTTGATATTTTGAGGATAGTGATTAAGGGGATAAATGTCCTTTTCCAATGTTCCTCATTTTCCTCACTGAGCTGATCACTTAGGACGACAGTCACAAATTAGTAGATCTCAGTGCCATCATCAACAAGCTTCATATCTCAAAGAATATTTCTGTACTTAGAAAGAACAGATATGTTGAACCATTAGGATAGTTTAATTTAAAATAAGGCCTTTTAGTTTTACAAGGGGGAAAAGATGGAGGGCGGTATCGTCTCAGAAATTGGCAAAGTCTAATTTTGAACGGGGAAAGCGGGGATCTTTATCCGGATAATGGCAATGGCCGCTTTTTCCACAGTATTGCGCGGCACTTAAGGAAAACAATAGGCAGGCACAGGTTCCATGCCGGATCGCTGGTGTGTAGCCTCTGATTCGTCCACCCCGCCATCACCACAGCGTTTCAATGATCCAGGTGCCATATTTAAAGGTCATGGCTGCACACAACTAGCACACTTTAGAGTTCACTGGGAGTCATGGCTGCCAAACCCAGGAATCATGCTGAACCAAGTTCACCGCGCCTCCCTCGAGTATCTGCTGGATGCAGTGGAGGCCCACCGCAATGTACTCTACCCACACTCTGGGTGAAAATCTGCACCCAAAGTCACCAATTCAGCACGGAAGGTGGTGGCAGCAGTGGTAAGTGCTAGGGCCCTATAGAAAAGGACAACTATCAGTGCCGCAAGAGAATGAATGATGTCCTCTGTTCTGCCAGCGTAAGTCACTCTTATCATCACTCACAACTCACACACCCACAGGGTTCTCACTCACTACCAGCTCAAGGGACACCACCACTAACTCCCCCACACACACACATCTTCATCTCTGCTGCGGGTCATGCCCTCATCACCTCACTGGTTCAACTCACCATCTACACATGCCAGACATTCTTATCATCTGCCCTGGCATGTATCCTGCTTGCACTCTCTAGATCTGTCTTCGTGCAAAACAAGCTGGCTCACAAGAGGGAGAGATACAGATGGGTGGAGGGATGCCAGAACTCATGGACTTTGAGGAGAGAGAAATTCAGCTGGCTGGGAGGACATGGACCATTCCTGTGCTGATGGTGAGGTCGGCAGTGATAAACCAAGTGAAGGTTCATCAGACAGTGATGTCTCCTGTTTCACAGGCCCCTGCCATGGACTAATGACCTCTCCTTTTCCACATCCAGGAAACAGCTGAGAGAGTCCTTGAGCCAAGCCTTTGACTTCATCCCTGACAGCAGCACAGAAAAGGCAATCTGAGACCCTGAAAGAGAAGAACCATCATAGCACTCACCACACCCTCCACTCCCACACAAATACATACGTTGGTGGGACCTAGTTCCAGAATAGCCTCGGGGTCACAATCTGGTGAGAACATAGCACTGTCTAATTCACAGCATGATGTGGAGATGCCGGCGTTGGACTGGGGTGAGCACAGTAAGAAGTCTTACAACACAAGGTTAAAGTCCAACAGGTTTGTTTCAAATCACTAGTTTCTGGAGCACTGCTCCTTCCTCAGGTGAATGAAGAGGTATGTTTTAGAAACAGAAATATAGACAAAGTCAAAGATGCCAAACAATGCTTGGAATGCGAGCATTTGCAGGTAATTAAGTCTTTACAGATCCAGAGATAGGGGTAACCCCAGGTTAAAGAGGTGTGAATTGTCTCAAGCCAGGACAGTTGGTAGGATTTCACAAGCCCAGGCCAGATGGTGGGGGGGTGAATGTAATGCGACATGAATCCAAGGTCCCGGTTGTGGCCGTACTCATGTGTGTGGAACTTGGCTATAAGTTTCTGCTCGGCGATTCTGCGTTGTCGCGCATCCTGAAGGCCGCCTTGGAGAACGCTTACCCGATCGAAGGTTGAATGCCCTTGACTGCTGAAGTGTTCCCCGACTGGAAGGAAACATTCCTGCCTGGTGATTGTCGCACGATGTCCGTACGTCTGTTGTCGCAATGTCTGCATGGTCTCGCCGATGTACCACGCTTCAGGACATCCTTTCCTGCAGTGTATGAGGTTGACAACGTTGGCCGAGTCGCACGAGTATGTACCGCGTACCTGGTGGGTGGTGTTCTCACGTGTAATGGTGGTATCCATGTCGATGATCTGGCACGTCTTGCAGAGATTGCCATGGCAGGGTTGTGTGGTGTTGTGGTCGCTGTTCTGAAGGCTGGGTAGTTTGCTGCAAACAATGGTTTGTTTGAGGTTGCGCGGTTGTTTGAAGGCAAGTAGTGGGGCTGTGGGAATGACCTTGGCAAGATGGTCATCTTCATCGATGACGTGTTGAAGGCTGCGAAGAAGATGTTGTAGTTTCTTCGCTCCGGGAAAGTACTGGACGACGAAGGGTACTCTGTTGGTTGTGTCCCATGTTTGTCTTCTGAGGAGGTTGTGCGGTTTTTTGCTGTGGCGCATTGGAAATGTCGAT
This sequence comes from Scyliorhinus torazame, assembly GCF_047496885.1. NCBI lineage: Eukaryota > Metazoa > Chordata > Chondrichthyes > Carcharhiniformes > Scyliorhinidae > Scyliorhinus > Scyliorhinus torazame. The sequence goes on along the minus strand of NC_092714.1, from coordinate 40,300,663 downwards.
CGATGAGTCGAGCGCCATATCCCGTTCGTACGAGGGCATCTTTCAGTGTCTGTATATGTCTGTTACGCTCCTCTTCGTCTGAGCAGATCCTGTGTATACAGAGGGCTTGTCCATAGGGGATGGCTTCTTTAATGTGTTTAGGGTGGAAGCTGGAGAAGTGGAGCATCGTGAGGTTATCCGTGGGCTTGCGGTAAAGCGAAGTGCTGAGGTGACCTTCCTTACTGGAGATGAGTGTGTCCAAGAATGGAACAGATTTTGGAGAGTAGTCCATGGTGAGTCTGATGGTGGGATGGAACTTATTGAAGTCATCGTGTAGTCGTTTCAGTGATTCTTCGCCGTGGATCCAAAGGAAAACAATGCCATCGCTGTATTTGGTGTATAACGTCGGTTGAAAGTCCTGTGCGGTGGGGAGGTCTTGTTCAAACTTGTGCATGAAGATGTTGGCATATTGAGGTGCAAATTTGGTCCCCATGGCTGTTCCATGCGTCTGGATGAAGAACTTGTTGTCGAAGGTGAAGACGTTGTGATCCAGAATGAAGCGGATGAGTTGCAGAATTGCGTCTGGAGATTGGCAGTTGTCGGTGTTGAGTACAGAGGCTGTTGCAGCAATGCCGTTGTCATGGGGTATGCTGGTGTCCATTATGACGAGGAATGTTCCTGCTTCAACTGGTCCATGGGTGCAGAGTTTCTGTAGGAAGCCCGTCGGGTCGCGACAGAAGCTGGGCGTTCCTTGTACAATGGGTTTCAGGATGCTCTCGATGTAGCCTGAGAGGTTCTCTCACAGGGTCCCATTGCCTGATATGGTAGGACGGCCTGGTGTGTTGGCCTTGTGTATTTTCGGGAGGCAGTAGAGATCTCCAACGTGGGGAGTACGTGGGATGAGAGCACGTAGGGTGATCTAAAGGTCTGGATCTAAGGTCTCGATCAGTCTGTTGAGTTGGCGGTTGTGTTCCTTGGTCGGATCTGCGGGTAACTGTCTGTAATGTTCCTGGTTGTTGAGTTGTCGGTACACTTCTTTGCAGTAGTCTGTTCTGTTCTGTATGACCGTGGCTCCTCCTTTGCTGGTTTGATGACGATGTTGCGGTTGGTCTTGAGAGCACGGATGGCGTTGCGTTGTGCTTGGGTGACGTTCGGGGCTGTCTTGTGAATGCGACTGATGAATCTGGCATTGACGCGACTCCTGACGGCTTGAGCATACATGTCGAGTCTCGGGCAGCGGCCTTCCGGAGGGGTCCAATTCGCCTCTTCCTTCTTCGCTTGCCGCACCACAGATCTCTCTGTCTGCTGTTCCAGTTCATTGGTTGACTCATTGGGTTTGCTTTCGGCCTCTTGTGGTCTGTGTCTACTAAACAGAACGGACTACTGCAAAGTGCATCGACAACTCAACAACCAGGAACACTAGAGACAGTTACCCGCAGATCCGACCAAGAAACACAATTCAACAGACTGATCAAGACCTTGGATCCAGACCTCCAGATCACCCTACGTGCTCTCATCCCACGTACTCCCCGCATTGGAGATCTCTACTGCTTCCCGAAAATACACAAGGCCAACACACCAGGCCGCCCTATCGTTTCAGGCAATGGAACCCTGTGTGAGAACCTCTCTGGCTATATCGAGGGCATCTTAAAACCCATCATACAAGGAACGCCCAGCTTCTGTCGCGAACCGACGGACTTCCTACAGAAACTCAGCACCCATGGACCAGTTGAACCAGGAACATTCCTTGTCACAATGGACGTCTCGGCACTCAACGCCAGCATACCCCATGACAATGGCATTGCTGCAACAGCCTCTGTACTCAACACCGACAACTGCCAATCTCCAGACACAATTCTGCAACTCATCCGCTTCATTCTGGATCACAATGTCTTCACCTTCGACAACAAGTTCTTCATCCAGACACACGGAACAGCCATGGGGACCAAATTCGCACCTCAATATGCCAACATCTTCATGCACAAGTTTGAACAAGACCTCCTCACCGCACAGGACCTACAACCGACATTATACACCAGATACATCGATGACATTTTTTTCCTTTGGACCCACGGCGAAGAATCGCTGAAACGAAAACATGATGACATCAATAAGTTCGATCCCACCATCAGACTCACCATGGACTACTCTCCAAAATCGGTTCCATTCTTGGACACACTCATCTCCATCAAGGATGGTCACCTCAACACTTCGCTTTACCGCAAGCCCACGGATAACCTCACGATGCTCCACTTCTCCAGCTTCCACCCTAAACACCCTGAGTGAGGCAAGAGAGGAGATTGCAGGGCTCTGGTACTAATTTTCAAATCCTCTCTGACCACAGGAGAGGTGCCAGAGGACAGGAGAACAGTTAATGTGGTACCATTAGTCAAGAAGGGACGTAGGGAATAACCAGGTAATTACAGGCCAGTGAATCTAACAATAGTGGTAGGTAAATCATTGAAAACAATTTTGAGGGACAGAATTAATCTGAATTTGGCGAGGCAAGGATTAATCAAGAATAGTCAGCATGGCTTTGTCAGGGGAAGGACATGCCTAACAAATTTGATTAAACTTTTCAAAGAGGTGACTAGGTGTGTAAATGAGGGCAGTGCAGTTGATGTAGTCTACATGGATGTCAGTAAGGCTTTTGACAAAGTCCCGCAACTTAAGTTGACAACTTAACTTAAGTCCCACAACATAAACAGTTGGGAAACTGATCATGAAGATAAAAGCCCTTAGGATTCAGGGCAATTTAGGAAATTGGATCCAAAATTGGCTTAGTGTCAGGAAGCAGAGGGTGATGGTCAAAGGTTGTTTTTGTGATTGGAAGTCTGTGTCCACTAGCGTACAGCAGGGATCAGTGCTGGGTCCCCTGCTGTTTGTTGTGTACATTAGCGATCTAGACGTGAATGTGGGGAGTATGATCAGTAAGTTTGCAGATGACATGTGGGGAGGCAGATTTTAAAAGGGTAATACAGGATCTGGCCAAATTGGACTGGGAGCAGCTACTTTTAGGAAGATCCACATGAGACCACTGGGAGTCATTCAAAAAGGTAAAAAGTGATATGAATAGCGAGGAGGAAAGCCTCAGATTACCATGGGATATAGACGGGATGGTCAGAACAGTAGCAACCAAATTTAACCCTGAAAAAAGTGTGAGGGGATGCATTTTGGAAAGACTAACAAGGCAATGGAGTAGACGATGAAAGGTAGGACCCGAGGAAGTACAAAGGCTTCTCTGTACAGAGGCTTCTCAAACCTCACTTCAGCTGTCTTTCCCTCTCAATGAAGCAGCCAAGAGCTCTCGGGCATCCACAGGAAGGAGGTGCAGATGGTGCACAACCCGGGACATCCACCCAGATGACTCCTGGAGTGTCCCATCCATCCAAATTCTCCCTTCCTGCGACCGCTTCAGCTCCAGCTCCCAGGGCAAGGAGAGTGGCACTGCCACACAGCAGGACCCTGAAAGCAGGCCGAGGCCCCAACAGGTGTTGCTCTTCCAGACGACACACCAAGGTCATCCCATCCAAGAGAACCAACAGTCAGCAGGCTAGAACCTCATCGTCAGCAACCCAATGGTCTGCTCCAACAGAGTGCGAGTTGCAGCATGAACCTCATTGTACCTTAGCTGTAGTTGACTTGTGGCCTTCACACAGGCGTCACCAGCCACATCCTCAGTGAGCCCTCATCTCTGAGGAGTCAACACTGTACCCTCTGTGGACTCTGAATGAAGTCAGGGATCGGAGAGCGGCTCAGGATGCACGAGTTGTATACATTCCCTGGGAATCGAGCACACACCTGCAGGGTGCATTGGGTGTGGTTGCAGAGCAGATAAATATTCAGCGAGTGGAAGTCCTTGTGATTTACATAGTTGACAGCTTGATGCCATGGAGCTTTGAGTGCCACGAGTGCTTTCGATGGCACCCTGCACCTGTGGAAAGACAGAGATTTGCACAAAGCCCATTGCTCTTGCTTCCTGGCTTGCCTGATTCCAGTTGAAATTCACAAAGTTTGTGCCCTCGTGAAGACTGCATCCATAACCTCCTTGATGCTCTTGTGTGCGGAGGCTTCTGAAATCCTGCAGAGGTCCCCTGCGGAGCCCTATTAGGAAGCACTGGCATAATAATGGAGTGCCTCAGTCACTGACACTGACAATGGATGCCAAGTCTCCATGGTGCCCAATCCTGCAGCAGATGGCATATGACACCAGCCAATTCCTCGGACATGTGCAGTCCTCGGCAACACTGGTTCTTGAACATCTGCAGGTATGTCAAGCACCATCAGTAGACTTTGGGTCTAGCGAGGCACGTACAAGGGTCAGTTCTCTGGGGGTTCATCCTTTGCGTGTGGAGCAAGCCCTGCTATCGCCTCATCTTCACAGTTCTGCTACTGCCTTTGGCAAGACAGACACTGCTATTGACATCTTCTTCTTCTTCTGTCCTGTCTATGAGCGAGGAGAATGACAGTGAGATCACTTGATCCCATGTTCCTGACAGCCTCCTCAATGCAGAATCAAAGCAGAGACTTGATGGTTAGCATTTGTCTGCTGCGGATCACTCTTTGTCCATTCATCGTCTACAACTCTCAAAGCCCATTAACTCATGTCCTGGCCACAACATTGATGCCCAGTCCTTAGTTCACATGTTGGTTGGCATGACCCTACACCACATGACTGAGTATTAACAGCTTTGACCACTCCACTGTATCCTGAGCTCTCATCTCAGGCAGAGGCATTGACCAATGTTAGGAAAACAAAAGTAGTTTCAATGGATTTATACATTTGTAGTGGTACACAGTAGAAATAAGGTATATTTTTAAGTGGGTTTAATTTAATATTCCTGTGCCTGGAAGGGTAAAACCTATAGTTAGGTTCATGCTGGACAAAGGTGTGGTGGTTGGTTAAGTTCCAACTGTGTTTCTATTGTATTTAGAGAGGGCTATAGAGTGAAGAATAAATAAAAGGCAATGCACGTGGTTGTTGCTTAGCAACCGGGGCCTTGTAAGGTAGAGAAATGTTCAAGTTATAGTTTAGCTAATTTGATTAGCAGTTGGAGAGAGGTGGTGAGAGAGAAGATAGCTCCCACAGCTCTGCCAGAAGCAATTGGTTTAGAAGGCTAGAGAGGGAACATCTCTCTCAGCTCTCGGAAATCTCAAGTCCAGCTAGTTAAGGAAACTAGATGAATGAAGAAAAGTGTTCAAGAAGTCTGGAGTTAAGTGAACAGAGACCTAAGTATGGTTCAGAAGAATTGAAGAAAGAGTAAACAAAGTGTTCTGAGTTAAAGAGACAATTGCAGTGACCAGATTTAAAGTGGGACAGCAGCCTTCAAAGGTAAATGAAATGCCTGATGCCATTTTAATACAGTATGTGAATTGAGAGTTAAAGCAATTGTGAGCAGTTCACACAACAGTCAAGACAAAGAAATCCTATAGGGTTTGTGTAAAATCCTGGACTGGATTCACTGTTAAAACTGGAGCGGTAGTTTTGTTAGAAGTGTCATTTGGAAAACCTGGTCTGGATATTGTAATGCAAACTGCCAAGGGAAGGCATTATTATTTTATTATTATTTTTCTTTTTCCAATTAAGGGGCAATTTAGGGTGGCCAATCCATCTACCATGCACAGCTTTGGGTTGTGGGGGTGAGACCCACGCAGACACGAGGAGAATGTGCAACCTCCACAGGGACAGTGGACGCACTTCGCTCTGAACCCAAGTTAATGGTTGTCGATTTCTCCTCGGAATTCCCCCAGATGATGATCATATGACAGAGACCTGGTTGAGGGAAGGGCAGGATTGGCAGCTAAACGTTCCAGGATTTAGATGTTTCAGGCGGGATAGAGGGGGATGTAAAAGGGGAGGCGGAGTTGCGCTACTGGTTAGGGAGAATATCACAGCTGTACTGCGGGAGGACACCTCAGAGGGCAGTGAGGCTATATGGGTAGAGATCAGGAATAAGAAGAGTGCAGTCACAATGTTGGGGGTTTACTACAGGCCTCCCAACAGCCAGCGGGAGATAGAGGAGCAGATAGGTAGACAGATTTTGGAAAAGAGTAAAAACAACAGGGTTGTGGTGATGGGAGACTTCAACTTCCCCAATATTGACTGGGACTCACTTAGTGCCAGGGGCTTAGATGGGGCAGAGTTTGTAAGGAGCATCCAGGAGGGCTTCTTAAAACAATATGTAGACAGTCCAACTAGGGAAGGGGTGATACTGGACCTGGTATTGGGGAATGAGCCCGGCCAGGTGGTAGATGTTTCAGTAGGGGAGCATTTCGGTAACAGTGACCACAATTCAGTAAGTTTTAAAGTACTGGTGGACAAGGATAAGAGTGGTCCTAGGATGAATGTGCTAAATTGGGGGAAGGCTAATTATAACAATATTAGGTGGGAACTGAAGAACATAGATTGGGGGCAGATGTTTGAGGGCAAATCAACATCTGACATGTGGGAGGCTTTCAAGTGTCAGTTGAAAGGAATTCAGGACCGGCATGTTCCTGTGAGGAAGAAGAATAAATACGGCAATTTTCGGGAACCTTGGATAACGAGAGATATTGTAGGCCTCGTCAAAAAGAAAAAGGAGGCATTTGTCTGGGATAAAAGGCTGGGAACAGACAAAGCCTGCGTGGAATATAAGGAAAGTAGGAAGGAACTTAAGCAAGGAGTCAGGAGGGCTAGAAGGGGTCACGAAAATCATTGGCAAATAGGGTTAAGGAAAATCCCAAGGCTTTTTACACGTACATAAAAAGCAAGAGGGTAGCCAGGGAAAGGGTTGGCCCACTGAAGGATAGGCAAGGGAATCTATGTGTGGAGCCAGAGGAAATGGGCGAGGTACTAAATGAATACTTTGCATCAGTATTCACCAAAGAGAAGAAATTGGTAGATGTTGAGTCTGGAGAAGGGTGTGTCGATAGCCTGGGTCACATTGAGATCCAAAAAGACAAGGTGTTGGGTGTCTTAAAAAATATTAAGGTAGATAAGTTGCCAGGGCCTGATGGGATCTACCCCAGAATACTGAAGGAGGCTGGAGAGGAAATTGCTGAGGCCTTGACAGAAATCTTTGGATCCTCATTGTCTTCAGGGGATGTCCCAGAGGACTGGAGAATAGCCAATGTTGTTCCTCTGTTTAAGAAGGGTAGCAAGGATAATCCAGGGAACTAGAGGCCGGTGAGCCTTACTTCAGTGGTAGGGAAATTACTGGAGAGAATTCTTCGAGACAGGATCTACTCCCATTTGGAAGCAAATGGACGTATTAGTGAGAGGCAGCATGGTTTTGTGAAGGGGAGGTCGTGTCTCACTAACTTGATAGAGTTTTTCAAGGAGGTCACAAAGATGATTGATGCAGGTAGGGCAGTGGATGTTGTCTATATGGACTTCAGTAAGGCCTTTGACAAGGTCCCTCATGGTAGACGAGTACAAAAGGTGAAGTCACACGGGATCAGGGGTGAGCTGGCAAGGTGGATACAGAACTGGCTAGGTCATAGAAGGCAGAGAGTAGCAATGGAAGGATGCTTTTCTAATTGGAGGGCTGTGACCAGTGGTGTTCCACAGGGATCAGTGCTGGGACCTTTGCTCTTTGTAGTATATATAAATGATTTGGAGGAAAATGTAACTGGTCTGATTAGTAAGTTTGCAGACGACACAAAGGTTGGTGGAATTGCGGATAGCGATGAGGACTGTCAGAGGATACAGCAGAATTTAGAGTGTTTGGAGACTTGGGCGGAGAGATGGCAGATGGAGTTTAATCCGGACAAATGTGAGGTAATGCATTTTGGAAGGTCTAATGCAGGTAGGGAATATAGAGTGAATGGTAGAACCCTCAAGAGTATTGAAAGTCAAAGAGATCTAGGAGTACAGGTCCACAGGTCACTGAAAGGGGCAACACAGGTGGAGAAGGTAGTCAAGAAGGCATACGGCATGCTTGCCTTCATTGGCCGGGGCATTGAGTATAAGAATTGGCAAGTCATGTTGCAGCTGTATAGAACCTTAGTTAGGCCACACTTGGAGTATAGTGTTCAATTCTGGTCGCCACACTACCAGAAGGATGTGGAGGCTTTCGAGAGGGTGCAGAAGAGATTTACCAGAATGTTGCCTGGTATGGAGGGCATTAGCTATGAGGAGCGGTTGAATAAACTCGGTTTGTTCTCACTGGAACGAAGGAAGTTGAGGGGCGGCCTGATAGAGGTCTACAAAATTATGAGGGGCATAGACAGAGTGGATAGTCAGAGGCTTTTCCCCGGGGTAGAGGGGTCAATTACTAGGGGGCATAGGTTTAAGGTGAGAGGGGCAAGGTTTAGAGTAGATGTACGAGGCAAGTTTTTTACGCAGAGGGTAGTGGGTGCCTGGAACTCGCTACCGGAGGAGGTGGTGGAAGCAGGGACGATAGTGACATTTAAGGGGCATCTTGACAAATACATGAATAGGATGGGAATAGAGGGATACGGACCCAAGGAGTGTAGAAGATTGTAGTTTAGTCAGGCAGCATGGTCGGCACGGGCTTGGAGGGCCGAAGGGCCTGTTCCTGTGCTGTACATTTCTTTGTTCTTTGTTGTTCTTTGACAGTTTCCAAACTCCACTCCCAAAAACATGCTTTAAAATCTTCTCTTATAATAATGCCTTCCGGGCGGCACGGTGGTGCAGTGGTTAGCACTGCTACCTCATGGCGCCGGGGACTCGGGTGCGATCCTGGCCCTGGGTCACTGCCCGTGTGGAGTTTGCACATTCTCCCCGTATCTGCGTGGGTCTCACCCTCACAACCCAAAGATGTGCGGACTAGGTGGTTTGGCCGTACTAAATTGCCCCTTAATTGGAAAAAAATAATAATTGGGTACCTTACATTTATGAAATCATAATACATTGGCAAATCATTATCAAGCCCATACGACAGAATCGTACCCCCCACATCAAATAAAGAGTCCCGGTGTGATTTCCCACTGGTGTGACGCAAGAATGAAAGGCTTAATGGGATGCCGGTGGGCAGCTGTTTTAATGAGCATTCATGAGATGCAAATTAATGCAAATCATGTTCGTCCCACCAGCCAGCGAGATGACCAACCCGCTATTAGCTCGCCATTGGGAGAATTACAACGTGATTCTATGCTGGCAACTTCCTGAATTTTTGGCCCCAGCCAGATTCTCCAAACCCGCCATGGACGGGTTGGGAAAATTCTGCCTATAGAGTTTAGGAGTGCATTCGGACAATGGCAGGTGTGTATTCCACAAAGGGGAGCTTTGACTGATTTAAGTGGTAGTTCCCACCCATTCTGCTTAAATGTGGGACTGCCTGGAACCTTGATAGCCTGTGCTCGGGTTGCAAAGTTCACCTGACAACCCCCCCCCCCCCCCCCCCCCCCCGGCCCGGCAGGCACCTTAATAGTTCATCAGTGTCCATTTTTATGAGGTAAAATTTTTATGAAGTAAAACTAAGGCAATTCCAGAAGCTTCCATTCAAGTCCATGCTTAAAGTTATGAATATGACATATCTTCTTCTGGGCACGAAATATGTCATCTTTTCCTATGACATAAGATATAAAACACAACACTGGGATTGAAAAATAAATGATCCAATATCTCAACTGCTACTTCTAATGGCTACTCATCATTTTTGAAGCAGGGAATATATTTCAGTCAGTTTTAATGGAGGAAAGGATGCAAAATATTCTCTCGGACTGTAGAATAGCCGTATGGATTGTTGGTTTACCTTGCTATACATCTGAACCTGTTCATACAGAAAATGTTGAATTGTTTCTTTGTAGTCATTAGTGAGTTCATGATTAAAATGATTGATTTCAGCTGCAATCACAAAAACAAAATAAATGCACAGTTACTGAAATGAAAATTCTCAAATACAGCTATTTACTTAAGATTTCTCATTTATAAACCTGAGTCAGCACTTGGAAAATGCAAATGTTTACAGCAACAGTCTCTTTATCTTGGCACAGCATTCACAAGGAAATGAAGCAATCAATGATTCTGGCATACTGAGGCTAATGGAAAAGGTTAGATCCTTAAAGAGACCCCCCCCACCCCTCCCAGCCGAGATGGAGAAATGTTCATTCATCTGTTTCCCCACCTTACTCACACCTGCTCCCGCCTAAAACTTGAGGCTGGGCAGGGAAAGGCTCTTAAATCCAATTGGTGAATGGACGGGTTTCCCGCTCGAGGCCCTTTCCACCTAAGCGTGGAACTGCGTCAGAGTTTGGACGGGCTGAACCCGGGGAGGAAGGGGGGAAATAACGTCCATTGAATTTTACACTCCCCACCACCTTGCCTCATAACCTGCCTTGAGGGGGGGGGGGGGCTCTGTTGCAACATCATCAGCGCTTGCTCAGTTGATCTAGGAGACTTGGAGATGTGGGGAAAGTGAAGGACGTGGGGAACCATTTTGCCCACACTGGAGTACCCCAGATCTGTCCCAACAGCGACTCGTGCCTGAAGTCAATGGCTCGGTTTCTGGTTGGCAAGCTAGTGTGCCACAGGGTTTGGTCCTCGGGCTCCAACTATTTACAATCTACATCAATGACTTGGATGTGGGGATAGAATGTACTATAGCCAAATTTGCAGACATTAAAATAGTTGGGAAAGCAAGTTGCAATGAGGAAATAAGAAATTTACAAATGGATATGGACAGGTTAGGTGCGTGGGACAAAATTTGTCAGATGGAATTTAACGTGAATAGGTCTGAGGTTATCCATTTTGGTTGGAGGAACAAAAAGGCAACTTATGTAAATGGAGAGAAACTTTAAAATGCTTCAGCACAGAGGGATCTGGGTGTCCTCATGCATGAATCGCAGAAAGTGTGCAAGTGCAGCAGGTAATAAAGAAGACAAATTGAATTTTGGCATTCATTGCTCATGGAATAGAGTATAAAAGTAAGGAAGTGCTGTTGAAACTGCATAGGGCATTGATGAGACTGCATTTGGAGTACTGTTCAGAGATTTGGTCCCTTGAGGAGGAATGTAAATACATTAGAGACAGTTCAGAGAAGGTTCACTAGATTGATTCCAAGGATGGAGGACTTGTTTTATGAAGAGAGATTGAGTTGTTTAGGCCTATACTCGTTGGAGTTTAGAAGAATGAGAGATCTAATTGAGGTGTATAAGATACTGAAGGGGAATTGGCAGGGTAGACATAGAGCGGGTGTTTCTCCTTGTTGGACATTCTAGACATTTAAGGGGCATCTTGACAAATACATGAATATGATGGGAATAGAGGGATACGGACCCAGGAAGTGTAGAAGATTGTAATTTAGTCGGGCAGCATGGTCGGCATGTGCTTGGAGGGCCGAAGGGCCTGTTCGAGTGGTGTACATTTCTTTGTTCTTTGTTCTAGAGCGAGGGGCCATAGTTTTAAGCTAAGGGGTGGCAAATCTAAAACAGAAATAAGGAAGAATTACTTCATTCAAGGGCTGTGAATCTGTGGAAGTCTCTACCCGAGAGCGCAGTGGACTCCGGAACACAAAACAGACTTAAGAAGGACATAGATAGGTTTGTAATTAGTAGCGAGATAAAGGCTTTGGGGAGCAGGCAGGAAGGTGGAGATGAGGCTGAGGTGAGATCAACCATGATTGTATTGAATGCAGGTTCGAGAGGCTGAATTGCCTACTCCTGCTCTTGGTTCTTATGTTCTTTTGCTTAACATTGGTGGGTACTCAGGCCATTGCTGCTGACCCAGAGCAGGGTAATTAAGGATTTATGGAAGGCTGTGGCAAACAGGAGGGGCCTAAGGGCTCTTCTAGAGCCAAGAGAAGGACTCTTGTTTCTCGCTGTCTGAAAGAAGCAGTAAAAACAATTAAAAATCCCTTACTTGACCCTCCTAAAGCCAGAATGTCCATTGCCACCAGTTTTGAACCAGTTTAGGCCTTTGGCTAAAATGGCAATGGGAACCCCAATTACAATTTTAAAAATATGTGGGTGTTTGTGGCTATGCCAGCATTTATTGCCCATCCCTTGTTGCCCTTCAGAGGTGCTGGTAAGCGGTCTTCTTGAACCGCTGCAGTCTGAGCTGTAGGCACACCCACAGTGCTGTTAGGGAGCAGGTGTTAGGTTCCTTAAAGCCTTGTACTTCTCATCAGTGAGAAGCAACACTACCATTTGAATCAGGACTTCTAGATTGGACAAGTAAAAATGGTGCAGAACGGAACAATGATGGGATTAAAATTGACTCTCAAGAATGAAATGTCAAGAAACACTCGAAGATTTGGAAGAACTCATACCCTGTATGGTTGAAGACACAACTCCAGCTTTGAAAACAATGGCTTCTTTCTCTTTCACTGTGACTTTGTTGACTTGAGAAAGCTTTTCATATTCATGAGCCTTTTCTATTGCTCCCTGAAAAGAAACAATTGCAAAATAATTTTTTAATTGAAATGAGTCTTCAAAATGTAGTAGAACCTATTTGAGGCTTTAAAAAGACGTATTCCTTAATTGACATCATTGGTAAAGGTTATAATCTGAGTTACTTAAAAATAGAGATAACACTTGAATGGATTCAAGTCATGTCGCAATAATTTTGAAGAGGACACAAGAGAGACGGCTGTAGACCTTTGCGCATTTGCAGAAAGCCAGCCTTTGTCAGCCTTGAAAGCCTATTTGAGGCAGGGGCTGGTTTAGCTCAGTGGGCTAGACAGCTGGTTTGTGATGCAGAACAAGGCCAGCAGCGCGGGTTCAATTCCTGTACCAGCTGAGAATTCTGAATTCGCCCTCCGTGTACCCGAACAGGTGGCAGAATGTGGCGACTGGTGGCTCTTCACAGTAACTTCATTGCAGTGTTAATGTAAGTCTACTTGTGACAATAAAAAAAATTATAGTGGACACTACAACCTCTCCTCACATCTGAACTGCGCACCAAATAAAAATATCGCCACAGTCCGAGATCAAAATGAAACATGTCAGGCTGATCTTTAGGGTTCTTCTATCACTTTTAAATGATGCACCTCCTCTTCTTGTTCTCCTGCCAGGAGCCCATCCAACATGCAAAAAAAAAGGCCAACCCAGGAAACATAGGCCAGGGTTTCAGCCGGCCATATCAGGGTGGACGTCCTACCTACTCCTCCTCTTGCAGTGACCCTGCCTCAGCGGAAAATCCAGGCAAGCTCTCTGAAAATAAACCTAGATTGTCTCTTGGCAAAATATTCCAGCACCAGCATTTTGCCTCCAGAAAGGCACAATAGAATTTTACTATAAAAATGGAACTAATGGAAAAGTTATTAAAATTGACAGAGCTACTGTGAAATGTAAAATAGATAAAATAAACAGATATGCATGGATGTAAACACAAGACTGACAATATGGTGGCCTAGAGATTTGACCGTATAACACCCATTTCTCAGGCACTATGTGGCGCCCCAAAGCCTCTAATATTACAGAGCGAGTAACAAATCTCAATTAGGAACCACAAAATCACCACAATGCTAAATGCTGAAAATCTGGCCTGCACTGTGCAGACCTGAAACAAGTACTAGGCCTCAAGGGACCTAACACCTGCTCACTGTCCCCACTGCAAGACTGGTTTGCCCTGAGAGACCCCCTTCTCTACTTACAGCTAGGTTCAGGCAAACCAGACCTGCAGGTGGCCTACCAGGCAGTCCATTAAGGGACAGTCTGTCCGGTCTCAACCAAAAGGCACTTTTTTCCCAAATACTTTGCCGAATACGGACTCCACATTAAAAAAACGCACGGAACCCTGTCAGCGCAATCCGATTCACCGACCCACAACCTCATTACCGTCACCCTTAATCCACTGATTTATCCCTCTATCACTCAGCCCGCTTGCCTCCTCTTCCTGGTCACCCTCTCTTCCTCAGTTATCCGAGGCTGCCAGCAGGCCTATCTGCAATTGCTGATCCCATGAACATGTGATCCAACATCAGGGGCATTTGGAGTCTCAGCATACTTTTTAAAAATCATTTTTTGCAGCTAACAAAAATGCAAGCTCTAAAAGACTTTTTGTTCTCAAAAGGGTCAGTCGGCACCAATTCATTTCAGTGATATGTGGTTGTAGCAAGACTTGATTTGGCTAAATTTCTTTCTTTTGCTGTTCCGACCAATTTATTTTGAACTTTCTAACTTTCTTTCTGAACCTGATTTCACGTTCGCAAATCCAGAAGTTTAAGTTGCCTTGCCGTTCCAATTACTCTAAATTCTAATCAATGGCTTAGCAAATGGCAAGAGTGCGACATGCTGAGGTCTGCCCGTTCTGATTCGCAGTGCGTGCAGGCACCATTCTTTTTTTATTCATTTACACAATGTGGTGGTCACTGGCTAGGCCAGCATTTATTGCCCATCCCTAGTTACCCTGCAGAAGGTGACGGTGAGCTGCCTTATTGAACCGCTGCAGTCCCTGAGGTGTAGGTACATCTAGAGTGCTGTTAGGGAGGGATTTCCAGGGTTTGCCCCAGCGAAATTAAAGAAATTATGATATATTTACAAGTCGGGATGGTGAGTGATTTGGAGGGGAACTTCCAGGTGGTAGGGCTCCCAGGTTTCTTCTGCTCTTGCCTTTCTAGATGATAATGGATGTGGGTTTGGAAGGTGCTGTCTAAGGAATCTTGGCGACTTACTGCAGTACATCTTGTAGATGGTACACACGGCTGCCACTGTTTGTCGCTGGTGGAGGATTTGAATGTTCATGGAAGGTGTAGCAATCAAACAGGCTGCTTTGTCCTGGATGGTGATGGGCTTCTTGCGTGTTGTTGGAGCTGCACTCATCCAGGCAAGTGGAGAGTATTCCATTACACTCCTGGCTTGTGCCTTGTAGATGGGAGTACAGACTTTGGGGGGGTCAGGATGTGAGTTACTCGCCGTAGGATTCCTAGCCTTTGTTCTGCCCTGGTAACTACAGTATTAATATGGCTAGTCCAGTTCAGTTTCTGATCAATACTAACCCCCAGGATGTTGATTGTGGGGGATTCAGTAATGGTAATACCATAGAATGTCATGGGGTGGTGGTTAGATCCTTTCTTGTAGGATATGGTCATTGCCTGGCACTTGTGTGTTGCGAATGTACCTTGGCACTCGTGAGCCCAAGTTTGGATATTGTCCAGGTCTTGCTGCATTTGGACATGGACTGCTTCATTATCTGAGGAGGCGTGAATGATGCTGAACATTGTGCAGACATCTGCAAACATCCCCACATCTGAACTTATGATGGAAGGGAGGTCATTGATGAAGCAGCTGAAGATGGTTGGGCCTAGGACACAACCCTGAGGAACTCCTGCAGTGATGTCCTACAGCTGAGATGATTGACATTCAACCACCACAACAATCTCCAACCAGCGGAGAGTTTTCCCCTGATTCGCCTTGAGTCCAGTTTTGCTAAGGCTCCTTGATGCCATACTTGGTCAAATTCTGCCTTGATGCCAAGGGCAGTCACTCTCACCTCACTTCTGGTATTCAGCTCTTTTGTCCATGTTTGAACCAAGGCTGTAATGATGTCAGGAGCTGAGTGACCCTGGTGGAATCCAAACTGAGCATCCATGAGCAGGTTATTGCTGAGAAAGTGCTGTTTGTTAGCACTGTTGATGACTCCTATCATTTTGCTGAAGAGGGAGAGTAGGCTGATAGGGCAGTAATTGGCTGGGTTGGATTTGTCCTGTTTCTTGTGTACGGGACACACCTGGGCAATTTTCTACATTGCCGGGTTGATGCCAAATTGTAGCTGTACTGGAACAGCTTGGCTAAGGGTGCAGCAAGTTCTGGCGAGCAAGTCTTCAGTATTATTGCTGGAATATTGTCAGGGCCCTTCATTTTTGCAGTATCCGTGCATTCAGCTGTTTCTTGATATCACATGGAGTGATTCGTATTGGCTGAAGATTGACATCTGTGATGCTGGGGAGCTCTGGAGGAGACCGAGATGGATCATCCACTTGGCACTTCTGGCTGAAGATTGTTGCGACTTCCTCAGCCTTGTCTTTTGCACAGATGTGCTGGGCTCCTGCATCATTGAGGATGGGGATATTTGTGGAGCCTCCTCCGGTGAGTTGTTTAATTGTCCACCACCATTCACGGCTGGATGTGCAGGACTGCAGAGCTTAGATCTGATGTGTTCGTTGTGGAATTGCTTGGCTTTATCTATTACTTGCTGCTCATGCTGTTTGGCGCACAAATAGTCCTGTGTTGTAGCTTCATGAGGATGACACTTCATTTTTCGGTATGTCTGGTGTTGCTCCTGGAATGTTCTCCTGCACTCTTCATTGAACCAGGGTTGATCCCCTGGATTGGTGGTTGTGGTATTATCAGGTATTACAGTACCCGAGAGGCTGAAGACCATTGGTTAAACCTAGGAGTTTACCATTGGCTGTTTGGTACGTAGCTCCGCCCTGACAGGCGAGGTATAAGAACCGGTGCCATCCCAGCAGCCCTCATTTCTGTACCAAAGCTGCTGGGGAACAGTTCTAGTCGATTAAAGCCTTCAGTTATGTTACTACCTCGTCTTTGATTGGAATTGATCGTGCATCAATTTAATCGACTAGACATAAGCTGAAAGGATGGATCTCCGAATCAAGCCGGAGTGTCTACAAATCAGCCCCCACGCGGAAAACTCGGCGGTGATATTTAAGCACTGGCTGGCGTGCTTTAAAGGCTATCTCGGGATGTCCGGAGGCACCCCCTCAGGAGAACAGAAACTGCATCTCCTGCACTCAAGGGTAAGCCCTGGGATCTACACCCCCATCGAGGAGGCGGAGGACTTCGATGCTGCGATCAAACTGTTAAAAGGACATTATATCCGCCCTGTAAACGAGGTCTACGCACGTCACCTGCTTGCAACTAGACGGCAAAGCCCCGGGGAATCGTTGGAGGAGTTCTACCGTGCGGTACTGGTGCTGGGCAGAAACTGTGGCTGCCCGCAAGTTTCGGGGAGCGAGCACACGGAACTTCTAATCCGGGTTGCCTTCGTAGCAGGTATGAGCTCCTCAGAGACCTGCCAAAGACTCTTAGAAAAAGACACCCTGGGACTTAGAGAGGCACGGGCCCTGGCAGGGTCCATGGATGTTGCCTCCAGAAACGCGCAGTCCTATGCGCCCGACCGCGCGGCGGCACCCTAGGCTGCGTGGCATCCCGCAGCAGCAGCCCCACAGACCTTCCCCATGTCCCCGCAGGCCTGCGCTGTAAGATGGACCGCTAACTCCGTCGGGCCCCGCTGTTTCTTCTGCGGGCAGGTGAAGCACCCCCGCCAGCGCTGCCCGGCCTGCTCCTCCACCTGCAAAGGGTGCGGCAAGAAGGGCCATTTTGTGGGTGTCTGCCAGGCATGAGCCGTGGCCGCGGTCTCCAGCGACTCCGGACCAGCGCGGCAACCTTCCCTTCGGGCCCCAGACGGCCAGCCATCTTGCCCCTCGGCCACCACGCTGGACGGATGGGCGCCGCCATTTTGTTCATCCCCGACCACCATGTGCGACCCATGGGAGACGCCATCTTGGATGGGGCCCCAGGCCCCCAGCACGGCCGACTACACGCTGCCCGATCAAAACCCGCAACTGCTTCACCTGGCCTCGGTGACTCTGGACCAAAATCACCTCGAACGCTCGGAACAGCAACGACGATGGTCTTCATCAACGGCCACGAGACGTCTTGCCTGATCGACTCTGGGAGCACGGAAAGCTTTATACACCCCCGACACGGTAAGGCGCTGTTCACTTGTTACCCACCCTGTAAACCAAAGAATTTCCCTGGCCTCCGGGTCACACTCGGTGGAGATAAAGGGGTTCTGCCTTGCAAACCTCACTGTCCAAGGCAGGAAATTCAACAAGTTCCGCCTTTATGTCGTGCCGCACCTCTGCGCGGCTACACTCCTGAGGTTGGACTTCCAATGTAACTTGCAAAGCCTGACCTTCAAATCCGGCGGCCCTATACCCCCCCTTACTGTCTGCGGCCTCGCGACCCTCAAGGTTGAACCGCCTTCCTTGTTTGCGAACCTCACCCCGGATTGCAAACCCGTCGCCACTAGGAGCAGACGGTACAGCGCCCAGGACCGAACATTTATCCGGTCTGAAGTCCAGCGGCTGCTGAAGGAAGGTATAATCCAGGCCAGCAATAGTTCCTGGAGAGCTCAGGTGGTAGTTGTAAAGACCGGGGAGAAGCAGAGGATGGTCGTGGACTATAGTCAAACCATCAATAGGTACACGCAACTAGATGCGTACCCTCTCCCCCGCATATCCGACATGGTCAATCGGATTGCACAGTACAAGGTCTTTTCCACCGTGGACCTTAAGTCCGCATATCATCAGCTCCCCATCCGCCTGAGCGACCGCAAGTACACGGCCTTCGAAGCAGACGGGCGGCTCTACCACTTTTTAAGGGTTCCATTCGGCATCACTAACGGAGTCTCGGTCTTCCAACGGGAGATGGACCGAATGGTTGACCAGCACGGTTTACGGGCCACGTTCCCATACCTCGTCAACGTCACCATCTGCGGCCATGACCAGCAGGACCATGACGCCAACCTCCGCAAATTCCTCCAGACCGCTAACGCCCTGAACCTCACCTACAACGAGGAAAAATGCGTGTTTAGCACCGACCATCTAGCCATCCTTGGCTACGTGGTGCGTAATGGAGTGATAGGCCCCGACCCTGAACGCATGCGCCCCCTTATGGAGTTCCCCCTCCCCCACTGTTCCAAAGCCCTGAAACGCTGCCTGGGCTTCTTCTCTTATTACGCCCAGTGGGTCCCCCACTATGCAGACAAGGCCCGCCCGCTAATTCAGTCCACCGTCTTTCCCCTGTCGACAGAGGCCCGTCAGGCCTTCAGCCGCATCAAAGTGGATATCGCAAAGGCCACGATGCACGCAATCGACGAGTCCCTCCCCTTCCAAGTCGAGAGCGACGCATCCAACGTAGCTCTGGCGGCCACTCTCAACCAAGCGGGCAGACCCGTGGCCTTTTTCTCCCGTACCCTCCACGCTTCAGAAATCCGCCACTACTCAGTGGAAAAGGAGGCCCAGGCCATAATGGAAGCTGTGCGACATTAGAGGCATTACCTGGCCGTTAGGAGATTCACTCTCCTCACTGACCAACGGTCGGTAGCCTTCATGTTCGATAATGCGCAGCGGGGCAAGATCAAGAACGACAAGATCTTGCGGTGGAGGATCGAACCCTCCACATATAATTATGAGATCTTGTATCGTCCCGGAAAGCTGAACGAGCCGTTCGATGCCCTATCCCGTGGCACATGTGCCAACGCACAAGTGGACCGTCTCCAAGCCCTCCACGAGGACCTCTGCCACCCGGGGGTCACTCGGTTCTACCACTTCGTGAAGACCCGCAACCTCCCCAACTCCGTCAAGGAGGTCCGAACAGCCACCAGGAACTGCCAAATCTGCGCAGAGTGCAAGCCGCACTTTTTCAGGCCAGATAGAGCGCACATGATAAAGGCTTCCCGTCCCTTTGAGCGCCTCAGTCTGGACTTCAAAGGCCCCCTCCCCTCCACCAATCGCAACACGTACTTCCTAAACGTGGTTGACGAATACTCACGTTTCCCTTTCGCCATCCCCTGCCCCGACATGACCGCGGCCACGGTCATTAAAGCCCTCTGCGCCATCTTTACATTGTTCGGTTCCCCCGCCTACAACCATAGCGATAGGGGGTCCTCCTTCATGAGCGACGAACTGCGTCAATTCCTGCTCAGCAAGGGCATCGCCTTGAGCAGGACGACCAGTTACAACCCCCGGGGGAACGGTCAGGTAGGGAGGGAGAACGGTACGGTCTGGAAGACTGTCCTACTGGCCCTACGGTCCAGAAGTCTCCCAGTTTTCCGTTGGCAGGAAGTCCTCCCAGATGCCCTCCACTCCATCCGGTCGCTGCTGTGTACTACAACTAATCAAATGCCTCACGAGCACCTCCTTGTCTTCCCTAGGAAGTCCTCCTCCGGAATGTCACTTCCGACCTGGCTGGCAGCCCCAGGACCCATCTTGCTCCGAAAGCATGTGCGGGCGCACAAATCGGACCCGTTGGTCGAGAGGGTTCATCTCCTCCATGCGAACCCTCAATACGCCTACGTGGCATACCCCAACGACCGATAGGACACGGTCTCCCTGCGGGACCTGGCGCCCGCCGGAGCTCCCCACACACCCCCAACACCAATCACCCCCTCCCTCCCGCCGGCGCACCCCACAGCCGCTCCCTTCCCGGGCAGATCGGTCCTCCTCCCGTGCCCGCCCAGGAGTAGTGAAACAGGAACAAACATCCCGACGCTCCTAGAGACGACAGTGCCCGAGCCAGCGCCTGCACCACCACCGGAGCTGAGACGATCGGCAAGGACGACCAGTGCACCCACTCGACTCATTGAATCTGCGTGACAAAGCAAGATCTGTAAATAATTCAGTAGCCCAGTAAAAGCGGCATTGTAAGTAGTTAATCGTTGATATCGGTGCATAGCCACTGTGTTAATGGAATCCCAGCACCGACTTTGTAAACCCCTACCACCATGCGACCCACCACCCCGCCGGGTTCTTTTTTAACAAGGGGTGAATGTGGTGGTATGTATTAGGGGTAGTACGGTACCCAGTGATGCCGAGAGGCTATTGGTGGACAGACACTGTGTCCTGATTGGATCTGCCGCCTGCTGGATCCACCCAGTAATGCGGAGTATAAGAACCCGGGTTCTCCCAGCAGCCGCATTCTATAACCGAGCTACTGGGGAACAAGTCTGCGTAATAAAGCCATCGATTGACTTCATCTCTTCTCGCCTCGTGAGTGATTGATTGTGCTATATGCAGCTGGATGCGTACCCTCTCCCCCGCATATCCGACCTGGTAAACAGGATCGCGAAATACAAGGTGGATCTCACGTCCGCCTACCATCAGCTACCCCTCCGTATTAGTGACCACAAATACACTGCCTTCGAAGCAGATGGGCGGCTCTATCAATTTATAAGGGTTCCCTTTGGTGTCACTAATGGGGTCTCGGTCTTCCAACGCGAGATGGACCAAATGGTTGACCGGTACGGCTTACGCGCAACATTCCCGTATCTTGATAACGTCACCATCTGCGGCCATGACCAGCAGGACCACGACACCAACCTCCGAAAATTTCTCCAGACCGCGGAAATCCTTAACTTAACGTATAATAAGGATAAATGTGTATTTAGCTCCGACCGCATAGCCACCCTCGGCTACGTAGTGCAAAATTGAGTTATAGGCCCCGACCCTGAACGCATGCGCCCCCTTATGGAATTCCCCCTCCCTCAATGCTCCAAGGCCCTGAAGCGCTGCCTCGGGTTTTTCAGTTATTACGCCCAGTGAGTCCCTAACTACGCAGACAAAGCCCGACCCCTAATCCAGTCCACAACCTTCCCCCTGTCAACGGAGGCCCGCCAGGCCTTCAGCCGCATCAAAGCAGACATTGCAAAGGCCACGATGCGCGCCATCGACTATCCCTCCCCTTCCAGGTCGAGAGCGATGCGTCCGACGTAGCTCTGGCCGCCACTGACCAACAGTCGGTGGCGTTCATGTTCGATAATGTACAGCGGGGCAAGATAAAAAACGACAAGATCTTGCGGTGGAGGATAGAACTCTTCACCTACAACTACGAGATCTTGTACTGTCCTGGGAAGCAAAACGAGCCTCCTGATGCCCTGTCCCACGGCACATGTGCCACTGCACAAGTGGACCGCCTCCGAGCCCTCCACGAGGACCTCTGCCACCCGGGGGTCACTCGTTTTTTCCACTTCATTAAGACCCGCAACCTGCCCTACTCCATCGAGGAGGTCAGGACAGTCACCAAGGACTGCCAAATCTGCGCGGAGTGCAAACCGCACTTCGACCGGCCAGAGAGGGCGCACTTGATAAAGGCTTCCCGTCCTTTTGAACGTCTCAGCATGGACTTCAAAGACCCCCTCCCCTCCACCGATCGCAACATGTACTTCCTGAACGTGATTGACGAGTACTCCAGGTTCCCATTCGCCATCCCCTGCCCCGACATGACCGCAACCACCGTCATCAAGGCCCTCCAGGGTATCTTTACACTGTTCGGTTTCCCCGCGTACATACACAGTGATAGGGGGTCCTCCTTTATGAGCGACGAACTGCGTCAATTCCTGCTCAACAGGGGCATTGCCTCAAGCAGGACGACAAGTTACAACCCCTGGGGAAATGGGCAGGTAGAGAGGGAGAACGGAACAGTCTGGAAGACCGTCCTACTGGCCCAACGATCCAGGAATCTCCCAATCTCCCGCTGGCAAGAAGTCCTCCCGGAGGCCCTCTACGCCATCCTGTACAACTACCAACCAGACACCTCATGAACGTCTCCTTGTCTTCCCCAGGAAGTCCTCCTACGGGACCTCGCTCCCAACCTGGCTAGCAACACCCGGACCCATCCTGCTTCGGAAGCACGTGCGGGCGCACAAGTCGGACCCGTTGGTCGAGAGGGTCCACCTGCTGCACGCTAACCCCCAGTACGCCTACGTGGCGTTCCCTGACGGCCGGCAAGATACAGTCTCCCTTCGGGACCTGGCGCCCGCCGGAACCCCACGCGCACCCAAACCATTGCACCCCCCCCCCCCCCCTCCACAGCACCTCACTGGAGGGTCAGTCCTCCCACCACTCCTGCCTAGGCCCTCCCACCCACCGACGCCCCCTACAGGCGCCCCCCTTTCGTGTCAACTGTTTGCCCCACCAGCGCCGTCTAGGGGTGACGAAGCTGCCATGGAGGCCGAAGCCACGCTCCCGGAGTCGCAGACACCCGGACCCCCACCAGAATCACCACCGAAGCCCAGACAATCCAGGAGGACGACCAGGCCACCCGACCGACTGATTGCTACACTGTAACTGTAACTGTAAATGAACACTGAATGTATATATCTTCCACGCTTGTAAATATTCTCGACAACTCTGTTAGGAGGTATCACAGTACCTCCATATCTGATCACACCATGTTAGATGCAATTGTAACCACTGGCCACCACCCCCGCCAGACTCTTTTTTAACAGGGGGTGAATGTGGTATTATCAGGTATTACAGTACCCGAGAGGCTGAAGACCATTGGTTAAACCTAGGAGTTTACCATTGGCTGTTTGGTACGTAGCTCCGCCCTGACAGGCGGGGTATAAGAACCAGTGCCATCCCAGCAGCCCTCATTTCTGTACCGAAGCTGCTGCGGAACAGTTCTAGTCGATTAAAGCCTTCAGTTATGGTACTACCTCATCTTTGATTGGAATTGATCGTGCATCAGTGGTAATGGTAGAGTGGGAGATATGCCAGGCCATGAGGTTGCAGATTGTGGTTGAGGACAATTCTGCTGCTGCTGATGGCCCGCAGCACCTCATGGATGCCCACTCTTGAGCTACTAGATTTGTTCGAAGTCTATACCATTTAGCACGGTGTTAGTGCCACACAACATGATGGACGATATTCTCAATGTGAAGACGGGATTTTGTCTCCACAAGGACTGTGTGGTGGTCACGTCTATCGATACTTTCATGGACAGATGCATCTGCAGCAGGCAGGCTGGTGAAGATAAGGTCAAGTGTGTTTTTACCTCTTGTTGGCCCTCATCGCCTGCTGGCGTCCCAGTTTAGCAGCTTGTTGGTTCCCTCATCACCTGCTGCTGTCCCAGTTTAGCAGCTATGTCCTTTGGGACCCAGCCAGCTCAGTCTGTGGTGGCACTACCGAGCCACTCTTGGTGATGGACATTGAAGTCCTCAAATGGGTGCACCCAAATATCGAAGCCAGTATGTCTTCAAACTTCCATAAACACCCTGAACATTTACTCCAACAGGAAAGGAAATCTACTGTATGAGATCAGCAATTTTTTTCAAATAATCTCAACAAACGTATTTATAATAATTTTAGAAATTGCATTTCAAACAAAACATGCTGAATTTTCAACCAAAATGGTGATACATTTGTGACATGTAGTGATGTTAGTTTGGAGATAGTATTCAGGAGCGAATTCTGTTCAGTTGGTATGAAATATAATTATCCTATTTTCATCTGTAGTGTATCTGAGCACAGCCTTGTTGAATGAAAGATCATTATCAAATAAGTCAATAAAAGCTGCACCACTTGGTGCCAGCGTACGAGCAGCCAGCACTAGGAGTAGGAGGGAACATTCCAGTTGTGTGTGGGAAGGAGAATGAAAGTGCAAGTACCAAAGTGTTGTGCAACGGAGTGAGTTTAAAGTTGCTTTAAATTTCATCTTGAAAGCAAGACTTCTCGTTTAAACCATTTGGCATCAAATATGGGTGTTTCGAGGAAGAGGATCCCTGTTCTGCGCTGGTTGGAACTACTGCTCAGTTTTGCGGGTTTTTCCCTCATCACTCTGAAAGGTCCAGTGGATTTTGAATGGACAGCGCTCTGTCTTTTCTGTGCTGTGTCGTGCCTTACAATGAACAGCACTATTCTCTTCCTGGAGGCTGGTGCTAGTAAGGAACAATGTCGTCATCTGTCACGTTTCACAGAAGTGGGCATTTTTAGTCTTGCTGTGGCATTCACTACGGGGGCTGTTGTTCAAATGATCAGTGCTATTGAGATGGGCATGCTTTTGCAACCTGACCAGCATTATTTTAAATCTACTCCAACTTGGCCATCTGACTTTCACCTTGTAGTAGTCTCAACTGCATGTGTATCCTTTGCTTCTTTATTGTACTGGATGGACCATTACCACCACAGACACTGGATTATGCAACAAGGACTGATTGTTATCACACCAAAATCCATATATGGAACTAAATTAACTGTTTCTTTCATTCTGCTACTGCTGCTGTGGGATTCTAAGGAGAAGGGAATCTTTTCAACCATGTGCTTTTACTTAATAGCTCACATCATTTCTGTTATCAAGGCTGCCACGTTTCTGATTCCTTCAGAAGTCTCCCAACTAAAAATCGGATTAGGAATAATTTGTGCCAACATAGTGCTGATCATTGGTTATGGCCAGACGCTGTTGCAATGGCCCGAGTGTGTTTTAATGCAATGTAGTCACGAGGTGCACGTGAAACTTTGTGCTACAAAAGAAACCGATAAACTGTGTACGATTTCCTTTTATAATTTGTGTGCCCAAGGAGTTACCTTCACAGTGCTAACAGGTGTTAATCTCCTACTGCTCATTTATGATTCAATATCGATACTTAATTTTCACAAAACCAATGTGGATAGTAGTATCCAAAATGAAGACGTGTAATGTATTCCATTTTAATGCATTCTTGGTGACTGAATGTAAACAAATTACTGATTTGGACAACTATTGCAGAATTTTAGGGTGAAGTAATATGGTTCTGCTAAGATGGCAATTATTAGCAGGAGAATGAAAAATCGAGGTCATTATCCACATGTTCAGTAATGATATCGCATAGTTTAGCCGAATTTCAACTACAAAGGAGGGAGTGGAAATGAAATGAAAATGAAAATGGCTTATTGTCACAAGTAGGCTTCAATGAAGTTACTGTGAAAAGCCCCTAGTCGCCACTTTCCAGCACCTGTAAATGGATGTCACCAAGGAAGGTCCTTTTGAGAGCAAGCTTGTTGAAAGGAAGCTAGCACGAAAATATAACTAACATCTAATGCAAAGCAAAGCTAATTTTAATATTAAACATCAATTTCTGTTTGAAAAACTCAATTTGTGAGGGTTCTGTATTTCATTTGCTTCATTCAGTTTTTGTTCATAAGGTAAACACCCATTGTTACACTCTGACCTGGATTTTTCAAGCAAAAACCACCTGATTTCAGGAAGAATGCAAGGGAAATGGGGAGGGGACCGCCTCACAGAACGTTCGTCACAACGGTGACATTTTCCGGCTGTTCCTGCCAGCGGGATCTTCTGGTCCAGGCAACCCCCTGACTGTGGGTTCGGCAAAGGCGGAGAGTGCAAACAATGGGAAAACCCATTGACCACAGCGGGACTGGAGGATCCCACTGCAGTGGCGGGGGGGGGGGGGGGATACTGTCCAATGGCCCTCCCTCCTAATGTCCTGCACTGTCGGTACCACCACCCAGCTGCCTACAATCGAAGGTGGTGGACGAATTTGTCCACTTTCCCTCAGAGAATTGATAAGTTAACGTTCTCTTCAAAATCGATAATGCAGGGTTTCTTTAAAAGCCTCAAAGAATCCTGTCTGACTTCATGGGCGGGATTCTCCGCAATCGGAGCGATGTCTGCCGACCGGCGCCAAAAACGGCGCGAATCAGTCCGGCATCGTGCCGCCCCAAAGGTGCGGAATTCTCCGCATCTTGAGGGGCCGAGCCCTCACCTTGAGGGGCTCGGCTCACGCCGGAGTGATTTCCGCCCCGCCGGCTGGCGGGAAAGGCCTTTGGCGCCCCGCCAGCTGGCGCGGAAATGACTTTGCCGTGCGGCGCATGCGCGGGAGCGTCAGCGGCCGCTCACAGATCCCCGCGCATGCGCAGTGGAGGGGGTCTCTTCCGCCTCCGCCATAGTGAAGACAAAGGCGAAGGCGGAAGGAAAAGAGTGCCCCCATGGCACAGGCCCGCCTGCGGATCGGTGGGCCGCGATCGCGGGCCAGGCCATCGTCCCGCGCCCCCCCCCAGGACCCCGGAGCCTGCCCGCGCCGCCTTGTCCCGCCATTCGAAAGGTGGTTCAATCCACGCCGGCTGGCGTGGGTTGACAGCGGCGGGACTTCGGCCCATCGCGGACCGGAGAACCGCCGGTGGTGGGCCCGCCGACCGGCGCGATTTCCGCTGACCGGTGCGGCGCGATTCCCGCCCCCGCCGAATCTCTGGTGGCAGAGAATTCGGGACACGGCGGGGGCGGGATTCACGCCAGCCCCCGGCGATTCTCCGACCGGCAGGGGTTCGGAGAATCGCACCCCATATGTGTGTGTATTTCGAGTCAAGGAATACACCACTCCTTGATTTCTCAATAAATTCCTCAACATTTGCTTATTGATGACTGGCACATGATTAGGAAATAAACATTTCTTGAGTTAATTTAGGGGATTGAAATGTGACACATAATTGAATTGACTACTTGTAGGGAGCATTTTATAACTAGCAGCCAAAATATAGTAGGGTTCAATGTGAAAATATCAATGAAGAAAGAAAACAGAAACCAATGTGTCCTATGGCCCTTCTCATGGTGACCCGAAATGACTGTGTCCAGGGTAAAGTTGGCATCCTCTTGCGCTCTAAGCAAGGTCCCTTGCATCTTCCATTCAGTACCATTTGAGGTCCTCTCTTGAGCAACAAACTCACAGTATTTACCACCACTTTCCACTGATTAGCCCATTGCTTATGATAATGCGTAGACGGCACTCAATTCCCAACTGTCGCTCTTTCAAAATGCCTGTAAAATAAATTCTGAATCTGTCCTTTGTAATGCTTTTTAGTACATCATTAATGAGGACCTTGAATAGGATGCGGCACAATGGACAGCTTATGCCTTACTTTTCTTTTGAGAGAAATAGGTTCATTAGTATCCTCTTCAGTCTCACACAGAATTTGTGCAACACAATCAACCCCGGGAATCTTTGGCTCGTGAGGGTTCTTGCCGAGTGATCCCTGCTGAGATTAGTGGCTGGCATAAATACTTTTAAGTAGACTTCTGAAGCCTGGAAAAATCCCTCCTAAAACAGGGGTGGCCTTGAGTGCCGAGCATAGAAGTGAGCTGCTGGCATGGGCGTGTATGCCCATTATGAAATGTCATCGGCAAAGATTAGGCGTGGCGTAACCTCCTGCACATCTTTGCAACACTGTCCATTTTGTCCACTTGATCCCTTGTGCCCATTTGTAAGTGAAATATGCATTTGTTGGGTAAAAAACATTGAGGGTGGCTATTAATATGAATATAGCATGTCAGAGCTGAAAATGGGTGCTGACGAATGCACCGGGTATATGCAAAAAACATAATTTTGGGGGTCAGAAAATTAGGGTTGGCTTGTACACTGGGTCGACGTATACACCACAATTTACAGTATAATCCAATAACTACATAAACTACCAACATTATTGTTTTCCTCTTGGAGCACATTAGTTTCATAATTAACAAAAACTTCAACCTGTAACTAACCTTGAGGAGGTTTATAATATCAGGAAAACAGTTCAGCAGCCCTTTGTATTCTTTACTGATCTCAAGCAAGCAGTGGACATCTTTCTTTGGCTAGAAGGCAAACAAGAATCATACCAGGTACTTCTTATATTGCAATTAAACCAATAATTTTACAAAACAGCATTGTTTAACATGAATCAACGAATAATCAATAAAAACACGAGTAAATATTTTCAAATAATTACATTCAATTATCCCAATTTACCTGATCAAAATAAAGATTCCCGATATCATCATATGTTTTTCCAACAAATGACAACGCATTTCCAATGGAGCCTTTCCCTTTTGAAAAATAAGTTTTAAAAGTTTAATATGTATTATGCTGATATGACAATGAAGCCTGCAATGTAGCGTTCAGTAGTACTGTTCTGTAGTGCTGCATTTATACTTATCTTGCAGCTGTATTATTGGTCAAGCAGGATATCATTTTTAACTTCAATCTCTGATCTATGAGGTAGATCTATGCAGGTGTGGAGGACATGGCTTGAACTTTAATTGCTTAGAAAGCATTGGCAGCTTTATGTGCATTTAAACTCTGTCTCTCCTGGCAATGCAAAATGGCCATGCAAGATGGCCACCAATAGTCATTTGCACTGGTCTGTGGGAACAGGTAAGAAAGTTAGGGCTTGAATTGCTTACTTTAAAGAAATGGCCTGTGTGAAGTCAGTTGGATCAGGCAGTGATTATCATTGATAAAATATGGACAATGTATTGGGATTGTGCGCACTTGAGCTGCCAATCCCTGTGGCTCCATGTTCGACTGAAATCAATTAAAACAAAAGTCATGAGAGAGTAAATGGGTCTCCAGATTCGCAATCCCTCGATTTACACACATTCCCTAAGATCCATCCCACAAACTTTGAGAATCAGCTTGAAATGGCCTCCCCAATTTAGTCGCTTTTACATTGCGATATGCTGCTAGTTATGCCTTCTTTGACGCGTGCAATTGCGTCACGGAATATAACTCAAGAAACATGCATGCACGTATACAGTGTTCTGAGGGACCTTCTGCCCATTTCATCAATATTATCTGACACCCTTTTCAAACTGCATTCCATATGGTGTCAATCCTAAGAGGAGTGAGATCATCGGCTCTGTTATTTCCCTCCCAACTCTGGGTTCATATTGATTTGCTTTGCAGGTGTATGAGTTTGAGAATTCTACTAATTTATAGAATTTGAAATATCTATGGATTGTATTCTGTAACCACAGTTTACAATTGTGTGGGTCAGTTTTGACTTGTTGGGCAATTAATAGTCAAGATAGTTGGAGAAACTTGAAAAACAGATGTTTGTGAAGAAACAAACTTCTGTTATTGTTTTATGACAGAGCTTGCTTGACTTGAGCTGAAGCTATCCTAATGGCCAAAATACGACTCGGTGTTTGTTTTTAAATCAGGTTGAAGGAATGGTTAAAACAGAAGATGACACCTTGGGGTGGATTCCCCATTGCCTGCCTCCGGTATCGGGTTTCCCGATTGGGCAGAGAATGGAGCATGGCTATGAAACGGTATTCCCCATTCTGATGTTCCGATCCCCTGCTGGGGAGGGTAGTGAGTTAAATGGCCCATGCCAGCAGGAAGGTGCAAACCGGTGATCCCCCCAGAGTCTCCACCCTCCTTCCCTCACCGCCCCCCCCCCCCCCCCCCCCATTATGCACTGACCCCCCACAGCGGGATTTGGTGCAAGTTTGCCCTATTATGGCCCTGACAAGGTGGACCCCGCAGTGGGTCAAGGGAGGTCAGTGGCGAACTGAGGTGCCCCCCAAAGCCCATCAGAAGGCCGAAATCCCAGACAGGGAACCCGATAAAAGAACTCGAAGGAGACAAAATGGCAGAGGATCCGGCCGCGCATGTCACACTGGAAACCTCCCACTACCCTCTGTGTAAAAAACTTGCCTCGTACATCTCCTCTAAACCTTGCCCCTCGCACCTTAAACCTAGTAATTGACCCCTCTACCCTGGGGAAAAGCCTCTGACTATCCACTCTGTCTATGCCCCTCACAATTTTGTAGACCTATATCAGGTCACCCCTCAACCTCCTTCGTTCCAGTGAGAACAAACCAAGTTTATTCAACCTCCCCTAATAGCTAATGCCCTCCATACCAGGCAACATCCTGGTAAGTCTCTTCTGCACCCTCTCTAAAGCCTCCACATCCTTCTGGTAGTGTGGCGACCAGAATTGAACACTATACTCCAAGTGTGGCCTAACTAAGGTTCTATACAGCTGCAACATGAGTTGCCAATTATTATACTCAATGCCCCGGCCAATGAAGGCAAGCATGCTGTATGCCTTCTTGACTACCTTCTCCACCTGTGTTGCCCCTTTCAGTGGCCTGTGGACCTGTACACCTAGATCTCTCTGACTGTCAATACTCTTGAGGGTTCTACCATTCACTGTATATTCCCTACATGTATTAGACCGTCCAAAAGGGGCTGGTTTAGCACACTGGGCTAAATCGCTGGCTTTTAAGGCAGGCCAGCAGCACGGTTCAATTCCCGTACCAGCCTCCCCGAATAGGCGCCGGAATGTGGCGACTAGGGGCTTTTCACAGTAACTTCATTTGAAGCCTACTTGTGACAATAAGCGATTTTCATTTCATTTCATTTCAAAATGCATTACCTCACATTTGTCCGGATTAAACTCCACCTGCCATCTCTCCGCCCAAGTCTCCAAATGATCTAAATCCTGCTGTATCCTCTGACAGTCCTCATCGCTATCCGCAATTCCACCAACCTTTGTGTCGTCCGCAAACTTACTAATCAGACCAGTTACATTTTCCTCCAAATCATTTATATATACTACAAACAGCAGAGGTCCCAGCACTGATCCCTGCGGAACACCACTAGGCACAGCCCTCCAATCAGAAAAGCACCCTTCCATTGCTACTCTTTGCCTTCTATGACCTCGCCAGTTCTGTATCTGTCTTGCCAGCTCACCCCTGATCACGTGTGACTTCACCTTTTGTACCAGTCTGCCATGAGGGACCTTGTCAAAGGCCTTACTGAAGTCCATATATGCTCGCGGCTTTTTTCTCTTTCTGTATAAGCTGAGCTGTGGCAAAAACTATGATATTTTGGGAATCCTGGAGGGGAAAACCAGTGGTACTGGTAAACGTATATAGCCCAATTGGGATGTTATGTGGTTCTTAAAGCGATTGGTGGCTGCAGTGCCGGGTGTGGATATTCACCAGTTCTCGGATCACGCCGCACATTGGGTGGACCTGGCGCTGGGAGTAGGTCAAGAGTTGGCCGTTAAATGTTGGGCTGTTGTTAGATTTGGGGGTCTGTATGAAGATTTCGAGGGCCGTACAGGAATACATTGCAAATAATGATAATTGGGAGTTTTCACCCTTGATTCTGTGGGAAGCATTGAAAGCGGTGATCAGAGGAGAAGTTATAACAGTTAGGGCAGACGTGGAAGCCAGGGAGGAACAACAGAAATTGGTGGATAAGATTTTAAACGTAGATCGTGGATATGCGAGGGATCCAACCCCTGAATTGTTGGTGTACAGGAAGGAACTGCAAATGCAGTTCAACTTAATGTCAACGGACAAAGCGGTGCAGCAGTGGAACTGGGAAAAAGGGGCAGTTTATGAACATGGGGAGAAGGCGAGTCGGCTCTTGGCACATCAATTAATGCGGCAGGACGCAGATAGGGAGATCGTTCAGATTAGCGACCAGGAGGATACGTTGTTCTCCGATCCAGGGAAGGTGAATTGGGTGTTCAAGGCTTTGTATGAGAGGCTATATTGGTCGGAGTCACCAAAAGGTGGAGGAGGGATAGCAAAGTTTTTGGAGGTCTGGCTTTTCCCAAGGTGAGGAAGGAACTGTAGGAGAAATTGGGGACCTGCTTTGTTTGGAGGACATTCAGGGAGCATTGAAGTAGATGCAGTCAGGGAAGGTGCCGGGGCCTGATGGGTTCCCGATGGAGTTCTATAGGAAGTGCATGGATCAATTGGGTCCATTGCTGCTTGGCATGTTTAGAGATTCCTTGGTGCAGGGCCCTCCCCTGGGAGCATTGGGGCAGGTGTTCATCTCGCTACTTTTGAAAAAGAATAAAGACCCCACTGAGTGTGGGTCATACCATCTAATCTCCCTGTTGAATGTAGATACAAAATTGTTAGCCAAGGTGTTGGCTTTAAGACTAGAGTCGTACCTCCAGACACAATAGGGGAAGATCAGAGGGGGTTCGTAAAGGGGTGGAAGTTGTCTGCGAATGTGTGCCGGTTGCTTAATGTGGTGCTTACTCCTGAGACCAGTCCGGTTCGGAGATCATTGCGTCTCTGGACGCGGATAAGGCGTTTGAACGGTTGCAGTGGGGATACCTCTTTACGGTATTGGAAAAAGCACTGCAGAAGTGGAGCAGACTAATTTTAGTCATTTTCAAACAAGAGAATAGCACATAAGATGTAATGCAACCATGGCACTATAACCAAAATAAGTGTGTTATAAAAGAGGTACAAAAGCAGATGTTTTCTAGAATCCTGCCAGTAGCTTGAAAGACACCGAAGATCGAAGTCAAAACATCCAAGGTTCCCCGGCAAGTTAGCTACATATTAGTGAATTGCTTGCTCTTTACTATGGCTGATGTTCCAATATGAGATACAGAAGGTTAAATCTTATATTTCTAAATAATGTATTAAAACCCTTGTGCTTATTAATAACATAAGGCAGAAGCAAAGCCTAACAATGTACTTTACCGTGATAGGTGCTTTTCACAAAAGACGCTGAGAAATCTGAGAAAGCCTTTCCTATTTTGAGATATTCTGACTTCACGGCTGGAAAAAGAGGATAAAAAATGAGATCATTAAATACATTTTGACACGATTCCAAACATGCTGCGGCAACACAGAGGAAATACCACCATGATACCAATTTTGTATAAATTATAGAGTTGGTAATGAGAGTTATCTGGATTTTTGAATAACCCAGGTATCCATAGAAGAATGCAATTTTTACAACCTATGGTTCCCTGAACTATGATCCAACAATCGGTGGAATTCTAAGAAATTCATAATGAAAAAGTCTAGTGCTTTCGTGGCCAAAAGCAAAGGGTCGCGTTGGTCGGCTTTTTAAAATGTTTTTCTTAAATGGGACACGGGCTTCGCCGACTAGGCAATCCCCACTTATGTCAATCAAGCGGGCTGCTTTGTATTGGATGGTGCTGTTGGAGTAGCACGTATCCAGGCAAGTGGAGAGTATTCCATTACACGCCTGACTTGCACCTTGTAGATGGTGGGCAGGATCTAGGGAGTCAGGAAGTCTACTGCACCCACATGATGGAACCAGCTGGGGAAACAAACTATTTTTATGGTCAGACCTCATTAACACAATCAGGCTTCAATGAGCATTTAGAGATTGTCGATTGCGGAAGATGTAAAAACTGATGGCTCCATCGTTAAGCCAGAAGCCAGCCTTCAATCCCAAGTGATGACAGCAACTCGTCAAGCCTCCTTTGACAGCAACGTCTAACCCCGTAACTCTACCACCAAAAAGGACAAGGGCAGCAGGTGCATGCGAGACCATAAGCTGCTCGTTTCCCTCCAAGCCACACACCATGCTGACTTGGAACTATATCGCAGTTCAATCAAAATCAGGCTTCTAAAAACCGTAGCCCAAATTAAATATTTCAAGCAATTACACATCCTGCTCAAAAAATGAAGTTGGAAAGCCTTGGTATGCAACAGGCATTAAAAAACATTTTCAGGTCTGTTTCCTGCTCCTTTTCTCAGTGTGAACAGGATGTTAGGCTGAATGACACTAATGCAATACTATTTCATGGCTCGTGATCCATGTTAGTGCTGGGTACCTAGTAATCACCTTATTAACACTGGAAATTCTGAAATCAAATTTGCACCAGTTTTAAGAATACTAAGAACAAGCCTGTCCCAGTGATGCCACCCCTGAACTGTTATTGGAAGCAGTACCACAAGACGAGATGATACCTGGAGATAATGATATTATATCAGAAGCGATAGAAGGAAAATAAATTCATTAAGTACAACAAACCTACATATTGGGCTTAGTTCTACCGATTTCTTGTAAAGACATTAGACCTAGTATCCTTTTACCACTTTTATGGTAACTCCTCCACATTAAAATACATTCAACCAATGCTTAGACAAAGCTATAACTAAAATTTGTGGAATTGGAATCCCCAACATTTCATGGAGTCATTTATGGCGCAGAAGGAGGCTTTTTGCCCCATTTAGTTTAAGATATCTATATATTTTTACTAAGTAATTACATACAGTATCTATGCATCTTTTTCATTTGAATCCAAGCATATTTCACTACTGTAATGGACAAAATTGCAAGAGCGATTCATAAGAAAGCAAAGTTTCATCATGGTTATCTGTCTAATTATTTGTATCTGTGTAGGGCATAGAATGCCCTAAAAAAACCTCCCCAAACATTTTACAGCCAATTAAATACTTTTGAAGTGAAGACACTTCTGTAAGATAGGAAATTCACTGGGTTATGCTTCAATTATGTAATCAGATTCCCAACTTTGTACTAACAGAGTCACAAATGACATTCTCTGTGACGATGGTGCAATTCTCCTTCTTGTCATTCTGAACCTTTCTGCTTTCGACATGGTCAACCTGGTCCTAATAGTGTCTTCTTACACTTCTCCTGTGTTACCAACTCAATGGGATTATACTACTTTCAGTTCCACTTTTATTTATCCTTTGGAGTTTGCATGTTCTCCCCGTGTCTACATTGGTTTGTTCCGGTGCTCCGGTTTCCTCCCACAGCCCAAAGATGTGCAGGTTAGGTGGATTAGTCATGATAAATTGCTCTTAGTGTCCAAAAAGGTTGGGTGGGGTTACTGGGTTACGGGAATTGGATGGATATGTGGGTTTAAGTAGGGTGCTCTTTCCAAGGGCCCGTGCAGACTTGATGGGCCGAATGGCCTCGTTCTGCACTGTAAATTCCATGATTCTATACTGTGGTCACAAAATCTCCAGCAAGAGCTTTGATTCAAATCCCTGTACCATTATATCAAGGGCTGCCAAAGGATCTATCCTTGGCCCCCTCCTCATCCACATCCTGCATCTTGGTGATAGAAATTAAAAACTTTCAGGCCAGGCTTTCATGATATTCAACTCAACTAATCCAGGAACCAAGTTATGCTCAAACACTTTGGGCGAGATTCTCCACTCCCGCGCCGGTTGGGAGAATGGCCTGGGCCGCCAGAATTTCCCGGGATGCCGGTCCGACGCCCTCCCGCGATTCTCCCAAGCGGCGGGAACGGCCCCGTCGAGTTCCGCGGACATAATGGCGATTCTCCAGCACCCCGCTATTCTCAGGCCCAGATGGGCCGAGCGGCCAGGCCAAAACGGCGGGTTCCCCCTGGCGCCGTCCACACCTGGTCGCTGACGTCGGGAACAGCGCGGGAACGCTGGGGGGGGTGGCCTGCGGGGGGGGGGGGGGGGGAGTGGGGATCCTGCACCGGGGGGTACCTCAAATGTGGCATGGCCCACGATCGGTGCCCACCGATCGTCGGGCCGTCCTCTCTGAAGGAGGACCTCCTCCCTTCCACGGCCCCGCAAGATCCGTCCGCCATCTTCTTGCGGGGCGGACTCAGAGAGGACGGCAACCACGCATGCGCGGGTTGGCGCCGGCCAACCTGCGCATGCGCGGATGATGCCAGTTATGCGGCATCGGCCGCGTCATCTATGCGCCGCCGCCTTTACGCGCCGACAAGGCCTGACGCTTGTAGATGACGCGGTCCCAATCATAGCCCGTTGTCGGGGCCTGAATCGGTCGGGATCAGGGCCATTTCGCGCCATCGTGAACCTCAACGGTGTTCACGACGGCGTGGGCACTTCGGCGCGGGAGTGGAGAATCCCACCCTTTGTCTTTGCTGACCTACAGTGGCTCCAAACTTCTGGAACTCTATCCCTGTCTATATTGTAAAAGCACATTCAAAACATGGATTACAAAAAGCTTGTCCCAGTGGTGCCATCGCTGAAGGTTGAAGGTTCACCATTACCTTCAGAAGGGCAATTTGAGAGTGTCAATAAATATTGGTCGACAGAGATGTCCAGATTCAAAAAATATTTTTTCTCATGATGTTTTCAGCGGTGTAGGCCGCAGGATCCATTATCCTCACCCCATTACTGCTCCTCTATCTTCCGGGCCCACCTTAAAAATTTATTTTGGAAACTAAGGTTTAGGCATCCCTAATATTTCCATCTTTAGGTCAATAGGGGAGAAAATTGTTCATGTAGGACGATGCTATACAAACTTATCATTGAAGAACAGCGCACAGGGCAGCAGGTAGTGGATCACAACATTACCTGTTCCCAACGCATTGACCTCATTCTGTGTTGGATGCGCCACACAAATTAATTTTTCTCACAATTGTTGCTTGACCACAGCTCTCCGAAGCACTTTGACACACTGGCTGGGATTCTCCCGTCCTCGCGCAGGAAGTTTTCCCACGGCGGATGCGTCAAGTCATTGGCCACTGACGGGATCGTCTGGTCCCACCAAGATTTATGCATGTTTGCTCGCCTCGCTGCCAGGGAACCCGCCATTGGTGGTGGGGGGGGGGGGGGGGGTCAACTTCGGCAGGACCACAAAATCCTGCCAATGGGAGGGTCTGGAAAATCCCACCAATAATTCTATGTCAAAGACACTGCATATATGCAAGCAGTTGCACAAAACTTTTGAAAAGTCTAAAATAAGTTAATAAGAAATTAAAGTAAATAGCTACACTTGAAGTATAAAATGGCACCTACAATGTATGACACCAGGCATATGCAATAGATACCCTGAGCATCAGAACATGGGCCAAATGTCCTTCAAGCCTACGCCACCATTTAATAAGATCATAACTGATCTGGATGTGGTCTCAACTCCACTTTCCTATCTGCCCTCCATAACCCTTGATTTCCTCTATCAAAAATCAGTATAACTCTGCCTTGAATAAATTTAGCGACTCAGCTTCCACTGCTCTCCATGAGGGTTCCACAGACTAATTACCCTCTGAGAGAAAAATAGGCTGGAATTCTCCAGTAACTGGGATTCTCTCTTCCCACTGGCAGGGTATTCTGTCCGCAGGTTTCCCAGCAGCGTCGGGAGGCTTCAATGGGAAATCCCATTTACAAGCAGCGTGAAGAGATAATCCCGCTGCCAGCAAAAAGCGCGCCGCTCAGAAATACCTGGCTGGCGGACCAGAGAATCCAGCCCATCTTCCCTTCATCTCAGTCTTAAAAGAGAGACCTCTTCCTCTTAAAATAGTTTCCTCTGCAAGTGGAAACATCCTCCCAGTATCCATCCTGTCAAGTCCTCTCAGGATCCTATATGTTTTTAAAAATTCATTTTTACAGGATGTGGACTTCGTTGGCTAGGCCAGCATTTGTTGTCCATCCCTAATTGCCCTCGAGAAGGTGGTGGTGAGCTGCCTTATTGAACCGCTGCAGCTTATGTAGTGTAGGTACACCTGCTGTGCTATTAGGGAGGGAGTTCCGGGATTTTTGACCCAGTGACAGTGGAGGAACGGTGATATATTTCCAAGTCAGGAATAAGTCTTCAATAAGATCACCTAATTCTCCTAAACTCCAATGGATATAGGCCCAGCCTATTCAACCTTTCTTCATAATATATGCCCTTCATCCCAGGAATGAGTTGAGTAAACATTCTCTGTACTGCTTCTAATGCAATTATATATATTTTCAAATAAGCAACCAAAACTGTACAGCGTATTGCAGTTCGGTCTCACCAATGCCCTATACAGCTGCAGTAAAACTTCCCTACTTCTATATTCCATTCCCCTTGGAATGAACATCAACATTTCATTTGCCTTCCTTATCACTTGTTGTAACTGCATGCTAACTTGTTATGACTCATACACCTGGACCTCAGATCCCTCTATACCATTGAGTTCTGCAATCTCAAACAGTATGCTGCTTTTCTATTCTTCCTTCCGAAGTGGGCAAGTTCACATTTTTCCACATAATATTCCATGAAACAATTTTTTGCCCACTCATTTAACCTGTGTATATTCCTTTGCAGACTCTTCACCTCCTCTTGATAACTTACTTTCTTACCTATCTTGGTATCACCAGCAAATTATACTACCATACATTCGGTCCCTTCATCCAAATCAATGATATGGATTGTAAATAATTGAGGCTCCAACACTGACTTTTGTGGCACTAAACTAATTACAGCTTGCAAACCCATCCTTACTCTCCATTCATCCCTACTCTCTGATTCCTGTTAGCTAACCAATCCTTTATCCATTTTAACATTGAAAGCAATAACAGCGCCATGTACAGGTTTAACTGTTAATACAGGTTTTATAAGGTTCCGTGACATTTTCAATGAAACATGTTCTCCATTCACTGTATTTATATATAATAGATTCTCAACTGTTATTGCATATTTTTATACTGCTATGGATGAGATGGGCTTGTGCTGGGTTAGGGAAAAAGCATAGCATCAGGTTTACAGATACGTACTCATATCACAGCAGTGTGATTTGATCTAAATTTACATTGAATTCACGAATTAGATGTTGGCACGAGAACAGATTATTTAGTAATTACCAACATCCTTGCCCTAGACTGGTGAAATTTAAAGTAATATAGTGTGAGCCTATTTACTGATTGGTTGGCTGCAGTGTTTGACATTGAAGATACTGCTAACACAACGTTAGATATATCAGTGGTCCCAATGCCACTGCTGGGATTAACTGGACCACTCTATTCATGCCGGTACTGAAGATGCCATTTTTACTTTTACCAAGCGTTAATATACGTACGTCCAGTGCACCTTGTCATGTGTTCCTCTGTCACTAATATAAGATTTCTGACACTTTCTCCCATACATTTGGCAAAGGTCAAATATTTTTCTGTTTCTTCTCTGCCAATTAAAAGAAAAAACATCTGTCAGAAGAAAACCTGGCCAACCATGTTGAACATTTTAACAGACAAATGTTTAAACCGTAATTAATATTTCTACTTTCTTAGCTCATTATAAGTCCATTTGGTGCCATCCCAGGACAGCATGACAGAGCTAGAACTGGCAACTTGTGGTATATGCAATTTCATGCGTTATATAATCAAATGTTCTATGTTTTTCAAGGAAGCATCTTGTTCCCCATCAAAGGGGCCCACACAGCTACGGTCTGAATTTTTCCAGATGGCAGGAGCTCGCTTCCTGTCATCCAGAGAGTTCCCGCCAACTCCGTGCCTTGTAGGCATTCCGTACTCAAATGAGCGTAAGGTGGCTACAGGCGGGATATCTGCCCCCTCGCTCAGGAGGAAGTCTCACTGTAGAGAGCCGCCGACCAATCAGATGGGTAGTCCTCTAGTCCCTGCAGAAACAGCGCTGCAGTGGACAGATGAAGACCTGCAGGTGGATGTTGAATCCTAAATCTGGGCACAGGAGGCCTTAAGTTCAAGATGTGCTGCGGGATTCTCCATCGGCGGGATCCTCCGCTTTGCCGGCAGCCTACCCACGACCGCAGGCTTCCCAATGACATGGGTTGGCCACAATGGGAAACCCCATTGGCCGGCTGTGGGAACGGAGAATCCCCCGGCAGGGGCACATCGTGCTGGGAAACGGGGCTGGCGGGATGTAGAATCCCGCCCATGTATTTTCAAAGAGAAGCTTGCAGACCACAAAGGGACAAACAAACAAGAGCTTTATTGCAGAAGGGGTTGTCACACTGGCTGCTAGAGTAGACTGACTGCCAATGACGTAATCAGTACATCACGTAATTGAACAACATGAATACACAACACACGTGGTCTCAGGGCATGGAAGGTTGGCAAGCCCTGAGTGGCCGTGAAGAGGATGATCGGGATTTCGGGGATGAGGCAAGTCATGTTGCAGCTGTATAGACCTTAGTTAGGCCACACTTGGAGTATAGTGTTCAATTCTGGTCACCACACTACCAGAAGGATGTGGAGGCTTTAGAGAGGGTGCAGAAGAGATTTACCAGGATGTTAAAAGGGATTAGGAGAGCTAAGAGAGGGCATGAACAATCTTTGGCGGGTAGGATCAAGGAAAACCCCAAGGCCTTTTACACATATGTGAGAAATATGAGAATGACTAGAGCGAGGGTAGGTCCGATCAAGCACAGTAGCGGGAGATTGTGTATTGAGTCTGAAGAGATAGGAGAGGTCTTAAATGAGTATTTTTCTTCTGTATTTACAAATGAGAGGGGCGATATTGTTGGAGAGGACAGTGTGAAACAGATTGGTAAGCTCGAGGAAATACTTGTCAGGAAGGAAGATGTGTTGGGCATTTTGAAAAACTTGAGGATAGACAAGTCCCCCGGGCCTGACGGGATATATCCAAGGATTCTATGGGAAGCAAGAGATGAAATTGCAGAGCCGTTGGCAATGATCTTTTCGTCCTCACTGTCAACAGGGGTGGTACCAGGGGATTGGAGAGTGGCGAATGTCGTGCCCCTGTTCAAAAAAGGAACTAGGGATAACCCTGGGAATTACAGGCCAGTTAGTCTTACTTCGGTGGTAGGCAAAGTAATGGAAAGGGTACTGAAGGATAGGATTTCTGAGCATCTGGAAAGACACTGCTTGATTAGGGATAGTCAGCACGGATTTGTGAGAGGTAGGTCTTGCCTTACAAATCTTATTGAATTCTTTGAGGAGGTGACCAAGCATGTAGATGAAGGTAAAGCAGTGGATGTAGTGTACATGGATTTTAGTAAGGCATTTGATAAAGTTCCCCATGGTGGGCTTATGCAGAAAGTAAGGAGGCATGGGATAGTGGGAAATTTGGCCAGTTGGATAACGAACTGGCTAACCGATAGAAGTCAGAGAGTGGTGGTGGATGGCAAATATTCAGCCTGGATCCCAGTTACCAGTGGCGTACCGCAGGGATCAGTTCTGGGTCCTCTGCTGTTTGTGATTTTCATTAATGACTTGGATGAGGGAGTTGAAGGGTGGGTCAGTAAATTTGCAGACGATACGAAGATTGGTGGAGTTGTGGATAGTAAGGAGGGCTGTTGTCGGCTGCAAAGAGACATAGATAGGATGCAGAGCTGGGCTGAGAAGTGGCAGATGGAGTATAACCCTGAAAAGTGTGAGGTTGTCCATTTTGGAAGGACAAATATGAATGCGGAATATAGGGTTAACGGTAGAGTTCTTGGCAATGTGGAGGAGCAGAGAGATCTTGGGGTCTATGTTCATACATCTTTGAAAGTTGCCACTCAAGTGGATAGAGCTGTGAAGAAGGCCTATGGTGTGCTCGCGTTCATTAACAGAGGGATTGAATTTAAGAGCCGTGAGGTGATGATGCAGCTGTACAAAACTTTGGTAAGGCCACATTTGGAGTACTGTGTACAGTTCTGGTCGCCTCATTTTAGGAAGGATGTGGAAGCTCTGGAAAAGG
This sequence comes from Scyliorhinus torazame, assembly GCF_047496885.1. Lineage (NCBI taxonomy): Eukaryota > Metazoa > Chordata > Chondrichthyes > Carcharhiniformes > Scyliorhinidae > Scyliorhinus > Scyliorhinus torazame. The sequence goes on along the minus strand of NC_092714.1, from coordinate 40,259,322 downwards.
TGCAAAGAAGATTTACCAGGATGTTGCCTGGAATGGAGAGTAGGTCTTACGAGGAAAGGTTGAGGGTGCTAGGCCTTTTCTCATTAGAGCGGAGAAGGATGAGGGGCGACTTGATAGAGGTTTATAAGATGATCAGGGGAATAGATAGAGTAGACAGTCAGAGACTTTTTCCCCGGGTGGAACACACCATTACAAGGGGACATAAATTTAAGGTGATAGGTGGAAGATATAGGAGGGATATCAGAGGTAGGTTCTTTACCCAGAGAGTAGTGGGGGCATGGAATGCACTGCCTGTGGAAGTAGTTGAGTCGGAAACATTAGGGACCTTCAAGCAGCTATTGGATAGGTACATGGATGACGGTAAAATGATATAGTGTAGATTTATTTGTTCTTAAGGGCAGCACGGTAGCATTGTGGATAGCGCAATTGCTTCACAGCTCCATGGTCCCAGGTTCGATTCCGGCTTGGGTCATTGTCTGTGCGGAGTCTGCACGTCCTCCCCGTGTCTGCGTGGGTTTCCTCCGGGTGCTCCGGTTTCCTCCCACAGTCCAAAGATGTGCGGGTTAGGTGAATTGGCCAATGATAAATTGCCCTTAATGTCCAAATTACCCTTGGTGTTGGGTGGAGGTGTTGAGTTTGGGTATGGTGCTCTTTCCAAGAGCCGGTGCAGACTCAAAGGGCCGAATGGCCTCCTTCTGCACTGTACGACGGAGGTTGAGGGGGCGACCTGATAGAGGTCTACAAAATTATGATGGGCATAGACAGAGTGGATAGTCAGTGGCTTTTTCCCACGGTAGAGGCGTCAATTACTAGGGGGCATAGGTTTAAGGTGTGAGGGGCAAGGTATAAAGGAGATGTATGAGGCAAGTTTTTTACACAGAGGGTAGTGGGTGCCTGGAACTCGCTGCCGGAGGAGGTGGTGGAAGCAGGGACGTTAGTGACATTTAAGGGGCATCTTGACAAATACATGAATAGGACGGGAATAGAGGGATAAGGACCCAGGAAGTGTAGAAGAGTTTAGTTTAGATGGGCAGCATGGTTGGCACAGGCTTGGAGGGCCGAAGGGCCTGTTCCTGTGCTGTACTTTTCTTTGTTCGTTGTTGTTTGAGGCAGGAAGGGTGGGAAGGGGGGTGGGGGGTGGTGGAGAGGAGGGGAATCCGGAGGCCACAAGACCTTAAGGGTGGGGTGAGTAGATACCCAGTTTCAGAAGGGGGCTTCTGGTGGAGGCACCCTCTACTAACCCTTTCTCAGCTGAGATGTAACTTTTTTGAATTTTGGTCTTCTCCCACACAAGATCAATCCTTCTGCTAGCCTAAATGTTGAGGCTGGGTGGGAAACAACCAAAGTGGCTAATAATTGGCCATTTAGGGCCTCAATTGGGGCAAGGGTAGGTTTCCCGTCCGAGGTCTTTCACGCCCCAGCGTAAAATTGCTGCGTGGTCTGGGAAGACACGAACCAAGAGAAAAATCCTGCCCGTCCAACGTCTCACTCCACCACACATCACCCACCCTCACAACCCACCTGAAAACCCAACGGTGGGAGAGTGTAAACCTCTGTCCTATGTTTTGCACACTGCTGTTTTAAACCATGAGAATTTAGATGTATTTATACGTTCAAAAAACTCTACTTTCTTTAATCCTTATAGTTGTTTCAGAATGGGTAGCTGTCGGAACGTAATGCTGATCAAAGAATTTGTACCTCCACAAGAAATACTTACACATCCAGCAGCCTGAACTCTGTTGATGGCATAATTTCAGAGAATATCATGCCTCCAGTAGCTTCATCTTTCTCCGCACTTCTTTTACCAGCTTTCCATTCCTAGGTGGGATTATTAATGCGACAACTTAATTCAGAAAAATGCACAATAGTAAGCCACAACCCGTACAAATGGAAAACACAAGGCATTGCTAGGCTTGATGCCAAACAGTGTGCTATTACAATCTTTTCAATAGTATTGTTTATTTTACATTTCTATCTTTCTTGTGAATTGGTTTGTGAATGAACGTAGAGGAATACTTTAACATTGCTAGTACCCAATGTCATAATCATATACTCTCCCAGCCAGATATAACACGGGGAAATGCTGGGTATATTTGATCTTACATACACACAACACATTTTAGTTCAGGCAATGAGAGTGGGGAAAAAATGTGGATCCCGCAAGCATGATTCTCCATTCTCCCTCTTCCTGGGAAACAGTGCAGGCATCACTTCTCAAACAGTTTGGATTGGGATAAAAGCAAAATATGGCAGATGCTGGAAATGTGAAATAAAAACAGAAAGTGCTGGAAAAACTCAACAGGCCTGGCAGCATCTGTGGCAAGAGAAACAGAGTTAACATTTCAAGTCCGTATGACTCTTCAGAGCTGAAGAGATGGAGAAATATGAAGAATTTTATACTGTTTAAGAGGGGATGGAGCAGGTGGAGCAAAGTAGGTCAGTGACAGTGGGAACTAGTAAAGATTTGACAATTTAGGCTTTCAGTCTGTAATGGTCTTCACTGTAGATTTATTCAGATTCCCTGTTTAGGTATCCAGCGATTCTGGAGAAAATATGAAAGAGAGTGAGAGAGAGAGAGCAGCTTCTTTCGTTTGAGCGTCCAGAACTTCAACTGTCCCTTCCTTGGCTCTCTGCAAATTGGCCCACTTGGATAGGATCCAATCACTGCCTGTTACTGGGCAGAATACTGCCTTTTGGCCAATTCATTGGCCACCAGCCAACCAATCGAACCGAGTCCCACCGATCACTTGGGTGCCGAAATGTCTGAGTTCTGCTGTCCGACAGCCAGCACAGTGTTCTCTTTTGTAACTTTTTGAATTCCTCACTTCCCCTGCTCCACTTAAAGGTATATGTCCATTAAGCATCCATGGATCCAATGATAACAGCAAAAATAAAGAAAGGGGAAAAAGGGGACTCAACATGAAGGGGCCTTACAATACGAAGATAAAGAGTCACAGCAGGGTACGCCACTTCGGAATGATTTTCGAGACACAGTGGTGGCTTTCTCTCTTTAAGATATTGGTTTAAGTACTCACTTTTTCATCTCGTCTTCTGATAAAGTGTTGGAAGATTTCACTCTGGGAGATAATAGGGTGACGAGATATGCGGGTAATCCAAGCCTGCAAGCCACCCATCCGAGTCTGCACAAAATCAGCACTATACCTCCCTACAAATAGCAAAGAAATCAAAAGAAAACCATTCAAAATTATAACATATAGTAACAGTCCAACGAGTCCATGAACAAAAATAAATAATTTATAGAATCAGAGAATCATATGGCACAGAAGGCGACCATTCATCCCATAGTGCCTGTGTTGATGCTTTGTGAGATTTCCAATTAGTATCTTCTTTACATCTTTCCCTATATCCATGTGAATCTTTCTTCTTCAAGTATTTATCCCATTTCTCTCTTCCAGGTTCCCATTTAATCTGTTTCCACCACACTTTCAGGATGAGCAATCCAGGTCATAACACATTTTACTAGCTGCCAACAGCAGAAACCTTTGAATATTAAATGCTTTGCTTTTGTAAAAGTGAATTGATAGCTCATCAAGGTAAGGAATATCAGAATAAGAATTACTCTTTTGGGTTAATTGCATTACATTGAACATGATGACTTTCTGAGATCTACCTACAACTTCACCAGCTAACCACATAGACCGTTTTTATTTATGTTTATTCATTCATGGGATGTGGGCATTGCTGGCTGGCTGGGCCAGCATTTGTTGCCATCCCCAAAAGCATTTAAGAGTCAACCACATAGCTGAGGACCTGCAGTCACATGTAGGCCAGCCAGGTAAAATTGACAGATTTCCTTCCCGAAAGGACATCAGTGAACCAGATGGGTTTTTGCGACAATCAGCAATGGTTTCATGGCCATCAATAGACTTTTAACTCCAGATTATATTTTTACATGGTGGGATTTGAACCCGGTCCCCAGAACATTACCTGGGTCCCTGGATTACTTGACCAACGGCAATACCACTACGCCACTGCCTCCCCTGTAAATAAGGACACCGATCGAAAGATGGCTGCCATGAGTCACCCAATGGTTGATAATTAAAATTAACAACTTCTATGGAAAGTCTATATGAATTGCACTGTAGACCTGTTACATGGAATTTCACACATGAGGGGAAGGGGAAAGGGAGATGTTGTCATGAGAATGTCGCTTTAAGAAATGGTTAGCTGCTCATGTTACTGCAGTGATGTCAGAGTGTGGGTGGAGCTGAGCTCTGGTTCTGCTTTTTAGTTTCACTTTGAGACAAAGCTCGGGTGTGTCTGGGTTTTCCAGTGAACTGCAGCTGAAGTTAAACAAAGAGCTGTCCTGTTGATCTCTGCCATCCAAAGACTATCTCTGGATCATTTGGTGAATTCAGAATTATAAATGTTCTCAATAGTGAATGTGAACCTAATGTGCTCCTGTTTAAAGGTTTGTTAAGTATTTTGGATGTTAAAAGGACAGCTTAAAGGATTACTTAGTGTTGTATTATTTGGGGGTTATCTTGAATTAATGGTTGCTAAGATATTCACTGTTTGTTTTGAAAAGGTTAGCTTGAGTTCATAGAATAAATATTGTTTTGTTTTTAAAAAAATACTGGTCCATTTCTGCTGTACCATACTTGTAGAGTGAGTTGTGTGCTGCCCATACCACAATCTATTGAAAGGTGTGGGTCAGGTGAACTTCATGATACACTTTGGAATTCTCTAAACTCTGACCCATAACAATTGGGGGCTCATCCGGGATAACAATCTATCTATTGGATTGGCTTAGTGAACTTAAAGACAGTGAGGGGTGAGCATATTGTGGTTGCTTTTCAGGTGTGGTATTTTAGTTTAAGTGGGGAGTGTGTTGTAGACAATGTGTTGTAGACTCTTTCAGAGGCTGATAGGTTTTTGGGGTGGACACGGTCACACGCAGTACCTTATGGACAGAGACTAAAAGTCGGCTGTTAGATTTGGCAAAAACATTGCAGTTCACATTATCTGACAAAATGCGAAAAGATGAGGTAATTATGGTGGTGGTTAGCATTTAAAGTTGCCGAAGATACAGTTTGACTCATTGTAAATGGCAAAAATTCAGTTACAAATTAAGCAAATGGAACATGAGAAAGAATTAAAACAGCTTGAATACAAAAGGAAGAATAGCCCGAGCAGAACAAAAAGAAAAAGAAAGGGAGATACAGATCAGGGAAAAAGATAAAGAGAGAGAGTTTGAACTTCAGAAAATGGCCATGAAACATGACAGTCAGTTAAAATTGGCAGACGTAAAGGGAAATGTACAGTTGGATGATAGTGATGAGGATAATGAGAAAGAGCGTCATAGACAAAGGCGTGGTGGGGATCTATTTAAATTTGTCCAAGCATTGCCAAGGTTTGACGAGAAGGAGGTATAAGCCTTTTTCATTTCATTTGAGAAGGTAGCTAAACAAATGAAATGGCCATGTGGGTATTACTGATTCAAACAAAGCTGATAGGTAGGGCTAGTGAAGTGTTTGCATCACTACCAGAGGAGGTATCTGGGACATATGAGGAGGTGAAAAAATCCATCTTAGGTGCTTATGAACTAGTGCCTGAAGCTTACAGACAAAGGTTTAGAAATTTAAGGAAAGAATTTGGTCAAACATACATGGAGTTTGAAAGGTTCAGAGTAATTTTGATAGGTGGATAAGGGCTTTGAAAATAGACCAAACGTATGAAGCTCTCAGAAAAATTATACTTTTGGAGGAGTTTAGAAATTCAATTCCTGATGTAGTGAGAACTCATGTGGAAGAGCAGAGGGTTAAAACTGCGAGATTAGCAGCAGAAATGGCAGAAGATTATGAATTAGTTCGTAAATCAAAGCTTGGTTTCCGACATCAGTTTCAGCCTGTGAGGGATAGATACTGGGGTATGAGAAATACTCAAGTGGTAAAGGTAAAGGTGATCTGATGGGAGATAATAAGGAGAGTGTATCTCAGATTTTTTTTTAAATCCAGGAGGGTGGAAAAGAAATGAAAAGTTTCAAATGTTTTCACTGTAATAAACTAGGCCATGTAAAGTCACAGTGTTGGTGGATGAAGAAAAGCACTGGGAAGGCTAATGTGGTAAAACAGGATAAGACAGTGGGGTTTGTTAAAGTGGTAAAGGAAAGCCCAAGGGACGCGAAGGAGGTGCAAAAGATTGTACAGACTGTTCAAGAGGTGATTGATAAGAAGGTGCCAAATGTCTTTAAAGAAATCTTGGGATTTTTCCGGATTGTGTAGTAACAAGGTCGCAAAGTCACAGGTTAAGACAAGAGGAGAAATCAAAGAGTGAAGATGAAGTTGAAGTGCAATTATCAGAAACGATTTTTGATCGAATGGTTGAAAAAGAACAACAGTTGGAGAATGAGGCGGATATTTTTAGTTCAGGAAAATCAGGAGTTACAACAGAAAGATATAAAAATAAAACGGATGTATCAGAAAGCATATACGGAAGAGGAATCTGAGTGTATACCAGAGTGTTACTACCGTAAAAGTGATGTCTTGATGAGAAAATGGAGACCTTTACACATGCAGGCGGATGAAACGTGGGCAGAAGTTCATCAAGTAGTATAGCCGGTAGGATATAGAAAGGAGGAGTTGAGAGTTGCACATGAGGTACCAGTGGGAGGTCATTTGGGGATAAGGAAAACTCAAGCTAAAATCAAGAAACATTTTTATTGGCCTGGACTACATAAAGATGTAGTTAAATTTTGTCAATCATGTCACCCATGTCAAGTGATAGGGAAACCTCAAGCAGTGATAAAACCAGCGCCCTTAATACCCATTCCAGCATTTGAGGAACCTATTACAAGGGTCCTAATTGATTGCGTAGGACCGCTTCCGTAAACAAAAAGTGGGAATCAATATCTTTTGACTATAATGGATGTGTCTACTAGGTTTCCAGAGGCCATTCCAGTACATAATATTACAGCTAAAAAGATTGTGGAGGAGTTACTTAAATTCTTTACTAGATATGGACTATGAAATACAATTGGATCAAGGATCAAATTTTACCTCAAAGTTATTCAAAGAAGTTATGGATAGCTTAGGAATAAAACAATTTAAATCAACTGCGTACCATCTAGAATCGCAGGGAGCGTTAGAAAGGTGACATCAGACATTAAAGACAATGTTGAGGGCTTATTGTCAAGATTATCCAGAGGATTGGGATAAAGGAATTCCATTCGTATTGTTTGCAATTAGGGATGCACCTAATCAGTCAACCAAATTTAGTCCTTTTGAACTAATTTTTGGTCATGAGGTAAGAGGACCACTTAAATTGATTAAGGAAAAATTGCTGCGACGAGAAATCGGAAATTACATTAATGGATTATGTGTCAAATTTTAGGGACCGATTAAATAGAGCAGGTGAATTGGCTAGACAACATTTGAAAGTTGCACAAAATGTGATGAAACGGGTCGCGGACAAGAAATCCAAAGTTCGTAGTTTTGCCAGTGGAGATAAAGTTTTAGTGTTGTTACCAGTGGTAGGTGAGCCTTCAAAAGCTAGGTTTTGTGGACGTTATCAGATTGTAAGGAAATTAAGTGAGGTGAATTATGTGATAAAAACACCAGATAGAAGGAAGGCTCACCGAGTGTGTCATGTGAATATGCTTAAAAGGTACTTTGAAAGGGAAGGAGAGAAAAAGGAGGAGGTTTTAATGATTCTAACTCAAAGTGACGAACCAAATCCAGATGACTGTGAATTTGACATACCTCAAATTAAATTGCAAAATGAGGATGTTCTTAAAAATTGGGATAAATTGTTGAGTTACCTTCCAGAGGAAAAACGGACTGACCGGAAAGAGTTATTGATATCACGTGGGCAAGTTTTGTGGAGATAAATTGGGAAGTACTAAAATGGCTATACATGATGTAGATGTGGGAAATGCTGTTCCAATCAACAACATCCATATAGATTAATCCTTTAAAATTGTCACAGGTTAACAAAGAGATTGAGAGTATGCTTAAAAATGGCATAATTGAAGTGGGTTGCAGCCAATGGAGCTCACCCAGAGTGATGGTACCTAAACCAGACGGTTCCCAACGGTTGTGTGTGGACTATAGAAAGGTTAATGTAGTTACAAGAACAGACTCTTATCCTATCCCACATTTGGAGGATTGCATTGAGAAAGTGGGACAGTCCGCTTTTATTTCCAAATTGGATTTACTTAAAGGTTACTGGCAGGTACCTTTATCCGAAAGGGTGAAGGAGATTTCAGCTTTTGTGACTCCAGATAGTATATACCAATTCAAAGTTATGCCATTTGGCATGAAAAACGCCCCAGCCACATTTCAACGGTTAACTAACACAGTCGTTTCAGGATTACCCAATTGTGCGGTATACATCGACGATCTAGTAATTTTCAGCTCTACATGGAAAGACCATTTAAAACATCTGATGGAGTTATTCGATCGACTTCAGGAGGCGGGTTTGGTGATAAACCTAGCCAAAAGTGAATTTGGAAAAGCCCAAGTCACTTTCCTTGGCCATACAATCGGACAGGGTCGAATGGTCCCACGGGATGTGAAAACAAAAGTTATTGGGGCGTTTCCGATACCCTCGACACGACGGGAAATAATGCGATTTCTTGGTACGAGTGGATTTTACCAGAAATTTGTCCCAAAGTTTAGCAGTGTGGTCGCTCCACTGATGGACTTGCTCAAGAAGCGTAACAAATTCCAGTGGACAGCGGAGTGTCAACAGGCATTTGACAGCCTGAAGGCTGTGTTAACCACTGCTCCTGTGTTAGTCATCCCAAATTATACCAAACCCTTCAAAGTGGCTGTTGATGCGAATGATGTGGGCGTAGGTGCGGTGCTTCTACAAGACGACGACGAAGGGCTAGAGCAGCTTACTGGTTATTTTTCAAAGAAATTGAATTCTCACCAGAAGAAGTATTCCACGATTGAGAAGGAGACTTTGAGTTTGGTGCTGGCTTTGCAACATTTTCACATTTATGTGACCAGCAATCCATCTGACACCATTATATATACTGATCATAATCCGTTGATGTTTTTGGAGCGATTCCGGAATAACAATGCAAGGCTGTCTCGCTGGAGTTTATTGTTACAGCCATTTCATTTAAAAATAGTACATGTGGCAGGACGGGAAAACGTGATTGCCGATGCGTTGTCACGAATGTGATGAACAGAAGGATTTCAGTTGGAGGAAGAAGAACGAAACAAAAATGGACTATTATTATACCTGTTTGCGTGTGTTGTTTTTTGCAACGGTAAAGTATATTTACTGTGTGCGTTTCTTAAAGGATGGTAAAAAGGTGAAAAATGAAACCATCTTGAAGTTGATGGGGGGGGGGGGGTTTCTTGGGGGGAGGTGTCATGAGAATGTCGCTTTAAGAAATGGTTAGCTGCTCATGTTATTGCAGTGATGTCAGAGTGTGGGTGGAGCTGAGCTCTGGTTCTCAAAGTTTCACTTTGAGAAAAAGCTTGGGTGTGTCTGGGTTTTCCAGTGAGCTGCAGCTGAAGTTAAACAAAGAGCTGTCCTGTTGATCTCTACCATCCAAAGACTATCTCTGGATCATTTGGTGAATTCAGAATTATAAATGTTCTCAATAGTGAATGTGAACCTAATGTGCTCCTGTTTAAAGGTTTGATAAGTCTTTTGGATGTTTAAAGGACAGCTTAAAGGATTACTTAGTGTTGTATTCTTTGGGGGTTATCTTTGAATTAATGGGTGCTAAGATGTTCACTGTATGTTTTAAAAAGGTTAACTTGAGTACATAGAATAAACATTGTTTTGTTTAAAAAAAAATACTGGTCCATTTCTGCTGTACCATACTTGTAGAGTGAGCCGTGTGCTCCCATACCACAATCTATTGAAAGTTGTGGGTCAGGTGAAATCCATGATACACTTTGGGATTCTCTAAACCATGACCCATAACAATGTCAAGGCCCATTTTTAACAGGAGCTCTTGAAAGAAAGGCATTAAAAATGCAAATGCACTGCAATTCTATGAAGACAATGGGATTTGCTCCCTGGCGACTTAAATCCCACCAGACACTCAGCATCCCTATGGAGGACAAAATAACCCCATCTCCTGTTGATTTATATCTCAAAAATATGTCAAAACGTTTCTGAGATGAAAGGTAAAAAGAAAACCGGGATTATTACAACACTGGATGCAAGACATGTTAATTGGGTTCCCATCTGAGAACGCACAGAAATGAGTTTAAAAACTGGCTCTGCCAAAAAGCAGAGAGAGGCCCACAAGCAGGAAGAAAGAAACATGACTGTTAGTGAAGAATTCTGCTGGAGAACAGCAGAAAAGATGTCTTTCTCTATGGAAGCCACAAAATGGGTATCTTCAACAAAGTGCAGACTGAAACAAAGTCAAGTCCAGAATTTTACCGGTAACTCCCTAACTTCAATGGCCGCAAAATTCCACAATCCATATTTCACGGACAAGCAAAGAACTTACTCATATATATTTCTTTATCTTTTATTGGGACTCTTAATTTTCTTAACTCTGGTTGTGTGTGTGACGTGTATTCCCTTTTGGGTTTTAGTAATTGTTAAACTTACTCATTATTTGATGCAAGCAAACCTGATTTGATTTGGCTCCATGTTAAAAAGCAAATGATTTGGAATGGAAAAGGCATACAAGGGGGAAAATTACTTATAAAAACATACTTTTGTTGTGACCACCCGAGGGGGCAGAATAAAGGGGGATCTAGCTCACTCCTCCTCATCCAGTTGTAACAATATCAGCATCAGTGCACCCTGCATATGTGTAACAAAGTAGATATATAATCAGACCACACAGCACAGGGAGGGACATGACAGAGAGGGACATGTGGCCCTTTGTGCTGGTGTTGGCTTTTTGAAAAGTCTTTCAATTAATCTAATTTCTCATCAGATTTGTCCCCTTCAAGTAGTTGTCGGATTGTCTTATGCAAGTTATTAATGAACCTGTAACCTCCACCCTTTCAGCCAATGCTTTCCAGATCGTAACAACTCGCTGTGTAAGAAAAATACTCTTATCATCCCTCTGGCTCCTTTGAAATTATTTTCATTCTGTGTCATTTTGTCCGTAGCAGTGGAAACAATTTCTTCCTATTTACTCTATCAGAGCCTTCATAATTTTGAATATTTCTATTATATCTGTCCGTAACTTCTCTGCTTTAACGAGAACAGTCCCACCTTCTCTATTCTCGCCTCATAATTGAAGACACCACAACCGTGGTATCATTCTAGTAAATCTCCTCTGTACCTTCTTCATGGTCTTGACAATATTCCTGAAGGCGTCACGGTAGCACAGTGGTTAGCACAGTTGCGTCACAGCTCCAGGGCCCCAGGCTCGATTCCCGGCTTGGGTGACTGTCTGCGTGTAGTCTGCATGTTCTCCTCGTGTCTGCGTGGGTTTCCTCCGGGTGCTCGGGTTTCCTCCCACAGTCCAAAGATGTGCAGGTTAGGTGGATTGGCTATGTTAAATTGCCACTAGGTTAGGTTGGGTTACTGGGATGGGGTGGAGGGGTGGGCTTAAATGGGATGCTCTTTCCAAGAGCTGGTGCAGACTCGATGGGCCGAATGGCTTCCTTCTGCACTGTAAATTCTATGATTCTATGAAGTGTCATGTGAAGAATTGGACACAATTGCCGCTGAGGGGCATAACCAATGCTTTATGAAGGATCAGCACAAGGTGCTTTGTTTTGTACTCTATGCCTCTATTATTAAAGCTATTGATCCCATATGTCTTTTTAACAGCCTATCAACTACTCACATTGCCTAGTTTACATAAACTCTCCAAGCCTCTCTGCCATTAAAATTGCACTCTTTACCTCTCCTCATTAGCTCTTCTAGAATGCGTCCCATCACATTTCCAGCCGTAAATTCCATCTGGTTTGTGACTGTCCATTTCACTGGTCTATTTCCTCCTCATGTTTGACACTCCTCATTATTTCCTACATTATTAATGTAATTTATTCACATATTCAGAGAATGTTTGGGGGATGTGTTTTACATATGCAGGAATGCGACCATTTACTAGTGAGCAAAAAAACATCAGCTATCTTGGCATTGCATTGTATCTTCAAATACTGCTTTCAGCGAGTGCTAAATGATGGTCAACACAAAGAAAAAGAATGGTGCCATAATTTAGGCTGCATTTCATCAGAATTAATGACTGGGCCATTTTATGATCTCAAAACTGATTATTCCACAAGTTAGTAGTTCAATGGAAAAGTAGTCCTGCTCATACTTTAAAAACTACAAGGTAAAAATCTCGAGCTGGGAATGGCTTTAGAGATTATTGGGGTAGACAAAAATGTACTGAGGCTGTGAGTTTAGGAAGTCTTTTCTAAGCAGCGCAACAGCAGACAATGAAGGTAAGAGTATCAATGAAGATTCTGGGGTTGAGTTTAATCATCTTTGGTGTTAACTGGATCCACACCAGCTGGTGAAATCAAAACTATGACACACTGGCTGGGATTCTCCGATCCGGCGCTGGGTCGGAGAATCGCCGGGGGTGACGCATAAATCCCGCCACGCCGCTCCGATGCCAGGCCGCTGATTCTCCGGACACTGAAGAATCGGTGGCAATCGCGCCGGCGCGGTTGCTGCAGCGCTGGTCAGGAACCGTTAAGTGCCCCCCCCAGCGATTCTCCGCGCTCGATGGGCCGAGTGCCTGCTGGTGTGGTTCACATGTGGTCCCACCCTGCGGGACCTCGGCGTTCTGGCCATGGGGGCCGTCCTGGTGGGGGGGCGGGGTGAGCCGACTCCGGGGGGGGGGGGGCGGGGGACTCCACAGTGGCGAGGCCCACGATCGGGGGCAACCGATCGGCGGGCGGGCTCATTCCGGGGGTGGGGCCTAAGTTCCTTCATGCCTATCCCCTGTAGGGCTTCGCCATACTGCCCGGGGGCGCGCATGCGTGGACCCATGCCGGCCGTGGCGTGTGCATGCGCGGACCCGCGCTGCCCGTGTTGGGCAGGCTTTCGGCGCCGGAGCAGCGCACAGCACTCCAGCGCCGTTCTAGCCCCCTAGGAAGGAGTGAATGCTTGTGCCTGGAGCCCCGTTGACGCCGCCGTCGCTCACGCCGGTTTTGACACCGGCGTCAACACTTGGCCGGGATTTCAGAGAATCCCGTCCACTGAGTCTTTCATTGGTAAGAAAGTTTATGGATTTTGTTTTATGTCAGTACTCTTCACGTTCGCCCAGTGTCCCAGCTATCCCCTATTTATATATGTGTTCAAATACCCACCACCTGTTTACTGTAAGAACGTAATTGCCATTAAGATACCATCACAATATAATTGATGAGACTTTGACATTTGGGGTTAGAGTGTACTGAAACCTTGCCTTGAAGTGAAGAAAAGAATCCATTTTATGGCAGATGGTAGTTGATTATGGGGCCCAATTTAGGTAGTTATCTGCTTCATTAAACCAACACTGGGTAATGGGGCAAATTAAATAGGCAGTGGTTTGAGAATACATACAGAGTGAGTAGCATCATGAGGTATTGGTGAAGATGTTTAAATATCCACCAACAGTTTTACTATTTGGCTAATAACACAAAATATATTTTATTAAAACAAGAACTTAATAAATACTAGTGCGTATCTCTGTGACAGATGAAGTTCTGGCCTCCTTAATCTCACAAGAAAATTTGCAATTCAGCTATTAGTCTATGCTGGCACTTTGCTACATCAACCCCCAGCCAGTCCCAAACCTTTGGCCCTATAAATCCCTTGCTCTAAATCTTTACCCAACTTTCCCTTAGAAACCACAAACTTTCTCTGAGGTGCTGTCTCCATGCTGCAACAACTATCTATGTCAAATTTCTCCAACCTCTCTTCTCACATACCAAGACAATTTTAAACCAATGATTCCTTCTCACTGACTCGCAAAATACTTTTGATATTTCTCACAGTTGGTACTTGGTAACGGTAGCCTTGTTTTTATCACACAACTAATTTTAGGTTTAAGTTTTGGCTTTTTTTACCCATGGAATTTGATTCCTTGATGCAACATCTCTTTGCCATATAGAAATATATTTATTTGTATTCTAGCCATCTCATTTTTGAAAATTTGATCCGGCAAGCTGTTTGCAAATTTCTCTGCCCAGTTAATTTAGGCCAGATCCCTCATTATTTAACTGAGATGTGCTTTTACCCAGTCCAGCTAGCTTATATTTGATTGTCTCTTTCTGTTTGGACATTGTCCAACAAAGGTGATATTGGATTGGATTAGATTTTTTTATTGTCATATGTACCGAGTTACAGTGGAACATATTGTTCTGCATGTTGCTCAGACAGATCATTCCGTACATGAAATGAAAATACATAATAGAGCAAACATAAAATACACAATGCAAATACATAGACAAAGGCATCAGGTAAAGCATACAGGAGTGTAGTCCTACTCGGTAGAGAAGATGTGTGAAGAGATCAGATCAGTCCATAAGAGAGTCATTTAGGAGTCTGGTAACAGTGGGGAAGAAGCTGTTTTTGAATCTGTTAGTGCGTGTTCTCAGACTTTTGTATCTTCTGTCCGATGGAAGAAATTGGAAGAGTGAGTAAGCTGGGTGGGAGGGGTCTTTGATTATGCTGCCCGCTTTCCCAAGGCAGTGGGAGGTGTAGACAGAGTCAATGAATGGGAGGCGGGTTTGTGTGATGGACTGGGCGGTGTTCACGACTCTCTGTAGTTTCTTACGGTCTTGGGCCGAGCAGTTGCCATACCAGGCTGTGATGCAGCGAGATAGGATGCTTTCTATGGTGCACCTGTAAAAGTTGGTAAGAGTCAATGCGGACATGCCAAATTTCCTTCGTTTCCTGAGGAAGTATAGGCACTGTTGTGTTTTCATGGATGGGGGAAGCATGCAGGGGTGAAATCAAATAAAGTAACATTTGTGAATGCATGTCCCATTTACCATAAAATCCTACGAAGTGATGTCCACAAGACCATCATATTAACTCTAACCAAGTCTCAGAAAGGTGCTGCATCTTTGTTTAAACAGGAATGACTATTTATGTCATGTAATGTAGATGCAAGAAGAAAGAATGTGGAACAAGAGAAATAAATTTAATAGATTGATGTGGAGAAGCTAATAAGAGAATGTATGAGAGCAGGAATGGAGAAGGAGAGATAGAGCGTGGAAAAGAAATAAAGATTCGGAGAGTCACAGAGAGAGAGGTAATACAAAGAGAGATTTACCGACAGAGTGAAATATTTTTATGTTAACTATGAGCAATACTGCTGGTGACCAACTAGTTAAATTGTAGTTGTGTAATTTAAATGTTTTCATCTGGGCCCTGTTGTAAATCTGGTAACCAAATTTAGTGTTCCAATTGATGTACTGTAGTTTGCGCATGGACAATATATATTTAGCTTATCTACTGTACTATCTGTTCTGTACTAAATATCTTTATATGTTTCATTCTATTATGATTGCCACTTTCGCATATTACATATCACTATTTATTTTCAGTTCACTTCCCGAATATCACACTTTTGAATGGTGTGTTCTCTTGTAGCCGAAGAAACGTCAGTAAGAATAGTAACTTTATTATTGTAAGTAAGCTCCCTGAACTGGTCACATGATCACCAATAACCAAGGACAGATGAGATGTGTTTAATTATACAGGGGCTGAAATGGGTCTAAGGTGGTAACACAGAACAGGCCAGCAGCCTGATTTACACCCCACCCGGTTTTCTTCTGCATTAACTTTGAAGGAAATTTTAAAACTAGGCAAGGTGGGGAACCGGCTGCCAATAAGCCGTCAGCCATTTTGCACTGCCATCCAAGGACAACTTGGTGATCATTGTTCCCATTGCGCAAACACAGCGTTTAAAAAAAGTTCAAAAGCAACATTCGACAGATTCAATTTTTAAAATCCAACAATGAAGTTGGTGTTATTATGCAAAATATATAAAACTCTGTTGCGAAAGCGGGTCTGTGTTCCTTTTTAAGTCATAAATTTTAATAGCGGTTTAGTAAATGTTTACGCAACACAAGTTTGATCAGGTCATTAAATTTAGAGACTGAAATTAATGATATTCTCAGTATGTGTGTAATATTTACTAATACTAGATACAAGTTGATGCACGATCAATTAGACTCGAAGATGAGGTTGTATCATAACTGAAGGCTTTAATAGACTAGATCTGTTCCCCAGCAGCTTCGGGACAGAATGAGGGCTGCTGGGACGGCACCGGTTCTTATATCCCGCCTGTCAGGGCGGAGCCACATACCAAACAGCCAATGGTAAGCTGCTAGGCTTACCCAATAGTCTACAGCCTCTCGGGTACCGCAATACCTGATACTACCACATTCATCCCCTGTTAAAAAAGAGTCCGGTGGGGGTGGTGGCCAGTGGTTACAATTGCATTGAACATGGTATGATCAGATATGGAGGTACCATGAGTATTTACAAGTGTGGGAGATGTATATATAGTCAGTGTTCATGTACAGTTACAGTTACAGTGTAGCAATCAGTCGGTCGGGTGGCCTGGTCGTCCTCCTGGATCGTCTGAGCCTCTGTGGTGGTTCTGGTGGGGGTCCGGGCGTCTGCGACTCCGGGAGCGTGGCTTCGTCGTCCATGGCAGCTTCGTCAACCCTAGGCGGCGCTGGTGGGGCAAATGGCTGACACGAGAGGGGGGCACCTGTAGGGGGCATCTGTGGGCGGGATAGCCTAGGTAGGAGGGCCGGGAGGACCAACCGCCCAGTGAGGTGCTGTGGGGGGGTAAGGGGGTGGGGGCAATGGTTCGGGTGCGCGTGGGGTTCCGGAGGGTGCCAGGTCCCGGAGGGAGACTGTATCTTGCCGGCTGTCAGGGAACGCCACGTAGGCGTACTGGGGGTTAGCGTGCAGCAGGTGGACCCTCTCGGCCAACGGGTCCGACTTGTGTGCCCGCACGTGCTTCCGAAACAGGATGGGTCTGGGTGTCGCTAGCCAGGTTGGGAGCGAGGTCCCGGAGGAGGACTTCCTGGGGAAGACAAGGAGACGTTCATGAGGTGTCTGGTTGGTTGTGGTACAAAGCAGTGACCGAATGGTGTGGAGGTCCTCCGGGAGGACTTCCTGCCAGCGGGAGACTGGGAGATTCCTGGACCGTAGGGCCAGTAGGACGGTCTTCCAAACCGTTCCGTTCTCGCTCTCTACCTGCCCGTTTCCCTGGAGGTTGTAACTGGTCATCCTGCTTGAGGCGATGCCCTTGCTGAGCAGGAATTGACGCAGTTCGTCGCTCAGAAAGGAGGACCCCCTATCACTGTGCATGTACGCGGGGAACCCGAACAGTATAAAGATACCCTGGAGGGCCTTTTTTTTAAAAAATATATTTTATTGAAATTTTATTTTCCCTGAGCAACATTTTTCCCGCTTACAAAACAAGCGAAACGATAACAGTAACAAAACAGAAATTTTAAAACTTTTTAACAATAATAATAATAGTAGTAATAATATACAAGTAACAAAACCTCATACTCTATTGACCTATACTCAACTGCCTCCCCCCACCCCCCCCCCCCCCCCCCTCCCGCCTGGGTTGCTGCTGCTGGTCATCCGTCTTCCCTCTAACGTTCCCCTAGGTAGTCGCGAAATGGCTGCCACCGCCTGGTGAACCCTTGAGCCGATCCTCTCAAGGCAAACTTTATCTGCTCCAGTTTAATAAACCCCGCCATATCGTTTACCCAGGCCTCCAGTCCGGGGGGTTTCGCCTCCTTCCACATGAGTAGGATCCTGCGCCGGGCTACGAGGGATGCAAAGGCCACGACATCGGCCTCTTTCGCCTCCTGCACTCCCGGCTCTTCCGCAACTCCAAATAGAGCTAACCCCCAGCCTGGTTTGACCCGGGCCTTCACCACCTGCGAAATCACTCCCGTCACTCCCTTCCAATACCCTTCCAGTGCCGGGCACGCCCAAAACATATGTGCGTGGTTTGCCGGGCTCCCGCCACACCTCCTACATTTGTCCTCCACTCCAAAGAACCTGCTCAATCTTGCCCCCGTTATGTGTGCTCTATGTAGCACCTTAAATTGAATCAGGCTAAGCCTGGCACATGAGGAAGATGCCTGCTTAGGGCATCAGCCCACATACCCTCCTCTATCTCCTCCCCTAATTCTTCTTCCCACTTTCTTTTTAGTTCGCCCACCGACTCCTCCCCCTCTTCCCTCATCTCTCTATAAATCTCTGACACCTTGCCCTCTCCGACCCACACCCCTGAAAGCATCCTGTCCTGTATCCCCTGTGTCGGGAGCCGCGGAAATTCCCTCGACCCTGGAGGGCCTTGATGACAGTGGTAGTGGTCATGTCGGGGCAGGGGATGGCGAACGGGAACCGGGAGTACTTGTCAATCACGTTCAGGAAGTACGTGTTGCGGTCGGTGGAGGGGAGGGGGCCTTTAAAGTCCATACTGAGGCGTTCAAAGGGACGGGAAGCCTTTATCAGGTGCGCCCTCTCTGGCCGGTAGAAGTGCGGTTTGCACTCCGCGCAGATTTGGCAGTCCCTGGTGACTGTCCTGACCTCGTCGATAGAGTCGGGCAGGTTGCGGGCCTTAATGAAGTGGAAAAAGCGAGTGACCCCCGGGTGGCAGAGGTCCTCGTGGAGGGCTCGGAGGCGGTCCACTTGTGCGGTGGCACACGTGCCGTGGGACAGGGCATCGGGAGGCTCGTTTAGCTTACCATGGCGGTACAAGATATCGTAGTTGTAGGTGGAGAGTTCGATCCTCCACCGCAAGATCTTGTCGTTTTTTATCTTGCCCCGCTGTGCATTATCGAACATGAACGCTACCGACCATTGGTCAGTGAGGAGAGTGAATCTCCTGCCAGCCAGGTAATGCCTCCAATGTCGCACAGCTTCTACTATGACCTGGACCTCCTTTTCGACCGAGGAATGGCGAATTTCTGAAGCATGGAGGGTCCGGGAGAAGAAGGCCACGGGTCTGCCTGCTTGGTTGAGGGTGGCGGCCAGAGCTACGTCGGACGCATCGCTCTCGACCTGGAAGGGGAGGGACTCGTCGATGGCGCGCATCGTGGCCTTTGCAATGTCTGCTTTGATGCAGCAGAAGGCCTGGCGGGCCCCCATCGACAGGGGGAAGGTTGTGGACTGGATTAGGGGTCGGGCTTTGTCTGCGTAGTTGGGGACCCACTGTGCGTAATAGCTGAAAAACCCGAGGCAGCGCTTCAGGGCCTTGGGGCAGTGAGGAAGGGGGAACTCCATTAGGGGGCGCATGCGTTCAGGGTCGGGGCCTATAACTCCATTTCGCACTACGTAGCCAAGAATGGCTAAGCGGTCAGTGCTAAATACGCATTTATCCTTATTGTACGTTAAGGACTGTCGCGGTCTGGAAATTTTTGGAGGTTGGTGTCGTGGCCCTGCTGGTCATGGCCGCAGGTGGTGACGTTATCAAGATACGGGAACATTGCACGTAAGCAATACCAGCCAACCATTCGGTCCATCACGCGTTGGAAGACCGAGACTCCATTAGTGACACCAAAGGGAACCCTTACAAATTGGTAGAGCCGCCCATCTGCTTCGAAGGCAGTGTACTTGCGGTCACTAGTGCGGAGGGGCAGCTGATGGTAGGCGGACTTGAGATCCACCGTGGAGAAGACCTTGTATTGCGCGATCCGGTTCACCAGGTCGGCTATGCGGGGGAGAGGGTACGCGTCCAGTTGCGTAAATCTGTTGATGGTCTGACTGTAGTCAATGACCATCCTATGTTTCTCCCCGGTCTTTACCACCACTACTTGAGCTGTCCAGGGACTGTTGCTAGCTTCAATGACCCCTTCCCTCAGTAGCCTGATGAAGCCGGTGACGTGCGTAGACCTGGTTTACAGGTCCTGGGCACTGTACCGTCTGCTCCTGGTGGCGACGGGTTTGCAATCCGGGGTGAGGTTCGCAAATCGGGAAGGCAGGTCGACCTTAAGGGTCGTGAGGCCGCAGACAGTAAGGGGGGGTTTAGGGCCGCCGAATTTAAAGGTCAAGCTTTGCAAGTTACATTGGAAGTCCAACCCCAGGAGTGTAGCCGCGCAGAGGTGCGGCAGGACATAAAGGCACAAATTGTTGAATTTCCTGCCTTGGACAGTGAGGTTTGCTAGGCAGAACCCCTTTATCTCCACTGAGTGTGACCCGGAGGCCAGGGAGATTCTTTGGTTTACAGGGTGGGTAACAAGTGAACAGCGCCTTACCGTGTCGGGGTGTATAAAGCTCTCCGTGCTCCCAGAGTCGATCAGGCAAGACATCTCGTGGCCGTTGATGAAGATCGTCGTCGTTGCTGTTGCGAGTGTCCGAGGTCGATTTTGGTCCAGCGTCACCGAGGCCAGATGGAGCAGTTGTGGGTTGTGATCGGGCAGCATGTAGTCGGCTGTGCTGGTGGCCTGGGCTCCATCCAAGATGGCGTCTCCCATGGATCGCACATGGTGGTCGGGGATGTACAAAATGGCGGCGGGGATGGATAAAATGGCGGCGCCCATCCGTCCAGCGTGGCGTCCGAGGGGCAAGATGGCCGTGGCCATGGGTCGGGCGTGGTCCTCGGATAGGGGGGTGGCGGTGAGTGCTGGCCACCTGGGGCCCGAAGGGAAGGTTGCCGCGGCGGTCCGGAGTCGTTGGAGACCGCGGCCACGGCTCGTGCTCGGCATACCCCCACAAAATGGCCCTTCTTGCCGCACCCTTTGCATGTAGAGGTGCGGTCTGGGCAGCGCTGACGGGGGTGCTTCGCCTGCCCACAGAGAAAGCAACGGGGCCAACGGAGCTAGCGGGCCGTCTTACAGCGCAGGCCTGCGGGGACACGGGGAAGGTCAGTGGGGCTGCCGCTGCGGGATGCCACGCAGCTCAGGGGGCCGCCGCGCGGTCAGGCGCATAGGACTGCGCATTTCTGGGGCAACATCCATGGACCCTGCCAGGGCCCGTGCTTCTCTCAGTCCCAGGGTATCCTTTTCTAAAAGTCTTTGTCGGATCTCTGAAGAGCTCATACCTGCTACAAAGGCATCCCGCATTAGAAGTTTTGTGTGCTCGCTGCCCGAAACTTGCGGGCAGCCACAGTTTCTGCCCAGCACCAGTAGAGCACGGTAGAAGTCCTCCAGCGATTCCCCGGGGCTTTACCTTCTAGTTGCAAGCCGGTGATGTGCGTAGACCTGGTTTACAGGGCGGATATAATGTCCCTTTAACAGTTCGATCGCATCATCATAGTCCTCCGCCTCCTCGATGAGGGAGAATATTCCAGGGCTTACTCTCGGGTGCAGGAGATGCAGTTTCTGTTCTCCTGAGGGGTGCCTCCGGCCATCTCGAGGTAGCCTTTAAAGCACGCCAGCCAGTGCTTAAAAATCGCAGCCGAGTTCTCCGCGTGGGGGCTGAGTTGTAGACACTCCGGCTTGATTCGGAGATCCATTCTTTCAGCACAAGAGTAGTCTATTAAATTGATGCACGATCAATTCGACTTGAAGATGAGGTTGTATCATAACTGAAGGCTTTAATAGACTAGATCTGTTCCCCAGCAGCTTCGGTACAGAATGAGGGCTGCTGGGATGGCACCTGTTCTTATACCCCACCTGTCAGGGCGGAGCCACATACCAAACAGCCAATGATAAGCTGCTAGGCTTACCCAATGGTCTACAGCCTCTCGGATCACGCAATACCTGATACTACCACACAAGTAGAGGTAGCAACCAAAAAATTGCCATGTTTTCACCTTTGTAATTTGCTATTTATACATTACATTCCAGTTCTATTAAGAGCAGATATTGATGATGTAATCAGCATTAAAACATGCCAAATCCGTTCATAACATATTTCATTCAGTACTTACATGGAATGTCTTTTTCTGGAAGTTGAGGGATTGGAATTATGGACCCAAACTTCTCGATTAGTCGACAATATAGCCAGTCAAAATGTTTGTATCGGTGGTAAACTGATACATGTGTGTCCTAAAAATGTTGACAAATTAACTTCAAGAACATTCTGAGAGCAAAATATTTCATAACAAAATATGAAATGAATGTGAATATCAAATCCAAGCATTTTGATTCACAAAATAGTTTTCAACAGCCCAGCGGGATTTCAAAAGTGACGCCAAGACATCTCCCCTTTTTTAAAATTTAGGGTACCCAATTATTTTTTTTCCAATTAAGGGGAAATGTAGCATGGCCAATCCACCTAACCTGCACATCTTTGGGTTGTGGGGGTGATACCCACGCAGACACGGGGAGAATGTGCAAACTCCACACAGACAGTGACCTGGGGCCTGGATTGAATCCGGGTCCTCATCGCCGTAAGCAGCAGTGCTAACCACTGTGCCACCATGCCGCGTGGCCTGATCACCAAATTCTACAGTCATACGTGTTAAAAGCAAAATGTTTGTGGTCATACATGAAGTGATTGTCTCCATTTTCTCCATGAACTATGGCCTTCTGATGATAAATATTTTGTGGACTGCAAGTTACAAACAAATACTGAACTGGGAAAAACCTGAAGAGGATGAAACTTATAACTGCGCGTCAAGAAATCCAAAGAGATCTGACTGTTGTTATTCACCAAGTTGCACAAAGGTTGCCTAGGCAATGAATTGAGCTTCCTTTATTTTTGTCATTCCGTTTACACCTTCCCTTACTTCTTCTGTTTTCCAGGGCCACATATTACATCTTTGCTGGAATCACAAGCTGGTTTATTTCCAAGCTTTTGCAAATGTCATGAGGTAAATAGTAGCTGGAAGATGTGCTTAATTAGTCCCTCTGTTTCATCACCCTTGAAGGTGAAGCTGCCATGAAGGGATTTTGGGCAAAAGCTTGTCTGTTACTGGTCTGTAATAACAGAGTGACAATCTAACAGACTGTGTGGCCTGCTTCACTTGCTATGATACTTTCAGGAGATTTTTAATAGCCATGGGCGAAATTCTCCGGAAACGGCGCGATGTCCGCCGACTGGCACCCAAAACGGCGCCAATCAGACGGGCATCGCGCCGCCCCAAAGGTGCGGAATGCTCCGCGTCTTTGGGGGCCGAGCCCCAACATTGAGGGGCTAGGCCGGCGCCGGAGGAATTTCCACCCCGCCAGCTGGCGGAAACGGCCTTTGTTGCCCCGCCAGCTGGCGCGGAAATGACATCTCCGGGCGGCACATGCGCGGGAGCGTCAGCGGCCGCTGACAGTTTCCCGCGCATGCGCAGTGGAGGGAGTCTCTTCTGCCTCCGCCATGGTGGTGACCGTGGCGGAGGCGGAAGGGAAAGAGTGCCCCCACGGCACAGGCCCGCCCGCGGATCGGTGGGCCCCAATCGCGGGCCAGGCCACCGTGTGGGCACCCCCCCGGGGCCAGCTCGCCCCGCCTTGTCCTGCCGCTAAGGTAGGTGATTTAATTTACGCCGGCGGGACAGGCAATTTATCGGCGGGACTTCGGCCCATCCGGGCCGGAGAATCGAGAGGGGGGGCCCGCCAACCGGCGCAGCGTGATTCCCGCCCACGCTAAATCTCCGGTGCCGGAGACTTCGGCAACCAGCCGGGGCGGGATTCACGCCAGCCCCCGGCGATTGTCCGACCCAGCGGGGTGTCGGAGAATGTCGCCCCATATCTAGAATCATAGAATGGTTAGGCACAGACGGCGTCCATTTGATCTGCCTATCTGTGCTGGCTCATCTAACAATTCATCTAAAGCCAGTTCCCCGTCTTCTCCCTGTAGACTGCAATTCGTCTTTTTTAGATAATATCCAACTCTCTCTTAAATGCCTCAGTTATTATATTATATATTATTAGCATTGTGCAGGCCAAGGATTGGAGGTGGAGGAGCAGTCTCTGTCAGCGAGAGAACCTGAGAACATCTCAGAAGGTAAGCAAGTGATTTTTACTTTTATACCTTTTTTCAAATTGTGTGTGTCGGGGGGGACAGAAAAGCTGTGACCTGAGTGGCTGGTTGGGATTCTAACCTAAATTTTTTTGACTATTTGGGAACTAATTAAACATAATAACTTAATTATAATTTAGAGGATATCTAAGCCAGAGATCGGAGGATATTATAGTTAGCTATCGCATTTCTATTAGAAATCTAGTGCTAGGAAACAGATAGTTGACAGTAACTTTGTAATTTAAAAAAAAAAAGACAAATTTTAATTTTAATTAATTGACGCAATGTCAGTTAGAGGGGTGCTGTGCTCTGACTGTGAGATGTGGCAGGTCCGGGAGGCTTCCAGCGTCCTGGATGGCTTCATCTGCAGAAAGTGCACCCAACTGCAGCTCCTCACAGACCGCATGGTTCGGTTGGAGCAGCAATTGGATGCACTTAGGAGCATGCAGGTGGCGGAAAGCGTCATAGATCGCAGTTATGTAAGTGTGGTCACACCCAAGGTGCAGGCAGAGAAATGGGTGACCACCAGAAAGGGCAGGCAGTCAGTGCAGGAATCCCCTGTGGTTGTCCCCCTCTCGAACAGATATACCCCTTTGGATACTGTCGGGGGGGATAGCCTATCAGGGGAAAACAGCAGCAGCCAGAGCAGTGGCACCACGGCTGGCTCTGATGTTCAGAAGGGAGGGTCAAAGCGCAGAAGAGTAATAGTTATAGGGGACTCTATAGTCAGGGGAACAGATAGGCGCTTCTGTGGACGTGAAAGAGACTCCAGGATGGTATGTTGCCTCCCTGGTGCCAGGGTCCAGGATGTCTCCGAACGGGTAGAGGGAATCCTGAAGGGGGAGGGCAAACTGGTAGAGGTCGTTGTACATATTGGTACTAACGACATAGGCAGGAAGAGGCATGAGGTCCTGCAGCAGGAGTTCAGGGAGCTAGGCAGAAAGTTAAAAGACAGGACCTCGAGGGTTGTAATCTCGGGATTACTCCCTGTGCCACGTGCCAGTGAGGCTAGAAATAGGAAGATAGAGCAGACAAACACGTGGCTAAACAGCTGGTGTAGGAGGGAGGGTTTCGGTTATCTGGACCACTGGGAGCTCTTCCGGGGCAGGTGTGACCTGTATAAGATGGACGGGTTGCATCTAAACCGGAGAGGCATAAATATCCTGGCCGCGAGATTTGCTAGTGTCACACGGGAGGGTTTAAACTAGTATGGCAGGGGGGTGGGCACGGGAGCAATAGGTCAGAAGGTGAGAGCGTTGAGGGAGAACTAGGGAATATGGACAGTGTGGCTCTGAGGCAGAGCAGACGGGGAGAAGTTGCTGAACACAGCGGGTCTGGTGGCCTGAAGTGCATATGTTTTAATGCAAGGAGCATTACGGGTAAGGCAGATGAACTTAGAGCTTGGATTACTACTTGGAACTATGATGTTGTTGCCATTACAGAGACCTGGTTGAGGGAAGGGCAGGATTGGCAGCTAAACGTTCCAGGATTTAGATGTTTCAGGCGGGATAGAGGGGGATGTAAAAGGGGAGGCGGAGTTGCGCTACTTGTTCAGGAGAGTATCACAGCTATACAGCGAGAGGACACCTCAGAGGGCAGTGAGGCTATATGGGTAGAGATCAGGAATAAGAAGGGTGCAGTCACAATGTTGGGGGTATACTACAGGCCTCCCAACAGCCAGCGGGAGATAGAGGAGCAGATAGGTAGACAGATTTTGGAAAAGAGTAAAAACAACAGGGTTGTGGTGATGGGAGACTTCAACTTCCCCAATATTGACTGGGACTCACTTAGTGCCAGAGGCTTAGACGGGGCAGAGTTTGTAAGGAGCATCCAGGAGGGCTTCTTAAAACAATATGTAAACAGTCCAACTAGGGAAGAGGCGGTACTGGACCTGGTATTGGGGAATGAGCCCGGCCAGGTGGTAGATGTTTCAGTAGGGGAGCATTTCGGTAACAGTGACCACAATTCAGTAAGTTTTAAAGTACTGGTGGACAAGGATAAGAGTGGTCCGAGGATGAATGTGCTAAATTGGGGGAAGGCTAATTATAACAATATTAGGCGGGAACTGAAGAGCATAGATTGGGGGCGGATGTTTGAGGGCAAATCAACATCTGACATGTGGGAGGCTTTCAAGTGTCAGTTGATAGGAATACAGGACAGGCATGTTCCTGTGAGGAAGAAAGACAAATACGGCAATTTTCGGGAACCTTGGATGACGAATGATATTGTAGGCCTCGTCAAAAAGAAAAAGGAGGCATTTGTCAGGGCTAAAAGGCTGGGAACAGACGAAGCCTGTGTGGCATATAAGGAAAGTAGGAAGGAACTTAAGCAGGGAGTCAGGAGGGCTAGAAGGGGTCATGAAAAGTCATTGGCAAATAGGGTTAAGGAAAATCCCAAGGCTTTTTACACTTACATAAAAAGCAAGAGGGTAGCCAGGGAAAGAGTTGGCCCACTGAAGGATAGGCAAGGGAATCTATGTGTGGAGCCAGAGGAAATGGGCGAGGTACTAAATGAATACTTTGCATCAGTATTCACCAAAGAGAAGGAATTGGTAGATGTTGAGTCTGGAGAAGGGGGTGTAGATAGCCTGGGTCACATTGTGATCCAAAAAGACGAGGTGTTGGGTGTCTTAAAAAATATTAAGGTAGATAAGTCCCCAGGGCCGGATGGGATCTACCCCAGAATACTGAAGGAGGCTGGAGAGGAAATTGCTGAGGCCTTGACAGAAATCTTTGGATCCTCGCTGTCTTCAGGGGATGTCCCGGAGGACTGGAGAATAGCCAATGTTGTTCCTCTGTTTAAGAAGGGTGGCAGGGATAATCCCGGGAACTACAGGCCGGTGAGCCTTACTTCAGTGGTAGGGAAATTACTGGAGAGAATTCTTCGAGACAGGATCTACTCCCATTTGGAAGCAAATGGACGTATTAGTGAGAGGCAGCACGGTTTTGTGAAGGGGAGGTCGTGTCTCACTAACTTGATAGAGTTTTTCGAGGAGGTCACTAAGATGATTGATGCAGGTAGGGCAGTAGATGTTGTCTATATGGACTTCAGTAAGGCCTTTGACAAGGTCCCTCATGGTAGACTAGTACAAAAGGTGAAGTCACACGGGATCAGGGGTGAACTGGCAAGGTGGATACAGAACTGGCTAGGCCATAGAAGGCAGAGGGTAGCAATGGAGGGATGCTTTTCTAATTGGAGGGCTGTGACCAGTGGTGTTCCACAGGGATCAGTGCTGGGACCTTTGCTCTTTGTAGTATATATAAATGATTTGGAGGAAAATGTAACTGGTCTGATTAGTAAGTTTGCAGACGACACAAAGGTTGGTGGAATTGCGGATAGCGATGAGGACTGTCTGAGGATACAGCAGGATTTAGATTGTCTGGAGACTTGGGCGGAGAGATGGCAGATGGAGTTTAACCTGGACAAATGTGAGGTAATGCATTTTGGAAGGGCTAATGCAGGTAGGGAATATACAGTGAATGGTAGAACCCTCAAGAGTATTGAAAGTCAAAGAGATCTAGGAGTACAGGTCCACAGATCACTGAAAGGGGCTACACAGGTGGAGAAGGTAGTCAAGAAGGCATACGGCATGCTTGCCTTCATTGGCCGGGGCATTGAGTATAAGAATTGGCAAGTCATGTTGCAGCTGTATAGAACCTTAGTTAGGCCACACTTGGAGTATAGTGTTCAATTCTGGTCGCCACACTACCAGAAGGATGTGGAGGCTTTAGAGAGGGTGCAGAAGAGATTTACCAGAATGTTGCCTGGTATGGAGGGCATAAGCTATGAGGAGCGATTGAATAAACTCGGTTTGTTCTCACTGGAACGAAGGAGGTTGAGGGGCGACCTGATAGAGGTATACAAAATTATGAGGGGCATAGACAGAGTGGATAGTCAGAGGCTTTTCCCCAGGGTAGAGGGGTCAATTACTAGGGGGCATAGGTTTAAGGTGAGAGGGGCAAAGTTTAGAGTAGATGTACGAGGCAAGTTTTTTACGCAGAGGGTAGTGGGTGCCTGGAACTCACTACCGGAGGAGGTAGTGGAGGCAGGGACGATAGGGACATTTAAGGGGCATCTTGACAAATATATGAATAGGATGGGAATAGAAGGATACGGACCCAGGAAGTGTAGAAGATTGTAGTTTAGTCGGGCAGTATGGTCGGCACGGGCTTGGAGGGCCGAAGGGCCTGTTCCTGTGCTGTACATTTCTTTGTTCTTTGTTCTTTGTTCTAAAACAGTCTCCACGAGGATCTCCGGCAGTGCATTATGGATCCTAACTACTAACTGCGTGAAAATGTTTTTCCTCATGTCACCATTGCTTCTTTTGCCAATGAATTAACCAATGAACTTTATCATTCACCAATGTCAACCATTTCTCCCTATCTACTCTGTCCAGAACCCTAATCAAATCCCCTCTCAACATTCTCTTCTCCCAGGAGAACAGACCAAACTTCTCCACTTTATCTAGGTAACTGAAATTCCTCATCACTGGAACAATTGTGGCGAATCTTTCCTCCACTCCATCGGACGCCTTCATATCCTTCGGAAAGTGTGGCATGAAGAATTGGACATAAGAATTGCAGGGGGGCTTGCCAGGAGCAACACCGGGCATACGTAAAAATGAGATGTTTTTTCTTTCTTAATTCGTATGTGGGATGTGGGCATCGCTGGCAGAGCCAGCATTTACTGCCAATCTCGGAAGGCATTTAAAGAGCCGACCACATTGCTGTGGGTCTGGAGTCACATGTAGGTCAGACCAGGTAAGGATGACAGATCTTCTTCCCAAAAGGACATTAGTGAACCAGATAGGTTTTTACGACAATCAACATTGGTTTCATGGTCATCGTTAGACTTCTAATTCAAGATTTTTATTGAATTTAAATTCCATCATCTGCTGTACTGAGATTTGATCCTGGGTACCCAGAGCATCAACCTGGGACGAAATTCTCCGTTATTGGCGCGATGTCCGCCGATCGGCGCCAAAAACGGCGCAAATCCCACCTGCATCACGCCGCCCCAAACGTCGCAAAGTCTCCGGCCTGGAATGGGCTAGCAGCGACATGACGCTATCCGCGCTGGCTCACATGGTTCACGCCGTGCGGCGTCATACACGTCGCACGGCGTGACGGCTCATAAGGACGCGCTGCTCCCCCCCACCCGACCGGAACACCCGACCAGAAGACCCGACCGGATGGCCGCCCGCCGCTCAGCCCCGAGGTTACAGTCTCGTGACATTGAGGTGCTCCTGGATGCAGTGGAGCAGAGGAGGGAGGCCCTGTATCCCGGACACGGCAGCAGAGTCGCCCCACGCCACAGCCGGCATCTGTGGAGGGAGGTGGCAGAGGCCGTCAGCGCTGTGGCCCTGACACCACGGACAGGCACCCATTGCCACAAGGTGAACGACCACCAGAGCAGCCAGGGTGAGCCTCCCCCCCTACCCGATATCCATATCCCCCAGATCCCCCTCCCCCATATCCCCCCTCCCCCATATCCCGCCTCCCCATATCCCCCCTCCCCATATCCCACCTCCCCCATATCCCCCATATCCCCCCTCCCCCATATCCCCCTCCCCATATCCCCCCTCCCCCATATCCCCCATATCCCCCCTCCCCCATATCCGCCTTCCCCCATTTCCCCAAGTGAATCCAGCCCTAACCTTAACCTCTGCAATACACGCGCAACCGATGGCGTGCATTCATATACCTGTCTAACACTGTTGCCTTTTACCCCTGCCACCACCCCCCCACAGGAGAAACGCGCACACAACACCAGGGAGCATGTGAGGACTGGAGGAGGCCCCGCTGATGAGAGGCCACTGACCGAACATGAGGGAAGGGCCCTGGAACTGGCTGGCGGACCTGAGGACCGGGAGGTTGCTGATGCAGAGGTCGGGAGCCCACCAGCAAGTGAGCCACCAACAGCCCGTCCCCATATCCCCCCTCCCCCATATCCCCCATATCCCCCCTCCCCCATATCCCCTATATCCCCCCTCCCCTATATCCCCCCTCCCCCATATCACCTAATCACTGCCTGCGTGTCTAACCATGCATGCTTCATTGTGTATCGCAGGAGCAAAATTCGAGGCACCCATCCCCGCAGATGCAGACCGCCCGCATGATGCCCCTCGGAGATCACGGGAGACGGAGAGACCGGACCCTCTGGCATGCGACGCCCGCAGGATGCCCCTCGGAGACCACTGGAGATGGAGAGACCCAGACCCTCTGGCATGCGACGCCCGCACGATGCCCCTCGGAGACCACGGGAGACGGAGAGACCTGGAGCAACAGGGAGACGACGCCCCCGTCTCGTGCGGGTGCGACGACGCAGGCGTGTGCCACCCAGCGACGAGAGCAGCAGCCACAGGCCCCCGTCACAGCCGAGCCACGAAACCACAACCCAGGACACCCCTAACCAGGACACCCCTACCCAGGACACCCCTACCCAGGACACCCCTACCCAGGACACCCCTACCCAGGACACCACTACCCAGGAAACTGAAATACAGGACAGTGACACAGATTGGATGGGCGGAGACGAACCGCCACCCCAAAGTACCATGGACTCAGAGTCGGACGATGCGCACGACACAACGCCACTGCTGTCACCAACACCCTCCACCATCGCAGAAACACTCACCTCGGTTGGGCACTTTAGTGATGAGGCGTCTGGTACACTCACAGGTGCGCACAACACAGCCGTCCCGGTACAGCAGGTGGAGGTAGGAGCAGCAGAGGCGCCGGGTGGTCGGAGGGCAGACCGGCGCATGCGAACATCTGCCGCCCAGATGGATCCCGGGTTCCTGGAGTTACCACACCCACCCATAGGTCCAATGCAACCACCGAACCTGAGACGAGCGAAGAGGGTGACGGCCGGCTTGCGGCG
The DNA here is from genome assembly GCF_047496885.1 of Scyliorhinus torazame. Classification (NCBI taxonomy): domain Eukaryota; kingdom Metazoa; phylum Chordata; class Chondrichthyes; order Carcharhiniformes; family Scyliorhinidae; genus Scyliorhinus; species Scyliorhinus torazame. Next base: position 40,228,656 of record NC_092714.1, on the reverse strand, counting down.
GCTGCAGTCGCAGGTGGAGGAGTCCACCCGCGTCCAGGAGCTGGGAGTGGTACCGGTCATGCGTGCCACCCAGGCCGACACCGCACGGGTGGCGTCCGCGGTGGAGGCAATGGGTGCGACGGTGTCAGACATGGGGAACGGTTTGCGAGGTCTGGGGCTTTCCGTGCAGGTGGCGTCTGTGGCCCAGGACATGGCTGCCCTCTCACAGGAGGCCATGAGCCAGCGCCAGCGGCAGATGGCAGAGGCGCTCAACGCCATGGCCCAGTCTCAGCAGGCCACCGCTGAGGGCATCGGCGCCATTGCCCATGTGCTAGCCGGCATCGCCCAGACACAGACAGGGATGGCCAACTCCCTGAGCTCCATGGCTGCAAACCTGCAGATCCTTGTCGATACCAGCACGGGCCTCCAGGACTGGCAGCGCCAGATGTCGGGGGGGCGTCGGATGGCCAGTCCGTTCGCATCCCCCACCCATGTAGAGGCCTGGGGGCCATCGGGCACCCCGAGGGAGGAGGAGGTGCCGGGGCCTGTTCCGGGTCCCATTGTTGGGGAGGTCCCAGAACACCTCAACACCTCGGAATCCCCCCCTTCCATCCCAGGTGCATCGGGTGGGCAACGGGCAGGACAGGCTGGCAGCTCGCCATCCCAGTCGCCCGGGCCGCAGCCTGGCCCATCTAGGCCAGGATGCCCCAGGAAACGGCCGCCAAAGGGATCCCGTGTCAGAGGGCAGGAATCACAGGAGTCCACCTCCAGTTCTGCTGTACCGTCTGGGGAACCACGTAGACGTAGTCATAGGGTTCGTAAGGCCAAACAATTAGACACTGAGTAAGTTGGCACGGGTGCAGGGCACAGATGAGTTTTAGGGGCTAGGGCACGTGCATGAACTCCTTTCATTATTAAAGTCAATGTTACACCTACAGAAGCTGCCTTTGTGCTCTGTCCAAAGCGTGCGGGGGTGTCATGTACGTTGAGCGCAAGTGTGTGTGTGAGGGGTGGTCTTACCTCAGCCCCAGGTGAGTCTGCCCCCTTCCCCCTGGGCCGCCATCAACATCCCCCCGGGCAGAGGACGGGACCGTGCGCTGCAGTGTCACAGCCGCATGCAGGGATGGTCCGGGTGGATGGTGGTACTGTGGCCATGGGTCAGACATAGTCCAACGATGTGGAGCCAGGAGCTCATCGCAGGGCGGGATGTCATCATCCTCCATGGCCTGCAATAGACACGTGTCCACCGGCAACTGTGTGAGCCCGGCCGTTGTGCCGCAGGTGGATCGGCAATGGGGGGGGGGTGGTGTGCATGCGGGTGGGGTGGGTGGGGTTGGGGAGGGGGGTGAGGGTGCTGGGTGGGTGGATGGGTGGGGGGTGTGGGTGGTCGGGTGTTGCCATGGTGTGCGGTCTGTGGCCATACTACCCGATTCCCACGCCCATCTAGTCAGTGAAGCGGGTGGCTATCAGTCTGTCCCGTGCCCGCTGGCCCAGCTGGTAACGGTGGACAGCCACCCGCCCGTGTCTAGCCCGTCTGCCCTGACCATTGCCCCCATCCCCCTCATCTGGGGAGGACTGCACCTCTTCCTGCTGCTCCTCCACTCCCCCGTCCTCTGCCTGCGGCACATCGCCCCTCTGCTGGGCTATATTGTGCAGGACGCAGCACACCACAATGATGCGGCCGACCCTATCTGACCGATACAAGAGGTCCAGGCACCTGAAACGCATCTTCAGCACGCCAAAGCACCTCTCTATCACTCCCCTTGTCGCTACATGGGAATCATTGTAGCGGTTCTCCGCCTCATTGCGTGGCCTCCGTATAGGTGTCATGAGCCACGATCGCAATGGGTAGCCCCTGTCGCCCAGCAACCAGCCCCTCAGCCGGGGGTGGCGTCCCTCGTACATGCCGGGGATGGATGACCGCGACAACACGTATGAGTCGTGTACACTGCCCGGGCACCGGGCGCAGACGTGCAGGATCATCATGCGGTGGTCGCAGACCACATGTATGTTCATCGAATAGGTCCCCTTCCTATTGGTGAACACGGCCCTGTTATCTGCAGGTGGCCGCACGGCGATGTGCATCCCATCGATCGCGCCCTGGACCACGGGGAACCCGGCCATGGCAGAGAAGCCCACGGCCCGGGCATCTTGGCTGGCCTGGTCCACAGGGAAGCGGATGTAGAGGTGCACAATGGCATATAGGGCGTCTGTCACTGCCCGGATGCACCGGTGCACCGATGTCTGCGATATGCCGGACAGGTCCCCACTCGGTGCCTGGAATGACCCCGTTGCATAAACGTTCAGGGCCACCGTAACCTTGACGGACACGGGGAGAGGGTGTCCCCCGCCAGTGCCACGCGGTGACAGGTGTGCCAACAGGTGGCAGATGTGTGCCACGGTTTCCCGGCTCATCCGGAGTCTCCTCCTGCATTCCCGGTCCGTGAGGTCCTGGTATGACAGCCGGGGCCGGTACACACGGGGCGTCCTCGGGTGCCTCCGTTGCCGTGGGGCCGCGACGTCCTCCTCCCACTCCTCGTCCTGTCGGTCAGGTGTCCCTCCAGCCTGGTCGGCTGCCGCCTGCCCCTCTGCGGCAGCCTGCGCCGCCTCTCTGGCACGCTCCTCATCCTCCTCCTCATCCAGGGCAACATGGACATTAGCGGCTGCCGCCACGGCGGCCAACATCGCTGGCTGACCGGAAACCATGACGACATGTCATCATTGCCCATACCCCCTCCTTCCCCCAGCCAGGTGGCATGGACCGCATGGGTCCGACTGTTGGAGGCTGGCACCTGGCCAAGTGGACCAACTCACTTGCCCTCACACCCCCCTCCCCGGCACGGACCCCCCCTCCGACCCTTCCCCGGCACGGACCCCGTCCCCCCTCCCCCTCCCCGGCACGGACTCCGTCCCCCCTCCGTCCCCCTCCCTGGCACGGACCCCGTCCCCCTCCCCGGCACGGACCCCGTCCCCCTCCCAGCACGGACTCTGTCCCCCTCCCCGGCACGGACCCCCACCTCCCCGTCCCCCTCCCCGGCACGGACACCCGTTCCCCCCCCCCGGCCCCCTCCCCGGCAGTCATCCTCCCGTCCCCGGCACTCACCCCCCCTCCCGGCACTCCCCCGGAGCCCAGCCCACTCTAACCACCCCCACCGCCGCACACACACACAACCCTACACACACCTCTCCCCCACACATACAGACTGCGGCCATCGCCTCTCCAGCGGCCAACCCCCCAGGCCGTCACCCACCTCCACGCTGGTCGGCGTAAACCTTGAGCACTGGTTGACGCCGATTGAAAGGTGGTTTGATTTACGCCGACGTGACCCGTCATCACGTCGGTGGGACTTCGGCCCACCCGGACGGGAGAATATCGTCAGCCCCGAAATCCATTGCCCCGCGCCCAACCGTGCTATTCTCCGAGGCGTGCGGCGCGATTGACGCCTCGCCGACTTTTCTCCCTTCGGAGAATTCGGCGGGCGGCGGGGGTGGAATTCACGGCGGCCCACGGCGATTCTCCGACCCGGTGGGGGGTCGGAGAATCTCGCCCCTGGTCTCTGGATTATTAGTCCAGTGACAACACCACTACGCCACTGCCTCCCCCTGTCAACCTGGTGAAGCTACAACACAGGACTACTTGTATGCCAAATAGCAGAACAAGTAACAGAGTTAAGCGATCCCAAAACTAACGGATGAGATCTAAACTCTGCAGTCCTGTCACATCCAGTTGTGAATGGTGGTGGATAATCAAACAACTCACTGGAAGAGAAGGCTCCACTATTATCCTTATCCTCAAAGGAGGAGCCCAGAAAATCAGTGCACAAGATAATGCTGAAGAATTCACAACAATCCTCAGCCAGAAGTGCCGAGTAGCTGATCCATCTCGGTCTCCTCTGGAGGTCCCCAGCCTCAGAGGTGTCAGTCTTCAGCCAATTAAATTCACTCCACAGGATATCAAGAACCAGCTAAGACACTGGATAATGCAAAGGCTGTGAGCCCTGACAATATTCCAGCAATAGTACTGAAGACTTGTGCTCCAGAACTTACCGCTCTCCTAGCCAAGCTGTTCCAGTACAGCTGAAACATTGGCATCTACCTGGCAATGTGAAAAATTGCCTTGGTATGTCCTATATAAAAGAAACAGGACAGGCCAATTACCGACCCATCAGTCTACCATCAATCATCAGTAAAGTGATGGAAGGATTCATCAACAGTGCTATCAAGCGGCACTTACTCAGAAATAACCTGCTCACGGATACACAGTTTGGGTTCCGCCAGGGTCACTCAGCTTCTGACCTCATTACAGCCTTGGTTCAAACATGGACAAAAGAGCTGATTGCCAGAGGTGAAGTGAGAGTGACTGCGCTCGATATCTATGCAGCATTTGAATGAGTACGGCATCAAGGAGCCTTAATAAAACTGGAGTCAATGGGATTCAGGGGGAAACCCTCTGCTGCCACAAAGGAAGATAGTTGTAGTGGTTGGATGTCAATCATCTCAGCTCCAGGGCATCATGTAAAATCCAGGAACTCCCTCCCTGATAGCACTGTAGGAGTACCTCTGCCTCAGGGCCTGCAGTGGTTCAAGAAGGCAGATCATCACCACCTCTCAAGGGCAATTAGGGATGGGCAATAAATGCTGGTCTAGCCAGTGACACCATCATCCCATAAATGAAATATAAAGATTGAGGCCATATCAATGTTTGATAGAAGATAACCTCCTTGCTTTTTTACTCTATGCCACTATTAATAAAGCTCAGAATGCTGTACTAACTGCTTTCTCAACCTGTTCTGCCACCTTCAATGATTTATGCACATGTACACCCAGTAATTATTGCTATATGAAAATACAGCCATGAATTCAGCAGATTTTGCATTATTCTGTTACATAGTTATTAGAGGAAATTATACACCACTGTAGGGAACAGGATTTAAGATGAGTTTCAGATTATAATGTAGAAATTACAGAGAGTGATAGTAATGGTTGAGGACTAAAGGCATTCATCTGATATTCCAGTCTCTCTTATTTTGTAGCTGGTGTTAACGTCTAAAGTATGCATGCTAAACCTTCATTCACAGCTGCACTAATTTCCAGCCTAACCATTCTATCAGTTCATTGCAAACCCTACTACACCCTCAGAATTATTAGGGCACAGGAAGAGGCCCCACCCATGCACATTGGATGATTACTTGAAGAGAAACAATGCCCACGTACATGACATGTCACTGATACTTACATTGGGTGTAATTTGGTAAGAAATGTATTTCTTCATCCCTGAATATTTCGTTTCTATCTGAGGATTGGTTATCATGCATTCCAGTGGTACTACTGGATACACCCAGGATGCACCACTTTCATTGAACTAAGGACAAAATAATAGTGTTAATGCAATTCATTTTGGATATAAAATAATCAGTCAGCATATATGAGCTGATGAGCTAAAACAACATTGCAAATGATCAGCGAGTGTATTTTGAAAACAGGATAATTTATCATAGACCCACGATGAGAATTTATTAAACGCAGAAACATTTTGAAAATGCAAGCAAATTAAAGGAATGCCTCACCGTAATGTTTTGGTATTGGAGTTACTCTAACTTTGGAACACATGGGGAGCAATGCAGACTCAAAATGTTAACTCTGTTTCTCGCTCCACAGATGCTGCCAGTCATTCTAAGTTTCTCCAGTATTTTTTGCTTTCATTTCTAACTTTGGACCTAGCCAATTGTAAAATTAGTGTTTTTTTAAAGTAAAAAAGAACAATATTCTCCGCTTATGTAGTTAGTGGCTTGATTGCTAACTTGAGGGAACATGTGGCATTCTCTGGTGATTATTTTGGTAAGAAACCATAGAAACATAGAAACTAGGAGCAGGAGTAGGCCATTTGGTCCCTCGTGCCTGCTCCGCCATTCAATATGATCATGGCTGATCCTCTATCTCAATGCCATACTCCTGCTCTCTCCCCAAAATGCCTTTTGTGTCTAGAAATAAATTTCCTTCTTAAACATATTCAGTGATTTGGTCTTCACAGCCTTCTGTGTTCACCACCCCCCCTCCCCCCTCTGATTGAAGAAATTTCTCCTCATCTCAGTCCTAAACGGCCTCCTAAGGCTGTGACTCTTGGTTCTAGACTCTTCACCCCTTCCCCTCAGCCAGGGGCCACATTATCATTGCATCCAGATTATCAGAATGTTTCAATGAGATCCCTCTCATTCTTCTAAACTCCAGTGAATACCGGCCTAGTGGGCCCACTCTCTCCGCACACAACAATCCTGCCACCCCATGGATCAGTTTGGTGATCCATTGCTGCACTCCCATTTTGAAATCTCCTCCATCAGCCAGTGGTGAAGCTGGTCTTCGGAAAAAATGTGAAAGGAAATTCAGGCATGGTGTAAAACAGGCTGCCCATTCATGAAAACCAGTGTTTGCTTTCAGCAAAGACCAATTTCAAACATGATTCAGCAGCACGAGAAAAGGATCCAATGATACTATTTCCAAAGAAAAGCAGGGGTTCACTCAAAGTCCACCAACCAACACTACCAAAACAAATGAACTGGTGATTCAGTTCATGCTGCCACTCTTGCATACAAAATAACAGTGACCACAATGCAAAAGCAATTAATTGACTGTAAAACACTTCTCAACATCAGAGGATGTGAAAGTTGCGATTATGTGTCTATTTTTGCATAACCATTCAATACTTCAGCCACAAACTCAAGTGGACCTAAGCATGGCAGAAGAAGAAAACTGCACAAGACAAACTTAAAGGAAAAATTACATGTAAAGGGGAATGTCTCGGGGGTGGGATGTGGGTGGGGGGGGGGGGGGGGGGCGTGCATTTTGGGGACAAAAATTTAGAAAGCTTCTGGCGTAAAAGGCATTTGGCATAGTGCATCAAGACACTTAGCACAGCTGAAGGAACATGGATTAGTGGTAAACCAGGATGACAGACCCTGTAGCTGCAGATTTAATCTGCAGATAAATGAAGGGACAGCCCTTCTCTTTGATAACTGAAGTGGAGGTGGTGCTGCTAAAACTGCTCGTGTGGAGAGCTTTCTCCGAACCAGCCCATTGGTCAGTGCTGCAAAAAAGGTGCAATCAAGCCTCAGGACACAGCTGACACGACCATATGCCCATAATAGCAAGGTACCAGGAGCAGCTGTGATCTGGGATTTGAGGAGTTCCAAATGGGGAGGGGGAGCCCAGTAGCAACTGAAATATCTCCCATCAACCTTGAAGGAAGGGGAGGGGGTGATGCACTGAAGGCTGTCGTTTGAGGGCACAGGAAGTGATAATGGAGAGATTTGAAAAGTATTTTAAATTCAATGCAGTTGGAGCCAGGTGAAGGTCGGTGAGAATGGAAATGTTGGGTGAGCAGGAATATAGTGCGGGACAGTATATAGGCGTGCAGGTTTTGAACACGCTGGAGTTTATGAAAGGTGGATTGTGGCAAATAAAAGGGTGGCAAGGAGGACTTGGGGAACTTAGTGCGAGAGGTGACAGGAACATGGATAACGTCCCCAGAATTGGAAGGTGAAGAAAGCAATCTTGATGTTGGACAAGATGTTGGTGTTTGAAGCCAAGACCAAAGTCAAACAAAATGTTAAGACCATTGTGGTGTTGGGTGCTCTGGTGCACAGATGAGCCAACACAGTTGTATGTGGTACAACTCTATTTTATTATAACTCTTATAATACAGTTCGTTCTGGATACTCTGCACGTGCTGTCTCCCTAAGTGTGTTTGGCAACAGATGTGTCCTGGTTCTCCTCTGCAGCTAATACTGACCACCGGGGGTCGTGTCTATGCTTTTATATCTTTCTGTCATTGGTTGTGGTGTTGTGTGTTCTGATTTGTCTGTTGGTGTGTCTATCATGATGTGTGTGTTTGAATATCATGACATCCCCCCTTTTTACAAAGATATGTGCCTACGTGGTTATAAATATAATTGTGTCGTGAGTGCATCGAAGAGTGTGTGTGTGTTATGTACAGCGTGTGTATACGACGTAACTATTTACATGGGGCGATGTCGGGTGCGTCACACTAACAAGGTTGTACCATAACAAAACTTGGATGCGAGAGAAAAAAAAACTTGAACATTGGTCTGGTCAGACGATATCTGGAACAATAAACAACAACAGGTTATAATACAGAAGTGTTTGACTTTTTGAACGTATGAACAGCGTTATAAGTCCAGTCTAATGGGTGACCGCCTCAAGAATGGGCTGGTCCTCAAGCCGGTTCAGCTGTGGAGATTTGGGGTCACACTGGTTCACCTTGGACTGTTGGAGGTGATGCTGTTGCCGAAGTCTCTACTTTACCATTTGTTGTACTTCGTGCAGTGCTTGGTTTTTTCATTCGTGCAAATATAACATTCAACATCTTTGTTAGTGGTGCCTTGGCTGTGGTTTGGTTCTGGTGGCGATGGAAGGGGCATGATCCGTGGCATCTCCACGAAGTCATCCTTGGGAACCAGTGGAGGATCCGGCGTGTGCGTACGGTTCAGTTGCGAGCGTGGAAGGCGGCGCAAAGCTCGCTGATTGCGCCTACGCACCAATCCATCCGCCCTGCATGCCAGGAACAAGGTGGAGTCTTTTTCTTTTTATGTTTGTGGTGGACGGCATCTTGTAGCCGATGGGTCGTCGCCATCGAAGTAGCACCATCACTAATATCATGCAAGGCGATGACTGTGCCAGATGTGGAAGTTGGCCGAGACCGTGTACGCTGGTTCCGGCCACCTGCTGTGCCGGAAGGGCGACTCCGCAGAGAAACGTCGAAGCATGTCGCCTTGGAGAGAGAATTGTTGCTCGCATCAACGTCTGGCGATGGCGCGAATTGGTGTGTCCATCTTGGACCGCCGGTGCTGGTTGCCACTGCCGACCCAGTGGGACTGCCACGCGATCCATTCCCTGTCACCGTGGCATCCGCCGTCACCCTGAGCGTGCCATCACCGAGGCCGCGACACCGCCCGTCCGGAGCAAGGTCTGGCGTGCGCGAATCAGAGTCGGCGCTTGGCTGCTCCCCATCTGGAGTCCGGTCTGCCTTCCGTCGATGCCCCCCGTCCGGAGTCCCAACAGGTTCACTGGAGGCAGCCGAGATTCCCTGAAGCTGCACTTCTGGAGTCGGAATATGCAGGAATGCACCAACCAGTGGAGAGGGTCGAGCCATCGAGGGTGGAAGCGGTGCGCCGCCACCGCAGTCGTCAGTGGTCCCACCGTGATCGTCGAGTGCCTCGGTACGCACTAGGCGAGGTCCGTCACCTTGCACCTTTTGCATGGGAAGTGGGATGCTGTCGTCACTCGTCTCACATCCCGTGGATAGATCCTCATTAGCAGCTTGCTGTTCACTAGGGTTGGGTAAATTGTCAGAGTTTTCATCTGGTGGTGCACACCATGTCGGTGGACTGTCATTGTCTTGCCGTTGTCCTTCATTTGGGCTTTTCTTCTTTGGAATTTTAAATCTTCCCCCAGACATTGCAGAACCTTGTTTATTACCCCCAAATTCTCCCATAGGTATGGTCTCGAATATAGGATCCAATGTTTCTATCGACATTGTACTATTTTCCAAAGAACATTCCGTTTCACTTTTCTTCTCAGGTGCCTCATATGTATCTTTGTCTAATGTACATGCCTTCATGGTCTCTGGGTCTGATTTTGCTGGGACTGGCATGGTCACAGTCTCTCTTTTACTGTTCTCAATTGCCCACATTATACTCCCCATACATAACTGCTTAATCACTGGGGTTAGTGTGGTACAATGGATAATCGGGTCGACCTTATCTGCGTATTCACCATTAGTGGAAAGCACACTTGGTTCACTTGAAACTGCTGTGGGTTTTAAATTCGTTATCTGGCTACTCGATGTCGGTGTCCTCAGGATTCTTGCTCCAATGTTCTGCTCAATAATCAGTGGAGCGTGTATAGGTTCAATGCAATTAATGTTCCCCTCAAGGTTTGAAGAGTCATTACTGACTAACTGCTGGTCTCCGAAGTTGGGATTTTGCGGTGTTGTGTTGAAGGGAGACATCTGTCCCTGCTGTAGATATGATTCAGGTTGTGTTATTTCCATTACCTGAGGATCAATGTCTTGTCCATTTTTTCGATCCGTACTAAAACACTGGCAATTCTCAGTCTGCTCCTTGCAAGTTAAACATTCAATTAATTTCGTTAGCAAATCCTCAGCATCCTTCTGTGGCCGTGCAGCATTATTAATCTCTGTTCGGCTATAATGATCCTGAAGGTCAGCGCATAAACCTTTTTTCTTCGGGCTTGGACGAGGCGATTCCTTTGGCTTGTCTTCAGTTGGGCTTGAACAGTCTTCAGCGCTGTGCCCTTCATTGTAGCATGAGAGACCGTCATGTTCATGCTGCTGTGTAGTGGAGCATGGTAGGCTGTTATAGCCTTCTTGCTGTTCACGTGAGCATGGCAGACTTGCATCGTCTGCCGCTGGTTGGTCAGGAGAGGTTGCTAGACCCTCATGGTCTTGTTCCTGCAAGGACTGCGCTCTGGAGTCTTGCGTTCCTTCCATCGTGGAGTCCGTCCACGAGCTCTCTGTGGAGGCTTGTGACACTGGAGTCACTTCTTGTTCGTGCAAGGACTGCGCTCTGGAGTCTTGCGTTGCTTCTATCGTGGAGGCTGTCCACGAGCTCTCTGTGGAGGCTTGTGACACTGGAGTCACTTCTTGTTCGTGCAAGGACTGCGCTCTGGAGTCTTGCATCGCTTCTATCGTGGAGGCTGTCCACGAGCTCTCTGTGGAGGCTTGTGACACTGGAGTCACTTCTTGTTCGTGCAAGGACTGCGCTCTGGAGTCTTGCATTTCTGCAATTGTGGAGTCTGTCCACGAGCTTGCTGTGGAAGCTTGTGACACTGGAGTCACTTCTGGTTCATGCGAGGACTGCACTCTGGAGTCTTGCATGTCTTCTTTCATAGAGTCGGGAACGTTGAGCGGGACATGGACCACGCTCTGTGTGGCAGCAGGGCACTCTCCGTGTGCTTGCACCGCTCCCTGTCTGTTAATGTCAGGCTGCAGCATCATCCGGTACTGATAAGTTGGAACGTCATATCTGCTGGATTGAAGCTCCTCAAATCCGAAAAATGAATCCGCATCTGCGTCGGATTCAATGTGGGGGCCGCCAATGTGCAACACGAAAGGTTCGTCCGAGTCATAGTCATATAGGACCACGGAGCTATCATTGGGCTCGCGAGGTCCGGAAACACTGTAAAGATCGTCATCGAAGTATTCAAGGTCGGAATCATCGGCTTGTGCGTAGGTAACTGCTTGTCGGAGGGTTCTTCGGAGGTCAAATTCATCTCCTGGGTCAATTTGCGGCACTGTGCTGTCATTCCAGGTGAGGGAGGGTTGTTTTACAGCTTTAACAGATTTTTGTTTTTTTGATTTGGGACGTTTCCCTTTTAAATTGGATTTGGGACGTTTCCCTTTTAAATTGGTGCAGTCTGGGGCCTCTGACATCCTGACGCTCGGTATGTAGCACGTAGGAAGCGACTGCGCATGCTCAGATCGCTGTTCCTTTACCGATGGCCGTTTTCTGGACTGCGCATGCGCAGCATCTCGCGCATGCGCAAACGAAAGTTCCGGTTCTGCGCACTGCTCGCGCAACTGTGCTAGCGTGATACCTTTAGCAAGATGGCCGCCGACCTCGACCCAGCCTTCTCTCAGGCCCGGGATTTCGGCCTCTGGGAATTCGGGCTCCAGGATCCCAGCCACGAGGTGAGTACTGCAGCTTTTCTTACCTTTATGTGCCGATTGGATTGCGTTTTCTTCACAGTACTTGGAGAATTTGCCCAGGACTGCCTGGTAATCGTACCTTTGCTGCCTCCTGAAGAACCTGAACCTTCTGAATATTTCTCTTGCCCTTGCACCGGCGATGGTGAGGAGAAATTCAATTTTTTCCCTATCATCCAGGTCTTGGAGTTCAGCTGCCACCAGGAACAATTCGAACATTTGCCGGAATCGCCGCCAGTTTTCGCGGAGGTCGCCATGGCACTGGAGCGGCTGCGGAACCGGGAGCTCGTACATCATGCCTGGGCACTGCTGGTTGTCTGTGTACACGGAGGTATGCCGGCAGGTATCGATCCACTCCTGTACCATGTGGTGTTGGGTGCTCTGGTGCACAGATGAGCCAACACAGTTGTATGTGGTACAACTCTATTTTATTATAACTCTTATAATACAGTTCGTTCTGGATACTCTGCACGTGCTGTCTCCCTAAGTGTGTTTGGCAACAGATGTGTCCTGGTTCTCCTCTGCAGCTAATACTGACCACCGGGGGTCGTGTCTGTGCTTTTATATCTTTCTGTCATTGGTTGTGGTGTTGTGTGTTCTGATTTGTCTGTTGGTGTGTCTATCATGATGTGTGTGTTTGAATATCATGACAACCATAAGACCATAAGACATAGGAGCAGAATTAGGCCACTCGGCCCATCGAGTCTGCTCCGCCATTCAGTCATGGCTGATATTTTTCTCATCCCCATTCTCCTGCCTTCTCCCCATAACCCTTGATCCCCTTATTGATTTTACAGAGCCCGATTTAGCTAGAGCATGTGGAAATGGCACTAACGAGAGTTAGTGCAAAGAGATTGGAGTTCTTGGCAGGGACTGAAGACATTGAGACAGGGGAATTTCAACGTTGGTGCAAAAGGTGTGGGAGTCAGCAATATGCTCGTCGAAGGTCACACTCAGGAGGCCCAAACCAGTTTTGGGTGTGGCCGTTGTTTCAGTTGCAAGTTCACATTTTTCTGGCTATGTATAACCAACATCTCCACAAGCTGAGTAACGGAGATTACAACCTAAAGCCAGGAGTCGCTGAATGTAGAAGTAACAGCGGAATGAAAGAAAAAAAACAATACATTTTCATTGACACAACCTCTTGTTGGATGCTAGTTATTGTTACAATCACAATATCCTGTTTTTCATAAATGGGCAAAAGGCGATATAGTGAGGAACAAAGAAACTGTACTTCTCCTTTGGTACTCACTGGCCCCACCAATTTGATAATCTGGCATGATTTCTGAAACATCGCTGGCCAATCTAAGTGAATGCTTAGATTTGTAGAATTGTACACTTTGAAGCATGTTAAAATTTAGCATCTCATTTAAAAACACAAATACAATATCATTTTTACTTACTGTCAGTTGAATTTTTGTGGTTGTCTTTACAGTTTTTCCTGCCATGAAAGGTTCTGCGTCTGTTTTTGTAAAATGGTACAATCTACAATCATCAGAAGAAGTGCTTAATTTTTCAGTCAAAACCAAACTGAAACCTACTTTTAATACAGAGTATGTATACAAGATGAGGACGACGATAGACAAGTTGTTTCTAACTGCAATTTTCTAATCATGACATACTCATCATGTGGGCTAAATTAAAGAGAGAGGTGATTTAGTAATAACTTGCACCACTGAACAACCTTTGCTTGAGGGTGTCTCAGCAAAAGGCAGTTACATCTTTTTCCAAGTAGAAATCTAGCAACCATGACAATAATATATAATGGAATATTTCCAGCAGGTTTGCAAACAGAAGGCCCTATCAGCACATGGGCTCATTAAAGTTTCCCCAGTTACTGTGTTATAACCCCCTTTAAAACCAATAACTTTAAAAAAAATATTTGAATTTCTAGTCACTGGCTGAAAGGATCGCACAACACAACTTCAGGTTTTAAGACATTTACTGCAGCAAACAAACTAAAAACAGCATGATCTAAACAGTATTTTATACTCTTAAACTATTGAAAAGAAATTCCCCAATTCGCACCAGAATTCCAATGCCATGGTTAGAACTAGTCCAAAGTCCCCCGCCCCCACCACCCCCACAACACCATAAGACATAGGAGTGGAAGTAAGGCCATTCGGCCCATCGAGTCCACTCCACCATTCAATCATGGCTGATTTCAACTCCATTTACCCGCTCTCTCTCCATAGCCCTTAATTCCTCGAGAAATCAAGAATTTATCAACTTCTGTCTTAAAGACATTCAAAGTCCCGGCCTCCACCGCCCTCTGTGGCAATGAATTCCACAGTCCCACCACTCTCTGACTGAAGAAATTTCTCCTCATCTCTGTTCTAAAGTGACTCCCATTTATCCTCAGGCTGTGCCCCCGGGTCCTAGTCTCCCCTGCTAATGGAAACAACTTCCCTACGTCCACCCTAGCTAAGCTTTTCATTATCTTGTAAGTTTCTATTAGATCTCCCCTCAACCTCCTAAACTCCAATGAATATAATCCCAGGATCCTCAGACGTTCATCGTATGTTAAGCCTACCATTCCTGGGATCATCCGTGTGAATCTCCGCTGGACCTGCTCAAGTGCCAGTATGTCCTTCCTAAGGTGTGGGGCCCAAAATTGCTCACAGTATTCTAAATGGGGCCTAACTAATGCCTTATAAAGCTTCAGAAGTACATCCCTGCTTTTATATTCCAAGCCTCTTGAGAGAAATGGCAACATTGCATTTGCTTTCTTAATTACGGACTAAGCCTGCAATTTACCTTTAGAGAATCCTGGACTAGGACTCCCAAGTCCCTTTGCACTTCAGTATTATGAATTCTGTCACCGTTTAGAAAATAGTCCATGCCTCTATTCTTTTTTCCAAAGTGCAAGACCTCACACTTGCCCAAGTTGAATTTCATCAGCCATTTCTTGGACCACTCCCCTAAACTGTCTAAATCTTTCTGCAGCCTCCCCACCTCCTCAGTACTACCTGTCCCTCCACCTATCTTTGTATCATCGGCAAACTTAGCCAGAATACCACAGTCCCGTCATCTAGTTCGTTAATATATAAAGAGAACAGCTGTGGCCCCAACACTGAACCCTGCGGGACAACACTCGTCACCGGTTGCCATTCCGAAAAAGAACCCTTTATCCCAACTCTCTGCCTTCTGCCTGACAGCCAATCGTCAATCCATGTTAGTACCTTGCCTCGAATACCATGGGCCCTTATTTTACTCAGCAGTCTCCCGTGAGGCACCTTATCAAAGATAGATAACATTCATTGGCTCTCCTTGGTCTAACCTATTTGACATCTCTTCAAAGAACTCTAACAGGTTTGTCAGGCACGACCTCCCCTTACTAAATCCATGCTGACTTGTCCTAATCTGACCCTGCAACTTCCAAGAATTTAGAAATCTCATCCTTAACAATGGATTCTAGAATCTTGCCAACAATCGAGGTTAGGCTAATTGGTCTATAATTTTCCATCTTTTTCCTTGTTCCCTTCTTGAACAGGGGGGTTACAACAGCGATTTTCCAATCCTCTGGGACTTTCCCTGACTCCAGTGACTTTTGAAAGATCATAACTAACGCCTCCACAATTTCTTCAGCTATCTCCTTTAGAACTCTAGGATGTAGCCCACCTGGGCCCGGAGATTTATCAATTTTTAGACCTCTTAGTTTCTCTAGCACTTTCTCCTTTGTGATGGCTACCATATTCAACTCTGCCCCCTGACTCTCCTGAATTGTTGGGATATTACTCATGTCTTCTACTGTGAAGACTGACGCAAAGTACTTATTTAGTTCCTCAGCTATTTCCTTGTCTCCCATCACTAGATTACCAGCGTCATTTTGGAGCGGCCCAATGTCTACTTTTGCCTCCCGTTTGTTTTTAATGTATTTAAAGAAACTTTTACTATCATTCCTAATGTTACTGGCTAGCCTACCTTCATATTTGATCCTCTCTTTCCTTATTTCTCTCTTTGTTATCCTCTGTTTGTTTTTGTAGCCTTCCCAATCTTCTGACTTCCCACTACTCTTTGCCACATTATAGGCTTTCTCTTTTGCTTTGATGCATTCCCTAACTTCCTTTGTCAGCCATGGCTGCCGAATCCCCCCTCTGATAACCTTTCTTTTCTTTGGGATGAACCTCTGCACTGTGTCCTCAATTACTCCCAGAAACTCCTGCCATTGCTGTTCTACTGTCTTTCCCACTAGGCTCTGCTCCCAGTCGATTTGCGTCAGTTCCTCCCTCATGCCCCTGTAGTTACCTTTATTTAACTGTAACACCTTTACATCTGATTCTACCTTCTTTCTTTCAAATTGCAGATTGAATTCTACCATATTATGATCACTGCCTCCTAAGTGTTCCCTTACTTTAAGATCTTTAATCAAGTCTGGCTCATCTCTGGGACATCTATGACCGGCTTGAAAGGATACTGGAGAGGGAGGGGGAGGATCCAGTTGTTGTGGTCCATGTCGGTCCCAACAACATAGGCAAGTCTAGGAAAGAGGACCTGTTTAGAGATTATAAAGAGCTAGGATTCAAATTAAAAAACAGGTCCTCAAGGGTCATAATCTCCGGATTACTGCCCGAGCCACATGCAAATTGGCATAGGGAGGCAAGAATAAGGGAAGTTAACACGTGGCTGAAAGAGTGGTGTGGGAATGAGTGGTTCCTTTTCATGGGACACTGGCATCAGTTTTGGGACAGGGGGGACCTATACCGTTGGGATGGTCTCCACCTGAACCAAGCTGGGACCAGTGTTCTGGCGAAAAGACTAAATAGGGTGGTCAATAGGACTTTAAACTAAAGATTGGGGGGGAAGGGAAAGTCAGGGAACCAAGAGGTGAAGTAATCAGTGGGAAGCGTAGCTGCTTAGGAATACAAAAAAGCACGAAAAGACAGAACTCAGGAGAGGTTACGATAGTCCCCATCCCACAAAATATGACACAGTGTATGGAAAGGCTCAGTAAACCAAGGTCCACCACACTAAGAAAACAAAAAGGGATGGTCAATAGAGAATTAAAGGTGCTATATTTAAATGAGCGCAGTGTACGGAACAAGGTAGATGAGCTTGTGGCCCAGATTGTGACTGGCAGGTATGATGTGGTAGGCATCACAGAGACGTGCTTGCAGGGGGTTCAGGACTGGCATTTAAACATCCAGGGATTCACAACCTATCGAAAAGACAGAGAGGTGGGCAGAGGAGGCGGGGTTGCCTTGTTAATTAGGAATGAAATTAAATCAATGGCAGAAAACGACATAGGGTCAGATGATGTGGAGTCTGTGTGGGTAGAGTTGAGGAACCACAAAGGCAAAAAAACCAAAATGGGAGTTATGTACATGCCTCCTAACAGTGGTCAGGACCAGGGGCACAAAATGCACCACGAAATAGAAAGTGCATGTCAGAAAGGCAAGGTCACAGGGATCGTGGAGGACTTCAATATGCAGGTGGACTGGGTAAATAATGCTGCCAGTGGACCCAAGGAAAGGGAATTCATTGAATGTTTACAGGAGGGCTTTTTGGAACAGCTTGTGATGGAGCCCACGAGGGAACAGGCCATTCTGGATTTAGTGTTATGTAAGTCTTGGTGAAATTACCAAGCCACACAATGGCTTCCTTCCTTTTCCAATTGGATAACTTCTTATACCAGAACTGACTTTCACTGTGAGGGTAACACTGAAAATTCTTTCTGTCTAGCCCAAATTATGCAAATCTTCCAGCCTCTTTTAAATCCTCACAAACTTGGGGCGGGATTCTCCCCAGGGGGCCTCCGATGTGGCCTGGCCCGCGATCAGGACCCACCGCTAGGTGGGCCGGCCTCTCTGTCTCCCGGCCTCCTTTCTTCTGTCCGGCGCCTGTACTCCTGCGCCATGTTGGGTCGGGGCCGGTGCGGACAAGGGAGACACCGCGCATGCACGGAAATCGCGCCGGTGGGATTGCGCATGCGCGGGATCGCGCCAGACCCACTGCACATGCGGCATCCTCCAGCGCCCATTCCATGGCCGGATCAGCAGCTGGAGCAGTGTGAACCACTCCAGCGACCTGCTGGCCCCTATTGCTGATCCTGGAAAAACATTTCCGACGGCGTCAACACTTTGTAGCCTCAGGATCAGAGAATCCCGCCCATGGTCCCTTCAATTTGAGCAGGGATCTCCCACTCACGCTCTGCTTCATGAACAATAAGCATTTTCTCTGCTTTAGATGCAGGGCTGGCTACCTTTATTTCTTGCTCTATGTCTTGCAGGTGGCTGCAGACTGATTTCTGTTTGTGAAGTTCAATGATATTTTAGAAGCCCTGATACATCCCTGTGAGATATGGCGACCAAAACCTGAATTTACACTTGCAGTGTCAAGGCAACTCCCAGCTCTGCAAACGCAACCTGGGAAAAGATGCCCCAGAAGGTCTGACTTTTAGCTTGGGGGCGTGGGGGGGGGGGGGGGGGGGGGGGGCGGGGCGGGGGGGGCGGGGCGGGGGGGAATATTAATTTCCTGGAGGTTGCCGTATATGGAGGTGGGCTGGGCTGATTGGTTGCCTTGGTCTATGTCAAATGTGTCAAATGTTTAAAAAAACAAAGCAATAAAACTGCCATTGCCCTTACATATACCATGTCAACTCACACAGTATCCACCAACGGCAATCCTTAGGACCCATGCTGAGATGCGCTTAACTAAAGTTCTGAAGTGTCTCCTGAAGAAACCAGTATTTAAAATGAAAACACTCTCATTGATTAAAAACTGATTCACTACTTTTAACTTTCTTTAATATCTTATATAAACAAACGTTGGAATTTATAGTCCCACTTCAAAGAGTCTATAACCATTTGGAGCTGTCAATCAAACTCTGAATGAGAGGCGCCCCACAATGATAGTGGAAGGTCCTGAAATCAGTCATGCAGCACGCATCTGATAATGGAAACCCTCAGGGTTTAACAGGCAAAGTAAAGAAAGAAGTACTGATGTTTTGTCAACAACGCAGACATTTCTTTTCAAATATTTAAAGAGCAGGAGTTTTAAATGCCTTGATAGCTTAACAGTTCATTTTGTTTGTTCATTTTGACCGGTCCAATGAGTTTATGCACTTTTTTATCCACATTCATATCTACTTTTAGCAATCCCAAAGTGCACCCTGCTCCTCCCAAAGAGCACCTTACCTGCCCCAAACATATCCTGAGAACCTATCCAAAGATGTAGTGTACCCCTCCAAAATGATACGCCACCTATCCAAATAACTCTGCAAAGTTCAGACCTGCTCCTACCAGATCTACTCTGCACCATCGTGTTTTCCACTGCTAACTGGAATATCTGACATGACTGGAGGCAGCTGCACAATTGAATCATGGCTGTCCAATTCAGAACACTGACACAATCGCCTCTCTCACCCGCCTCCCCCACCCCAACTCCCCTCTCTCCTGCTCCAGTGAAAGTAGTGCTTAAAGGTCGAAGGTACAGTCTTTATGAAACCTCAGATTTAACAGTCCACCCACAGTTAGCACAAATACTCGAGCTATTGTCTACAGGTGTGAACCTGAGGCAGTGGCATAGTGGCATTGTCACTGTGCTAGTAATCCAGAGACCCAGGGTAATGCTCTGGGGACCTGGGTTCGAATCCCACCCTGGCAGATGGTGAAATTTGAATTTTTAAAATTGGAATTATCCCTAATTGGCATAAAAACCCAACTGGTTCACTAATGCCAGTTAGAGAAGGAAATCTGTCCAGGTGATGAGGGGTGCTGTCACCTGGAAATCCCATTGACAATGCCGGAGTCGGTACATCCCACTGGTTGGCTGTCTCCATCGCTGGAAAACACGTGGCGGGGTGCTCGGTAAATCCCGTCCATCATCTTGACAATATGTCACTGTTCCTTCAGTTTGCTGGGTCAATATCCTGGAACTCCCTTGCTAACAGCACTGTAGGTGTGCCTACACCACATGAACTGAACAGTTTAAGAAGGCAGTTCCACCTTCTCAAGGGCAATTAGGGATGGGCAACAAAAATTGGCCTGGGGTGAGTGGAAATTGGGGAATATGGAAGAATTTTGGAGGGGTGAGGGCAGGGATTGGTACAAAGAGGGTGACGGAGCTTGGGGGGAAAATGTTAGAGGCCTCACACTCATCTCCAGAACTGGGCTGATGTTCCAGTGAATAGAGGTGGGCTTTCTAACCTGCCTGCTATACAGCCACCTACTTCCATTCCCACCTCTGCCCTGTGGTGTGGTCCCGACTCCAGCCCACTCCCAACTAGGGGCAAAAATACGGTAAACCATTCAGGAGGTGGGATCATGACATCAGGAAATGCCCTGACCTGTGACTCCCACCTCAAAGGAGAAAATATGGCACAACGAAAATCGTCAGGACTTCCTGTCTTAGTGATTCCAGCTATTCATTGTGGAGTTCATGTCAATTGTCTGAGGTCCACACCACAAGGTATTCACCACTGCATGCCACAAAGTCCAATGTAAAAATAATCATTAGTGGAGCCATGTTGCATCCCAGCAATTTATAGCCCAGTAGTCAATGGATTATGTATTCACATTGACTACAATCTGTGGCATACAGTTTTGGAATTAATTGCAGTTTGCGTTAGAAATGTACAAAAATTTTTATCATGCAATTGTTATAGAATTCAACTTACCCAAATTTATCCCCAAAATGATGGGGCCAGATCATTCACAAATGAGAAAATCTTAAAATCAATGTTGCAGCTCTTGTTATTTATGGTGCGCTCAAAGAAACTAGACTGCAAAAGATTGCTCACCTCAGAAGCCCAAAAGCAAACACTATTGACCAGCCCGTCGCTGACTGAATACAAACGGTTGGGTCATGAATTGTCCATTTAATGGCTTTAATTGGCATTGGAGTGGGAAGGCTGTCCGTGGGATTACGCATCCTAGACGTAATTGGGGCAGAAGTAGGACTATGGTGGGGTGCCCACCTGGAACCCTCCCAATCAATTAAATTCCCCCTCTGCCTCCAAACTCAACTTGGGAGAGGTCATTACATTCTGGCCAGTAATATAGGCTGGTGCATGCTATGATAATAATAATTTTTATTGCCACAAGTAGGCTCACATTAACATAGAACATTGAAAATACAGCACAGAACAGGCCCTTCGGCCCACGATGTTGTGCCGAACCATTGTCCTAGATTAATCATAGATTATCATTGAATTTACAGTGCAGAAGGAGGCCATTCGGCCCTTTGAGTCTGCACCGGCTCTTGGAAAGAGCACCCTACCCAAACTCAACATCTCTACCCAACACCAAGGGCAATTTGGACATTAAGGGCAATTTATCATTGGCCAATTCACCTAACCCGCACATCTTTGGACTGTGGGAGGAAACCGGAGCACCCGGAGGAAACCCACGCAGACACGGGGAGAACGTGCAGACTCCGCACAGACAATGACCCAAGCCGGAATCGAACCTGGGACCATGGAGCTGTGAAGCAATTGTGCTATCCACAATGCTACCGTGCTGCCCTTAAGAACAAATAAATCTACACTATATCATTTTACCGTAATCCATGTACCTATCCAATAGCTGCTTGAAGGTCCCTAATGTTTCCGACTCAACTACTTCCACAGGCAGTGCATTCAATGCCCCCACTACTCTCTGGGTAAAGAACCTACCTCTGATATCCCTCCTATATCTTCCACCTTTCACCTTAAATTTATGTCCCCTTGTAATGGTGTGTTCCACCCGGGGAAAAAGTCTCTGACTGTCTACTCTATCTATTCCCCTGATCATCTTATAAACCTCTATCAAGTCGCCCCTCATCCTTCTCCGCTCTAATGAGAAAAGGCCTAGCACCCTCAACCTTTCCTCGTAAGACCTACTCTCCATTCCAGGCAACATCCTGGTAAATCTTCTTTGCACCTTTTCCAGAGCTTCCACATCCTTCCTAAAATGAGGCGACCAGAACTGTACACAGTACTCCAAATGTGGCCTTACCAAAGTTTTGTACAGCTGCATCATCACCTCACGGCGCTTAAATTCAATCCCTCTGTTAATGAACGCGAGCACACCATAGGCCTTCTTCACAGCTCTATCCACTTGAGTGGCAACTTTCAAAGATGTATGAACATAGACCCCAGGATCTCTCTGCTCCTCCACATTGCCAATAACTCTACCGTTAACCCTGTATTCCGCATTCATATTTGTCCTTCCAAAATGGACAACCTCACACTTTTCAGGGTTAAACTCCATCTGCCACTTCTCAGCCCAGCTCTGCATCCTATCTATGTCTCTTTGCAGCCGACAACAGCCCTCCTTACTATCCACAACTCCACCAATCTTTGTATCGTCTGCAAATTTACTGACCCACCCTTCAACTCCCTCATCCAAGTCATTAATGAAAATCACAAACAGCAGAGGACCCAGAACTGATCCCTGCGGTACGCCACTGGTAACTGGGATCCAGGCTGAATATTTGCCATCCACCACCACTCTCTGACTTCTATTGGTTAGCCAGTTTGTTATCCAACTGGCCAAATTTCCCACTATCCCATGCCTCCTTACTTTCTGCATAAGCCTACCATGGGGAACTTTATCAAATGCCTTACTAAAATCCATGTACACTACATCCACTGCTTTACCTTCATCCACATGCTTGGTCACCTCCTCAAAGAATTCAGTAAGATTTGTTAGGCAAGACCTACCCCTCACAAATCCGTGCTGACTATCCCTAATCAAGCAGTGTCTTTCCAGATGCTCAGAAATCCTATCCTTCAGTACCCTTTCCATTACTTTGCCTACCACCGAAGTAAGACTAACTGGCCTGTAATTCCCAGGGTTATCCCTAGTTCCTTTTTTGAACAGGGGCACGACATTCGCTACTCTCCAATCCCCTGGTACCACCCCTGTTGACAGTGAGGATGAAAAGATAATTGCCAACGGCTCTGCAATTTCATCTCTTGCTTCCCATAGAATCCTTGGATATATCCCGTCAGGCCCGGGGGACTTGTCTATCCTCAAGTTTTTCAAAATGCCAACACATCTTCCTTCCTAACAAGTATTTCCTCGAGCTTACCAATCTGTTTCACACTGTCCTCTCCAACAATATCGCCCCTCTCATTTGTAAATACAGAAGAAAAGTACTCATTCAAGACCTCTCCTATCTCTTCAGACTCAATACACAATCTCCCGCTACTGTCCTTGATTGGACCTACCCTCGCTCTAGTCATTCTCATATTTCTCACAATAGAACATAACACTGCAATGAAGTGACTGTGAAAATCCCCTAATCGCCACACTCTGGCACCTGTTAGAGTACAGAGAGGGAGACTTCAGAATGTCCAATTCACCTAACAAGCACATTTTTCAGGACTTGTGGGAAGAAACCGGAGCACCCAGAGGAAACCCACGCAGACACTGGGAGAACATGCAGAATCCGCACAGACAGTGACCCAAGCTGGGAATCAAACCCGGGTCCCTGAAGCTGTGAAGCAACAGTGCTAACCACGGTGCTACTGTGCACAGTTTGCCTCATAGTAAACCATGAGGGTAGACAAAAACTTATTTCTCTGTCTTTAATTAAATCCTCACTTGATTGGCTAATGTCGCTGTGGGCTGTCTATTTTCAACAATGGTGGAATATCCTATGACACAATTTAATAGAGCCTTAGTTGTGTTTATAAGTTCAAGGGTCCTTGTCACAAATAGCAATGAGACACAAATCATAACATGTGAAAGTGAGTCTGTGAGCCACATTGACAAACATAGCCCAAGTTGCCAAGGCAGAGATAATGGACAAAAAAGCGAATTATTAGAAAGACTGGATATGAAAAGTCAAACTCTTCTGGAGATAGCATTCGTTGAGATAACATTCATATTAATGGAACAAGCAGTTAAGTAACAAACTTCGACTTACATGTTATAATGAACCCAAGATAGTCAGTATTCCAATAAAAATGAATAATTCATTTTCTTATAACACTATCACTTCCCATCCTGTGTTATTTGAAGATTACAGTATATCAATTGCCAAGGAAGATGATAGAGTAACAGCAACTGCAAAATCATTATCTCTCGCGTTAAATCAAATGGAAATACATCAGTACTAGATCGCTGAGCTATCACTGAGCATTAGTTCCAACTATATGAACTACTTATGCTTGTTAGCCATATGCTTTTGTTACTGCTCAGTTTTTCTTTAACATGCTACAAAAAAAAACAATTGAACCTTCAGGCCATATAAAAAAAAATTCCCTTGCAAATTGATTGCCAGAATCAATCCAGCATCAGGTAGGAATCTAAACCTGTTTGGGCAGTTGATTTTTGCATGACGTCTCGGAGCTGCAGAGACAGGCCTTTTGTTTCATTCCAGATAGCCAGGCATGAAGGATAGATCTAGAGTCGAATCTTCGTGCACACAAAATTTATTTACAGAGGAACACACGTCAGAAACATAAACCTCCAAAGCCACACAACACAGTTTCACTCTGCTACTGCAGAAGCACAAAAGTGAAGCCTCACGTAGTCATTAATTTCAGATTTGCAGTCTCCATAGTTATTTTGTTTTTGTATCTCTTACCTGGATATCCGTTTGGGAGTTGATTCGTTACTACTTCTCTTCTCTGGTTCAGGGATTATCATCTCATAATCTTGGTCAACTGATTCTGTATGAAAATGGCAAATTATTTCAGACACACGCTGACAACTTCATATCCTTGCGTTTGACTGAACCTTTATTTAGTTATTTTCCAAGATCTTCTTTTCTGAGGCACAAGGCTCATGCTTTTATATGGGATAAATTGGATCATTTAGGCTCTGCATAACCTGCAGTTCGTAAATTAAAGCAGTGTAAGATAAATTTATATGCAAAAATGTTTTGTTGTCTCTTAGGGGTCACAACATGAAGTTATTCATTATGAGTTAATAATACATAGCTAAGAAGAAAAAATAGTTTACGATTTTAATGTGAAATTGTTTCTCAGCAGGAGAATGTTCCCACGTATTCAACATAAATATAATAGGAAGACTGGAGCAAAAAAAAGACAATTCAGCCCTTCAAGCCTGTTCTGCCATTCTATATCTTTTTTAAAATAAATTTAGAGTACCCAATTATTTGTTTTTTCCCAATTAAGGGGCAATTTAGTGTGGCCAATCCACCCACCCTGCACATCTTTGGGTTGTGGGGGTGAGACCCATGCAGACCTGAGGAGAATGTGCAAACTCCACACGGGCAGTGACCCAGAGCCGGGATCAAAGCCAGGTCCTCAGCGCCGTGAGGCAGCAGTGCTAACCACTGTGCCACCATGCTGCCCGCCATTCTATATAATAATCTTTATTAGTGTCACAAGTAGGCTTACATTAACACTGTAATGATGTTACTGTGAAAATCCTCTAGTCGCCATATTCCGGCGCCTGTTCGAGTACACAGAGGGAGAATTCAGAATGTCCAATTCACCTAACAAGCACCTTTTTGGGGGACTTGTGGGAGGAAACCGGAGCACCCGGAGGAAACCCACGCAAACACAGGGAGAAAGTGCAGACTCCGCACAGACAGTGACCCAAGCGGGACCCGAACCCGGGATCCTGGCACTGTGAAGCAACAGTGCTAACCCCTGCACTAACGTGCCGCCATCATGATCAATCATCTACCTCCACGTAATTTTCCTGTAATATCCTCATACTCCTTAATTCCCTTGATATTCAAAAAATCCATTGATCTCTGCCTTGAATATATTCAATCATTAAGCATTCACAATCCCCTGGGAAAGAGAATTTCAACGGTCCACAATTCACTAGAGTTAAGAAATTTCTCTTCTTGTTCTCCTCTCAGGCCTTGTTCGGAGATTGTGGCCCGTAGTGCCGTAGCCAGATGAAACATGCTCCAGCATCTAACCTGTCAAGCTCTTTAAGAATTTTATATGTTTCAATTGGATCAATTCTCATTCTTCTAGACCCAGGAAATATAGACCTAATCTACTCAACCTCTCCTCATAGGACAAACCCGTCATCCCAGCAATCAGTCCACTGAACCTTTGGCGCATTGATGATTTGAAGGCACAAATAGAGGTAGGTGGGTATGATTTAATCGCCATTTCGGAGATGTGGGGCGGGATTTACCAGTCCCGCCCACCCCAGGACCAATGTGTGAGGTCAATGGACCTTCCAATTGTCCATCAAATCGTCCATCGACAATTCCTGCGGTGGGGGGGAACCAAAAAATTTCCCAGGTGCTTATAAGGTGACCAAGACAAGGAACTGAATAGTCAAAGATCTTCATCATTGAGAAAGCATAGGCAAAAATGAAAAGGAGGCGGGTAGCACTGTCAGCAAGGGATGGGATCAGTACATGAGTGATAGAGGATCTTAGATCAAAGGATCAAGAAGCAAAATCAGTTTGGGCGGAGCTAAGAAACAGCAAAGACAGAGAAAATTGGTGGGAGTTATTTATAGGCCACCAGAATGTAGTGGCAATGTTGGACATGGTATAAATTAGGAAATTAGAGCTGCTTGTAACATGGATAATACAGTAATAATGAGTGAATATGTACATTATAGAGTGGAAAAACCTAATTAGCACTAATGCTGTGGAGGATGAATTTCTGGAGCGAACAAGATGGAAAAAGTTGAAGAACCAATTAAGGATTGGGCTATTTTAGATTTAATATTACGTACTGAAAAAGGGCTAATTAGTAACCTTGCTGCAAATGAGACTTTAGGAAATAGTGATCACAATATGATAGAATTTTTCAGTAAGTTTGAAAATCATATTGTTCATTCTGAAACTGGGGTCTAAAATCTGAACAAAGGAAACTATGAAGATTGAGGGGCAAGTTGGGTGTGGTGGATTGGGAAAATACATTCAAATATTTATTTGCGAACAATTTAGAATCTAGCAATGGAGGACCAAGAAACTTCCAAAGAAAGGCAAAAGAGAATATAAGTGCAAGCAAGGAGGAAACACAAAAGTGGACTGTAAAAGTTACTTTAGGTATGTGGAAAGGAAAAGATTAGCAAGGACAAATGTTGGTCAATTACAGGCAGAGACAGGAGAATTCATAATGGATAATAGGGAAATGAGAGAAACCAAACAGTGATTTTGCATCCGTCTTCCTGGAGGAACATACAAAAAATCTCCCAGAGATTTCAGGGAACCAAGACTCTTGTGAAAATAAGGAACTGAAAGAAATTAGTATTAATAAAGAAAAAAATTAATGGATTGAAGGTTGGTAAATCCCCAGGACCAGCTGGGATTATCGTTACATCCCTTTGTGAATAAGGGTATAACATTTGCAATTCCCCAGTCCTCTGCCACTACCCGGAGTCTAAGGAAGATTGGAAAATTATAGTCAATACTTCCACAATTTCTACTCTCACTTCCCTCAGTATCCAGTCCTGGTGCCTTATCAACTTTTAAGTAAAGATAGCCTATCTAATACCTCCTCCTTATCAATTTTAAACCATTCAAGTGTTGGTATTACCTTGTTTTTCATTCCTGACTTGAACAGCATCTTCTTTGATAAACATGGATGCAAATACCCCTGACTCCATGTGTAAATCCCTCTTTTGGTCCCTATTTGGCCCCATAACTCCTTTTGTCCCCTTTTTCCATTCATATGCCTGTAGAGGACTTTGGGATTCCCTTTTATGTTCACTGCCAGTCTCTTTTCATACTCTCTCTTTGCTTCTCGATTTGCTTTTTCACTTTCTGACTGAAACTCCTATATTCAGCCTGATTCTCAGTTTTATTGTCTACCTGACATCATCATTCACCATTTTCTCTCTTCCTTCTTTCATGGTTTGTGGGGTTACATCTGTGACTTTCCAATCCTTGTGGTTGCTCCAATTGAGGAAATGCTGGAAGATCAAAATCAATGCATCTACTATTGCATCCACCTCTTTTAAAATCCTAGGATGCAGGCCATAAAGCCCAGAGGATCTGTCGATATTAAATCCCATTATTCTATCCAGTACTATTGCTTTACTAATTCTTCAAGTTCTCATGTTCACTAGGCCTTTGGTTCCTCTCTGTTTACTGAAGAATTTTGTGCACTCGCCCAGGAAACACAAAGTACTTGTTTAATGCCTCTACTGTTTATTTATTCCATATGTTAAAAGGACAACTCGATAATATACCAAATGTGACCAGATGTATGTGAAACAACCCTTGTGAATATAGCACCGTTACTGTAGTAAAACGTCATAATGCAATTATTAAACAAAATTTGACACCAAGGCACACAAGGTGTTATCACCAAAAGCTTAGACAAAGAGATGGGTCTTAAGGAGTGTCTTAAAGGAAAAGTAAGGAACAGAGGGGCAGAGATTAAGCTGATGAAAATGACAGAAAGCCTTGTTTGCAATGCACCCTATTTGAATGGTGGATGTCAAGAATTCCTATTCGGATGCCAATGTCCAGGATTTAAGGTCGGCAGGGGTTCCTTCACAGAGGAGTTCATGCATTCAGACCATAGCAAAAACATTTAAAATAAAGGAAAACTTTACATTTTTGGACAGGAATTATGTTCCCAAGCCACATTCTTCACTCCAAAGTACAACACCGCAGTAGAAAAACACCACACTGTATCACCTCATGACATTATTCATGTAGGTTTTGGAATGTATTAGGGATTACATTCCTGCTGGTGAAGCGTCACGTGATGTGCAGTGATGTCGTCAGAGTGTTGAGGGGGTCTTTAGACAATTCTCCATCTTTGATTGTATTGAACAACTCCTCTTACTAAACCTCTCATTATGTTTCATAAGAATGCAGAGTGTGGACACCACCATACTTTGTCTTTTTGTGGCAACAAATATAACGGAAGAGAAAACTGGTGACGAGGATTGAGGCACAAAAGCACCTGGAAGAAGAAGTTTGTCAACTAAAAAGTGGAGGTGGCATCGGGAGCAACAGAAAATTCTCAGGACGCACGCACACGTCGGGTGAAGTGCTGCCGTCAATGCTGTAGGTTTCAAATTATTTTTGACTGCGACTGTGAGCAAGAGCGACAGTCGGGGGAAACCTACTTGCATTGAAGTGAGAGGGGTCTGGGCTGCAGGGACCGCACACAAGGCAAAGATCAATGGGCTGCGAGAAACGGAGATTTCGAAGTCTGTCGACTCTGCATGGGCCACTACTTGGGGCGGAGGAAGTCGAACTATAATCATGCAAAACTGAAAGATTTGTAGTTGCTTGTAATCAAAGTGATTTGTACCATACTTCCCATTACAAATTGGAAAGGGGGTGGGAGGAGGGGGAAAGTTGGTTAAGTGTAGACCCTAGGAGCCGGGATCTGAAACAAAGAGAAAACCTGGCACCATGGATGCATTTGATAAAGATGTGAGACTTGGAACTCATACGTGGAAAGATTCTAATTGTTTATCAGAGCAAATCAGATACTAGAGGACCTAAAGTCGCAACATGTCCCAACTGAATGGTGTAAAACTTTTCCACTGCTACAAAATTTAGATCGCCCATAAAAACCAGGAGATATGTTCCACATTGAATTAATGAAAATCTTAGAGGGGCATTTCACTCCAAGACCATTATTGATTGCAGAAACGTCCCAATTCCACCACCATAGCCAGGAAGAAGGTGAAAATATTTTACAATACATAGCGACTTTAAGAAGGTTAGCAAAATACTGCAAATTTGGTGCAATACTTGCTGAGATACTCTTCGAGATAGGCTGGCTTGTGGACTCTGCAGTGAAGCTGCACTTTCACCCCGTGTCTGTGTGGGTTTCCTCCGGGTGCTCCGTTTTCTTCCCACAGTCCAAAGATGTGCAGGTTAAGTGGATTGGCTAAGCTAAATTGCCCTTAGTGTCCAAAGAGGTTAGTTGGGGTTACGGGGATAGGGTGGAAGTGTGAGGATAGGGTGGAGGCATGGGCTTAGGGTAGGGTGCTCTTTCCAAGGGCCAGTGCAGACTTAATGGGCTGAACGGTCTCCTTCTGCACTCTAAACTCTATGATTTGCAGTGCAGAAGGAGGCCATTCAGTCCATCGAGTCTGCACTGACCCTATGAAAGACACCCCATCTAGGCCCACACGCCCACCCCATCCCTATAACCCCCACCAAACCTTTTTGGATATTATGGGGCAATTTTAGCATGGCCAATCCATCTAACCTGCACATCTTTGGACTGTGGGAGGAAACCGGAGCACCAAGAGGAAACCCAGGCAGACACCGGGAAAGCTTACAAATTCCACACGGATAGTCACCCAAGGCCGGAATTGAATCCGGGTCCCTGGTGTTGTGAGACAGCAGCGCTAATCACTGTCCCTCCGTGCCGTCCCAATGGGGTCCAAATCGGGTCCATAGTCATACTTTGAATTCTCCTCCATTCATACATTCCTGCATGCAATCTCACCTCCTCTTATACTGGCTCTTAACTTGGGGCTGGATTCTCTGTTCTGGAGACAAAGTCCCCACCCGGTGTGAAAACGGTGGTGTTTCACGCCAGGAAAACTGGCACAAAACGGCCACTGATTCCCCGTTTTGCTGGAGGCTAGCAGGGAGGCAGCGAAGAGCACCCGGCTCTAGCCATCGATACGGCCTGGAGAACAGCCATCGATACGGCCTGGCGTGGCCGCGTATGCACACGGTGGCGGCCTGCAGCGGCCACGCCGTGCTTCATGGTGGATGCCACTTGCGGACCCGGCCCGCCCCCCCTCTGGCCGGCTCGCAAGCCCAGGACCGCCCCACCACAGTGCTCCCAGCCCCAAATATGTCCACTTCTGCCCACGGATTGGCCCTCCCCCGACTGTGGCAGCGCTGGGCTGAGTCTGCAGCCGCCACGCTGAGTTCCCGATGGGTGAGACCACATGTGTCCCACGGCGTCCGGAACTGCGCCGGTCGGTGACGCAGCATCGCGGGGCAGGCCTCAGCCAACGTACAGAGGTCGTGGATACGGCGCACGCTGTACTCTGTGAGTATGCCACTTTTCAGGGGGCGGAGCATCGCGAAAACTCCACCGCCCCCAATTTCGGCATCATCGGGGATTCTACGCCCCGTCGCTGAACGCAATTTCAGAGTCGGGGTCAGAGAATCCAGCCCCTTGTTTCTGTTCCCTCTCCGTTCCTACCGTGACCATTTGCAGCTATTCCTACCCTTTGGAATTCTGTCCTTCAGCATCTATATGTTATTACTTCACTCTCTATCTTCAAAAGCATCATAAATTGACTTTTCTTTGATTAGGCATTTACTCTCCTTCCATCCTCCTTGCTCCTCAGTGTTAACAGGTTGCCTATTGCCCCGTCAAGGGTTCGGAGATGTGTAAAATTCATTCCTTCATGGAATGTGGGTGTCACTGGCAAGGCCAGCATTTGTTGCCCATCTTTAATTGGCCTTGAACTGAGTGGATGGCTGGAGGGCTGTTAAGCGTCAACCCCATTAAGACCAGCTAAAGGTGGAAGATTTCCTTCCCTAAAAGACAGCAGTGAACCACTTGGGTTTTGTTATAACTTTCACAAAGACCACGGGGCATCGCTGATTGATCTTCCCCATGGGCTTCATAGAATGTGAGTTCCCATGTTGAGTGGGTGGATGTTCGCCAAATGGGCACTCACCAGCGGGGCCTTAAATATCGTCCCCAGACCCAGACCGATGGTTCCAGACTGGGACATGTGTTTTGGAAAGCGTGGCTGCGGCTTTATTTATTCATATCCTACGCCTCCTGGAATTATTACACTGGCGACGAGGATCAAGCACGGGATTCTGAGAAGCCTTTAAAACTTTAGAAGGCAACTCAGGTAAGAAAAACAAACAAACCCAGAAATGCTTTTCTTTGCAAGACTTGAGCAGTATGATACAAAAGTAGAAGACTGGAGCCAGTATGCCGAGCACATGTGCTTTTTCTTTGCACCAATGGCACTGAAGGGGCTAAGAGACAAAAAGTAATCCTAACAGCATGTGGGGCTCCAACATTTGGCATCATCAAAAGCTTAGCCTATCCAGCAGCCCCCGACAGTAAAATGCTCAAAGCCATTACGACCCAAAGTCATCTGTAATCGTCCAACACTACCATTTTAACACAGCTGGGAGGACCCCAGGGGAACATGTTACGGAATTTCTTGCTAGATTGCGGAAGTTGGCAGAGTACTGCGAATTTGGCCCATCCCTGACCTAGATGCTACGCTAATGTGGGGGATTAACAATCTTACAACCCAGAACAAATTACGGTTGGAGCCCAACCTGGACCTCAAAAGGACCACAGAATAGCTTTGTCCCAGGAAAATGCTGAGAAAGGGGCTCAAGAACTTCAAGGGATGGCGGATAGTAGCGTCCTCAGGTTGGTGGGAAGGTCCACGCCAGTGTATCCGTTAAAGGCACTCACATGCCTCTCCCACCATTAATCCAACATTCTGAAAGGACAGCATTTTAAAGGACAACCGGATAACCCCAGAAATATCTGGGAAAGCTTCCCAGAGGAACACAATTGCCAGTCGCAGAGCCGTTGTAGGCGCTGTCAAAAGCATGACCCAGGCAAGGCTGCCAGAATCGGCAGTACGCGTGCTGCCCAGACTGGAAGCCAAAGTCACCTCAGATCCATACCTTGCAAGCATGCCAGCCCAGAGAGGGCGAAATTATGCAGTTAAATTGCATCGTCACGACCAACGTCGCCCAGAGTCAACAGTCATTCCTGAGAGGTGGAGGTGGATACGGGAACTGCTGTCTCCGTCATTGGGGAACATTCTATAATCTCCAAACGAGTATTCTGCCATTCCTAAGGGACACCAGGGCCAGACTCGCCATGTACATGTGACAACCTTTGAAGATTATGGGGAACGCCATGAGCCCAGTAGCTTGGACAGCAGTTGGCCCGACCCCCACACATTTTTGTGTGAGAATCAGGACTTAGGGATTGACCCCAGAAGATCTGACTGCACTGGCTGGAAAATTTTCAATTCATGATGAGTGAATTGTAGGAGGTTATTTGCAATTACCCTGAAGTATTCTAAGAGAGCCTCGATAAAATAAAATGAGCGAAAGCCGATGCCATACCAAAATATTTCAGGGTTAGGCCAGTCCGTAATCTTTGCTGCCGAAGGTAGAGAAGGAAATCGAGCGGTTGGAATGTCTCGGGATCCATAGCCAGTGCAGTGCATGGAATGGGCTGCGCCAGTGGTTCCTGTCCCCAAGCCCGACAAGTCAGTTCATCTTTGTGGATACTATAAACCTAACAGTCAACAAAGCATCATGACTGGTCCAGTATCCTATAGAGGATTTGTGCGTCAAATTGGCAGGTGGCCAAACCTTCATGAAACTGCCTGAACCAGATAATACATCCAGTATGTCACAATTAACACCTGTACTAATTAACAATGTACTAAGATACAGGTCTGCCTTCAGAGTCTCGTTGACATGTGCCATCTTTCAGCGTGTCATGGAAAATATTCTCCAAGGCTGCCTAGGGTGGCGGTATATCTTGACGACGCATTAATCACTGGGGCCACTGAACAAGAGGACCTAGCAAACTTGGGGGAGGTCTTGAGGTTATTTTCCAATGCAGGCAACATCTCAAGAGAGAGAAATGTGTATTCCAGGCAGGCGAAGTAATCTGCCTATGGTACCGGGCAGATAAGAAATAATAAAAATAATCTTTATTATTGTCACAAGTAGGCTTATATTAACACTACAATGAAGTTACTGTGAAAATCCCCTAGTCGCCACACTCCAGTGCCTGGTTGGGCAGACTGAGGGAGAATTCAGAATGTTCAATTCACCTAACAGCACGTCTTTTGGGACTATTGGGAGGAAACCGGAGCACCAGAGGAAACCCACGCAGTCACGGGGAGAACGTGCAGACTCCGCACAGACAGTGACCCAAGCGGGAATTGAACCCGATACCCTGGCGCTGTGAAGCAACAGTGCTAACCAATAGGGCAGCACGGTAGCACAAGTGGGTAGTGCTGTGGCTTCACAGCGCCAGGGTCCCATGTTCAATTCCCCGCTGGGTCACTGTCTGTGCGGAGTCGACACGTCCTCCCAGTGTGTGCGTGGGTTTCCTCCGGATATTCCGATTTCTCCCACAGTCCAAAGATGTGCAGGTTAGGTGGATAGGCCATGATAAATTGCCCTTAGTGACCAAAAGGGTGAGGAGCGGTTATTGGGTTGCGGGAATGGGATGGAAGTGAAGGCTTAACTGGGTCGGTGCAGACTCGATGGGCCGAATGGCCTCCTTCTGCACTGTATGGTCTATGTTCTATGTGCTACCGTGCCGCCCCCTACACCCCATGGACGATAAAGTCAAGTCCATCAAGAATGCACCGACCCTGCTAAATACAACCGAGTTCAAATCTTTTTTCGGCCTGATAATTATTATGGAGAATTCATCCCAAATTGGGCCACTTTGTTGTTAGCCCTGCACATGTTACAGAAAAAGTATCAAAGGTGGACATAGCAGCACCGCAGGATGAAGCCTTCGCAAATGTAAAGCAACAACTGCTGTCCTCAAATATACCAGCCCATTACTACCCCAGAAAGGAACTAATGCGAAGGTGTGATGCCTCTCTAAATGGAGCGGGTTCAGTCCTCTCACATCAATGGGACAATTGCACAGAGAGGCCCATTGCATACACGTCCAGGACCCTGACGGGCACTGAGTAGAGTTATTCACAGGTTGGAAGGAAGGGTTGGCTGTTATTTTTGGTGTGAAGATTTCTACCAGTATGTCTACGGCCAACATTTTGTAACCATAACAGCCAAAATGGGGGCTCACCAGGGGGGTCTTAAATGTCAACCCCCGGACCCGAAACGGCAGTTCCTGAGGGTCCTGGGCTGGGACATTTGTTTTGCGCACCACTGCTGTGCCTTTATTTGTTTGGAAATAAAACTCTTTTAGACTGCGTCTCCTGGAATTATTACAGATTTGTAAACGACAATCGCGGATACTTTCACGGTCATCATTGCGGATACTGGTTTTAAATTCCAGATTTATTCATTGAATTTAATTCCACCCACTGCCAAGGTTCTGCACATGAAGAGTAGTCTAACAATGTAAGGTGTTGCAAGCTGGCCAAAGTTACTCTCATCAATTCCTAAAGCCCGGGCGTAGAGGTTCGGAGACAGGCTGTCTCACCAACTTTGTGGCCGGGGGCATTGGCGAAGCAACAAATAACTGCAACAGTGAGAAAATAGAAGTAGATTAAAATAAACTCGGTGATATAAGAATGGGGTGCACGTACCAGAAGTGTCTGAATAGCTGTTACAGTTCTTTGATCGGAGCTGTTGGAAGAGCAAACATTGTAAGAAGAAAATTGTTCTCTGTTATCAAGTGAAAGAATCATTGTCTTAGTGGAATTCAAAGGAATCAACAATGATTTACACTGCTCAGAATGACCATGCTTACATTTGCATTCAAGCATTGGGAGTTCCAGGAATATATAATGAGCCTCACTCAGGAGGACTGGGAATTCATTTTGTTTGCTTTAACAGGCAGTTTTTATTCGCAATATGTAAACATTCATTCAGCAGTGAGCATTTCACAGGGGGTATAAAACTCATCTCAAGATTATAACAAATGGGTCAATGCTGTGAATTGTTTTCCTAGTTTACGATTCCAGTAGTTGGAAATCTATATTTAAGTGGGTAACACAGAAGAGGGGGAGGAGTGGGACCTCCTCACACAGTAGGACAAAATACCATGGCCCAGATGTCGTGCTCAGCAGAGAAGGGCAGCTTCTCACCTGTTGAGAAAAACTATCCTCAAAGATCTACTGGGCTGTACAGCATCAATTTCCTCTCCCTCAACATTGCTTAAAATCTAGTGCCATCTCTCGTGGCACTGTGGCATCCAGTATATAGAAGAATTCTCCCAGCAAAATCATAAGTATTGTAAGGAATCATAATTATAATTAATTTTAAATCATTTTACAGGAAGGGAAATATGATGGAGAGATAAACATGGAATTATATTAAAAAGTGAAACATCATAAATAGTATTTTTAAAATGGTGGAATTTTAAAATATTGTTCTGAGGAAATGACACTCCGCACTTACATAATTAGCTTTTTGAGGTCAGAGGGGTTGTTCAGGAGTAACTATGACCATTAAAAACTTAGTTAGTCTTCATTCAACCTGGCTTAACATTTTCAATGGTTTTCACAGTGAGAGTAATGCATGAAAAGTTGAGGTTCACATCACATTACTGATCTGTGTTCATTGCATATGTAAGGACTGCAACAGCGCACCCTGTGGAGAAGCAAGGTAACAGTGAGAGCAACTTCAGGATTTCAGCATTTAATAATCAGAATAATCGCCTCTGGTCACAAGTAGGCTTCAATGAAGTTACTGTGAAAAGCCCCTAGTCACCACATTCCGGCGCCTGTTCGGGGAGGCCGGTACGGGAATTGATCCCGCACTGCTGCCTTGTTCTGCATTACAAGCCAGCTGTTTAGCCCACTGGGCTAAACCAGCAGACAAAGTGCAGAATTCAGAAGTTTCTGTCAGCCTTATATAGTAATCTTGATGAGTGCTGACTAATCACAATTAAACTGCAAATTCCAGTCCCTCATTGTGCATCCTACATGTGGTTGGGGTTCAAGAGTAAGGAGCTGCATTTAATTTTATGACCCTGAATCATTTGGAGAAATAAAAAGAAAAAGCAACATTGTTTTGTAACAAGTAACAGGGACTATAAATAAAACTTTGTGTTGTGATGCTGATGTTTGAGTCTATTCACTGATAAAGGTTTTGTGACAAAACTGTAGTATTGACCACTACATGGCTTACAGCTTCAATCTGAGA
Organism: Scyliorhinus torazame; assembly: GCF_047496885.1. NCBI lineage: Eukaryota > Metazoa > Chordata > Chondrichthyes > Carcharhiniformes > Scyliorhinidae > Scyliorhinus > Scyliorhinus torazame. The sequence continues at coordinate 40,192,256 of NC_092714.1, read as the reverse complement.
ACAAATCTTTCCTCTTGATGCAGCTGGGTTGGTTCAAAGTAAATCCAAGGCTGTGATAGTTCATTTGTTTTACTCAGGATCAATTTTGGTTGAATGTGTTCAGGACATTTTGCCACAGGTTACTTTAAAGTGAAATGTGAGGGGCAAAGGGTTCACAATCCCACATGGAAGGTCTAGGCACTACCTTGTTACATGCAGTAAATTCCTGGGGCCAGTTTAGCTCAGTTGGCTGGACAGCTGGTTCGTGATGTGGAGCGAGGCCTGTACCAGCCGAGGTTATTCATGACTCACCTTCTCAACCTGGCCTCTTACCTGGGGTGTGGTGATCTTCAGGTTAAATCATCACCATGTCATCTGGGACCAATGGGGACTTTACATTTACATGCAGTAACAATAGAAGCACAACAGGACTATATAGATAACTCCTTTCAGTGTTGCATGAAGAAAGTCTATTTGACTATTCAAAACAGAAAATTATGTCGCATCCCCTTAATTGTGTTTTTGCATCTCAACATACCTCAACTACATCTATTTCTTCATAACTTGAGTCGGTCGCACATGTTTCTTCAATCTCAATAGCTGGCACAGAGTCCATCACCAACTAGAGAATGGTTTAAAAAAAATGACACGGATATGTTAATAAGTATTGAGAAAACAGCTGCAAGAACTATACCTTCAGATTAGTGAATTTAGAAAACGGTCATTTGCTAAAGGAATGGGTCAAGTAAAGATGTCATAAGCAAGCTCGAAAAGTACATTGAGGGAGAAAGAAATAAGAAGACTGTACTGATAAGGTTCGATGGATTAGAGTGGGAGGAGGCACTGTGGCACAATGGTTAGATCTGTTGCCTCACAGCACCTGGGACCCGGGTTCAATTCCGGCCTTGGGTGACTGTGTAGAGTTTGCATTTTCTCACTGTGTTTCCGTGGGTTTCCTCTGGGTGCTCCGGTTTCTTCCCACAGTCCAAAATGTGCAGGTTAGGTGGATTGATCATGGTAAATTGACCCTTAGTGTCCAAAGATGTGTAGGTTAGGTGACGGGGTTTCAGAGGTGGGACGGGGGTGTGGGCCTGCGTGGAGTGCACATAGAAGTGCCAAATGGTCTTCTTCTACACTGTAGCAATTCTATAATTCTATGATAAAAACACACTTGGGCCAAATAGCTGTATATTCTATGTAAATCTATGCATTACATGACTGAAGAATTAGTTACTCGACCGATCTGTAAAGAAATGAGGAAAGGTTAGAGATGTTCATGCTCATCAGCTTAGAAAGAGAAACCTCATTGAGTTATGTGAAGTATGAACAACTTATATTATATTCTACATTGCAATTTCAACTACACTTTGAAAGTACTTCATCGACAGCAAAACAATTTGATGTCCTGCAGTCAATAAATGCTAATCTTTTTTAAATGTTTTAACGGGCTTGGAGGGCCGAAGGGCCTGTTCCTGTGCTGTACATTTCTTTGTTCTTTGTTTTGTGTGGGACTCACAGTTATTGCCCACACCTAATGACGGTGATGAAAACAAAAATTCCTTTCAAAAGCACTTGAAGTATTCTACCTTAAAGTAGCAATCAAAGCGAGATAAGTTGAAGACCAAAATGGAAAAGCTTTGACTGGCTTTTTTTCATCCTTGCATTCTGTACGTTTCTTACGTAATTCTGTGTTGGAAAAATCCCATTTAAAGATCAGGGCGAGAAATTTGAGTGCCCTGGCTTTTCGACATGGGCGCGCCAATGTATCCGGTGCCTGTCCCAGATTGGAATTAGGTGGGCAGCAAGAGAAATTCGTGCACCCGGTATATTTCCCTGGCAGTAGCAAAGCCCTGAGCAGTTCCTGTGTTGCATTCCTCATGCAGTGTGGCCAACTGACAACTACGAACATCTCAGGTACCGACCAGCATTGACAGGAAAGCACCTGTTCCAGGCAGCCTTACTTTGGAAAAGGTACAATCTCTACATAAGGGAAGATGGACTCTGAAAGCGCGCCCTACCCAGGCCCAAACCTCTGACTGACCCCACCCACCCGCACATCTTTGGCCTGTGGGAAGAACCCAGAGCTTCCTGGAGGAAATCACGCAGACACGGGGAGTATGTGCAAACCCCACACAGAGTCACCGAAGGCCAGAATCGAACCCCGGTCCCTGGCGCTGTGAGGTAGCAGTGCTAACCACTGTTCCAACATACCGCCCAACTAATTGACGAAAGGCTGCGAGGTAATCTTCGGAGCACTCGGGGTGAAAGGGGATGTTCCCGCAAGCAGGGAAATGGCTCCCCCCGACCCCTGCCCCAATTTCTGTGACGCCACCCTGGAAGCAATGTTTCGAGAAGTAGAGGCGGGGGGGAGAGACCCAGAGAAGGAAATGGGAGCACGTGGTAAGGACGATTGATGACCAGAGTGTTGCCCCAGGGCAAGGCAGTCTTAGAACATAGAAAAATACAGCACAAAACAGGCCCTTCGGCCCACAATGTTGTGCTGAACCTTTGTCCTAGATTAATCATAGATTATCATTGAATTTACAGTGCAGAAGGAGGCCATTCGGCCCATTGAGTCTGCACCGGCTCTTGGAAAGAGCACCCTACCCAAAGTCAACACCTCCACCCAACACTAAGGGCAATTTTGGACACTAAGGGCAATTTATCATGGCCAATCCACCTAACCTGCACATCTTTGGACTGTGGGAGGAAACCGGAGCACCCGGAGGAAACCCACGCAAACACGGGGAGGATGTGCAGACTCCGCACAGACAGTGACCCAAGCCGGAATCGAACTTGGGACCTTGGAGCTGTGAAGCAATTGTGCTATCCACAATGCTACCGTGCTGCCCTTAAGAACAAATAAATCTAAGTCTTGTCAGATGAAGTGTAATGACTGGGGTGGTCAAAGCAAATGAATGTATTTACACATTGATGCACGATCAATCATTACTGAAGCGAGATTGTAGTCCAATTGAAGGCTTTAATGAACAAGTAGTTACCCCAGCAGCTCCAGTACAGACTGACTGCTGTGGGTGAAACACAGACTCTTATGCTCCGCCTGCTGGGCGGAACCAGCAGGCAGGTTCTACCACTCGTACTACAGTATAAGGTACATCCCACCTAGGTACCGCGATACCCCTAATATAGCCTACCACATTTACCAGCGGGGGCCAGATCCCGGAGGGAGGCCGTGTCTTGTCGGCCATCGGGGTGCGCCACATAGGCGTACTGGGGGTTAGCATGGAGATGTACCCTCTCGACCAGTGGGTCCGACTTGTGGGTCCGCGCGTGTTTGCGGAGTAGGACGGGTCCGGGGGCTGCCAGCCATGTTAGGAGCGAGGTCGCTAAGCAGGACTTCCTAGGGAAGGCTAGGAGACGTTCATGAGGTGTTCCGTTGGTAGTAGTGCACAGTAGTGATCGGATGGAGTGAAGTGCATTGGGGAGGACCTCCTGCCATTGGGACACTGGGAGATTCTGGGACCGTAGGGCCAGTAGGACGGCCTTCCAGACCGCTCCGTTCTCCCTCTCTACCTGCCCGTTTCCTCGGGGGTTGTAACTGGTCGTCCTGCTGGAGGCAATGCCCTTGCTGAGCAGGACTTGACCATAAGACCATAAGACATAGGAGCGGAAGTAAGGCCATTCGGCCCATCAAGTCCATTCCACCATTCAATCATGGCTGATTTCAACTCCATTTGCCCGCTCTCTCTCCATAGCCCTTAATTCCTCGAGAAATCAAGCATTTATCAACTTCTGTCTTGAAGACACTCAACGTCCGTGCCTCCACCACCCTCTGTGGCAATGAATTATAAGACCATAAGAAAACGCAGCTTGTCACTCATGAAGGAGGACCCCCTATCACTATGGATGTAGGCGGGGAAACCGAACAGGGTAAGAATGCTGTGGAGGGCTTTAATGACGGTGGCAGCCGTCATGTCGGGACAGATGATGGCGAAAGGGAACCGGGAGTACTCATCAACCACGTTTAAGAAATACGTGTTGCGGTCGGTGGAGGGAAGGGGCCCTTTGAAATCCACGCTGAGGCGTTCAAAGGGGCGGGAAGCCTTCACCAGGTGCGCTTTCTCTGGCCTGTAGAAGTGCGGCTTGCACTCTGTGCAGATTTGGCAGTTTCTGGTTACGGCCCTGACCTCCTCGATGGAGTCGGGCAGATTGCGGGTTTTAACAAATTGGAAGAACCGGGTGACCCCCGGTTGGCAGAGGTTGTCGTGGAGGCTCCGGAGTCGGTCTACTTGTACACTGGCACACGTGCCGTGGGACAGGGCATCAGGAGGCTCGTTGAGCTTCCCGGGACGATACAAGATCTCGTAATTATAGGTGGAGAGCTCGATCCTCCACCGTAATATCTTATCATTCTTAATTTTGCCCCGCTGTGCGTTGTCAAACATGAAGGCTACCGACCGTTGCTCAGTGAGGAGAGTGAATCTCCTGCCGGCCAGGTAATGCCTTCAATGCCGCACAGCTTCGACGATGGCTTGGGCCTCCTTCTCGACGGAGGAATGGCAGATTTCTGAGGCGTGGAGGGTGCGTGAAAAGAAGGCCACGGGTCTTCCCACCTGATTGAAGGTGGCAGCCAGAGCTACGTCTGATGCGTCGCTCTCGACCTGGAAGGGGAGGACTCATCGATTGCGTGCATCGTCGCCCTGGCGATGTCTGCTTTGATGCGACTGAAAGCCTGGTGGGCCTCTGCCGATAGGGGAAAAACCGTGGACTGGATCAGTGGGTGGGCCTTGTCCGCATAATTGGGGACCCACTGGGCATAATAAGAAAAGAAGCCCAGGCAACGTTTCAGGGCCTTGGGGCAGTGGGGGAGGAGAAACTCCATGAGGGGGCGCATGCGTTCGGGATCTGGGCTGATGACTCCATCATGCACTACGTAGCCGAGGATGGCTAGGCGATCGGTGCTAAACACGCATTTGTCCTTGTTATAGGTTAAGTTCAGGATTTTTGCGGTATGGAGGAATTTGCGGAGGTTGGTGTCATGGTCCTGCTGGTCGTGGCTGCAGATGGTGACATTGTCGAGAACGTGGCCCACAGACCGTACCGGTCAACCATTTGGTCCATCTCCCGTTGGAAGACCGAGACCCCATTTGTGACACCAAAGGGAATCCTTAGAAAGTGGAAGAGCCGCCCATCTGCTTCGAATGCAGTGTACTTGCGGTCATCCGGGCAAATGGAGAGCTGGTGGTAGGCTGATTTAAGGTCTACTGTGGAGAAAACCTTGTATTGCGCTATCTGGTTGACCATTTCAGATATGCGGGGGAGAGGGTACGCGTCGAGCTGCGTATACTTGTTGATGGTCAGACTGTAGTCTATGACCATCCTATGTTTCTCCCGGTATTTACAACCACCACTTGAGCTCTCTAGGGGCTGTTGCTGGCCTCGATAATGCCTTCTTTTAGTAATCACTGGACTTTCGACCTAATGAAGGTCCGGTCCTGGGCACTGTACCGTCTGCGCCTGGTGGCGACGGGTTTGCAATCGGGGGTAAGGTTTGCAAACAGGGAAGGCAGGTCGACCTTGAGGGTCGCGAGGCCGCAGACAGTGATGGGGGGTATGGGGCCGCCGAATTTGAACGTTAAACTTTGCAGGTTACATTGGCGGTCCAGTCCCAGGAGTGTGGCAGCGCAGAGATGGGGGAGGACGTAGAGTCGGAAGTTATTGAACTCCACGCCCTGGACCGTGAGGTTAGCTATGCAGTACCCCTGGATCTCCACAGAGTGGGACCCAGAGGCCAGATAGATTTGATTCACAGTGCGGACGTAGTGCTCTTTTAACAAAGTCATTGCGTCCTCGAAACCCTCCGCGTCTTTGATAAGCGTGTAGATTTCTGGGCTCATCCTTGAGTGGAGGACTTGCATTTTTCTGTTCATCCATGGGGGTAGTCGGGGCCGTCCTGATGTACCCATTGAAACATGCCAGCCAATGTTTAAAAGTTGCTGCTGCATTTGCCGCGTGGGGGTTGATTTGTAGACACTCTGGCTTGATGTGGAGAGCAGCCATTCTTCAATCTTGTTCATTAAATTGATGCATAATCAATCACTACTGAAGCGAGATTGTGGTCCAATTGAAGGCTTTAATGAACAAGTAGTTACCCCAGAGGCTCCGGTACAGAATGATTGCTGTGGGTGAAACACAGACTCTTATGCTCCGCCTGCTGGGCGGAACCAGCAGGCAGGTTCTACCACTCATACTACAGTATAAGGTACATCCCACCTAGGTACCGCAATACCCCTAATATAGCCTACCACACACATCATGGGCTGGATTTTCAGTGCCTGGTCGGGAAGGGTCCGAAAATTCCTGCCTCCAGCCAGCTGGCATCTCTTTTCATCAGCACATTCCCATCTCCAAGCCTATTAAGGATCCTCCTCTGTGCCAACTAGAATTTTCCAGCTAGCAGGTGGGTACCCTGTGGTGGCTGAAACATGACCAGTGGAAGCAGACGGTCTTTCTTGCGGTAAACCTGTGGGAGGCCTGTGTTCCTACCTGTCTTCAAAGGTAAGCGGCGGCCTTTCAGCGGGGACCATCAGACCCACTAACAGCAGCTTTCAGAGGAGACGTTACAGTTTAGAAAGTGAAGTGGGACCAACAGACACAGCTGACTGGTGAGTAAGTTCCTGGTGGGTATTTTTCAAACTTTATTACATTGTAAGTCATTGTTTCAGCAAGGGTAGGGACTTAGTTGATTTATTATTATTTAAATATAAGGATCTTCTAAAGTTTTAAATTTAAAAAGGTCTAGTCATGGCAGGAAAGCTCGAAGCTGTTGCATGCTCCACCTGTTCTTTGTGGGTAGCCGGGCACATTTCCAGTCCCTGGGACCAGCATTTGTGCAGGAAGTGTGTCCAACTTCAGCTCCTGGAAGCTCGGGTTTCAGAGCTGGAACAGCAGCTGCGGACATTGGGAAGCATCGTGGATAGCTCATTTTGAGAGGTGGTCATACTACAGCTGAAGGGACTTGAGGAAGGAAGGGAATGGGTGACCACCAGGCAGTGTAAGAGAAACAGAGAAACACGCAGGTAGTTCAGGAGTCACTTAGGGTCCCACCTGCAAATTGGTATTCCAGGGAGTGCCGACAGAGCCAAGCTACTGGCACCACAAGTAGCCTATCTGTGGGGCGCGGTAAGGCAGCGGTCATGGTATATGTGGGTACCAATGACACAGGTAGAAGTAGGGATGGGGTCTTGCATCAAGAATTCAGGGAGCTGGGCAGTAGACTAAAAAGCAGGACCTCTCAGATTGTAATCTCTGGATTACACCCAATACCATGTGCCAGCGAGCACAGAAACTGGAGAATAGCACGGACAAATGTGTGGCTTAAGAGATGGTGAAGGAGGGAGGGTTTTAAATTCCTGGATCACTGGGAAAATCTCTGGGGAAGGTAGGATCTGTACAAGCGGGACGGTCTGCACCTGAACCAGAGCGGGACTAACATCCTTGCTGACGGGTTTGCTAGTGCTGTTGGGAGGGCTAGTGCTGTTGGGAGGAATTTTAACTAATTCGGCATGGGAGGGCACAGCATAATACAGTAAAGCAATCAAATCAAAGGGAATGCAGCTGTATTAAGTTTCAAGGGAGTAAGGCAAGGCAGGATGGCCTCTACTTTAATGCGATGAGTATTAAAGGTTAAACTGATGAGTTAAGGGTGAGGATTGACACGTGGAATTGTGATATAGTGGCCATCACGAAGACATGGCTGAGGGAAGGACAGGATTGGCAACTCAACAGCGCAGGATATTGAATCTTCAGGTGAGACAGAGGAGGGGTAAAAGAGGGGGAGGCATTGCATTATTAGTTAAGGAGTCAGTTATTGCAGTAAGGAGAGATGGTATCTTGGAGGGGGAATCAAATGAAGCTTTGTGGGTAGACCTTCGGTATAAAAAATGGATAGCCACATTGCTAGGTATTTATTGTAATACCAACACATATTGGATCTCTACCTCTAACTGAGACAGTTTCCCTGGATGCAGCTGATATTGGTGTTGCTTTATTGGTTCGGGGTTTCCTATGTCTGCATCATGGCTAGTTACTGGAGTGCATGCGGGTGTGTCACTGCAAACTTGTTGTTATTTTTTCAGTTTTTCGATTATACCTTTCCACTGGTCTTCTAAATAGGCCAACTGGGCCTCTAATTGTCCTAAGATGTCTGTATTTGTTAATTGTACTATCGGAGGGTCATTCTGTGTACCGTCTACCTCTTCTCCTACTTGACTCTTCCCATTACTGTCTTCTTCCACTACTTGTACCATCTGACACGCTTGTCCCTTTCCTTCCTCCTCCATACGATAATATTCCTTTAGCATGTTTATATGGCACAACCGGTCCTTCTTCCAACGGTCTGGAGTATTGATTAAGTAATTTACCATACTCACTCTCCTAACCACCTCATAGGGCCACTGAATTTCGCTTTCAGACGTTCTCCCTGCAACGGCAACAATACTATTATCTCTTCTTCAGCCTGGAAGGTTCGGAACCTTGCTCGTTTGACCCCCGCTACTGTCTGCCCTGTAGTATTCTCCACTTTTGTGCATTTTCAGAATCCTCCTTATGAACTCCAACAAGTCCCATGGGTTCTCCTTGCAACTCCAACATGCTAAATGAACATGTCCCACTTTATTACAATGGTAACACTTCGGCCTTTGAGTCTCCCCCTCCCCCTAGTAGCTTCCTTCCTGGTCTGAGGAGGAGATCTCGGGGCATTCCCAGCTGTCCATTCCTTACCTTTGCCACCTGCCTTCCTTTTACTCTCCCACTTCCTTTCTTTTTCAAAATGATGGGGGTGAATGGAACAAAGTTTAAATTTATGGATCAGCTCATAATTGTCAGCCATAATTGCTGATTGTCTCACGGTCGTCACCTTTTGGTGTTCAACATGGCTTCTTTTCACCCAAGGTAGGAAATTCTTAAATTCTTCGAAGAGAACGACCTTTCCCAAAGCCTTAGAGGTAGTTTCAACTGCTATTGCTTGTATCAATCGACTAAGTATGTGCTGCTTAACCCTTCCAAATTCTCCATGAGTCTGGCCTGACCGTCTCCATAAATTCTGAAACATTTGCCTACATACCTCGTCATAATCCTATGTACTCAGAATAGCCTTTTTTAACTTCGTCAAAATCCCTCTGACAGGGATGCATAACCTTCCCGCGCTCACAAATAAATATATGAAGTTCAAATCATGCACTGTATCATAAAGATATGAATATTTTCTTGTATCAGTTCTACATTTCAGTTGGGAATGTAACAGGGGCTGGTTTAGCACACGGCTAAACAGCTGGCTTTTAAAGCAGACTAAGGCAGGCCAGCAGCACGGTTCAATTCCCGTACCAGCCTCCCCGAATAGATGCCGCAATGTGGCGACTAGGGGCTTTTCACAGTAACTTCATTTGAAGCCTACTTGTGACAATAAGTGATTTTCATTTCATTTCAAAGCTGAGGGCAGATTGAGCATCAATTGTGACAGAATATCAAAGGCTAGCAACTCAAGTTCCCCTGTTTTTCAGGTGCAGGTTCAGATTGAGGTGGGAAACACGCATGGTACCAGTGCATCTACCGCACTTGGATGATTATTGCATCTGGCCGAGTGACTCAAAGAACAAAGAACAAAGAACAAAGAACTCCTATGCTGTTCTCTTCTTCCTAACACTGCCAGCTGCCTCAGGATTTAGCAGTGAGCTCAGATCTGCAGCATTCTGCAGGAACCCTGTGATGCAGACAGCCTGCTGTCCTTAGAGGCAAACTGTTGCTTTTAAAGAGAAACTGCATAAATGAAGGCAAAGTGAACACCAGGGCAGAGAGAGAGAGATCTCCAGGGTAACAAATTTGGTGGTGGAGGCATTATTATGGAAGTGGGCAGATCGGGACTCACAATCATTCCAAGGGGAGATGGGTCGTATCTCGAGACCCTCAAGGACCATCTCCAGAGGATAGTAGGGGCAGAAGGCCAGCGATGTCAATTCCAAGCATCTGAAGCCAAGGACCTGGGAGCACTGCTACAAGAGGTCTCATCGTCACATACAAGTTGTCAAAGCCATCTCTTACCCACTCACACTGCCCTATGCACCGCACCCTATCACTCACAAAGCAGTGCTCCTTGACACTCGGGCCTAACATCCAGATAATCCACCTCACCCTCTCTAATGCTGCCTGCCTCACACTCACCTCCCCCTACTTCCATATAGCCCCAGCTATTCAACCATGGCAAGAACATCATCAAAAACAGTGCTGCACACTCACAAACATATTGCTCTCTGTGTTAGAGGATAAGGCGGCACTCGGGTGGTTCCTGTATTCATATCCCCAAGAACTACCACCTGTCCAGCCACAACAGCTCAAGGAGCAATAGAGAGAGCAACAGCATAACATGGTGCTGATGAGAGTCTTACAGTCGCCATTTCAAATACTTTCATTTTTCTCCAGACAGTATTTTGCTTTTAATAAGTTGGATCTTGTACCGTTGCATGTACAAGATGCTGTGTGGGTCCAAATCAAGTATGCATGTCAACCCCTCAAAAATATTACCAATGTTAAAATCGACCCTTAAATTCTTCCTACAAAATTAACTTCAACAATTTGACTTTTACCAACATATAATAGTAAATTGTTAATAATTACATTGAATAGCTAAGGCCCAACACAGACCCTGGAAGGACACGATTACTCAAATCCTGCTAATTAGAAATTCTGTTCATTAGCCCGACATTGTCTTATGCCTGATGTGGAGAATAAGGGTTAATGCGATTAATACAAGTAAAAAAGGGAGTTATATTCGTGGAATCTGCCGCTCTCAATGTATTTTTTCCATCAGAGCCCTAGGCCTACACATCTGCTGTTGCTTTTCTATATGTGTACAGAGATGAAGTTACTGTAGCTGATAAGTCTGAGCTGTTTTCGGTTTTCTAGCCTGCCTGTCTGCGAGAATATGATAGCACATGATTACAAGGGGCGCATGAAGTCCATGAGCAGACAAAACACAGATGGCCGGATGAACATGTATTGTGTATTAATATATGTTATTGCAAATACTCTTTGAGATGCTTTGGTTGGTTGAAGCATTTGCCTGCATGCTTCGAATGAAGGTTTCCTAACCGTAACCATCACCAGATTCAGAGTGGCATTTATCCTGAACAACTTGGCGTCACAACAGGATCCACTGAATGCTCCAATTAAAGGAAAGTCCCTGCAGACAGCTGACAGTGAATATTGATGATTTTATATCACCCGTGTTTAGTTAGGACGAACTGACCGCCGGAGTCTCTTCGGACATGGCCTGAACAGCAAAAAACAGGGCGGCAGGGTAGCACAATGGTTAGCACTGTTGTTTCACAGCTCCAGAGTCCCAGGTTCGATTCCGGGCTTGGGTCACTGTCTGTGTGGAGTTTGCACTTTCTCCCCGTGTCTGCTTGGGTTTCCTCCGGGTGCTCCGGTTTCCTCCCACAGTCCAAAGATGTGCAGGTTAGGTGGATTGGCCATGCTGAATTGTCCTTAGCGTGCAAAAAAGGTAAGGTGAGGTTACAGGGATAGGGTGGATGTGTGGGCTTGGGGAGGGTGCTCTTTCCAAGGGCCGGTGCAGACTCGATGGGCCGAATGGCCTCCTTCAGCACTGTAAATTCTATGATTCTATGATTTTAAAATGATAGATGGTAATGGTCATAGGAGTGATATTGAAATGAAAGGAATTTTGGTTGTGACAATTGAAGGCTAAAACTAAATAACATTTAATAAGGATTATCAACACGATGGATACTGGTAAAGGGAGAGCTGGAGAATCTTAAACCGACACATAGTCTGTTGTTTTAATTACGTATACGACTTATTACGTATATGCTAATAGTCCAGAAGTTAACAAAGATCCTGCAAAAGAATAAAGCACATCACTGAACAAGGTGATGTTTGCAGGTGGGAAGTTCCCCTGCAAATGGTTTCTGACCAAATAATCCATTTCACAGGTAACTTCCAGAGCATGAAAGTGGAAGTAACATAGCAACAAGAAGCTGCTAACAGGGCGAGAGAGGGAACTGAGCTTCAACCACCTAAGTATGGCTCAGATTAATGGTAAAGGTAGTGCGTTGCGTACGTTTGGATATGCTAGGGGACAGTAGGTGGAAACACTGGTCTCAGGTTAAGGTTTATGACATGTTCTATTTCTGTCAATAAGAGGCCGGCAGACATCACCGTGCACATCAAAACAAGCACCTGTCTGCATCCTGGGCAATATATATGACTACCTAATGGAGGAGCTGAGAGTGGATAAAGAAACCTATTGTGGATATCAGGTAAGATCACCTCAAGGTCACACACAACCCAAACAATAGTACCTATGGGACAGGATTGAGGTACGGCAAAAATCAAACAGCAAAAATCACCAGCATCAAACAGGCCCTCCAGGGTATTCTCATCATGTGTCTTGATGAGTGCAAGACAAAAAGCTTCAACATGTCTTTTTTTGTGGCAATGACCTCTACAGAGGATTGGGCTGTAGGAATAACAATACATTCAGTCTTCATACAAGTTTCCGACTCACCCTGGGAGGTTTCCACCTTGCAGGGAGAACTCTGACGGGTGGGATTTTCAGCCAATGGTGGGGTGGCAAGTTAAATGAGGACAACACGCCAGGAAGAGCATTTCAAGAAGCAGTTAAAAAGGTCCTACTGACAGTTCGAAGCTATATTGATCGGAGTCAGTAGGTTACGGTGAAGGGGAGAGTGCAAGTGGATTTAGGCAAAGGGAAGGCCAGGGCATTCAGGGACTCTGAGAGTGCTAGCACTGTGGCAGGTCACATGCAATATTAGAATCAGACCGAATTAGCTGCCACTTCAGCTTTCATCCTGATCATCAGCATCTGCATTTGTTGTTACCAAAGGGTGATGATTTCACACCCTTTGCAATGGTAACAATGTCAAACTGGGGCTATGCCACAATTGCTGCCTCAGCACTACCTTGAGAGAAGGAATATGGTGATGATTTTATAGTGCTCATTCTGGCTACTCATGTCCCAGTTCCAGGTGGATATCACCTGGATGTCCAGCAAAGCCATGAGAGAACTGCAAATTAGGATGCAAATAGAACCAAGGACTTAATGTCCACAGCAGTCCAGCCAGATCCCTGGACAACTATATCAGCCTGGAGTCCAGTCAGGTGAATAGTGTCCACATGGGTCAGATATAATGCCAATAGTAGGGATTGAGGTGGGGAATAAATCAGTCAATATGATTAATATAAGTTCTAAAGTAAGTTGTATTCATGAAAGCTGCCTCTTTCGCTGTATTATTACACCACAACCCTTGTCCTACACATCTCTGTTGCGTTTCTATATGTGTACAGAGATGAAGTTACTGTAGCCGATAGCCCAAGCTGTTTTCTGCTTTTTCCATTCTGCTTTTTAAACTAATAATTAATAATCTTTATTGTCACAAGAAGGCTTACATTGCAATGACGTTACTGTGAAAAGCCCTTTGTCGCCACATTCCAGCACCTGTTCGGGTACACAGAGGGAGAAATGAAAATGAAAATGAAATGAAAATCGCTTATTGTCACAAGTAGGCTTCAGTGAAGTTACTGTGAAAAGCCCCTAGTCACCACATTCCGGCGCCTGTTCGGGCAGGCTGGTACGGGAATTGAACCCGCGTTGCTGGCCTTGTTCTGCTTTACAAGCCAGCTGTTTAGCCCACTGTGCTAAAGCCAGCTGTTTAGCCCACTGTGCTAAAGCAGCCCCATGTCTAAATGACCTAACAGCACGTCTTTCGGGATTTGTGGGAGGAAACCGGAGCACCCGGAGGAAACCCACGCAGACACAGGGAGAACGTGCAGACTCCACACAGACAGTGACCCAGCCGGGAATCGAACCTGGGACCCTGGCGCTGTGAAGCCAAAGTGCTGACCACTGTGCCACCGTGCTGCCAGTCTGCGAGAATATGATAGCATGTGCTTACGAGGGACACATGAGGGCCACGTGCAGAAAAACATGCTCAGTCAAGCAGCCAGCTGTAACTATTGTGTATAAATGTATGTTATTGTACCTATTATTTGAGATGCTTCGGTTCACTGAAGCATTCCCCTGCATACTGGTCATAAAAATTCCCTAATTTTAACCAACTCTGGACTCCGAGTGGCACTTGTCCTGCAAAATGCCAGTCAGTCAATTTCTTAAACAAATCACTAATTTCCTTTAAATTCTTTGAGATTTAACTATAGACAACACACTCTTAGATGGGACTTTATCAAATGCCTTCTGGAAGTCCATTTAAATAGAATAGTATCCACAGTGTTTATACAAATTTGCCCCTGTCCAATATTTTCATCACCTCTTTAAAACATTTGAACAGTTTCATCAGGGATAATTTACCTGTTAAAGGACTGTGCTGGCTCTCTCTGATCAGCTGCAAATTTCCAAGGTGGTCATTCAACCTATGCTTAATTATTCACTTGAGCAATTTCTCTGGTCTATAATTCCACAGTTCCCCTCTCTCACTTTAGGTAAATAGCAATGTGCACAATGTTCCAATCTAAAGGAATGTTCCTGAATCAAGAGAACTTTGGGAGCACAGTGGCACACTGCTGCCTCACAGCGCCAGGGACCCAAGTTCAATTCCGGCCTTGGATGACTGTGTGTGGAGTTTGCACATTCTCCCCACGTCTCCGCGGGTTTTCTCTTGGTATTCCGGTTTCCGCCCACAGTCAAAAGATGTACAGGTTAGGTGGGATTGCAGGGATAGGGCGGGGGTGTGGGCCTAGGTAGAGTGCTCTTTCGGAGGGTCGGTGCAAACTCGATGGGCCAAAGGGGAGAGAGAGCGAGAGCTGAGGTTTAACAGAGAAGAAGGAAGAGAGGCACGATGAATGAGAAAGAGCACTGGAGGCAGACATACTGACAATTAAGTCTTACCAAAGAAGAACAAAATGAATGGGAAGACAATTACAGAAAAATGACTCATTCACTAAATTACTTTTCTTGGCTACATTGTTGTGGGGAAGTGGCATGTGGATATTTACAGTTCCCCCTTTTCCCCCTCATTTTAGATCATACTCTGCATGGAGACTAGTCACGCAATTCTACAGATTACTTACAAAGTCACTTTTATAATAATCTGCATGGATAATTATAGGAAATTATCTTAATGAATTTATACACCTTCAATAATCCATTTCTTAATTAGAACTGGTTTCTGCTGAAAAGATATATTTTACAATTTTTGTCTCCTGTTTAAAAGAACCTACCTAATAATGAAACAACCAATAATCGTATGGTCTGACGTGTGCAAATGATTTTACTTTCAATGTCTGCTGTTATTCTACTGAGTCGTAACAATGCACAGATAATGAAAAATACCAAGTATTGAATTGTGATTCACCAAGAAAAAGATGTAAAGATTAGAAAGACCAGGGACTCAGGCAATTAAGTATTTTGGGGTTACTTACTTGGCTAGGCTTTGTGTTCAATTATAATTTTTCATAATTGGTACTAAATTTTCCTGCTTCTTACCTCAACATTTTGGCCTGGGAACAGTCCACACTCTCCATTGGAGTTAATACCTTGACACCAACCATTGCCATTATCCTGAAGAAACAATTGCATCAGATGTGTAGGTGCGCCTTGTATGTTATAATATTCTTTAAAGTTAAATACATCATATTCTCTTGCTGAAATAAAGATGCTGGAGTACAAATCTAACACAGTTTTGCTAATTTTTCAACCAATTAAAAGTCATCCAAATACCAAATTCTCGATGGGACGTTCCAACCCTGGAAGTGTACCCGAGGTGCAGTGACCATTTGATTATTCTTAGCCCAGAAAACATAATGCAAACACTTAGAAAGCAGGCCGTAATTTCAGGGCATCTTTACCTCAATTAAGGGAATCTCTGGATGGTCATTTTAGGCTGAGAGTTGTAAAACAATTTTTTTGGCTCCATGGTAGGATTAGGGATGTTTTTGATACTGGGGAGTCGTCGGAGACTGACTTTTAGCTGCAGATGCACTTATACTTCATTAAATGCAGTAGTACTGGGAAAATTCAAAACAATGCTTGAATTCCCATTGTGGCTGCCACAGAAAGAACGCAAGGGCACAGGAGGCCTCACAGGATGCAAGTTCTCCGGAACAAAATGTCATATCGGAAGATAACATGGGAAGAGTGTGTGAGGAGGCTGCGTTTCAGCAGGAAGGCAGCAACTAACCTACGTGATCGGAACTGGGAGTCAAACACCAAGGGCAGACACCGATGGCAAGGTTACAATGGCCTACAAACCTCTACACTGCACACTCACTCATTCAAGGGTGCAACAGGTTGGAATCAGCAACATCAGTCAGTGTCTGTCCACATTACCATCTGGCAGGTGATAGATGCTCAAATTGCAAGGAACCAATAATTTATCTCCTTCTCCAGAGAGGCTGATGGTTAGGGCATGAAAGTGCTTGGATTTCCTCATCTCATTCGATTTCCCTGGGCAAAATTGACTAAACACACATTCCTCTGTTTAGAATCATGGAATAAAATTTACAGTGCAGTAGGAGGCCATTCGGCCCATCGAGTCTGCACCGGCCCTTGGAAAGAGCACCCTCTTAGCCCATGCCTCCACCCTATCCCTGCGACCCAGTAACCCCAACAAACCTTTTGGATACTAAGGGGCACTATAGCGTGAATGACCCACCTAACCTGCACATCTTTGGACTGTGGGAGGAAATGGGGGCACCCGGAGGAAACCCATGCAGACATGGGCAGAACGTACATACTCCACACAGACAGTCGCTCGAGGTCAGAATTGAACCCGGGTCCCTGGAACTGTAAGGCCGCAGTGCTAACCACAGTGCCACTGTGACGCCCGGACACTGCTGGAAGCGGTTCTATTCTTCGAACATGGAACCTTTTTCTGATCATTGGCAGTAAATAAAGCGGGTCTTGATATATTTGTACTGTGCTAGTCCTCAATCTCTCCCATTTCCCCACACATGGGTGTCAGGTTAGCCTCTTCGATTCGGGGGTGGGTGGCTATCGCCTTGGCTCTGATGAGTCACACATCACCAAGAACTCTCATTACTCTCCACATCTCACCAATAGTCTCAGCTACTAACTGATCCATTTTCAATGGGCTAAGAAAAGCATGTTCTCTTCTTTTAAATAATTTTTGCACATCAAACATGTCTCCACGCTTCATTGAATAAATTGGTCCATGACGTAAATGGCAAAGGGGAGCCCGAAAAAAGTCATGAGAAAAACATTTATTCAGCATCATTTACATCGGACCCAGTTACACATCTTAGGGTCCGCATTCCTTTCTGTCAGCTGATCTGTTGTACTAGTGTTGGTTAACTCACAACCCAGTCAGCACCAGGGAACAATCATCCCCAGCTGGATGTGTCCCATGCAGGGTTATAACAGTCCAATTGCTTTTTGGATACAGAGTAGTCATTAGTATTTACTACACGAGTCAGAAGGTTGTATTTTCCAATTCAACATAAATTCAACCAGACGTTTCTCAGTTTGAGAATTAAATCCATTTGACCTGTGGTGTTTTGACCCTAGATGAATCTTTGAGAACAACCGAATGTTTGGTTCACTTTGGGAGCTAGCAAATTGGGAGAGCTGAAGGGCATAGGATACTGCTAAATTTAAAGAGCTGTACAACTAAAAGATACCAATACCTTGCAATTTCAAAGCAGGGAAACTAGCAAGCTTTCATACCAATGTGTTTCAAAGAAACCCCAGTAGTTTTGAGTCCTGAGATACAGAGAAGGATGCATTTTAGTTAAAGTGCAATGAGTGTTAAAAGGCATCAAACTGGGTTGAAGAATGTGTGTGCGGCCCCACCTCCCTCTTTCTGTGTCTGGTTGCCATGGGTCATCAGCAGCTTTACTGGTCTCGCCCCAGGAAATTTGGCAGGGCTCCCGTTCATACCGAGTCTATGTGAACCAACACGACCTGATCCGGAAATGCGGCCTCAACATACGCTGCCAGTGCTTCAGACAATACACTGCGGACATAGACTTCATCAAGCTGGACTAAATTACAAAAGGAGCATGAGGGCACTCTAATGCGGTACAAAATGGAAATTAAACATTTGTCAAACAACTCTACTCTCTTCACCTGGAAGAAGTAAACTTTTGTGATGCTCCATTTTTGTAAATAAAATGTAATAGTCGTTTTTTAAAAAAGGTATTAAACTGAAGACACGGCCTATTGTTCATTTAAATTGATTAAAATGCTGACTAAATCATCCCATAAATAGTCATGCAACCATTATTGGGCCAGGGGCGAGAAAAAGATCAAAATGGAGGTGATAAGCCAAGTTTCAGTGAAAGAGTTCATATGTATCGTCAAAAGAAAAGAAACTTGAAGTGAGATGATTGCAAAAACTGGCAATAGTGGGCTCTTCATCAACGAGGGAAACTACTGTAGCCACCTAAAATGGCTGATTCCCGATTAATTTGGCCAAACTCCAATGTAAAATGGCGAACTAAAAAGGCTGATGGGAAAATCAGCCAACAGGGCACAAACGGACAGCTGCAGACAGAACAGTGTATTCGGCTCTGGGGAAGTCGGCCCAGACCGATACCTGCAACCATTAGCAGCACATCAACCCAGCCATCTGCAGTTTAATCGGCGATCCCCGGGAACAATTGCTACAAATTAACAATTGAAAGCCGATCCAGACCTCTCGGCGCCAGCAGTGGCCGAGACAAAGAAAGGTGAACGACCACCCCCCGATCAAGGAATCGTCCCATTATTGGAGCATATCGAACCCAGTGATTGAGACCAAGTCCAATCACTTGGGACCAGGGTCAAGGTCCGCCCCGAGAGGCGGGGAGCCTCTGGGAACTATAAAGATAGGGGCCAAGTTCAGATCGACCCTTCTTCTCCTACTCGCAACCTTCGAGACCCTTCGACGCAAGAACAAGTAAGTGTTACTCCAGCGATCGCTACCTGATAGGTGTTCCAGACTATCGACCCGTATCAGCCTTTTTGAATCCCGCAGACCAGACCCAATTCGATAAGCCATTCGTTTCCCTGACCTGGTGGGCCATCACCAAAGTTAAGTATTGGCCTTTAGTGGTAGGTAATAGTCTAGAGGTAGTATTATTGTGTAAGTATTTATTGCTGTATATAATAAATGATCATTGATTTAACATTTACTAAGCGGTGTGCTGTATTATTAATCATTACTTGAGCTTGAACCACGTGGCGGTATCAGAAAGATACCTGGCGACTCGTGAGCAAAGGTGACAGAATTAGAGCTAATAAAACTAAGGTTAATAAGAGCAACATTTTGGCGACATCCTGACGGGACCCGATCTAGAAGTGGAAAACCTCCCCGGGAGAACTCAAGAAATTTGAATTAGAATCCAATTGGAAACAAAAAAACCACAAGAGTTCAAGCGGTTCTGATTAATAATTCACAATTCGGATGTGTGTGTATGCATGCAAAACTAACAGGGCTATATGGTAAAACTGATAAATTTTTGTTGCGTCAAAACTGTCGGAAGTCTGTATTTTCGGAAATTAGCGCAAGCCGTACCCGCATCTACGACACCACCTTAGCCCCATGTTCCAAATTTAACCGAAGCAAGCAGATAGGAGAGATGGCCATGCAGGCAATGCAACGTCTCATGAACCCCGAGGAATTTGCGGTCGCAGCGACCAGCAGCAGTAGAGTGGGACAGTGCCCCACTTGGGAAGAGGAAATTCGGAAATACCTCAAGGGCAAAGGATGGCCCATGTGGAATGATTTCTGTAATAATGACGACTCAGGTCCCGGAAGTATAGAGCATACTTGGTGGGAGAACATGAGTGAAATCCACAAAAAGAATTTAACAAAAGCTCGCAAGCCGATGGCAATAGTGTCCTGTCTGGCACAATTGCGAGGCACAGAGGAGGTCGTCAGGACGCTCCGCAAAGAAGTGGAGGGCATACATCGCATGAGTAAAGTCGATGTATGCGAGGTTGAGAAAGAGAATTTAGAGTTAAGGAGGAAATTGGCAGCAAAGGACGAAGAGGTGGCTGACGCCAAACGGGGTCACCAGTCTTGTCTGGCGCATTTGAGTAGTTTCCAGTCCCAGTACGAAAAGGCTTATCAGGACACGCAGCGTGCAGTCCTGGTAAAGAAAGAGACAGAGAAGCAGGTGGAGACGCTACAGAAGCAATGTAGTGATCTCAAGGCAGCCTTGAGAGCGCTCCACGCTGCAACTACAGAACAAAGGCAGACACCATAGACCATGCGAAGTGCCGGAAGCAAATTGCAGACCTGCAATCACTGCTTTCTGTCCAAAAGGGATTTCAAGAAACCTTTGGGGAAAAATTAGACCAGGAAGACGGCCCTGATTGGGAAGAATTACAGGAAACAGCGCAGAGATATGTTCAGGGAACATGTGCGCAGGAAAAGACCCAAAGGAGAAAAGCACCCCAACCCCCCACATAGCAGGTAGTTCAGGCTCCAATGAACCCTGTAACCACCCTCCGCACAGCCACACCGGACGATGGGGCATATCGATATTCCACCCCCTTGACAGTGACCCGATTACGGGACGCATGCGAGAAGATCACACCGTTCCTCCCCAGCTCAGACCCCCACCAGTTCTTTGCCACAGTTAGACGCCAGGCGCACATGTACGTCCTGGATGAGAGAGAGCATGTAAAGCTCATGGTTCTAAGTTTGGATCCATCGGTAGCAGCAGCCCTTCCCGGTCCACAGAACGTAGGAGGAGACACCCTTGCAGAAATGCATACCGCGATCCTGGATGCGATCGGGTATAACCAGGGTGACCCCGTTGATGGCCTAAATAAGTGTAGGCAGAAGAAGTCTGAACACCCCACAGCGTTCGCAGGACGCTTGTGGATTCACTTTGAAGCCGTTTTCGGAAATGTAGACCGTGCCCATTTGTCCCCAGACAATATGGCCAAATGGACCCGCACCCTTATCTCCCATGCCACAGAGGCAGGACAGAATGCCTGTAGTAGTTATGATCCCTCGGAGGAGGCTCATAACGAGAAGTGGGTGGTTAAAAGATTGTCCCGCGTTTGGGAGCAGTCTGTTCACAATCGACCCGCCGTTAAAACCACCGAGGAAAAGCAAGCCGCCGCAGACATGCAGGAAAGTAAAAGCCACACCTCACAACCCCGCCTGGATAAATGAGGGAAAGAACAGCTCCCCAACAAAACCGCAAGAATGTTACAACTGAGGACAGTTGGGACATTTTTCAAAAGAGTGCAATGCCCCTAAAAAGCCACTGAGAGCCCAACAAACAGGCACTCTCAGTAAGAAAAAGGCAGAGCGCGTACATAGCGTTAGCGCCCGTTCGGATCAGACGGACTTGACCGGAACGGACTGACGGTGTACAGGCTCCCCCAGTTGGGTCTGCGATACCCTTTGGGATAGGTCAGGACGACCCGTAGTCGCAGCGAAAATTCGGGGACAGCCTATCGAGTTTCTTTGAGACACAGGAGGGTCCCGCACCACCTTAAATTCCTCCACCCTTTGTCAGGACACGTGGCCCAGTACAGCCACTATGACCCTCAGCGGCTTCACAGGCCACTCACAGCAGGGACACATCAGCCCCTGTACCCATTCAAATAGGAAACATTACCACAAAACACCCCGTAGTTTTAGTCGACCTGCCCCACACAGCAGAACACATTCTGGGAATCAACTTTATGAATTCCCACCGCCTATCTTTCGATCCAGTCAACCAGTGTGTCTGGAAGATGGCGAAATCCGCTAGAGCCCCGGCAACGCTCAACATAGGGGACTATGACTTCCGGTTGCGGCGATGACCAGCTAAGCCGCACGTTTCGGCACCTCCCGTTTCAACGGACTTTTGGGCTCTTATCGGGAGCCCCAACGGAGATTCTTTGCGACCAAACCCAGTGTGAGGTGACAAAGGAAGGAGTCCCCCCGGGTGTGGATGGAAAGACCATAAGACCATAAGACATAGGAGTGGAAGTAAGGCCATTCGGCCCATCGAGTCCACTCCACCATTCAATCATGGCTGATTTCAACTCCATTTACCCGCTCCCTCTCCATAGCCCTTAATTCCTCGAGAAATCAAGAATTTATCAACTTCTGTCTTAAAGACACTCAACGTCCCGTCCTCCACCGCCCTCTGTGGCAATGAATTCCACAGACCCACCACAATCTGGCTGAAGAAATTTCTCCTCATCTCTGTTCTAAAGTGACTCCCTTATATTCTAAGGCTGTGCCCCCGGGTCCTAGTCTCCCCTGTCAATGGAAACAACTTCCCTACATCCACCCTATCTAAGCCATTCATTATCTTGTAAGTTTCTATTAGATCTCCCCTCAACCTCCTAAACTCCAATGAATATAATCCCAGGATCCTCAGACGTTCATCGTATGTTAGGCCTACCATTCCTGGGTTCATCCGTGTGAATCTCCACTGGACCCGCTCCAGTGCCAGTATGTCCTTCCTGAGGTATGGGGCCCAAAATTGCTCACAGTATTCTAAATGGGGCCTAACTAATGCTTTATAAAGCTTCAGAAGTACATCCCTGCTTTTATATTCCAAGCCTCTTGAGATGAATGACAACATTGCATTTGCTTTCTTAATTACGGACTCAACCTGCAAGTTTACCTTTAGAGAATCCTGGACTAGGACTCCCAAGTCCCTTTGCACTTCAGCATTATGAATTTTGTCACCATTTAGAAAATAGTCCACGCCTCTATTCTTTTTTCCAAAGTGCAAGACCTCGCACTTGCCCACGTTGAATTTCATCAGCCATTTCTTGGACCACTCTCCTAAACTGTCTAAGTCTTTCTGCAGCCTCCCCACCTCCTCCATACTACCTGCCCCTCCACCTATCTTTGTATCATCGGCAAACTTAGCCAGAATGCCCTCAGTCCCGTCATCTAGATCGTTATTATATAAAGAGAACAGCTGTGGCCCCAACACTGAACCCTGCGGGACACCACTCGTCACCGGTTGCCATTCCAAAAAAGAACCTTTTATCCCAACTCTCTGCCTTCTGCCTGACAGCCAGTCGTCAATCCATGTTAGTACCTTGCCTCGAATACCATGGGCCCTTATTTTACTCAGCAGTCTCCCGTGAGGCACCTTATCAAAGGCCTTTTGGAAGTCAAGATAGATAACATCCATTGGCTCTCCTTGGTCTAACCTATTTGTTATCTCTTCAAAGAACTCTAACAGGTTTGTCAGGCAAGACCTCCCCTGACTAAATCCATGCTGACTTGTCCTAATCCGACCCTGCACTTCCAAGAATTTAGAAATCTCATCCTTAACAATGGATTCTAGAATCTTGCCAACAACCGAGGTTAGGCTAATTGGCCTATAATTTTCCATCTTTTTCCTTGTTCCCTTCTTGAACAGGGGGGTTACAACAGCGATTTTCCAATCCTCTGGTACTTTCCCGGACTCCAGTGACTTTTGAAACATCATCACCAACGCCTCCACTATTTCTTCAGCTATCTCCTTTAGAATTCTAGGATGTAGCCCATCTGGGCCCGGAGATTTATCAATTTTTAGACCTCTTAGTTTCTCTAGCACTTTCTCCTTTGTGATGGCTACCATATTCAACTCTGTCCCCTGACTCTCCGGAATTGTTGGGATATTACTCATGTCTTCTACTGTGAAGACTGACGCAAAGTTCTTATTCAGTTCCTCGGCTATTTCCTTGTCTCCCATCACAAAATTACCAGCGTCATTTTGGAGCGGCCCAATGTCAACTTTTGCCTCCCGTTTGTGTTTAATGTATTTAAAGAAACTTTTACTATCATTCCTAATGTTACTGGCTAGCCTACCTTCAAATTTGATCCTCTCTTTCCTTATCTCTCTCTTTGTTATCCTCTGTTTGTTTTTGTAGCCTTCCCAATCTTCTGACTTCCCAGTACTCTTTGCCACATTATAGGCTTTCTCTTTTGCTTTGATGCATTTCCTAACTTCCTTTGTCAGCCATGGCTGCCTAATCCCCCCTCTGATAACCTTTTTTTTCTTTGGGATGAACCTCTGTACTGTGTCCTCAATTACTCCCAGAAACTCCTGCCATTGCTGTTCTACTGTCTTTCCCACTAGGCTCTGCTCCCAGTCGATTTTCGTCAGTTCCTCCCTCATGCCCCTGTAGTTACCTTTATTTAACTGTAACACCTTCACATCCGATTCTACCTTCTTTCTTTCAAATTGGAGATTGAATTCGACCATATTATGATCACTGCCTCCTAAGTGCTCCCTTACTTTAAGATCTTTAATCAAGTCTGGCTCATTACATAACACTAAGTCCAGAATGGCCTGTCCCCTCGTGGGCTCCATCACAAGCTGTTCCAAAAAGCCCTCCTGTAAACATTCAATGAATTCCCTTTCCTTGGGTCCCATGGCAGTATTATTTACCCAGTCCACCTGCATATTAAAGTCCCCCATGATCACTGTGACCTTGCCTTTCTGACATGCACTTTCTATTTCGTGGTGCATCTTGTGCCCCTGGTCCTGACCACTGTTAGGAGGCCTGTACATAACTCCCATTATGTTTTTTTTGCCTTTGTGGTTCCTCAACTCTACCCACACAGACTCCACATCATCCGACCCCATGTCGTTTAGTGTTATTAATTTAATTTCATTCCTAATTAACAAGGCAACCCCGCCCCCTCTGCCCACCTCTCTGTCTTTTCGATAGGTTGTGAATCCCTGGATGTTTAAATGCCAGTCCTGAACCCCCTGCAACCACGTCTCTGTGATGTCTACCACATCATACCTGCCAGTCACAATCTGGGCCACAAGCTCATCTACCTTGTTCCGTACACTGCGCGCATTTAAATATAGCACCTTTAATTCTCTATTGACCGTCCCTTTTTGTTTTCTTAGTGTGGTGGACCTTGGTTTACTGAGCCTTTCCATACACTGTGTCATATTTTGTGGGATGGGGACTATTGTAACCTCTTCTGAGTTGTCTTTTCGTGCTTTTTTGTATTCCTAAGCAGCTACGCTTCCCACTGATTACTTCACCTCTTGGTTCCCTGACTTTCCCTTCCCCCCCCCAATCTTTAGTTTAAAGTCCTATTGACCACCCTATTTAGTCTTTTCGCCAGAACACTGGTCCCAGCTCGGTTCAGGTGGAGACCATCCCAACGGTATAGGTCCCCCCTGTCCCAAAACTGATGCCAGTGTCCCATGAAAAGGAACCCCTCATTCCCACACCACTCTTTCAGCCACGTGTTAACTTCCCTTATTCTTGCCTCACTATGCCAATTTGCACATGGCTCGGGCAGTAATCCGGAGATTATGACCCTTGAGGACCTGTTTTTTAATTTGAATCCTAGATCTTTATAATCTCTAAACAGGTCCTCTTTCCTAGACTTGCCTATGTTGTTGGTACCGAAATGGACCACAACAACTGGATCCTCCCTCTCCCTCTCCAGTATCCTTTCAAGCCGGTCAGAGATGTCCCGCACCCTAGCACCGGGCAGGCAACATACCATGCGCGACTCTTTATCCTGCTCACAAAGGATACTATCTATCCCCCTGATAATAGAAACCCCTACAACTACAACTTGCCTATTTACTCCCTCCCCTTGAATGGCCTGCTGAACCATGGTGCCTTGGTCAGCTGACTCATCCTTCCTGCAACCCTGTTCGCCATCCACACAGGGAGCAAGTGCCTCATACCTGTTGGACAGAGTCAAGGGCTGAGGCTCCTGAGTTCCTGGGGATTCAGGTGGCCAGGAACTGGGGAACCCTACATAAACTTAACCTGACGCGATTGGTAGAGCAGACGGAAAGGACTTTAAGAGGTGGGATATGGTGCCCCTGTCATTGGCGGGCAGAGTACAGGCGGTTAAAATGGTGGTCCTCCCGAGGTTCCTTTTCGTGTTTCAGTGCCTCCCCATCCTGATTACAAAGGCCTTCTTCAAAAAAATAGACAGGAGCATTATGAGCTTTGTGTGGGCGGGAAAGATCCTGAGGGTAAAGAGGGGGTTCCTGCAGCGCAGTAGGGACAGAGGGGGGTTGGCACTGCCGAGTCTGAGTGACTACTATTGGGCCGCCAATGTATCGATGGTCTGTAAGTGGATGAGGGAAGAAGAAGGTGCGGCGTGGAAAAGGTTGGAGATGGCGTCCTGTAAGGGAACAAGCTTAAAAGTGCTGGCGACGGCGCCGCTACCGTTCTCTCCGAAAAGGTACACCACAAACCCAGTGGTGGCGACCTTGAAGATCTGGGGGCAGTGGAGACGACATAGGGGAGTGACGAGTGCCTTGGTGTGGTCCCCGATAAGGAATAACCACAGGTTCGTCCCGGGGAGGATAGATGGGGGATTTCAATGTTGGCAGCGAGCAGGAATTAGGAAGCTGAAGGACCTGTTTGTGGACGGGACGTTTGCGAGTTTGGGAGCATTGGAAGAAAAATATAAGCTGCCACCAGGGAATGCTTTCCGGTACATGCAAGTGAGGGCATTTACGAGGCAACAGGTGAGGGAATTTCCGTGTCTCCCGACGCAAGGGGTCCAGGATAGAGTGATTTCGGGGGCAAGGGTTGGAGAAGGTAAAGTGTCCAAAATATACAGGGAGATGAGAGACGAGGGGGAGGCGATGGTAGAGGAGCTGAAGGGAAAATGGGAAGAGGAGCTGGGGGAAGAGATTGAGGAGGGGCTGTGGGCAGATGCCCTAAGTAGGGTAAATTCCTCATTCTCGTGTGCCAGGCTTAGCCTGATTCAATTTAAGGTTCTACACAGGGCGATTAATCCGTGTTCTTGGTTTTTTTTTCTTAGTTGGTTGTTGATATTTGCTCTTTGTTTATTCCTTTTTCCATCTGTTGTTAGTTTAATATATTATCTAAATAACGTTTAATGTATATTCCTTTATTAAGTTGTAAAAACGGAAAATCTTTGTTTGAAAAACTTCAATAAAATATATTTTAAAAAAAAAACATAGGGGACTATATGAACAAAATTAGCGCAGTAGGCGAGTTCTGGTTCAACCCCACCATACTCAGCACGGACCGACAGGTTAGGGCAGTCCTGCAAAAGAACAGGGCAGCATTCGCGACCCACAAGCACGACTGTGGATGGATGACTGGCTCCATACAAATAACAGGACCGGACCCTAGACCCCAAAAGCAGTACGGATTCCCCCTAGAAGCAGAGGGAGAAATCCTAAAGGTTATAGAGAGCTTATTAGAGCAGGGCGTACTAAGATCGGTAGCCTCAACTAATAATGCCCCGATTTGGCCAGTGAGAAAGCCCGACGGATCATGGCGCTTGACCATTGATTATCGGGAACTCAATAAAGTCACCCCCGCAGCAGCCCCCACCGTAGCAACAAGTCCCGAGACCATGCTCAAACAGGGACTCAATTCCCGATATTTCACGGTTTTGGATGTCAGTAATGGATTCTGGTCCATTCCATTGGCAAAGGCGTGCCAGTATAAATTTGCCTTCACTTTCCGAGCACAGCAGTACACGTGGACATGCCTGCCACAAGGCTTCCACAACTCCCCCTCCATTTTCCACCGACAGCTGGCAAATGGACTAGCAGAATGTTCTCGCCCCGAATGTCTGGTACAGTATGTAGACGATCTACTACTGCAGACAGACACAAAGGAAGAGCACATGGAGCTTCTGTCCTAACTCCTGGAATTGTTACAGTCAATTGGATGTAAACTAAATCCCAAAAAGGCCCAGTTATTGGAAGAAGTGGTATATTTGGGTACAATTATCACACATGGCAAACGCGAGATCGAGCATAAAAGAATTGACTCAATCGCTAAATTGCCCCTTCCCCAGAACGTTTCAGCCCTCCGGTCATTTTTAGGACTGGTTGGCTACTGCCGAAACCACATTGACGGTTTCGCCAGCAAGGCAGCGCCCCTCTCAGATTTCCTAAAGAAAGGAGCCCCCTGGGAATGGCTTCCGCAGCATACGGATGCTGTGGAATCATTAAAACAGGCGCTCATAACTGCCCCCACACTACAAGTTCCAGACCCGCTTTCCCCTTACGCCATAGAGGTAGCGACCACAGACCGCACCCTTTCAGCCGTGCTCCTACAGGAACGGCATGACCAGCTAAGACCCGTGGCTTATGCCTCCCGGATTTTAGATGCTGTGGAGCAGGGATTTTCAGCCTGTGAGAGGCACCTGCTCGCAGTTCTCTGGGCAGTCCGGTACTTTTCATACATTACCGGACTGAACCCCATCACCATTTTGACCGAACACACCCCCACCCAACTTTTACTGGACAGACGACTTAAGGACGGTACCGTCAGCCAAATACGCACTGCTAGGTGGACCCTTCTCTTGCAAGGACGGGACATCACAGTCAAACGGACAAAGACCCACACCTACTTAGCGGACAATTTACAGTACCCCAGAACCCCCCATGAGTGTGAAATCATCTCTCCCCACCACAACACAGGCCCCTTTATAGCTAAAACACCCCCCAGAAAATTAGCCACTCCATCTCAGAGCCCCCCTCACCCGGACATGTGTGACCCTATTAGGATTTATGTGGATGGATCTTCCACAGTCTTAGATGGGCAACGCATAACAGGTTGCGGGATTTATGTGGAGGACGTGCAGGGACGCGCCCTCGAGGAGATAGCATTAAAACTCCCCGGACACTTAGGCGCGCAGGCAGCAGAGCTTGCGGCCATAGTGTACATTGTAGAGCACCCAGATTACTTCCCCAGCCCAGCCGACATATATTCAGACAGCCTATACGTCTGCAACAGCCTCACAGAATTTCTGCCCCTGTGGGAAACAAGAGGATTTGTTTCTGCGGATGGGAAACCCCTCCCCTCAGCCCCATTACTCCGCCATATTTTGCAAAAAGCCAAGGACAGGACTTTTGGCATTATAAAAGTCAGCAGCCACCATCGTTCCTCCCCCCCCTGGAAATGTGAAAGCCGACACACTGGCTAAGGCAGGATCCAGACATGGGTATTTTTGGAAACCCCCGGAAAGCGCGCCAGTGAGTGCGCTGGTGAGTGCAGTTCAGGTCATGCAGACTAGGATCGAAGATCTAGTAGAGGCCCAGAAGCAGGATAGCGCTCTCACTGAGATCGTGAAAGGGAAGTTTCCAGCCTCCTACGAGAGGTTCAGAAATACACTGACCACACATGACGGTGTGGTGTTAAAGGACACCTTGTGGTAGTATGTAATGGGGGTCATGTGGGACTGGAAGCCCTAATGTCATTGGCTGACAGATCCCGGGTCCTGGTTGGCCGTTGACCTCAAGCTCCGCCCTGAAGGCGAAGTATAAGAAGCCGGTGCCTTCCCCCGCAGGCCAGTTTACTATTGGGCTGCTGGGGAACAGACACGCTTAATAAAGCCTCATCGACTTCACTCTATTCGTCTCACGGAGTCTTTGTGCGCTACACACCTATCATGTAGTTCCTGAGCAGGATAGGAACCAATTAATCTGTTTATTCCATGATGGTCATGGACACCAGGGAATCGATCCCACCACAGCCCACCTCAAACAGCTTTGTTGGTGGCCAAATCTCAAGGAAGATGTAAGCCATTACATTGAGAATTGCCTTTTCTGTGCGCAGAACAACCCCGATAAATATGCAAAAAAGGCCCAACTCAGCCACACCCGACCCGTTAACGGCCCCTGGACTAACCTCCAGATTGATTTTATAGATCCATTGCCCCCTTGCAGGAATGGCTATAAATATGGTCATAGACACTTTTACAAACTGGGTGGAAGCATTTCCAGCCCGCACCAACACCGCGAAAACCACAGCCAAGATCCTAACCCACCACATCTTTACAAGATGGGGACTCCCCCGCAGTATTGAATCGGACCAAGGTTCTCACTTTACGGGACGGGTCATGCAGAATGTCCTCATGATATTTGGCATAACCCAAAAATTCCACATTGCGTACCACCCACAGTCGAGTGGTATAGTGGAGCGCATGAATCGGACCCTAAAAACCACCCTCAGAAAAATGGTCCAGCAGAACAACACCACTTGGGACTCAGTCCTCCCTTTCGCGCTGATGATTTTGCGTAACACTGTTTCCACCTCCACAGGTTACACCCCACACACCCTTATGACCGGACGCCCCATGAAAGGGACAGAATATTTGTTGGGTTGAGACCTGACCAGCCCTGAAGTTACGGCCCTCACCCACCCGTTGAGCAATTAGTTGCGAATGTAAAGACGGCTCAGTTAGCAGCCGCAGTAAAATTGGGCACCAAAAGGAAACAGAGCAAGGCCTGTTTTGATAAGGCAGTGCATGCAACGGAGTATGATATAGGACAACAAGTGATGTTGTCTGTATATAACCCCAGCACATTCCTGTCTCCAAAATACTCGGGTCCGTACTCCATTACGGATAAAGTAAGCCCATCGGTATATAAAATCAAATACCCAAATGGTAAGACTGCGTGGTTTCATATAAACCAGTTAAAGGCTTATGGAGCACAGTCAAACCACGCCCACCACGTCATGCTTGACGCAGCAAACCACACCCCACCCACAGCCAACGTAACCAGACCAAACCCCACCACGTCCAGCCCAAACACGGACTCGCCCTCGACTCCAGCCCCAAAATCTACACTCCGCCCCGGAATGCCAACAGACTGCCGCAGCAGAGACAGCGACTGTGACTCAGGCGATAGCCACAGCACACCTCCCTACTATCCCCATGCAACCGGACCCACACCCAGCGACTCCGATTTTGACTCCAGTGGTCCCTTCATGATCACTTTTCTAAACAAATCCCACCACCGACCACCGAACCACACGGACGACCCCGACTTTGTCCCCACACAACTCGACACAACTCATTGGCACCGCGACAACTCCTACAGACTCGTCCGCAACGACGAAAGCAACCCCAACTCACACCATGCAGCCCTCTCAGCCTTAATTCACTCCAGAGTTTGGCACCTGGGAGAAGGGGACGACCTCGGGTCGGACTCCCAAGCCGCCAACCCATTTGCGACCCTGTTCGCAACCGAGAACTGAGGTGTCCAGATGATGTTAAAAGGAAATGCTTGGGAGAAGTGTTGTCCTTCCTGATGGAACCTGCAGGATGTTTTATGTTGTTCGTATGTTTGTTTTATGTTGTTCGTCCTACAGTAAATTTTTCCAGCCGCTTGTTCAGCGGTACCAACTTGTCTACAGATACCTGGTCAACAGACCAGACGCTTGTTCAGTGGAACTAGCTCTTCAGCAGATACCTGTTCACCAGACGCCCGATCGTAACTGCTCTTCTGATTCAAGGATAGAATCACTATAGCAGTCCCACCACGATGACTACATTTTTGCCCGTTCTTGTCGGTTGCTCAGGCAGTGGAGAAACGGCATGAGACCCGCCCTGCCTGGGGACCCCCCTCCATTGGTCAAACACGCTCGGGTAGGGGAGATACGGTATTGGTAGCCGTCCTACCCGGGGACTCCATCCAAATCTTACCCGTCGCGGCCCATACGCACCTCATTTGACATTTTCATTTCAAAAAGTTTTAATTTTGTTTAGGCGACCTTTAGGTTGCTGCCATATGCTATTTACATCCTGGAACATTTGGATGGTAAATCAACACTGGTCCCTCATTGGGAAGTGTGCCGTGTCCTAACATTTGTTTTTGAAAAAAAATGAGGGAGTCACACATAGTGACCAATTATAAGGGTATAATTGGCCCCAAAAAGGACAGACACACTAACACACCGGATATTAAACCAAGGTAGTTACAGATACTAAGCTTGTTTTCACAGAACTCCAGAGGCTCCAGGATCGGAGAAAACAAAAGAACACAAGAAGGAAAAGGAATGAGGACAGCCAGGACAGCCATGAGGACTCCCTTCATCGTGCTCAGCATCTTTTTTATGAACATTTGGTTGCGCGGGAACGCGGACCCCATTACTTCAAACCTCCCTGCCATTAATGTTTCACTGCCCCGCAGCACCCAAAGCCCAGTCACCAGCGACACTGCATCTTCCTGGTGTGCCAGGTTCATAACCTGGTACTCCCTGTCCTATGTGATTGAAGCACTGTTAGCGTTGGCGATACTCTGCTGTGGAGTGCAGACTATGCGCCTCCGCATATGGAGAAGGAGAGCGTACCATGCTCGAACCCCGGTATATCGGATCCAATCCCCTATATTCGGTTATGACCAGACACCCGACCCCCGCGACCTATAACACAATAATAAAGAACATGAACTTGCGTTATTCTGTAAATAAAAGATGTACAAAACTTGTCATGAACAAAAAAATGTATGATCCTGAGCTTGACTGCCAAGCCAGGAAAGAGTATATTAAATGTTGTGATTGTTGTTGTATGTTTTAGGAAGATAGGATAATGGAATGTTTAGTGAGTATAGTGTATTTAGGTAAAATTAGAGGTTCCAAGTTTTTTATTTTGTAAATGCATGCCCCTGCCTGACATAGCGCCCTTAGAATTGTTTAGGTAAAAACATTTTGTGCATAGCTAGGGTCAGAGCAGTGGCCATGTAGGAGGTGTCCCCCCCCGGTCAGGGAACGGAAAGAACAAATTTATGTGATCCTTCACGCTTCGCGTGAGGATCACAAGGAGGGATTGTAGCTACCTAAAATGGCTGATTCCCGATTAATTTGGCCAAACCCCAATGTAAAATGGCGAACTGAAAAGGCTGATGGGAAAATCAGCCAACAGGACACAAACGGACAGCTGCAGACAGAACAGTGTATTCGGCTCTGGAGAAGTCGGCAACCATTAGCAGCACATCAACCCAGCCATCTGCAGTTTAATCGGCTATCCCCGGGAACAATTGCTACAAATTAGCAATTGAAAGCCGATCCAGACCTCTCGGCGGCAGCAGTGGCCGAGACAAAGAAAGGTAAACGACCACCCCCCGATCAAGGAATCGTCCCATTATTGGAGCATATCGAACCCAGTGATTGGGACCATGTCCAATCACTTGGGACCAGGGTCAAGGTCCGCCCCGAGAGGCGGGAAGCCCCTGGGAACTATAAAGATAGGGGCCTAGTTCAGATCGACCCTTCTTCTCCTACTCGCAACCTTCGACGCAAGAACAAGTAAGTCTTACTCCAGCGATCGCTACCTGATAGGTGTTCCAGATTATCGACCCGTACCAGCCTTTTTGAATCCCGCAGACCAGACCCAATTCGATAAGCCATTCGTTTCCCTGACCTGGTGGGCCATCACCAAAGTTAAGTATTGGCCTTTAGTGGTAGGTAATAGTCTAGAGGTAGTATTATTGTGTAAGTATTTATTGCTGTATATAATAAATGATCGTTGATTTAACATTTACTAAGCGGTGTGCTGTATTATTAATCATTACTTGTGCTTGGACCACGTGGCGGTATCAGAAAGATACCTGGCGACTCGTGAGCAAAGGTGACAGAATTAGAGCTAATAAAACTAAGGCTAATAAGAGCAACACTACAAACGTCAGAAGGACAACTGTAAGCACTCAGGGTGAGCAGATTTTGAATGGCCACCAAGTTAAGCTGAAGGCACAAGTCGCTGAATAAGCAGGAAAACAACAAAGCCCCCAGCATTCAGAGCATCCCAGAATGTATAGCATCCCAATTATACTGCTGAAACCTTACCCGCTGAGGTCAAGAAATGTTGGGGGTAATTTGGGAAACGGGTGCAGTTCAGGTGCTAAGTCTACATCCAACTCGATTTTACTCTTGATTGAATACTGTGGGACGTGTAAGAACGAGCAGCCAAACTGAATATGGAGAGCTATGGGGTTAGGTTAAAATAATAATTTTTTTCCCCCAATTAAGGAGCAATTTAACGTGACCAATCCACCTAACATGCACATCTTCTTGGGTTGTGAGGGTGAGACCCATGCAGACACAGGGAGAATGTGCAAACTCCACACGGGCAGTGACCCAGGGCTGGGATTGAATCCGGGCCTCGGCGCCGTGAGGCAGCAGTGCTAACCACTGAGCCATCGTGCCGCTCCAAAATAACCCCCATAATGCCAAAAACAGGTTTGTTTTTCTGACATGATAAATCTAATAAAGGCTAAATTCAAATGGTAGAGATGATTCTGCAATTGTGCATTCCAAGAGGGAGTATTGAGGCTGCAATGTTATAGTCTCACATCTGGCCCATGCGAGCATACAAGCCATGCTGGGAAGATGGAATCCTTCCTTAAACGACAAATGCGCAAATCGGCACAGGGATTGAATAAGACTGTCTTCTACTGTTCCAGAGCTCCGAAGCATGCATGAAGGGAAGAAGTGCAGATTTCTGTGAGGCAGCAAGGATCAGCCACATGTTCGCTCAATAGTGCATAAATTGTTCAATGCTCTAAACACAAGCACTGGACGAGCTTAATATCGACGCTAAACGACAAGAAATCTACCAGTTTGTGCTCACAATGCTGAAGTAACAGCCAGCACTGAGGCCACATACGTCAGCAAATTGCAAGCAACAGAGAACAGACTCTCCTATTAGACACAATGAAAGAAGTCTTTGCTTCAATTGAGATCAGGGCCCGTGCAAGAGTATTAGGTGTCCTAGGTGAAGTTTGTGATAAGCCCCACCACCCCACAATTAACTTTCAAAAATGAATATTGTGCATTATGAATTAAAACTCTGCATTTTATAAGTAGATTTATTTAACATGAAAAAGGAGGATATTAAGAAACGAATTGTACATTCTCATTGTTCGGCACTTTTTACAGGATATGCAGAAGAAGAAATGCACATTACAATTTTCTTTTAATTAATTTCTGGGATGTGGGCATTGCTGGCTAGGCAGCATTTATTGCCCATCCCTAATTGTCTTTGAGAAGGTGATGGTGAGCTGCTTTCCTTTACCGCTGCAGTCCATGTGTGTAGGTGCACCCACAGTGCTGTTAGGGAGAGAGTTCCAGACTTTTGGCCCAGGGACAGTGAAGGAATGGCGATATATTTCCAAGTCGGGGAGGTGAGTGATTTGGAGGGGAACTTCCAGGTGGGTGGTGTTCCCATGTATCTGCTGCCCTCTAGATGGTAGCAGTCGTGGGTTTGGAAGGTGCTGCCTAAGGAACTTTTGGTGCGTTTTGGCAGTGCATCGTGTAGATGGTACACACTGCTGCCCCTGCATTGGTGCAGGAAGGAGTGAATGTTTGTGAAATAGGTGTCAATCAAGCGGGTTGTTTTGTTCTGGATGGTGTCAAGCTTTTTGAGTGTTGTTGGAGCTGCACTCACTCCATGCAAGTGGAGAGTATTTCATCACACTCCTGACTTTGCCTTGTAGATGGTGGACAAGATTTGGGAAGTCGGGAGGTGAGTTAGTCACCACAGGGTTTCTAGCCTCTGACCTACCAATCTTACCACAGTATTAATATGGCGAGTTGAGTTCCATTTCTGATCAATGGTAACCTCCGGTATGTTGATAGTGGGGGATTCAGCGATGATTTTTTATTTAAAATTAGAATACCCAATTCTTTTTTTCCAATTAAGGGGCAATTTAGCGTGGCCAATCCATCTGCCCTGCACATCTTTGGGTTGTGGCCGTGAGACCCACACAGACACGGGGAGAATGTGCAAACTCCACACGGACAGTGACCCGTGGCCGGGTTCGATCCTGGGTCCTTGGCGCCGTGAGGCAGCAGTGTTAACCACTGCGCCACTGTGCTGCCCTCGGATTCATTGATGATAATGTCATTGAATGTCAAGAGGCGATGGTTCGATCCTCTCCTGTTGGAGATGGTAATTGCCAGGCAGTTGTGTGGCAATAAGCTCACATGATGAAATACTGTGTTTTCCTGTAAGGACTATCAAGGCAAGGAAACACACACAATGAACAGTAGGATGCTAGGAAGCACAGGGGACTAGAGGGATCTTGGGGTGCGTGTCCAAAAATCCCTGAAGGCAGCAGGACAGGTTGATAAGGTGGTTTAGAAGGAATATGGGATACTTGCCTTCTTTCGTCATGGCACAGAATATCAGAACAGGGAGGTTATGATGGAGCTGTATAAAACACTCTTTAGGCCACAGTTAGAGCACTGTGTGTAGTTCTGATCACTGCACTATAGAAAGGATATGATTACACTAGAAAGGGTGCAGATTCACCAGGATGTTACCTGGGCTGGAGGTTTCAGCTATGAAGAGAGCTGGTTAGGCTGGGATTGTTCTCCATCGAGCAGAGAAGGCCGAGGAGGGACCTGATTGATAATTATGAAGGACATCTATAAGGTAAATGGAAGAATCATTTCCCCTTAATAGAGCGGTCAATGACTAAGGGGCATAAATTTAAGGTAAGGAGCAGCAGATTTAGAGGGGACTTGCCAAAAAACTTTTTCGTCCAGAGGGTGGTGAAAATCTGGAACTCACTGCCTGAGGGTGGTAGAGGCAAGAACCCTCAACATTTAAACAGCATTTAGCTGAGCACATGAAATGCCATTGCATACAAGGCCACAGACCAAA
Organism: Scyliorhinus torazame; assembly: GCF_047496885.1. Classification (NCBI taxonomy): domain Eukaryota; kingdom Metazoa; phylum Chordata; class Chondrichthyes; order Carcharhiniformes; family Scyliorhinidae; genus Scyliorhinus; species Scyliorhinus torazame. The sequence continues at coordinate 40,155,936 of NC_092714.1, read as the reverse complement.
TGCGGGGAATTGGGATGAGAATAGATAGATTGATGGCTGGCGCAGACACAATGGGCTGAAGAGCCTCTTTCTGTGCTGTATGACTCTATGACTCGAATAGTTACTAGATGATTTTATGCATAATTTACACAATCAATAATCATTACGATAAGAGTAGGCTAGATCCAATTACATCCTTTGATATTATTTACTGGTTCAAAGTTTTGGAGTAGTCTTGTAGATTTACAAATTTGTAGAACCGCCACAGAAACAGAATGAGGAAAAAACATAGAATGTTGGGAACGACTGGAACGTCAGTACATGGAATTCTATAAATATCAGTATATGTGGATACATATCAATAAATATATCAGTATATATGGTGTTATGGGCGCGGTGTATTCAGAACTCCAAAATGTATCATGGAGTTCCCCTCCCTTTAATGGATTGGTGCTTTTGAAGCACACGGCTTGTTTCCCAGGTGTGATATTACAATTATGGACACGTGGTTTTTAAAACAAAACAATGTTTAATCCATGAACTCAAATTAACCTATTAAATAAACATTGGATCTCTTAACACCCCTTACTTCAACGATAACCCCGAAAATAATACAACACTAAATAATCCTTCAAAATGTTCCTTCAAACATCCAAAAGGCTTTAAACCTTCAAAACAGTAACACACCAGGGGCGTCATTCTCCGACCCCCCGCCGGGTCGGAGAATGGCCGTTGGCCGCCGTGAATCTCGCCCCCGCCCCCGCCAAAGTCTCCGGTACCGGAGATTGGGCGGGGGCGGGAATCGGCCCGCGCCGGTTGGCGGGACCCCCCGCTCAATTCTCCGGCCTGGATGGGCCGAAGTCCCGCCCAGAAATTGCCTGTCCCGCCGGTGTAAATTAAACCTGGTATTTACCGGCAGGACCAGGCGGCATGGGCGGGCTCCGGGGTCCTGGGGGGGGGGGGCGATCTGACCCCAGGGGGTGCCCCCACGGTGGCCTGGCCCGCGATCGGGGCCCACCGATCCGCGGGTGGGCCTGTGCCGTGGGGGCACTCTTTCCCTTCCGCCTCCGCCACGGCCTCCACCATGGCGGAGGCGGAAGTGACTCTCCCCACTGGGCATGCGCGGGAAACTGTCAGCGGCCGCTGACGCTCCCGCGCATGCGCCGCATTTCCGCGCCAGCTGGCGGGGCAACAAACGCCATTTCCGCCAGCTGGCGGGGCGGAAATCCCTCCGGCGTCGGCCTAGCCCCTCAATGTTGGGGCTCGGCCCCCAAAGATGCGGAGCATTCCGCACCTTTGGGGCGGCGCGATGCCCGTCTGATTGGCGCCAATTTGGGCGCCAGTCGGCGGACATCGCGCCGTTGGGGGAGAATTTCGCCCCTGGTCACAGAATATATATATCTTCTGTTTGATGGCAGAGATATATCAGCTTGGTTGACTTTAGCTCCAGCACCTTGCATTTCTTCCTGCAGCTCTCTGGAAACACACAGACACACACAAGCTGCTTTTTCAAACTGGCTTTCTCCCTTCAAGCAGCTCACAGCAAACCAGAACTTCTCAAGCTGCTGTCTCAAACTGGCTTTCTCCTTTTAAGCAGCTAAAACAGCCAGGCACTTTTCAGCTGCTCTCAGCAAAACCGAAACCAAAAGCAGAAGTGAGCTCAGCTGCCCCCAACCTCTGACATCACTTCAGTAATATGATAGGAACTCCATTCCTTAAAGGTACATTGCTTAAACATCCATTTCTTAAAGGTACTCTCACATGACAATGGATGTATATCAGTAGGTCTGTACCTTTCATTCCTACTGCTGAAGTCCGTTTATTTACTTACGTAGTTTTATGAATAATTAGTTCCATTTTCTTTTGTCACCACGTAAATTTTGCTGCTTTCGGCGACCCGAGGTATGATACCGCAGGTATCATTCAGCAATGATGGATATAAAAGATGGTTACTGCTCTGTTTGCTCCAGATGATCATAACCATTTGGAGGAAAAAGAGAGGATTAGGTTTATAAACACCTGGACAATACGCAAAAAGACGTTACATAATGCGCACAACTGTGTTGACTTTTCATGATTGCTTTATCATAGACATTATTTTATTATTTGACTGTTGAAGATTATTTACCTGGTTGGTGACTGTAATAACCTCTCCTGATATTAGAGTCAGTTCACCTTCTTTGCAACGTTTGAAGATGCATCGAACTACTGCCTAAGTAAAGCAATGAGTTAAATCAAGTCCAGGTCCGACATCCTGGCCACTTTCACAGTGGTTTGGGATGAAGGAAGGATGACAATATGTTTATCAATTCTGCTTTAATTTCTCATGCATTAACATAGGGTAATTTTTTTTAGGTACTTAATTATTCAAGAATATTAAAATATAGGAACATAGCCTCTCAAGTCCGTCCTGCTAAACAATGGGATCATGACTGATCTGAAACCTACCTCTAAATACCTGCTGTTGCCCAATCTCCCTTAATATGTTTGATAAACAAAGAAAATCTCAGATTTAGAATTACCAATCGCCTTAACAATTGCTGTTTGAGAGAGCTCCGAACTTTCCTAATTTTTCCCTGAAAGGTTGGACTCTAATATTCGAGTACACCCCTCTGGTTTTGGACCATCCAATCAGTGGAAATAGTGGCCGTGATTCTCCCTCCGTGTTGTGCCTGGCACATTTACCGCCATTCCTGGAGAATAGCAGGAGCGCTCCCTAAACGGCGTTTGCATCAGGCGCCGAACAGAGAGCAAGGTTCCCTACCCGCGGCACCGGGTGCCATCTAGTTCACACCCTCGCATTTACAATGATGCCCCGATCTCTAAGGAGTGGTCTTTAGATCCCCACTGCAAACAAAATGGCTAAATGTGGGTGGGTTGTGATGGGAATCGTGCCGGAACAACCAGTAGAATACTCACCCGATTTCCCACCTGAAATGACACTTAGTCATTTATTGGGAGAATTTCGGCCTGTGTCTCTTTCTGTACCAATCAGTCCACCTTAATATTGTGAAGAATTAAACCAGATCATTCTTAACCTTCTACATTCTAGGGAAAAAATTATCCCTATCCAGGAAAGAAGACATCATCGCAATCATAGAATATACAGTGCAGAAGGAGGCCATTCGGCCCATCGAGTCTGCACCGGCTCTTGGAAAGAGCACCCTACCCAAGGGCAACACCTCCCCCCTATCCCCATAACCCAGTAACCCCACCCAACACTAAGGGCAATTTTGGACACTAAGGGCAATTTATCATGGCCAATCCACCTAACCTGCACATCTTTGGACTGTGGGAGGAAACCGGAGCACCCGGAGGAAACCCACGTACACACGGGGAGGATGTGCAGACTCCGCACAGACAGTGACCCAAGCCGGAATCGAACCTGGGACCCTGGAGCTGTGAAGCAATTGTGCTATCCACAATGCTACCGTGCTGCCCCTATTTTTTAATATATTAGTCTGTTCTCTTAACTCCAGCCATCGTAGACATTCTTGCTGACCCAATTCCTTGGTTATCATAGAATTTACAGTGCAGAAGGTTGGAATGCAATGGGCATAGCATTCCAGATATAATAAAAACTGATAATGCTGGATAAACTCAGCAGGTCTGGCAGCATCTGTGGAGAGAAACAGAGTTAACTTTTCAGGTCTGCACGTTTCGAGGCCGTAAATGCTAGAGGTGGAGTCCTCCAAACTTGCTGGTTGGCAAGTGACCATTTCAGTTGTTTGATGACGAACAGGAAGATCTACACTGACAGCAACAAATGGCAGGATGTGAAGGGGGTGCTTGGTTATTTGCAGGACTGCTTTGAGTTAGTAACATTGCAGGGGGTTGGGAGAAGCCAGAAGTGACCTTTGCATGAGGTTGCAAGATGGATCCACTGTGCGAACCTCTCAATAATCAGAGAGCATCCCAGGCATTAATATGGTGAACGTCCCACATTACCTTCAGCCTTTCCTCCCTCCTCCTCATTTTTCTCATCTTAATCCACCTCAGAATTCTCTGAAGAGGCTGTGTGCTTTGGCCCGACTACAGGTCTATGCCTTGCTGCTGCGCGATGTTGTAGACAGAGAAGCATCCCACGACCAGTCAGTACAAATGCACTGATTTGTATTGAAGGGCGATGCCAGAAACGTATCTTAAATTTGTCAATGGTTCGCTCAAGTACACATCTGCTGGTAACATGCCACTCATTGTAGCACTGGTACGCCTCGTTTCCCAGTTTTCTAAGAGGTGGTATCAACCGCCTTTGAAGAGGGTATCCCTAGTCCCTAAACAGCCAGCCAGTAACTCTGCCTCTGCCATGAGGATGTTTGGGAGAATGGACTGCCACAAGCCAAGGCATTATGGCACAACTCTGCCCAGGAACCTATGCAGGTCTCTGTAAACGATCTTTCTGTGGCTCCACATTGATGGAATGGAAACCTTTACAGTTGATGAACACTCCTGGATGACCTAAGGGTGCCTAATTGACACAGGTTTCCAATCCATGACACCCTCTATGAGAAGCCAGCGAATGATGCATAACCAAAGCACCCACTCATTCTGACTGGCCAGTAAAGTTGACATAATAGGCAACCCTACCCAAAGAGCCATGAGTCACTTCTCTTAATGTATTTGTGAGTCACTGAGCGCGAGATCCTGCAAATGCCTCCAACAGAGTGAACCAAAGGCAAAAGAATGCGGGAGATGGTGGTGACTTTGAAAGCCACTGGTAAAGCATGACTATCAGGTACAGCTGGCAGTAGGTCTTGGCCTGGCAGGCTGCAAACCTCTGCCGCTGCTTGACAAGACGCTCTGAGGCTCCTGAGACACTGCGGCTCAGGCATGTTGAGGAAGATTATTCTCTGTTGCAGATGTAGCCTCCTGTGAGCTGCAGGTCTACAAGCAGTAGGAAGCTCCTGCTGCTACTGGTCATCGTGGTCCTTATCCGAGATCCAACCTCAGGCAACAGAAGCAGCACCCCATCCTGATCTGATCGATTAGACCTCAGTGCGGGTCAAGCCTCCAAATCCTATATGACACTTCCAACATGTTGAAGAGAACTCCAAAGGGAAACATTCAGCAGGAGAACTGTGAGCAAACCCTTTCCTGCAAGCTGCTTTGAAATAATTTGTAAGTACTGAGTGTTTATTGGTGCATTTCCTGAAATTGCTCCACCTCTCTCAATGTCTTGGTGTCTTGCTTTTGTTAGCAAGTTCCAGAAAGACTGGGAAACCACTGGATCGAAGTCAAACTGAAAAAATCAGCATCAATACCACTCATTAACATATGTTAAAAGATAACCTTTCTCTTCAGGAAGCCACTCCTGTGCAGTCTAATGCGCTACGGTAAACGTTTGCAGCTGGCTGTTTAAAGCAAGCTTGCCAACATACTTCTCAATTTTGCTGGTAAAATCCAGCCCAGTATGTGGTGAACCACTGTAATAGGAGATGTAAGGTAGGACCTGCACTCCAGGTTTGCCGGTAGCTCCTGCCGGCTGGCTCCGCCCACGGAGAACTGTATAAATATGCATGACCTCCAGTGCCCTGCCATTTCGCCAGCTGCAGCAGGAGGCCACGCATCTGACTGTAATAAAGCCACAGTTGTACCCAACTTTAGTCTTTGTGCAATTGATCGTGCATCACAGTATATCTACAAATCATGTTGTGAGTGGACAGGAAGAGCAGTGGATTCTGTTAACTAAAAGACAGGAACAGAGTGGGGTTTCCGGAGGGTTCTGCCGAATATAAGGGCAGGATCCATTTAAGCACTTTGTTTTTCCCATTTTCACCCTGTTGGCGGGCAGGCCTGTGGCTGTTGCTAAGGGGCTGCGAGGATTAGGAAACGATTGCGGAGGCCTTGGGTTGGGGTGCAGCATACCAGAGTCTCGAGTCGAGGCAGACTGAAGGGGGTCACAGAGGGGGCAAGCGGAGACAGAGGCAGATCAGAGATTGGGGGGGCAGAAGAGATTGGAGGTCTGGAATTTGGGAAGATCAAGGAAAGGTGATAAGCGAACAGTGACAGATCAGAGGCATTATTCATGAAGGAGACTGAGAGTTTTGATGGGATATCTGCTGATGGGAAGAAGTGGGTGAAGAAGATATACTCGATCCAGGAAGGAAGTGGAAAGGCACGTATCTCCTGGCTCCAGCTGTGCTCGCATCCTTTAGCTGACACATTTCCTGAGGGCTAGGTAACAATTCTGGCCAGCTTTAAATTAATACAAGGCTTTGTCGTAATATTGGTCAACCTGGCTCCCGTGACGGTGTGTACTGCCCAAACAGCTCCACCTCCATTCCAAACTATATCTGCCTGTTGTGGGGTTCAAAGCTCCCCCTGCCTTTCATAGCTTCCGAATCAGAGAGTCTGCGGAAAATATTTATGACAATGGTTTCAGGGATTGGGGACTCAAATGACGTGGATACTTTTGTGACGGGGATTGCGTCGGACCGCATCCGAGAACAATTACTGGAAGGGGCCACACTCGAACTGGCGGAGACGAAAACCTTGGCGCTCTCCATGACGGGTCGCATCCCGTAATGTACAATTTTACCCCTCCCGCCGCGCTGCCCACCCTTCTACCCCTTCCTACCCCTCCTGGACCCCGTGGATGACCTCCTCAGCTGGGGCCCTGCCTTCCCAATACGCCTGCGCCGCACGCCGATCAACGCACCCCGGGGGTCCCCACTGCTACTTCTGCGGTCAGCAGAAGCACCCCCCCCCAAAACTGCCCGGCCCGCACTGCCGTTTGTCAATCCTGCAGTAAGAAGGGCCACTTCGCGGCGGTGAGCCAGGCCCGCGCAGTTGCTGCGATTGCGCCCACTATCGCCCCCTCCCCCACGCCAAACGCACAATGGGAGCCGCCATCTTATCCTCCCGGGGTCATGTGCGCCCCATGGGCGGCGCCATCTTGTCCCGACCCCGCAATGTGCGTACCATGGGCGCCGCCATCTTGTCCCCCACATGGTCTTCGGATATCCCGAGATGGGAACCGCACACACTCGCCATCCGAAGCATCCGACGACTACCCGCAGCTCACTTCAATGATGCTGGACCAATCTCGCCCGCCCAACCTGGCCACCGCGTCGGCGATGGTTAAAATCAATGGCCACGCGACCTCGTGCCTGCTGAACTCTCGGAGGACCGAAAGCTTCGTACACCCAGATATGGTAAGGCGCTGCTCCCTCGCGGTCCACCCTGCCTATCAAAGGATCTCCCTAGCCTCCGGATCCCACTCTGTCCTGATCCGAGACTTCTGTACAGTCACCCTCACTGTCCAGGCGTAGAATTTAGTAACTTCCGCCTCTATGTCCTTCCTAATGTCTGCGCTGCACTCCTGTTGGGCCTGGACTTCCAGTGCAATCTCCAGAGCCTCACCCTCAAATTCGGCGGCCCCTTATACCCCCTTACCGTTTGCGGCCTCGCGACCCTCAAGGTCGATCCCCCCTCCCTTTTTGCCAATCTAACTTCGGATTGCAAGCCCATTGACCAGGGAGCAGACGGTACAGCACCCAGGACAAGACCTTCAACAGGTCCGAAGTCCAGCGGCTGCTTAAGGAGGGTATTATCGAGGCCAGCAACAGCAACAGCCCCTGGAGAGCCCAAGTGGTAGTGGTTAAAACAGTGGAGAAACACAGGATGGTCATGGACTACAGCCAGACCATCAATCGGTACACGCAGCTCGATGCGTACCCCCTCCCATGCATATCTGATATGGTCAATCAGATTGCGCAGTACCGGCTCTTCCCAACAATTGACCTGAAATCCACCTACCACCAGCTTCCCATCCGGAAGTCGGACCGTCCATACACTGCCTTCGAGGCGGACGGTCGCCTCTACCACTTCCTTAGGGTCCCTTTCGGTGTCACAAATGGGGTCTCGGTCTTCCAAAGGAAATGGACCGAATGGTCGACCAGTACGGTTTGCGGGCCACCTTTCCGTACTTAGATAATGTCACCATCTGCGGCCATGACTAGCAGGACCACGATGCCAACCTCGATAAATTCCTCCGCACTGCCACTCTTCTCAACCTGACCTATAACAAAGAGAAGTGTGTGTTCAGCACGACCCGGTTAGCCATTCTCGGCTATGTAGTCCAAAACGGACTTCTCGGGCCCGACCACGACCGCATGCGCCCCCTCATGGAGCTTCCTCTCCCCATTACCCCAAGGCCCTCAAACGCTGCCTGGGGTTCTTTTCCTCCTATGCCCAGTGGGTCCCAAACTATGTGGACAAGGCCCGCCCACTCATTCAGTCCACCCAATTCCCTCTCACGGCTGAGGCACAACACGCTTTTGCCCGCATCAGAGCAGACATCGCCAAGGCCGGGATGCGCGCAGTGGATGAGTCACTGCCTTTTCAAGTAGAAAGCGATGCTTCAGACGTCGCCCTTGCCGCCACTCAAAACTGGCAGGCAGACCCGTGGCATTCTTTTCCCGCACCCTTCATGCCTCTGAAATTCGACACTCATCCGTCGAAATGGAGGCCCAAGCTATCGTTGAAGCTGTGCGGCATTGGAGGCATTACCTGGCCGGTAAGAGATTCACTCTCCTCACTGACCAACGGTCGGTAGCCTTCATGTTCAATAACACACAGCGGGGCAAGATCAAAAATGATAAAATCTTGCGATGGAGAATCGAGCTCTCCACCAAAAATTATGAGATTTTGTATCACCCCGGTAAACTCTACGAGCCCCCAGACGCCCTCTCCCGAGGTACCTGTGCTAGCGCACAAGTGGACCAACTCTGGGCCCTACACGACAGCCTTTGTCACCCGGGGGTCACTCGATTGTACCACCTGGTCAAAGCTCGCAATCTGCCCTAGGAAGTAAGGACAGTCACCGGGGACTGCCAGGTCTGTGCGGAATGGAAGCCGCACTTCTACCGGCCAGACCGTGCGTGCCTGGTGAAGGTTTACCGCCCCTTTGAACGCCTCAGAGTGGATTTCAAAGGGCCCCTCCCCTCCACCGACCGTAACACGTACATTCTCAGTGTGGTCGATGAGTACTCCAGATTCCCCTTCGCCATCCCATGCCCCGATATGACGTCTGCCACCGTCATCAAGGCCCTCAACACCATCTTCGCTATGTTCGGTTTCCCCGCTTACATCCACAGTGACAGAGGATCCTCATTCATGAGCGATGAGCTGCGTCAGTTCCTGCTCAGCAGGGGCATAGCCTCCAGCAGGACGACCAGCAACAACCCCTGGGGAAACGGGCAAGTAGAACGGGAGAATGGGACGGTTTGGAGGGCCGTCTAACTGGCCCTACGGTCCAGGAACCTCCCAGCCTCTCGCTGGCAGGAGGTCCTCCCTGACGCTCTACACTCCATCCGGTCACTATTGTGCACCGCCACAAATACCACACCCATGAACGTGTTTTTACCTTCCCCAGGAAGTCCACATCTGGGGTGTCGCTCCCGACTTGGCTCGCAGCTCCAGGACCGGTCCTTCTCCGTAGACATGTCCGACTCCACAAGGCGGACCCCTTGGTGGACAGGGTTCACCTGCTCCACGCCAACCCTCAATACGCCTACGTTGAGTTCCCCGACGGCCGCCAAGATACTGTCTCACTCAGGGACCTGGCATCCTCAGGTTCGACCCCAACACACTCCCCCACCCATGCGCCCCCCCCCCCCCCTCCCACCGCGCCACAAACACTGACCCCACCAGACCACCCCCCCCTTTCCGCACAAGAGGGCGAAGAGGATTTCGGCATGCTTCCGGAGTTCCCCAATGACTGGCCAGCATCAGCACCCCCACCACCGCCATCGGTGCCACCTCCACCACCGCCAACACCGACTTCGCCACCACCATTACGCCGCTCCCAACGAAGCACCAAAGCACCAGATCGGCTGAACCTTTGATGGACTCCGGACCGTCAACATGGACTTTTTCTTTTTTTCTTCTTAACACTGTACATAATTGCACTATTTGTATATAGTTTCCCATTACCCCCGCCGGACTCATTTTTAACAGGGGGTGAATGTGGTGAACCACTGTATTAGGGGATGTAAGGTAGGACCTGCACTACAGGTTCGCCGGTAGCCCCTGCCAGCTGGCTCTGCCCACTAAGAACTGTATAAATATGCATGACCTCCATTGCCTGCCATTTCGCCAGCTGCAGCAGGAGGCCACGCATCTGACTGCAATAAAGCCACAGTTGTACCCAATCTGCGTCTTTGTGCAATTGATTGCGCATCATTCTGTACGATTCTATTGATTTTCCAAGAATGTGGAGAAATTCCTTTGTTTGAATGAAAGTGGGGAGATAGTGTCACAGGGCTTTACAGCACAAAAAGAGGCCATTCAGCCTCCGGAGCCAGACAGAGCAGACTAATCATCCTATCAAGGACAAGGGGTGAGCTTTGATGCTGAGGCAGACAGGATACTTTGAGGGCACTGCAAAATGGAGGCATTGTCAGAGGCATAACAAACTAAATTTAGAGATGCCAACCAGGAGAAGAGGGGAACCCCCTCTGGGTGCAATGTTTGTTTGACGGGTATGGCCTTTGATACCAGCAGCCCTATTTTGCTGCAACATCTGGCTCTGATAGCCCTGCGTCTATCGCAGGGAGGCCACCTCCATGGATCTAGCTGCACACACCATTGATAGCAAAATGCTGATGAGTTGGAAACATTGCCTCCATTCAGTGGGCAGCTAATAGGCACCCCACCCACCTCTGAGAAGCTTTCCTGGTATTGAGAATGTGCTTTTGAAAATCCTCCATTTCCAAGCCTGCTACCCCAGCGATTGAAAACCTGACCCCCACCACAATTTGTGTACCTTGCCAACTACTCAAACGCCCGCCCCATCAACTGTTACTGTGTGAACAGACTCAATAATTTGACCTATTTGACCCAAGCTGATCTTTTTGTCCCCATATTGCCTCCATCACAAAGATTTCCATAATTACTGCCATGGTCTGCCTTCACTCCTATTTCAGCCCATCTCCACTGAAACCCTCATCCATCTCCAATCTTGGAAATTTCAATAATCAACTGGCCAGTATACCATCGTCCACACACATCATCTCTTCCCAAACTGTTTTTCTCCCTTCTCACACCGTGTGTTATCCCAATCTTGCAGATTGACTCAAATTCTCATCCTTCAACAGCATTGATTATCTCTGCAATATCTGGGTGAAATCCTACATCTGGACAATCCACTTGAATTCTCCATCGCTGTGCCATTTCTTATGAAGTCCCTCCATTACTGGTGATCGTGACTTCAGACAAACACCTCTCCATCCACCTCACCTCCTGTAATACTGTCAAATCCATGTCTTCGACAAAGCTTTTGCTTTCTCCTAATATCCCTTTTGACGGTTTCCATTTGAGAATTACATTGGAACGTCTCCATGTTAGAAGTATAAAAATGCAGCTTGTTGATGAAGCAGTTGAAAAAATCCTATTCTCTGGGGAAGAGATTTGGTGAGATACTGAAGTGTTTAACATTATTAAGGGAATAAATAAAATGAACAACGTTCAAGATTGTCACAAACATTACAACCACGTGATAGAGATCCAGCTTAGCAGAGAAGCAACAGTTTAGTTGAAACTGCCTTTCACAATGATGATGAATATATGGAACACAGTATGAGGAAGTGGAGCTAGATAGTGCGGAACATTTAAGGAGAACTGGTTCATGTTTGATGAAGTAGGTGATTGAAAACTGTTATGTGTTTTTTAAAAATTTTCCAATTAAGGGGCAATTTAGCGTGGCCAATCCACCTACCTTGCACATTTTTGGGTTGTGGAGGTGAGACCCACACAGACACGGAAGAATGTGCCAACTCCACATGGACAGTGACCCGGGGCCGGGATCAAACCCGGGCCCTCGGCGCCGTGAGGCAGCAGTGTTGAAATCTGTTAATATTTAGGACCAGCTAGGTGAATGCATTGCATAAAAAAAAGCCAAATACTACGGATACTGGAAATCTGAAATGAAAACCGAAAAAGCTGGAAGAACTCATCAGGTCTGGCAGCACCTGTGGAGAGAGAAACAGAGTTAATGTTTTGAGTCCATATGGAATTCTGTGGTGATTGTCCCATTAAGGGCAACACAGCAGAATATGAGTCACCTGGCCTGGGTGATTAATTGGGACTCATGAGTGGGCAATCACCCCAGGTGATGGAGTCCTTCTCTGAGTGGAGACGTGTGGGAGACTAAGGGTAGCTGTGAGACTGCTGTGCAATTCTCCTTATTAATACACCCTTTTGTGTTTCGACTTCATTAAAGTTCTGAAGGGGAGTCATATGGACTCAAAACGTTAACATTTTTCCCTTTCCACCAGACCTGCTGAATGAACTGCATAGTTTTTTTGAGTCCTTTGTGCCTTTGGAAACCAAGTGGTCCGTATTATCCAAAGCCAGAGATGTATTTTTTAATGAGATGAGGGGACAGGCAGAGAAAAGGCATGTGAGTTGAAGCAGTGTGCAAGGGTGAGAGAAAAGCTGGGAGCTGGGCCCTGATAGGGAATAACAGACACATCACTGTACGTGGAGAAACCATTCTAAAAATAAAACCGCATTAACCACCAAGGCCACAGTGTATTTCTCCTCATTCTCACACCACAAGCATCATATAAAAATAATCTTTAATTAAAGCTCTCATACATCTTTGAATTTTGTTATGTAATTTCACAACTTCTGATAATTCACCATTGCTACCGCAACAAAACATTAGTACAAAGAACAAAGAAAAGTACAGCACAGGAACAGGCCCTTCGGCCCTCCAAGCCTGTGCCGACCATGCTGCCCATCTAAACTAAAATCTTCTACACTTCCTGGGTCCGTATCCCTCTATTCCCACCCTATTCATGTATTTGTCAAATTGCCCCTTAGACGTCACTATCGTCCCTGCTTCCACCACCTCCTCCGGCAGCTTTTCCAGGCACCCACTACCCTCTGTGTAAAAAACTTGCCTCGTACATCTACTCTAAACCTTGCCCCTCTCACCTTAAACCTATGCCCCCTAGTAATTGACCCCGCTACCCTGGGAAAAAACCTCTGACTATCCACTCTGTCTATGCCCCTCATAATTTTGTAGACCTCTATCAGGTCGCCCCTCAACCTCTGTCGTTCCAGTGAGAACAAACCGAGTTTATTCAACCATTAGTGGTAAGCCAGCACTGATTATTGCTTTTAAATCATAATGGATTGGGAAGAAAAAATAATCTACTGCCCAATTCATCAGATTGTTAGCGGGAGAAGTGCTTCAAGTTTTTACATTCCAGGTGAAACAGGAGCAATTTCAGGAGAAAGGGAGGAATAAAGTTGGAGACAGTGATAGAAAGAGGCCAGAGTGAAAATTATAGAGTGGAAGTAAAACAGAAAAGACTGATAAATGTAGATTTAGAGTGAGGCTGAGGCGGTCACAGAAAAATACATGGTTTTCTTTTTATTTTGCCCAACATCAATGCCAAACGAATTCAACTGATCATAGAATCATAGAAGTTTACAGCATGGAAACAGGCCCTTCGGCCCAACTAGTCCATGCCGCCCAGTTTTTACCATTAAGCTAGTCCCAGTTGCCCGCACTTGGCCCATAACCCTCTATACCCATCTTACCCATGTAACTATCTAAATGCTTTTTAAAAAACACAATTGTACCCGCCTCTACTACTACCTCTGGCAGCCCATTCCAGACACTCACTACCCTCTGAGTGAAGAAATTGCCCCTCTGGGCCCTTCTAAATCTCTCCCCTCTCAATGTAAACCTATGCCCTCTAGTTTTAGACTCCCCTACCTTTGGGAAAAGATGTTGACTATCTACCTTATCTATGCCCCTCATTATTTTATAGACCTCTATAAGATCACCCCTAAGCCTCCTACGCTCCAGGGAAAAAAGTCCCAGTCTATCCAGCCTCTCCTTATAACTCAAACCATCAAGTCCCGGCAACATCCTAGTAAATCTTTTCTGCACTCTTTCTAGTTTAATAATATCCTTTCTATAATAGGGTGACCAGAACTGCACACAGTATTCCAAGTGTGGCCGTACCAATGTCTTGTACAACTTCAACAAGACGTCCCAACTCCTGTATTCAATGTTCTGACCAATGAAACCAAGCATGCCGAATGCCTTCTTCACCACCCTGTCCACCTGCGACTCCACCTTCAAGGAGCTATGAACCTGTACTCCTAGATCTCTTTGTTCTATAACTCTCCCCAATGCCATACCATTAACTGAGTAGGTCCTGGCCTGATTCGATCTGCCAAAATGCATCACCTCACATTTATCTAAATTAAACTCCATCTGCCATTCGTCGGCCCACTGGCCTAATTGATCAAGATCCCGTTGCAATCCTAGATAACCTTCTTCACTATCCACTGTGCCACCAATCTTGGTGTCATCTGCAAACTTACTAACCATGCCTCCTAAATTCTCATCCAAATCATTAATATAAATCACAAATAACAGTGGACCTAGCACCGATCCCTGAGGCACACCACTGGTCACAGGCCTCCAGTTTGAAAAACAACCCTCTACAACCACCCTCTGTCTTCTGTCGTCCAGCCAATTTTGAATCCAATTGGCAACCTCACCCTGGATCCCGTGAGCTTTAACCTTCTGCAACAACCTACCATGCGGTACCTTGTCAAAGGCTTTGCTAAAGTCCATGTAGACAACGTCTACTGCACTGCCCTCATCTACCTTCTTGGTCACCCCCTCAAAAAACTCAATCAAATTTGTGAGACATGATTTTCCACGCACAAAGCCATGCTGACTGCTCCGAATCAGTCCTTGCCTCTCTAAATGCTTGTAGATCCTGTCTCTCAGAATACCTTCTGGCAACTTACCTACTACAGACGTTAGGCTCACCGGTCTGTAGTTCCCAGGCTTTTCCCTGCTGCCCTTCTTAAATAAGGGCACCACATTCGCCACTCTCCAATCTTCAGGCACCTCACCTGTGGCTATCGATGATTCAAATATCTCTGTTAGGGGACCCGCAATTTCCTCCCTAGCCTCCCACAACATCCTGGGATACATTTCATCAGGTCCCGGGGATTTATCTACCTTGATGCGCTTTAAGACTTCCAGCACCTCCTCCTCTGTAATATGCACACTTCAAGTATGCATATGAGTAAGTGTAAATTCTGATTTCATGTATTCAGCCGCTCGACGCAAAACGAGGCCAAGTATTTTCAACTGTGTCAAATACCATTTTACAGCCTAGAAAGAGGCCCTTTGGCCCATAATGCCGTCTGCCGGCCATCAAGCCCACCTATCTATTCTAATCCCATTGTCCCGTACTTGGTCCGTAGCCTTGTATGCTATGGCATTTCAAGTGTTCATCTAAATGCTTCTGAAATGATGTGAGGGTTCCCGCCTCTCCCTCCCTTTCAGGCAGCGAGTTCCAGTTTCCCATCACTCTCTGGGTGAAAACGGATTTCCTCAAAGCCCCTCTAAATCTCTTGCCCCTTATATGCCCTCTGGCTATTGACCCCTCTAAGGAGAAAGGTTTTCTCTTCCGGGTGGCATTGGGGTTAGCACTGCTGCCTCAGAGCGCCAGGGACCTGGGTTCACTTTTGGCCTAGGGTGGCTGTCTGAATGCTGTTTGCATGTTATCCCCGTGTCTGTGTGGGCTTGAAATCAGCCATGATTGAATGGTGAAGTGGACTCGATGGGCCGAATGGCCTTACTTCCACTCCTATGTCTTATGGTCTTATGGTCTTATGGCTTCCTCCGGCTGCTCTGGTTTCTTACCACAGTCCAAAGATGTGCAGCTTAGGTGGGGTTATTGGGACAGGGCGTGGAGTATGCTTAGATAGGATGCTCTGTCAGAGGTTCGATGCAGACGATGGCCGAATGACCTCCTTCTGCACTGTAGGGATTCTATGGTTCTGTCTACTCTATCTACATTCTTCATCATTTTGTGCACCTCAGTCAGGTCTCCTCTCTCTGCTCTAAGTAGAATAACTCCAGCCTAATCAGCCTCTTTTCATAGCTGAGACGATCCAGCCCAGACAATATCCTGCTGAATTTCCTCTGCATCTTTCTAGTATTATCACATCCTTCCTATAGAGTGGTGACTAGAACTGCAGCCTACCCAGCATTTTATACAGATCCATAATAACCTCCCTGCCTCAGCTAATCAAGGCAATTATCCCATTTGCCTTCTTAACCACCTTACCTGCCCTTCCTGCTGCCTTTGGGGATCTATTGATATGCACCACAAGGTCCCTCTGGTCCTCTGTACCCTCTAATGCAGGTTTTTCAAACTGTGGGTGGCGGACCGTGGGTGGGTCATGGGCGGGTTTCAGAGAATCGCAGAGTGATCGGTCATGGCGTTCCCAATCGCGGGAGAAGTGCCCAACAGCTTTTAAATTGAGAATGCCATCCGCGACCGGCTTTTAAATAGAATGACGTAGTCTTCCAGCCAGAAGCGGTGGCATAGAGCAAGTCACTCACCCCTGTGTGTCCAGGATTTTGGCACAAAACCATGGGAGGGGAGATTCCTCCACGTCCAGCTGTGAGCAAGCAAGGCAACAGGACTGTGAAGAACTGAAGACGGATCGCTTTAATCAAAGGAAAAACTGAAATCGGCAACAAAGCAGTGTAAAGATGATGTCTTGAGGTATGGCTTTGTTAATCGTGCCTATGCAAATCAGGATGCAAAACCCATGTGTGTTATACGCAAGAAAGTACTGGAAAATGAAAGTTTAAAACCCTTAAAACTATTTGATGACTAAACATAGCGAGTTCGAGGACAAACCTCTTGATTTTTTTCAATGGATGCAGTGAGAACTTAAATCATCAGCTGAAGTCCTTAGCAGAAATATAACGTTGAATGACAAAGCAAGTGAGATCGTGAGGACCAAGCAGACTCACCTGTTGCAGGTTGGCCAGTTGGTAAAAGTGGGTAAAAATGAAAAATGTTTGAAAAACACTGCCCTCCTTTCCTACCATTCAACATTGGCCCCTCTCAAAACGCATCACCTCACGCTTTTCAGGGTTAAATTCAATTATTTATTTATTCCTGTTTCTTGGGGCGGGGTGTTCAAAGTGAACATACACACAGAGAGATCTGGGCGTCCAGGTCCACAGATCCTTACAAGTGGCAGCACAGGTTGAAATAGTGGTAAAGAAAGCATATGGCATGCTTACCTTCATTGGCCGGGGCATCAAGTATAAAGGTTCGCAAATTATGTTGCAGTTAGATAGAACGTTGGTTAGGCCACATTTGGAATACTGTGTCCAATTCTGGTCACCGCACTACCAGAAGGACATAGAGGCTTTGGAGAGAGTACAGAAAAGGTTTACCAGGATGTTGCCTGGTATGGAGGATATTAACTATGGTTGAATAAACTGAGATTGTTCTCTTTAGAAAGACGGAGGCTGCTGGGCGACCTGATAGAAGTTTACAAAATTATGAGGGGTATAGATAGGGTGAACAGTTGGAGGCTTTTTCCTAGGGCGGAAATGACAATTACAAGGGGGCACAAGTTCAAGGTGAGGAGGGAAAGGTTCAGTGGGATGTGCGGTGGAAGATTTTTACGCAGAGGGTGGCAGTGGCCTGGAATGCACTGTCAAGTGAGGTGGTTGAGGCAAATATGTTAGCGACCTTTAAGACTTATCTTCTAGATAGACAGTTGAACAGACGGGGTATAGACGGATACAGGCGGTTGGTTTAGATTTCTCTCCTATCCCCTATCTTCCTCAGAGCCCATCTTGTCCATGAGACTGCCCCTTTGACCACATTCTCACAAAACTGCTGACCATTCACCTTCTCCATGCTGCGTGATATTGTTAATAGTTCTGTCTCTTGGTCCTGTCGCTCGTCTTTAAATCACCCATCCTAAAAAAATGTTTAACCTCACCATCGTTGCAAACTACCACCACATTATCAGAAGGGCGTGGAAGCTTTGGAAAGAGTGCAAAGAAGGTTCACCAGGATGTTGCCTGGTCTCGAGGGCGTCGGCTATGAGGAGAGGTGGAATAAACTAGGATTGTTTACACTGGAAAGACACAAGCTGAGGGGATACCTGTTAGAGGTCCACAAAATTATAAGGGGCATAGACAGGGTGGATAGTCAGAGGCTTTTTCCAAGGGTGGAATTAATAGGTCCAGGTTCAAGGTGAGAAAGGAAAGTTTAAGGGAGATGTGCGGGGTAGGTTTTCCACGCAGAAAGTGGTGGGTGCCTGGAATGCGCTGCCATAGGATGTGTGGAAGCAGGCACATTAGCAACATTTAAGAGGCATCTGGACGGGAACATGAATAGGGAGGAAATAGAGGGATACCGACCGAGTAAGGGCATCATGATCGGCACAGGTTTGGAGGGCCGAAGGGCCTGTTCCTGTGCTGTACTTTTCTTTGTTCTTACTTGACACACAAGCACTGGATGACACAGTGACCAAATAACTCCACTGTGAGTAAAACTGAAGGAATGGAGCTAGCTCCTCCTTGCAATCCCTACCCGAGGGTAAAGTGAAATGTTCCCACTGGAAGGAGCAGAAAACTGCACTGTCCAATCCCACTTTAAACATTTACCAAGGCACAACACGTTTTTCCCATTTTTTAGATTCAGATTCACAGTGACAGGAGCACTTGTTTTTTTTTATAGTTAAAATTGCGCCAGTAATGTTGGTGTTCAGCCGGAGAGTTTGAGTGTTGAAGCTCACCCCGGACCAGCATCCTGCTTCACCCCCTCACGTCCCAAATTCACCCCGTGACAGAAAAGGGGAATTGGTGCAAAAACTCCGATTTTAGCAGATTGAATCAATTACTCCACCACCTCACCCCCTGGGCACAAGCAAATTTTAATACTTGGTCGTTATTTCAGTTCTGGAGTCATATCGGACTGGAAACGTGAACTCGGTTTCTCTCTCCAGATCTGCTGTGTTCCCCAGCATGTTCTCTTTTTAATTCTTCTTCATCACAAACTAGGACAGAACATCTAAAATAAAAACCGTTTCTGAAGCCCAGCTCAGACAACAGGACTCCCCTGATTTACAGCTCGTTTTAAAGTAACTGTCCTTTAATTAGATTGAAAGTCAACTTGAAAGGATAGCAGCTAACGTGCCGTTGAAAAGCAAAACCCTCATCGTGTCCAGCGCACTTCATTAAAGTTTGCGTTTAAAAGCCAAGACTGACCCAAACGTATTTCCCTAAATCTGTATACAAGGCTATACGGGCGACAGCTCGCAATTCCAGCGTAGCAGAATGGAAACTGACATTGTCTCCATTTAAATTGTGAGAAGGTTCCATATGACCCGATTCGAGAGTCTCCTACCTTACTGGACATTGTTCCACTGTCCCCCAGGGAGTAAGTTGATCTTTAAAAGTAGCAGGGACCAGCCGCTCAAACACTGCTCGCTCACCCAACAACGTCAAGTCATTTGGTCACAGTGACCTTTTTTGCTCTTTCTCCAGAGGCAACGCGGTCCCTGGTAACAATACGAGCTCACGCTGCTGCCGGAGATCAATCTGTATCGTTTAAGGTTTAAGATCCCCACTGGCTGTGAACTTCCGAAATGACGTTTGAACGCCTCCCAATTCAAATTCCAGACTCGACTGTTCAGAGAAAAAAAAAGAACACTTCAGAGATAAAATACACATCGATTCCTGTAAAAATCCAAGGACAGGACAACTGACAAAACGCCCTCCAACCACTGGCGCTGAATTGCGCAGAACCAGTAATGCAGCTACCACAGTAATTGTAGCTTTTTTAAAAAAAATTGAGCGCTTATACATGAGGAGCATAGTCCCCACCCCCAAAATATGAGAAAGACCAAGACAGGAAAGAGGGATTGAAAATATTTAGGCTGCATCTGGAAAGTTGACCACAGGAAGAATGTACCGGAGGACGTGGACGAGAAGGACAGACCAGTGACAAATGGAATTTAACCCTGAAAAGTGTGAGGAAATGCATTTTGGGAGGATTAACAATGCCAGGGTAGGGAGGAAGAAGCTTTTCCCCTTACAGAGGGTCACTAGCCAGGGGACATGGATTTAAGGTAAGACACATGACATTTAGAGGGGATTTGAGGAAAGATTTTCACCCAGAGTGTGGTGGGAAATGCCTGAATGGGTGGTCGAGGCAGGAACCCTAACTAAATTTCAGAAGCATTTAGATGAGTTTTTGAAACACCGTAGTATACAAGGCTATGGACCAAGTGACGGAAGTTGGAATTAGGATAGGTGCTTGATGGCCGGCACAGACATTATGGGCCGAAGGGCCTCTTTCTAGTCGGTAAAACACTACGGGACAAAGTTGAAAATACTTGGCCTCATTTTGAGTAGAGCGGCTGGTCAAATTCATGAAATCAGAATTTACACTTACATAAGAACATAAGAACTAGGAGCAGGAGTAGGCCACCTGGAAAGAACCTGGCAGCACGGTAGCATTGTGGACAGCTCAATTGTTTCACAGCTCCAGGGTCCCAGGTTCGATTCCTGGCTTGGGTCACTGTCTGTGCGGAGTCTGCACATTCTCCCCGTGTCTGCGTGGGTTTCCTCCGGGTGCTCCGGTTTCCTCCCACAGTCCAAAGATGTGCGGGTTAGGTGGATTGACCATGTTAAATTGCCCATAGTATCCAAAATTGCCCTTAGTGTTGGGTGGGGTTACTGGGTTATGGGGATAGGGTGGAGGTGTGGACCTTGGGTGGGGTGTTCTTTCCAAGAGCCGGTGCAGACTCGATGGGCCGAATGGCCTCCTTCTGCACTGTAAATTCTATGATTCTATAATCTGGCCCTCGAGCCTGCTCCGCCATGCAATGAGATCATAGCTGATCTTTCGTGGACTCAGCTCCACTTTCCTGCGTGAACACCATAACCCTTTATTCCTTTATCTTTAAAAAACTATCTATCTTTATCTTGAAAACATTCCATGAAGGAGCCTCAACTGCTTCAATGGGCAGGGAATTCCATAGATTCACAACTCTTTGGGTGAAGAAGTTCCTCCTGAGCTCAGTCCTAAATCTAGTTCCCCTTATTTTGAGGCTATGCCCCCGAGTTCTGCTTTCACCAGCTAGTGGAAACAACTTCCCCGCATCTATCCTATCTATTCCCTTCATAATTTTATATGCTTCTATAAGATCCCCCCCGCATGCATCCTTCTAAATTTGAACGAGTACATCATCAGATGATCTCATTTGGCATTGATCTCAGGCAAAATAAAAAGAAAACCATGCATTTTTCTGTGATTGCCTCAGCCTCACTCCTAATCTACATTTATCAGTCTTTTCTGTTTTACTTCCACTGTAAAACTTTCACTCTGGCCTCTCTCGAGCACCGTCTCCAACTTTATTCCTTCCCTTTCTCTCTCCTGAAATTGCTCCTGTTTCATGCAGAATGTAGCTACAGGGGCCTATGGAACTGTACTCAGTGTCTTTAATAGACAAACAAACTGGAGGAATAACATATTAAAAAAGCTTGAAGTACTTCTACCGCTAACAATCTCATGAATTGGGAAATATTTGTTTTTCTTCCCAATGTTAAGAGAATGTCGCTTTAAGAAATGTTTGGCTGCTCATATTACTGCAGCAATGTCAGAGTGTGGGTGGAGCTGGGCTGTCAGTCAGCTTTTTACTTTCGTTTTAGGCTGTTTGCTGCAGGGTGTGTTTTAGTTTTGTTTTCAGTGTTGGAGCTGAAGCCAGGCAGAGCAGGTGTACTGTTGTTCTCTCTGCCATGAAAAGACTATCTCTTGATCATTTGGTGAATTCAGATTTATAAATGTTCTCAGTAGTGAATGTAAACCTAATGTGCTTCTGTTAAAAGGTGTTTCTTTTGTCTTCTGGATGTTGTTTGGGAAATTATTAAGGATTACTTAGTGTTGTATTCTTTGGGGGTTGTATTTGAATTGATGGTTGCTAAGATGTTCACAGTATGTTTTAAAAAGTTAACTTGAGTTCATAGAATAAACATTGTTTTGCTTTAAAAAATACTTTTCCATTTCTGATGTGCCACACCTGTAGAGTGGGCCATGTGCTCCCCATACCACAATCTATTAAAAGTTGTGGGTCAGGTGAACTCCATGATACACTTTACGGTTCCCTAAACCCTAGCCCATAACAAATTGGGTGCTCGTCCGGGATAAAAGTCTATCTATTGGATTGGCTTAGTGAACTTAAACACAGCGAGGAGTGAGCATATTGTGGTTGCTTTTCAGGTGCGGTATTTTAGTTTAAGTAGGGAGTGTGTTGTGGACAATGGCTTTCAGAGGCTCTGAAGTTTTTGGGGGGTGGAGACGGTCACACGCAGTACCTTACAGACAGAGACTAAAAGCAAACTGTTAGATTTGGCAAAAACATTGCAGTTAACATTACCTGACAAAATGCGAAAAGATGAGGTAATTATGGTGGTGGCTAAGTATTTAAAGTTGCCTGAGATACAGTTTGATTCATTGGAAATGGCAAAAATTCAGTTACAAATTAAACAAATGGAATATGAGAAAGAATTAAAGCAGCTTGAGTATGAAAGCGAGAGAGAGGAAAAAGAAAGAGAAAGAGAGAGAGAGGAAAAAGAGAGAGAAGAAAGGAAAACAGAAAGAATAGCCCTAGCAGAACAAAAAGAATGAGAAAGGGAGGTACAGATCAGGGAAAAAGATAAAGAGAGACAGTTTGAACTTCAGAAAATGGCCATGAAACATGACAGTCAGTTAAAATTGGCAGACGTAAAGGGAAACGTACAGTTGGTTGATAGTGATGAGGATAGTGAGAAAGAGCGTCAAAGTCGAAGGCTTGGTGGGAATCTATTTAAATATGTCCAAGCATTGCCAAGGCTTGACAAGAAGGAGGTGAAAGCCTTTTTCATTTCATTTGAGAAGGTGGCTAAACAAATAAAATGGCCACAGGACATGTGGGTATTACTGATTCAAACAAAGCTGGTAGGTAGGGCTAGTGAAGTGTTTGCATCACTACCAGAGGAGGTATCTGGGTCATATGAGGAGGTGAAAAAATCCATCTTAGGTGCATATGAACTAGTGGCTGAAGCCTACAGACAAGGTTTAGAAATTTAAGGAAAGAACCTGGTCAAACATACATGGAGTTTGAAAGGATCAAACAGAGGAATTTTGATAGGTGGATAAGGGCTTTGAAAATAGACCAAACATATGAAGTTCTCAGAGAAAGTTTAAAAATTCAATTCCTGATGTAGTGAGAGCTCATGTGGAAGAGTAGAGCGTTAAAACTGCAGGATTAGCAGCAGAAATGGCAGATGATTATGAATTAGTTCATAAATTAAAGCTTGGTTTCCAACATCAGTTTCAGCCTGTGAGGGATAGAAACTGGGGACATGAGAAATACTCAAGTGGTAAAGGTGATTTGATGGGAGATAATAAGGAGAGTGTACCACAGACTAAAAAAGAAATCCAGGAGGGTGGAAGAGACATGAAAAGTTTCAAATGTTTTCACTGTAATAAACTAGGCCATGTAAAGTCAGTGTTGGTGGTTGAAGAAAAGTACTGGGAAGGCTGATGTGGTAAAACAGGATAAGACCATGGGGTTTGTTAAAATGGTAAAGGAAAGCCCAAGTGAAGCAAAGGAGGTGCAAAAGATTGTACAGCCTGATCAAGAGGTGATTGATAAGAAGTTGCCAGATCTCTTTAAAGAATTTACTTGTGTGGGTAAAGTTTACTCATGTGTATCAGTAGGAGCAGGCAAAGAAGTCACAATTTTAAGAGTTATGGGAGCTAGTCAATCTTTAATGGTAAAAGATGAGGAGTTATGTAGTTTGGGAAGAATGTTGCTAGAAAAGGTGGTAATATGTGGAATTCAGGGTGAGAGGAGTAGCGTTCCATTATATAAGGTAAGGTTGGAAAGCCCAGTGAAGAGTGGTGAAGTGGTAGTAGGAGTAATAGAGAAACTATCTTGTCCAGGAATACAGTTTATCTTGGGTAATGATATAGCTGGATCGCAGGTGGGAGTGATGCCTACTGTGGTTGATAAGACAGTGGAAAATCAGACAACTGAAGTGTTGAAAGGCGAATATCCTGGGATTTTTCCGGATTGTGTAGTAACAAGGTCTCAAAGTCACAGATTAAGACAAGAGGAGAAATCAAAGGGTGAAGATAAAATTGAAGTTCAATTATCAGAAACGATATTTGGTCATTTAGAGACCAATTCAAAGTTATGCCATTTGGCATGAAAAACACCCCAGCCATATTTCAATGGTTAACTAACAAAATCGTTTCAGGATTACCCAATTGTGCGGTATACATCGACGATCTGGTAATTTTCAGTCAGACATGGAAAGAACATTTAAAGCATCTGATGGAGTTATTCGATCGACTTCAGGAGGCGGGATTGGTGGTAAACCTAGCCAAAAGTGAATTTGGAAAAGCCCAAGTCACTTTCCTTGACCATACAATCGGACAGGGTCAAATAGTCCCACGGGTTGTCAAAACAAATGTTATTGAGGAGTTTCCAGTACCCTCGATACAAAGGGAAATAATGCGATTTTTTGGTATGAGTGGATTTTACCTAGAATTTGTGCCGAATTTTAGCAGTGCGGTCGCTCCACTGACGGACTTGCTGAAGAAGCGTAGCAACTTTCAGTGGACAGAGGAGTGTCAACAGGCATTTGACGGCCTGAAGGCTGTGTTAACCAGTGCTCCTGTGTTGGAGAATTGCAAGGGGCTCTGTGATCGAATTGAACAAAAGTATCTGACCGTAAAGAGAAATGCCGAGGCGTAGAGAAATGGATGGATCGTGCAGCGACCTTCTTGTCCAAAGAGACTGTCAATCAAGAGGGATTCCAGTTGGAGGAAGAACTAAAATGGACTATGTTATTATAAATGTTTGCGTGTCTTGTTTTGTAAAAAAAACATATTTTCTGTCAATATTTCTTAAAGAAAAGTGAAAAGGTGAAAAATGAAACCATCTTGAAGTTGATAGTTTATTATTTTTTTCTTGAGGGGAGGTGGCATGTGAGAGTCCCTTTAAGAAAAGTATGTTTTATCAATTGGCTGCAGTGATGTCATTGTGTGGGTGCAGCTGGAATGTGATTCTGCTTTTTATTTTCGTTTTGAGCTGGAAGCTCTTTTTGGCTGTGTTTTAGTTTCACATTCAATTGGAGAGCTGCATTCAAACCAAGCGGATGTATACTGGTCTCTCTCTGTATGTTAAACAAGGTGTTTAGATCACATGATAATTTAGAAGTGATAACTGTTCTCTGTAGAGAATTCAAACCTACTGTCTTTGTTAAAAAGTGTTTTGGCTTGTTGTTTGGAAAATTATTAAGGGTAACCTATAGAGTACTGTATCTTTTTGGGGGGTTATCAATGTTGGTAAGATGTTTATTGTGGGTTTATAAAATGTTAACTGGATACATAGAATAAACATTGTTTTGTTTTTAAAATACTTTAGATCTCTGTTGCATCACACCTGTAAAGTGACCCTTGTGCGCCCCATAACCAAAATCTATTAAAAGTTATGGGTCAGGTGAACTCCATGATATACTTTGGTGTTCTCGAAACCCTGGCGGCCCATAACAAGTACTAAAGGAAGTAAGGTGGATGGAGAGGTGGTTGGCTGAAGTCATGATCGCCAATAGCGGAGGGACTTAATAATCATATTTTTGTCACAAGTAGGCTTACATTAACACTGCAATGACGTGACTGTGAAAAGCCCCTAGTCGCCACATTCCGGTGCCTGTTCGGGTACACCGAGGGAGAATTCAGAACGTCCAAATTACCGAACAGCACGTCTTTTGGGACTCATGGGAGGAAACTGGAGCACCCGCAAGAAACCCACCCAGATACAGGGAGAACGCGCAGTCACCCAAGCTGGGAATCAAACCTGGGACCGTGGTGCTGTGAAGCAACAGTGCTAACCACTGTGCTACCCTGCGGCCCATAAGAGATGTCACAGCAATGGAGAATTCAAGTGGATTGAACAGCTGGATGATTTCACAAAAATACTGTAGAGAGAATCAATGCCATTGAAGGATGAGAACGATAAATTTGAGTCAATCTGCAAGGTTGTGGCCGGCGCCGGGACGGAGAATCCATTTCCCCGTATGGAATCGGGACCAGCGCCGGTTCCCCAATTCTCCGGGGCCCGGAAAGCGGTGTGCGCCATATATCACCTACCTGCGGCCATTGCTGGAGGCCCGCCCCGCCATTCTCGGCCCTGACCGGCCGAAGTCCTAATGGTGTGGATCTAACATGGTCCTGCTGGTCGGGATACTAGCGTGGCAGCTGTAGACTCAGTCCGCGGCTGCCCTGATCGGGGGCAGGCCGATTAGAGGGCAGGGGGGCCCTTATACAGGACAGGGCAATTTTTGGGCAGGTGGTGCGGGTTAGAAGCGCAGCCGATTGGGGCACTATATTTAAGGTCCAGCTCTGCAGTCTGAGTCCGCCATGGAGCACAGCGCAGCCGCTGGAGGCCGACGCTGTGCGCATGCGCGGCCTCTGAACTGGAAGTGCAGTGGGCCTGTATCTGCAGCAAAAGCTGCTAGTTTTACAATGGTTCACTGCTATCCCCCTACAGGGTTATGAATATGTGGCCCTTTCATGCCAGTTTTTCACGCCGTGAAACGAAATTCTCTTATTGTCACAAGTAGGCTTCGAATGAAGTTACTGTGAAAAACCCCTAGTCGTCACATTCCGGCGCCTGTTCGGGGAGGCTGGTATGGGAATTGAACCGTGCTGCTGGCCTGCCTTAAAAGCCAGCGATTTAGCCCAGAGTGCTAAACCAGCCCCAGCTGGTTTGAGGATATAGTCCCAAAATCAGAGAATCCAGCCCCATGGTGAGAAGGGAGAAAATCAGTTTGGGAAGAGATGATTTGTGTGAACAATGGTATACTACCAAGTGGATTATTGAAATTACCAAGATTGGAGATGGATATGGGTTTCAGTGGAGATATGCTGAGATTGAAGTGA
This sequence comes from Scyliorhinus torazame, assembly GCF_047496885.1. Taxonomy (NCBI): domain Eukaryota; kingdom Metazoa; phylum Chordata; class Chondrichthyes; order Carcharhiniformes; family Scyliorhinidae; genus Scyliorhinus; species Scyliorhinus torazame. Next base: position 40,129,150 of record NC_092714.1, on the reverse strand, counting down.
AGGCAGATCGTGACAATTATGGAAATCTTTGTGATGGAAGCAATACGAGTGTAAAAAGATCTTGGGTCAAATTATTAAGTCTGTTCAAACTATAAGTGTTAATGTATGCCTACTTGTGACACTAATAAAGATTATTATTATTAAGTTAAGGGAGTTTTAGTTGACAGGTACAGAAATTGGGGATATGATTTTCCAATCACTGGGATAGCAGGCTTGGAAATGAAGGGGTGCCAAAAATAATGCAGAGTTGCACTGCCATGACACTGTGGCATCTTCACACTCAGGGAAGCTTCCCAGAGGTGGGTTGGGATACCTACCAACTGCCCATTGAATGGAAGTAATGTTTCTAACTTGTCAGCATTTTGCTATCAATGATATGCTCCCCCCTCACCATGGTGAAGCTGCTAGCTCCATGGAGGTGGCCTCCCTATGGCAGGCTCAGGGCTACCAGAGCCAGAGGCTACATTGCACCAATATGAGGTTTCTGGTATCATAGGCCATACCCATCACATTGCACCCAGAGGGGTTCACCTCTTCTCCTCTGAGTCTGCTTGACATTTCTGAATTTAGTCTGCTTTGCCTCTGAGAGCGTCTCCATTTTGCAGTGCCCTCAACATAACCTGCCTCAGCCCATCCCTGGTCCTGAATAGGGTGCCTTTGTCTGGCTCCCGATATCTGCGGGCACGGGACATGTGAATATGGTGTGCCTCAGGGACCACAACTTTTCACAATATACATTAACGATCTGGAAGGAACTAAGGGCACTGTTGCTAGGTTTGCAGATGATACAAAGATATGCAGAGGGACAGGTAGTATTGAGGAAGCTGGGAGGCTGCAGAAGGCCTTGGACAGGTTAGGAGAGTGGGCTAAGTGGCAGATGGAATATAATGTGGAAAATTGTGAGGTTATGCACTTTGGTAGGAAGAATGGAGGCAGAGACTATTTTCTAAATGGGAAAAGGCTTAGGAAATCAGAAGAACAAAAGGACTTAGGAGTCCTAGTTCAAGATTCTCTTAAGGTTAACGTGCAGGTTCAGCCGCAGATAGGACAAATGTAATGTTGGCATTCATGTCAAGAGGGCTAGAATACAAGAGTAGGGATGTACTTCTGAGGCTGTATAAGGCTCTGGTCAGACCACATTTTGAGTATTGTGAGCAGTTTCCGGCCTCGTTTCTAAGGAAGGATGTTCTGGCCTTGTAAAGGGTCCATAGGAAGTTCATAAGAATGATCCCTGGAACAAAGAGCTTGTCATATGAGAAGCGGATGAGGACTCTGGGTCTGTACTCGTTGGGAGTTTACAAGGATGAGGGGGAGTCTTATTGAAACTTACAGGATACTAAGAGGCCTAGATAGAGTGGACGTGGAGAGGATGTTTCCACTAGTAAGAAAAACTAGAACCCGAGGCCACAGCCTCACTAAAGGGACGATCCTTTGAAACTGAGATGAGGAATTTCTTCAACCAGAGGGTGGTGAATTTGTGGAATTCATTGCCGCAGGAGGCTGTGGAGGCCATATCACTGAATGTCTTTAAAACAGAGATAGATAGGTTCTTGATTAATAGGGGGATCAGGGATTATGGGGAGACGGCAGGAGGATCGGGATGAGAAACACATCAGCTATGATTGAATGGCAGAGCACTTGATGGGCCAAATTGCCTATCTTATGAATAGATTGGGAACAGAGGGATACAGACCCCGGAAGTGCAGAAGGTTTTAGTTTAGACAGACATCATGATTGGCGCAGGCTTGGATGCCGAAGGGCCTTTTCCTGTGCTGTTCTTTGACCCTGAACTGGTCCCAATGTTGGCATCCCTAAGCAGTGGGATAACCCAGCCAATAACAATGGTCGTCTGGAGAAAATTTGTGTTGCGCCCATTACGGGTTGTTGGACAAGTGCACAGCCTGATTTGAAGAGTTGAAGAGAGAGCTGGGTACTATCGGTGTGCATGTGGGAATTGATCGTGTGTGGATTGATTTCTCCAAGCAGCAGCAAGACGATGAGAAAGCAGAGGGTCAAGAAATAGTTACTGTTGCCAATGTTAATAATTTATTTTAGAAACTCCAGTATATTTATTAGGAAGGCATCCTTTCCAAATATCTATGTTGACTGTCCTTTATCATGCTGCCACTATCCTCTCGTTTAGGATTCCTTCAGATGTTTTGTTCACAGGCTGGATTATGCCAAATTGCCCAAAGCTCTTTAAAGATTGGGGTTATGGCAGCTACTTTGAAATCCTCCAGGCACCAAACCCCAGCTATGACAATGGCAAGTATATTGATCAATTTCAACGGCACTTTTATTAAATGCTTATGTCCACCTCGGACCCTTGGTAGCCTCAGCCTGCCTACTGTCACCGTATATATTTATATTTCCTGAAATTCCATTTCCAAGCTGGGAAGACCAATACTGATCTTTCCTTTTAGCATGTATGTATGGCATTGGCTTAGATTTTGCAGTGACCATGATCACTGCCGATCTTGAAAAAGGAGCCCACAAAGATCAAGTGATCAGTAGCGTGGATTTCACTTTTCCTAATGTTTTAATGGAATCTAGCGACAGTTCAAGGGGGATCTCTGACGTCCAGCAAGTGATGGCAATGCAGGTTAAGCAGCTAATCGCGTTGAATAATTTTCAAATAGCAAACCAAGTTATAACCCAATATTATTCACTTTTTAATCATTTTACAGACAGCAAAATAAGGATTGGGACATATACATGAGATGAGGGTAAACGATGAGAACAGGTTGCTGCAACTTATTTACAAGTCTAAGAGGCCTCGAATTTTGTTTAAAAATTTGCATTCTAATTTATTGTAATTACCAGTTAACCACTCATCAATTATCTGCCGCCCATTGTAACAGTGTACTAGCAAGAATACAATTTTAATTTGTTCTATTGCATACCCAATTCAGAAAACAAATGATTGATCTACAAACCAGCCAAATATTTTTCTTTGCCTTCAACATAGCATTTTCTTTGAGAGATTATAAGGCAAGAACCATAATGCAATACACATCACAATTGCCAGGGAGTGATGAGGCAGATCCAATAATAGTGGAAAAAAATCAAACTGGGACTTTAAACATCTGCAGATTCTGGAAAGGAATACTGAGCAATACTAAAGTTTTGTGATCATGGACAAGTTAGAATGGGAGAGTCTTGATAAATAAATGAGATTGCAGTGAGTTAGGAAGTTTGCTCTAAATATGGGTTCCTGAACAATGTATAAAGTTCAGAGTGATAACTATAGCAAAGAGAGCAAAAAGCATTTGTAGAATAGAAGTGATAACAATGACTCCATCAGATCCAGGTACAAACCCGACTCTGACAATACCTGGATAGTAAAATCCTTTCCAAATCATTTAAGCGTAGTAATTTTTCATTTCTCAACTGCAATAGGAATCTGATGATACAAATAGTTGCTACTTTGAGAGCTGTTACTTGCATTTTAGCCCTTGTTTTAAAGACATGGCACATCTAAAGACATGTAGAACAGTACTAATAGTGGCATTTATGAGTTTACACGTTGATTTTCTCAGCATGCTTGGAGGTGCGCTGTTCTTGGCGTGCATCATCTTCTCGGCTTTTGTAAATCATGTAGTACATTCCTAAGTCAGTGGATGAGTGCATGGCAGTGAAACAAGTGCTGAATGGTGTTTTTTCATTGTATTCTGTAGATTGTCTCAAGTATGATCCAGTAAGGTGAATATAACAGAAGAATAATTACTTGGGGATGGGGGCAAGAGTAGGGGTGGTGGGTGGAAGGGAACAAGGGAAAGAAAGTGATTTTCACATGGTATTCCCCCAATAAACCAAGCAATTCTTGTGTCAAATCTGTATTAGCAGACAAAACATCACAATTTCAACACACTGAATAGCCAGTTTATTTTATTATGTTTTTAAAACCATAAAACAAATGTAATTCATCTTCTACTAAATTAAACAAATGCAACCCAATGAACTTAAACGTTATCTGCAGGTTGGACTTGTATTTTCACAGTTTGTTCCCAGTACTTTTGATGTAACTTCTCTGGTCATAAGTCCATAATTATTTGGACAAAAACAACCAAAATCATGTAAATTCAGTTGCTTTTGATAGAGAGGTCAGTGGGTATTAAAAGGTAGAAACCCAGCCAAGATGGATTAAAAAAATTACATTCTCAGTTTGTTGTGTACAAGATGCTGGCTGTAGGAGTGTTTTTTTCAGGAAGTTAGCTGTACCCTCTGAGCACAAGAGATGGGAAATATTAAATATCAACAAATGTTATTGACAACACCATCAATTTTCTTCTACGAAACATCTGTACATATGTACAAAATCATACAAATGGCAGGAATGCACTGTCCTACAATCTCATTTCCCATCAAGTAATGCCTTGATATCCTTCACTCCGTATTCATTTGCTACAGCTGATGCATGGTCCAAAGCATGGATGATGGCCAGAATTTTAATCACTTGCTTGATATTCTCCCTAAAAATTATATCAGTTTCAAAAAAGACAAATTACATTCACAAAATAAAAATACACACAATTACACACCACCTTCAGAACACTCCCTCATAATTGTAGGATATTCAATCTTTCCTCTGCTTCATTCAAAGTTTGGACCGAAGCAGACTGCAGAGATACAGCAATTATACATTTTAACAGAATGGCAATTTAACTTTTCTGATTAATTTTCTATTATTTTATGCTTCAGTAGGGCCCTAAATCCAACCTGACTTCTAGACTCCAACTTCAGGAGACTTTGAAACAAAATATACTGCATTTATTTTAGGAAGCAGAACACCTAATTATTAACTAATGTCAATATGCATTTCCTGCTTTCATTTTCGTGCACTCACTTCATGGCGTAGAGATGGAGAGGAGTATTTTAAAGCAATCAGCCTAAATCAGATTTGAAGGAGGAGAAAAGTGCCTGGAACATGAGGTTACAGGACAAGGCCAGATAGCAAAAGAACATGAACTCAGCTGTGTTCTGTGGAGATGTAGTGAACAGTGGTTGGATCTGATCTTGCATAAAAGAAGGGATCAGTGAGAGGAACAACCACCCTCAGCGGAGATCTTGGAACAGATCATCCATCTTATCAGCCGTGGATGTTGTGAAAAAGGAAGACAAATAAAAATGGGGCAAATATAAATACCTAAAAAGGCAACATTTATTTCTGGTCATTTATCTCTCAAGTGGGTTTTAACAGTCACATTGCACATTCCCACTTCAGGCAACATACAAGTTATTAAATTTGCAAACTGGTACTACCATCTAGATAAAAAACATACCACCTTTCCCAGTAACTGCTTTAGATCCAGATATTATTGAGGATGGTAAATCAAAACATGTCTTATGTCAGTGTATGTACCTTGCTGTACGTTTTTCTACATCAGAGCACCCAAGGCTTAGCCTGTAGATGGTATTGGCCAAGTGAACAAGGTAACAGCAAAAATTTTCCATCTGTGGGATACTCTTGTCTCCTTTTAGGTTGACAAACCAGTGCTTTGGTAAACAGGTGATGAGCTAAAAGATAAAAGCAGCGTCATGAAATTCAGTCTGGTGTCCATCTTTTGTTTTACTTTAAAAAGCAATATCAATTTTACAGTTAGGTCTCCAAAACATAATGAGAGGAATTTTTTGCATTTTATACTATGTTGGGTTATGATGCATGGAAATCAAGTTTTACAATCAGAGAAACCTACAGCACAGGAGGCATCCATTTGGCCAATGCTGGCTCTTCAACAGGGCCACCATGCTTAATCCCACAGCCCCAGTTTTCATCCTGCTATCACCTCATCAAGGACATGTCCAATTCCCTTTTAGAATTATTTATGGAACGGATTTCCACCATCGTTTCAGGTAGGAAATTTCAAATCCCAGCAATGCCATGAAAATATTCTAATTTTCCCTGTACACCTTTTGCCACCGAGTTTGAATCTATGGCCCATAGTTATTGGCCCACTCACCAGAGGGAATCACTTTACTCTTATCAAAACCTATCATTAAAATCCTCTATTTAGGTCACCTCTTAACCTTCTTGGAGCAGAGAACCTCTTCTCATAACAGTTTTTCATCTCTGGTAAATCTCCTCGGTACCCTTCTAAGAACTTCAATCTTTCCTGAAGTGTGGGACCCAGAATTGTTCACCAATCCAAGTAGCCAACATGCTTCTGCAACCACCTTATAACTGGCTCTAGAATTAAGAGTATAACTTATATAAATAGGATAATTTTTTTCTCGCAGAAGGTCGTGGGTCTTTGGAAATCTCTTTTCCAGAGAGTGGTGGAGACAGATTAATCAAACATTTTTAAAAGGCCGAGTTTGATTACCTCCCTGGTTAGTCAAGAATCAACGGTTATCGGGGGTAGGTGGGAATATGGAATTGAGGCTACAATAAGATCAACCATGACCTTATTAAATGGCGGAGCAGGCTTGAGGGGCTGAATAGCCTACTCCTGCTCCCAATTCATATGTTCATTGTCTCATTTTAACATACAAGAACATGGATCACAGTCTGTCTGGGCAAAGCTAACAGTAAAAATAACGTACTGAAAGCACAGAAGAGGTTTTGGAGTATTATTAGCTCAAGGGCTGGTATCCGTTAATGAGCAAATTACGTTCGCTTTTATTCAGTGGCAGAATTCTTGCATCAGATTTGGTCCGTTGTGGTTCAAAGCGCTACTATGCATAAAATCTAGGCTGACACTCCCAGTGTTATACTGAAGGAGTTTTACACTGTTAAATGCCAGCTTTTGGATGCGACATTAAATTGTTATCCAGGCGCCAACTACTGTCTCAAGATCGGATGGCAATATTACACGAGGGGGGAATTCTACCAGTGTTCCAGTCCACATTTATCACTCAGCCTATACCAAAGGTAGATTTCATCATTATCTATAGAATTTTACTATGTGCAAATCGGCTGTGGTGCTTTTCTACATTACTTTTAAAATAGGGATTGCTGTAATGGCTGTAAAGTGGTTTAGGAAATCCTGAAGATACTATTTAAAGCAAGCACTTTCTTTAGTAAACACAAATCTGAAAAGTCATTGTAATGCAGTATTGTAAACATTATGGCGCTCAGTAACACAGTGGTTAGCATTCGGGCCATCAAGTCTGCACCGTCCCTTGGAAAGAGAATCCTACTTAAGCCCTCCACCCTATCCCCGTAATCCCACCTAACCTTTTTGGACACTAAGGGCAATTTAGCATGGCCAATCCACCTAAACCGCACACTGTAAATTGTATGATTTCTGATATTGATATCAAAATCAGGAATGGTGGGACACAAAACCAACATTTAAGTCACTGACCTCAGGCACTTTGCCCATCTCATAGAATCCCTACAGTGCAGGAGGTCGTCATTCGGCCCATCGGGTCTGAAAGAGCACTCCACCCAAACCCACTTCCCACCCTATTCTTATAACCCTTAACCGAACCAATACATCCCTGGACACTAAGGGACAATTTAGCATGGCCAATCATGTAACCTGCATATCTTTGGACTGTGGATGGAAAAAGGAACACCCGTAGGAAACCCATGCAGACATGAGAAAGTGCAAACTTCACAGTCACCCAAGGCTGGAATTGAATCCGGGTCCCTGGCGCTGTGAGGCAGCAGTGCACACCATTGTGCCGCCCACCTATTGCCGCAGAGCTTACAGAGCATTGACTCTGTGAAATCAGCAGCAGAGGAACGTAATGCTTTACACAAAATGTCAATTTACTGATTCCTGCTTTTCATCGACATTTGGGTCTGAATGGCCTGGGATCCTTAAAACATTTCACCCTGTGTCTCAGCTTACTTACACTCTGACATTTCTTCAGGCTGTCATCTCCTGGATCTGAGTTCTGAAGAGCGAGTAGGATGTAGCGATTTAAAAGACTATCCACAGTTAGCTCCTGCAATGCTCGATTTGAGATTATGCCAGTCCATTGCAAGATGTTATCCAATAACTGAAAAAAGTAATATAGAATTTAAGCAAACAGTAGCTTTTAGTTAAATTTATTAAGAAATGTAAGCGTTCTATTTGGTTACCTGTGTCTATTGTGAGGCAATATTTTCTATTCAAACATATTATACAAGATAGCACTATTTCCTGCAGCTATGGAATCGGTAATTAATAAGAAACAGTAGCCATAGGCCATATGGTCACCCAAGCATTGTCCAATTTGCAATAAAACCATTTAAGAACAACGGAGAAGCAGCTAACTAAACCCCTTCGCTAACACAAATCTACGCACAACATAATGCGCTCAGATCATATTAATGTCCTGCTTTTTATTCTAAAATGGTCCTTTGAAACAATGTAAAGTTATCTGTGGAATACTGTAACTGAAACATGCTACTGAAACCAATTTAATGAAAATTGCACGTTACTGGAGAAAGATTAGTTGCAAGTTTACTCAGCCTTATTTTTAGAATCGTGACAGCTGTACGGTTAATGTCTATGTATTTACATTGTGTACCCGGTGTTGCCCTATTACATATTTTCTTTTTTATTTTATTTTCATGTACTAAATGATCTGTTTGAGCTGCACTCAGAACAATACTTTTCACTGTACATCGGTACAAGTGACAATAAACAAATCCCAATCCAATGTACTTAAATATGCAGGCTGAATTGTTGCTCTTCACTTGAACCAAATAATTCTTAACATGCAACAAATCACTTTTGCACCCGTCAACAAATGTTGTATTATAAACTCAAACATTGCAACTGGTAAAAAAAAAAATATCCCCCCCTCCCCACCACATATTGGATGTGCAGTAATCTAATTAGAATCAGATTAATGCAATGGCTGCTGTACATTTTAGAACCCAAAGAGGAATCCATGTTCTTCTTCCCAAATTGAAGATTAGGGTTGAGGTAATACATGACAAAAATGGCAACCAGGTACAGTTAAATTAAAGAACAGTGATATTAAAAACAATCCATTTTTGAACTCTCACCTTAAGTGCTGACCAAAACTGTCGCTGAAAAAACAGGTAGGGTCCCGAGTTCTTGTTCTCCAGCGCACTACAATAATACATCAATGAATTACTTAAATCTAAAAGTTATGGACATAGCATGAAACATGCAATTTGAAATACATCGAATCAAAGTTTCTTTTGGGAGTAGGGCGAAGAGGGTAGAACACCTGATGGCAAATCCATGCTAATTAAGATGAGGGTATGAGCACAAGCAAATGACCATTTCTTCCACTGTGCGCCTAATGCAGCAACTGTTGCCAGATTAAATATATAAAAGTATTAAAATCAGGACAAAGGGCTAAATCCTCCGGTCTCAGAATTGTCAGTGGCCAGATGTATGACCAAAATTGCACGTCAGGAAATTGCAATGTCCTGATGCACTGAACTATGTGGGAATTGACCAAGTTTAAACTTCTGCTGAGCCATTCCCCTGCTGCCCAGGGCTCTGCACAATGTCTCCGACTCAGATTTCCGATGCACTTACCTGGATAGTTACCCAGGGAATATGTTAAACAGATTAAAAACTTGTCTAACGCCTGGGCAACTCCATACCCAACCACTCCCAGCCCCCCACTTTTAACCCCCTATCCACTTATCCATCCGCTCATCCATTCACTGAACATTCAAAGAGTAGACATTTGAAATTACCATAAGAGGGCATATGTCCAGTCATTCTTTGCCCCTATTCCACTTTCTATATTAATTTACGGATGTGGGCATTGCTGGATAGGCCAGCATTTATTTCTCATCTCTAATTGCCCTCGGGAAGATGGCAGTAGGCGAATGTGTAGATACATCCACAGTACTGTTTTTGAGAGAGTTCCAGAATTTTGATCCAGCGACATGAAGAAATGGCGATATATTTCCAAGTCAGGATGGTGAGTGGCTTGGGGACGCTAATCTTCCAGGTCCAACTGCTGCAGTGATGATTGTCCCCCGACAACCACAACCATTTTCCTTTGTGCCACGCATGACTCCAACAGGGGCGTTTTCCCCATGATTCCCATCGACTCCAGTTTTTCTAGGGCTCTTTGATTCCACATTCAGTCAAACACTGCCTTGATGTCTAGGGCAGTCACTCTCACCGTACATTTGGACTTCAGCTCTTTTGTCCCTGCTTTAACCAAGGTTGCAATGAAGCCGGAAGGTGAATGATCCTGGCGGAACACAAACTGAACATCAGGGAGCAATTTATTGTTCAGCAAGTGCTGCTTGATAGCACTGTTAATGACCAGTTTGATCACTTCACTGATGATCGAGAGTAGACTGATGGGCAGTAATTGTCTGGGCTAGTTTGTCGACGGAGTTCTCCTGAGGGACGATGAGCCTCGCATTTGTGAAAAATCTGGGCTTGGAAAGTCCCAATAAAAATGCAGAGCAGGAGTGAGTTGCGGGGATTTTTGAGCTGAGCGCCAATGTGACTATAATTGCTGCTTCTTGGAAGATCCGAGCCAATATATCTCCATTCATCTAATTTTCTAATGTATTTACCATGTAAATTTGACTCCCCTAACTTATCTATCCAAAAATATACTACATTTCTTCATATCTGCTTCTTAAATAATTCCAGCGCATTCACTGTTACGCTATTGGAAATATTTAAGCTTTTCATGAAATGCATTCCATGTATTCAGCTTGCGTGTGTAGAACTTCCTGACATCAGTGCTATATTTTTGACATTCACTTGTGCAAAACCATTTTCCCTTCCCGGTTTTAATTTGTTATTTTCTTTCAAGTAATATACAAGATCCACCTTTTCAATACTGTTTTGTATACCTCTACAAGATCAACTCTCAGGTGCTAGCTTCCAAGTCCAAATGTCATCAGTCTTTTCTCATTATTCAGGCCTCCAAAACTTGCAATCAATCTGTATTCTCAATAAATTGCCATCAGCCCTTGAATGTTTCCCTTGAATACTGTGTCCAATTCTGGTCACTAAGACACAAGTTGTGGTCAGAGTAGAACACTGTGTATTGTGTAGTTTGAGCAGGACTTTCTCCAATTTGTACACTACTGCAAGAGCTACATAACTCAGCATTTACTTTTATTAAAATTATTGCTGCTCAGTAGTGGTCTGGTATCTTGAGCATCGTGTGTGCTAGAACTCAACAGATCTGGAATTTTAATTTAAAGGAACGGATATTCAGAGTAAAGACTTTACAATTTTTGACAATGTGAAGGAGGCAGAATGAAAGGTTAGAGGCCCTCCTCCCCCTTGAATTCATCTACATCAGTAGCTTGCTCCAAATTACCCTAGCATGCTTTAGCAGTTGACCTAGCAGCCAACTTGTATAACTCATTATATAAATAAAACTGCAGCAGAAATCGTAGTTCAGCTGAGACCTAGTTGAATGGCAGAGCAGGATCGAAGGGCTGAATCACCTCCTCCTGCTCCCATTTCCTATGCTCCAATGCCGTCGTCATTTGCGGGTGGTGCAGCTGCAAATGTGAGTGGCAAGATTTCTTTCATCTTCCACTATCCAGCCAAGTAGCATCCAACTAAGGTTCAACAGAGTGATTCCTGGGGTGTCAGGATTGACGTGCGAGGGGAAATTGGGTTGACTGGGCCTATATTCACTGGCGTTTAGAAGAATGAGAGGGGATCCCCCACTGAAACGTATAACATTCTGACAGGCTGGATGCAGGGATGATGTTTCCCATGGCTGGGGGAAATACAGAACATCGGGTCACAGTCTCAGGATATGGGGTAGGCTATTTAGGACAGAGATGAGGAGAAATTTCTTCACTCTGAGGATGGCAAACCTCTTGAATTCGCTACCTGGGAAGGCCAATTCACTGGTGGCATTTGAGGGAATAGATTTCTAGACATTAAAAACGTCATGGGGTATGGGAAGAGAGTGGGGGTATGTCATTCAGAAAGATGTATCAGTTATGATCATTTTGAATGGCGGAGCAGGCTCATGGGGCCGAATGTCCTACTCCTATTTTCTATGTTTAATGTGTTTCAACTGGCAGCGAATCAGCCAACAACGGGCAGCAGGAACTATTATCAGCAGGGCCATTAATGGCTCTATTTGTAAAGGTCAGTATATCTACATACAGAGATGGCAAAGGATGCATTGGGGCACAGTTAATGAAGACAGTGACGGTGGTTAATGCAGGATTGAGGGTGTTGTACCTAAATACGCGCAGTATATGGAACAAGGTAAATGAGCTTGTTGCGCACATTGAAATTGGTCGGTACAATGTTGTGGGCATCACAGAGATGTTGTTAACCGTTTTAGTTGCTGTGATATGAAGAGTCTAAAGTTCTTGTTCCTTTTCACTGAACACCATTTATTTCACTTCCACAGCCTCTGCACAAAACTCTTAACATACACCACCCGACAGAGGCCACCTGAAGCCCCTTTACATATCAGTGTCAATTAATGGATACTTAACATAAATGAGACAACTAATTGCAATGTCTCGTAACCCATTACTTAACAGACGTGGCTGCAAGGGGATCAGGGCTGGGATCTAAATATCGAAGGATATGTGTCCTATCGAAAGGACAGGCAGATGGGCAAAGGGGACGGGGTTGCATTGTTAGTAAGGAATTAAGTTAAATTGAAAGCAAGGAGCGATATAGGATCAGAAGGCATAGAATCTCTGTGGGTAGAGTTGAGGAATCGTAACGGTAAAAAGACCCTGATGGGAGTTATGTACATGCCCCCTAGCAGTAGTCAGGATATGGGGCAGTAAATAAATCAGAAGATAGAAAAGGCATGTAAAAAAGGCAATATTACAATAATCATGGGGGACTTCAATATGCAGGTGGACTGGGAAAATCAGATTGGTAGTGGATCCCGAGAAAAGGAATTTGTTGAATATCCAAGAGATAGTTTTTTGGAGCAGCTTGTGACAGAGCTTTCTAGGGAACAGGCAATTCTGGATTTGGTGATGTGTAATGAGGCAGACTTGATTCGGGAACTTAAGGTGAAGGAACCCTTAGGGAGCAGTGACAATAATATGATAGAATTTACCCTGCAGTTTGAGAGGGAGAAGCTGCAATCAGATGTAATGGTATTACAATTAAATAAGGGTAACTACAAAGACATGGGGAGGAGCTGGCCAGAGTTGATTGGAAAAGGAGCCTAGCAGGGAAGACAGTGGAACAGCAATGGCAGGAGTTTTGGGGGGTTATTCGGGAGGCACAACAGAAATTCATCCCAAGGAGGAGGAAACATGCTAAGGGGAGGACAAGGCATCCATGGCTGACGAGGGAAGTAAACAACAGCATAAAAACAAAAGAAAAAGTATACAAAGAGGTGAGGATTAGTGGGAAGCCAGAGAATTGTGAAGCCTTTAAAAGCGAGCAGAGGACAACTAAAAAAGCAATAATGGGGGAGATGACGTACGAGTGCAAGCTAGCTAGTAATATAAAGGAAGAAAGGAAGAGTTTTTTTCAATATATAAAAGGTAAGAGAGGCGCAAAAATAGACATTGGACCACTGGAAAATGTGGCTGGAGAAGTAATAATAGGAAACAAAGAAATGGCAGACGAACTGAATAGTTACCTTTGTATCAGTCTTCACGGTGAAAGACACCAGTGGGAGAATGCGAGATCCAGGAGAACCAGGGGGCAGAGGGGAGTGTAGTGACCATTATTAAGGAGAAGGTTCAAGGGAAACTGAAAGGTCTAAAGGTGGATAAATGACCTGGACCAGATGGACTACACCCCAGGGTTCTAAAAGAGATAGTTCAGGAGATTGTGGAGGCATTGGTGATGATCTTTCAGGAATCACTGGAGGCAGGAAGGGTCCCAGAGGACTGGAAAGTGGCTAATGTAACACCACTGCTTAAGAAGGGAGGGAGACAGAAGATGGGAAATTTTGGGCCGGTTAGCCTGACTTCGGTCATTGGTAAGATTTGAGAGCCCATTATTTTCTTTCTTTTTAAATTTTTTTTTTAGATTACCTAATTAATTTTTTTCCAATTAAGGGGCAATTTAGCGTGGCCAATCCACCTACCTTGCACATCTTTGGGTTGTGGAGGCGAAACCCATGCAAACAAGGGGAGAATGTGCAAACTCCACACAGACATTGACCCAGAGCCGGGATCGAACCTGGGACCTCAACACCGTGAAGTAGCAATGCTAACCACTGCACCACCATGGAGCCGTTAAGAGTCCATTATTAAAGATGAGATCGCGGAGTACTGGAAGTGCATGATAAAATAGGACTGAGTCAGCACAGCTTCGTCAAGGGGAGGCCATGTCTGACAAATCTGTTAGAGGTCTTTCAGGAAGTAACAAGGAAGTTAGACAAAGGAGAACCAGTGGATGTGATTTATTTAGATTTCGAGAAGGTCTTTGACAAGGTGCCGCATAGGAGACTGTTAATACATTAAGAGCCCATGGTGTTATGGGAACGATCCTGGCATGGATAGAGGATTGGCTGACTGGCAGAAGGCAGAGAGTGGGGATAAAGGGGTCTTTTTCAGAATGGCAGTCAGTGACTAGTGATGTGCCTCAGGGGTCTCTGGTAGGACCACAACTTTTCACAATATGCATTAATGATCTGGAGGAAGGAACTGAAGGCACTATTGCTTGTTGCTAAGTTTGCAGATGACACAAAGGTCTGTAGAGGGGCAGGTAGTATTGAGGAAGCAGGCGGGCTGCAGAAGGACTTGGACAGGTTAGGAGAGTAGGCAAAGAAGTGGCAGATGGAATACAATGTGGAAAAGTGTGAGGCTATGCACTTTGGAAGGAGAAGTGGAGGCACAGACTATTTTCTAAATGGGAAGATGCTTAGGAAATCAGAAGCACAAAGGGACTTGGGAGTGCTTGTTCACGATTCTCTTAAGGTTAACGTGCAGGTTCAGTCGGCAGTTAGGCAAGCAAATGCAATGTTAGTATTCATGTCGAGAGGGCTAGAATACAAGACCAGGGATGTACTTCTGAGGCTATGTACGGCTCTGGTCAGACCCGATTTGGAGTACAGTGAGCAGTTTTGGGCCCCGTATCTAAGGAAGAATGTGCTGGCCTTGGAAAGGGTCCAGAGGTTCACAAGAATGATCCCTGGAATGAAGAGCTTGTCGTATGAGGAATGGTTAAGGACTCAGGAGTTTAGAAGGATGAAACTTATTGAAACTTACAGGATACTGCGTGGCCTGGATAGAGTGAATGTGGAGAAGATGTTTCCACTTGTAGGAAAAACTAGAACCAGAGGACACAATCTCAGACTAAAGGGACGATCCTCTAAAACAGAGGTGAGAAGGAATTTCTTCAGCCAGAGGGTGGTAAATCTGTGGAACTCTTTGCCGCAGAAGGCTGTGGAGGCCAAATCACTTGAGTGTCTTTAAGACAGAGATAGTTAGGTTTTTGATCAATAAGGGGATCAGTGGTTATGATGAGAAGGCTTGCTGGACTTCTCTGGCCCAAGTTAAGTAATTAGGGAGACAATTGGGACATTGGTCTTTATTGCAAGGTGGATGGAGTATAAAAGTACAAAAGTCTTACTGCAACTGGTCAGGGCATTACTGAGACCATACCTAGAGTACTATGTACACTCTTGGTCACTTTACTTAAGGAGCTTGCATCAAAAGCAGTTTATATAAGGTTCACCAGGGTGATTCATAGGATCAAGAGGTTGGGCCTATACTCATTGGAGTTTAGATGAATGAGAAGAGGTCTGATTGCACCATAAAGGATTCTGAGGGATTTGTCAGGGTAGATGCTGAGAGGATGTTTTCCCTCATGGGGGAAATCTAGAACTAGCGCATATTTTCAAAATAAGGGGTCTCGTGTTTTAAGGTGCAGATGAGGAGGAATCTCTTCCCTCAGAGGGTTGTTTGCGTTTGGAATTATTTTCCAGAGAGCAGTGGCGGTTGGCCATTTAATATATTCAAGACTGAGTTAGATAGATTTTTGATCTACAAGGGAGTCAAGGGTATGGGGGCAGGCAGGAAAGTGGAGTTAAGCCCACAATCAGATCTTATAGAATGACGAAGCAGGCATGATTGGCTCCTATTTCCAATAGTCTTATGATCAGTGGCCCTTGACCAATGTTGTAGCTTTGAGATGACATGCCTGCTGAACAATGCAGGGTTATGGTGAAAGAACGTGGGATATCTCATCACAGGACCCCTGACAGTGATGATGTTTCATCAAAAACTACCTTGTGTAGGTCAGTAACCCCCACTTGGCAAACATGGAGATAAAACAAAATACCGTGGATGCTGGAAATATGAAATGAAAACAAAATAATTCCGGAAAAACTCAGCTGGGTTGGCAGCAGCTGTGGAGAGAGTGTTAACATTTTGAGTTCAATATGGCTGTTCCTCGATCGCTTTATGACTCAGGACTCATGGTCTCCTGAGACATTGGTGCTCCACTATCACTATGTAGCTTCGCCTCTATATTCCTTTTAAGCTGCGTACTGCCTTCTTCAAATATTTGGCTGTCTTATTACTCCTATGCACCCTCCATGTACACGTTCCATCATTGGTGCTCTTCAGTCAGCTGCTGCCACTCCAAATGTGGCTGATGCAGTCTCTTTCACACCCACTCTTCTCCAAACTGCAGAGCAACCATCTTTTGAAGTCTACATGGTGCAATGGCTCTCATACCCTTATATTGTACACTTTGCAGCACATCTTATAGATATTCTTCAAATAACATAGTCCTCCACATTGGGTGAAAAGTCAATGATTCCTCTAAAGGGCCCATCTTACAAATATCACATTTGAGACTTCCTACTTATAAACACTCCAGAACTCGGTGACTGCTAATTACAGCCGCACACCTGTTCCTCAGCTCTCACTTCCTTTAAGTAGTCATGCTGGTGACCCTTCATGGAACCCATGGAAAATGCTCCTAGTGCATAAAATTCAGGTCAACTGACTGTTAACAGGCTCAACCAGGCGCCAGCCACCAGCTTCCTCGGTCCTAATCCCACTACCTGCCTGCCTGGGAAATTTGGCCAGTGGCACGGAGATGGTAGGGATCCATTCCAATGCATTCTCCCACCATTTTACTGACCCCCTGCCTCCAAGCTCATCAAGCCAGTAAAATGATGGGTCATAACAGAAGGGTTTGAGGGTGCTCAAATGACATCAAAGATTGGAATACTATATTATTTTAATATAAACAAGGCACAGCACATCCTCTCACAGATCAAAATGGTATAGAATCCATGTGTAAAAAGTGTGTGAAGATTAATTCAAAGACACGGTATTCCAAACATTTTATCCCAGCTCATAAGTGGCATATCCCCACACAAGTAATTGGTACAAAGGGATATGAAGTGTTAAATTAGATCTGTTTTATCAGTACACGCTCCAGTGAATAGTTTTTCATATTACCAAGCACTCAAAATCCAGTGAACACTATCAATGAATACTCGGCACACCAAGTTCCTATCAGTGTGTGGTTTCATAGAATCCCTAGTGCAGGCCATTCGGCCCATCAAGTCTGCACCCACCCTCCAAAAGAGCACTCTACCCAGGCCCACTCACCTGTCCTATCCCTATAACCACGCCCATTGATCATGGCCAATCCAGCCAATCTGTACCTCTTTTGACTGTGGGAGAAAATATTTGAGGAACCCTCAAGTTTTTCCTATTCTCTTATGGAAACGACATGAGTAAATTACCATAAGCAACAATATATTATAATGTGGATGGGGAAAATTACACCCAGACCAAGCAAATTGTCTGAGCATTAAACAATGTTGAATTGGGAGCAGTGTGTAAAAGGTAAACCTACAGTGCAGGAGGCGGCCATTTGGCACATCAAGTTTGCACCGACCTCTGAAAGAGCAACGTACCAAGGCCCACTCACCCGCCCTATCCCCCTAACCACATCCAACCAGTGGGTACTATGAAGCAATTTAGCATGGCCCATTCACCTAACCCGCACATCTTTGGGAGGAAACCCATGCAGACCCTGGGAAAACATGCAAACTCCACACAGACAGTCACGCAAGGTCAGAATCATTCCTGGGATTATGAGGCAGCAGTGCTAACCGCTCTGCTGGATTTCCGGCACTGAAGACAATAATTCCTCTCACAATGTAATGGACATGGAGACAAACATGAAGCAGTTAGATTAGTCACTGAAGAAACAAACAGGCCAAGTAATTTCCTCAATTAAACTGCCAAATAATTTGGTTGTCATCTAACTAATTATCAACTAGAAGTTGCTCACTTTCCATGAGTGTCAATGCAAGTTTGGGGGAACCGCATGGTATCAGGGCTTTATTGCAAACTCCACAGTAACACGCCTGCAGCATTTTGCAGAATTCAAACTTGTTGAAATGAGCCACTGAAAGCAGGAAAGCCACACAGAATCAGAAATTCATTCAAATGAATACACAGTGCTTGTTCTTTCACTGAAAATTCTGTTACATCCTACCCAGGTATATGAGCAGAATAGTAAAGCATTACGCTGACGTTAAGATAAGCAGCTATGTTAGGGAGCAAAAATAAGCTTGGAACAAGCTTGGTAATTATTGAAGTAAATTTAAATTTGGGAAATCACTCCATGTCCAAAGATTGATTGGCCTTGCTGCAAGAAAGTGCATCATGACATTCTGTGCCCCTGTCTAGCTCAAGATAAACAAATAACTTTGTCGAAATGCATGCCAAAAGCAAATTTTTCAAATTCATTTTTACGGAATGTGGGCTTTGCTCATTGGGCCACCATTTGTTACCCATCCCTAATTGCCCTCGAGAAGATGGTAGCGAGCCGCCTTCTTGAACCGCTGTAGTCCTTGTGGTGTAAGTACACCCACTGTGCTATTAGGGAGGGAATTCCATGATTTTGACCAAGCGACAGTGAAATATCGGCGATATATTTCCAAATCAGGATGGGGAGTGACTTAGGGCAGGCATTGTCAAACTCGGGGGTTCGACCCGCGGGTGGGTTACGGGCAGGTGTCTGGAGGGTCGCGGAGCCGTCCGTCGCGGTGGTCCCGATCACGCAAATGTGCGCGCAACAGCCGGCTGTTAATAATGCCGGCTGCAAGCGGTCTTCAAAATGGCCGCGAACATGTAAAAAAGGTCTGAAGGTTGACCGGTTGGTAAAAAAGGGTCCCCGGAAAAAAAAGTTTGAAAAACGCTGACTTAGGGGAACTTCCAAGTGGTATCTGCTGCCCTTGACCTTCTAGATGGTAGTGGCCGTGGGTTTGGAAGGTGCTACTTAAGCAGTCTTGGTGAGTTCCTGCAGTGCAGTTCTTATAGATGGTACACACTTGTGCTACTGTGCGTCAGGGGTGGAGGGAGTGAATGCTTGTGATAGGGATGTCAATCAAGTGAGCTGCTTTGTCCTCAAAGGTGCCGCGCTTCCAGAGGTGCCGCGCTTCCAGAGTGTTAATGGTGGGCTGTGCCCACCAGCCAAGTAGGGAGTCAAGAAGAGAGTTACATGCCACAGGATTCCTAGCCTCTGACCTGCTCTTGTAGCCACAATATTTATACGGCTAGTCAAGTTTGTGGTCAATGTTGAAATACATACTATGTAAGGTTTGAGATTTTGAAATCCAAGGAATAAAAATGTGAAAATCTCTTTTGAATACCGCAAAACGTACCTTTTTGGATAAAGTGGTACAAATACATCTTCATCCACTGTTTTTCTGATTCTCAAGACAATGGTCTTTAGTAAAGTCTGAGAGAAAATTTGAAGGGTTTCAGTCACTAAACAATTGAAAACGACCAGACATTTTTCTACATGGCATGTCATACAGTTTTAACAGCAGTTACAAAATGAAAACAAATAATTTAAACAATGTACAAAGGATTAATATACATATAAGTATATGTTAAAATTACCAACCAATGTTAACAGTCTAACCTCGAGCTAGAGTTGAGTTCACACCACTCCAGAGACTTTAAAATAAGGCTGATACTGAGGAAGCACTGCACTGGCAGATGTGTCGTCTTACAATTGAGCAATGAAACATAGTTTAGCCATGAAAGATTTGGTCTTGAGGTGGGCGCACAAGATCCCACAGCACTATTCAAAGGACATTTTTCTGAGGCCCCAGTCAAATTTTTCTTACAGTACACAAGAACTGGTACGCTCACATTGTTATATATAATTAGTCATTGCTGTCGAATCTGAATCAAACTGTTGCAGACTCCATCTCTCACACAAACACATAATTATAAACATTCAAGATTCGTGGATGTGTTTTGCATATACCTAAATTTCAATGGAATCACAGAATATTATAGCACAGGAGGCAGCCATTTGGTCTATCATGCATCTTTTTCTACAGCTATCCAAATATTCCCATACTGCTGCTCATTCTCCGCAATTTTACCTCCCTTATTTATCCAATTAAAAGTTGCTTTAGTCACCTTTCAAGGTAACTGTAAAAACGTTTATTCATGTAACCTCTGGTTCATTTGCAATCACCTAAAATCTGTGTCCCCTTACTTAACCCATGTCAGTGGAAACAGAGTCCCGTAATTTACTCTGGACACCTCGATCACATCTCCTCTTAACCTCCTCTACTCTAATAGGAACAAAAGCGGATGAAAAGAAAAGATAACAAAAGCATACCTGTGTGTATTTATTTTCTCCATTTACAATTGAAGGATATCCTTCAACTAACTTCCGCATTAATTTGACTAATCTGGATGTCTGAGATGATGATAGAGGATCCCAATCGTTTTCTGCTAGACCTAAGGTAAAAGATTCAAAAAGATTTTCTTTTCAGCTCAAGATTTTCTGGTACTCAATTATTTAGTCTTGGTGGAAATTGTTTGAAGGGGGGATGACGACGGCATAGTGGTAATATCACTGAACTAGTAATCTAGATGCCTAGGCTAATGCTCTGGAAAATTAGGTTCGAATACCACAGTAGCTGGTGAAATTTGAATTTAATTAACAAATAGCGGCTGGTTTAGCACAGGGCTAAATCGTTGGCTTTGAAAGCAAACCAAGGCAGGCCAGCAACACGGTTCAATTCCCGTACCAGCCTCCCCGAACAGGCGCCGGAATGTGGCGACTAGGGGCTTTTCACAGTAACTTCATTTGAAGCCTACTTGTGACAATAAGCGATTTTCATTTCATTTCAAATCTGGAATATAAATAACGAATCATGACAACTATCGTCGATTGTTGGAAAAACAAATCTGGTTCACTAATGCCTTTTAGGGAAGGAAACCTGCCAACCTTACCTGGTCTGGCCGACATGCAACGCCCACAGAACTGCCCTGAAAAATGGTCTAGCACGTCACCTCAGTTCAAGGGCAACAAATACTAGCGATGCCCACATCCCATGAAAGGAGGATTTTTCTGATTACACCTTTTCTTTTGCCAAAGAGAACTATTTTCCAAACCACCTTATTGTAAAAATGGTAGCTGAATTATGGCAAGAATTGAAACAGTAAGCAAATCTTGATTGTGAATATAACTCACACGCAAATATAGTGCTCATAAGGATAGAGCATAGAACTGTACAGCACAGTACAGGCCCTTCGGCCCACGATGTTGTGCCGAACTAGTCTGAAACGAAGATCAAATCTACCTACTCCCAATCATTCTAGTGCACACCATATGCCTATCCAATAACCGCTTGAAGGTTCCTAAAGTGTCCGACTCCACTACCATAGCTGGGAGTGCGTTCCACGCCCCAACCACTCTGAGTAAAGAACCTACCTCTGACATCCCTCCTATATCTTCCACCATGAACCTTATAGTTATGCCCCCTTGTAACAGCTACATCCACCCGAGGAAAAAGTCGCTGAACGTCCACTCTATCTATCCCTCTCATCATCTGATACACCTCAATTAAGTCACCTCTCATCTTCTTTCACTCCAATGAGAAAAGTCCTAGCTCCCTCAACTTTTCCTCATAAGACCTACCCTCCAATCCAGGCAGCATCCTGGTAAATCTCCTTTGCACCCTTTCCAATGCTTCCACATCCTTCCGATAATGAGGTGACCAGAACTGCACACAATACTTCAAATGTGGTCTAACCAAGGTCTTGTACAGTTGCAGCATAACCTTCCGGCTCTTAAACTCAATCCCCCCGTTAATAAATGCTAACACACTGTAGGCTTTCTTCACGGCTCTATTCACTTGGGTGGCAACTTTCAGAGATCTATGGACATGAACTCCAAGATCTCTCTGTTCCTCCACATTCTTCAGAACTCTGCCGTTAGCCCTGTAATCCACATTCAAATTTGTCTTACCAAAATGAATCACCTCACACTTATCAGGGTTAAACTCCATCTGCCACTTTTCAGCCCAGCTCTGCATCCTATCAATGTCTCTTTGCAGCCTACAACAGCCCTCCACATTATCCACCAATCTTGGTGTCATCAGCAAATTTACTAACCCAACCATCAACTCCATCATCCAAGTCATTGGTAAAAATCACAAATAGCAGAGGACCCAGCACTGATCCCTGTGGTACACCACTGGTGACTGGGCTCCAGGATGAAAATTTACCATCTACCACCAACCTCTGTCTTTTTTTTTTTTTAAAACAAATTTCTTTATTCTCCTTTTTCACATTTTCTCCCAAATTTACAACCAACAATAAACAATAATCGGTAACAAATATGTCATTCCCCATATAAATAACAATGATCCCATCCTCCCACCAAACCCCAAACAGTAGCCCGCATGTTCACGTAAACAAACAGAAAGGAATCAGGAATCACCCATAGTGACCATCAACACGCACCGCCCCTCCCCCCAACCCTCCCACTCATCTCCCCCCCCCCCCCACCCACCACCCCACCCCACCCCTCCCCCACCCCCACCCCCAACTAATGTTCGATGTTATCCAATTCTTGAAAGTGCACGATGAATAATGCCCATGAATTGTAGAACCCCTCCATCCTTCCCCTCAGTTCAAACTTAACCTTCTCAAGAGTCAAGAATTCCAACAGGTCCCCCGCCACGCCAGGGCACAAGGTGGAGAGGCTGCCCTCCATCCCATCAGGATCCGCCTTCGGGCGATCAACGAGGCGAAGGCTACAACATCTGCCTCCGCACCAGTTTCCAACCCTGGCTGGTCCGACACCCCGAATATGGCCACCCGGGGGCCCGGGTCCAGTTTCACGTGCACCACTTTAGAAATTACCCTAAAAACCTCCTTCCAGTAATCCTTTTGCTTTGGACAGGACCAAAACATATGAACCTGATTCGCGGGCCCCCCCCCTCGCAACGTTCACACACATCTTCTACTCCTTCAAAGAATCGGCTCATCCTCGCCCTCGTGAGGTGTGCTCTGTATACCACCTTCAGCTGTATCAGCCCCAACCTCACGCACGAGGTGGAGGCATTCACTCTCCGGAGCACCTCACACCAGAACCCCTCCTCCATATCCCCTTCCAACTCTTCCTCCCACTTTGCTTTGATCTCTTCCAGTGGTGCCTTCTCCTCTTCCAAAATAGCTCCGTAAACCGCTGACACTACCCCCTTCTCCAGTCCCCCTGTCGTCAGCACCTCCTCCAGCAATGTGGAGGCCAGCTCCTCCGGGAAGTTCTGTATCTCCTTTCTGGCAAAATCTTGAACCTGCATGCATCTAAACATTTCCCCCTGCTCCAGCCCATACTTCCCTTCCAGCTCCTTCAATCCTGCAAACCGACCCCTAAGAAACAAATCTTTCAGTGTCGTAATCCCCTTCTCCTCCCATTTCCAAAAAATTCCATCCCACCTCCCTGGCTCAAATCTGTGGTTCCCCCGAATCGGCATTTCCCTTGACCCTGCCCCCAACCCGAAGTGTTGGCGAAACTGCCTCCAAATTCTCAATGAAGCTATTATTACCGGACTCCGAGTACTTCCCCGGGGCTATCAGGCGCTGTTGCTAGTGCTTTCAATCCCGACCCCCTGCACAAACTCTCCTCCATTCTGACCCACTGGGAATCAACCCCTCTGACCCAGCTCCGCACCTTCTCCACATTCGCCGCCTAGTAATACATCAGGTTCGGAAGACCCAAACCCCCTGCCTGCCTTCCCCTCTGTCGTAGCACCTTTCTAACTCTGGCCACCTTCCCTCCCCATATCCTTCCCTCAATCTGTCTGAAAAAAGCCTTTAGCAGGAAAATCGTCAGGCATTGAAAAATAAACAGAAATCGCGGCAACACTTTCATTTTAACCTGTATCCAACCCGCCTGTGACAGAGGGAGACTGTCCCACCTTGCCAGATCAGCTTTCACTCTCCCCACCAAACTAGAAATGTTGTATCTGCGGAGCTCCCCCACTCCCGGTAACCTGCACCCCCAGGTACCTAAAGTGAGTCCCTGTCCTACGGAATGGCAGCCCCCCCACCCCTGGCCGAGACACCACAAAATACTCACTCTTGTTGAGATTTAGTTTGCATCCAGAGAAAGACCCAAACACTCGAAGCAGCTCCAATATTCCTCCTATCGACACACTCGGTTCCGACACGTATAACAGCAAGTCACGTATAACATACAAGGACACCCTATGCTCAATTCCCCCCTGCACTATTCCTTTCCATACCCCCGAACTTCTTAATGCGATGGCCAACGGCTCAATCGCGAGTGCAAACAGCAGGGGGGGGACATAGGACATTCCTGCCTAATCCCACGGTGGAGAGAAAAGTATCTCGAGCTGATGTTTGTGCGGACACTCGCCCTCGGCTCCTTATATAATAGCTTTACCCAGTTCACAAATCGTCGTCCAATCCCAAACCGCTCCAGAACTGCCATCAAGTAGCCCCATTCTACCCAGTCGAACGCCTTCTCAGCGTCCAATGCCACAACCACCTGTTTCCTTCCCCTCTGCCGGTGCCATAACGACATTCAATACCCTTCTAATGTTTGAAAAGAACTGCCTCCCTTTCATGAACCCCGTTTGATCTTCACCTATCACCTTCGGGAGGCACTCCTCCAGCCTACCCGCCAGTACCTTCGCCAATACTTTTGCGTCCACATTCAGAAGCGATATGGGCCTATACGACCCATACTTCGTTGGATCCTTATCTTTTTTAGCAACAGGGAAATCGATGCCTGCCCCAAAGTTTGTGGCAACAACCCCTTCCCTATCGCCTCTTCAAACATCCCCACCATCAGGGGTGCCAGCTTATCCTTGGATTTTTTATAATATTCCACCGGAAACCCACCCAGCCCTGCCACCTTCCCCGACTGCATCCTCCCAACAGCATCCTTTATCTCGTGCTTCACTATCGCTCCTTCTAATGCCCTGTCCCCCTCCCCTAACCTCGGGTACTCCAACCCATCTAGAAATTCCTGCATCTCACGGTCTCCCCCAGGTGGATCTGAACTGCACAACCTCTCATAAGATTCCTCAAAAACTTTGTTAATCAGATCCGGAGCCACCACCAACTTCCCTGCCCTATCCCTCACCTGCACAATTTCCATTGCGCTGCTTCCCTCCGGAGCTGACCTGCTAACATATGCCTTATCTCCATGTTCGTAAACTGCACCCCTTGCTTGTCTTAGTTGGCGCACCACCTTCCTGGTACATAAGTTGGTCAAAGATCGCCTGTAGTTCCTTTTTCTTTTCCAGCTTTGCTGGGTCCCCATCCTCTGCATAACTCCTATCTACCTCCAACATCTCATCTATTACCCTCTGCCACTCCAACCTCTCCTTTGTCCACCCTGGCCTTAAACAAAATCACCTCCCCCTCACCACTGCATTTAGAGCCTCCCAGACGACCGCCTTCGACACCTCACCCGTACAGTTGAAACCTACATATTCCCTAATTACCTTTTCAATTTTGTCGCAGAATACTTGGTCCCCCAAAAGTCCCACATCTAATTTCCACCCCGGCCTATGCGTTACCCCCTTCTCCAGCACCATATCAACCCAATGCAGAGCATGAGCTGACACTGCAATTGCAGAGTATTTCGACCCCTTAACCCCAGCCAACAAAGCCTTCCCCACCACGAAAAAGTCGATCCGCGAATACCTTTTTTTTTGTAAAATATTTTTATTCTCCATTTTCACATTTTCTCCAGAATTTACACCCCACCCACAAGCAGTAAATGGTAACAAAAACAAAGTCAATTTCCTTATCAACAACAACGATCCCATCCTCCTACCACCCCAAGCAACGTCCCACCTGACAATATAAGCATCAAATAGAACAAACCCTCCCACGGTGGGACAAACAAAGGAGAAATAAGAGAGAAAGGAATTAGGAATCGCCCATGGTCACCATTAACCTATAGAGTCCCTCCCATCCCTCCCCTCTAACATTCAATGCCATCCAATCTCTGAAAGAGTACCGTAGATGACACCCATGCATTGCAAGCCCCCCCCCCCCGCACCCCTCCACTTCCTCTTACAAAAGTCCTCCCCCCAACCACTGTTCCTTCTCCTATCTTTCCACCCCGGCTAGACTCATCGGGACTTAGTCTGCCAGGCTCCGATGGCCGCAGCCCCTCCCCCCACCTCACTCCCGTTCACTGGCAGGTTTAAACCAGCCAGCGTGGAGGCCCCCGCCCAGGTCTCTTTCCCCCTTGCCCGGCCCCAGGAAAACCAAGAAATCCCCTTTAGCACACAAACCCCGCATACACACCCAAGCTCCAAAGAACCATCATTGCAAGTGAAAGTCCCCTCTCTGCCCTTGTTCAAGTATATACAACGTTGGCTCATTTAGCACATACACCCGCCGCAGTTACTGATCCAATCGGCCAAATAATCCTCTATGCCATGCCTCCTTACTTTCTGATGAGCTGACCATGGGGCACCTTATCAAACGCCTTACTAAAATCCATGTATACGACATCAACTGCTCTACCTTCATCTATGTACTTAGTTACCTCCTCAAAGAATACAATCAAACTTGTGAGGCAAGACTTACCCCTCACAAATCCATGCTGACTATCCTGGATTAAGCTGTATCTTTCCAAATGATCATAAATCCTATCCCTCAGGACCCTTTCCAATAATTTACCTATGACCGAGTGGAGCCTAACCGGCCTATAATTCCCAGGGTTATACCTATTCCCTTTCTTGAACAAGGGGACAACATTCGCCTCTCTCCAGTCTTCTGGCACTATTCCTGTAGACAGTGAGGATATAAAGATCAAAGCCAAAGGCTCTGCAATCTCATCCCTCGCCTCCCAAAGAATCCTAGGATATATCCCATCAGGCCCAGGGGGACTTATCTATCCTCAGGGTTCTCAAAATTTCTAACACATCTTATTTATTTGAAAGTTTATTTGAAACAGTGAGAAAAGTCAAGATCACTTTATTTTAAACATAACCGATTAAGTAACAGAGGGACAATTTTATTTTCAGTCACCATTCCAGTTGATTACTTTAGTAATAATTCCATATTTATACTGTGCAACTTTGTAAGGCAATTACTTGCAATGCCAAATTCAGCTTCAGAGGGAGTCTTGCAATCAGTATCTCTTTAAAATCAACCAATTACATTTTTTTATCTCACCATTTCTTGATTTAAAAAGTTGCATCTCTGCCATCCAAAACAGTTCACATTTCCTGACCTGTTATTATGCAACACATACGGCAGTAAAATACAATGAGAAATTGAATTTGCAAAGATTTTTGTAATTTGATAATAGCAGTTACCTTAATAAGCAGCTGGATACAGATCAATAAATTATACACAATAGCATTGAAATGAGGAAATGTGGAACAAATTAGAGGTTTTATTTGTTGAATGCATTCTACCAACGGGCCTAAAATGTTAAAACTTTGATTACCTGTCAGTTTTGGTAAAACCACTTTTTCTACAATTGCAGGCAACAGGTATGTGTCAACATCATCCATCTGTGGATCTTGCCCCTCTTCACATCCATAAAATAGTAAAGATTCGAACCAGAGCATACTTTCAAAGTCACGACAATTAGGCTATTAGAAAAATGCACAAAATGATTTATGCAATGTGTATTTATCTACCACAGTTAATAGACAAATAAGTTGCAAAATAGTGTCATTAATCTTTATTTCTGTGCCCAAAAATCTTAACTGATGAGATTTGCACCTTAAAGTGAATAATTTTTACCCAGGCCACGCCTGATGTAAAGGTTATTTTTCACTTTACAACAGAAAATATGATGGGATTGCGATAAGGTTTGCATTTACAAATAGTGATATAGAAACTGGACTTCCAGTGGACAGTTTCTATAAAAGAATTCAATGATCAATCAAATCAGGTTGACATGTCATGAGCTAGATTATTATTCAAAAAGGGAAACAAAAAGCAGCTAATTGTCGGCCAGTTAATTTGACATTTGTCGTTGGGAAAATCTTAGTCCACCAAAAAGGATGTAATAGTAGAACATTTAGAAATGCATAACATAATTAAACAGAGTCAGAATGGTTTCATGAAGGGGAAATCATGCCCAACAAATTTATTAGAATTCTTTTAAGTGGGGATAGATGAAGGGGAACCAGTCGATGTAATGAGGGGCAAAACGTGGCAGGTGGAATATAATGGAGGAAAACGTGATGATCTGCACTTTGGTAGGAAGAATAAAGGAGCTAAATATTATTTTAATGGAGAAAGAATGCAGAAAGCTGCAGCACAGAGGGATTTTGGGATACTCGGGTATAAACCACTAAAAACTAGCATGCACGCTCAGCAGGTAATAGGAAAGGTAAACGAATGGGGAAGGTAAATTAATGTTGGGTTTTATTTTAAAGGGGATGGAGTATAAAAATTTAAAAAACTACACAAGGCACTAGTTAGACCACATCTTGAATATCATGAACAGTTTTGGTCGCCTTATCAAAGGAAAGATCTTTTAAAAATTTGTTCATGGGATGTTGGCATTGATTACTGGGCCAGCATTTATTGCCCATCCCTAACTGCCCTGAGCTGAGTGGCTTGCTCAGTTATTTCAGAGGGCAGTTAAGAGTCAACCACACTGCTGGGAATCTGGAGTCACATGTAGGCCAGGCCAGGTGAGGACAGATTTCCTTCCCTAAAAAAAAAGTAAACCAGATGTGGTTTTACAACAATCGACAATGGTTTCATAGTCCAGAAATCCAGATTTTTATTGAATTCAAATTTCAACATCTGCCCTGGTGGGATTCAAACTTGGGTCCCCCAAGTCTCTGGATTATTAGCCTAGTGACTACGTTTTATATGTAAACTCGAATACAAGAGGGAATGAACACTTAAGGTGGGAGAGCAGTCCATCCTTCGATGGTCTCGAACTACCAACCTTTCAGTTATCAGCCGATCAAGCAAGCCCTTTGCGCCACAGAATCGGATGCTACTACATCACTGCCTCCCCTATCTCTTTCAATTAACAGTACATTTATTTATAAACATATTTTCAGAAGAATAAAATTATCCACAGAATACCCATTTCACTCTATTCCTCATCAGCGGCCTAGTATTTCCTAATCATGTGTAGGCCATCTGTTCTCTGCCACTGCTACTCTCTAACCATCCACATGATAACAAACAATCCAGGTGATTAACAAAGCAACTTTTTATCCCTCTGGTGGGAAAGTCAAGTTTGGGGGTTTTCAATTGGGAAAGTCACTTTCACAAAGTCAAGGCACTATATAAAGCTTCAATAAATTCAAGGCACCTCAGCCATAGACATATAGTTTTTTTAAGTAACCTCCAGTTCTCACCTCAAAAGGATTCCATTTTATGAGTTGTAACCGAACAAGTGGATTAAGCAGTTTTGGAAGGCATAGACCAATATATGCATCTTTATAATGCGTGTAATAAATTTGACGCCAGACTTCAAATCGAGTCTTGATGCAGTCAAGTGTGCAGAAATCATCCAAAACATCTTCAAATACTTTTCTTGATTCGTTGACAATTCGATCTACAAAAGATTTCAGCCTTTTAACTGTTCATTCAAAAATAGCGGCTTCATTTTTACGTGTATTTATACACACACAACACTGTTTAAGAGTGCATTTTTTCCATCTAATTTCAACCTCACTGTTATTGTAAACAAAATGTATTGTGAAAAGAGAGGACAAATGATATTTAAAACAAGGGTTTTCCAATGTTTCCAAATTACCAATTTAAGAATCAGGAGTTGGTCACATCCAGGAAATGAAAGAGGATAGAATTTGTTAAATCTCTGTAGCAGTTACTGGCAGTAGAAGCATGGTGGCATTCCAATTCAGAATGTTGATCGTAAACAATGAGAAATCGTGGGGTCAAAACAGACACAAATTGATCCATTGCAGTATGTAGTTTTTATTTGGATGTGGGCATCGCTGGCTGGCCAGCATTTATTGCCCATCCTTAATTGCCCTTGAACTGAGACAGTTAAGACATTGCTGTGGATCTGGAGTCACATATAGGCCAGGCCAGTCCAGATAAGGATGGCAGGCTTCCCTCCCCAAAGGACTTTAATGAACCAGATCACTTTCTAATGTGAAAAAGAGAATTTTCCCACAGGATATACTTTCAGCCACATACTAAAATTTACAGTTGTCAAAGCATCTCCTTCCTTGATTTTGCAACTGAGTGTGCCATTTCAGTGTATCTTGCAATAGGCATACCATTTTCTATATTAAAGCTATTGATATCTGTGGACGTTTCTTCATCATCACTTGACAGTCCTTCATGGTGTTCAGCCATCTTTCCTGCTTGTTCTCTGGCCAATCTTCGACGTGCTCTAATTAATTAGAATCCACAGTTAAAACATGGCATTTTCATCAGGACAGTTTTCACATCCATTTTTCTTCTACAGCTTTAGAAAGTCACAAAAATATACATACCTCACCCATTTATTAAATTCCTAAATATTCCATATTTCTTTGATTTGCTCCGAACGATAGATTAGATGCAGAATCTTAAGTCATTTAGATACTTTTCTACACCTCCGCAAAATGTCTTTGATACTTTTTGCTAACAAACACCAAATATGTTTGTTAATGCTCTCATTTAATTTGAGTTACAACTGAAAGAGCACATGAACATGATACAAATAAGGTACAAAATGACTGGCAGGATAGAGGAATAAATGATGCAGCTTCCTCCCAATGGCAAGAATAACTTGTATTTATATAGCACCTATACATAGTAAAAATATCTCAAGGTGTTTCACAGGGCTGCTATCAAACAAAATTTGATACCGAGATACATAAGGAGATATTAGGGCAGATGATCAAAAGCTTGCTCTAGAAGGGTCGTAAAGGAGAAAAAGGCCGTAGAGAAGCAAAGAGTCTCAAGGGAGAGAATTCCAGAGCTTATGCCGTTGGCTTTTGAAGAAACAACTGCCAATAACGCAGTGGTTAAAATCACTGCTGCTAAACAGGCCAGAATTGTATGAGCGCAGATATATCAAAGAGTCGCAGGGCTAGAGAAAATCAAATAGTTAGCAAGGGGCGAGGCCATGGAGGGATTTGAAAACAAGGATGAGGATTTTAAAATGGAAACATTGCTTAAACAAAAACCAATGTATGTTAGGTGAGCAAAGGGCTGGTGGCCAACAGGATTTAATGAGAGTTAGGAAATGGGCAGCAGAGTTTTAGATGACCCTAACTTTACAGAGGATATAATCGACACCAGTGGTTCAAGAAGGCAGCTCACCACCATTTCAAGGGCAATAACTGCTGGCCTAACCAGCAATGCTCACATCCCGTAAATTAATAAAACAAAATATGAGGCTCTGGTTCAGGGGTGTGTTGGAATGATCAAATCTAGAGGTAACTAAGGCATGGATGAAGGTTTCAGCAGAAGATGAGCTGGAAGGTTGGAACAGAGTCAGGTGATGTAAAGCAGGAGGAAAGAATTGACATCTTGATCACATGTTTGTGCCTTTAAGGTCAAATATGCCACCAAGGTTTGATCTCAGACAGCTGCCAGGCTGGACTCAGTGACTGTGGAATGGAGTTTGCACAAGGACTGAAGACTACAGCTTCATAAGGCCCGAAGAAATGGGAGCGAGAGTAGGCTATTTGGTCCTTCAAGCCTGCTCCATCGTTCAATAAGATCATGGCCGATCTGATTGTGGTCTTCACCCCACTTTCCTACCTGACCCCATAACGCTCAACTCCCTTGTGAATCAAAAATCAGTCTAACTCAGCCTTGAATATATTCAATGACCCAGCCTCCACTGCTCACTGGCAAGAGAATTCAAAACAGCAATGATCCTCAGAGAAGAAATTCCTCATCTCCATCTTAAATGGGAGATGCCTTATTTTGGAACCTTTGCAGACCCTGTATCCTCCTCACAACATGTTATCCCACCCATTTCATATCAGAAAATCTGGCATACAATCATCCAAGTCATCAATTATAGATTGGAAATAGGTGATGTCTCAGCAATGATCCACTAGTCTTCACAATATTTACTTGGTGTTTTATCCAATCCTTCAGTACTGCATGTCAAACATGCCGTTTTAAAATGTAGAATGGGTGGCTTTAAACAGGCAATCATACCTACGAGCCTCTCTCTCTGCAATCCTTCGTTGTTTGGCATTTTCTTGATACAAAGCACGATCACGACCAAATGAATCCAGACTTGGGGCCATAACGGTTTTACCTGCAAATATAAAGTGGACAAAATTACCAAAAGCTTTCTCAAAGTAGTATCAATTAACAATTAAGTTCAATTTTCATTGACCACAGAATTTAAGCCTACTGAGACCTACACCATTAGGAGCTCGTAAACTGAGTCAGGTTGAGTAAGAACTAATACAACTACCAGTGAAGTTAAAGTGATTGGAGGTAAGTGAGGAGAAAGGAAGAGTAAAACTATATTTGTAAAAAAAATGCATTCGTTGTTAAAAATTAAAACAATTTAATTCTCGGAAATACACAATTTCACAGGCAATGGTGCAATGTTCTAACAATTTAATGTGTACGCATCTTATGAGTATTCAAAATTAGGAAGTGTTATGAAATAAGCAAAGATCTCTTATCAAAGATTTTGTTGAGAGATCAGCTTTATGACACTTGGAAAATCCAAAGCAGGAGCAATCTTTTCCCTCAGCTGAAACACCAATTACCAGATTTGATATTTCACACTGAAGTGCGGCACTACATAAAGAGCGTATTAAAATAAGCAAAGGGAAGGATTCTTTGTATTGTGATGTTTCTGTGCTGAAGGAGATCAGCTGGTAAAAGCAGCTGTTTGTGCAAGCCTCAGAAAGCCGTTACGCTCCTCTAAGAGTTTCTTTTTGTTCAAATCATTACCTGACAAAACAGGGAATAATTGAAGGGTGAAATGAACCCTCAGTGAAAACCATAAATCAAAACAAATTTTAAAACTATTCCTTTCTAGCTGAATAAATTGTTTTCAAAAGTATACTGACGATGTTGTCAGTTTACTATCTGTGTCTAATCCAAAACTAGAGCCGAAGTTACCTTTCACATAATAGTAAGACAAGTTTCCAATCAACATTTCACCATATAATTGGGACACCTTAGATCCTCTGAATTTTGTTGCACTTACCCTATCTGTACTAAATATTTTTTTAAATAAGAAATGGTATCAAACTAGTCCCTTGGTAACTTCAAGCCAGTCTTGTATGCTGGATTAATATGCATTTTTATTAATCTAATGTATTACAATGAACAAGGCTGTTCAATGAAAAATAAAAACCTTCAAGATGGACTGACTTGAATGGCTTGAATATTCCGATGATTCATCTTTAATATCATCTTGCCGTCTCTGGACAAACCGGGCAGCCCGCTGTTTCAGCAGCTGGTGCATGGCAGATTCAAGGTCATTAACCAGGGGTACCTGAAAAATATAACACACTACGTAATACCTAGGCCCTTTATAATAGGCCCTGGCCTGCGCTAGTTATACCATGGGTACAGTTTTAAATTTGTGCTAGTTCTTGCAAATCTTCAACTACAGTGGCCAAAGTGATGAGAAATGGAACAAAGTTATTGTAGTTACACATTTTCTGACTGAAATAATTCCAATATTTTAAGTCCACTACACAATATTTAGCCAAATGTATCTGGAAAGTTAATGGTAAGTTATATTTTTAAGGTATAACTGGAAACTTCAGTAAGTGGACAAAATGGTTATTTCAGTTCGGTCACCAATACCGTTAACAAAAAAACAGTAAAATGAATCCAAAATCAAAGCAAAAAAAACCCCCCAAAATAGAGTGAATCTTCTCATCTTGAATTTCTGGCCGCCACACAATATTCCAGAAGAACCTATACACACCAGCAGTCATGTACCCTGGCTCTTTAGTTTAAACCAACATCGTATTTTCTGCATTACTGTAAAGTATAGCATGATTAAACAAAAACATTTAAGCAGTGTTTATGCTGAGCTACAATGTAAAAGCTGAAAACGGAGTGGAAATGGAAATTTTCTCAGTGGAAAGTAATTTAACAAGTATCTTCCAGGTTTGGCCATTTAAACAAAATTCTAATATTTTCGATTATAAATGATTGTTTAGAAAATTAAAAATCCAGTAGAGTATTTTAGTCTGAGTTATGCAGATCTTCTACATGAAGAAGAAACATTTTTTACCCGTGTTTATTCTTGGCTATTTAAAAATAGACTTCCAAATTCTACTGCCACAATGACTAGTGATATACAAGAAATAAATATGTGTTTATAGTTTCTACATTTTATAGATGAAGTATCTTTCCTTATTTATGGCAATAAGTGCCTCAAGTGCAGATCCTCTTGAGCAGTGTAAATTTAGAGAAAATGCCAGTTCTCCTCTAAAGCGGGCAGCCCGCTGTTTCAGCAGCTGGTGCATGGCAGATTCAAGGTCATTATCTACTGATAACTTGGTTCTCTTAAGTTTTTTGTCTCTGCTTTTTCACCCATTTTCAATCACTAGGTGAAAGTATTTTGCTTATGAATATTGTCAACATGGTGAAATTTACACAAAGCTTGTGCAACTTAAACCAGAGCCTGCCATAAACTCCTGTCAAATGGTTAATGTGGGCTTCCTGGCACAATGAAGCTTTTACCCAAATGCTAATCAATATTTCCACTTTTCAAATGCTGACATGCCCCTTTGAAATTTTCCAGTATTTTATTTCAGATTTCCCCTTTAAATCTACATGTTATATAACCCATCACAAACTTACAAGATATAAATATAAAACTGAAAAATGTGAAAACTGCCATAAATTTATCACCCTTACCTATCACAATAAAACAAAACCCCATTGCAATAAATAAACATCGTACACCCCCTGTTAAAGAGTTTCTTATAACTTCGAATTCTAATCCATTGCACTGATTTCCAAATGACAATACACTATCCAGCTCCTTCAGAGCATAGAAAGCAAATTGATACAGATCACTGCCAGTAAGTAGTCTAATGGCAGTGTGTGAAACTGATTGTGCTGAAGCTTTTGCTTCAAACTATTCAGCTCAAGGTATGACTTCCCATTGTTACACTGACTGTACATTGTGACAAAATGAATCACATCACTCAACCGAGAATCTTTTGTCAATCCAATATTGCAATCTTCATTTGACTTTAACCAAAAGGAAGTGCGGTCTTTCAAAATATATCAATTAGAGACAAATTTCAACTTTCGGGTAAATACTGCAGACAGAAAAGATAGTGCTGTACTTGGAATGAAGCATGTACGACTTCGCTACAACATTGCAGACGACTGCAAAACCACACTAAATTCACGACCAATTATGCAGCATGTTGAATGATGTAAGCAATTCATCCTGTATAATATGATCTTCCAGATAATATAAACAGGAAATTTAAAAAATTGATCTGATTGCTCCAATTGTGGACAGCACTGTGAAGCATGGCTCACTATCCCTCAGCAAAAATATTAGCTAACAGTATAAATAAATTCTGTGAATACAGAAAAATAATACTGCATTGCTTGTGAAGATCTGGAGAAAAGCTTAATTTTTCCCACAGGACAGTTTATAAAGCTAGCACTCTTTCAATGCTGCAAGCTTGCTAGTTCATCAGTTTAGTTTTAGATGAACAAAGAAAAATATCAAGGTAGAAAACTATTTAGCTGCATGATTGAGGATTGCAGCATTGTGGCCTTGAGGAGAGGAACAAAGTAATCCTGCTGTCTATTTTTTTTAAAAGGAGAGTTTAGACTTTAAAAAATCTTTCTCAAAGTTAAGATGACAAGTAAATTAATACAAAATGTAGCTTTAGGGTGGAGGACAGATATTGAAAATGAAGGCACCGAGAGCTCCCCAAAGTATCTTTACGTGGGTTAATTTTCTGCCACACTCTCTCTCCAGTCAAAGGGGAAATAATTTTGTTAAAGGCAGCAAAAAAATGGGGAGCGAGGTGAGCATTCTTTTCTCATGAAAATAATGAGAATAAATTTCCACGTATAGACTATTGGATAGGATGTTTCTTTCTAGTCAATGGGTGCATGTTGCAATTATCCTTCAATCTCTCCGACACGGATGAAGATGAGAACTATTTCCTTTTGTCTCATTCACGAGATAGAGTGGCTGGTGCAGGTACAATGTGATGACCAAATGGTAAACATTACTGAATTTCAGGAAAAAATGGACTTGTAAAAATGCCTATAAAAAACCTTTAATTTCTTCTCTCTCTCAACCTCTCCTCCAATTCCTTGATGGGCCATTAGCAAATTCTATTTGCACATGCTGTTGAATGAATAAGGAAGAATGTCATCTGTCAAATTAACTTTCACAATACTTTGTTTACTGGGCTGCCCAACAGTATTAATTAACATAATTTTTTGATATTGCTATTACTTATAACCTGAAACGGTCCTGGAAACAACAAACTTACATTGATTTAGTGCCATTCACATCTACAACCAATGAATTGCTTTTGAAGTGTAGTCACTTGTATCAGGGTGATCAATTACTTTTAATCTGCAGCTATAGTTTATTATTTATGCACAAGAGTCACATTACTAAGAAAAAAAGTAAATGCTATAACTATAAACTATAAAGTAAATGCTATAAATATTCTTTTATGTTAATTAGTCCAGCAATACAGCACTGCGCGACAAAGGCCAGTGGTCATTCTGGAGATACAAGTTCAAACCTCCTCAGCGAAAACCCAAACCGGTAGGAAACCTTTTGTTTTTAAATAAATTAAGTGAAGTAATTCTAAAACCCATATTATTTTGCAACCCTGCAAAAAAAATTGCCATTCATGTCACTAGCCCACATTAGTTTAACATGTTTGGTTTCTTCCTGTCATAATTAAGGTTAGAGTAAGACATGAGCAGTAACCGTTCCATCTTCTAAAACATATCATATGGATTTCAATTTAGTTGCCAGTTTGCTGGTTGGTATTTACTCTCAAATGGAACACTTGAAAGTTTCTAACAATTATATAACTCTTGGTTACTTTGTCCAATCAAAATAGTGCTGCATTTTGGTTCAGAATTTATAGCATAGTGTCATCCAATGGTAAAGTAAATCATACTGCAGAATGTGTACGCTCAATGGTTTATTTTATTAATATACTGGGTTCTCAAGATAGGTATCTGCATTTCTTAGGTTTCAGGGAAAGATTAAGGTAACACTATCCTCTGCAGTTTCAAAACGTCATCTTAAGAATTTAAAAACAATGGATGACAGTTGAGTTATGGAGAATGTGGTAAAATATGATAAGTATTCGGATAAGAGTAAACAATGTCCATTATAAATTGGCAAACTCCAAAGGGAGCAAAGTTAACATAGTCCATCTATTACAGAATAGCAACTAAAATGAGAACCCTTCTTCAAGACATTTTGAACTGTATTGAAGAACTTGTATTTATATAGCATATTCACATTCTCAGTACCGCCCCAAAGTACTTCACAACAAATTATTTTTGTAATGAAGAACACGGTGGCCAATTTGTGTAAAGCCAGGTACCACAATCAGCACTGACATAAATGATCAGATAATATGTTTAAATGGTGTTGACTGAGGGGTCAACATTAGTCAGGACACTAGAACCCTCCCGCACGTTTTCCAAACAGTGTCATAGATTCAGTTTACCAAATTCTTTACCCAAGAGAATAGATTGGGCTCTGTTTTAACAGCTTTGAAAGGTAGTACCTTCTGATGCGACAGTGTGTGTACGTGTCTCTAACAAATCAATGTGACACTTCTAGTGTGTAGGTGAAGCAAGTTAGCACGCATTCCACTTGTGTGCCAGTTTGCTTCTCATTTTCAGCCTACATCACTGGCTAGCAGAAATGCAAAAGAGTCAAATGTGTAAGTCTCTCCCTGTCACTACAATCTCGACTTCAGCAACTCCTCAGTTGTGCCTCCTTGTGATCAAACACAGAAGCTGGGTCCCTTCGTGCACCAGCATGTGGACACACACTGACACTCATGAACTAAACTCCCAGCTGTGGACAAATAGCTCCACTGCCAGATGGATATCTTGGGAGAGTTGAAGGCTAAGGGAGCAAACACCAGAAAATCTGGAATCCAGACCAATGGCAGACTAGTCTTGAAATATGCTATTTTTCCAGAAGCTCCAGCAACTAAGCCAGTGCCAAACATAGTGCTTTGCATCCCATTGGACTCAACTGGGAGGTCGAGAGGACCCTGACATTTGTGCAACTCAGGGTCTTCATATATTCTTCCCAGGCTTGCGAGGAGGGGGTCACTCTACTTTCACTAGTGATAAAATAACACAGGAGACAGCAGTTATAAGTGTTAAACTCAACCTGGCTGACGTGGAGAATGGGTGCTATGGGTTGTCACTGACGATTGGAGAGACCATTGTGCCCCACTTTTCAGCCACTGCTCACCTCAAGTCAGACAGCCCCAAATCGCAAGGTGCTGAACCCGACAGTCAATCTGTGCTTGGGATCACTGCTCAACAGGTGGATAGAATCCATTGCACCAAGAAACAAACCGACTGGAAGGGCATTGGGAAAGGCAAGCTGAAACTAAAACCTCAACTGGCTAGGGAAAGCAGAAGTCAGAGAACTATGCACCTTTTCAGCCCACCGTTTCCTCTAAAGCAAATATGGCAGAGACGACCATGCTAGAGTGGGGCTCTAGTCACACCAGGCGATGCTTAACAGAGTTAACCACCACAATCATCCTCCAAGAATGGCCACACTAAAATGTCAGTCTAGATGTGTGTCTTTGGATTGGAAAAAAGATGTGAAATGTATCGAGGAAAGTACTTAACTACATTAAAGTTTCCATTTAAAATGTACTTTGGGCTCAATATTTTAACATTTGGAAAGAAAAATATGCATACTAATTTGAATAGTATACTCTTTCTAATGGCATGAAAAAGGATAGAGTAACTAGCAATTTGAGAGGCTCAAAAACATTCGCCAATTGCACGCTTCGACCAAAAGAATGTATTAGACAGTTTTGCTTCACAATATTTGCAGGGAAATTAAATGGTCACCACTCTCTATTCACTTTCTTAGTCAATTATACACTCCCAAGGTGACCTACGGTTTTCAAGATTGTAAAGTAGATTGACAATGTACATTAAGATAAATTGTACACTGCTTTAAACAAGGGTATAAAAGCTTGGGAAATAAAAAGGGCAGGTTGGAATGAATCAGGAGATATTCCTGGAGACAAACAGCAGAGGTATAACTGAGGGAGGGATTAGGACCAAACAACAATACTTTTTTTTGGACTAAATGGTTGTTTTGAATTCCTTCGTAGTGGATTTATGCACAACTCTGGACACACAACAAATTAAAAATAACTACCTCTAAAGAATGTATTATGTATATATTTTTTTTAAATTAGCAGTTTAAACTTAAGAATTTCACTTACTGGAGTTAGTCACAAGATTTCAAGGAACACCACCAACAGACATGCTTGACTAACAACCTAGAATGTTCCAGGCAAAACTCAAACCAAGGAAGTTGCAAATTCAAAGAATATCCTGATAAAAGTTCAAGCAAAGTTTAACCTGTCACTTTGACTTCAAGTTTTTATCTGAGTGTGCATATAGCCAGAAGTAGTGCCAGAAACTATTCTGGATATGTAAGAAAGGATTATGAAAAAGTAGTATGTTTTGGTTGCTTTATTGCTATTCCACTTTTATCACATTTCACGTTCATTTCCTTCACCAAATGTATTGAGAGTTCTCACCACACTATTTAATAGAAGAGATACTTTATATTAGTTTATCTGGCAAGTGGCAATTTTTCAATGCCAGAAAGTATTTTGCTACCTCATGAACTGGTACTCCTTATTGGCTAGGAATTTAAAGATGAATTTAGTACGAAAAGAATCACACCCATGCAAAGGTCATGAAGGTTTCAGCTTTCAGGCAAACTGCCAATGAATTCACGGAATA
Organism: Scyliorhinus torazame; assembly: GCF_047496885.1. Taxonomy (NCBI): domain Eukaryota; kingdom Metazoa; phylum Chordata; class Chondrichthyes; order Carcharhiniformes; family Scyliorhinidae; genus Scyliorhinus; species Scyliorhinus torazame. Next base: position 40,089,087 of record NC_092714.1, on the reverse strand, counting down.
AACACCTGCACATCTGACAATTAATTTTATAAAAACTGTGCAGATGACCTATAACCCAAACTCATTTAGAAAAACTAACAGCTTGGAAGTAGAATTTAATTTCAGTTTAGCTCATCCAGATTCCTTTCAAGATTCAATGGGGGTATTGTAAACTCATCCTGAAATCACAGGAACTCTAGAATCAAACTGCTCTGTGACAGTCTTGGTGGGGTTAGAGAATGGTTATTAAAATATCAGATCGCCTGCAGCTCTGCAAAATATGTTGCTGTGGAAAAAATTAATGGCTAGAAACAAAGGTGACAGCAATGATAAGCATTTATCACTTTTCCTCTCTTTGAAGTCATACTTTCCCAAGAAAATGGATGATTATTTTCTCTATAAAGCTGAAAGCATAATTGAGTATACCTACTTTGTTGCAGCAGAATACATTTGTTGCCCAGCATAATTAACTTGTTTTCTGATTTGTAAAATAGTTTTTATTTGATGAGCATGCCTCTCCTCTATTTTCAAATATTTTATCCTCACTAAGCCTGTCCAAACCATTCACCAATTCGGCTCGAATTGACTACTCGGAACCACGAACGTGGTCCAGTGGAAAAGCAATTCCTCTTTTTGGAAGCGATTGCTTTCACCGCAGTAACGATACCCAGTGGACCATAGACAAAGGTCCAAGTTCATCACTCCACAATGTGGCCATTTTTTTTCCTGAACGCATCTATTTGCTGTTTTGAATAACTCAGCTCGGGAACAATCAATTCAATTATCAACAGAAGGTGGTAGATGTATTCAATGGAAACCTCCTTCATGGCATTATTGATCTGTGTCATTTCACTTCACCAAATATGTGAAACACCCTTCAATTACTGTTTTCTCAGGAATAAAAATGTTAGGAAGCACAAATAAAAAGGCTAAGCACTTACATTCTAAGTAATTACCTAGACAATTACATTAGGCTTTAGCAAATGCAAAACTTTTAGACTACTTTCCTAGAATTATTGATGAGCCCTGGCAGTTGCGTACTTTCACAAAACACAGGATGATTATGGAAATGGATTATAATGTATTTTTTCCTAATACTGGGAATTACTCTCACTGTTCCATTAATTCCTTCTCTTGCTTTAAAATATTCAACTGCACCAAACAAGTTAACCCACCTACCTTTCTGTAGCACTGTTATACTGAAAGGTGCAGTTTTCACATTTTTGAAAGGAATCTGGTGGATGGTGGCTGGAATGTCAAGTACCCAAGTACCAGGTAGGGGCTACTGTCAATTTACTCCTTCTGTATATTGGTATAAGTGGTGAGGACCCTTAATACATAAAATGATTTTTTTTTTTTTTACTTACAAGCAGGAAGTCCACAAACAATTACTTCAACTTACCTTTTCGTTGAAACACTCAAGCAAGTCTCGGACATACCCTCGCATTTCTTGAAAAAATCTATACCGTCCACTATCATCTGTGATGCCTTCAAGTCTTTCTATTGTTTTAGATGAGTTTTCCAGATCTTCATGAAGTTTGTCAAGCCGCTGCTGATTTGTTTTGTGCACTTCTTTCATTGAATCCAACCTAACAACAACAGCAATCCATGAAAATTATTTTGACCATTGACCTTAAAGACTAAATAGGAAAATCTCAATTACCAGTCACAATTGATGTATCAAATCTATCTGCTAACCAAATTTTATTACATCTCTTCTATGATATAGAATTGTGAATAACCTAATAGTTAGACTAAGAAATAATCCCAAGCATCTATATACTGTTGAACTTGTTCTCAGTGGTGACAAATATACTCATCTTCAAAACACTGCACAGTGGTCAAGTGCTTTGCGTGCACCATTAATAAATGCAACTCTAAGGCTACAGTATTACTGCACTACTGGCTTGAGATTGCTAGCTGAAATGTCCAATTTGTAGTCAGCAAACTCAAGCAGTAATGCAAGCTGCCTCAGGTAGATGAGGGCTCTTTGCATGTGCGCTTACACATACAAAGAGCTCTAGCTCCACTGGCAATTTTTGAATATTTGAGCATGAAGTATATCTTGCACTCTTAAGAAAATATAAAAAGAGCTCACAAGGTCCAATGGTTTGTACCGATACACTTCAATTCTAGGTCATTACCACTCTGTGGAGTCAAGCTCAAGGGCAGCGAGAAACTGAAACCGTGAGAAAAAAAAAAATCACTCTGCAGCAAGCAGAAGTAAGTAGCAGCTTAACTCATCCGGAGTACAATCATGCATTTCCTTTGATTTTTGTTTTCCAACAAAAACTCATTATAAATGCAGTGGCTTTTGACACAATCTCTCCCTCCTTTCCCCCCACCCCAGTTCTATTTTTTTTCATCAAGTAGAAACTGATCCCAAAGTACTCATGGATCAACTGACAGGAAGAAATAAAACAAAGCCCAAGGAAAAAAAAAAAAAAAATTTATATAAAAAAAAAAAAAAAAAAAAAAAAAAAAAAAAAAAAAATCGCTTATTGTCACAAGTAGGCTTCAAATGAAGTTACTCTGAAAAGCCCCTAGCCGCCACATTCCGGCGCCTGTTCGGGGAGGCTGGTACGGGAATTGAACCATGCTGCCGGCCTGCTTTAAAAGCCAGCTATTTAGCCCAGTGTGCTATACCAGCCCAGAGTAACCTTGGGAGCGTAAGGGAATTATCGAGCTACAGCAAAGACTAAAATGACTGCTGAATGGAATAATGTCTTTTGTTAGGCTGGACAGGAGAGCACCTATCCCAAGCTTTCATTTGTTTAACTGATATCAATGAAGAAAATAGCTAATTATAATAGGTCAGACTGGTACCAGGATTATTCCAGAAAATAGATGTCCCAGACTTGTGTTTTTCAAGAACATATTAATTCTTTGCTCATTTTGAAATAAAATGAAGGACCTTATTAATCGACCCTCAATTGTGTCAAAAAATCTACCTAACAATTCTACTGTACCTTTCTTACCTATTACAGATATCAGCCTCAAGACAGTCTTCACTAATACAAATATTCTCCATCCTATCACTCAGCAACTTATATTGTCGACTGGGAGCCGCAAAAACCAAGATGTTTACACACAAATTACTTCTATTTTAGAAAGCTTAGATTTTCCTTTTCTTAGACTCCATGGATAGATGTGAATGGACATTATCATTCAAGTCAACTGAATAAAAATAGCTGCTGTCTTTGAAATAAACTTAATCTCATTATACTATCAAAATTGTAGCTGATTCAACACAATTGGTTGGATAAACTTTCATTTCACAATAGAAATATGTAATACATTTTCAGTCAATTAAATCTTGCCTTATGTCACACTTGCACAAGACTCTCTAAGATCCAATTCTTTAAAAGTTATTTGGAACAGTTTCAGAAGTGCAAATATGATATTGCATTCTTAAAACACAAAGACTGCAGTCACACAGTCATAAGGGATGTCGTGTTCCAAGACAACATCGAATACTGGCTGATGTCTTCTTATGTAGAATGTGTGCTGTTTAGTGAATGTCCCACGACACAATTCTGTCACTTCTTCAGCAGGCTGTTTTGTGCCTGAAGGATAAGAAAGCTATAGCACAGGTCTCAGAAGCCTGTTTGAGAGAGCTGGTCTGCCCTACCTGTCTTTAAGGCGTTTCTTTACCAAATCAATAGTAACAGGAGGCATCTCATTAATGGAAGGTTTGAAAGCAATAGCATTATCTGTCTTGATTGGTTTAGACTCTGTTGTTCCATAGGTGCTATATGTATATGGAAGGCTGTAGGAAGAACCATATGGTATAGCATGGTAGCTGTTCTGGTAGTAAATATTAGCTGCGTCTGTAGGATGGCTGCATTGCACCTATATAGAAAAGATACAGTATGAGTACATATTCTAATTTATTTTTAACAACAAGAGGCTTATCTCCTAAAGTGACAATACAAATATTTAAGAACGTTGCCGTTACACAACGCACACACAAACAAACACCTGACAGGACTAAATCTCACAATACTTTTGAGCCAAGATTTTCATAAAAAGCAACAAAGCAGCAAAAGGAAATTAACTGTATTAACTTCCATCTCTTCAGCATTTCTTACATACACAAATTTTGAAAAAAAAAATCTAGATATATGGTGGTCATCCCCTTTCTCAAGAGCTTTGTTTTTCGTTTATACAGAATGAAAATTCATTAGACACATTTTCAAAATCTATATATTTTAGGGAACTACAAAAGTTTCAGGATTTAAAAAATATATTGCACTAATTTGCACCTTCCAGAGTCATTGTGACTCTTGATTGAAAATCAGTTCACTATCTGAAATAGCCAACTGCAGGATGAGACTATGAATAAACAGTTAAAATTTACTTTAAGGATGCAAGGCTATCAGATTGTCAACATTTTGGTGGTGACTGAAGTAATGACTGAAAATGTTATGTTCATGTGATGGATAAATACCTCTACAGAACTATTTTCAAAACAGAAAAAATAAACTTAAATCAAAATTTCTTATCTGACATATGAACAGCATCTCAGTAACCTAAATTAACAGGTTAAATAGAGCAAAATGTTACCTGAGGGACACTAATTCCTTTCCTGATCTGCTCCTGTTCCCACATCTTTAATTCTTCATCCTGCTCGGTTGTGTCCAGCGCTTCGTCATCACTTCCTTCAATCCCTGTTCACCAAATAGAAACAAGTGAAGGCGTATCGTAGAGCATATACCTCTACAACACTTAACCCAACATTATTTCAATTATGAAGCACTTAAAAAATATATTATTTGTTCATGGGGTGGAGTCATTGCTGGCTAGCCCAACATTTATTGCCCATCTCTAACTGCCTTTCTTGAACAGTTGCAGCCTATGTGCTGTAAGAACACCCACAGTGCAGTCGGGATGGAAGTTCCAGGATTTTAAGCAAGCGGCAGTGAAGGGAACAGCAGTACAGTTCCAAGTTAGGATGGTATGTGGCTTGGAGGGGAACACTGAAGGTAGTGTTCGCGTGCATCTGCTGCCCTTATCCTTCTAGGTGGGAGAAGTCTCAGGTTTGAGACTTTTAGGGTCCTTGAGACTTTTAGGGTCCTTGAGACTTTTAGGGTCCTTGAGACTTTTAGGGTCCTTGAGGCTTTTCGCTGCCAGGTTGATGCTTTGTAACTACAAAGTTGAAAATAGTAACCTTTTTATAAAGAGCTTCCATTTCAATAAGGAAGCTATATCCGCATCCAATAACCTGCTCTGAAAACTCTGCCCCCATTCTCACATTGACATCCATAACAAATTCCAACACAGCAGCTGAAACAATCCACAACATTCTAAAACAATAAGCAACATTCTAAAACACCACATAACATTATTACAAAAGTCAAGTTACCCTATCTCAGTGTTAATGAACGCTTAAAAAAATTCTAGATTCCATATCTAGTTCCGCATCTTTGCTACAATCTAATCAGTCCTTCCTTGGGCCATACCCTATCTGTGTAACCAAGTTTTGTTAAAATCCCTCCATTAGCTTTGAGACATATTATGTACAAACAGGTGAAAACATTACCTCCACCTAAAGGGGCAGACGTAACAATAGTAAAACACTACAAGCTAGCAAAATGCTGAATTCCCACAGCTTAAATTGATAATTCTACAATATATTGCAATACCGTAGTGACGCTGGAACACTGCTAATATGTTGATGTTAATAATTTGACACCATAAACCAATTAGATTTGCTCAAAGAAACAACAGACATATTGCATATTTTGCCTCCCTTTAGTTATTTGTTAAAGTAAACTTGGACGGTCACTTAAAAAGGATGAATTAAAAGAGCACATTTACATTCCTGACCTTTTTGAAACATATGGTTGAGAGAAGTAAAACAGAATATGAAACAGATGAAAAGAATTGAAATACCAAACAACTATTCTTTCCCATAATATTCAAAACGCTCTGGCCCGGTGCAGTAAAAATAACACAGGCTATCAGCACTGAATTATTAAAAAGTAAACTGGACATCCATTTTCAATCACAAACTTTGAAATCAGGAAGATTGCAGTCCTAGATATTTGGCATGCAAATACATGGAAAGGTGTGAATTGACGAAACTAAAGTAAATTTGCCAGAAAACATTAGGGCTTGTCCATTCCAGTACAAGTACTTTTTAATGCCATTAACAACCTCAATGTTACCAAAAATGAGCTCTTGACAGTGATGGAAGTCTCATTTCTTGAGATTTTAATTATTGGAGATTTTTAAAGAAGTGCATTTTAAAAAGTACTTATTCTTTTAGAGTCTAACTACTGGTCTTAATCTCATCTTTCTTTATGTCTCTATTTTGCTTTCCATACAGATTTGGGATTGAATAACTATTCAAACTTAAACTTTACACTTCCTGGTTCAGACTCTGCATCTCTTTGTAGGAATTAGTCAATATAATTAGTTGATACATAATTGTTTCCCCTGTCAACATAGGTCCCAGGTCCCATGGTTAGGGTGCACACTGAAATTGATTTCTAATTAGCACATATTCGAGTGCAAAAGCTCATTGAAGGTTTGTAAGCAAGTGTGCATTATGAATAGGTGGCGCAGTTTGTTCATCAAATCCAGGCCATTAAATTATGCACTACATACTGTACTTGCACTGAGCAAATACTGACCTATTTCTTCTGCAATCTTTTGCCTTTGTGTTTTTTCCTTTACTGAAAAAACAATCCTGCGTTTCTCATCATCATCATCACTAGCGTCATTCTCATCTTCACGGACTAGTCGGTTTGTACTTGTCTCAATTTCTACAGCTGGACAATCCCCAAGTTCACGAGCCATTTGCCTCCTTTTGCGAGCAGCATGTATAAAAGCAGCATCTGGAATTTCACCTAAAACAAATAAGCTGCATTAACACACGTTGAAACCGCACTGTTTCCTTTAAATTAACACACATGGTTTTTATTTATATCGCTGAAAGTTATACACTGCACATATTCAGACAACTAACTGGTTTCTAATGTCTTTTAAATCACAGTATAGAGTACAAAGAAACAAAAGTAGCTCAAAAATACTAAACATAATGGTAATAAAGGACAGCTTCAATTTTATTTCCTAAGAAAGGCAGATTTTCTGAAGCAATATAGTAAAGCAGTTTTATAAAAGGTCACAACAAAGAATGATTCTAAGAATTATTTGTTCAATTCCTTTAAGAAAATATTTTTACTACTGCCAGGGCATTTAATGGTAAATTTCAGTACAGTGGCAACAAAATGCATTGCTTGCATTATGTTCAGAAACTTGCAAAATGGTCATTTGGATGTCAAAATGAAATTGCTTAAGCTTTTCATGCTTCTATATATTTCAGACCTGGTCGAAGTGCATTCAGTGTAGATAGAGTGTTAGTAAAGGCTCCCGCAGCCTTTGTTTTGCCTTCTTCATCCTGCTCATCACTGTCTACCTCCATCTCCTCCTCTCCTTTTTCACTTTGGCCATCATCTTGCACAGATTCCTTCACCAAAACAGGTTTCTCCACTGTGACATCTGCCAAGAAAGAAAATGCAGCTGCAGAAAGTCACATAATTGGAAATGTACTTGAGGAAGAGCATTGGATACTTTGACAAAAAGCACTGGAACTTGGACAAAGAGTCATCTGGACTTGAAAGATTAGCTCTTTTCTCTCCTTACAGATGCTGCCAGACCTGCTGAGATTTTCCAGCATTCTCTTTTGGTTTCAGCATTGGATACTTGTCAATTCCACATGAAATTTGTATTTCCACGAACAGGAAATCAACTAAAATCAAACAGTACTCTTTAGCATATGTTAGCATGACAAACATAACCTAAAATGAGATAATGCCATCAAGTTGCAGCTCACAAGGATCAACTTTAGATTTGTTTTTGACAAGTTGAATGATTGCTTTCACTGCAACTCCTGGTTAGAGGAATAAATTAATCCAGGAGTTGGCTCAGTTTTAGAAGTCACAAAATATAAATTTAAAACATTTTCAAGTACAACTAGGAAATAATATTGTCCAGTACTACAACACTGTCATGAAAAACCTAGCTATGTTAGTGGGCATAATCTGCAACAGTGCACTAATGAAGATGTTAATTCAGGTTTGTTTTCCGTTATTACAGATCATCATTCACATTTCCTCTATGCAGGGGAAATAAAACTGGTTGCATACATTCAATTTTCAAAGCAAATATATGCAAAAACTATATCAAAAGCTGAGTCATTGTTCACACAAGAACAAGTTGGTTTTGCAATTGTTGGTTAAATTATTTTGGAATAAATTATGGGAGTTAAGTTAAATAAACGTATGTTCAGCACCAATGACCAATTCTATAAGTGAACTTGCATCCTTTATATTGTAAATGTAATGACTGAATGGAACGTTTACCGCTATATTTTGATTCACTTGAATATATATGTTAAAAGTCATCCCAATTTTCACAACTTTGATAGATGATAAATACACACTCTTGTGTATTAAGCTAAAAACCAACACATTTATTCCGTGTTAAAAAAGTAAACAAACGTAATTCAGAATAAACAGCATTTTTACAGTAATTTACAAACTACACTGTCCTCATGGAAATGCCAAACCAGCAAACATGCTTTCCTAATTCTACCAACATAAAATTCACCTACAAAACATGGTCACCCCCGACAAACCTAGTCATACACCATCATAGTTCAGATTGACCAGTGGCCAAGAAAGTTCAACACCACCTTAGAAGGTGTACAGAAACAAGAACATTATCTGTATTTCATGTTCAATTATATTTTGTTAACATCTGTCAGTTGTCTAAGATGCTTGTCCAGACAACCATCCCTTTATACTCCAAAGATAGGGAGGGGTAAGGTCACATAGGGATCTCAGCATAAGGATCAGAATTTTAAGTTTACAACGTTCCTGAAGTGGAATGCAATGTAGGACTGTGAGCACAGCAGTGATGGATGAACAGCACTCGGTGCAAAAGTTAGCATACAGGTAGCATTTCCCCCCCCCCGAAAAGCTGAAGGATGGAAGATGGGAGACTGGACAGGAGAATAGTAGGGCACTTATTAGAAACTATGGGTTGGTTGAAAATGCACAAACTTACTTTGCTGAGAACTCTTACTATTTTTAAGATGGCCGACACTGGATTTAAATTCAGACCCGAGAAGTAAAATTCCACAATTCAAGGCTTGCAATAATGAAAGTAAATAGGTAATTTAAAATTAATTTACTGGTGACAACCACCACTATTCTTTACATTGGTAATGAAGGAATATTGAACTGTGCACCTCTGCAATGTTAATACTCACTTGAAACCTGAGAGTTCACATCACCTTTTGCCAAGGATTTTTCGAGATCCTCCTTGTACTCTTTCTTGAGTTTATTTACAATCTTTTTACTGTAATTTGACTTCTTGACTTTAAAAACCTCTTCTTCTGTAGCAGGGAAAAGGAAAGATAAATCAGGATGCTTAAACAACAGACAATGTGGAATTTACAGCCAGAAATGTTTCCACCATCAGCAAACATTTGATTTGCAAGTTCAACTTGCTTTAAGAAAAAGTAATCTTAATCATCTGATGAACAGAACAAAACTTGAAATTTCAACATGAAACAAGCATCGCTAATCACTAATATCTCGCACAAACATGCCTCTCTTTCTCCTACTCTCGACCATTTCAGGGATCAGAAAAGCTGCTATTCTGAGATATCTGCTACCAGTTTGAGGTCAATCGTGCTTACATTAACAACTTACAAAGTTCCTGGATCCACCATTCTCATCTTAACACTCTTCTTTTAATTATAAGAGATGTTTAATTGGTCATAATTCCACCCATTGATTACATTTTGTCCGATAAAAAACAAGTCAGGAACTATGGCTTTAATTTTCACAGAGACAGAAAGGTCAAAATGGCTTTGGAGCCTCGATTCCACAACTCTTGCCCGCCAAACCCAGCACCCACCACCTGCGGCTCAGGGAGGTAGCTGCACATGGAAAAGTGCAACTACCTTCGTACAAATGAAATTGAATTACTGGGATGTCCAAACCACAACATGTGGGTTTAGACATTTGATAAGTAGGTCAATTTCGGCCTTGGGTCACTGTGTGGAGTTTGCACATGCTCCCTGTGTCTGAGTGGACATCCTCTGGGTGCTCCGGTTTCCTCCCACAGTCCAAAGATGTGCCGGTTCGGTGGACTGGCACTGGTGTCCAAAATGGAACAGCCTCGCTAAACTGCCCTGCTGTCCAAAATGTGTAGGTTAGATTAAGGGATTAATGGGCTAGGGTGGGGGAGTGAACTTGGGTGAAATGCTCTTTGAGAGGGTCGGTGCAGACTCGATGTGCCAAATGGCCTCCATCTGCACTGTAGGGATTCTATAATTCTATAACCCTTTTCATTACTTTATTGATGATCAAGGGTAGGCTGGTGGGGGTAGTAATTACGTAGAATTTGTCCTGTTTCCTGTGTACAGGACATAACTGGGCAATATTTAATATTGCCGGATAGATGCCAGTGTTGTAGCTGTACTGGAACAGCCTCGCTAGGGGGTGCGCAAGTGTTTTGGAGCACAAGTCTTCAGTACTATTCCTAGATTAGTGTCAGGACTCAGAGCCTCAGCAGTATCCAGTGCCTTCAGCTGTTTCTTGATATCACATGGAATGAATCGAATTGACTGAAGACATCAGAGGTTCTGGGAACCTCCGGAGGAAGCGGTGATGGATTACCCACTTGGCAATTCTGGTTGTTGTTTGTCACAAATGCTACAGCCTCTTTTTTTTGCATTGATGTGCTGGGTTCCTCCATCATTGAGAATGGAGATAATTTTAAAGCCTCCTCTGCCAGTTCATTGCTTAATTGTCCACCAACATTCACGACTGGATCTGGCAGGAATGCAGAGCTTAGATCTGATCCATTTGTTGTGGAATTGCTTAATTGTCTATTACATGTTGCTTATGTTGTTTGGCATGCCAGTAGTGTTGTGTTGTAAGCTTCACCAGTATGATAGCTCATTTTTAGGTGTGCTCAGTGCTGCTCCTGGCATGCCATCCTGCACTCGCTAGGGTTGATTCCCTAGCTTAGTGGTAGTGATAGAGTGGAGGAATGCCCGACTATGAAGGTACAGATTGTGCTGGAGTACAATTCTGCGGATGGTCCACAGCACCTCATGGGTGCTAATTCTTTTGTTGCTAGATCCATTTAAAGTCTATCCCATTTTGCATGGTGGTAGTGAGGAATGGAGCAAAAGAGCAAGGTACTAGAAAGGGGATAAGTAGCTATAAGTAGTTAGGTAAAGTTAGGAGTAGATACTAATACAGGTGATTAGAGGATTAGGGTAGCGGACTTTTAAACATCTCTAGCTTGGGCTGGAGTAAATGGGTAGCAGTCTAATTGCGTGTAAGTGGGATTTCACAAAGCATGAAGAGGGGGATTGGCAGCCATTAGGACCATTTCTTTGTTACAGGAGAGACTGGTGAGAGGGGCCTCAGAATTAAGGAATGCGGAGGAAAGCCTATGGGAGCTTTGCATTTGTCACCGTTACCGTATTTGGTCGTGGGTATGTGAAACCCGATGCTGAATCCATGTGTGTGAAACCAGATGCTGTGCTCCCTTTGTCTCACTCGCTCTGGAAGTTTCAAGAGACATGGAGTCTCCTGCCTTTTTTATCAGAGTGAGTGGAGCTTGCAAGCTATTTGAAATAAAATAAATCAATACCTACAATCCGACTCAGAGACCAGACTGAGGGCAGAAAGAACTCAATATCGTCAGTAGTGTCACACATGATGAAGACTATCCTCGATGTGAAGATGAGACTGTGTCTCCACACGGACATTGCGATGGTCACGCCTACTGATACCGCCATAGACAGATGCACCTGCAGCAGACAGGTCGGTGAGGATGAGGCCAAGTATGTTTCCCCCTCTTATTGGTTCCCACACCACCTACCAAAATCCCAGTCTAGCTGCTCTTCTTTAGACTCGGCCAGCTTAGTCTGTGGTGGTAATACCAAGTCACTCTTGGCATTGGACATTGAAGTCCCCCACCGAAAGTACATTGCCACCCTCAGTGCTTCCTCCAAGTGATGCTCAACATGGAGGTCAACTGTATACCTCTGTGCCACCATCTCTCTTGCTGCTGGTATAGGATATAGCCAGGGTTGGTAATGGTGGTGTCTGGGAGATTGCCATACTGACAAAATCATACCTAACAATGTCAGGCTGTTGTTTGACAAGTCTGTGAGACAGCTCTTCCAATCCTGGCACAAGTCCCTAGATGTTAGTAAGGAGGACTCTGCAGATTTGACAAGGTTTGCCGCTGTTGATTCTAGTGCCTAGGTCGATGGTGGGCCATCCATTTAGTTTCATTCCTTTCTGTTTTCTTTGTAGCAGTTTGATACAACTGAGTGGCTTGCTCAGCTAATTCAGAGGGCATTTAAGAGTCAACCACGTTGCTGTGGATCTGGAGTTACATGAAGGACAGACCAGGTGAGAAAGACAGTTTTTCCGATAATCGACAATGGTTTATGATCATTAGACTTTTAACTCCAGATGTTTTTATTGAATTTAAATTCCACCATCTGCCATGGTGGGATTCAAACCCATTCCCCAGAACATTACTCTGGGTAGAGATTACAAGTCCAGCGACGGTACCACTGCGTCACCGCCCCTCCGATTTTCTCAACTCTGCACTCCCAACTCAGAAGCAAAGATTCAACCCTATTGCCAGTGAAGGGATTTTCCCCTCAAAGAAGCAGAAACTGAACCAGATTGTTAAAAAAAACTAAGTGGCGTTTGCACATTCTCTCCTTGTTTGCGTGGTCTCACCCCCACAACCCAAAAGATGTGCAGACTAGGTGAATTGGCCAGGATAAATTGCCTCTTGATTTGGGGGGGGGGGGGGGGGGGGGGGGGGAATGTTGGATACTTAAATGAGTGATCCCTTATGTCTAAAAAGTGACCCCTAGTTCTAGATTGTCCCACAAGAGGAAACATCCTCTCCATATCCACTCGATCAAGACTACTTGATCTTCAAGGTTTTCATCAAGTCGCCTCTTGCTCACATTAGGGACCTTCAAGCGGCTATTGGATAGGGACATGGATTACGGTAGAATGATGGGGTGTAGATTAATTTGTTCTTAATCTAGGACAAAAGTTCGGCACAACATCATGGGCCGAAGGGCCTGTTCTGTGCTGTATTTTTCTATGTTCGAAGTGCTTTGGTCATCATTATTTCTTAAATTTCTGACATTGAAACGGAGGTATGAAAACACGAAAAATGCTTATTTCACAACAACATTAAATTTTTGGGGGAGTGCTTGAGTACCTTAGTAACGCTATTACTCCTAAAGTTTGTGAAGCAGTTTGATTTCCTGGGAGCTATTGTTTTGGCAGTTGGAGAAAGCACCCACTTTGAATACCCACAATTCCAAGATGATCCCACTTTTATACAGACAGTTCTCAATCCTTCGGACATATTTCCTTCCTTCCCACATATTTAGAGTATTATCTAGAGATGTGGTCTATTTCCTTCTTCAGGGGCTTCTCACCATAACTTCATTGAAACCTACTTGTGACAATAAGCTATTATTATTAATTCTTGTTACCTCAAGAATTACGCATGTTGTCACATCAATTCCCTTGCTCCTAAAAATGAAACCTTACTGGTCTGTAAACATTAACCATGATGCTACAAGATGCAAACTTAATCCCCAAGAGACTGAGAATTGACATATTGACTTCTATTTAGCAGATCCCGCATCACCTGGAATACTGAAAGTCATCTGTGGGGGTACACTAGGGATTGATTCAGTAAACAACTAGAAGGAAAACTGTTTCAGCTATTTTGGAACCACAAATATCAGGCATAAGCTAGGTCAATAGCAAACTGCAAGGATTCAATTTGGGTGCACAATGGGCTAAATAAGCGGCAGCAATAATGTATTGAGTGGGGAAAGGGGAAGCATGAATAGTGATTTTTTTACCATAATAATAATCTTTATTGTCACAAGTAGGTTTACATTAACACTGCAATGAAGTTACTGTGAAAAGCCCCTAGTCGCCACATTTCAGCGCCTGTTCGGGTACACAGAGGGAGAATTCAGAATGTCCAATTCACCTAACAGCACGTCTTTCGGGACTTGTGGGAGGAAACCGGAGCACGTGGAGGAAACCAACGCCGACACAGGGAGAACGTGCAGACTCCACGCAGACAGTGACCCAAGCCGAGAATCGAACCTGGAACCCTGGAGCTGTGAAGCAACAGTGCTAACTACTTGGACCATTTTATATTGGAATAGGATTGCAATGCTTGGTTACTGTACATGTTAATAAGCTATATAAAACATCTCCTGAACATGTGACAAGTGGCCACTGCAAACAGGGGAAGGTATTAAAAGGCAAGTGTAATGCAAGACATTCATATAGAGTTTGAGCTTTGGCAGTTTATCGTGGCACTCTACAAACACAGCAATCCTTTACAGCAGTGGTTTTCAAAGTGGGAGACGTGACCCTGGATGGTGTAGAATGGGTCACCAAAAAGATCCTCAAAGATCGCCTGACCATTTTCTCTCTAGGTAAATTCTCACTGCAGTACAGTGTATGTACGTACATAAAAAGCAAGAGGGTAGCCAGGGAAAGGGTTGGTCCACTGAAGGATAGGCAAGGGAATCTATGTGTGGAGCCAGAGGAAATGGGCGAGGTACTAAATGAATACTTTGCATCAGTATTCACCAAAGAGAAGGAATTGGTAGATGTTGAGTCTGGAGAAGGGTGTGTAGATAGCCTGGGTCACATTGAGATCCAAAAAGACGAGGTGTTGGGCGTCTTGAAAAATATTAAGGTAGATAAGTCGCCAGGGCCTGATGGGATCTACCCCAGAATACTGAAGGAGGCTGGAGGGGAAATTGCTGAGGCCTTGACAGAAATCTTTGGATCCTCACTGTCTTCGGGTGATGTCCCAGAGGACTGGAGAATAGCCAATGTTGTTCCTTTGTTTAAGAAGGGTAGCAAGGATAATCCAGGGAACTACAGGCCGGTGAGCCTTATGTCAGTGGTAGGAAAATTACTGGAGAGAATTCTTCGAGACAGGATCTACTCCCATTTGGAACAAAATGGACGTATTAGTGAGAGGCAGCATGGTTTTGTGAAGGGGAGGTCGTGTCTCACTAACTTGATAGAGTTTTTCGAGGAGGTCACAAAGATGATTGTTGCAGGTAGGGCAGTGGATGTTGTATATATGGACTTCAGTAAGGCCTTTGACAAGGTCCCTCATGGTAGACTAGTATAAAAGGTGAAGTCACACGGGATCAGGGGTGAGCTGGCAAGGTGGATACAGAACTGGCTAGGTCATAGAAGGCAGAGAGTAGCAATGGAAGGATGCTTTTCTAAGTGGAGGGCTGTGACCAGTGGTGTTCCGCAGGGATCAGTGCTGGGACCTTTGCTGTTTGTAGTATATATAAATGATTTGGAGGAAAATGTAACTGGTCAACAAAGGTTGGTGGAATTGCGGATAGCGATGAGGACTGTCAGAGGATACAGCAGGATTTAGATCATTTGGAGACTTGGGCGGAGAGATGGCAGGTGGAGTTTAATCCGGACAAATGTGAGGTCATGCATTTTGGAAGGTCTAATGCAGGTAGGGAATATACAGTGAATGGTAGAACCCTCAAGAGTACTGAAAGTCAGAGAGATCTAGGTGTACAGGCCCACAGGTCACTGAAAGGAGCAACACAGGTGGAGAAGGTAGTCAAGAAGGCATACGGCATGCTTGCCTTCATTGGCCGGGGCATTGAGTATAAGAATTGGCAAGTCATGTTGCAGCTGTATAGAATCTTAGTTAGGCCACACTTGGAGTATAGTGTTCAATTCTGGTCGCCACACTACCAGAAGGATGTGGAGGCTTTAGCGAGGGTGCAGAAGAGATTTACCAGAATGTTGCCTGGTATGGAGGGCATTAGCTATGAGGAGCGGTTGAATAAACTCGGTTGGTTCTCACTGGAATGACGGAGGTTGAGGGGCGGCCTGATAGAGGTCTACAAAATTATATGGGGCATAGACAGAGTGGATAGTCAGAGGCTTTTCCCCAGGGTAGAGGGGTGAATTACTAGGGGGCATAGGTTTAAGGTGCGAGGGGCAAGGTTTAGAGTTGATGCACGAGGCAAGTTTTTTTTTTACACAGAGGGTAGTGGGTGCTTGGAACTCGCTACCGGAGGTGGTGGAAGCAGGGACGATAGTGACATTTAAGGGGCATCTTGACAAATACATGAATCGGATGGGAATAGAGGGATACGGACCCAGGAGGTGTAGAAGATTGTAGTTTAGTGGGGCAGCATGGTCGGCACGGGCTTGAAGGGCCTGTTCCTGTGCTGCACATTTCTTTGTTCTTTTGTTCTATGGCCACACGAGGCTGATGTAGAAACCGGTGCCGTGGGCTTCCTTGCCTCTCTGGGCCAATGTAGTTGGGCAGTTTGCAGTCAGAGACCTGTAAAATATTCTGTGGGTTGCATACCCTGCTACTGAGTTCAGCGTCAGGATCTGTATTATTTCTTGAGTACAATGTGGTATTATTTCTTGAGTTCAGTGTGTCACTAACAAACCCAGTGCGTTTTTTATCATTCCCTCAGTTAACCTGACATACAGCCTCCTCCAGCCCTACAAACTCCTATGTCCACTCCTTCCACTTCCGAATTGTCTCGACACCGGAGCTCTTGTCCTTCAAGGACGCTTTTTTCCCCCATCACCTCCCCCGCCGCTATCCGCCCTCTCTTCCCAGGTACTCATCCCCAAACATCCGTCTCTGCCCTCTGGCTACATGAACTCCATCAGGTGAATCGGTTCCTCTACCGCAAGGACTTTTGCATCTATCTTTATCGGAGCTTGAATTGTTCGCCAAAGATGGCATTAGCTGGTGACTAAACTACATTCATGTGTACAGGAGATGGTAAAATGTTGCAGGTATATGGAATGGAATGCCTTGCCACATTTTGCATATTGGCCAGCTGAGCTGTGCCCAGTATTTTATTTTTAAGCATGTTTTCAGTCTGTTACATGATTACCTGGGACACGGTACTGCCAGGCGTCCAGTGACATTCTGTCTGACCGCGTTTTTAGTTCAACAGTTAGGGCTCCCGTTTCTGAAGTTGAAGTTTTGAGTTTAATTTCCTATCCGGGGTAGTGTTAGGTTTTGAATGCGTGAACATGACGTTGTTAAAACTGCAATATTGAGCCCATTAATCTTTCCAGCGCTTGCATGCAATTTTCCTAATGCCAACAATGGGTGTGAAGAAATAAAATTAAATAATCCTGTTACACCCTTTAACAAGGTGTCACGGTGGAGCTGTCATTCAAGGTGAAACAACAGCTCAATTGACAATTTTTACATTCAATAATACAGAAGTAATTATGGAGAATCTTTTGTGAATGTGGCGTGGGTCATGGTAGCCGGCCATTCCATAAACGTGGGTCGCTGGAATAAACGTTTAAAAAACACTTTATTGCATATATTACGCAATTTTCAAAGCTCTCAATTATTTCTGACTTTTCCTCTCGTATATCAACAACCAAATATGGCTGCTGAAACTAGCTTTACATTGCAAGTGTCGATGTGGCAAAGACATTTATAAAGTTGATACTATGAAAGAGTAAGGAAGCTCAAGCAATTCACAGATTCATTTGAACTGTGTGCTGAATATACTCTTAAGCAGCTGTTTGAAAGTTTCTCATTCTGAGTTTTACCATTCAAATTAATTTATAACATGAGTGCATCAACAGGTTGCAACCCACTTCAGTGGTTTGAGTCATAAACCGTGGAACAGAACACTTCAGTGGTTTGAGAATCATAAACCGTGGAACAGAACTGTGGCTCAGTCACCCAGCTGAGAATGCACTTTACTTTGGGGATAGTTTTAAAAGGAAAGGAACTTTTTTAAGCTCTCTGTTCCAAAGGAAATAGGCCCACGTCTTTCCTTATCCTTATAACTGCAGTTTCACATCCATGATGCATATTGAGAAAATTGTATTGTTTACATATTATTGTTTAATGTCCTTTCTATAATTGGATATCCAAATCTGCACAGTAGCCTAACTAGTGCTTTTCATAATTTAAATTCTTCTTTATTCTTGCACTCTATGCCAATACTGTTCTGAATGGTGGACCTCAGAAGATTGTTATGTTTTAAAATGCCTCCTTTAACTCAAAATAATATTGGGAATTTAGGAAGAACTCCAGCTTAGAGACATGACTGTGTAATTTGGTTGCAATGGGGACAAATCTCAATTATAAATCTATTTAAATCAAGTGACAGTTTTCACACCTGTACACAGTAACTCAAAAAGGGGCAAGATGCTTTTTGGGTCAGACAAGGCAGATACTGCTTTGTGGAGTAGAGCAGCAGCTCGTTAGATGCTTGTAAGTGATTGCTTTCTGTTCAAAAAAGGGCAGAATCCATTGGACGTTTGAAGATATAATCAACAAGGAGCTGCGGAGGTGGTCCTCACTGGTGGAAGTTGGATTTGGAAGACTCAGGATGAGTGGAATGATTTTCACCAGTAGTTCTGAACTAGCATGGCAGGGAAACATGAGCCTGTGAGGGAGTTGGAAAAAGCTATGAACTTGTTCTTGTAATGCTACACATCTCCCAGAAGTGAAAGTGATTGTAAATTATATCTTAAATGCATTAGTCAGTTAATGCAAAAGTGCCTTTTCTTTAGTTGGGTGTCTTAATTTTCTGTTAAGTAATGTTTGTCCTGTGTTGATTTTAGTTTATTTGTTACAGTAAAAGTGTTAAAACATGAAATTGTGTCCTTTGGGAAATTAAACTTTTTTTTAAACTTCAGCCTCTACTGGGATTGTAATAATATCTATACAACTAAAATACTGCTACCCTTTTTATAGCTTCATATTTTAATTTTCAGCGAATTACATATTTAACTACCAATTCAGGGTCTCTCTTTTTTCTCATGTTCTATTGTCTTTTCATTAAGTATATGCTTTCAACCATTGATTTTTCTCAAAAAAGCATTACCTCAGACTAATCTCTGCAAATCTTTGCTTGCCCACACTTTGTGACACTAAAGTAATTTACATATATAAAGAACAATAAATACAGTACTGATCTCTGGGGTGTACCATTTCTAACCATTCTAAAATGAAATGAAAATCGCTTAGTGTCACAATTAGGCTTCAAGCGAAGTTACTACGAAAAGCCCTAGAATCTGATTTTTCTCAAAAATGCATTACCTCAGACTAATCTCTGCAAATTATTGCTTGCCCACACTTTGTGACACTAAAGTAATTGACATATGTAAAGAACAAAAATAAATACAGTACTGATCTCTGGGGTGTACCATTTCTAACCATTCACCCCACAACAAAATGAAAATACTGCAGATGCTGGAAAACTGAAATAAAAGCAGAAAATTCTGGAAGCACACAGCCGGTGAGACAGCATCTGTGGTGAGAAACAGAGTTAACATTTCAGGTTGTGATGACCCTTCACCAGAAACATTACACATTCACCCTAATAGTTTCCTGTCCACTGGCCAACTTTCTATCCATGAACTATCAGCTCTGATGAAAGGTCAGCAGTCTGGAACATTAACTCTTTCTGCCTGAGCTCCTGAAATGCTGCCTGACATGCTGAGTTTTAACAGAATTTTCTGCTTTCATTTCAGATTTCAAGCACCTACAGTATTCTGCTTTTCAACCCATGTTTAGGAACATAGGAACAGAAGTAAGTCATTCAGCTGTTCAAGCCTGCTTCGCCATTCAGTACAATCATGGCTGATTGGACACTTCAATCCCGTTTACATGTCACTAGCCCCATAGCCCTTTACGTTATTGTTTCCGCACTTCTTGTGACATACATTTGAACTTATCCCACAAGCCTCTCAATAGACAGCTTACCTAGCACCCTCTAATAAGACGAAAGTTACCTGAGCAGCCACTTCTTCAAAGAAAATTAACAGTTGCCAAAGGTGACCCACCTTCTGGAAGTTAGCACTGGCTGTGCCTGATTCTAAATACTTATCAATTTGATCTCAAATGTGGCGACACGATGGCACAGTGGTTAGCACTGCTGCATTACAGCGCCAGGGACCTGGGTTCGATTCCGATCTCGGGTGACTGTCTGGGTGGAGTTTGCATGTTCTCCCCATGTCTGCGTGGGATTCCTCCGGGTGCTCTGGTTTCTTCCCAGTTGAAACATGTGCAGGTTAGGTGATTGGCAATGCTAAATTACGCCTTAGGGTGGGGCTGCAGGAATAGGGAAAGAAATTGGGCCTAGGTAAGGTGGTCTTTCGAAGAGTTGGTGCAGACTCAAAGGGCCAAATGGTCTCCTTCTGCACTGTAGGGATTCTATGTGGATTCTACAAATGTCCAACAGACAACGCTGCAGTAAGGTTAACTAGTAAGGGCGGCACGGTAGTGCAGTGGTTAGCACTATTACTTCACAGTGCCAGGGTCCCAGGTTCGATTCCCAGCTTGGGTCACTCTGTGTGTGAAGTCTGCAAGTGCTCCCTGTGTCTGGGTGGGTTTCCTTCCATAAGCCCCAAAACACATGCTGTTAGATAATTTGGACATTCTGAATTCTCCCTCCGTGTACCAGAACAGGTGCCGGAATGTGGCGACTAGGGGCTTTTTCACAGTAACTTCATTGCAGTGTTAATGTAAGCCTACTTGTGACAATAAAGATTATAAAGGTTATTATGAAATGAAAATTGCTTGTCACAAGTAGGCTTCAATGAAGTTACTGTGAAAAGCCCCTCATCGCCACATTCCGGCACCTGTTCAGGGAGGCTGTTACTTTATTCATCGCTACTTTCTTGGAACAATCTCAACACAAATTGTACTGGTCATCGATTAATTTTGTTTCTCTCTGCACAGATGCTGAATCACAAGAGAAATGAAAGATTTGTAAACAGAATCAAACTCGGTAATTATTAGTTATATACCAGTTTAGCAGTAATGTTCAAACTTTGACACTTGTCATTAACTACTTTAACTCTCTCCACAGATGCTGCCAGACGTGTTGAGTTTATCCACTAGTTTTTATAACTATTTTAACTAGCTGTAGGAGCAGCAATACAATAACACATTCCTTTGAGAAGTCTCCCTCTCTCCCCGCACATTAAACTGAGGCCTAGGCCTGCGGACTCTCCTCACCTTCATCCTCATCCTGGAAGCTGAGTAGTGCGGCCTTGGGCGCTTCTTTTTCGCGGCTCCGTTTCTTGTCTCTGGCAGCGAGTTTGGTTGCAGCGATGCAGGGCCCGGGTTTGGCAAGATGGAGGCCTGAGGCGGCTTTGGGAGGCCCCAGGCCCGGCAGGGGTTTGATAAAAGGGAGAGCGGCGGGCAGGACATTCACAGGGCCCAGGGCCGGAAGGCACAGCGCGGGCCTGGCAAGCGACTGTGGACCCGGGCCCGTTGCCGGTTCGCTGCATCCCTGGAGCGGCGGCTCGGCGCTTTTCTCGTGGCTGTTGTTGGTGAGCGCGGCCTCAGCCGCCGGGCCCGCCTGAACTGCCTCCTGGTTTGGCCCGTCTTCCCGCTCCTCCTCCTCAGAGTCGTTCCGCCGCCTGAAATTTCTCCGCGATTTTTTGAACATGGTCACCCGGGATGAGGGGAAGGGAGGCGGCGGGAACAAAATTCGGGGCCTCTGGACCGACAGCGGGGTAGACCGATAGAGCGACGGCGGCTCCCAGTGAAGCCCAGTCACCGCCCGCCCGTCACAGCGCCCCCCAGAGTCACTGCCCGTCACAGCGCCCCCCAGAGTCACTGCCCGTCACAGCGCCCCCCAGAGTCACTGCCCGTCACAACGCCCCCCTAGTCACCGCCCGCCCGTCACAGCGCCCCCCCCCCCCCAGTAATCGTCCGCCCGCCACAGCAGCCCCCCAGAGTCCCGTCCGTCACAGAATCCCAAAGTCCCCGTCCGTCATAGAATCCCCAGAGTCACCGCCGGCCCGTCACAGCGCCCCCGAGAATCACCGCCGGCCCGTCACAGCGCCCCCGAGAATCACCGCCCGCCCGTCACAGCGCCCCCCAGAGTCACCGCCCACCCGACACAGCGCCCCCCAGAGTCACCGCCAGCCCGTCACAGCACCCCCCAGAGTCACCGCCCACCCGACACAGCGCCCCCCAGAGTCACCGCCCACCCGACACAGCGCCCCCCAGAGTCACCGCCCACCCGACACAGCGCCCCCCAGAGTCACCGCCCACCCGACACAGCGCCCCCCAGAGTCACCGCCAGCCCGTCACAGCACCCCCCAGAGTCACCGCCCACCCGACACAGCACCCCCCAGAGTCACCGCCCACCCGACACAGCACCCCCCAGAGTCACCGCCCACCCGACACAGCACCCCCAGAGTCACCGCCGGCCCGTCACAGCACCCCCCAGAGTCACCGCCCACCCGACACAGCACCCCCCAGAGTCACCGCCTGCCTGTCACTGCGCCCCCCCAGAGTCACCGTCCACCCGACACAGCACCCCCCAGAGTAACCGCCGCCCCGTCACAGCACCCCCCAGAGTCACCGCCCACCCGACACAGCACCCCCCAGAGTCACCGCCTGCCTGTCACAGCGCCCCCCAGAGTCACCGCCCACCCGACACAGCACCCCCCAGAGTCACCGCCTGCCTGTCACAGCGCCCCCCAGAGTCACTGCCCACCCGACACAGCGCCCCCCAGAGTCACCGCCCACCCGACACAGCACCCCCCAGAGTCACCGCCGGCCCGTCACAGCACCCCCCAGAGTCACCGCCCACCCGACACAGCACCCCCCAGAGTCACCGCCTGCCTGTCACAGTGCCCCCCAGAGTCACCGCCCACCCGACACAGCACCCCCCAGAGTAACCGCCGGCCCGTCACAGCACCCCCCAGAGTCACCGCCCACCCGACACAGCACCCCCCAGAGTCACCGCCTGCCTGTCACAGCGCCCCCCAGAGTCACCGCCCACCCGACACAGCACCCCCCAGAGTCACCGCCTGCCTGTCACAGCACCCCCCAGAGTCACCGCCCACCCGACACAGCACCCCCCCAGAGTCACTGCCCGCCTGTCGCAGAGTTCTCCAGAATCATCGCCCGCCTGTCACGGAGTCCCCAGAATCACTGCCCATCACGGCGCCCCCCAGAGTAACCGCCCGCCCGTCACAGCGTCCCCCAGAGTTACCACCCGCCCATCACAACGTCCCCCAGAGTCACCGCCCACCCATTACAGAGTCCCCAGAGTCACTGCCCATCACAGCGCACTCCGCAAAGACATCACCTGTCATGGCATCCCACCAGTCACCGCCCATCACAGTTGCTCCCCAGTCACCAACCATCACCAGGCCCCCCCAGTGTCACTTGTCATCACAGTGCTCCCAGAACCACCACCCCTCACTGCGCACCCGAGAGTCACCGCCTGTTGTACCCTCAATAACGACGCTTAGTGAGTAAAACGGTTTAAAGAAGGCTTTAATAAGCTAAGAACTAGCCAGGTCCGAGCCGGGTGCTAATTGGGTGCCGCCCACAAGGGGGCCCCTTATATACGGCTCCCAGGTGGGTGGAGCCAGAAGCGCAGTCCCCCAGGGTTCCAAGCCCGGTCTTAAAGGGGACACCACCTTACATGATGGCAAGGGTACAGTAGTACAGTAACCATTCATCACATTCACCCCCTATTTAAAAAAAAGTCCAGCGGGGTTGAAGTGCCATCATAGGTCCATTCGTCTCGGTGGCCTGATCGTCCTTATCGATCTCCTCAGCTCGGGTGGTGGTGCGGCGGACACGGACGTCTTAGTCGAGGGCACGTCCGGGAGCACGGTGGTCGGAGCCTTGGTCCGGGTCAGGGTAGGAGATCGGGGCGCAGGGGGAATAGGTTGGGCTGGGGATAGCGGTGCCGGCGCCGGCAGGGTGTGTAGAGGGGGGACGCTAGGGGGTGTGCGCAGTAGGTACCCATCAACGGGTAGTAGGGCCGGGAGGGGGGGGTGTTGTAGTGGGTGCCGGGTCCTCCAGGGGAGCTGCGAGGGAAGGGGCGTCTGTAGTGGGGGAACCAGCGGGTGCCAGATCCCAGAGGGAAACCATATCGAGCCTGCCGTTGGGGTACTCGACGTAGGCGTAACTGGGGTTTGCGTGTAGTAATCGGATCTTCTCGACCAGGGGGTCCGTTGTATGGCTCCTCGTGTGCCTCCGGAGAAGAACAGGTCCCAGAGCCGTCAGCCAAGGTGGAAGCGAGATCCCAGAGGTAGACTTCCTGCGGAAGACAAACAATCGGTTGTGAGGGGTCTCATTCGTGGCCGTGCAGAGGAGCGATCTAATGGAGTGTAGGGCATCGGGCAGGACCTCCTGCCAGCGGGTAGTTGGGAGTCTTCTCGACCGTAGGGCCAGAAGGACAGCCTTCCACACTGTTGCGTTCTCCTTCTCCACCTGCCCGTTTCCCCGCGGGTTATAACTGGTCGTTCTGCTCGAGGCGATGCCTTTGCTGAGCAGATACTGATGCAGTTCATCGCTCATGAGAGGGCAGCACGATAGCATTCTGGATAGCACAATTGCTTCATAGCTCCAGGGTCCCAGGTTCGATTCCGGCTTGGGTCACTGTCTGTGCGGAGTCTGCACGTTCTCCCCGTGTGTGCGTGGGTTTCCTCCGGGTGCTCCGGTTTCCTCACACTGTCCAAAAGATGTGCAGGTTAGGTGGATTGGCCATGATAAATTGCCCTTAGTGTCCAAAATTGCCCTTAGTGTTGGGTGGGGTTAATGGGTTATGGGGATAGGGTGGAGGTGTTGACCTTGGGTAGGGTGCTCTTCCCAAGAGCCGGTGCAGACTCGATGGGCTGAATGGCCTCCTGCACTGTAAATTCTATGTAAACTATGAACGATGTACCCCGGTCGCTGTGGATATAAGCGGGGAAACCGAACAGGGTGAAATGCTGTGCAGTGCCTTTATCACGGTTGCAGAGATCATGTCGGGGCAGGGAATGGCGAATGGGAAGCGGGAGAACTCATCGATAATGGTGAGGAAATAGGCATTGCGGTTTGTGGACGGGAGGGGGCCCTTGAAGTCCATGCTTAGTTGCTCGAAGGGCCCCGAGGCCTTCACGAGCCGAGCCTTGTCGGGCCGGGAGAAGTGCGGTTTGCACTCCGCACAGATCTGGCAGGCCCTGGTGATGGCCTTGACCTCCTTGGTTGAATAAGGTAGGTTGCGGGACTTGATAAAGTGGACGAGCCGGATAACCCCCGGGTGGCAGAGGTCATTGTGGATGGCTTGCAGGCGGTCCTCCCGGGGGTTGGTGCACGTGCTGCGGGACAGGGCATCTGGGGGCTCGTTGAGCTCCCCTGGACGATACTTGATATCGTACGTGTAGGTTCGATCTTCCACCTCAAAATTTTATCATTTTTTTATTTTGCCCCGTTGTGCGTTATCAAACATAAAGGCGACCGACCGTTGGTCGGTGACGAGGGTGAACCTCCTACCGGCTAGGTAGTGCCTCCAGTGCCATACAGCCTTCACAATGGCTTGTGCCTCCTTCTCGACTGCAGAGTGTTGAATCTCGGAGGCGGTGAGGGTCCAGGAGAAGAACGCTACTGGTCTGCCTGCCTGGTTGAGGGTAGCAGCCAGGGCAATGTCTGACGCATCGCTCTCTCCCTGGAAGGGGATAGTTTTGTCCACCGCGCGTATAGCGGCCTTGATGCGGTTGAAGGTCAATCGAGCCTCAGCCGAGGGGGGAAATATCATGATCTTTATGAGTGGGCGGGCTTTGTCCGCATATTTGGGGACCCACTGGGCGTAATAGGAGAAGAGCCCCAAGCACTGTTTGAGGGCCTTGAGACTGCGGGGAAGGGGGAGTTTCTTTAGGGGGCGCATGCGGTCGGGACCTAGGACCCCTTTTTCCACGACATTGCCGAGGATGGCTAGCCGGGTTGTGTAAAAAACGCATTTTTCCTCGTTATAGGTCAGGTTAAGGGCTCGGGCGGTCTGGTGGAACTTTTCGAAGTTTGTGTCATGGTCGTGCTGGTCATGGCCGCAGATGGTGACATTGTCCAAATACGGGTATGTAGCCCGCAAACCGTACTGGTCCACCATTTGGTCCATCGCCCTTTGAAAGACGGAGACCCCATTTGTGACGCCGAAAGGGACCCTGAGGAACTGCAAGAGCTGGCCGGCTGCTTCGAAGGCAGTATGGGGGCGGTCTTTTGGTCGGATGGGGAGCTGGTGGTAGCCGGATTTGAGGTCAACCGTGGAAAATACTCGGTATTGGGCGATCTGATTTACCATTTCTGCTATGCGAGGAAGGGGGTACGCATCAAACTGCGTGAAGCGGTTTATGGTCTGGCGATAATCCACGACCATCTGTTTCTTATCCCCGGTCCGGACTACCACCACTTGCGCTCTCCAAGGGCTGTTGCTAGCCTCGATGACCCCCTCTCCCAGTAAACGCGGGACCTCTGACTTGATAAAAGTCATGTCTTGGGCACTGTACCGCCGGCTCCTGGTGGCGACAGGCGTACAGTGAAGAGTGAGGTTCGTGAATAGCGAGGGGTTGCGACTTTCAGTGTCGCAAGACTGCATACCGTGAGGCAGGGGCAAGGGTCCGCCAAACTTCAGTGTCAGGCTTTGGTGGCTGCACTGGAAGTCCAGTCCGAGCAGCAGGGGGGCGCAGAGGTGGGGGAGGATATAAAGTTTGAAACGGGTGTATTTGGCATCCTGGATCAAGAGATCCGTGATACAGTACCCCTTGATTTGTACCGAGTGGGACCTGGATTTGAGGGCTATGGTTTGGGACGCGGGATGGGTGCGCAAGGATCAGCGCCTTACTGTTTCTGGATGAATAAAGCTCTCCGTGCTCCCGAAGTCGAAGAGGCATGAAGTGTCGCGCCCGTTGTCTTGGACCTTCATCATCGAGTTCTGCAGATGTTTTGGCCGAGTTGGGTCGAGGGTGATCGCTCCCACTCGCAGGTAGTCCGAGTCCTCAGCTGAGTCGGACTCGTAAAATGGCCGCCACCGTCGGTCGCACGTGTCGGGTCGGGAAGATGGCCGCCGACAAGATGGCCGCTCCCATGATTCGCACGAGGCAGATGACGCGTCAGAAGGGGGTGTGTCGGGTCGGTGTGCAGCCGCATTGCGAGGTCTGCGGGCCTGAGAGCCTGATGTTTGGGCCGGCTGTTCTTTGTTTTTCTGGCCCCAGGGACTGGCCAGGCAGGCCCTCTTCTTCCCGCAGTCGCTGCAGATCGCGGAGCGGGCTGGGCAGCGTGGGCGTGGATGCTGGCCCTGCCCGCAGAAGTAGCACGGTGTGCCCCCCAGGATGAGCGGGTCACCGCGCAGCGCAGGCCCGTAACGTGGCTGAGTCTGAGGAAGTCCGAGGGGGGCTCGCAGAGTCCACGGGGTACGGACCCAAATTTTGTCGGGCCACCTCCAGCGAGGAGGCGAGCGTTCGCGTGTCCTGGAGGTCTTTTGCCCCGTTTTCGAGTAGCCGCTGCTGGATGTGGGTCGAGCGGATGCCGGACACAAATGAGTCTCTGATGTGCAGGTTCATATGGATTTCTCCTGTCACATCCTGGTGGTCACAGTCCCTGGCAAGTGCGGTGAGTTTTTCAACAAATTCGTCTAGCGATTCCCCCGAGCGCTGCCGGCACGTAGAGAGCAGGTGCCTGGCGTGTACCTCGTTGATGGGTTTGACGAACCGCTTGCGGAGTAACTCGACCGCCTCTTCATAAGTATTTGTCTTTTCGAGCGTGCCGGAGATTCCGTGACTCACCCGGGTGTGGAGTAGGTGCAGCTTGTGTGTCCCCAGGATGGGGGTCTCTGAGGAGTCCAGGTAGGCCTCGAAACATCGGAGCCAGTATTTAAAAATTTATTTTGCCTCCGGTGTCCGTGCTTCCAGGTTGAGCTTCTCTGGTTTTAGGCCTGCGTCCATCCTGATGTAGTTTAGCTTATTAAATTGTTGTACCCTCAATAACGACGCTTGGAGAGTAACACGGTAAAGAAGGCTCTAATAAGCTAAGAACTAGCCTGGTGCTGAGACGGGTGCTAACAGGGTGCCGCCCACAAGGCGGCCCCTTACATACGGTTCCCAGGTGGGTGGAGCCGGAGGCGGAGTCCCCCAGGGTGCCAAGCTCGGCCTTAAAGGGGACATCACCTTACATGATGACAAGGGTACAGTAGTACAGTAACCGTTCATCACACCACCTATTACAATACTCTCCAGTCACCGGCAACCGTCACAACGCTCTCCCTCCAGAGTCACCACCCATCGCAGCGCCCCCCCCCTCCCCCCAAAGTCACACCTCAACACAACACCCCCGGAGTCACCCACCCTTCGCAGTGCCCCCCAGAGTCACTGCCTGTCCCAGCAACCCCCACAGCGTCACCACCCTCCCAGAATCACTGCCCATCACAACATGCTCCTGAGTCTGCCTATCACAGAGTCCCCCAGAGTCACCACCCATCGCAGCACGCCCCCCCCCCCGCCCCGAGTCACACCCTGTCACAACACCCCCGGAGTTACCACCCTTCACAGCGCCCCCGAGAGTCTTTGCCCCTCACACTACCCCCACAGAGTCACCACCCTCCCAGAGTCACTTCCCATCACAGAGTCCCCAGGGTCACTTACCATCACAGTGCCTTCCCAGAGTCACTGCCCACTCATCACAGTCCTCCACGCCCCCCCCCCCCAGAGTAATTGTCGAGAACCAGAGAACCCTGATTTTAGCTGCTTGGCAAAATAACCAGAGGTGACATGAGGAAAAGTTTGTTTTCCACGCAGCGAGTGGTTAGGATTGGGAAATGCCCTGCCTGAGAGTGTGGTGGAGACAGATTCAATTGTGTCTTTCAAAGTCTATTGGGTAATTATCTCAGGAGTAAAGATTTGAAAGACTGTGGGGGAAAAGGCAGAGAATTGGGATAAACTAAGTTGCTCTTGCAAAGAGATGACACAGACACAACGGTGCTGTGTAAAAAGAGGTTTATTTTAATATTTTGGTATTTATTGTGTTATTTTGTGAATCAGGCTTGTGGCTGTGGTTATGTGTGTGACTAATTTAATTAAGTTATACACTGTGTGCATACAGAGTTGAGAACATCAAATGGGATCTCAGTGTGAACAACAGGCACTTAGAGTAAATATGGTCAAGTAATTAAGCCATGGGCAGAAACTTGCATGAGGAGATAAAGAAGGTTTGTTGTGTTCAGGTGTTAAATTTCAAAAGGAAGTAAAAAGGGTTCACAACTTGGAAAAGTAATTGATAAATGAAGTGAAGTTATTACATTTTTATTTGACCCTAAAGTGGAGGTAATAAGGAAAACTTAAAATATATTTTTATTCTGGGAGAGGTACATTTCAAACAAGGGTAAGGACAATAAAATCAAGTTGAAAGATGGGGAAAATACTTAAGGAGAGATGCGGAGAGCTTAGGGGGTCGCCATAGAGGACCTCCTGGAGTGTACTCTGTGCTGTAAGAGAACTGCGAAGATGCAAAGTGAGGCAGCTTCCAGCCAATCCAGAAAGTGTCTGTTTTTTTCAGAAAGCAGTTTTATACTAGCTACCCAGTTAAGCCAGAAACGTCTTAGGGCTGCAAACAGAAATCTGGTGCCTGAAGTTGAAGTTCCACAGCAGAGTGGAAGTTAGAAGTGAGATATTGTGTTGTATGCCTCAGTAAAGTGATAGAAGATTTCCTTGGGGGTATTTTATGCTGAAGTTTATAGATTAAATACCTATATGGGATCGTTGCCTTGACGGGTTTTTATTTTTAGTCTAGCCATGTAGGAAACCTTTTTGGGGGTATATTCTGTAAGAGTAATTGTACATGTTTGAATGTAATTGAATGCAATTGAATGTACTATTGCCAAGTTTGCAGATGTCACAAAAATAGGTGGGAAGGCAAGTGATGAAGATGTCACAAAAACTCTACAGAAAGATATAGATAGGTCAAGTGAGAGGGCAAAGATTTGGCAACTGGAATATCATGCTGGAAATCTGAAGTTGGGAGGAAGAATAAAGGAGCTGAATAGTATTTAAATGGAGAAAGACTAGAATCATAGAATCATAGAAGTTTACAGCATGGAAACAGGCCCTTCGGCCCAACCAGTCCATGCCGCCCAGTTTTTACCATTAATCTAGTCCCAGTTGCCCGCACTTGGCCCATAACCCTCTATACCCATCTTACCCATGTAACTATCTAAATGCTTTTTAAAAGACACAATTGTACCCGCCTCTACTACTACCTCTGGCAGCCCATTCCAGACACTCACTACCCTCTGAGTGAAGAAATTGCCCCTCTGGGCCCTTCTGAATCTCTCCCCTCTCACCTTAAACCTATGCCCTCTAGTTTTAGACTCCCCTACCTTTGGGAAAAGATGTTGACTATCTACCTTATCTATGCCCCTCATTATTTTATAGACCTCTATAAGATCACCCATAAGCCTCCTACGCTCCAGGGAAAAAAGTCCCAGTCTATCCAGCCTCTCCTTATAACTCAAACCATCAAGTCCCAGCAACATCCTAGTAAATCTTTTCTGCACTCTTTCTAGTTTAATAATATCCTTTCTATAATAGGGTGACCAGAACTGCACACAGTATTCCAAATGTGGCCGTACCAATGTCTTGTACAACTTCTTTTTTTTTAAATAAATATTTTATTGAAAATTTTTGGTCAACCAACACAGTACATTGTGCATCCTTTGCACAATATTATAACAACACAAATAACAATGACCTATTTTATAAACAAAACAAAAAAATGAATAAATAATAAATAACAAAAATGAAAACTAACCCTAATTGGCAACTGCCTTATCACAAGTAACACTCTCCAAAAATATAATTTAACAGTCCAATATATAATTATCTGTAGCAACGACCTATACATATTATACAGTATATATTAACAACCCTGAGAGTCCTTCTGGTTCCTCCTCCTCGCCCCCCCCCCCCACCCTCCCCACCTCCCCCCGATCCTGGGCTGCTGCTGCTGCCTTCTTTTTTCCATTCCATCTATCTTTCTGCGAGGTATTCGACGAACGGTTGCCACCGCCTGGTGAACCCTTGAGCCGACCCCCTTAGAACGAACTTAATCCGCTCTAGCTTTATAAACCCTGCCATGTCATTTATCCAGGTCTCCACCCCCGGGGGCTTGGCTTCTTTCCACATTAACAATATCCTGCGCCGGGCTACTAGGGACGCAAAGGCCAAAAAATCGGCCTCTCTCGCCTCCTGCACTCCCGGCTCTTGTGCAACCCCAAATATAGCCAACCCCCAGCTTGGTTCGACCCGGACCCCCACTACTTTTGAAAGCACCTTTGTCACCCCCATCCAAAACCCCTGTAGTGCCGGGCATGACCAAAACATATGGGTATGATTCGCTGGGCTTCTCGAGCACCTCGCACACCTATCCTCCACCCCAAAAAATTTACTGAGCCGTGCTCCAGTCATATGCGCCCTGTGTAATACCTTAAACTGAATCAGGCTTAGCCTGGCACACGAGGACGACGAGTTTACCCTGCTTAGGGCATCTGCCCACAGCCCCTCCTCGATCTCCTCCCCCAGCTCTTCTTCCCATTTCCCTTTTAGTTCATCTACCATAGTCTCCCCTTCGTCCCTCATTTCCCTATATATATCTGACACCTTACCATCCCCCACCCATGTCTTTGAGATCACTCTGTCCTACACCTCTTGTGTCGGGAGCTGCGGGAATTCCCTCACCTGTTGCCTCGCAAAAGCCCTCAGTTGCATATACCTGAATGCATTCCCTTGGGGCAACCCATATTTCTCGGTCAGCGCTCCCAGACTCGCGAACTTCCCATCCACAAACAGATCTTTCAGTTGCGTTATTCCTGCTCTTTGCCACATTCCATATCCCCCATCCATTCCCCCCGGGGCAAACCTATGGTTGTTTCTTATTGGGGACCCCCCCAAGGCTCCAGTCTTTCCCCTACGCCGTCTCCACTGTCCCCAAATCTTCAGTGTAGCCACCACCACCGGGCTCGTGGTGTAGTTCCTCGGTGAGAACGGCAATGGGGCTGTCACCATAGCTTGTAGGCTAGTCCCCCTACAGGACGCCCTCTCTAATCTCTTCCATGCCGCTCCCTCCTCCTCTCCCATCCACTTACTCACCATTGAAATATTAGCGGCCCAATAATACTCACTTAGGCTCGGTAGTGCCAGCCCCCCCCTATCCCTGCTAACGCTGTAAGAATCCCTTCCTCACTCTCGGGGTCTTCCCGGCCCACACAAAACCCATGATGCTCTTTTCAATCCTTTTTTAAAAAGCCTTCATGATCACCACCGGGAGGCACTGAAACACAAAGAGGAATCTCGGGAGGACCACCATCTTAACCGCCTGCACCCTCCCTGCCAGTGACAGGGATACCATATCCCATCTCTTGAAATCCTCCTCCATTTGTTCCACCAACCGCGTTAAATTTAACCTATGCAATGTGCCCCAATTCTTGGCTATCTGGATCCCCAGGTAACGAAAGTCCCTTGTTACCTTCCTCAACGGTAGGTCCTCTATTTCTCTACTCTGCTCCCCTGGATGCACCACAAACAACTCACTTTTCCCCATGTTCAATTTATACCCTGAAAAATCCCCAAACTCCCCAAGTATCCGCATTATTTCTGGCATCCCCTCCGCCGGGTCTGCCACGTATAGTAGCAAATCGTCCGCATACAAAGATACCCGGTGTTCTTCTCCTCCTCTAAGTACTCCCCTCCACTTCTTGGAACCCCTCAACGCTATCGCCAGGGGCTCAATCGCCAGTGCAAACAATAATGGGGACAGAGGGCATCCCTGCCTTGTCCCTCTATGGAGCCGAAAATATGCAGATCCCCGTCCATTCGTGACCACGCTCGCCATCGGGGCCCTTAACACCTGCACCCATCTAACATACCCCTCTCCAAAACCAAATCTCCTCAACACCTCCCACAAATAATCCCACTCCACTCTATCAAATGCTTTCTCGGCATCCATCGCCACTACTATCTCCGTTTCCCCCTCTGGTGGGGCCATCATCATTACCCCTAACAGCCTCCGTATATTCGTGTTCAGCTGTCTCCCCTTCACAAACCCAGTTTGGTCCTCGTGGACCACCCCCGGGACACATTCCTCTATTCTCATTGCCATTACCTTGGCCAGAATCTTGGCATCTACATTTAGGAGGGAAATAGGTCTATAGGACCCGCATTGTAGCGGGTCCTTTTCCTTCTTTAAGAGAAGCGATATCGTTGCTTCAGACATAGTCGGGGGCAGTTGTCCCCTTTCCTTTGCCTCATTAAAGGTCCTCGTCAATACCGGGGCGAGCAAGTCCACATATTTTCTACAGAATTCGACTGGGAATCCATCCGGTCCCGGGGCCTTTCCCGCCTGCATGCTCCTAATTCCTTTCACCACTTCTTCTACCTCGATCTGTGCTCCCAGTCCCACCCTTTCCTGCTCTTCCACCTTGGGAAATTCCAGCCGATCCAAGAAGCCCATCATTCTCTCCCTCCCATCCGGGGGTTGAGCTTCATATAATTTTTTATAAAATGTCTTGAACACTCCATTCACTCTCTCCGCTCCCCGCTCCATCTCTCCTTCCTCATCCCTCACTCCCCCTATTTCCCTCGCTGCTCCCCTTTTCCTCAATTGGTGTGCCAGCAACCTGCTCGCCTTCTCCCCATATTCGTACTGTACACCCTGTGCCTTCCTCCATTGTGCCTCTGCAGTGCCCGTAGTCAGCAAGTCAAATTCTACATGTAGCCTTTGCCTTTCCCTGTACAGTCCCTCCTCCGGTGCTTCCGCATATTGTCTGTCCACCCTCAAAAGTTCTTGCAGCAACCGCTCCCGTTCCTTACTCTCCTGCTTCCCTTTATGTGCCCTTATTGATATCAGCTCCCCTCTAACCACCGCCTTCAACGCCTCCCAGACCACTCCCACCTGGACCTCCCCATTATCATTGAGTTCCAAGTACTTTTCAATGCACCCCCTCACCCTTAGACACACACCCTCATCTGCCATTAGTCCCATGTCCATTCTCCAGGGTGGGCGCTCTCCTGTTTCCTCCCCTATCTCCAAGTCTACCCAGTGTGGAGCGTGATCCGAAATGGCTATAGCCGTATACTCCGTTCCCCTCACCTTCGGGATCAACGCCCTTCCCAGCACAAAAAAGTCTATTCGCGAGTAGACTTTATGGACATAGGAGAAAAACGAGAACTCCTTACTCCTAGGTCTGCTAAATCTCCACGGGTCTACACCTCCCATCTGCTCCATAAAATCTTTAAGTACCTTGGCTGCTGCCGGCCTCCTTCCAGTCCTGGACTTCGACCTATCCAGTCCTGGTTCCAACACCGTATTAAAATCTCCCCCCATTATCAGCTTTCCCATCTCTAGGTCCGGAATGCGTCCTAGCATCCGCCTCATAAAATTGGCATCATCCCAGTTCGGGGCATATTCGTTTACCAAAACCACCGTCTCCCCCTGTAGTTTGCCACTCACCATCACGTATCTGCCCCCGTTATCCGCCACTATAGTCTTTGCCTCGAACATTACCCGCTTCCCCACTAATATAGCCACCCCCCTGTTTTTCGCATCTAGCCCCGAATGGAACACCTGCCCCACCCATCCTTTGCGTAGCCTAACCTGGTCTATCAGTTTCAGGTGCGTTTCCTGTAACATAACCACATCTGCCTTAAGTTTCTTAAGGTGTGCGAGTACCCGTGCCCTCTTTATCGGCCCGTTCAGCCCTCTCACGTTCCACGTGATCAGCCGGGTTGGGGGGCTTCCTACCCCCCCCCTTGTCGATTAGCCATCCCCTTTTTCCAGCTCCTCACCCGGTTCCCACGCAGCTGTATCTCCCCCAGGCGGTGCCCCCCCGCCCATCCCCTCCCATACCAGCTCCCCCCTCTCCCCAGCAGCAGCAACCCAGTAATTCCCCCCTCCCACCCCCCCCCCCCCCGCTAGATCCCCCGCTAGCATAATTACTCCCCCCATGTTGCTCCCAGAAGTCAGCAAACTCTGGCCGACCTCGGCTTCCCCCCGTGACCTCGGCTCGCACTGTGCGACGCCCCCTCCTTCCTGCTTCTCTATTCCCGCCATGATTTTCATAGCGCGGGAACTAAGCCCGCGCTTCTCCCTTGGCCCCGCCCCCAATGGCCAACGCCCCATCTCCTCCACCTCCCCTCCTCCCCCCATCACCACCTGTGGAAGAGAGAAAAGTTACCACATCGCAGGATTAGTACATAAAACTCCTCTTTCCCCCCTTTTAAACCCCCCTCTTCGCCCCCCACATTCGCCCCACCACTTTGTTCAAACGTTCTTTTTAATAACCCGCTCATTCCAGTTTTTCTTCCACAATAAAAGTCCACGCTTCATCCGCCGTCTCAAAGTAGTGGTGCCTCCCTCGATATGTGACCCACAGTCTTGCCGGTTGCAGCATTCCAAATTTTATCTTTTTATGAAGCACCGCCTTGGCCCGATTAAAGCTCGCCCTCCTTCTCGCCACCTCCGCACTCCAGTCTTGATAAACGCGGATCACCGCGTTCTCCCATTTACTGCTCCGAGTTTTCTTTGCCCATCTAAGGACCATTTCTCTATCCTTAAAACGGAGGAATCTCACCACTATGGCTCTGGGAATTTCTCCTGCTCTCGGTCCTCGCGCCATCACTCGGTATGCTCCCTCCTCCTCCAACGGACCCGCCGGGGCCTCCGCTCCCATTAACGAGTGCAGCATCGTGCTCACATATGCCCCGACGTCCGCTCCCTCCGCACCTTCAGGAAGACCAAGAATCCTCAGGTTGTTCCTCCTTGCGTTGTTCTCCAGTGCCTCCAACCTTTCCACACATCGTTTCTGATGTGCCTCATGCGTCTCCGTCTTCACCACCAGGCCCTGTATGTCGTCGTCATTCTCGGCTGCCTTTGCCTTCACGACCCGAAGCTCCCGCTCCTGGGTCTTTTGTTCCTCCTTTAGCCCTTCGATCGCCTGTAGTATCGGGGCCAACAGCTCTTTCTTCATTTCCTTTTTGAGCTCTTCCACACAGCATTTCAAGAACTCTTGTTGTTCAGGGCCCCATGTTAAACTGCCACCTTCTGACGCCATCTTGGTTTTTGCTTGCCTTCCTTGCCGCTGTTCTAAAGGATCCACTGCAATCCGGCCACTTTCTCCTCCTTTTTTCATCCGTATCCAGGGGGGATTCCCTTCTGGTTTACCGCACAGTGTTTTTAGCCGTCAAAATTGCCATTGGGGCTCCTATCAAGAGCCCAAAAGTCCGTTTCACCGGGAGCTGCCGAAACGTGCGATTCAGCTGGTCATCGCCGCACCCGGAAGCATCTTGTACACCTTCAACAAGAAGTCCCAACTCCTGTAGTCAATGTTCTGACCAATGAAACCAAGCATGCCGAATGCCTTCTTCACCACCCTGTCCACCTGCGACTCCACCTTCAAGGAGCTATGAACCTGTACTCCTAGATCTCTTTGTTCTATAACTCGCCCCAACGCCATACCATTAACTGAGTAGGTCCTGGCCTGATTCGATCTGCCAAAATGCATCACCTCACATTTATCTAAATTAAACTCCATCTGCCATTCGTCGGCCCACTGGCCTAATTGATCAAGATCCCGTTGCAATCCTAGATAACCTTCTTCACTATCCACTGTGCCACCAATCTTGGTGTCATCTGCAAACTTCCTAACCATGCCTCCTAAATTCTCATCCAAATCATTAATATAAATCACAAATAACAGTGGACCCAGCACCGATCCCTGAGGCACACCACTGGTCACAGGCCTCCAGTTTGAAAAACAACCCTCTACCACCACCCTCTGCCTTCTGTCGTCCAGCCAATTTTGAATCCAATTGGCAACCTCACCCTGGATCCCGTGAGCTAGCAGAGAGGGATTTGCAGACCCTCATGCAAATCCAGATCCAGATCACATCATGCAAGTCCAGATTACCAACAACCTGCCCTGGTCCCCCCTTGCCGACACTATAGTTAAGAAAGCCCACCAACGACTCTATTTTCTCAGAAGACTAAGGAAATTTGGCATGTCAGCTTCGACTCTCACTAACTTTTACAGATGCACCATAGAAAGCATTCTTTCTGGTTGTATCACAGCTTGGTATGGTTCCTGCTCTGCCCAAGACCGTAGGAAACTACAAAAGGTCATGAATGTAGCCCAGTCCATAATGCAAACCAGCCTCCCATCCATTGACTCTGTCTACAATTCTCGCTGCCTCGGAGAGGCAACCAGCATAATTAAGGAACCCCCGCACCCCGAGCATATTCTCTTCCACCTTATTCCGTCAGGAAAAAGACACAAAAGTTTGAAGTCACGTACCAACTGACTCAAGAACAGCTTCTTCCCTGCTGCCATCAGACTTCTGAATGGACCTACCTCATATTAAGTTGATCTTTTCTCTACAACCTAGCTATGACTGTTAACATTACATTCTGTAGTCTCTCCTTCCCTATGTATGGTATGTGTTGTCTGCATAGCATGCAAGAAACAATACTATTCACTGGACAAAAGCAAATTACTGCGGATGCTGGAATCTGAAACTTCAGTGGAATCTGGAATCTTTTCACTGTATACTAATACATGTGACAATAATAAATCAAATCAAATCAAATAAATCACAAAAAGTTAGCATGGAAATGGAATATTGGCTTTTATTTCAAAGAGAATGGAGTATAAAAATAGGTAAGTGATGCTAAAACTATCCCACACCTGGAATACTGTGAATAGTTTTGGTCCCCTTATCTAAGGAAAGATATACTGGCATTGGGGCAATCCAAAGAAGGTTCACAAGGTTGATCCCTGGATGGAGGGATTTTCTTATGAGGAGAGGTTGAGTAGGTTGGGCCTGTGCTCATTGGAGTCTAGAAGAATAAAAGGTAACCTTATTGAGACTTATAGGATTCTCAGGGGGTTTGACAGAGTAGATGCTGAGAGGTTGTTTCCCCTTGTTGGAGAGGCTAGGACCAGAGGGCATAATCTCAGAGTAAATGGTCACCCATTTAAGACAGAGATGATGAGGAATTTCTTCTCTCAGAGCGTAATGAATCTGTGAAATTCTTTACCACAGAGAGCTGTAGAGGCTGGATCGTTAAGTATGTTCAGGGCTAAGATCGACAGATTTCTAACCAGTAAGGGAATCAAGGGTTATGGGGACAAGGTGGGAAAGTGGAGTTGAGGATTATATCAGATCAGTCGTGCACATATTGAATGGCAGAGCAGACTTGATGGGCCAAATGGCCTTTTTCTGTTCCTATGTCGTATAGTCTTATGGTCTGTGCAAATGTAATCTGGTGTGTTTAAGTTTTCATTTATTTTGTTAATCTTTTAATTTAATATTTAAAACCTCTAATGTGTTGCGGAAATCTGTGGCTTCTGACTGCAGTATACGTATCTTTGCGAGGCAAAAATGCAGAAAGGAAAGAGATGTGATAACTTGCCAAGTTTCCCTTTGGGATTTGGTTGACACAGAACTTACCACCTAGCAGATTGTAATAATCCGAAAGGCCTCCTTCTGTGCTGTAACCATTCCATGATTCCATAAAGCTGATTTGTATTTTGGAAAGGTATGGCAGCACAAGGTTAGCACTGCGGATAGCACTGCGGCCTCACGGCACCAAGGTCCCAGGTTCGATCCCGGCTCTGGGTCACTGTCTGTGTGGAGTTTGCACATTCTCCCCATGTTTGCGTGGGTTTCGACCCCACAACCGAAAAGATGTGCAAGTTAGGTAGATTAGCCACGCTAAATTGCACCTCAATTGGAAGAAAATGAATTGGGTATTCTAAATTTATTTTAAAAAAGAAAAAAAAGAAAGGTACAGCAGAAGTACAGTTTATTGAGACTGTCTTTTGTGTTAACTTGTGGGTCAATGTAATAATTTGCTTGGGAACATTTTCTAATCCTCAGGTCATTACTTTCTTGATAAATGTTTCATGTTATTTGTCACTAATGAATAGCACTGATGAATTTAAGACAGAGTGAGGAAAGGTGTTTTCTTTCAGAGGGTTGGGAACTCTCAGACGAGTTCTGAACTCTCAGTTCAGAGGAACTCTCTTCCTTAAAAGGTGGAAGCAGAGCTTTTGAGTGTTTTTAAGGCGGAGTGGATAGATTCTTGATTAACGAGGGGGTGAAAAGTTATTGTGGGGTAGACATGAATGTGGGGGTGAGGTTAAAATCAGATCAGTCATGATCTTATTGAATGGGGGAGCAGGCTCGAGGGGCCGAGTGGCCTATTCATGCTCGGATTCAGATGTTTGTATGTATAACCATCAGGCCGAAAATTGCTGGATAAATATCATTCAGTTCACAGCATCTGCCATTATTAGTCCATTAAAAGAAAATCAATTTTTGATGAGTTCTGATTCCCCAAGAATTGCCGGGTGATTTTTGTTGCTCTGCCATTGGCCCAATAAATTCCGGGAAAAACATTACAATTAATCTGTCGGTCTCGCTATTTTGTGTCATGAAATTTACGGAATTGTGCATTAATATGAATTTGTTTTGCTATCGCCATTTCAGGCTGAGGGTTCATGTTGTACGATCTCTGTTAATGGTGTGATTTATGATCCTGTGACCCCAGTCAACCTTGGAATCACAAAGAAGGAATAATGAACTCCTGCAGGTAGTACATTGTTTTGGGAGAGTTTTTAAAAATTTAATATTTTAATATTTTTCTTTCTTTTCCTTTCTGCCTGAATTGACTCTCTTCCTTTCAATTTCACAATGTTTATTCACACAAGTTTAAGAGGCTTCAATGGCTTGCAGTTTCTGTCATTGATATTTTAAAGGATCTGACTGGATGGTTAATACATTTATTACCTGTAGTAAATTAACTTTTTTAATATACTGGAAAGTAAAGAATTAATGCACTTTTAAAAGCTTTTTTAAAACTTTTTTTAAACACATCCTACTGTCACAGGATTCATTAGTTCTCTACAGTGTATAGTGGCCCAATGGGCATTGAAGTGCTATAGCTTTGCATAGGGGGTACGAGCGGTATTGGGGATTGTTTTGGGGATAGGGGGCATGAGGGGCCATAGGAAGTGGGTGGAGGGGCAGTGCTTGACATGGGGCATGAGGGGCAATTGGGTTTGTTTGGAGGGCATACCCGGCATGAGGGGCCATAGGGGTGGATACATAAGGCGTCATGGATGGGGTATGGGAAAAGGGGGGATCGGTGGAGGTGTGAGGGGTGAGGGTGTTTCTGTTTTTATTTTAACTGTGGTGAAGGCCTTTTAAACGCTTCACCTCGGCACTGGGCAGCTCCTGTGGCTGCCTCCAATCCCTTTTCTGGGTTGACTGGCCTGACGCTAGGCCACACCCACTGTCCATCACAATGAAGATCCTGCCTTTGCGGGCACTTTCTCCCAAAGTGGGCAGGCCAAGGTGGGAATTTTCTAACCTCCTATCCCCCCCCCCCCCCCTCCCACTCAGCCATCTGTTACTTGTTTCTCAGTTTGCCTTTCACTCAGCATGGACCTTTGTTCTATTAACACCTTCTGCTATCTTACCTTAATGCCTCTATCGGCACCTTCCATGGACCATTGCACTGAGGTAAGAGTCCTTGCTGTTAATTCCCTTATTTTCCCATTCCTTTAAGACCATAAGACATAAGGGCCGGGATTCTCCGAGCCTCTGCGCTGAAATCGCGCTCGGCGCGAGGGCGGAGAATGGGGCATCCGACCTGCGATCGGGTCCGACCCCTTCACGCGATTCTCCGCGGGCCGGGAGAATCACCGGCAGTCGCACGTGCACGGTCGACATGGCGCCAGTCAGGGGCCATTGAAAGAGGCCCCAGCAGCGATTCTCCGCCGGCAGCTGGCCGAATTCCCGCCGGCGTGGTTCTAACATGGTTCCACCTGGTGGGCACTCGGAGTGGCGGCTGCCGGGGCTGCCCTGGTGGGGGGGAGGGGGCGGCAAGGGGATCCGTCACCGGGGGGGGGGGGGTCCTCCAGGACGGCTAGGCTTCCGATCGGGGGCCACCGATTGGCGGGCGCACGCGATCTGGGGGGGGGGGGGGGGGGGGGGCTATTTTGTGGGGGCCGGCTTGCTGTGTGGGTCCTCCATGTTGTGTGAGGCCGCCATAGGCGGCCGCCGCGTGCATGCGCAGACCCGCGATTGCAAGTGCAGGGCCCCCAGCTGGAGCTGCGCGGAGCACTCCGGTGCCCTGCTGGCCCCCTTCAGGTAAGTGAATCGCTGGCCCAAGGGGCCCGTTGATGACGGCGTGAAATGCTCCGGTGTTTACGCCGGCGTCAACACTTAGCCGCCGTTTCGGAGAATCCCGGCCAGGGGCAGAATTAGGCCACTCGGCCCATTGAGTCTGCTCCGCCATTCAATCATGGCTGATATTTTTCTCATCCCCATTCTCCTGCCTTCTTCCCATAACCCCTGATCCCCTTATTAATCAAGAATCTATCTATCTCTGTCTTAAAGACACTCAGTGATTTGGCTTCCACAGCCTTCAGCGGCAAAGAGTTCCACAGATTCACCACCCTCTGGCTGAATAAATTCCTCCTCATCTCTGTTTTGCCATTATCATTTTTGATCCATGGGTGATTAATGGACATGTATCTTTAAGTCAAGCAGAAAGCGAATGAGGAATTCAGAAGTTACAGGAGAGAACACGCTTGTTAATCTCTGTTAGTTTGAACAGGAGCTTCAGTGAGAGAGATGCGATGGGACTCAATTTGATTGATTGGCTGGGGGCCAATGAATTAGCTCAAAAGGCCGTACTCTGCCCAGTAGCACGTGGTGATTGGATCCTGTCCCAGTGGAATGACTTTCAGAGTCCCAAGGAGCTCAGTTTGACTCCTGAATGTACAGGGACAAGGACTCTCTCTCTCTCCTCTGTGTTTTCTCCAGAAAGGCTGTGAGTGCTGTATTTACTGAACTGCAGAGAATCTGCATGAATGAATCTACATAAAAAACATTTCTGGCTTCAAACAAAGACCAAGACCCTCTTTCACACTTCAGCAAGGCTGTGAGGCCTTAATGAATCTACAGTAACGCCTCAGACTGTAAGTAGAGTTTAAAGAGGAATAATGTGCTGGAAACAACCATCTGAAACAAAGCCATTTTCCCCTTTGACGTATGGGGTCGGGTCGGAGAATCGCCGGGGGTTGGCGTGAATCCCGGCCCCGCCGGCCTCCGAATTCTCCCACCCCTCAACAACCGGCGTGGCGTGAGTTGCGCCACCCGCCTCGGAGAATGGCGGGGTCCGGCGTGACTCAATGGGCCCCGGGGCCACCTGAATTCTCCGGCCGCGATGGGCCGAAGTCCCGCCCGTCTGTAGCCGGTCCCGCCGGCGTAAATTGGAGTTGGTCCCTTACCGGCGGGACTTGGTGGCGCGGGCGGCCTCCGGGGTTATTGGGGGGTCGCGGGG
This sequence comes from Scyliorhinus torazame, assembly GCF_047496885.1. Classification (NCBI taxonomy): domain Eukaryota; kingdom Metazoa; phylum Chordata; class Chondrichthyes; order Carcharhiniformes; family Scyliorhinidae; genus Scyliorhinus; species Scyliorhinus torazame. The sequence continues at coordinate 40,046,811 of NC_092714.1, read as the reverse complement.
GGATCTGACCCCGGGATGTGCCCCCACGGTGGCCTGGCCCGCGGTCAGGACCCACCAATCCGTGGGCGGGCCTGTGCCGTGGGGTCACTATTCCTTCCGCACCGAGGCCGTGGTCATCCGCCATTCCCGGTGCAGAAATGACTCCATGTGCGCATGCGCGGGGATGACGTCAGCAGATGCTGACGCTCCCGCGCATGCGCGGACCCACGCCGGCCAGCGGAGTCCCTTCGGCCCCGGCTGGCGCAGCGCCAAAGGCCTTCCACGCCGGCCGGCGGGGTGCATACCGCTCCATCGCCGGCCTAGCCCCTGAAGGTGCGGAGGATTCCACAACTTTGGGGCGGCCTGACGCCGGAGTGGTTCACGCCACTCCACTGCGCCGTTTCTGCCCGCCCCGCCGATTCCCGGAGAATCCCGCCCATGATTTTTTTTAACCCCTTTCTTCCCCCCTTGGTTTGTCTGATTTGTGCATGTGTGTGTGTGTGCGTGTGTGTGTGTAGAGGGTGGGGAAGGGGGCAAGCTAAAGCTGGGAATTTGGTATTAGTTAATAGTTAACCAGTTGTATTTGCTGCATATTTCATTATAGTTTTTGTTATTAATAAGAACACAATAGTGTTTACATTTACAAATCTGGTGACTATAATTATTGGGCAGTCAAAGGCACAGACTTTGGGTATTGTTTTAAAGAATTGTTGGTTAATTCTCATGTGTTGTGACTCCGGGAGGTCAAGTGGGGCTGGAATTCACCACGCACTACCTCAGGGTATCTTAACAACTGCCATTAAAATTTCCTCTGACTTGTGTCCTGCACATCTTGATGCACGATCAATTGCACAAAAACTAAAGTTGGGTACAACTGTGGCTTTATTACAGTCAGATGCGTGGCCTCCTGCTGCAGCTGGCGAAATGGCAGGGCACTGGAGGTAATGTATATTTATACAGTTCTCCGTGGGCGGAGCCAGCCGGCAGGAGCTACCGGCAAACCTGTAGTGCAGGTCCTACCTTACATCTCCTATTACAGTGGTTCACCACATTCACCCCCTGTTAAAAATGAGTCCGGCAGGGGTGACGTGAAACTATATACAATTAGTGCAATTATTTACAGTGGTAGGGAAAGAAAAGTCCATGTTGATGGTCCGGAGTCCGTCAAAGGTTCAGCCGGTCCGGTGCTTTGGTGCTTCGTTGGGAGCGGCGTAACGGTGGCAGCGAAGTCTGTGCCGACGGTGGTGGAGGTGGCACCGATGGCGGTGGTGGCAGTGCTGATGCTGGCCAGTCATCGGGGAACTCTGGGAGCCTGCCAAAGTCCTCTTCGTCCTCTTGTGCGGAAAAGGGGAGGGGGTGATCTGGTGTGGTCAATATTGGCGGCGCGGTGGGAGGTAGGGAGGGGGGGGGGGGGGGGTGTTGGGGTTGACGGCGCCAGGTCCCTGAGAAAGACAGTATCTTGGTGGCTGTCAGGGAATTCAACGTAGGCATATTGAGGGTTGGCGTGGAGCAGGTGAACCCTGTCCACCAAGGGGTCCGCCTTGTGGAGTCGGACGTGCCTACGGAGAAGGACCGGTCCTGGAGCTGCGAGCCAAGTCGGGAGCGACACCCCGGAGGTGGACTTCCTGGGGAAGGTAAAAACACGTTCACGGGGTGTGTTATTAGTGGCGGTGCACAATAGTGACCGGATGGAGTGTAGAGCGTCAGGGAGGACCTCCTGCCAGCGAGAGGCTGGGAGGTTCCTGGACCGTAGGGCCAGCTGGACGGCCCTCCAAACTGTCCCATTCTCCCGTTTTACTTGCCCATTTCCCCGGGGGTTGTAGCTGGTTGTCCTGCTGGAGGCTATACCCCTGCTGATCAGGTTCTGACGCAGCTCATCGCTCATGAATGAGGATCCCCTGTCACTGTGGATGTAGGCGGGGAAACAGAACAGAGCGAAGATGGTGTTGAGGGCCTTGATGACAGTGGCAGACGTCATATTGGGGCATGGGATGGCGAAGGGGAATCTAGAGTACTCATCGACCACACTGAGAATGTACGTGTTATGGTCGGTGGAGGGGAGGGGCCCTTTGAAATCCACGCTGAGGCGTTCAAAGGGGCGGGAAGCTTTCACCAGGCGCGCACGGTCTGGCCAGTAGAAGTGCGGCTTGCACTCCGCACAGACCTGGCTGTCCCTGGTGACTGTCCTTACTTCCTCGACGGAGTAGGGCAGATTGCGAGCTTTGACCAGATGGTACAATCGAGTGACCCCTGGGTGACAAAGGCTGTCGTGTGGGGCCCGGAGTTGGTCCACTTGTGCGCTGGTACATGTTCCTCGGGTGGGGGCGTCTGGGGGCTCGTTGAGTTTACCGGGGCGATACAAGATCTCATAATTATAGGTGGAGATTCTCCACCGCAAGATTTTATCATTTTTGATCTTGCCCCGCTGTGTGTTATTGAACATGAAGGCTACCGACCGTTCGTCCGTAAGGAGAGTGAATCTCTTACCGGCCAGGTAATGCCTCCAATGCCGCACAGCTTCAACGATAGCTTGGGCCTCCTTTTCGACGGATAAGTGTCGAATTTCAGAGGCATGAAGGGTGTGGGAAAAGAATGCCACGGGTCTGCCTGCCTGGTTTAGAGTGGCAGCAAGGGCGACGTCTGAAGCGTCGCTTTCTACTTGGAGAGGCAGTGACTCGTCCACTGCGCGCATCCCGGCCTTGGCGATGTCTGCTCTGATGCGGGCGAAAGCGTGTTGTGCCTCGGCCGCGAGGGGGAATTGGGTGGACTGAATGAGTGGGCAGGCCTTGTCCGCATAGTTTGGGACCCACTGAGCGTAGTAGGAAAAGAACCCCAGGCAGCGTTTGAGGGCCTTGGGGCAGTGGGGGAGGGGAAGTTCCATGAGGGGGCGCATGCGGTCGGGGTCGGACCTGAGAAGTCCGTTTTGGACTATATAGCCGAGAATGGCTAACCGGGCCGTGCTGAACACACACTTTGTTATAGGTCAGGTTGAGAAGAGTGGCAGTGCGGAGGAATTTATCGAGGTTGGCATCGTGGTCCTGCTGGTCATGGCCACAGATGGTGACATTATCGAAGTACGGAAAGGTGGCCCGCAAACCGTACTGGTCGACCATTCGGTCCATCTCTCTTTGGAAGACCGAGACCCCATTTGTGACACCAAAAGGGACCCTAAGGAAGTGATAGAGGCGACCGTCCGCCTCGAAGGCAGTGTATGGATGGTCCGACTTCCGGATGGGGAGCTGGTGGTAGGCGGATTTCAGGTCAATTGTTGAGAAGACCCAGTACTGCGCAATCTGATTGACCGTATCAGATATGCGTGGGAGGGGGTACGCATCGAGCTGCGTGTACCGATTGATGGTCTGGCTGTAGTCCGTGACCATCCTGTGTTTCTCCCTAGTTTTAACCACGACCACTTGGGCTCTCCAGGGGCTGTTGCTGGCCTCGATAATACCCTCCTTAAGCAGCCGCTGGACTTCGGACCTGATGAAGATCTTGTCCTGGGTGCTGTACCATCTGCTCCTAGTGGCAACAGGCTTGCAATCTGCAGTTAGATTGGCAAAAAGGGAGGGGGGGATTGACCTTGAGGGTCACGAGGCCGCAAACGGTAAGGGGGTATAAGGGCCCGCCGAATTTTAGGGTGAGGCTCTGGAGGTTGCACTGGAAGTCCAGGCCCAACAGGAGTGCAGCGCAGACATTAGGAAGGACATAGAGGCGGAAGTTACTAAATTCTACGCCTGGACAGTGAGGGTGACTGTACAAAAACCTCGGATCGGGACGGAGTGGGATCCGGAGGCGAGGGAGATCCTTTGATTGGCAGGGTGGACCGCGAGGGAGCAGCGCCTTACCGTATCTGGGTAAACAAAGCTTCTGGTGCTCCCGGAGTCCAGCAGGCACGCGGTCGCGTGGCCGTTCATTTTAATTGCTGTCGACGTGGTGGCCAGGTTGTGCGGGTGAGATTGGTCCAGCGTCATCGAAGCGAGCTGCGGGTAGCCATCGGATGCTTCGGGTGGCGAGCATGTGCGGTTCCGATGTCGGGATGTCCGAAGACCCTGTGGGGGACTGTGGTAGTATGCATTAGGGGTCATGTGGGACTGTGAAGCCGTGATGCTGTTGGCTGACAGATCCCGGGTCCTGGTTGGCTGTTGATCCCTAGCTCTGCCCTGAAGACGGAGTATAAGAACCTGGGCTTCTCCCCGCAGCTCCAGTCTGTTGCTGAACTGCGGGGAACAAGTCACGCTTAATAAAGCCTCATCGACTTCATCTCTATTCGTCTCTCTCGTAAGTCATTGTGCGCTACAATTTATTAAGCGTGCTTAAAGGACTATGGAGCTCAGGATCGCCCCGGAATGCCTGCGGATCAGCCCCCACGCAGTGAACGCGGCAGCAGTTTTTAAGCACTGGCAGCCTTGTTTCGAAGGCTACCTCCGAACGGCTCCCGGCCGGATCACAGAAGACCAGAAACTACAGGTCCTGCACTCAAGGGTAAGCCCGGAAATTTACCCTCTCATAGAAGACGCAGAGGATTTCCCGACGGCGCTCGCAGCACTAAAGAGCGTCTACGTTCGTCCAGTGAACCAGGTCTACACACGCTACCAACTCGCAACGAGATGGCAAAGTCCCGGAGAATCGCTAGAAGAGTTCCACGCCGCGCTGCTAATTTTGGGACGGGGCTGCAGCTGCCCGCCAGTAAACGCGACGGAACACACGGACATGTTAATTCGCGATGCGTTTGTGGCAGGTATGAACTCTCCCCAAATCCGCCAAAGACTTTTAGAAAAAGAGTCGCTAGGACTCTCAGAGGCACGGGCCATTGCAGCTTCCCTAGGTGTGGCCTCGCAAAACGCCCGCGCCTACGGCCCCGACCGCGCGGCAGCCCCTTGGGCTCCGTGGACCCCCGTCGCGACAAACCCCCTTCCCCCCCCTCCCTCACAGGCTTGCGCGATTAAGACGCCAGACCATCCCGGGGGAGCCCGCTGCTATTTCTGTGGGCAGGCAAAATACCCCCGGCAGCGCTGCCCGGCCCGCGCAGCAACTTGCAAGAGCTGTGGGAAAAAGGGCCATTTCGCGGCTGTGTGCCGGTCCCGGGGGGTCGCCGCTGTCCCCGGAGAAGAAAGAGTCCAGCGCATCCCAAACGCTCCCCAACCCCCCCCCAGCGCCTCATGTGCAACCCGCGGGCGCCGCCATTTTGGGTCCCGGCCACCACGAGGGGAGGATGGGCGCCGCCATCTTGTGACCCCCCAGCCATGTGCGATGCATGGGGGCGGCCATTTTGTCCACCCCCGACCATGTGCGATCCTTGGGGGCGGCCATTTTGTCCACCCCCGGCCGCGTGCGATTCATGGATGCCGCCATCTTGGATGACAACAATGGACCCCAGCATCGACGGCTCCACTGGGTCTGAAGAAGACGCTGAGACACTACGACCACACCTGGCCTCGGTGACGCTGGATCAAGCACGGCCCCGGACGCTCCAGACGACGACAACAACGGTGCTGATCAACGACACGAGACACCATGCCTGATCAACTCCGGGAGCACCAAAAGCTTCATCCACCCCGACACGGTAAGACGCTGTTTTTTGACCATGCGTCCCAGTACGCAAAAGATTTCCCTAGCTGCAGGATCCCACTCCGTCAGATCAAAGGGTTCTGCATAGTGACCCTAACGGTGCAAGGAAGGGAGTTTAAAAACTACAGGCTCTACGTCCTTCCCCAACTCTGCGCGCCCACATTACTGGGATTAGATTTCCAGTGCAACCTGCAGAGCCTAACCTTTCAATTCGGCGGCCCAATACCCCCACTCACTATCTGCGGCCTCGCAACCCTCAAAGTTGAACCGCCATCCTTGTTTGCAAACCTCACCCCGGATTGCAAACCCGTCGCCACTAGGAGCAGACGGTACAGCGCTCAGGACCGGACATTTATCCGGTCCAAAGTCCAGCGGTTGCTGAAGGAAGGCATAATCCAGGCCAGCAATAGTCCCTGGAGAGCACAGGTGGTAGTAGTAAAGACCGGGGAGAAGCAAAGGATGGTCATAGACTATAGCCAGACCATCAACAGGTACACACAGCTAGATGCGTACCCTCTCCCCCGCATACAAAGAACAAAGAAATGTACAGCACAGGAACAGGCCCTTCGGCCCTCCAAGCCCGTGCCGACCATACTGCCCGACTAAACTACAATCTTCTACACTTCCTGGGTCCGTATCCTTCTATTCCCATCCTATTCATATATTTGTCAAGATGCCCCTTAAATGTCCCTATCGTCCCTGCTTCCACTACCTCCTCCGGTAGCGAGTTCCAGGCACCCACTACACTCTGCGTAAAAAACTTGCCTCGTACATCTACTCTAAACCTTGCCCCTCTCACCTTAAACCTATGCCCCCTAGTTATTGACCCCTCTACCCTGGGGAAAAGCCTCTGACTATCCACTCTGTCTATGCCCCTCATAATTTTGTATACCTCTATCAGGTCGCCCCTCAACCTCCTTCGTTCCAGTGAGAACAAACCGAGTTTATTCAATCGCTCCTCATAGCTTATGCCCTCTATACCAGGCAACATTCTGGTAAATCTCTTCTGCACCCTCTCTAAAGCCTCCACATCCTTCTGGTAGTGTGGCGACCAGAATTGAACACTATACTCCAAGTGTGGCCTAACTAAGGTTCTATACAGCTGCAACATGACTTGCCAATTCTTATACTCAATGCCCCGGCCAATGAAGGCAAGCATGCCGTATGCCTTCTTGACTACCTTCTCCACATGTGTTGCCCCTTTCAATGACCTGTGGACCTGTACTCCTAGATCTCTTTGACTTTCAATACTCTTGCGGGTTCTACCATTCACTGTATATTCCCTACCTGCATTAGACCTTCCAAAATGCATTACCTCACATTTGTCCGGATTAAACTCCATCTGCCATCTCTCCGCCCAAGTCTCCAGACAATAATCCCTGGAGAGCAGGCATATCCGACATGGTAAATCGGATTGCCAAATATAAGGTCTTCTCCACCGTGGACCTCAAGTCCGCCTTCACCAGCTCCCCATCTGCCCAAGTGACCGCAAGTACACAGCCTTCGAGGCAGATGGGCGACAATACCACATCCTAAGGGTCCCATTTGGCGTCACGAACGGGGTCTCGGTCTTCCAACGGGAGATGGACCGAATGGTTGATCAACACGGGTTACAGGCCACGTTCTCGTATCTCGACAACGTAACCATCTGCGGCCACGATCAGCAGGACCACGACGCCAACCTCCAAAAATTCCTCCAAACCGCAAACGCCTTGAACCTCACATACAACGAGGACAAGTGCGTGTTTAGCACAAACCGGCTGGCCATCCTGGGATACGTAGTGCGCAATGGGATAATAGGCCCCGACCCCGAACGCATGCGCCCCCTTATGGAATTTCCCCTTCCCCACTGCTCCAAAGCCCTGAAACGATGCCTGGGGTTTTTTTCATATTACGCCCAATGGGTCCCCCAGTATGCAGACAAGGCCCGCCCACTAATACAGACTACTACCTTCCCCCTGTCGACAGAGGCTCGCCAGGCCTTCAGCCGCATCAAAGCGGATATCGCAAAGGCCACGATGCGCGCCATCGACGAGTCCCTCCCCTTCCAGGTCGAGAGCGACGCCTCCGATGTAGCTCTAGCGGCCACCCTTAACCAAGCGGGCAGACCCGTGGCCTTCTTCTCCCGAACCCTCCATGCCTCAGAAATCCGCCACTCCTCAGTGGAAAAGGAAGCCCAAGCCATAGTGGAAGCTGTGCGACATTGGAGGCATTACCTGGCCGGCAGGAGATTCACTCTCCTCACTGACCAACGGTCGGTAGCTTTCATGTTCGATAATGCACAGCGGGGCAAAATTAAAAATGACAAGATCTTAAGGTGGAGGATCGAGCTCTCCACCTTCAACTACGAGATCTTGTACCGTCCCGGAAAGCTGAACGAGCCGTCCGATGCCCTATCCCGCGGCACATGTGCCAACGCACAAATAGACCGTCTCCAAACCCTCCACGAGGACCTCTGCCACCCGGGGGTCACTCGGTTCTACCATTTTATAAAGTCCCGCAACCTCCCCTACTCCGTGGAGGAGGTCCGTACTGTCACCAGGAACTGCCACATCTGCGCAGAGTGCAAACCGCACTTTTTCAGGCCAGATAGAGCGCACCTGATCAAGGCTTCCCGCCCCTTTGAACGCCTCAGTCTGGATTTCAAAGGGCCCCTCCCCTCCACCAATCGAAACACATACTTCCTGAACGTGGTGGACGAGTACTCCCGTTTCCCTTTCGCCATCTCCTGCCCCGACATGACAGCGGCCACAGTTATTAAAGCCCTTAGCACTATATTCACACTGTTCGGTTGCCCCGCATATATCCATAGCGACAGGGGGTCCTCCTTCATGAGTGACGAGCTGCGCCAGTTCCTGCTCAGCAAGGGCATAGCCTCGAGCAGGACGACCAGCTACAACCCTCGGGGGAACGGGCAAGTAGAGAGGGAAAACGGCACGGTCTGGAAGACCGTCCTACTGGCCCTACGGTCCAGGGATCTCCCAGTTTCACGGTGGCTGGAGGTCCTCCCGGACGCTCTCCACTCCATCCGGTCGCTGCTGTGTACCACCACTAATCAAACGCCTCATGAGCGCCTCCTTGTCTTCCCCAGGAAGTCCTCCTCCGGAACGTCGCTGCCGACCTGGCTGGCGGCCCCAGGACCCATCTTGCTCCGGAAACATGTGCGGGCGCACAAGTCGGACCCGTTGGTCGAGAGGGTTCATCTCCTCCACGCGAACCCGCAGTATGCCTACGTGGCGTACCCCGACGGCCGACAGGACACGGTCTCCCTGCGAGACCTGGCGCCCGCCGGCAACACGCACACCCCCCCCGACACCGATCACCCCCTCCCTGCCACCGGCGCACCCCGCGACCGCCCCCTTCCCGGGAGGATCGGTCCTCCTCCCATGCCCGACCAGGAGTGAAACAGAAGCAGACACCGAAAAGCTCCCGGAGACGACAACACGGGAACAAGCACCTGCACCAACACTGGGGCTGAGGCGATCGACAAGGAAGACCAGACCGCCCGCTCGACTCGTGGCATCGGTGTAACACAAGAATGTTGTGGACTTTAACGAGAATGTTCTTTTCCTCTTACGAATATTGTAAATAGTTCACAAACCCTGTACATAGCCCAATGTAGGGCAAAGTGTAGAGCATTGAAAGGACATGCCAAAAAATTTCTTCTCCCAGGACCAGCCTTGTAAACCCCTACCACCATGCGAAGCACCACCCCGCCGGGTTCATTTTTAACAAGGGGTGAATGTGGTAGTATGCATTAGGGGTCATGTGGGACTGTGAAGCCGTGATGCTGTTGGCTGACAGATCCCGGGTCCTGGTTGGCTGTTGATCCCTAGCTCCGCCCTGAAGGCGGAGTATAAGAACCTGGGCTTCTCCCCGCAGCTCCAGTCTGTTGCTGAACTGCTGGGAACAAGTCACGCTTAATAAAGCCTCATCGACTTCATCTCTATTCGTCTCTCTCGTAAGTCATTGTGCGCTACAGGGACAAGATGGCGGCGCGCATGGTGCGCACATTGCGGGTCGGGAGAAGATGGCGGCACCCATGGGGCGCATGTGGCTGAAGGGGGACAAGATGGCGGCGCCCATTGGTCGCACATGGACCCGGGAGGAGAAGATGGCAGCTCCCATTGTGCGCCTGGCATGGGGGAGGGGGCGATAGCGGGCGCGATCGCAGCGACTGTGCGGGCCTGGCACACCGCCGCGAAGTGGCCCTTTTTACTGCAGGCTTTACAAACTGGAGTGCAGGCCATGCAGTGTTGGTGGGGGTGCTTCTGCTGACCGCAGAAGTAGCAGCGGGAACCCCCGAGGTGCGTGGATCGGCGTGCGGCGCAGACGTATTGGGAAGGTAGGGCCCCGGCTGAGGAGGTCGTCGGCGGGTCCAGGAGGGGTAGGAAGGAGTAGAAGGGTGGGCAGCGCGGCGGGAGGGGTACGATTGTACATTACAGGATGCGACCATCATGGAGAGCGCCAAGGTCTTCGTCTCCGCCAGTTCGGGCGTGGCCCCTTCCGGTAATCGCTCTCGGATGCGGTCCGACGCAATCCCCGTCACGAAGGCATCGCGCATGAAGAGATTTGCGTGTTCGGTGGCCGTAACGGCCTGACAGTCACAGTCCCGGACGAGTGGAATTAGGGCCCGCCAGAAGTCTTCGATGGACTCACCAGGTAGTTGCGAGCGGGTGGCGAGTACATGCCTGGCGAAGAGCGTAGTGTTCCTTGAGGAATTCCATTGCTTTTGTGTAATTCGTGGCGTCTTGGATCAACGGTAACATGCTGGAGCTCAGTCTGGAGTACAGGACGTTTATCTTATGAGCCTCCGTTGGCGCGGGGTCCGCAGCCTTGATGTAGGCCTCAAAACATGCTAGCCAGTGAGCAATGTCTTTCCTGGCGTCGGGCGAGTGCGGATCCAGCTGCAGGTGACCGGGCTTAATTCTGATATCCATTCTGTGGAAAATCTGACTAATAAATTGATGCACGATCAATTGCACAAAGACTAAAGTTGGGTACAACTGTGGCTTTATTACAGTCAGATGCGTGGCCTCTTGCTGCAGCTGGTGAAATGGCAGGGCACTGGAGGTCATGCATATTTACACGGTTCTCCGTGGGCGGAGCCAGCCGGCAGGAGCTACCGGCGAACCTGTAGTGCAGGTCCTACCTTACCTAATACAGTGGTTGTTCACCACACATCTTTGTTGCAAATCCTTCTAGCACCCACCTAAAGTGGGCGGCACGGTAGCACAGTGGTTAGCATTGTCGCTTCACAGCTCCAAGGTCCCAGGTTCGATTCCAGCTTGGCTGACTGTGCGGAGTCTGCACGCTCTCCTTGTGTCTGCGTGGGTTTCCTCCGGGAGCTCCGGTTTCCTCCCACAGTCCAAAGACGTGCAGGTTAGGTGGATTGGCCATACTAAATTGCCCTTAGTGTCTAAAGGGGTTGGGTGCTCTTTCCAAGGGCCGGTGCAGGCTCGATGGGCCGAATGGCCTCCTTCTGCACTGTAAATTCAATGTCTATGTCTAGCGATGACCTTCTACTTTGCTCCACCTGCTGCACCCCCTCTTTTTTTTCAAAATATTTTTATTCTCCTTTTTCACATTTTCTCCCAAATTTACACCCACCAACAATAAACAATAATCAGTAACAAATATGTCAATCCCCATATCAATAACAACGATCCCATCCTCCCACCAAACCCCAAACATTAGCCCGCATGTTCACGTAAACAAATGACAAAAAGAAATTAGGGATCACCCATAGTCGCCCTCCGGCCCCCCCCAACCCTCCCTCCCACCCACCCCAACTAATGTTCGATGTTATCCAATTCTTGAAAGTGCATGATGAATAATACCCATGAATTGTAGAACCCCTCCATCCTTCCCCTCAGTTCAAACTTAACCTTCTCAAGAGTCAAGAATTCTAACAGGTCCCCCCACCACGCCAGGGCACAGGGTGGAGAGGCTGCTCTCCAACATATCAGGATCCACCTTCGGGCTCCACCCCCTCTTATACAGTATAAAACCCATCACATGTCTTCCTCTCTTTAGCTCTGAAGGAGAGTCATATGAACTTGAAACGCTAACTCTGTTTCTCTCTCCACAGATGCTGCCAGACTGGCTGACCTTTTCCAGAATGTTCTGTTTTTATTTCCGATTTCCAGCATCAGCAGTATTTTGCCTTGTATCCTTTCCTAAATCGTCCACCTGGTGGCAGTAGAGCTCTATCAGAAAAGGATTGTTATTTTCTGTATGTCTGCCTTCTCCCCTTGTCTCGGTTTATCTTTACCTGACTTTGGCACACGCATTTTTCAGCAAGCATTGTTCCCCCTCTCCTCTCTGGCCTAGCAGCACTGAAGACAAATGCGGAATGCCTCTGCCAGTTTTTGCTGAGATTTGTTAACTCGTCGTATTTACACCAAACAGCACCATAAGGAAGATATTTAGAAGACTTTGCACCAAGAGATGGTGCATGGCTCTGTCAGTGTGGTAATCTGATCATACGGTTTGGGAGGATTTGTGCAAAATTGCACTTTTTGGTTAGAAGATTTTACAATAAATTACAACATACCCACCCCCCAAGTTTCCTAACTTCTGGAGAACACTTAAAAGAGCCAATTGTTGTTCCCATTCTCTATCACTGGCCTGTGTCCTGTGTTCACCTGGGGTATGGATATCACTGGTAAGTAGTGAAAGTGTCATAAGGTTGTGCGACGGCTTAGCGTGAGGCAGCAAACAAACAGGTCGTCGAGGAGGACTTTGTGACAAGTAGTCGGCCAGGTACCTTCTCAATGACACTCTTGGATACCCTTACCCTGGGAGTCTCCTAGAGATATGCCATATTTTTACGGGTGCCATAGATATTCTAACAGTGATGACCCTGAATATTACCCCCCACGCCCCCTCAGTGGCACAGTAGTACAGTGGTTAGCACTGTTCCTTCACAGCGCCAGGGTCCCAGGTTGGATTACCGGCTTGGGTCACTGTCTGTGCGGAGTCTGCACGTTCTCTCCGTGTCTGCGTGGGTTTCCTCCGGGTGCCCCGGTTTCCTCCCACAAGTCCCGAAAGACGTGCTGTTAGGAAATTTGGACATTCTGAATTCTCCCTCAGTGTACCCGAACAGGCGCCGGAATGTGGCGACGAGGGGATTTTCACAGTAACTTGCAGTGTTAATGTAAGCCTACTTGTGACAATAAAAATTATTATTATTATTATTAAAAGCATGTTGCACTGTTGTCTTCTCAGGATGGTGCACCTGGAGTGTCATAGCAGCTAATGGTGCCGTGGCCATTCTCATACTCACCCAGTGATGTGGTTATTTTAAAAAGTGGATACGCCTGTAGTGTGTAGATTTATCTTTAGGAGATCCAGCAATACGCCTTCCTCCCAAATACATTATTTTGGTAAATTTTCCAGCATTCTGGATTAGTTGTCTACAAAATTATGAGGGGCATAGACAGAGTGGAGAGTCAGAGGCTGTTCCCCAGGGTAGTGGGGTCAATTACTAGGGGGCATAGGTTTAAGGTGCGAGGGGCAAGGTTTAGAGGAGATGTACGAGGCAGGTTTTTTACACAGAGGGTAGTGGGTGCCTGGAACTCGCTGCCGGAAGAGGTGGTGGAAGCAGGGACGATAGTGAGGTTTCAGGGGCATCTTGACAAATACATGAATAGGATGGGAATAGAGGGATACGGACCCAGGAAGTGTAGAAGATTGTAGTTTAGTCGGGCAGCATGGTCGGCAAGGGCTTGGAGGGCCGAAGGGCCTGTTCCTGTGCTGTACTTTTCTTTGTTCTTTGTTCTTTGTTCTGCACCCAATTATTCTGTATGTGTACATAAGAACTTGAAAAGTAGGAGTAAGAGTTGTCCACCCATTAAACCTCCTCCACCGTTTTGTAAGATCATGGCCAGAATTCTCCGGCTGTCGGGATTCTCTTTCCCCGCTGGCGGCACCCCTATCCATGGGTTTCCAAGTGACGTGGGATGGCTTCAATGCAAAATCCCATTGACAAGCGGTGGGAAGAGAGAATCGTGCCACCATTCACCTCAAATTCTGGTGCAATGTTAAACTCAGGGCTCGGGTTAGATTGGATTGGATTTGTTTATTGAGGGGGCTTGCCCTCTCAGGCTGATGTAAAAGATCCAACGGCAGTATTTCAAAGTAGAGTCCTCTCTGAGGTCCCGGCCAATATTTATCCCTCAACCAACATCACTGAAACAGGTGGTCTGCTCATTATCACTTTGCTGTGTGTGGAAACTTGCTGTGCGCAAATTGGCTATCAGATTTCCTACATTACAACAACAGTGACCATACTTCACAGGCACCTTCCTTGGCTGTAAATGATGTCCTGTGGTGGTGAAAGATACAAAACAGCTGTAGGTCCTTTCTTTCATTCTTTGGGATGGGAAGGGGGTGGTGTCGGTACCTTAACTGAGTGGCACGGACATCCAGTGCAAATGAGTGGGCACTTTATTAAGTTCCTTCAAATGTGAATCTTTCGCTGTGAACTGGAAGCTGAGGTACCAAGGGGGTAGTACGATGTGCTGCGTTTGCTCCAGTCCCTGATGCTGGGCATATCCAGTGGTCCTTAATAGCTGGAGGTTGTTCCACAAATCTCACAGTTAAATCTTAATCTTTGAGCTGTGTCCATCTCAACTCTAAATGTATTCAACAATGGAGCAGACACAGCCCTCTGGATAGCGAATTCCAAAGATTCACAAACACTTCGAGTGAAGAAATTTCTCCTCATCTCAGTCCCAAATGATTTCCCCCCCCCCCCATCTTGAGACTTTGCTGAGGTTCTCCCGCAGCCAGCGGAAACAGGCACTACTCTATTAAGTTTCTTCACAATTTTGTCGGCTTCAATGAAATCACCCCTCATTCTTCTAAACTCCAGAGAATATGAACTGAATTTACTCAGCCTTTCATTGTCGGACAACCCTCTCATCTCAGGGATCAGCCTAGTGAACCTTCACCATGCTGTCTCTTTTGGAAGTGTATTCTTCCTTAAATACGGAGACCAAAGTTCACACAATACTCCAGCTGCAGTCCCATCAAAGCTTTGTACAATTATAGCAAGACTTCCTTGTTCTGGTACTTTGCAATAAAGGCCAACATCCCATTTGCCTTGATAATTGATTGCTGTACCTGCGTGCTAACTTGGTGTTCCTCGTAGGAGTACATCCAATAATGAAAACTGGGCGGCCATCAGGCCTGCATTGGCAGAAGGGGGAGACTTTGAGAGGCTTTTGCAGGTGGGATGTGGGCAGGGGAGCCGAAGGCAACAGCAACCAAACTTCCTTATGGGGCTCAGAGGAGTATGCAAAGTAAAGCTTTGCACTTACCTTACAGACCACCACTGGATATCCAGTAGGTTTAATCGAGCTGCACGTCGAGACAGATACGCTACTCAGTGTGCACTTAAAATAGCATAGGGCTCCTGTCCCATCAGCCAAGTAAACAACAGCTAAAATGGCTGCAAAGGGAGAAACGGACAGAAAATTAATTTTAACAGATTGAAGGAGTCATAATGCACCCCTGTTAAACATGGAACCTTGTCATGTCAAACAGGCTCAAAAATAGCATCCTGGAGTGACCCAGGAGTCTACTGACTTTAATTTACAAAATTGGGTCCTTGGGGATCCATTACTATTGGCTTCAAATTACTGCCCATATGATTTCAAAGCTAACAAGTATTTGGAGGGGGGAGGGAGGGGGGGAGGTGGTCATTGGAAAGAGTGTTGAATTAAGAGGGGAGTGTAATAATCACAAGTAGTCAAGTAAATTAATTCCCTCATGTCCTACTTGAAATCAAAGTAACAGGTGTGGTTTTATAATTCAGTCCCATCGCTTCTGTAGAATACTCAGTAATGACCCAAACAGTTTAATATTCACATGTTTGTCTTGGCAGCTGTTATATCCAGTTTAGGTCTACAAAAATCATGATTTATCCAGCAGAAAGGGCGAATTATGGAGCTGTAAGGATTTATAAGAGTAACATAAATGAGCAGTGGAATCTATGAGTACAAGACCTCATGCCTTTTGAGGTCGTTTACCTCATTTTACTTCACCTATCATTGTTTTGAAAATGATTAAGTGTCTCCAAGATAACTCAGTAAAGTAGTCAATAAATTGGAAAGAATGTTTGTTCTGTCCCTTGTTGCACAAATTACTGTCAAAAGCGCAGAGAAAAATCAGTCTTCTTCCATGTAATCTTTCGAAAATACTCAGCCAAAGAATGCTTACGACCTCTTGTTAAAAAAGCTCATTAAATGTGCCGTTCAAATGCTTTCTTTGAAATAAATAAATAAATTCAATTAGTCTTCAAATAATTTTATATTATTTACTGACTACGAACATTTTATTTTCAATTAAAAAGCTTCCATTATAATCTACCAAACACACACTGCACTGCTGAGGGCTGCACTGAGCAGCATAACTGGTAAATGCATATTAAGACCAGAACGTCCTTGGTTTGATTCCTCGTCACTGTTGAGTTAGTGAATTCTAACCATCGTGACAGTTGGGCAATATTTACTCAGGACTCTGTGCTAGAAAGAGAAATCTCAGTCAGAGTTCCTGCTATTTTTGTATTATCAGTGGTCTGTGCTGGACCCTCCGAGCCTCCGCCCCCAAATCGCATTCAGTGAGGGAGGCGGAGAATGGTCGTCAACCCGGAAATCGGACCGGCGCCGCTCCCGCGATTCTCCGGTCACTGGAGAGTCGCTCGAGAATCGCGCGCGCACGAACTACGCGGCGCGGGTAGGGGCCATTGACAGAGGCCTCCCCACCGCGATTCTCCACGCGCAACTGGCTGAGTTCCCGACGGCTTGGTTCTAATCACCTATCAGGCGTCGGGAACGTCGGATGTCGGCTGCGGACTCAGTCAGCGGCCGCCCTGGTGGGGGGTGGTGGGATCGTTCACCGGGGGTCCTCATGGACGGCCAGGCAAGCGATCGGGCTGCACCGATCCGCGGGAGCGCGGGATCTCGGGGGGAATGTAGTCATGTAAAATGGCCACCTGCAAAGGACCATGGGAATTGTGGTCAATTTGGGACACAGACAGGTACACAGCCTCTGTGTATTGTGCAAAGAAACCAGACTTGGCTGAAACTTGTATCCATTAAGAGTCGATCACCATTTCCCCCAGGACAATAGAGTTTGAATCAAGGAGTTACAACAGTAGCAGACTAACTGGCGCCACCCCCCCCTTATTTCGAAAGGCCTACGTGCCTGGGACAATGATAGCTGGGACCAGCCCAGCTATTGAGGTATCCGCCCCCTAATTGGCTGAGATCGAAGAGGGTGATTGAAACCCCTATTGATCCATTGGACCTGGAGTAAGGACCGCCCAAAAGGGCGCGAAAGAGACGAAGGATAAAAAGCCCTGCTCACTAGAGATCTGTCTCTTTTGGGATCGCCTGTGTGCGACCAACTGCAACCAAGTGACCAACCAAGTTCAAGGACCCATGACCATTCCTGAAGGACAAGCCCAGCTGAGACAAACCCAACAACTTCCAACCGACCACGTGGAGCCGGATAAAGGCCTTATCTCGCACAGTGCTGGTCACTCGAAGTTAAGTAAAGGTCATCTTAGTCGTTAGGTGTAGTTTAGTACGGAGCTGCGTGTATTATTGCATAGAGATACAAGTCTTGTGTTATTAATAAACTGTGTTTTTGAGCTAACATACTAGTTGTGTGGTCATTTGGTCAATATAAGAAACAGCTTGTGGTTCACATAAAGGGTAAGAAAAGGCTACATTTATTGGCCACTCTGGCGGGACCTTGATTAGAAGTGACTCTGAGATCTCACAACTTTGAATTAAATTGGGGAAAGAGAACGAACCACACGAGTAAGTTTCATATCGGCCAAATAACCGAATTTCGGAAGTGTGCACTAACCGCATGCGTAACTAACAGGGAAGGGTAAGGTAAACTCGTCAGATTGCATGAAAATCTAGAGGGATTGTGAACCGGAACATAGCCGTAAGCCGTACCCATTGTTCGATTGACTCCTTATTTCCCCCTGTTCCAAAATTTAAGTAGAGAAGAGATGGCAGCGCAGATGATAGAGAAGATGATGAATCCGCAGCAGCAATCCGAGGTCGCAGTAGCCGACAAATCAGAGCAGTGCCCCATATGGGAGGATGTGTTGAGAAAGTATTTAAAGGAGGAAAGGACGGCCCCTTTGGTCGAATTTTTGTGCAAACACCGAGACAGATCCAGGGAAGATAGGACAGACTTGGTGGGAGGATTTATGTAAGGTATATAATAAAAATGCAGTTAAGTTCAGAAAGCCAATGGTAATAGTGTGCTGCTTGGCACAGTTGCAAGGCACCGAGGAGGTCGACGAGATGCTCCGCAGACAGTTAGTAGAGAAGGAGGAAGAGAAGGAGGGAAACGGTAAAGAAAGTGAGAACATTACTGAGGAACTCTGGGAGAAGTTAGCCTCTAAAGACAGGGAAATTGCCGATGTTAAACGCGCCCACCAGTCTTGCATAGTACACCTTAGCAGCTTCCACACCCAGTACAACAAGGCCTATCAAGATACACAGCGCGCAGTCTCGATAAGAGAGGAGACTGAACACCAGGTCACCCAATTAACAAAGAACTGCGTTGATTTCCAGGCAGCTTTAAGAGCGCTTCACCAGTCCACTAAAGAACAAAGACAGAGCACCGCTGACCACGTTAAATGCCAGCGGAAGATAGATAAGCTCCAGTCGTTACTTTCAGTTTGGAATGGTTTAATGTGTACCTTCGGGACAGAGGAGACAGATGAGGAAGAGATGGCAGATTGGGAAGAGTTAACTGAAAACGCGCAAATGTACGTTAAAGGAACGGAACGTCAAAAGCAACCGCCACGCATCCCAAAAAGAAAGGCACCAGCAGCCCCGGCTGCACAGGTCGCACCAACCCCCACAGCTGCCCCGACACCCATGAATCCGGTCACCACGGAAAGAAGGATAAGGGATCAGGCAGGCCCAGATATCACCTACACCAACCCACTTTCGGTAACTCAGTTAAGGGACGCTTACAGTAAAATTACTCCATTCCAGCCCACCGCAGACCCGCATACCTTCTTTGAGGAGGTGCGCCAAAAAAAGGTTATGTACGGATTAGATGAGAGGGAGGAAGTTAAATTGATACTAATAAGCCTCAGCCAGTCGGTAAGGTCAGCTTTGCCAGACCCCCAAAACGTAGGAGGAGGAATCCTAGAGGAAATGAAGGCCGCAATATCGACGGCCCCAAGGACGCTATCAGATACAACAAAGGGGATCCGGTAGAGGGTTTCAACAAATGCAGGCAAAAGAAAAGGGAACATCCGACTGCCTTTGCCGGTCGCCTCTGGATACATTTCAAGGCATAATATGGATACTTAGATCGCGTTCATCTCGATGAGGAAGATACCACTAAATGGTCCCATACCTTAGTTTCACATGCCACTGAAGCAGGTAAAAGGGCTTGCGCGAATTATGACCTGGCTGATACCACCCATAATGAGATTTGGGTACTTAGACACATATCCAGGGCATGGGAACAGTCACTTCAGGATGGACCAAAAACAGAGTAGAAGACACAATGTACCCAGTCAGAACTAGCCAGGAACCCACATGGATAAATGAGGGCAGAAGAGAGGAACATTATCCCCGAGAACAGTACCCCAGAGCACAAGCCCCAGCCCATGCACCACGAGGTTCATGTTACAATTGTGGACAAGTAGGACATTTAGCCTGCGATTGCAGACAAAACCCCCTACACCACCAACAACCCAACAGCAACCCCCCACCCAGAAACAATAGGCCAGACCACGATCGCCAGCCGCGAGAGCTAGAAGGCAACACTCGCCCCATGCATAACGTAAACGCCCATTCAGACAACCTTGCTTATAACTTCTCAGATTGACGGTGTCCAGAGTCTCCAACATGGGTCTGTGAGACGCGCTGGGATAATGTCAGAAGACCGGTAGTCACAGGCATAGTCCGGGGACAAGCAGTTAATTTTCTTTGGGACACAGGAGGATCCCGAACCACACTAAACTCCGCAAACCTATTCCAAAACACACCCTGGCCCACCACAGATACCATCACACTCAGTAGATTCACAGGCCACATGCAAGAGGGATACATCACAGCCCCTATACCTGTCCAAATAGGAAATGTAGTCACTACCCACCCCGTTGTTCTAGTAGACCTAGTCCCGACTGCAGAACACATCCTAGGCATAGACCTTAAGAGCTCACATGACCTCTCCTTCAACCCCGTAAGCAAGTGTGCCTGGCGAATGTCCAAGACAGCTAGAGCCCCCGCCATGCTCTCAGTAGGAGATTATGAAAACAGGATTTGCTCAGTAGGGGACTATTGGTATAACCCTTCGGCAATTAGCACAGACGACACCATTTGCCCAACACAAGCACGACTGCGGGCACATTCCAGGTACGATTATGATCTCAGGTCCCGACCCCAAACCTCAGAAACCGTATGGATTTCCACAGCAGGCTGAGGGCGAAATGTTAAAGGTAATTAACAGTCTGTTAAAACAAGGAGTGATTCAACCCATAGCTTCCACTAATAATGCCAAATTTGGCCCGTAAAGAAACCAGACGGTTCATGGCGACTCACCATTGACTACCGCGAACTAAACAAAGTTACTCCTTTAACAGCACCCACCGTTGCCACGAGTCCCACAACCATGCTTAAGCAGGGAGTGCAAGCAAAGTATTTCACCGTGCTGGATATCAGCAATGGTTTTTGGTCCATTCCCCTAGATCGAGTTTGCCAGTATAAATTCGCATTCACTTTTCAAGGACAACAGTACACGTGGACATGTCTCCCCCAAGGCTTCCATAATTCCCCCTGCATTTTCCACAGACAGCTAGCTGCTGGTCTTTCCAAATTCTCCCACCCCAAATGCCTAATTCAGTATGTAGACGACCTGCTCCTGCAAACCAACACCAGGGAAAGAGCACGTGGCTCTATTGGCCGAATTACTAACCCTGCTCCAGTCCATCGGATGGAAGGTAAACCCCAAAAAGGCACAGATATTGAGGGA
Organism: Scyliorhinus torazame; assembly: GCF_047496885.1. NCBI lineage: Eukaryota > Metazoa > Chordata > Chondrichthyes > Carcharhiniformes > Scyliorhinidae > Scyliorhinus > Scyliorhinus torazame. Next base: position 40,026,234 of record NC_092714.1, on the reverse strand, counting down.
AAAGGTACTTTATTTCGGCACCACTATTACGGCAAACATGAAATTGAACAAAAACGAATTGACTTAATTGTGAACTTGCCCCTGCCCTGTAATGTAAGTGCACTCCACACATTTCTAGATTTAGCGGGATATTGCAGAAATTATACAGACTGTTTTGCCACCAAGGCCGCCCCGCTCTCAGAGCTTCTGAAAAAGAACACCCCATGGAATTGGCTTCCCCAGCACACAGACGCCATAGACAATTTAAAACTCGCCCTAGGTACAGCTCCCGCTTTACAAGTTCCCGGCCCCGCCTTGCCCTACACCATAGAAGTAGCAACCACCGACCGAACCCTCTCAGCAGTGCTCCTACAGGAACGCTATGACCGATTAGGCCCAGTAGCCTAGGCCTCTAGAGTTTTAGACTGCGTAGAACAAGGATTTTCTGCCTGTGAACGACACTTGCTTGCAGTCTTCTGGGCAGTCCAGTACTTTGCCTACATTACAGGCCTCAACCCAGTCACGATATTAACCGAGCACACCCCCACCCAACTGTTGTTAGACGGCAAACTAAAGGATGGTTCAGTTAGCCAGATCAGAGCAGCTCGCTGGACACTCTTATGACAAGGCAGGGATATTTCTGTGAAACGCACCAAGACCCACACGTTCTTAGTAGACAATTTACAATACGCAGGGACCCCACACAAATGCCAGATAATTGCAGCCACACATCCCACAGGACCCTTTGTTCCCAAATCGCTACAACCACGTGTAAACGGTGAGACACAAAGTTCCCAAGACACAGGGGACACAGTAAAGATCTATGTAGATGGCTCCTCCACTGTTGAGGATGGAGTAAGAATCACAGGATGCGGGATTTACAGTGAGGACTCACAGGGACGCCCACTAGAAGAGGTATCTTTAAAATTACCCGGCCACTTGGGTTTGCAGGCAGCCTAACTGGCAGCCATAGCTTATGTAATTGGTCACCCAGACTCCTTTCCAACGCCTGCGGACATACACTCCGACAGCTTGTAAGTTTGCAACAGTCTGACAGAATTCCTTCCCCTATGGGAATCTCGAGGTTTTGTATTCGCCGACGGAAAACCCCTACCCTCCGCCCCTCTCCTGAAAGATATTCTTAAGAAAGCCACCGGCCGCACATACGGCATCATTAAAGTAAAGAGCCATCACCGCACCTCCCCCCCTGGGAATTGCAAGGCCGACGCCTTAGCTAAAGCTGGATCACGGACTGGTCACTTCTGGCAAACCCCCGAGTGTGAACAGATACATTCAATCCAGGTCTCCCAAACCAATATTGAGGATTTATCTCAGGCACAGAAAGCAGACGACTCCCTCAAACAGATACTGAACGGCACCTACCAAGCCCCCTATGATAAATGGAAGGACACACTCAAAATACAGGACGGAATAGTGTTAAAGGACAGAATTGATGTGGTCCCCACCCAAGACAGAAACCAGTTAATATACCAATTCCATGACGGACACGGACATCAGGGAATAGACACAACCATTGCCCATTTAAGACCCTTGTGCTGGTGGCCCAAATTAAAAAGCGATGACAGACATTATGTTGAGAATTGCCTCATTTGCGGCCAGAACAGTCCAGAACATTATGCAAAGAAGGGGCAATTAAGACACACCCGACCTGTAGAAGGCCCCTGGACAAATCTGCAAATTGATTACATTGGTCCCCTCCCACCCTGCAGAAACGGTTTCAAGTACGTGCTAGTCGTCACAGATACATTACAAAATGGTTCGAAGCATTCCCACACGTTCAAACACAGCAAAGGCCACCGCTAATATTTTGACCCAACAGATCTTTACGCGCTGGGGTCTTCCACGCAGCATTGAGTCAGATCAAGGTTCCCACTACACCGGCAAAGTAATGCAAAACATTATGACCATTTTCGGTATCAAACAGAAATTCCACATAGCCTACCACCCCCAGTCCAGCGGCATAGTAGAGCGCATGAACCGCACTTTAAAAACGACAATTCGGAAGACGGTACAGCAGAGCAATTCCACTTGGGACACGGCACTACCCATTGCTCTCATGATTATCAGGAGCACAATTTCCAGTTCCACAGGTTTCACCCCCCAGACCCTTATGACAGGGAGACCCATGAAAGGCATTGAATATTTATTAGGGCTCGATTTGGCGAATCCCGCAGTAACCACGCTCACCCATTTAAAAGCAGTTCAACAGGTCACAGAAAACATTACAGCGGCACAACTAGTTGCTGCTTTCCGACTAGGCACTAGGAAAAAGTAGAGTAAAGCCAGCTTTGACAAAAAGGTTCACCCCCATAGAGTATACAGTCGGCCAGCAAGTTATGATCTCGTTGTACAACCCCAGCTCCTTCCTAGCCCCTAAATTTGCAGGCCCCTACTCCATCTCTGACAACGTAAGCCCCTCTGTGTACAAGGTAGCGTACCCCAACGGTAAGACTGGTTGGTCCCACATCAACCAACTCAAACTCTACGGGTCACAACATAGCCATGCCCACCACTTAGCCTTGGTGATGGGAGAGGATGACGCTCTGGCCACTGACGAGGCCAACGCGAATACCGCCCGGAATCTGCAGACACTGGTCTGGCAACCAGGAGAAGGTGATGATTTAAGCGATGAGCCCTTCTGGGAAATGATTTAATGGAACTGATGCACGCAAATATTTGAGGTGTCCAGATGATGAGAAACGGACAGTGCCTAAGAATTAAGGTGTCCAAATTTCTGATGGAGCCTGCCCGTCTACATGTTTTTAACCTCCTCTTCTCTCCAATACATGGTTTTAATCTATATCGGCCCGACACTCGGTTATGCAGTCGTAATTACCCCTCTGATTCAACCATCAGACACGGTCTACTGACCAATGGCAGTTGAAGGCACTACAATATGACTACAAATTTTTCCTGTTCATCCCGGTCACCTAGGTAGGGAGTCACGGCACTGATCCCCGCCCTACCTGAGGGCCCCAAAATTAACTGGTCAATCACGCTCGGGTAATGGAGTAACGGCACTAACCCCCACCGCCGGGGATCCCACCCATTCTTCTGCCGCAGCGGCCCACACGCACCCCATGTTTCTCATCATGCTCTCTGGAATGGTTTACTACACCCTTTGCTGCTTTGGGCAGGTCTTGAATCTTCCTTTCCGCTCCAATTCTAAACCCTTCTTTCTTCCACTGTTCTTTCAGACCCCTTTGGGTCACTTCCAAATGCTATTTACACTTAAAACACAATGGTTGCTGATCTGAGACCCTGGGACAAAACTCTATAAAACTGTCCACCCTGAAATTCGGCTGGTTAAGCAAAGCCTCAACCTCCCATGGTTGCTAGTAAAGATGGAGAATGGTCGAAGAAAGCATCCGCCCACTCCTCGCATTGACCACACAAGCTGTGAGACACTTGAATACTTGAATTGAGACACTTGCATTAGTACCTCTCCAAATGTTTTTTTTAAACAAAATGGGGGAGTCACACATGGTGACAATCATAAAGGGAAATTGGAACTAAGAGAGAGACACTAACACACACAGATATTAACCAACAATACTGACATGATACTATGCTTGATTCCCTAGGATTACACGGAAACCAGACACCGCAGGATGAACCCAGCCCCCATAATCTCCGTCTGGATAATTGCCGCACTTACCGGACTCCAAGCACAAGATACCCAAGACGTTACACAGCCCGGCGGTCTGTGGTACCGTTCCCCAGATGCAGGGGAATGTGAGAGTGGCACCCTATGGGTGCGTAAGAACACAAGCGTCATATTTGGGTGCAATAACCAACGGACAATTTACAGAAAGCCCAACGGGTCCACATCAGATTGTTACATTAGCACAACAGGAACAAAAGGTTGGTGGGAACTTACTAATGAAGGGTGCCCCAAAATTGGATGTTTAAATAAGATTGCAGGGAACACAATAAGAATCGGACAAAATTGTTGCAGGACACCCACTGAAGGCAATTTGGCAATACAAATAATTAGAGTAGGATCTAAGCCAGCCCCGAGCGACACCACCCCACAGACCACCTCCAGTCAGGATACCACACAACAACTGTTAGAGATAGAGACCGAAACCCCCACCCGGTGGGAAGGCTTTGCAAAATGGAACCCACTCTCATACATAACAGAGACCCTCTGCCTGATTGCAGTAATCTATAGTGTAGTCCTCACATTCAAACTCTGCAAATGGAAGGCAAAAGCCTCCCTGCCCCCCTATATACACAGTTCAAACCCCCTTCTTTGGAATTCAATAAAGCTGTCATAAGAATGTACAACTTACAAAAACTGTGATAACCGGTGCTGAATGGACCCTTTATACCTCTGTACTGATGAAATGTGATAAGAAGAAAGAATATGGTGCTGCTGTTTATGTTTTGTAGATTTTGTGTTGTATATAAGTTCTTCAGGTAAAAACAGCAGTATGAATGTAGCATAGAAAGTTTAATTAGCAACCAACCGTTTAGTATGAAATATGAAATTAAGTTTAATTAATTTATATGAATTTAATTTGGATATAAAATAGCCAGTTATAGTGAATTGTTTTATTCAATGTATGTAATATTAATGAATTAGGTAAAATTGTGCAATACATTTAGGACAGAGTAGAGTAGGACCTGAACTGACTGACCAGTGGCCGGCTTGATAAGGTAGACTACGGGATCAAGACTGTGATCCACCACGCTTCATGTTCAGGATCAAGAGGACGGAATGTAGCCATGTAAAATGGCCACCTGCAAAGGACCATGGGAATTGTGGTCACTTTGGGACACAGACAGGTACACGGCCTCTGTGTATTATGCAAAAAAACCAGACTTGGCTGAAACTTGTATCCATTAAGAGTTGGTCACCATTTCCCCCAGGACAATAGAGTTTGAATCAAGGAGTTACAACAGTAGCAGATTAACCGGCGCCACCCCCCCCCCTTATTTGAAAAGGCCTACGTGCCTGAGACAATGATAGCTGGGACCTGCCCCCTAATTGGCTGAGATCGATGAGGGTGATTGAAAACCCTATCGATCCCTTGGACCTGGAGTGAGGACTGCCCAAAAGGGCACGAAAGAGACAAAAACAAGAACAAAGAACAAAGAAATGTACAGCACAGGAACAGGCCCTTCGGCCCTCCAAGCCCGTGCCGACCATACTGCCCGATTAAACTACAATCTTCTACACTTCCTGGGTCCGTATCCTTCTATTCCCATCCTATTCATATATTTGTCAAGATGCCCCTTAAATGTCCCTATCGTCCCTGCCTCCACTACCTCCTCCGGTAGTGAGTTCCAGGCACCCACTACCCTCTGCGTAAAAAACTTGCCTCGTACATCTACTCTAAACTTTGCCCCTCTCACCTTAAACCTATGCCCCCTAGTAATTGACCCCTCTACCCTGGGGAAAAGCCTCTGACTATCCACTCTGTCTATGCCCCTCATAATTTTGTATACCTAGACGATGGATAAAAGGCCCTGCGCACTAGAGATCTGTCTCTTTTGGGACCGGCTTGTGTGCGACCAACTGCAGCAGAACAACCAAGGTCAAGGAACCGCGACCATTCCTGAAGGACGAGCCCAGCTGAGACGAACGCAACAACTTCCAACCGACCACGTGGACCCGGATAAAGGCCTTACCTCGTACAGCGCCGGTCGCTCGAAGTTAAGTAAAGGTCATCTTAGTTGTTAGGTGTAGTTTAGTACGGAGCCGCTTGTATTATTGTATAGAGATACAAGTCTTGTGTTATTAATAAACTGTGTTTTTGAGCTAACATACCGGTTGTGTGGTCATTTGGTCAATGTAAGAGACAGCTTGTGGTTCACATAAAGGGTAAGAAAAGGCAACAGGACCTACTTCTTCCATCACGGCCCGCGGTGCGAGTCTGCCATGACACACGGGCCGGCCGCCACAGGCCACCGCCGTGCTCTTGCGCGGACCCCCGACTGGAGGTGCAGGGCCCCGTATCCGCAGCCAGAGCTGAGAGAACCACTCCGGGGCCCTGCCAGCACCCTGCAGATGTGAGAATCACTCAGGGCTTTCTTAAGGAAAGTCCAGAGTGAAACACCAGCGTTTTTACACGGGCGTGGGGACATAGCCCCATTATTGGAGAATCCAGCCCCGGGTCTTTTGGTGAGGACTGAATTAAATGTGGTTTTCATCATAGCACACTAACACTTGAAGGGTGGCTTTGAGTGACGTACAAATACATTTCAGAGTTAGTTGAATATAAATATCTAGGTGACTAAATGCTTATGGAGTGTTGCAGTATGTAATTCAGTTCATGGCAGCAATATGTCGAGCAAGTTAATTGTTTTGGCTTTTTGGGGTAAATCCTCTCCCACAGGATTGGATTAGATCACAAAATTGTAGCTTTGCGTGACACATTGAAGCGGATGGATCTAAAGGCAGATTAGCTCTTTCCTATTCCATAGTTTCTTACAGTCACATGAATTATGTTGCTTTTAGCAATGATCCCGACTGCAGACTCATACGTACAATGAATAATCACGAGAAAAGCATTAGTTCATTACCAGGAAAGGTAGGAAATTGAAGTTCTAAGGTGACAAAAAAACATTTTTGGGTGCCTTTCGGGCTAAAATAAAAGGTGTGTTATAATGTATTTTTAAAAATAAATGTCACTACCTTAATCTATTACGCTCCTTCCTTTTTTTCTTGATCTCATTGTACATCATTCGCAAAAGAATGAAAAGGCCCCTGTCAATGCTGCTGTGTGAACTGGCCACATGGATGTATTTAAAGGTTGATCACAACAGCATGACTGAGGGCGTGATTTAGCAGACCAAAATTAAAGTCTGGTTCTGGGCTCATTTGGCGGGGAGTTTCGTGACGGCCGTGTTGGCGAGACCACGGCCCCTATTCAATGGCACTTAGCGCCAAAAATGAGCCCCCATGAGATTCTCGCCATTACTGACTCCCTCGCCGTCTGATTCGCCCGACTTACACCTCAGCCGCTCACCGTTAACAAGGGGATCTGCTTTTAAGTGCTCCCTCATCACTCACTCCCAGTCAACACACAAGCACGGCAGGGCGCAGACCTGCTCCTCGCTTTGGGAATGGCAACCTCACAAAGTAGCAGTTCTTGAGCTGCGTGCCAGAAAATGGAAACGGCTACTCACCTCCTAAGTTCCTCTTGGTAGCCATTGCTCCAGCTTCATGTTTTTAAAAAGGAGTACTAAATGAAATGCATCACAAACCAGCTGTCCAGCCAACTGAGCTAAACCGGCCTTGATTGTAAGGGAAGAATAACTGACTCGATGGGCCGAAATGCCTGCTCCAACTCTGTCATTCAATAAGATCATGGCCCATCTGATTATGGACTTAACTCCAATTTACTGCCTGCACCCTCCCCCCATTACCGCTGGCTCCCTTGTAAATCAAAAATCTATCTAATTCCGCATTGAATATATCCCAATGACCCAGCATTCCCTGCTCCTCATGGAAGAGAATTCCAGAGACTAACAACCTTCTGGGAGAAGAAATGCCTCCACTTATCCACCTCAAATGGGAGAACCCAAAATATGAAACTGTGTTCCCTAGGTCTAGATTCCCCCTCAAGGGAAAACACCCCCTCACCATCTACCCTGTCAAGTTCCCTCAGAATCTGACCTATTTCAATAAGATCAATAAGATGTAAAAGTGTAAACGATAATTCTAGATTGAATAAAATACCCCATAACACAGGCGCTATTAATAATTGGTGTCACAGGTGAATGAAAAGAAAGAATTGAAGGTAATTTGAGATAATCAAGTGCTGGGTCTGTAATGAACCGACCATCACCCTGGTTAGCGGTATTCATTAGTAATAGTCCTGTATATTTTGCAATTAAAGAATAGGTTCATTGGGAATAAGACACCAACACAGCTTAAAACGCTTAATTAGAATGGGGAATAAGTATTCGTCTGGCAAATTAAATTTTTATGACATTAATTATTCTATAACTGTGGTTAAGTTTATTCAAATAATGCAGTTTCAACGGATTAAAGAGGCTGTGCTGTCTTCAGAAGTGCATGAGTGACAGGGAGGCTTCAGTGTGCACATGCCCAGCTGTCTGCATGTACTCTGATCCGTGTTGGAGCATTGCTTAGAATTGAGGCAAGTTACTTTATCGCAAGATGACTTAGCTCCCGTAAATAAGATATAGGATGCAGACAACCTGGTGACATCAGGTGCTGGATTCTCCGCTGGCAAGATGCTCCTGGCAGCCCTGGGGTTTCCCGACAGCGTGGGGCTGCCCCACAATGGGAAACCTCATTGACCAGCCGGTGTAACAGAGCATCCCGCCCGCGGGGTAAAACAGAAATGTGGCGCGGCAGGGTGGAGACTCCGGCCCCAGGTACTTGTGAATTCTGGATCTTGGAAAAATAATTGCTAATCAGTTTAGTCCAAAGGTTATTTCTACTTAAAAAAAAACAGTCTCGGCATTGCAAAGGGAAGTCAAAATGTAAGGGTTGGAATTATGCTATATAATGTTAGAGCCAAACATGGGGCAGCACAGTAGCACGGTGGTTAGCACTGTTGCTTCACAGCGCCAGGAACCCGGGTTTGATTCCCAGCTTGGGTCACTGTCTGTGCGGAGTCTGCACGTTCTCCCTGTGTCTGTGTGGGTTTCCTCCGGGTGCTCCGGTTTCCTCCTACAAGTCCCAAAAGACGTGCTGTTAGGTGAATTGGACGTTCTGAATTCTCCCTCAGTGTACCCGAACAGGTGCCGGAGTGTGGCGACTAGCGGATTTCACAGTAACTTCATTGCAGTGTTAATGTAAGCCTGCTTGTGACACTTGTATGAAACACCTTGGTCTTTGTTTTGGAAAAAGTCTTAACATTTTATTTTGACAGGTTAAATGGTATTTTAAAAATACTGATCAGAGGAATTTCATTCAAATGAATGAATGTTGCATTGTACAATTTCAACCCAATGTACATTTCTTTCCATACAGAGTATACAATTTGTCATGCGAAATTACGAACATATGAACAAAAAGGCATTGTATGCCATTTGACCCTTTGATCATGATCCACCGTATGATAAAATAATGGCGGATCTGACAGAAGCCTCAAATATGCATCCTGCCTACCCTGATAATCTATCACCTTATTTATCAAGAATCTATCTAGCTCAGCCTTAAAAATATTCAGGAAGAGAGTTCCAAAGAGTCACGACCCTCTGGACGAAAATTAATTCTCCTCACTTCTGTCTTAATTTGTCGATCCTTATATTTAAACAGTGACCCCGAGATCTAGATTCTTCCACAAGAGGAAAGATCCGCTCCACATTCACCCTGTCAAGGCCCCTCAGGATCTTATATGTTTCAATCAAGTCGTCTCTTACTCTTCTAAACTCCAGCAGATACAAGCCTGGCCTGTCCAATCTGTCCTCGTAAGATAACCCACCTATTCCAGGTATTAGTCGGGTAAACCTTCTCTGAACTGCTTCCAACTCATTTACATCCTAGCTTAAATAAGGTGGCCAGTTCTGTACACAGTGCTCCAGATGTGGTCTCACCAATGCCCTGTATAACTGAGCCATAACCTCGCTACATTTGTATTCAATTCCCCTCGCAATACATTCTAACACTCTATTAGCTTTTCTAATATAATTATCTAATTTAATGATGATTTCTGGTGCTCTTCAGCATTTATTTCAATCTTTGGTTTTAATTTAGCTGGACTAAAATAAGAAAATCAAACTCACAAAGGCTGTGGAATATCAGAGAAAGCATCATGGGCGGGATTCTACGAGCTTCCGGGGACCAGGGAATCGCCGCCAGCCGGGGGCCATTGAAAGAGGCCCCTGCGGCGATTCTCCGCCGACAACTGGCCGAGTTCCTGCCGGCGTGGTTCACTCATGGTTCTACCCGGCGGAAGCTTGGAGTGGCGGCTTCGGACCCAGTCCATGGCCGCCCTGGTGGGGGGCGGGGGATCCGTCACCGGGGTGGGGGGGCCTCCAGGGCGGCCAGGCTCGCGATCGGGGGCCACCGATCGGCGGGCGTGTGCGATCTGGGGGGGGGGCTATATTGTTGGGGCCGGCCCGCTGTGTGGATCCACCGTGTTGCACGGGGCCGCCGCCACAGGTGGCCGGCGCGGGCATGCGCGGACCTGCAGACAGATGTGCAGGGCCCCGTATCGGCAGCAGGAGCTACATGGACTACTCCGGGGTCCTGCTTGCCCCCTGCAAAACAGAGAATCACTCTGGACTTTCTCCAGGAAAGTCCAGAGTGATTCGCGCCTGTTTTCTCGCGGGCGTGGGTTCATAGCCCCATTATCAGAGAATCCCGGCCCATGTCTATGCCAGCAGGGTGTCGCTGCATCTCGATGACTGCAGGAGCTGGAGTTTGCAAATAAAAAATCTTTCCAGAGGTTTTGAGAGATTGGTTAACCTCTGATGTAATATCATTATGTACAGAGAATACTGCCCCAAAAATCTAGCATTTTCCTGTTAGAGAATTCTGAAATGAATCAATTTTCTGCGATTCAACTCCGCTTCCTGGAAAGCCCATCTGGTTGTTGATCACTGTCTGTCCTGAAATTTTTTCTGACTTCTGGCTGAAATATTTCCTTAAGCACCTGTGCTGCTTATCGTATTTCCCAGTGGTATTTACTTTCTTCATTAACTTCATTATGATGCTTTAGAACTCCACTTTGTAATATCGCTACCAAACTGTTCTGCCATATCTACTGATCTTAACACCGCTTCACATTGACACCGAGAATTAGCCTTGTTTCTCTCCTCTGTGCTGTCTGCACCTTGTTTTTTAAAAAATAATCTTTATTGTCACAAGTAGCCTTACATTAACACAGAAATGAAGTTACTGTGAAAAGCCCCCAGTCGCCACACTCTGGCACCTGTTCGGGTAAACAGAGGGAGAATTCAGAATGTCCAAATTACCTAACAGCAGTTTTTCGGGACTTGTGGGAGGAAACCAGAGCACTCGGAGGAAACAGGGAGAATGTGCAGACTCCACACAGACAGTGAACCAAGCCGGGAATCGAACCTGGGACCCTGGAGCTGTGAAGCAACAGTGCTACCCACTGTGCTACCATGCCGCCATCGAGGATAAGTGGAAATGTGGGGTTGATGTTGCTATCAGATCAGCCATGATTTTATTGAATGGTGGAGCAGGCTCGAGGGGCCGAGTGGCCTACTCCTTCTCCTATACCATGGGTGGGATTCTCTGTTTGCCAATGCCGAAATTGCGAAATGCGATTGGGCAGAGAATATGTTCCAACGCCAAAATCGCGGCTGGCACCGATTTGACGCCGAATCGTGATTCTCGGTCACCTTGACAGCGTCACCAATGTGTTCCGGACTGCGCGTACAGAAAACACAATTTGCATGTCATTAGCGGGCCCGACCCGATATTCTCCGGGGCCTCAGCGATTCGCCATCCCTGATGGGCCGAGTTCCTGATGGTGTGGTTCACTTGTGCTTTTAAAAATCATGAAACGAGCATCATGGCTGCTGAGGGTGAGAGGGGGTACGGAAAGTGTCCAATATCACCATAGTTTGCTGATAGTTGTGCTGCTGGTCGGGAGGCTTCTGCCAGGGCCGGGGTGAGCAGCGGGGGGTGGTCAGGAGGTGGGCTGTGGGGTTGGGGTGGACAGTGACCAAGCCGGGAATCGATCTTGGGACCTGATTTGTTATGCTCTTGACGTAGCAGAAGCTGCTTCCTTGATGTGCACTGTGACAAAGGAAGGTTCAGACTTGAAGATAGCTTTAACACGTTTATTAAACTGTTAACGATTCTCCTACTTGGATTCGACTCTCCTGTTAATCCTGCTATAGCTACTCAGACTAACTAACCAGTCTGCTACAATCCACGTGGTGGGTGTGATGTGTTTCAATCAACCCTGTCCGTACTCATTAAGTGTCCGCACTGGAAAGAGACTGAGCATCTTGGGTTGGTGTAATGCCCTCCTGTGGTAATGTCGCGTCTGGGTGTGTCGTGACTGCCCATTGGTCGTGACCTATCTTACTGACCTATTGGTTGAATGTCTGTGTGTCATGATGTCTCTGGTGCTCCCTCTAGTGTCTAGGTAGGTGTAGTTTGTTCACATTAACCCCTTGTGTATTTACAGTGATGCATATCACCACATCCCCCCTTTTTTCGTGTTACATATTTTCTGTACAGTGTTAAAGAAAATTGAACAACATAGGTAGATCAATGATGATATGTACAAATCATGATGACAGGGATTATTAAACAAAAAGTCCAAATCATATGTATGAGTCCAAAGTTCATTAATTATTATGGTCGAGTGGCTTTCTTGTTTGGTTGGTGAATTGGTGATGTTGATGGTGGCATGTCCTTGTGAACGCCGTCAGTGTCCCTGTGCTTAAGGAACCAAGAAGTGGTCAAATCATTTTGTTGTCTGATTTAGACTCTTTTTTTCTTTCGATGCTTGTGGTAGCGATATATGCAATCTGTGTCGTGCTGCCATGGTATGTCATTGTAGTGAACTGATCAGTAACAGTGTCCCGCATTTGCAGAGTTGTACCATGTCGTACCAGTCGTAGTTCCATTGTTGTTGTTTTTGTCGTGCTTGTTGTCGACGTTGTTGCCGCTGGTATGCTTCTTGTTATTGTCTTTGATGTTGTTGTTGTGTTGGTTGGTTTTGTTGTCGTGTTTGCTGGGCTCAAGGACCACACTCTGTGGATAATACAAGTCCTTCACACAGTTACTCGTGTCAGCGTCCTTTGTGGCATCTGCTGTCTCCTTGAGCATGCCGTCACTGAGTTTGCGGCGCTCCCCGTCTGGAGTCAAGTCCAGCTTACTTGAATCAGCTTTGGCTTGTCAATGCTCCCCGTCTGGAGTCTGGTCTGTTTCACCTGAGTCAGTTTTGGCTCGTCGATGCTCCCCGTCTGGGGCCCTTTCTGGTTCACCTGAATCAGCTTTGGTTTCTTGACGCTTCCCGTCCGGAGTCATTTCAGGTTCACTTGAATCTTCTGAGGTTTCTTGATTCATAGAATTTATAAAATTTACAGTGCAGAAGGAGGCCATTCGGCCCATCGAGTCTGCACCTTGGAAAGAGCACCCTGCCCAAGGTCAACACCTCCACCCTATCCCCATAACCCAGTAACCCCACCCAACACTAAGGGCAATTTTGGACACTAAGGGCAATTTATCATGGCCAATCCACCTCACCTGCACATCTTTGGACTGTGGGAGGAAACCGGAGCACCTGGAGGAAACCCACGCACACACGGGGAGGATGTGCAGACTCCACACAGACAGTGACCCAAGCCGGGAATCGAACCTGGGACCCTGGAGCTGTGAAGCAATTGTGCTATCTACAATGCTACCGTGCTGCCCGTAATGCTCCCCGTCCGGAGTCAAAACGTTCAGGAATGCATTTGCTTGTTAAGAGGGTCGAGCAGATGAGGTTTGAATTAACGTGGTGTCACTGGAGTCACCAGTCGTCTCACCGTGATTGTCGAGTGCCTCTGTACACACCAGCTGAGGTCTGTCACGTTGCACATCTGGTATGGGAAGTGGGATGCCGTCGTCACTTGTCGCACATACAATGGGTAGAGCCTCAGTGTCTTCTTGCTTTGCACTTGAGTGTGGTAGACTGTCATAGTCTGCTTGATGTTCACTTGAGCGTGGTAGACTGTCATAGTCTGCTTGATGTTCACTTGAGCGTGGTAGACCGTCATAGTCAGCTTGCTGTACACTTGAGCATGGCAGACTGTCATAGTCTTTCTGTTGTTCACTTGAGCGTGGCAGACTTGCATCGTCTGCTGCTGGTTGCTCAGAGGAAGTTGCTAGACCCTCATGGTCTTGTTCATGCAAGGACTGCGCTCTGGAGTCTTGCGTTCCTTCCATCGTGGAGTCCGTCCATGAGCTCGCTGTGGAGGCTTGTGTCACTCCCTCTGTGGAGTCTTGCAGCGTTCCTTGTGTGGAATCGTGCATTGGTCTCGCTGTGGAGACTGTCATCACTTCTTGTTCATGCAAGGACTGGGCTCTGGAGTCTTGCGTTGTTTCTATCGTGGAGTCTGTCCACGAGCTCACTGCGGAGGCTTGTGTCACTGGAATCACTTTCTGTGTGGAGATGTGCAGTTGTCTCGCTGTGGAGTCTTTCATCGCTTTCTGTATGGAGGCTGGAACCCTTCGAGGTGCGTGGACCACTCTCTGTGTGGCAACAGGCTGCTCTCTGTGGGCTTGTACCGCTCTCTGTCTCTTGGCATCAGGCCGCAGCATAATCCTGCACTCACGAGTCGGGATGTCATATATGCTGGGCTGAAGATCCTCAAATCCGAAGAACACATCCGAGTCTGTGTCGGTTTCGTCACTGTGCAACACATCTCGTCACGGTTCAGATTTGGTAGTGGGGTCGCCATCTCCAAAGATGAAATCATCGTCTGAGTCATAGTCTTCTAGGACCATATCATCACTTTTTGTGTCGGAGCTGGCATTGGGCTCGCGATGTCCAAAGAAGAAATCAAGGTCTGTGTCGTTCTCTTCAAGGACTGTATTATCTCTTTGGGCAGTGCTAACTGCTTGTTGCAGGGTTCTGCAGAGGTTACTTTCAGCTACTGGTCGGAGTTCAAGCATTGTGCTGTTGTTCCAGGTGAAAGAATCTTGTTTTGAGGCTTTAAAATGTTTTTTCTTGTTTTGGGACATTTCCCCTTTAAGTGGGCACGGTCTGGGGGCCTCTGACATCACAAAGCTTGTGACGTAGAGCGTAGAAAGCAATTGCACATGCGCAGATCGCTGATCATTTACTTTGCGCCCTTCTCTCAACTGCGCATGTGCGCCACCTTTTCCAAGATGGCCGCCAATCAAAATTGTCGTTCGTTGCTCGCCTCCCTTGGCCTCGTGGTTAGTATTGGCGCATCTTTTACTGTTTTCTGTAGGTTTTTTTGTGTTTTCCTCGCAGTATTGTTCGAACTTGTCCAGGACTGTCTGGAAGTCTCTCTTTACTTGCCCTCTGGAGTACTTGAAGGTTTTGAAGATTTGTTCTGCATTTGCACCTGCAATTGTGAGCAGAAGCTCTGTCTTTTCAGCATCGGCCATGTCTTGTACGTCGGCTGCTACCAGGAAGATCTCAAACCTTTGCCTGAATGCACGGCAGTTTGCACTGAGATTGCCGTGGCACCTGCGCCGCTGTGGAACCGGAATCTCGATCATCTTGCCTGGGTACTGTTGCTGGTTGTTACAGTTTGCTGAGTTGAAACTATATGGATTCAAACAGTCACTGCTTGGTACCATGTTTTGTTATGCTCTTGACGTAGCAGAAGCTGCTTCCTTGATGTGCACTCTGACAAAGGAAGGTTCAGACTTGGAGATAGCTTTAACACATTTATTAAACTGTTAACAATTCTCCTACTTGGATTCAACTCTCCTGTTAATCCTGCTATAGCTACTCAGGCTAACTAACCAGTCTGCTACAATCCACGTGGTGGGTGTGATGTTTTTCAATCAACCCTGTCCGTACTCACTAAGTGTCTCCACTGGAAAGAGGCTGAGCATGTGTGCTGTGTCCTTTTATATGGGTTGGTGTAATGCCCCCCTGTGGTAGTGTCATGCCTAGGTGTGTCGTGACTGCCCATTGGTCGTGTGCTATCTTACTGACCTATTGGTTGAATGTCTGTGTGTCATGA
This sequence comes from Scyliorhinus torazame, assembly GCF_047496885.1. NCBI lineage: Eukaryota > Metazoa > Chordata > Chondrichthyes > Carcharhiniformes > Scyliorhinidae > Scyliorhinus > Scyliorhinus torazame. The sequence continues at coordinate 40,010,613 of NC_092714.1, read as the reverse complement.
TGTCTCTGGTGCTTCCTCTAGTGTCTAGGTAGGTGTAGTGTGTTCACATTAACCCCTTGTGTATTTACAGTGATGCATATCACCACAGGACCCTGGCACTGTAAGCAACAGTGCTAACCACTGTGCTACTTGTTTCTTGAAAACATGCAACGTTTTGGCCTCAACTATTTCCTGTGGTAACGAATTCCACATACCAACCACTCTCTGGGTGAAGAAATTTCTCCTCACCTCTGTCCTAAATGGTCTACCCCCATCCTCAGACTGTGACCCCTGGTTCTGGACGCAACCACCATCAGGAACATCCTTCAATTCTCATTTCTTTCCTCGTGTCCTTAAGGGAGGGGAACACATGTGATGGCTGAGGCACGATCAATTTGACTGGAGACGAAGTTGAATCCAAACTGAGGCTTTATTAGTATCAGATGTGTGGCCTCCCACAGCAGCTGACGAAATGGCTGCAAGCTGAAGGCCACGCATATTTATAACCCGGCTCCTGGGCGGAGCTAACATGCAGGGGCCACAGGTGAACCTGTAGTGCAGGTTCTACCGTACAACCTCTAATATCAGAACACAGTGGTTTACCACATTCACCCCCTGTTAAAATTGAGTCCGGCGGGGGTGGTGGATAACTATATACAATTCGCAATCTTTAATATTTACAGAGCAGTAAAAAAAATGTCTCTGGTCATCTGGCGGGCCGGTCAGAGGTTCAGCCGGACTGGCGCCTTGATGGTCCTTTGAGATCGGCGAAGTGGTGACGGAGATGTTGGTGCTGTCGTGGTCGAAGTTGACTCCGGGAGCGTGCCGAAATCCTCTTCATCAACGGGGGTGGGCAGGGGGTGGACGGACGGTCGTAGGGGGGGGGGGGGGTGGCGGGGGAGGGAAGGGTGCTGCCAGGGGCGACGGGGGTGTTGTGGGGACGGAACCTGCTGGTGCCAGGTCCCTGAGGGAGACGGTATCCTGGCAGCCGTCGGGGAACACCACATAGGTGTACTGTGCGTTTGCGTGGGCAGGTGCACCCTTTCCACCAATGGATCCGTCTTGTGGAGCCGCACATGTTTACGGAGCAGCACGGTTCCCGGAGCTGCGAGCCAAGTTGGGAGCAATACCCCGGATGTGGACTTCCTGGAGAAGGCAAAAAGACATTCATGTGGTGTACTGTTAGTAACAGTGCAGAGTACTAAGCGAATGGAATGTAGTGCATCAGGGAGGACCTCTTGCCAGCAGGAGGCCGGGAGTTTTCTGGACCGCAGGGCCAGCTGGACGGCCCTCCATACCGCCCCGTTCTCCCTCTCTACCTGTCCGTTTCCCTGGGGGTTGTAGCTCGTTGTTCTGCTGGAGGTGTTACCCCTGCTGAGCAGGAACTGACCTAGCTCATCACTCATGAATGAGGATCCCCTGTCACTGTGGATGTAGGCGGGGAAACCGAACAGAGTGAAGATAGAATTAAGGGCTTTAATGACGGTGGCAGACATCATGTCGGGGCATGGGATGGCGAAGGGAAACCGGGAGTATTCATCGATCACACTGAGGAAATATGTGTGTCGATCGGAGGAGGGGAGGGGGCCTTTGAAATCCACGCTGAGGCGTTCAAAGGGGCGGGAGGCCTTCACCAGGTGCGCGCGGTCCGGCCGGTAGAAGTGCGGCTTGCACTCCGCACAGACCTGGCAGTCCTTGGTGATCATCCTTACTTCTTCGACGGAATAGGGCAAATTTTGTGCCTTAATGAAGTGGTACAACCGAGTGACCCCTGGGTGACAAAGGCTGTCGTGCAGGGCCCGGAGTCGGTCTACTTGTGCACTGGCACATGTACCTCGGGATAGGGCATCTGGGGGCTCGTTGAGTTTGCCAGGGCGATACTTAATCTCGTAATTATAGGTGGAGATCAATTTGACTGGAGACGAAGTTGAATCCAAACTGAGGCTTCATTAGTATCAGATGTGTGGCCTCCCACAGCAGCTGATGAAATGGCTGCGAGCTGGAGGCTACGCATATTTATAACCCGGCTCCTGGGAGGAGCTAGCATGCAGAGGCCCAGGTGAACCTGTAGTGCAGGTTCTACCGTACAACCCCTAATATCAGAACACAGTGGTTTACCACAATGGCCAAATCTTTCAGTGGCAAAAAGGCAGTAATGAGAACAAAGTTTAAACGAAACACATGCACTTTGCAAGGGAGGTACGCGTCCCACTGTTTTTAACTAGGCCTCAATTTTGGCAGTCAATCCTGTCGCAGAAAACAATGTTTTAGCTCCGGGAGTATCAAGGTTTTATTTGATTACATAAAATACAAATAGAATTATAGTAATTTTCAGGAGCTACAAGTGTTTGCTGTTTCCTGAAAATGACCAGAGAAGACAGAGAGTAAACAGAGAAATCACTCGATACATCACCCAATCAGCCACATCGCAAATCGCAAGAGCTCAAACACCAACCAATATGTGTCTCGGGTAGTGCACACATCCTGAGCATTCTGAAAATTTATCTTTATCGCACAATGCGCGAGATTTTAACCTGGTACATTCGAGTAAAATGGATGCTGGAAAGTTGGCAGCCTGTTTTATATCACCCCATATGTTTTTTCCATTGAGGGAATGTTTTATTAAGTTAAAATCACTACCTACATGTTAGTTATTGTTGTTAGTTTATTGAAAGATAAACCAAAAAAAATTGTTCTATCCATGTAGGTTTTTTTAACAAATAAGACTTCTGGGTTACAAACATATATGATCGTTGGCGATTTTTTTGTTTGAGCTGTCTATATGACTCCCCCTCCATCAGCAAAAGTACTACAATATGGAGTTAACAATCTGTAAACTAATTTAGTGACGTTGAGGGTGAACTATTGCTGTTTAAATGCTGATGGTGTTCCCAAAACAGCACACTCGATGCTAATAAGGGGAAGGGAAGCTGCCAAAAATATAGTCTCATCTGTCTGTTGTGCAATGATAAGCATTAACATCAGTGAAAGAATAACAGAAGCCGGAGTTGCTCAGCCTACCACTGACATCTACTCAAGCAATACATCTCCTAATCAAAAGCGCAAAGATAATGTACAAGACAAAACTGACTGGATCCCAGCGTGGAAATAATTGTTCAGCGATCAAATGAACAAGTGCCTCCTCATTCTGAAAAGAAGCAACGAACAAGTTTCCTGTTGGCTTGACTTGATTGAATGACCTCCCTTTGCTTCCCTTTCCCTGAAAGACACAGATGCAAACAAAGTCTAACACACACACAAAAAAAAAGTAATCTGCACTTGTGGGACATGTAGCTTTTGTCCAAATAAGCTGTTTCTTTAATTGTGGCCCTTCTCAAATCCACAGGGTTGTCAGTGCCATCTGTAACATTTAAGGAGTTGGCCTATGGTAAGGCAGTCTTAACGAATGGAATCATTCAATTCAAAAATTAAAAATCTGGCTTTCCTCACTATCGGCAATGATTGCATTAGAACACTAACCTCAGTTTCCATATGTATAATCTTTATAATATAATCTTTATTATTGTCACAAGTAGGCTTACATTAACATTGCAATGAAGTTACTGTGGAAAGCCCCAGTCGTCACACTCCGGCACCTGTTCGGGTACACAGAGGGAGAATTCAGAATGTCCAATTCACCTAACAGCACATCTTATGGGACTTGTGGGAGGAAATCGTAGCACCCGGAGGAAACCCACGCAGACACGGGGAGAACGTGCAGACTCAGGTGTTATCTTTAAACACGGCATGTCTAATTTAAGGGTAGAATTCGAGCATAAAATAAAATCTTTCCATTCACTCAGCTGCACAGAAACCCAAATTCATATAATTGTATTTCTGATCTAACCATTTGCTTTCTTCAATTATAATTTTCAATAATTAATAATCTATTAACTCATATTAACAACATAAAAGTTAACTGATCTTTATCAGATTGTACAATTTCTTCAGCACTCCTAAGGGCAAATAAACCAAAGGTTAATTTGTTTACCACATTTTTCAGATGAAAGGCTCACAATTCATGATCTGCCAGTATTGATTCCAGTGAAGGTAGGTAATACATACATTTGGTGCTACCACCTCATCCACCTGATGGTAGCATTGGGTGAAGTTGTTACTGTGCTGCTGGCTGTATTTGCATCCGGCAGGGAATCAGGGAGCATTATGCTGATACTACCACATGGTGCAGCCAACCTTCTGTTCTTAAAGGCAGCCCATCTCTCTTCAACAGAAGATATCCTGAATTAGAGGAGGCTACTGCTGAATAACATTGCTGCAATCCTAGATGAGAAAATTGAAATACCAGTGCAGGCAGAAAAGGCCAGGGTTATGATACAACGCTGAAAGCCTTAGTGGTGGAGGTGGGATGCCATGGTTACACACAGGGTCAGGAAGCCCTCAAGGACCATGTTCAGAAGGACGTGGGAGCAGGTGATGAGGAAGGTCAATAACTGACATCTGGCCCCGAGGACCAAGCAGCAGTGACATCAGGAGTCAAGGTTAATAAATGGATTTTCACATGACATATCCTACCCCAATGTCTCATGCTACGCAATGCATCACATCACCATTCCTCACCCAGCAGCACTCACCTTTTCACTCAGGACTCACGCAGCAACCAAGTACTATACTTCACCTTCATTCACCTACTATTGCTGCCACTCTCACACTCATCTCTCAATACCCCTAGTTGCTTACAGTATTCACCAATGGCAGCCACATAATCGAAACACAGTGTAACACACACTGATATTTTGCGGTCTCTCTTTCTTGCAGGACCAAGTGGCACACAGTAGAAGCAGCACAGAATCAGTGGATGGCAAAGATACCTGAATATCCCCACAGAGTGGATGGTTTTCCACTCCATAGGGCCAGTGGTGACAGAGCCCATGGCGATTGGCACCACTCAGAGTGATGATCTGTTCCTGCCCTGTGCCTCTTCTCAGGTACCTGCACATTTTCTATCTGGCCTGATGAGCAAGCTGCTGACCATGTGACCATGGCCAGCTTACTCTTCATTCCAACCAACTTCCCTTGGCCCAACCTTCCTATTCTGAGTGTCTGCTTCAGATAGCCAAGAATTGCCACAGCTTTTGCAGAAGGAGGCGGGAGAGCTAAAACACAACCTTGTCACTTCATCTGACACTTGCAACCACCAACTCAGTTACTGGCATTGCAAGTACCTTGGAGCCGAGCATAGATTTGGTGACTTATGGTGAGTTACCACGCACAGTGCAGTCAGGACAGGTGAACAATGGTTTGTATGTCCACCTTGGGGTGAGGCTACTGGTTAGTTCTGCCACAGGGCACACAGATGGGAACCTCAATGAGCAATATACAGGAGAACACTGAAGAGTGTTCAGACTGATGTTGGATGATATACCTAGCCTGCCACACAGCCTCTTATCATTGTTGTCAAGAGCCCATTGCACTGGGCTTGACCTCTCTGCAACCCCTGCTCTATACCTGTCTTTTTGTGTGGAAATGTCATCTGCAACTCTACCCTCCACATGAGGATGCAGTGACATTCTCTGCCAAATCCAGGACTCACCACATCTCTGGAAACACTCCACAGTACTTCCAGACACTTTGCAATAGAAGCTCGAAACATTCACCATCAAATAGTACGTCTGAACCTTTAAAGGGCGTTAGTGCTGTGCCTCTCATGCAGCAGAGTGCTTCATCTTTGACTGATGCGCAAATTTGTTGACTGGACTTGCAAATAAATGGTTAAGACCAATTATTGCCTCACTTTCATGACCCCTTAATCACATCTTTAGCAGACATACTGCTTGTATGTATCTTAAACCAGGGTTTTTAATAACATTACTGACACAAATCTGAAACACAAAGAACAAAGAACAAAGAAAACTACAGCACAGGAACAGGCCCTTCGGCCCTCCAAGCCTGTGCCAACCATGCTGCCCATCTAAACTAAAATATTCTACACTTCCAGGGTCCGTATCCCTCTATTCACATCCTATTCATGTATTTGTCAAGATGTCTCTTAAATGTCACTATCGTCCCTGCTTGCACCACCTCCTCCGGCAGCGAGTTCCAGGCACCCACTACCCTCTGTGTAAAAGACTTGCCTCGTACATCTCCTCTAAACCTTGCCCCTCGCACCTTAAACCTATCCCCCCTAGCAATTGATCTCTTTACCCTGGGAAAAAGCCTCTGACTATCCACTCTGTCTATGCCACTCATAATTTTGTAGACCTCCATCAGGTCGCCCCTCAACCTTCGTCGTTCCAGTGAGAACAAACCGAGTTTATTCAACCGCTCCTCATAGCTAATGCCCTCCATACCAGGCAACATCCTTGTAAATCTCTTCTGCAGCCTCCACATCCTTCTGGTAGTGTGGCGACCAGAACTGAACACTACACTCCGAGTGTGGCCTAACTAAGGTTCGATACAGCTGCAACATGACTTGCCAATTTTTATACTCAATGCCCAGGCCAATGAAGGCAAGCATGCCGTATGCCTTCTTGACTACCTTCTCCACCTGTGTTGCCCCTTTCAGTGACCTGTGGACCTGTACACCTAGATCTCTCTTACTGTCAATACTCTTGCGGGCTCTACCATTCACTGTAAATTCCCTACCTGCATTGGACCTTCCAAAATGCATTACCTCACATTTGTCCGGATTAAACTCCATCTGCCATCTCTCCGCCCAAGTCTCCAAACAATCTAAATCCTGCTGTATCCTCTGACAGTCCTCACCGCTATCTGCAATTCTACCAACCTTTGTGTCGTCTGCAACTTACTAATCAGTAAGGCACAGCCCTCCAATCAGAAAAGCGCCCTTCCATTGATACTCTCTGCCTTCTATGACCTCACCAGTTCTGTATCCATCTTGCCAGCTCACCCCTGATCCCGTGTGACTTCACCTTTTGTACCAGTCGGCCATGAGGGACCTTGTCAAAGGCCTTACTGAAGTCCATACAGACACCATCCACTGCCCTACCTGCATCAATCATCTTTGTGACCTCTTCGAAAAACTCTATCAAGTTAGTGAGACACGACCTCCCCTTCACAAAACCGTGCTGCCTCTCACTAATACGTCCATTTGCTTCCAAATGGGAGTAGATCCTGTCTCGAAGAATTCTCTCCAGTAATTTCCCTACCACTGACGTAAGGCTCATCAGCCTGTAGTTCCCTGGATTATCCTTGCTACCCTTCTTAAACAAAGGAACAACATTGGCTATTCTCCAGTCCTCTGGGACATCACCCGAAGACAGTGAGGATCCAAAGATTTCTGTCAAGGCCTCAGCAATTTCCTCTCTAGCCTCCTGGGGTAGATCCCATCAGGCCCTGGGGACTTATCTACCTTAATATTTTTCAAAACGCCCAACACCACGTCTTTTTGGATCTCAATGTGACCCAGGCTATCTACACACCCTTCTCCAAACTCAACACTCAGCAATTCCTTCTCTTTGGTGAATACTGATGCAAAGTATTCATTTAGTACCTCGCCTATTTCCTGTGGCTCCACACATAGATTCCCTTGCCTATCCTTCAGTGGGCCAACACTTTCCCTGGCTACCCTCTTGCTTTTTATGTACGTGTAAAAAGGCTTGGGCTTTTCCTTAATCCTATTTGCCAATGACCTTTCGTGACCCCTTTTAGCCCTCCTGACCCCTTGCTTAAGTTCCTTCCTACTTTCCTTATATTCCACACAGGCTTCGTCTGTTCCAGCCTTCTAGCCCTGACAAATGCCTCCTTTTTCTTTTTGACAAGGCCTACAATATCTCTATGAAATGTAATATATAACAATTTCCTACATTCATCACAGTATCACAGTGTTAGAGCTGTGCAACATCTGGCTAGCACCTGTACAGCTATTCTGGCACACACAGTGGATGCCCAGGTGGCGTCTTTCTGAAGATTTGTGCACCACGCTGGAAGATGTTACCATGTTGGTAACGCAGTGTGCATCACCAGGAAGGTGGTCAGCTTCCATGGTGCCACTTGCCTGGAACTCCACAGGCTCCACCAGAAACCATAAGGGCAAATGCGGGGGTTTACAGAGATCATGGAACCGTACACACCATGAAGAGAAAAAAGTGGAGGAAATTGGGTGAGGGAAAGCTGGAATATTGCATTTCATTTCATTTTACTGCACTGCAGTTTGTCTTCATTACCAAGTTCATTCTTTCTTCATCAAAGTGAAGTGTATTAGAATTTTCTACAGTACCAATGGACACTGCTCATTTCCCACACCATCAGGAATCATGTGTCCTCTCTGAACAAGATTGCCAATTCCTCACTCACCTACGACTGAAAACCCTTACAAGTCCCATATAATCCCTGCAGTGCAGAAGGAGGCCATCCGACCCATTGAGTCTGCACAGACCATCCGAACGAGCATCTCACCTAGGCCCACTCCCCCACCCAATCCCTTTAATCCCATGCATTGATCATGGCCAATCCATCTAACCGGCATGTCTTTGGACATGAAGGGGCAATTTTAGCCGGGCCAATCCATCTAACCCACCTAACCTTCATAACGGCGGCACGGTGGCACAATCGTTAGCACTGCTGAATCACAGCGCCAAGGACCCAGGTTCAATTCTGACCTTCTGTGTGGAGTTTGCACTTCCTCCTCATGTCTGCGTGGGTTTCCTCCGGGTGCTCCGGTTTCCACCCTCCGTCAAACGATGTACAGGTTAAGTGGATTGGCCGTGCTAAATTGCCCCTTACTATCCAAAGGTCAGGGGTTGTGCGGCGAGGGAGTGGGCCTGGGTGGGGTGCTATTTCAGAGGTTGATGCATATTTGACGAGCTGATTGAGCTCCTTCTGCACAGTAGGTATTCTATCTTTGAACTGTGGTAGAAAACCAGAGCACCCGGAGAAAATCCACGCAGACATAGAGAGAATGTGCAAACTCCACACAGTCACCCAAGGCCACAATCGAACCCGGATCCCTGACGATGTGAGGCAACAGTGCTAATTACTGTGCCACTGTGCTGCCTGTAGCCACACAGGTTTTGGAAAGACATAAAAAGACTCAAAAGGCAGGGAAGTGACAAACCTTTCAAAAGCTGTTTTGATTAACCTATGGGAAAATAGGATATGAAGCAATAGGGTCAGACTTTAGAACAGACTGACGCAATAGTTTTTACTGGGTAGCACAGTGGGTAGCACAGTTGCTTCACAGCTCCAGGGTCCCAGGTTCAATTCCCGGCTTGGGTCACTGACTGTGCGGAGTCTGCACGTTCTCCCCGTGTCTGTGTGGGTTTCCTCCGGGTGCTCCAGTTTCCTCCCACAATCGAAAGATGTGCAGGTTGGGTAGATTGGACATGCTAAATTGCCCTTAGTGTCCAAAAAGGTTAGGTGGGGTTACTGGGTTACGGGGACAGGATGGAGGCGTGGGCTTAAGTAGGGTGCTCTTACCAAGGGCCGGTGCAGATTCGATGGGCCGAATGATGATTCTATTGGGTTTGGACATGATTTCCAATATGGTGCCAATGCTCAGGATTGCATGGACAATTGATTCATTCTCGACTTAACGCATTGAAATAAAGAAAAAAGAAAATTATTTTGTGCGAAATTTCACTTAAAATGTTCTTTATTCTTTCATGGAATGTCAGCATTGCTGGCATGTGCATTTTCAGAAGGCTGTCCCTCCTTAAGCTATTTGAATGGCTGGCTAGGCCATTTCAGAGAGCAGTTAAGAGTCAACCACTTTATGGGCCCGGAGTCACATGCAGGACCAACTGGGTAAGGATGGCATATTCCTTCCCTCAAGGACATTAGTGAACCAGATGGATTTTCACAACAATTAATCATAGTTTTGAGTCACCATAATGAAAACTATCTTTCAATTCAACTGCTGACAGGGGGATTTGAACCCATGGGCCCAGCTTATCAGCCTGGGCCTCTGGATTATTAGCCCAGGGACATTACCACAACACCATCGTCTCTCCTTGATGAAGGGAGATGCAAAGAGTGCACAGTAAATTAATTATGAGCAACATTGCAACAATTAACAACGTTCTAGGCCAGAGCTCTGATGTAGTTCTGTTGGTAGCACTCTACCCCCAAGGTAGAAGGCTGTGGGTTCAGGTCCTACTCCGATAATTAATCATAAAAAAAATCAAGGCTCTAGTGCTGAGGGAGTGCTGTGCTGTCAGAGGTGTTTTTTTCTGGGTGAGCTGTTAAAATGCCTGACCTCTCACTTGGCTTAAAAGATGACACTATTTCAAAGAAGGGCAGGGGAGTTATCCGTGGTGACCTGGCTGAATTCTATTCCTCAATCAACTTCACAAAATCAGATCTTTGCTGTTTTTTGGGAGCTTGCTGTGCTCAAATCGAATGCTGTATTTCCTACATCACAACAGTAATCATACTTCAAAAAGTACTTCATTGGCTGTAAAGCGCTTTGGAAGATCCAGTGGTCATGAAACGCACTACATAAATATAACCTTTCCTTTCCTTACTGGATTAACATCTGTTGTCTGGTAGCTAATGAATAAAAATACAGTGTAAACTCTAATATAAAAATGATTGAATGAAGAAAGATTGTTAGGATTTGACTAAAGTCTAACTTCAAACTTAAGTTTATTTTGGCAAATGCTGACTTAGAAAATTCCTTCACTGCTGAAGAAATCACAAGCTCTTTTGTTTAAAGGATTCCTGCTGCTTGCATCTTGCATAGTTTTCTAAAGTTGCCTTTTGATCAGTTTGTGTTAATAAGTTAATATGAAACTGTGGAGGTTAAAAGATTCTGGGCACCATACCGAGCCATCAGTCCGTTGTTTTTCTTTGGAAGCTGCAGTCTGATCCCAGTTCACTGTTTGGAACATTTCCTCGGGTGTGCCAGCTCGGAATTGTTGTACTGATTGAACCGTGGAAACTAATTTGGTTTGACAGCCACCATTTCTACAGATGCTGGCAGTTGAGCACAGTCAAAGAAGTGGACTTGTACTTTACAAAAAGAAGAGACTGGATGATGACCCCCCACAGCTCCAAGCACCATGATATGGGACTTTTCCTTGTGCATTTCAGTTACGCACATTATGTACTGAGTTGCAGCAGGGTATTTGCAATATGCTTCAGCTTGCAGCCCCCGCGTAGTACAGTTGGTTAATTAAGGCAGTCTGCAGTTGTGACCATCTGCTCACAGTAAATTGCACCGTTTTACTTAGCATGACCTGAAATTAAAACATGTGCGGTCACACACAAATATGAAAGTGCTCTCATTCTGTGCAGATGGATGAGCAATCCATTGGCATTTGTACCCACTCTCTGAATGGCAAGAACTGTTGCTACAGCTTCTAAACAGATGGAACGTTTATTGTTTGATAAATTTATTCCATATTGACATTACAGTTTAAACTAGTGTGTCAGAAAAATGTAATCGGGTGTATGATTTTTACACGGGTCTCCAGCTTTTGGATGGTCCGTAGAGGACATAGCTGCTAGACTGAGTCTGCGGCAGGTGGTGAGGGAACCAACAAGAGGGCAAAACCTGTTTGACCTATTCCTCACCAATCTACCTGTCTCAGATGCATCTGTTCATGACAGTGTTGGTAGGAGTGAGCACTGCAAACTCCATGTGGAGACAAAGTCCCATCTTCACATTGAGGGTACCCTCCATCGTGGTGTGTGGCACTGCCACCGTGCTAAATCAGTTTGATTTCTAACAAATCTAGCAACTTAAAACTGGGTATCCATGAGGCCCTGCAACCCATCAGCAACTGCATGGCCATTGACAATTAAACAACTGACAAGAGAAGGAGGCTCCATAAATATGCTCATCTTCAATGATGGGGGAGTCCAGCACATCACTGCAAAAGGCAAGGATGAAGAATTTGTAATATTCTTCAGCCATAAGTGCTAAGTGGATGATTCATCTCACCCTCCTCCTCAGGTTTACCAGCATCACAGATTCCCATCTGCATTCAATTTAATTCACACAACAAAAATGGCTGTAGGCACTGGACACTGCAAAGGCTTTGGACCCTGACAGCATTCTGCTAATAGTACTGAAGACTTATGTTCCAGGAGTTTCCATACCCCTAGCCAAACTGTCACAGTACAACTACAACACTGACATCTACTCAGCAATGCAGAAAATTACCTAGGTATGGCCTGTCCAAAAAAGGCTGGACAAATTCAATCCAGCCAATTACCACCCCATCAGTCTACTCTTGAGCATTCGCAAAGTGATCGAAGGGGTAGTTTACAGCACTGTCAAGCAGCACTTAAAGAGCAATAACCGTCTCATTGGTGCCTAGTTTGGGTTCCGCCAGGACCATTCATCTCCTATCTTAATTACATACAGCCTTGGTCCTAACATGGACAAAAGAGTTAGACTCGTGAGGTGAGATGAAAACGGCTGCCCTTATCATGATGGCAGCATTTGACCGATGATGGGATCAAGGATCCCTAGCAAAACTGAAGTCAATGGGAATCAGAGGAGAAACTCTCCACTAGTTGGAGTCATACCTAGCACAAAGGAAGAGGTTGTGGTTTTTGGAGGTCAATCATCTCAAGCCATTGCTGCAGGAGTTCCTCGGGGTAGTGTCCTAAGCCCAACCATCTTTGTCTGCTTTACCTTCCCCCCATTTTAAGATCACAAGGTGGATGTTCACTAATGATTGCACACTGTACAATACCATTCACGACTCCTCAGACACTGAAACAGTGTGTGCCTGATATGCAGCAAGACCATGGAAACATTCAGGTTTGGTCTGATAAGTAGGTAATGTTTTCACCACACAAGGACCATCTCCAAAAAGAGAAAATCTAATCATCTCCCTTTGACATTCAATGGGATTACCATTGCTGGTATTACTAGGAGACATAGTATTATTAGGTATTACTAGAGTACAAGGGTACTAAGGTATTACTGGGAGACACAGGTTTAAGGCGAGAGGGGGAAAGTTTAGAGAAGATGTGTGAGGCAGGTTTTTTTTACACAGAGAGTGGTGGGTGCCTGAACCAACTGCCGGGGGAGGTGATGGCAGCTGATACAATAGCGACATTTAAGTGGCACCTTGACGAATACATGAACAGGGTGGGAATAGAGGGATACGGACCCCGGAAGTGGAGAAGATTTTAGTTCAGACAGACATCACGATCAGCGCAGGCTTGGAGGACTATACTGTTCTTTGGAGCTTCCACTGTAAACAGCTGGGTGTTTTAACTGACTAGAAACTGACCAGGACTAGCCATATAAATTATATGGTGACAAGAGCAGATCAGAGTTTGCGAATTCCTGACTCCTCCTGACTCCCCAAAGCTGTCCACCATCTCCAAGGCACAAATCAGGAGTGTGATGGAATACTCTCCACTTGCCTGGGTGAGTGCAGCTCAAACAACACTCAAGAAGCTCAACACCATCCAGGACAAAGCAGCCCACCTGATGGGCACCTGGTGCACCACCTTAAACATTCATTCCCTCCACCACCAATGCACAATGACAGCAGTGTGTCCATGTACAAGTTGCTGCAACAACTCACCAAGGCTCCTTCAACAACAACTTCCAAACCCACAATCTGTACCACCTGGAATCTTGTGAATGTGTGGCCTCCAGCCAGTTTCGCATATGCACGGCACGGGGTACCGATCCAGACGGGAGGCTCTGTTGACGATCATCTTATAGTCACCACAAAGGCGATTGTCAGGCTTCAATACTGGGACTGGCACAGCCCATTCTGTGAGTTGTACCGGGAGTATGATGCCACGGTTTTCCAGTCATTCCAATTCGGCTTCTAATTCAGCGAATTGTGCATAGGGGACCAGCCGTGTCCTGAGGTCCTCGGGTTGGGCCTCCGGGTCTACATAAATTTTCGCCCTAGTGCCGTTGATTTTTCCAAGGCCTTCCTGGAACACCTCAGGGTACTTCCCAATGGCTTCATATAAGTTGCCAGTGCTCATCTTAAAAACCTGCTGCCAATCCAGGCGGAATTTTTGCAGCCAGTCTCTTCCCGGAAGGCTGGGTCCTGGTCCTTGTACCACTATTAACGGGAGTTGGTCCGTCTGCAGTCCTTGAGTGCGGTCGGGGTTACAGTGGTTCCTATGATGTGTAATGGCTTTCCTGTGTATGTAGCCAACCTGGCTTCTACAGTCCCAGGGGCAAAGTGCCCACTCATAGTCGCCTGAAAATCTGTTCCCCTGTAATGGAGATGGCAGTTCCTGTGTCTACTTCCATGTCCAGAAGGTAACCATTGCGCTGGCGTTTGATCCCGACCAGGACAACTTTAAATTGCATTACCTCTTTCTGATCAGGCTGGTTGATTAGTAAAGTCCAGGCCTGAGGGAGTATGTCTTCCGGCGTTCTGCCGAGTCTGGCAGCCTTGCCTTGGGCGTGCGCTACAACTGCATGTTCAGTAACATTGCAACTGTTCTCCATAGCCCTCCGGGGAGATTGCCCATTTTATTCTGGTGTCTCGTTGTCGTCGACCCCACTCCTCATCCCTTGTGTCTGATTGTTGACTTTGCGGCGGGTGGGTCACATGAGCGCTGTCCTTGGGGAAACCAGTTCTCTTGTATTAGCTTTGACAAAGAGTCATTGGACTTGTTATAGGCGAGGTGTTTTCAGAACCCCAAAATGTATCATGGAGTTCAACCAACCTCTCCCTTTAATGGATTGTTGCTTTTGAAGCACACGGCTTGTTCCCCACGTGTGGTGTTACAATTATGGATGCATGGTTTTTAAAACAAAACAATGTTTATTCCATGAACTCAAATTAACCTATTAAATAAACATTGGATCTCTTAACATTCCTTACTTCAAAGATAACCCCGAAAATAATACAACACTAAATAATCCCTCAAAATGTTCCTTCAAGCATCCAAAAGACTTCAAACCTTCAAAACAGTAACAGGCCACATAATATATATATATGTTTTGTTTGTTGGCAGAGATATATCAGCTTGGCTGACTTCAGCTCCAGCACCTTGCTTTTCTTCCTGCAGCTCTCTGGAAAAAACCCAGACACACACAAGCTGCTTTTTCCAACTGAAACCAAAAGCAGAAGTGAGCTCAGCTCCCCCCCCCCTGTGACATCACTTCAGTAATATGATCAACTCCATTCCTTAAACGTATTCTCACATGACACCTCCCCCCAAGAAAAAAAAAAAACCCATCAACTTCAAGATGGTTTCATTGTTCACTTTTGCACCATCCACTAAGAAATGCACACAGTAAAAATACTTTTACGTTTCACAAAAAATCCACACACAAACAGGCATAATAATATAGTCCATTTTTCTTTGCTCTTCTTCCTCAAACCAAAATCCTTCTCGATTGACAGTCTCTTTGAACAAAGTCTCTGCACGATCCATCCATTCCTCTACTCCTCAGCATTTCTCTTTAGAATCAGATACTTTAGTTCAATCTGACCACAGAGTCCCTTGCAATTCTCCAATACAGGAGCATTGGTGATCACAGCTTTCAGGCAGTCAAATGCCTGTTGAAAGTCTGCTGTCCCTTTAAATTTTTGACGTTTCTTTAGCAAGTCGATCAGTGGAGTAATCACGCCACAAACCTTTTGCACAAATGTTCGATCAAATCCATTCATGCTAAGAAATTGCATTATTTCTCTTCGCCTTGAGGGTACCGGAAACTCTGCAAGGAAAGTGATTTGGGCTTCTACAAATTCACTTTTGGCTAGGTTCATCACCAAACCCGCCTCCTGAAGTCGATCGAAGAACTCCATACGATGTTTAAAATGTTCTTTCCATGTCTGGAAGTTGAAAATAAAAGCAGATTGTCCCACTTTCTCAATGCAACCCTTCAAATGTGGGATAGGATAAGAGTCCATTCTTGTAACTGCACTCACCTTTCTATAGTTCACACACAACCGTTGGGTATCATCTAGTTTAAGTACCATCACTATGGGTGAGCTCCATTGGCTGCAACCGACTTGAATTATGTCATTTTTAAGCATACACTCAATCTCTCTGTTAACCTGTGCCAATTTTAAAGGATTATGTCTATATGGGTGTTGTTTGATAGGAACAGCATTTCCCACATCTACATCATGTATAGCCATTTGAGTACTTCCCAATTTATCTCTACAAACTTGTCCATGTGATAGCAATAACTCTTTCAGGTCAGTTCGTTTTTCCTCTGGAAGGAAACGTAACAATTCATCCCAATTTTTAAGAACATCCTAATTTTCCAATTTAATTTGAGGTATGTCAAATTCACAGTCATCTGGATTTGGTTCGTCACTTTGAGTTAGAATCATTAAAACCTCCTTTTTCTCTCCTTCGCTTTCAAAGTACCTTTTAAGCATATTCACATGACACACTCGGTGAGTCTTCCTTCTATCTGGTGTTTTTAACACATAATTCACCTCACTTAATTTCCTTTCAATCTGATACGGTCCACAAAACCTAGCTTTTAAAGGCTCACCTACCACTGGTAACAACACTAAAACTTTATCCCTACTGGCAAAACTATGAACTTTGGATTTCTTGCCCGCTACCCGTTTCATCATATTTTGTGCAACTTTCAAATGTTGTCTAGCCAATTCACCTGCTCTATTTAATCGTTCCCTAAAATATGACACGTAATCCAATAGAGTAATTTCCGATTTCTCACCCACCAATTTTTCCTTAATCAATTTAAGTGGTCCTCTTACCTCATGCCCAAAATTAGTTCAAAAGGACTAAATTTGGTAGACTCTTAGGTGCATCCCTAATTGCAAACAATACGAATGGGATTCCTTTATCCCAATCCTCTGGTTAATCTTGACAATACACCCTCAACATTGTCTTTAATGTCTGATGCTACCTTTCTAACGCTCCCTGCGATTCTGGATGGTACGCAGTTGATTTAAATTGTTTTATTCCTAAACTATCCATAACTTCTTTGAATAACTTTGAAGTAAAATTCGATCCTTGATCCTATTGAATTTCTGTGGGTAGTCCATATGTGGTAAAGAATTTAAGTAACTCCTCCACAATCTTTTTAGCTGTAATATTACACCCTGGAATGGCCTCTGGAAACCTAATAGACACATCCATTATAGTCAAAAGATATTGATTCCCACTTTTTGTTTTAGGAAGCGGTCCTACACAATCATTTAGGACCCTCTTAAAAGGTTCCTCAAATGAAGGGCGCTGGTTTTATCACTGCTGAGGTTACCCTATCACTTGACACGTGTGACATGATTGACAAAATTTAACTACATCTTTATGTAGTCCAGGCCAATAAAAATGTTTCTGGATTTTAGCTTGAGTTTTCCTTATTCCCAAATGACCTCCCACTGGTACCTCATGTGCAACTCGCAACACCTCCTTTCTATACCCTACCGGCAATACTACTTGATGAACTTCTGCCCACTTTTCATCCGCCTGCATATGGACAGGTCTCCATTTTCTCATCAAGCCATCACTTTTACGGTAATAACACTCTGGTATACACTCAGATTCCTCTTCCGCATATGCTTTCTGATACATCCATTTTATTTCTATATCTTTCTGTTGTAACTCCGCCAATTTTCCTGAACTAAAACTATCTGCCTCATCCTCCACCTGTTCTTGTTCTTTTTCAACCATCCGATCAAAAATTGTTTCTGATAATTGCACTTCAACTTAACCTTCACTCTTTGGTTTCTCCTCTTGTCTTAACCTGTGACTTTGCGACCTTGTTACTACACGATCCGGAAAAATCCCAGGATATTCATCCTTCAACCCTTCAGTTGTCTGATTTTCCACTGGCTTATCAACCACAGTAGGCATCACTCCCACCTGCGATCCAGCTATATCATTACCCAAGATAAACTGTATTCCTGGACAAGATAGTTTACCTATTACTCCTACTGCCACTTCACCACTCTTCATTGGACTTTCCAACCTTACCTTATATAATGGAACACTACTCCTCTCACCCTGAATTCCACATATCACCACCTTTTCTGGCAACATTCTTCCCAAACTACATAATTCCTCATCTCTTACCATTAAAGATTGACTAGCCCCTGTATCTCTTAAAATTGTGACTTCTTTGCCTGCTCCTCCTGATACACATGAGTAAACTTTACCCACACAAGTAAATTCCTTAAAGACATCTGGCACCTTCTTAACAATTTCTTCTTGAACA
Organism: Scyliorhinus torazame; assembly: GCF_047496885.1. Classification (NCBI taxonomy): domain Eukaryota; kingdom Metazoa; phylum Chordata; class Chondrichthyes; order Carcharhiniformes; family Scyliorhinidae; genus Scyliorhinus; species Scyliorhinus torazame. Next base: position 39,992,570 of record NC_092714.1, on the reverse strand, counting down.
GGCTATACAATCGTGTGCACCTCCTTCGCTTCCCTTGGGCATTCCTTTACCACTCTAACAAATCCCACTGTCTTATCCTGTGTCACCACATCAGCCTTTCCAGTGCTTTTCTTCAACCACCAACACTGTGACTTTACATGGCCTAGTTTATTACAGTGAAAACATTTGAAACATTTCATTTCTTTTCTACCCTCCTGGATTTCTTTTTTAATCTGAGGTACACTCTCTATATTGTCTCCCATCAGATCACCTTTACCTTTACCACTTGAATATTTCTCATGTCCCCAGTTTCTATCCCTCACCGGCTGAAACTGATGTCGGAAACCAATCTTGATTTATGAACTAATTCATAATCATCTGCCATTTCTGCTGCTAATCTCACAGTTTTAACCCTCTGTTGTTCCACATGAGTTCTCACTACATCAGGAATTGAATTTTTAAACACCTCCAAAAGTATAATTTCTCTGATAGCTTCATACATTTCGTCTATTTTCAAAGCCCTTATCCACCTTCAAAATTACTCTGTTTGAGCCTTTCAAACTCCATGTATGTTTGACCAAATTCTTTCCTTAAATTTCTAAACCTTTGTCTGTAAGCTTCAGGCACTAGCTCATATGCACCGAGATGGGTTTCTTCACCTCCTCATACCTCCTCCTGTCGTGATACAAACACTTCACTAGCCCTACCTACCAGCTTTGTTTGAATCAGTAATACCCACTTGTCCTGTGGCCATTGCATTTGTTTAGCTACCTTCTCAAATGAAATAAAAAAGGCTTCTACCTCCTTCTCGTCAAACCTTGGCAATGCTTGGACATATTTAAATAGATCCCCACCACGTCTTCGACAATGACGCTCTGTCTCATTATCCTCATCCATCTCCTCCAACTGTACATGTCCCTTTGCGCCTGCCAATTTTAACTGATTTTCATGTCTCAGAGCCATTTTCCGAAGTTCAAACTTTCTCTCTATTTCCCTTTCCTCGCTATCTCTTTCTTTGTTTGTTTCTTCTCTCTCCTTTTCTTTTTCTTCTCTATCTCTATCTCTTTTGTTTTATTTCATTGCATATTCAAGCCGCTTTAATTCATTTTCATGTTCAAGTTGCTTTAATTCTTTTTCATGTTCAAATTGCTTAATCTGCAACTGGAGCTTTGCCATATCTAATGAGTCAGAATGTATCACAGTCAAACGTAAATGCGCAGATACCGCGTAAACTACCTCATCTTTTCGTGTTTTGCTAGGCAGTGTTAACTGCAATTCTTTTTGCCAAACCTACAGTCTGTTTTTACTCTCTGTCCGTAACGTATCACGTGTTACCGCGTCCACCCCCAAAAACTTCTGAGCCTCCGAAAGAGCCATTGTTCACAACACTCCCCCACTTAAGCTAAAATACCACACTGGAAAAGAAACAATCCTTCACTGTCTTTAAGTTCACAAAAGCCAATCCAATAGATAGACTTTTATTTCCCTCGAGCCCCCAATTGTTATGGGCGAGGTGTTTTCAGAACCCCAAAATGTATCATGGAGTTCAACCAACCTCTCCCTTTAATGGATTGTTGCTTTTGAAGCACACGGCTTGTTCCCCAGGTGTGGTGTTACAATTATGGACACGTGGTTTGTAAAACAAAACAATGTTTATTCCATGAACTCAAATTAACCTATTAAATAAACATTGGGTCTCTTAACACCCCTTACTTCAAAGATAGCCCCGAAAATAATACAACACTAAATAATCCCTCAAAATGTTCCTTCAAACATCCAAATGGCTTCAAACCTTCAAAACAGTAACACACCAGGTCACAAAATATATATATTTTCTGTTTGATGGCAGAGATATATCAGCTTGGTTGACTTCAGCTCCAGCACCTTGCTTTTCTTCCTGCAGCTCTCTGGAAAAAACCCAGACACACACAAGCTGCTTTTTCCAACTGAAACCAAAAGCAGAAGTGAGCTCAGCTCCCCCCCTGTGACATCACTTCAGTGATATGATCAACTCCATTCCTTAAAGGTACTTTGCTTAAACATCCATTTCTTCAAGATGCTCTCACATGACAGGCTTGAAACGTTAGCTCTTTTGTCTCCCTATAGAGGCTGCCAGATCTGCTGAGATTTTCCAGCATTTTCTCTTTTATTTCAGATTCCAGCATCCGCTGTAATTAGTTTTTCCTGTGTTGGGGTCGTCCTACGCTGAGGACTTTGTTATCCATGGAACACTGGAGTTCTTGGGCTCTTTTCTCAGCATTCCCGGAGGGCACTGTCAATTCTATGGATCTTTTAAGGTACAGTGTAGGTTCTCCAGCAATTTACTCTGCTTTGCAACATTATTTATCCTGCATACTCGTTGGTCCCACAGCACCTCTGGGATTCACAGTATTCTGCCAGTTTTTGAAGTCTTGTCAGGAATTCTATTGATGACTCTCAGGGGGTTCTTTTGGCCGTGTTGAATCTATAACATTGCAACGTCACATATGGTTTAGGGTCACAGTGATTCACTACTCGGTCTATCAGTTCTTTAAAGGATTTTGAATCCGGGGTTGCCGTGTAGGATTTTAATGATGCCGAACGTTAGGGCTCTGCAAGTGATCAGCATAATCACTTTCTGTTGGTCTTCACCTTCCACACCATTGGCCCAAAATAAATATTATATTCCTTCTGGGGCCAATCTTCCACGCCTGCAATGTATGGTTCTAATTTGCCAAATAGCAGCATTTTCAGATTTTCTCTGTCTTTTCTGACCGGAATTGACTTGTGGGAAGATTGTCCAGAATTTTTGCTCCTCGTGTAGTAATCCAGGAGACACAACCTTAAAGGTTAACTTCGTTTATTTGAAAACTCAAAAGGAAAGCCCCTATTATGGCACACAACAACAAAGCCCCAATGTGGGCCGACCAGATTAGCTGGTCCAGGTTCAGGCCAGCATTTAAAGGGCTGAATTAATGAATCGCAGCTGGGCGAGCCTCCGCCCGTCACCAGGGAAATTCATATTCCACCAGCCCCACAGAGAGATCTCTTATTGATCCCCCGTGGTCCTCATGGGGGTTACCACTGATGCAAAAGATGGAGGAGTGACAAAAAACATGAGATGAGTTTTCAAGAGGGCCTAAAAGGCAAAGCAGGAGATGGACAAGTAAAGATATCTTGAGAGAGAATTCCCGAGCTTAGGGCCTACTGGCTGAAGGTACAGCTCCTAATGGTTGGACAAAAGGAATAGAAGATGCACAAGGGACCAGAGATGTGGGAAGGCAGTTTTCAGAGTTGCACGTTTGGTGGAACCTAATGAGGTGGAAAAAGGTGGGGTTATGAAGCAATTTAAACATGAGGATGACAATTACATTTTTTTCCCTAACTGTTTCCAATTAAGGGACAATTTGGTGTGGCCAATCCACCCCCCCTTCACATATTTGGGATGTGGGAGTGAGAACCGCGCAAACACGGGCAGAATGTGCAAACTCCACATGGACAGTGACCGGGTCCAGGATCGAACCCGGGTCCTCAGTGCCATGAGGCAACAATGCTAACCACTGTGCCACTGTGCTGCCCCGAAATTTAAAATTTTAAGAGTTTTTATTCTTTCATAGGGCATGGGTGTGGTGATATCAAGGTTGTGTTGTAATTCACCAGCTGACCACTAGGAGTCTCATTAATATATGAGTGAATGTTAGAGTCATGTGATCGCAGACTGACTGGAGAGCTGGGAGAGAGGTTGCTTGTGCATATTCATATTGTTATTCGTTGTTGTTTTGTATATATTTGACCCACAGTTAATGTTAGTAAATCGTTTATAGCTTTAGCTGCAAGTGTTCTTGTAATATAAATCAGGCCATCCGACAAGAACATTACAATGGGCTCATTGGCTAGGCTACCATTTTTATCGCCCATCCCTAATTTCCCTTTTGGTGGTGAGCCACCTTCTTGAACTGTTGCAGTCCATGTGGTGTAGGTACACCCACCATGCTGTTTGGGAAGGAATTCCAGCATTTTGACTCAGTAACTGTGAAAGTACGGCGATATATTACGCTGATCCCTTTGCGCCGGGTGCATCGCGGGAGAGGCCCAAAATGAGTCACCCGACTGCGATGCCCGGTTTGCAACCTCAATGGGCGTGATCCAGATAACCATATTTAAATGAGACATTAGTCTCATCTAAATATGCACGGCCTGTTTGAAGCAACATTCTCCCAGCTCTCGGGAGTCACCAGGCACACCGGCAAGGCCTCTCCCAGGTGCCGTTTAGCACTGGTCTGCACAAGTGGAGACCTGGCGTGATAGCCACACCGGGGGATTGGGAGGCAATTGAAGCCCCCCCGGGTGATTGGGGAGACGGCAGGGCACTGTCCCTGGCACCTGAGCAACCTGGCAGTGTCAGGGCAGTGCCTGAGTGCCAGGTTGGCAGTACCAAGGGGTGGAGCCTAAGGGGCCATGCCTACGAAAGGGGGGGGATGAAAGGTATGGGGTGAAGGGAGGTATGAAGAGGTGTCGTGAAGGTTAGGGTGGTGAAGGGGTTTTTTAAAAGGATACGGGGCTGTTAGGGGGAGACTGAAGGGGGGGTCCCAAAAACATAGGGGGCACTCAATGACCCTTTAGTGGGGTATGCTCACTTGGTGGCATGCCCTAATGCCCACAAGGATGGACTGGTGTGGGCAGGGTCACCCTCATGCCTGGGTGGTGGGGTGTCCAAATGAGCATTATGACTTAGTGCCATTCGCCTGCCCTTTCTTCGTATCTCTGCCTGCACATTATTTCTATTCAAATAATCATCCAATGCCGTCTTGAATGCTTCTTACTCCCACTGAAAAAGAAAGCTTCACTCCAGTGAAGGTTTCTTTGCAATGGTTTTCCAATTTCTTTTCAAGACCTTGAAATCATAAATTTCTAACAAATAGCTTATTACATTATGTGCAAATAAACATTTCCTTTTGTTTCATAACTTTGCATGCCATGGCACAGTGGCTAGCACTGCTGCCTCTCCGTGCCAGGGATCCAGGTTCAATTCTGGCCTTGGGTGACTGTGGAGTTTGCATGTTCTCCTCGTGTTTGCGTTGGTTTCCCCTGGGTGTTCCGGTTTCCTCTCACAGTCCAAAGATGTGCAGGCTTGGTGCATTGGCCATGATAGGTGGGGTTATGAGGACAGCGCAGGGGCGTGTGTCTAGGTATGGTGCTCCTTCAGAGGGCCAGTGCAGACTCGAAGGGCAGAATGGCCTCTTTCTGCACTGTAGGGATTCTATGAACATTATACAATTACAAAGGTTGCAAAACTAAAACACAAATCAATGCATGTGAAAAATACAATTAGGAGAATTTAAACCTCAGAGTCATTATAACTCAATGCTTGCATTTCTATTACTCCCTTTCTTTAAACTCAGAGACTCATTTTCACCTTATTGTGAGGCTCCAGGTTGGTGTAAATGAGGCAGCACAACTCTGTGATGATTTTGTAAGGGTCCTTCCTGTTTGTTTCCTGTTTATTCCTTTATTTCCGCTTTCTTTTATTTTTGCTATTACCATTTTGATCCATGGGTGAGTAATAAACCTGTGACTTTATTGCAACCTGTATCTCAGAAGCAATGGCTGCATCTTTAAATCAAGCAAGAAGAATTTGGAAGGCATCAGTGTGACTCGGTAAGACTTGCTTGGCTGGTGACCAATGAATTGGCTCAAATGTCTGTGCCCTACCTGGTGAACGGCAGTGATTGGTTCTGGTCCCACTGACATGTTTCTCAGAGTCATAAGGCTGGAGTTTGTTTCACTTCCAATTCTCCAGACTGGATGGAGGAATCTAACCAACCCACTCCAGAAATATCCAGTAAATTCTCACCAATAAGCCACTGTGAGAAATATTAAGTCAATTCTCACCAATAAGCTACTGTGTGAATCTGATAACTCACTCTCTCCAGAAAAGGTCGATGTAAAGTAGAATCCAGAACCTGATAACACTCTCTCTAAGAACAGAAGGGTGTTGTGAAGCCAGAGACCTCTGAGTACTGTTGATCTGCAAAGAAGATCATTACGGGCTGTCAGCCAGAGACTTAAATCAACACTCATATTGTGAAGAAGGTGCTGTGGTGAACTCATCATCTGAAGCAAGAGCTCTTGCCTTTTGACCTTGATCCTTATTATTTTTTACCCCTTTCCATCCCTCCATGTTTGTTTGTTCTGTATGTGTGTGGGCAGAGGGTGGGGCAGTTAAAGAGGGTAATATGTTAGCTTGCTTGTTATCCAGCTGTAATTACTGCACGTTTCATCTTTATTCCTGTTATAAATAAACAGTAACTAAGCGACACAGTGGTTAGCACTGCTGCCTCACAGTGCTGAGGACCCAGGTCCGATCCTGACCCCGGGTGACTGTCCATGTGGAGTTTGCACATTCTCCCCATGTGTGTGTGGATCTCACCCCCACAACCCAAAGGTATGCAAGGTAGGTGGATTGGCCACGTTAAATTGCCCCTTAATTGGAAAAAAAAGAATTGGGCACTTTAAATTTATTTTAAAAATAAATAAATAAACTGTAATTGCGTTTCAACTTACAAACCTGGTGACTGTAATTATTGGGCAGCCAAGGGCCAAAGGTTTTGGAAATTGTTATCAGGATTATTGATTAATCCCTTGTGTAGTGACACCAGGACACGTGGGCTGGAATTGACCGTGCACTTGCCCAGTGTGTCATAACAACCTTCTTTGTGAATCGTGGCCTCCTTAGGTACTTCTGCTGGCTTATAACTAAGTTGGAATGGTGCTTCTGGAAGAGCCTTTGTGGGTAGAACCTTCTGAGGAGACAACTTCCTCGCCTCCCTCCTCGCAGAGCTTCATGTCTTGCTCATGCTGAAGAACAAGTGCTGCTGCAACAGCTGCCCCAATACCAATGTAAAGGCTGGCCTTTCCACTCTTCTTGTGCTCAGCATAAACACTCCAAACTGCTCCAACAACTCACAATAGTGCCTCCACCAACCTAACCTCAGTAATGTTAACCAAAAGAATTTCAGCGGCAATTTGTTGAATGATGTTAAATAGCCCCAGAACGGGGGATAACCTGCTTGTTGTTTCTGGAGTGACGAATTCTCCTTGCATATGCATTGACAGAATTTGAGACCCTGACATTGCATCATCACATATGTCGTCCATTCAGGGTCTTTGGGTGCTCACAGGCAACAAGCCTGTGTGTGCCATTCCAATTCATTAACACTCTGCCGGCCGGATAGAAAGCAGTCAGTGATGCGTCGGAATGCATAGAAACATGGCAACCTATGGAAGGCTTCTGTAGTACCTGTGAAGAGGCACAACACAACTGAATTTCGTGCCCCTAGTGAGCGTCAGAAAGGTGAATTAATTAACTCAGTCCTATCATGTGATCCCCGAATGACATAGTCAAAGGCTGGTGGAAAGCTGTCGTTCCTCTTGGTGAAATACCCAAAATACTTATGGCCAGTGGTCCTGCGAGGTTTCAGCTTCAGAACGCCCAGCTGGTTTTCTGGCACCAAGAACTGTATAGTTTGAATGGATAGTGAAGATGCAGATGTGCTGACATCTTGAGACAAGGCAAGGCACCATGGTTATTCCTGCAATGCTGCAACACATCTGCGGAAGATGAGTAACTCCTTAAAAGCTGTTACATCTAATTTTTTCAAGATGGAGCAGAGCTTGCATTAATTGCAGCTTTTTGAGCTTCCACTAAAGTTGCACAGGCTGTTGACAGTAATTCCCATTGTGAGGGCCCAGCTGCAGTGTCCTTAGAGGTGACAACACTCTCCAGAGTTGAGTGCAGAGTGCCGATGCCCTGTAAGATGACAGTACACATACTGAAGGTGCAAAAGCACTCCGAGATTCGCAGGATCCACTCTTTCAAACTCTCTGGCAAGCTTTCCAATACCTGATACCAATGCTGGTTTGAGGCAAGTAAATTTATTTAATGGCCGAATCTAATAATAATAATCACTTATTGTCACAAGTAGGCTTCAATGAAGTTACTGTGAAAAGCCCCGAGTCGCCACATTCCGGCGCCTGTTTGGGGAGGCTGGAACGGGAATTGAACCCGCGTTGCTGGTCTTGCTCTGCATTACAAGCCAGCTGTCTTAGCCCACTGTGCTAAACCAGCCCTTGAGATTCTCAGAGTCCTTGAGATCCTCAGAAACCAGAATCCTTGAGATTCGTACATCTGCCCACTGCATTTCTTCCCTTACTGAAGCCAAATCCTAGGGGTGCTTTCTAGCGACTCTCACTCTATTAGCCACCTCCTTTCATACCTGCACAACTGCGAATCTCGGAGTGCTTTTGCTGCTGGGGGGAAGGGAATTCCCACCTTGCCCTCTATTTGGGCCTTCAGGGAAGCATGTGAAAAGCAGGGCGCATGCCTAAACATCTCAGTAGCAAAATAATGCTCCAGATTTGGGCAAAACGAAAATCCAAGCAGGGGACACGGCCTGGTTTGAAGAGATGCCTCCTCACTTTAAATAGCCCGAAGTAGTCATTCCTAGAAACAGCACATTGCATGTGGAGATACTTTCTGATTCCCACTACGATCATTAGGGAAGCTGTCAGTCAAATCGAAAGTAAGCCTGGGAGTTAAAATTGCCCTGGCCTCATAACAGCACATCCCTGCAAGTGTGCTGCTTGTACCCCGTGCTAGAATCAAGGCTTCACAGTTTGAGTGAACAATATTATAGGATAGTATTAATATTATAGTGAAAATATTTTACATTTATCTATTACAGATGGCAATTCCAACGATAGAAAGGCAATATTCTATGAACTTAATGCCATTATTCTTTCTGCTTTGTTGCAGCACAACAGAACAGGATCGAATCCCTGTACATTGCACTGAACAATTACGAGATAGATACATTCACATGGAGCAACTTGTAAACCAGTGTTGAAATATTAGGCTACTGCTTGCTGTAATGTGGCCAGAAGGCAGCAATGAGCCAAATATAAACAGAAGCATCTGGTCACCCAGCATGGACTGGCAGACCCATGAAGCATGGCAGATGCAGCTTCAGCTGTTATTGGGTACAGAACAGCAGCAGCCGAGCCAATGTGTCACAGGGAGGGCCCAAATTAACAGTGACAAAACAGTGTCAACCTGCCAGTCATCCGACAATGCAGTCTGACAGATCCAAATACCATACTGACATAGACCACTGATCCCATTTAGTAGGATTGTACAAATACATGAACATGTGGAACCATTTATTTTGATATTTCAAGATCTTTTATTCCAACTATTTTGTATTTGTACAACCAATGTAATCAGAGACACAAAAGAACTAATTTGGATCATCAAAAATAGCCGGCTATTAAACATCCCTTACTAATCTGTCTGAACGATACAGATATAACTCATTTTCACTAATTGTCTTTCAGACTGTATCAGAAGATATTTAACATTTGGAAACTATATGGCATTAAAATTGCAGCCTTGTTGTAGCTGATACATGTGACTGAGTTCTGTGCTATACTTTTAAGTCAGTACCAGTACACACATTAGCTGCGGCAGTTCAGGTCTGTTATTTATATTTATCACCTATACTCCAAAAGGAAGCTTTTAAAATAAAAATGGGATTCTATTACATATTGGACTTTTCAAGTTGTCTTCTCAAGTCCTATAGATACAGTTTTATAAGATTCATCGGAATTTCTTCTCCTCCCATTTTTTTGTTATTCATTCCTTTACAAGTTCCTTTTACAAGACTTGCATTATGCACCATTCTGCATCTTAGAAGGCAAGCAACTAATCTCATCCAAGGTCTCTGCCAATGACATATTTGACCTGGTTGCTGGGAGAGGTGCACAAGCGAATTGCTGATCATTGACACCCAGAATTATTCTTCTCTCCTTGTGTGGAAGGAAGGTCTCTGCCTTTAATCGTTATTTCAGCCTGCAGCTAGTTTGGAAACCTGCAAGGAACCACACGGTAGAATGCGTGTATACATAAAGTGTTATATATTCTACAGAATGGTCAAGGAGTGACTATCATGCAATGTTGCCGAGTTGACAGATGATTAGTAGTGCAATTTGTATCAATGCAGCAGTGAGTTCTGTGTCTCAGTGTGTGTGAGACAAGTCCTTAAATGTTTTTATGTTATGTGAGACCATGCAAGCACCTTTGGTTCCTGACACCAAGGGCACCTTGCAATTAATAACAATAATAATCTTTATTATTGTCACAAGTACGCTTACATTAACACTGCAATGAAGTTACTGTGAAAATCCCCCAGTCGCCACATTCCGGCGCCTTTTCATACGCTGAGGGAGAATTCAGAATGTCCAATTCACCTAACAGCACGTCTTTCGGGACTTGTGGAGGAAACCAGAGCACCCGGAGGAAACCCACGCTGACACGGGGAGAACGTGCAGACTCTGCATAGACAGTGACCCAAGCCAGAAATGAACCAGGGTCCCTGGTGCTGTGAAGGAACAGTGCTAACCACTGTGTACCGTGCCGCCCAGCAATGACTGCAACCTGGAGGTAAATCTGCCGGAAAGACCTGTTAGATTCGCCATAACAAATTCCCGTTGCCTTTAGTTTGCATTTGGTTGTGAAGGAGGTATTCATAGCATAGAATAGAATCCCTACAGTGCAGAAGGAGGCCATTCGTCCCATTGAGTCTGCACCAACCCTCTGAAAGATCACTCCCCCGCCCTATCCATTAACCCCTTAACCTAACCTACACATCTTTGGACACTAGGAGGAAATTTAGCATGGCCAATACACCTAATTTGCACATCTTTGGACGGTGGGAGGAAACTGGAGCACCCGGAGGAAACCCATGCAGACACGGTGAGAACATGCAAACACCACACAGTCACCCAAGGCCGGGATTGAACTCGGATCCCTGGCGCTGTGAGGCAGCAGTGCTAACCACTGCCACCGTGCCGACCCTATTCCATTAAGCAGGAATAATGCTGCAATATGCACCAGGAACTGGTAGGGCTAGCATTTGTCTGATGGAGTGTAAATACACCTGGAGCCTCAGTGAGTGATTGGCCGAACTTTGCACTCAGTGCCGAAGTGAGATCACTCACCACTAACCTCACAGCAAACTATCCACAAAGGTCTTGGGCTGGATTCTCCCACCCCGCCTGCCGCAAGAACGTCAAGGGCGAGACGCTGACAATGGAAAAATCCATTGGCCTCGGGCGGGTTTGTCCAGTCGCTGGGTGCATACATCTGGAGAATCCCGCCCCTAATGATCTCTGTGATGTTGATTTCACCTTTCCGATGTTAATTTGATTCCGTCACCAAGAAATGTCTGATATCTATCAACAATGATAACAGTAAGCAGGCACAATGGCCAATCCCATTAAAGAATTCTCACAGATTGCAAAGAAGGAAATAAAATGTATTGATTATTCATTTTTAATAATGTCAAGTAGAGTGAAATAAAGATTAGACCGGAAACAGATCATGAAATATCAGAAACATTAAAAAAAACTTTATTACATTAAAAACCTATGGAATTTTTATCATAATGGACAAGTTTAACATTCAAATAATAGAAGATTATTTTTTTGTGGCTACAGAGGTTGTTCATCAGTGTTTCTGAAGTAATATTCTATTAAAAACATTATTCAACTAGGCATGAACTTTAAAAACTTAGAAAAGTTAATTAGAGTGTAAAAGTGGAAGTTTACAATTCATGTTATTTCTGAAGATTTTAATCTGTGGGGACATCCCCAGTATGCCCCGTGGAGGAATGGGAAATCACTGACAGCAATTTCTGGATTTTCATGTTTAACTGCATATGTGCAAACACCAGAGGCTGCTGTCTGTTTCACAGTTGCAATGATGGTGAACGCTGATATTTCATTGACATTATAATCGCAAAGTCCGGGCCATTACAGTTAACAAGCAGCCTGTCCATCATGCCTATTTCACACTGGAACAGAATTACCGACACTTTCTTATCCCCAGCTGTCTTGGAATCTCCTGGAACTAAGATAAAACAGAAAAGACACCGGGCTAATAAATTAAAATAATAGAAGATCCTCTTTACTGCCCCTCCCCACTCCCATCCGAGTATCAGAATCAGTCCAGTTCATCACGTTGACCATGTATATGTTAACTGTATATTCATTATCCTTCTATATGATGTGACCTCTGCCCCAGCCAAGATCAAGCTTCTTCTTGAAATCTTACAGCGAGTCAACATCCACTGCGCAAGCTGGCAACGCAATGACGTGCATGCACAATAGTGAAAGATCTTTGCACTGCTGAAAGTATGGGGGAAGAGGTAAGCAGTAAATGAGTGACGTGTTGCCGAGCAACACCTTGCGGCATTCACGTTAGGGCCATCTACACAGTAATTGGGTCGGCTTACCCTGGCAGCTTTCCCACGGTTTGCCAACTATTTTGACATCTACTTCTAGGTCTCACAGAATAGAGCTTGGCCATCATCTCTTGCCAGAATGCTCATGTCATAACCCCCACGAGACCTACGGGGATGACACGATTGATCTCCCTGCTGAAAGGCGGAGAACCATCAACGGGCTCGTTAATCCCATGAGATAAAGGTTGGCCCAGGTAGGAGCTGGTATCTCAGAATGGTTCCGGCAGGGACATGGACTATTGCTTTGTATATACTTTCCCTAACTGAGAGTTGGAAGTAAACTACTTTGACTCTCCTTTTCCGGGCTCCTCCTTGACTACAATATCATACAACCATCTCATGCACAGCATGTCTACCTAGCTAGCCATCAAAACAAAGATGCTGCACAGGTCTGTCATAATATACACCAGTATATCATGGTGCAGATACATACACACTGATCGACACACAGCGGGACCAATCAACACACACAACACCGCAGCCAATCACCAGTGAGAGCACACGCACTATAAAGACAGGGGGCATCAGAGTTCCCGCTCATTCGAGCTGCAGCCTTCTAGTAGGACAGAGCTTACAGCTTGCAGCACAGATCTACACCATGTGCTGATTGCATAGACTGGTTAGGACAAGGCATAGGTCTTTAGTTCAATCTAATACCGTGTTAACCCACAGTGAAAGTATGTTCAACAGTTTCTGACTTAATAAAATAGTGTTGCACTATTTTAAGTGTTGGTGGCCTGTATGTGTTCCAGAGCACGCAACACATCATGATACCGAGAGTTGAGGGATATTAGAACATCTTAGACCTACCTGCAAGTGATCTGCCTTCCACCAGCATTACTCATCCTGCAAAATGGACAGCATCTGCCCGCCGCCACCGCTCCGCATCGCCGGTAACCTAGGGGCCAACTGGAAGATATTCAAACAACGCTTCCAGCTCTACCTTGAAGCCACAGAACAGGAGGATACCTCGGACACCAGGAAGATTGCTCTCTTCCTATCCACAGCCGGGGTCCATGCCATCCACATTTTCAATTCTCTCACCTTTGCGGATGATGAAGATAAAACCAAGTTCAAGACGGTCTTCCTCAAGTTTGACACTCACTGCAGCGTAGAGGTGAATGAAAATTTTGAGCGCTACGTATTCCAACAGCGTTTGCAGGGTAAGGATGAACCTTTCCAGTCCTTTCTCACCCACCTCCGCATCCTTGCGCGGTCCTGTAGCTACAGGCCCACCTCCGACTCCATGATACGCGATCAGATCATTTTTGGTGTTCAGTCGGACCCCCTGCGCCAGCTTGTCCTGGAACAACTACACGAGGGCCACCTTGGTGTAGAAAAGTGCCGCCGACGGGCCCGAGAGGCAGTGTACTGGCCCGGCATTAATGAGGACATAGCCAACAAAGTGCTCAACTGCCCCACTTGTCAGCGCTTCCAGCCAGCCCAACCACGTGAGACCCTGCAGCACCATGAGTTGGTCACGTCACCATGGACCAAGGTGGGCATCGACCTGTCCCACGCTCTGGGCAGAGGCTATGTCCTGATCGTGGACTACTTTTCGAATTACCCGGAGGTGATACGCTTGAATGACATCACCTCGTCTGCAGTCATTCGTGCCTGTAAAGAAACCTTTGCTCGACACGGCATCCCGCTCACGGTTATGTCAGACAATGGCCCCTGCTTCGCCAGCCAGGAATGGTCCAACTTTGCCAGGCGGTACAATTTTGCCCATGTGACATCCAGTCCCCTGTACCCCCAATCCAACGGCAAAGCGGAGAAGGGAGTACATATAGTCAAATGGCTCCTCTGCAAGGCTGCCGATGCTGGGTCCGATTTCTACCTCGCCTTGCTGGCCTATCGCTCCTCCCCACTGTCCACTGGCCTGTCGCCAGCCCAGCTGCTCATGGGTCGCACCCTGAGGACGACGGTGCCGTCCATTCATGTCCCAGACCTCGACCACATTCCGGTCCTTCGTCGGATGCAGCTGTCTCATGCACAGCACAAGGCGGCTCATGTCTCCCATGCAGCTGATCTCCCTGCTCTGGCTCCAGATGAGAATGTCCGCATCCATCATCCGGATGGTGGCTGGCCTGCAACTGCTGTTGTCCTTCGGCAGGTGGCCCCCCCCCGCTCGTTCCTGGTTTGTCTGCCGGATGGCTCCATTCTGCGCCGCAATCAACACGCCCTTCGTCTTGTTCCACGCGCGCTACGTGATCTTCCACTGTCGCCTCGCCCTCCTGCTGACCCTGCCACGGACTATGCAGAAATCCCTGTCACTCTGCATCCCCCTGACTCTGATGCAGTCCAGCCCACTCCTGAACTGGCGGCTCGCGACCCACCCTTGAGTCGGTCAACCAGAATTCGTCGCCCACCTCAGAGACTTAATTTATGAACATTGCGGACTTATAGACTTTCTGAATTGTTTTGTTGCTTTGTTTGATTGTTTCCCTGGTTTGTATATAGTGTTTATCTCGTTACTCTTGTTGCATACTGCTTCTCTGCACCAGGCACCTTCCCATGTAAATAGCTTAGTTCTCATGTACGTAGTCCTGTAAATATGTCTTTGCACCCCACACGTAGTTAGGAACATTCTCACCATACATTATTTATTGCCACACATATACATTCTTTTATAAAAGGGGGGATGTCATAATATACACCAGTATATCATGGTGCAGATACACACACACTGATGGACACACAGCGGGACCAATCAACACACACAACACCGCAGCCAATCACCAGTTAAAGCACACGCACTATAAAGACAGGGGGCATCAGAGTTCCCACTCATTCGAGCTGCAACCTCCTAGTAGGACAAAGCTTACAGCTTGCAGCACAGATCTTCACCATGTGCTGAGTGCATAGACTGGTTAGGACAAGGCATAGGTCTTGAGTTCAATCTAACATCGTGTTAACCCACAGTGAAAGTATGTTCAACAGTTTCTGACTTAATAAAATAGTGTTGCACTATTTTAAGTGTTGGTGGCCTGTATGTGTTCCATGGATCCAGAGCACCCAACACATCAAGGTCTTCCGCTGGCCACTGGCTCCATGTACTTCTACCTCATTTTATCGGCCATTGTTTTTTGAACGCCAACATTTGCCCCACGCATACATTTTTTAAAAAAATGTTACACATTTAATGCAATCTTTATAAAGACCCTATTCTATCCCAGATTTCTATCTAACAGTTTAATGTTGTGATTTCTCAACTCCTCTCTGGTGAACTCCAACACCAGATCCAAATGGGCTGGCAGCACTTCAACATAAGCTGGAGTACATTAAATTTGTCAGCACTGGGGATTTCGCTGAAGTCAGCATTTGACCAAAGCAGTGAGCGTATAGGCCCACTCCAATCCACACTCTCTTAACAACAGAACTCCAGTGTGGACCAATTTCCACGATCTAAAGCAACGTCATGGAGTGAATGTTGTGGGGACCAAAGATGCAGTAAAATAATTTGGTTCCCAGGGATCTGAATTAATTCCAATCTATAATGTTGACAAGATACTGAAACTTAAATTGCGGATTACTTTTAATAACATGTATAACTTAGATGACTTAGTGGTTAAGGTTCTTTCATTACGATTGGTAGATCATGGCCCACAGCAACACCACCTTATTACACTGCCCTCCCCCACAAGCCCCCACACACCAAAATCTGTACTTAATTGTCACGTTACTGTAGTCCCTATACAGTCGTTTAGCAATGCCTAAAGTGGCAAATTGCAAGGAAACAAAGCCCTGGCATGGCAGCAAGAAGAAGATTCGTCACCTGATGTTACAAAATGTTCCTTTTCTTGCAAAACAGACGGTCCCCTGGTAAATAGTTACTGTTACCATTTATCGCCTTCCAATACCTCTGTGGAACAAATGTTACCCTGTGTTGCACACACTGCTGCTGGTATGTTCTCACGTTGTAGCAGTGAGCTGTCCGTATGATGACAATTAGGAGCTGTTAGTGTGCAGATGAGGCTCATAAGTGGCAGGTGGTGAGAATGAGACTCAATTAACTAACAGGCGAATAATGAGACTGGGGCACTGCTGATTTTAAACAGAGGAAGAAAAGGTGGTAACAGGTAGTCAGCAACAATCATTGTTCATTATAGATTTAGATTCAGATTAGATATTATACTGAATAATTACAATTCCATTCCACAGGGTTTTCTTTGTGGGTCTACCATATCGAGCGTCTTAATAAAACAAACCCTGAAAATCACTTTACTCATTTTAAATTGCTGTAATTATTTCACCGTGACTATTTTCCTTGTAAGGGCAGCATGGTGGCATACTGGTTAGCACTGTTGCTTCACAGACCTGGGGACCCAGCTTCGATTCCCAGCTTGGGTCACTGTCAGTGTGGAGTCTGCACGTTCTCCCTGTGTCTGCGTGGGTTCCCTCCGGGTGCTCTGGTTTCCTCCCACAAGTCCCGAAAGACGCGCTTGTTAGGTGAATTGAACATTCCGAATTCTCCCTCAGTGTACCCGAACAGGCGCCGGCATGTGGCGACGAGGGGGCTTTCACAGTAACTTTATTTGCTGTGTTGATGTAAGCCTACTTGTGCCACTAATAAACATTATAAAAAAAAGAAGAGTCTGTGATGTTTTAATTTGTTGCATACAGCTACTTGGGATTCCTTCCCTAAGCCTCTCTGCCTTTCTTACACAACAACCATTTTTAAAATATTCTTTACACCTACCTCCTTGATCTAATCTGCCCGAGTATCTCTTGGTTCATGACACCGCCCCTGTGAAGCACCTTGGAATGATTTTCTATGTTAAAGGATATTTAAATTCAAGATGTTGTTGTTCTATTAAACATCCTGAACTAACGCTGGAATAACCAGGAACTGTTCCATTAAAAACTCAGCTAAAACATGAGTATCTCCTCCCACAGATCAAAGATGTGAAGGTTAGATGAGTTGGCCGTGCTCAATTGTCCCTTCATGTCCAAAGATGTGCAGGTTAGGTGGATTGGCCGTGGGGTGGTATGGAAGCATAGTGGTTAGCATGTTGCTTCACAGCTCCAAGGTCCCAGGTTCGATTCCGGCTTGGGTCACTGTCTGTGAGGAGTCTGCATGTTCTCCCCGTGTCTGCGTGGGTTTCCTCGGGCTGCTCAGGTTTCCTCCCACAAGTCCCGAAAGATGTGCTGTTAGGTCATTTGGACATTCTGAATTCTCGCTCAGTGTACCGGAACAGACGCACGAGGGGATTTTCACAGTAACGTCGTTGCACTGTTAATGTAAGCCTATTTGTGACACTAATAAAGATTATTATTGTGTTACATTTGAAACACCAAAAACATTTTATATATTTTTTTTAGTTGCTTATAAATTTAGAATATAGAAAAAAAGCCCAGGTATATAATTGTACACTTTTGCTTTCAAATCTGATGAATGTTTTGCAAAATACATGACCAAATTACCAAAAATACTGCAAATCTTGAAAAACACAGCAGGTGAAAAGGGACAAGCTGGTTCAGCATTTCCCCATGACTTTGAAAGGAGAGTATAGGGCAATCCCTAAGTAAATAGGAGAATGGGGAACAATAGATAATGCTGCACGCAGCTCATCTATCAATTCAGAGATATGTTAGTACATAGTACATACAGTCTATGAGGTAAAGCAAACAGATGGAAGAAACCTGGTGGAAAAATTGGAAGAAAAACACTTGCATTAAAAAAGATGTAAAAACATTCTCCAGTTTAATTTCTGAATGGCTACTTTTGAAAATTCCTCATTGTGGGTAATCTTCCAAACTAAAAACAGTGGCAAATTGCAGGAAAGTTATTTACATCATTATTCACTCCCTGAAAAATAGCAAACATATGCCAGATGAAAGAAACTTTTTCAAAGCTTACAGGAAATGTGTGTCTGAACAGTGAGATGGTGCCTTTACGCTGTGATTATAGATATTTGTGACTCACCGTTTGTGGCCAGGGTTATGGTGAGGGATTACTGTTTAATTTAATTTCTCCTACGCCTGCTACATCACCCCTCCTACAGAAAAGCACATTTTTAAGACCCAAACATGCAAGTTTACATTTACATGAGCTGCTCTTGCCCATGTATTATTCCGCACTGTAACCAATCACTATTTGTTGACGTACCATTTGTCAACGTACTCTGTCAATTATTCTTTTGTCTACTATGTACTTACTGTGTATGTTCTCTTGGCCGCAGAAAAATACTTTTCACAGTACTTTGGTACATGTGACAATAAATATCAAACAAATATCAATCAATCAATCAATAGGCATATAGCACATAATACTTTGAAAGCAGACCAAGGCAGGCCAGCAGCACGGTTCAATTCCCATAACAGCCTCCCCGAACAGGCGCCGGAATGTGGCGACTAGGGGCTTTTCACAGTAACTTCATTGAAGCCTACTTGTGACAGTCAGCGATTTTCATTTCATTTTTCATTTCATGTGGCGCAGTGGCTTGTGTCCCTGCCTGTGAGCCAGAAGCTCCGGGTTCGAATCCCGCCCCAGGACTTGACTACCAAGGAAGGTGTGTTCAAAGGTGTGCGGCCAAACAGTTTGAGCATCAACCTCCAAAATACTTGCAACGCACTCCAATGACAGGTGGTAAGAGCGGGAGAGACTCCTGGTCAGCCATGCTCGATGCAAGTGTGACCTTTGGGGTGGGAATGAATGAATGTCTTCCCCGTGGTCCTCGCGGAGTGTGGTAATCACCACTGTTGTGTATATTAGGAGATGTGTGGTAAGGCCCTGTACTACAGGTACGGGGGTAGTCCCTGCCTGCTGGCTCCGCACAGTAGGCAGAGTATGAATATGTGTGCTCCCCGTACAGCAGCCATTTCGCCAGCTGCTGTAGGAGGCCACATATCTTCATGCAATAAAGCCTCAGTTGTATTCAACTCTCGTCTTTGTGCCATTGATCGTGCATCAATTTATTACACTAAAGTTTTCAGAAGATGGACCTCCGCATCAAGCCGGATCCCCTGCAGCTGGATCCGCAATCAAGCAACGCCAAAAAGGACTTTGAACATTGGCGAGCTTGTTTCGAAGCTTACATCAGGTCTGCACCAGACCCAATTCCGGAAGCTCAGAAGATCCAGATCCGCTACTCGCAGCTGAGCTCCAACATTTTTCCACTTATCCAGGACGCGCCGATCTATGATGAAGCCATGATGCTACTGAAAGATAACTACGCCCAGCGGACGAACACGCTCTTCGCCAGCCACATACTCTATTCGTAGTCAGCTCCCTGGTGAGTCCGTAGAAGATTTATGGCGTGCTGTAATTCCCCTGGTCAGAGACTGTGACTGTCAGGCCATCACGGCCACGGAACATTCGAACCGCCTCATGCGGGACACTTTCGTCATGGGGATAGGGTCAGACCACATCCGCCAGCGACTTTTAGAGGGAGCCACGCTCGACCTCGTGGAAACCAAAAATCTCCCTCTATTGATGACAATCGCCTCGGGCAATATCCAGGCCTACACCCCCGGCCGCCCGGCCCACTCCTCCTACGCATCGTGGACTCCGCAGACCGCCGCCCCACCGGGGACCCCACTCAGCCAATCCTACGCCAGCCAGCCAACCCCGGGGGCCCCAGATGTTACTTCTGTGGGCAGCAAAAACACCCCTGCCAACTCTGCCCAGCACGCAGCGCCCTTTGCAAGGCCTGCGGCAAGAAGGGGCACTTCGCCGCTGTGTGCCAGGCCCGCTCAGTCACTGCGATCACCTCGACCCCCCCGCGTATGGACAGTGGGCGCCGCCATCTTCCCCTCCTCGGACCACGCGCGGCCAGTGGGCGCCGCCATCTTCCCCTTCTCGGACCATGTGCGGCCCATGGGCGCCGCCATCTTTTTCAAACCCCGCCACGTGCGGCCCATGAGCGCCACCATCTTGTCCACCTCAGGATCTTCAGGCGCTGCCAGCTTGTCTCCCCCACGGCACATGGGCGCCACCATCGTACCAGGACCCGTGCCCCCCGGGCACCCCATCGTCCGACACCAGCGACGACCAGCCGCGACTCGCCTCGGTCACGATTGACCAGTCTTGCCCACACAATCTAGCCACCGCCTCGACAAACATGAAGATCGATGGGCACGAGATCTCCTGTCTGCTGGCCTTCGGGAGCACCGAAAGCTTCATCCATCCTGATATGGTCCCTCGTGGTACACCCCGCCAATCAGAGAATCTCCCTGGCCTCCGGGTCCCACTCCGTGGCGATCTGGGGGTACTGTATAGCCACGCTCACGATCCAGGGCGTAGAATTCAGCGGCTTCTGCCTCTACGTCCTCCCCAACCTCTGCGCTGCCCTGTTACTCGGCCTGGACTTCCAGTGTAACCTCCAGAGCCTAACATTGAAATTCGGCGGGCCCCTACCACCCCTTGCTGTGTGCGGCCTCACAACCCTAAAGGGCGACCCACCTTCCCTATTCGCAAACCTAACCCCGGATTGCAAACCCGTCGCCACCAGGAGCAGACGGTACAGCACCCAGGACAGGACCTTCATCAGGTCCGAGGTCCAGCGGCTGCTTCGGGAAGGCATCATCAAGGCCAGCAACAGCCCCTGGAGAGCATAAGTGGTAGTGGTGAAAAGCCAGACCATCAATAGGTACACGCAGCTTGACGCATACCCCCTCCCACGCATATCTAATATTGTCAATCAGATTGCGCAGTACCGGGTCTTCTCAACTGTAGACCTAAAATCCGCCTATCACCAGCTCCCCATCCGTAAGGCGGACCGCCCATACACTGCCTTTGAGGCAGATGGCCGCCTCTATCATTTTCTTAGGGTTCCCTTCGGCGTCACCAATGGGGTCTCGGTCTTCCAAAGGGAGATGAACCGAATGGTCGGCCGGTACGGCTGCGAACCACTTTCCCGTACCTAGACAATGTCACCATCTGCGGCCACGATCAGCAGGACCATGATGCCAACCGTGCCAAATTTCTCCACACCGCCACTCTCCTAAACCTCACCTATAACAAGGAGAAGTGCATATTCAGCACAAACCGCTTAGCCATCCTTGGCTATGTGGTCCAGAACAGAGTTCTGGGGCCCGACCCCGATCGCATGCGCCCCCTCATGGAACTCCCCCTTCCCCACTGCTCCATGGCCCTCAAACGTTGCCTGGGGTTCTTTTCTTACTACGCCCAGTGGGTCCCAAACTATGCAGACAAGGCCTGCCCACTCATCCAGTTCACTCTTTTCCCCCTGACGGCCGAGGCTCAAAAGGCCTTCAACCGTATTAGGGCCGACATCGCCAAGGCCGCGATGCAGGCAGTCGACAAGACGTTACCCTTTCAAGTGGAGAGCGACGCATCAGACGTCGCTCAGCCGCCATGCTCAATCAGGCAGGCAGGCCGTGGCATTCTTTTCACGAACCCTTCATGCCTCCGAAATTCGACACTCCTCCGTCGAAAAAGAGGCCCAGGCCATCGTTGAAGCTGTGCGGCATTGGAGGCATTACCTGGCGATTCACTCTCCTCACTGACCAACGGTCGGTAGCCTTCATGTTGAACAACACACAGCGGGGCAAAATCAAAAACGATAAAATCTTGCGATGGAGGATCAAGCTCTCTACCAACAACTACGAGATTTTATATCGCCCCGGTAAGCTCAACGAGCCCTCCGATGCCCTATCCCGAGGTACATGTGCCAGCGCACAGGTGGACCGTCTCTGGACTCAACACGACAGCCTTTGTCACCCGGGAGTCACACGGTTGTACCACCTCATCAAGGCCCGCAATCTGCCCTACTCCGTCGAGGAAGAACGGGCAATCACCAGAGACTGCCAGGTCTGTGCGGAGTGCAAACGGTACTTCTACCAGCCGGACCGCGCGCGCCTGGTGAAGGCCTCCCGTCCCTTTGAACGCCTCAGTGTGGATTTCAAAGGGCCCCTCCCCTCCACCGACCGTAACACGTATTTCCTCAGTGTGGTCGATGAGTACTTCCGATTCCCCTTCGCCATCCTATGCCCCGACATGATGTCTGCCACCGTCATCAAAGCCCTCAACACCATCTTCACTCTGTTCGGCTTCCCCGCCTACATCCACACCGACAGGGGATCCTCATTCATGAGTTATGAGCTGCGTCAGTTCCTGCTCAGCAGGGGTATCACCTCCAGCAGGACGACCAGCTATAACCCCTGGGGAAACGGGCAGGTGGAGAGGGAGAACGGGATGGTCTGGAAGGCCGTCCAGCTGGCCCTACAGTCCCGAAATCTCCTGGCCTCCCACTGGCAGGAGGTCCTCCCCGATGCACTGCAGTCCATTCGGTCGCTCCTATGCACTGCGACTAATGACACACCCCATGAACGTCTCTTCGCCTTCCCCAGGAAGTCCACATCCGGGGTGTCAGTCCCAACTTGGCTCGCAGCTCCAGGACTCGTACTCCTCCATAAGCACGTACGACTCCACAAGGCGGACCCGTTGGTTGAAAGGGTGCAGTTACTCCACGCTAACCCCCAGTATGCCTACGGTCAGTAGCCCGTACCCCGACGGCCGCCAGGATACTGTCTCCCTCAGGGACCTGGCACCAGCAGGTTCCCCAAGCACACACCCCTCCGGTCCGGCGCCACCCTCCCCTCCCCTGGCACACCCAGCAGCAACTCCCCCGGGACCATCAGTCCTCCCCCTGCCCACGCCCGAGGATGAAGAGGATTTCGGCACGCTCCCGGAGTCACCGAGGACCAGACCAACACCAGAATCGCCGCCACCACTGCGTCGCTCACAACGTCAGATCAAGGCCCCGGACCGGCTAAACCTGTAATTGGTTCGGCACTGTTAAAGCACCATGTACTGGACTCCAAAATCTTTTTGCCTTTGTATATTAAAACTTGTTCTGTATCTAGTTCTCTGCCACCCCCGCCGGACTCAATTTTAACAGGGGGTGAATGAGGTAATCACCACTGTTGTATATATTAGGAGATGTGTGGTAAGGCCCTGTACTACAGGTACGGGGATAGTCCCTGCCTGTTGGCTCCGCCCAGTAGGCAGAGTATAAATATGTGTGCTCCCCGTACAGCAGCCATTTCGCCAGCTGCTGTGGGAGGCCACACATCTTAGTGTAATAAAGCCTCAGTTGTATTCAACTCTCGTCTTTGGCAATTGATCGTGAATCACGGAGTACGAGCTCCCCTGCTAGGGACGGAGGAACTCCAATTAACCTATGTATAAAAGGTCGGCCTGTAAAGCACTGACTAGAGAGGAACCCGGTTAGGAGAAACGGGGCACTCTTTCTACCGTATTGCAAATAAATCTAGTTTTTTACTTTACTCGGTGTGGACACCCCATGTCCTTTATCACCCCTCACACTATCAGCCCCTGGCGACAGGCTAGCGATCTATTTCAGGTAAAACCTTACCATGGGAACAGATTAAAGCCTGTCTTGTGCAACACTAGGTGCAGGAAGAGAAACAACAACATAATAATACTTTTGGATAAGCAGGCACATCATTGGAAAATTTATTTAAACAACATACTTGTTCATTCTGTTGCTTCAAGGCATGACTTTGAAACCAGTCAAATTAGTGAAAGCAATAAAGTCGCTGAATCACAAAAAAAAAAACATTGCATATCCACCATCTGTCTTGTGTGAAACCTGCATGAAATGGGAAAAAAGGTTCTTTTGAAAAACAGGATCATATTACATCGAATCATCGAATTGCCACAGCACAGGCTGTTGTGTCTGTGTCACCTCTCTGCAAGAGCAGCACAGCTAGTCCCACGTTGAATGAGCTGACTCAGGCTCAATGGGCCAAATGGCTTCCTTCTATGTTGTACTGTTCTCTGATTCTATTCTGAACACAATCGCTGTTCATTTCATAAATGTTTGACTGATAGCTCTTTTTGGGTTTCAAGAGGTACATTTAATTTCATTTGGTGGTACAGAACTTTAGTATTACTGAAAACAAGAGACTTGACGAAGCTTTTCCTGTCACACTCCTCAGGACAATTTGCAAGAATACCAGTGTAAGAGGAAAACAACCATTTATATCACAAGAGAAGAAAGCGCTGATTGGTTGGCAAGTGGACTCTGATTGGGAGAGGCGTTGCCATGGAGAATGCACCAGTCTTATTTGAATTGGGTATCTGTCTTCTACGTCAGCAGAAATAATCCAGTGAGACTTCATGGAAAATTTGCCACAATTCATCAATGTACAGGTTAATATTCAGGGATCTTTTGTCTTACCACTGAGGGGGTCCTCGAGCCCCCCCCACCCCACCTCATAAGGGCAGGGCACGCCAGGCCCTATCCCCGGCGTGGGAAAATGCCACTCAGGCACTGCCAACCCAGCACCCTGGCAGTGACCCTGCCACACTGGCAATGCCAGGGCAGCACCCACGCAGCACAGCCAGGGGTTCCAGGGGACCACCCTGCCCAGAGCCTGACCACTCAAGGTCACAATCACCTGGGAGACCTCACCAAGTGTAGGTATGACTGAACCACGTTGGTAGAGACCAGTGCTGAAACGCACTCTCTTGGGGCTTCCGAAGTGTGGGGGTTAGATTCTGCGCCTTGGGTAACTCCGGAGAGAACGTGTTCACAAGCCTAACTGCACACGTGAATGTGTAAATTTAAGCCCCGCCCATTGTGGGCGGGATCCAGATTGCAACGCCTCGCACGATCCCGTTAGATCTTGCAAGATGTGACGAGGTCGGTAAATTTCCTGAGAGGCCTCTCACGAGATTTACTGGCCTCGTCGTGTCCCGAGTCAGGCACGCTGTGGTCGGGCCTTGTGTCTGAATACCCTTTAGATGTAGCAACCATAGGGATGACTCCCATTTTTAAAGCTCAATTTGGGTAATTACAGATTGGACATTACCCATGCAACGCATGTTTCTCTATATCAGTGGTGGTAACCTGCTGCTTGGGGGCCACATGTTGCACATGGTTTCTGAGTGCAGCCCACATTGTTTTTTTCCTACCGGTTAGGCTGAAGGGACACGCATGTAAAGCAAGGGTAAGTGAAGTGAGGTGCGTGCTAATTGCTCACAATATCGACTGTGAAAGCCGTGTGCTCCCTCTGCGTCCAAAATGTAAATCTTCCTTTTGTTTTTACCATTTGACGTTGATGGGAGTTCTATTAATATACAAATGATTAAACATTTTCTATAACTTGTTATGAAATATTCAAGGTGTGTTAAATGTATTTACTCCTATTCATGGGTCATGCTTAGTGAACAAGTCTGATTTAAATCTTGCAGCCACTGAGAAGAAGGAGGACCACTTATGCAGTTCACTCACTGGCCGATATTGCCCATCACTGCTCGAGATTTATCAGACACAGTTCATGCCGCAGGTTGTCTCCACTACTGTGATTGGCAACATTTGGAGATAACTGCAAAGTTAATTGTAAATTAACATAGCCAGGAAAATTTCATCTGTGAATTAGCCTGGAGCTGGGGACCATAGGAACATAAGAAACAAAGGAACAGGAGTAGGCTATTCAGCCCGTTAATCCTACTCTGCCATTCAATTAAATCACGGCTCATCATCCACCTCAATATCACTTTCCCAGATGCCTTGATATCATTAATATCCAGAAATCCAGCGATCTCTGCCTTGAACATGCTCAGTGATTGTGCTTCCATAGTCCTCTGGGGTAGAGAATTCCAAAGATTCACCACATCTGAGTGAAGAAATTCTCCCCAATCTCAGGTTTAATTGACCTAGCCCATATTTTGAGACTGTGCCCCTGGTTCTACCTCCATCCTGCATGGTAGCACAGTGGGTAGCACTGTTGCTTCACAGCCCCAGGGTCCCAGGTTCGATTCCCGGCTTGGGTCACTGTCTGTGTGGAGTCTGCACGTTCTCTCTGTGTCTGTGTTGGCTTCCCCCAGGTGCTCGGGTTTTCTCCCATGAGTCCCGAAAGACGTGCTATTAGTTGAATTGGATATTCTGAATTCTCCCTCTCTGTACCCGAACAGGTGATTAGGGGCTTTTCACAGTAACTTCATTGCAGTGTTAATGTAAGCCTACTTGTGACAATAAAAATTACTATTATTAATACTCACCAACCAGGAACCTCTAATGACTGATTCAATTACCTTGGGATTCTGAGAAATAGATTCTGGTGGAGTTATGATGAAGAAGAGGAGGAAATTGAAGATGCAACTCAATATCCATGGGATTTTGAGGGCTGGGGGTCGCAGTCAGAAAAATGAGGAAGGCAGAGAAATCATGTTCCAGTTGCTGAATCTTGTCTTGCTCCTTCAGAGGGCCAGTGCAGACACGATGGGCCAAATGGTTCCTCTCTGTGCTGAACCATCTTATTCTTTACTATCCAAATCCTTTTGTACACACATAACCCTGTTTTGAGCTTCTTCTGGAAGAAGGTGAATGACCTTTTCATCATATGTCAATTTGCTAAAACAACCTACTTTATCAGCTTTCAAGTAACATTGTTATGCTTCAATACATTTGCTTCTTCAACTCCAAACCTCTATCACTTGCTTCGTTACTCTCCCATTGGATCCGGTCTTCCTTGGGCTTGTTGTCACTTTCCAAGAGCTCCCATCTCATATTCGTTCTTTACTTGCATTAAAAATGCCTTTGAGCTCTTTCAAGAGACTAATTTCTTCTGGATAAAGATCGGTAGCTTGGCAAAACTAGAAAGTTAATTTAAATTACAAAATCTATAAAGACAAACCAATATCCACATCCTGGCACAATAAAATTCCCTGGACTGCCATTGGGTTAACACAATCCACAGCAGCCCTACCTAGAATTGAGTTAATTGTGTCTAGATTAGGACCAAGCCAATCTTTACATTTCTTGTGCTGAATTTTCTCAGAATACTGTGTGCACATGGTTTTCAACCAAGCAGAAGCTAATTTTTAAAAGTGTTCCTGTTTCCAAAATATAATGAGCGGCCCAACCCCAATAACTACACAGATTTGTAAATCAAGTGATTTTAATTATTTTAGAAAGAAAAGCAACATTAGAACAAACGGAATATTTACACAGAAATAATGTAAAAATTAAAGATAAATTATGAAGATATAATGGAACAGGGAGAAAGGTTAAAAAGTCACAATGCTACCTGAGGTATCCCTCATTCTTGGCTTTATCTCAGGTATCTCAACTTACAACACAACTGAGATATTCCACTTCACTGATATCCTTTAGGGAAGGAAATCTGCCATCTTTACCTGGTCTGGTCTACATGTGACTGCAGATCCACAGCAATGTGGTTGACTTTTAAATGCCCTCTGAAATGGAGGGCACTTAGGGATGGGCAATTCATGCGTGCCCAGCCAGCGACACACATCCCATGAATGAATTTTTAAAATCCAACTCAAAACTCAACATGAGGTATGTTCACAACCTGAGCGGAAGTATCTCATCTGAAAATCCATCCAGCTGAGTGCTGAAAAACTGGTGGAATTTGAATGTTGTATTGGGGTTTCAGCTATTGCTGGGACTTAAATGAACATTACAGTGAAATTTGTTCACCATTTTTTACCATTACTTTCGCAGATACCAGACAGGTTTAATCTTTGACAAGTTCTACATGACATTTACATCTTCTAGCACGCAAACATTCATCAGGCCAACATATAGTAGAGTAACTCAGCTACTTGTTTTTATTCAGCAGTCTAGGGTGTGATCATTCACAAAACCTTACAAGTAATCACACTTGTCAAAGCTAATTTGGTGGATAAATACATTGGTTAATGACATTTCTGGTTAATTAAGCACATGACAGCAGAAGAGACACATTCTGACTTTAGCTTCGCTCGCAAGACAATGATTCCTTTCGGAATGATGCTCAAGGGACTGCGTTTGGAGATTGACTCATAAGATATGTTTATCTGTGAAGTCCACAGAAATTGTTTACATGCAACCATCTAGTAAACTCTCAGAAGTGGTTAATGAAGCAGAGTAAAGAAATTCCTCTGTGCACTCTTTTTACTTTGTTTAAAATAAGCAGTTTAATGATTTGTAATGACGACAATTTGACCCATCAGCTCATGGGGGAATTTTAACATCATAACAAGGTGATGTAAGAATGATAACTGCTGCTTTTTGTCTAATAAGTGAGGTTTCTCTCTGAGACAGTTGATTTCTGCCAATGTGGAGGCACATTCAAGGAATAATGACCCGGAAAGTACCTTGCTATTATGATAAAGAACTGCCATTCAACATTCTGATATAGTCTGGAGCTAATAGAATTTTACCACCTTTTTCCATAATTTTCTATCATCTCAAATGTATCATCTTATACAATATGAATAGCTATTGAAACTGAACTGAACAGCTAATTTTCACTTATATGCAGTTACACCTTTAATTACCTCAGGATGTCCAAAAGTACTTCACTTCTGATGTACAAACACTGTTGTAGCAAAGGCAAAATGTAGTAGTCAATTTGTGTACAACTATTAATGAGGTGAATGATTAGATAATCTGCTTGGTGACATTGTGTAAAGGGTAAATATCGGGCAGGATACCAGGAGAGCTCTACTCATCTTCTAATCTCATGTGCACAGAATTGTTACAGCACCGAAGGAGGCCATTTGGCCCATCATGTCTGTGCTGGCTCTCTGATTGAGCATTTCACCTATTGCCACTCTCCTGCCCTCTCCCCGTAACCCTGAACTTTGTTGCTTTTCAAATAACCGTCTAGTTCCCTCTTGAATGCCTCGATTCAACTTGCCTCCGTCAAGCTCTCAGGCAGTGCATTCCGGACCCGAATCGTTGCGTGAACAACTATTTTTCTCGTGTTATATTTCCTTCGTTTACCAGTTATCTTAAATCTGTGCCCTCTGGTTCTTGGCCCTTCCTCCAATATGAACAGTTTGATCCAAACAATGTGCAGGGGTTCGGGGAAAAGGCAGTGGGATGGCACCAAGTCAAAATGCTCATTCAGAGAGCCGGTGCAGACACGATTGGCCGAATGGCCACCTTCTGTGCCATGACAATACTGTGGTACTGTGTTCGCTTCTCCCTATCAGCCCTGTCCAGGCCCCTAGTGATTTTAAATATCTCTATCAAATCTCCTCTCAGCCTTCTTTTCTTCAAGGGATAGAGTCCCAACCTCTCCAATCTATCTTCATAACTAGTTTCTCATCACAATGCAATAGGATTGTTTGTGTCTACATGATAGGGAAGGCAGGACTGAAGTCAATGGTACGAAAAATCAGGAAACAGACAAAGAACAAAGAAAATTACAGCACAGGATCAGGCCCTTCAGCCCTCCAAGCTTCCGCCGACCATGCTGCCCATCTAACCTACACTTCCAGGGTCCGAATCCCTCTATTCCCATCCTATTTATGTATTTGTCAAGATGCCCCTTAAACGTCACTATTGTACCTGCTTCACCACCTCATCTGGCAGCGAATTCCAGGCACCCAATGCCTCTGTGTAAAGGATTTCCTTTGCGCATCTCCTCTAAACTTTGCCCGCCACACCTTAAACCTATGTCACCTAGTAATTGACTCTTCCACCCTGGGAAAAAGCTTTTGACTATCCACTCTATCCATGCCCTTCATAATTTTGTAGACCTCTATCAGGTCACCCCTCAACCTCTGTACTTTCTCGAAAGCCTCTACATCCTTCTGGTAGTGTGGTGTAGAATTGAACACTGTATTCCAAGTGTGGCCTAACTAAGGTTCTGTACAGCTGCAGCATGGCTTGCCAATTTTTATACTCAGTGTTTTGGCCGATGAAGGCAAGCATGCCGTATGCCTTCTTGACTACCTTCTCCACGTGCGTTGCCACTTTCAGTGACCTGTGGACCTGTATATCCACATCCCTCTGCCTGTCAATACTCCAAAGGGTTCTGACATCTACTGTATATTTCCCACCTATATTAGACCAAATGCATTACCTCACATTTATCCGCATTAAACTCCATCTGCCATCTCTCCACCCAAGTCTCCAAACGATCTAAATCCTGCTGTATCCTCTGACAGTCCTCATCATGATCCGCAATTCCACCAATCGTTTTGTCGTCCACAAACTTACTAATCAGACCAGTTACATTTTCCTCCAAATCATTTATATATACTACAAACAGCAAAGGACCCAGCACTGATCACTGCGGAACACCACTTGTCACAGTCCTTCATTCGGAAAAGCATCCTTGCACTGCTATGACTTCTATGACCGAGCCAGCTCTGTATCCATCGTGTCCGCTCACCTCCGATCCCATGTGACTTCACCTCCTGTACCAGTCTGCCATGAGGGACCTTGTCAAAGGCAAGAAGACACTGGGAGAAAGTGCAAACTTCACACGGATAGTCACCCAAGGCCGGAATTGAACCCGGATCTCTGGCAGCGTGAGGCAGCAGTGCTAACCACTATGCCACTATGTCACCATGCCACCCCACTCTCTGCTTTTAATGCTACACTAACATACTGGCGTACATTTGCATTAAGCTCCTGTCAGCCCTATTGTAATTCTGTACTGTTGACTGGGGAGGGTTATAGGCCCCAAACTGATCAGGCAGAAGGGGAGAAGTCTGCATTTAAACCAGCCTCTAAAATGAGAGGAGGGCAGGAAAGAGAAAGGCAATCAATTAATGTATAACTTCTCAGTATCACAACACAACCACAAAAAGGTGCTTCCTTTTCTACATTTTCCTTATGTTACTGAAATTAAGCTGGAGTTAATTGAAGTTTCTGAATTCAGTGGCAGATAGAACCACCAGGGGGAGCTCTTGTTAATTTTTCAGACTGCAGCACAGAAGTTGTACCATATTCAATTTCCACAAGTTTTGGGTTATAATAAAGCATCACTATAAAACGAATATTATTCAAGAAACAAATTAGGATAAACTTTCATTCACCCGCTATTAATAGTATTTATTAGTGTCACAAGTAGGCTTACATTAACAATACAATGAAGTTACTGCAAAAAGTCCCTAGTTGCCTCACTACGGCACCTGTTCTGGTACACTGAGGGAGAATTCAGTACATCCAATTCACCTAACAAGCACGTCTTTCGGAACTTGTGGGAGGAAACCGGAGCACCCGGCGGAAACCCTCACAGACACAGGGAGAATGTGCAGACTCCGCACAGACAGTGACCCAAGTCGGGAATCGAACCCAGGTCCCTGGCGCTGTGAAGTGACAGTGCTAACTATTGTGCTGCTGTGCCGGCCCATCATTATTGATGTGGTGCACTGCACCAGAGTGTACCTGAATCCACCTGTATTTCTACTGATGGTGGGTCTCTTCAAATGCCTGGGACCCATGCTCTTGAACTCCCTCTACCTCCCTCTCCTCCCACTCAACAGATTAGGCAGATTCCACATGTACATTGCCATCTATGTACACTTATACTTTTTTAAAAAGAAGAACAGTGCAAGGCAGAAGGCAGCTGTCTGAAACTAGTAGGGGGAGGGCCGCAATTTATAATTTGACCCCACTCGAGGAGTAGCTTCAAGTCCAGAACCTGGTGGAGGAAAAAGATTGGTCAGCAAGAACATAGGACTGATACAGAAGCACTGGCATGCAAGCTGCAATACAACACATCCCTGCTCCGCAATGTCGGCTGCTGTCCAATTTCTTATTCTGAGCACATGAAAACCATAGCATTTGACAACACAAAGGAAGTCTATTTGCCCTCTGCCCTGCTCTCTTTCCATAACCTTGTATTTTCTTCTGTTTTAATGTATCCAATTTCCCAGTAGAGCTTCATTGGTCACATTCTGAACCATTTCCTGCGGGAAAGAATTCCGTGTTCCAAAAACCCTTGTACAGGGGAATTGTTCCCCACATCTTACTTGACTTCTTTTGGTAATCATTTTAAAATGATGATACCTCATCATTAATTCCCCAACCAGAGGAAATAATCCTTCCCTACTCATTCTCTCAAAACTGTGCATAATTATTTTTTTTTAAATTACATTAGATCCCCTTTGAGTCAATGGAAATAGTCCCAATATCTCAAGTCTCTCCTCATAACAATAGTTCTCCATTCTCTGCAGCTTTGTTGCCCTTTCTATAATCTTACTGTGGTTTAGCCAATGATTTTTTAATAAATTAATTATTACCTCTTTGTTCTTATACTCTATGGCCTTTTCTAATGGCTTTGCCTAACTCCACTCACACTTTGGAAAATTGTTTCGATGACTGTTCTTCCAATCGTCCAGTGCAATTTTTCAAAAGAGACTCAGAGGTCCTTTTTACTCTGTCTGTCTGGGCTTTGTGGCCGGACCCAGTTGTGCCAGGTCCTGGCCATGTGTGCAAGTCTCCTGAATGGTCTATTGGGTGCAAAGCCTGCACTCACCCCAACCAAGGCAGGAGGAACCAGGTTGTTGCAGTCGCTGCTCATGCAGTTGGCATATGCAGTGTTTTCCGGCAATTCATCCAAACTCTAATTGTAAACATTGCCACTGAGCTAAGTGCTTGCTGATTCTATTATAATAACTAGCTGGAAGGTTCCTTCAGTGCTAGGCAGGCTGAGAGAAACAGAAGATGGGCATTTTACAATATGCCGTTGATTAAAGTTGTGTTTGTCTCCAATTCCCTCTTTGTATTAACCTCCTTGCTTTTACCTCCACTTAGGATGGGAATAGAGGGATACGGACCCAGGAAGTGTAGAAGATTGTAGTTTAGTCGGGCAGCATGGTCGGCACGGGCTTGGAGGGCCGAAGGGCCTGTTCCTGTGCTGTACATTTCTTTGTTCTTTGCTCTTTGTTCTGTATGTCGCTCATACACCTCCTCCATTCCTCTTTGTGTACATGTGTTTTTCTTCCTCACATAGTTTCTCATTTTGCTGTGTGCATATATTCCTGGAACTTTCATTCTGTCCGTTATGTTGAATCCTTATTACAGACTTTCCCCCCTTTGTTGTATCAGCTTTAGTCACAAGGTTGTGGGCTCATGTACCACTTAAGATACTTGACTGGAAAAGCTCAGGCTAAGACCCTAGGGTGGTAGTAAGATGGTGTTGAATCAGTTAGAGCTGCTGTCTTTCAAGAGAGATGTCAAACAAAGGCCATATCTGCCCTTTCAGCTGGATGTGAAGAAACCTCACAGCCCTGCCTCAACGAAGTTGGGGAATTCTCCCTAGTGTTCATCAATATTTATCCTTCAATCAACATCATTTGAAAAACAGATGATCTGGTCATTATCGCATTGCTATTTGTAGGAGCTGGTTGTGTGCTAATTGGCTGCTGTGTTTTGTACATTACGACAATGATCACACTTCAAAAGTATTCCATTGCCTGTAAAGTGCTTTGGGATGTCCTGAGATTGTGAAAGGTGCCAAATGAATGGAAATCTTTCTTTTTTTCCCTCATACGACTTTCTTCTTCACTCTATCCCTTTCTCTCTCCCTCGCTCATACTTTGCATTTCTAATTCTGATAACATTTCTGGAAAGAATGGGTTAAAGGGATATGGGAACAGGTGGGGAGGTGGTTTGAAACCAGGAAGAGATCAGCCATGATCTGATTGAATGGCGGAGCAGCCTCGAAGGGCTTAATTGCCTACTTCTGCTCCTAATTCCTATGTTCCTATGTTCTAATTCGCTCACAGAGCAAGGTAGACATTTACACTTGTACACACTAGTTTTCAATTATTTGACTGGGTCACGACACAGAATTAGTTCTTCGCCAATTGTTGTCTCTGTACTGATCTTCTGGAGATTTTCTATCTGAAGAAACACTCATCGAAATATATATGGTGTACTCAGTTAAGATGGTAACGATTGAGTGACATTGTATGTAACACTTTCCATTAGTATCAGTTTAGCAACAC
This sequence comes from Scyliorhinus torazame, assembly GCF_047496885.1. Classification (NCBI taxonomy): domain Eukaryota; kingdom Metazoa; phylum Chordata; class Chondrichthyes; order Carcharhiniformes; family Scyliorhinidae; genus Scyliorhinus; species Scyliorhinus torazame. The sequence continues at coordinate 39,958,556 of NC_092714.1, read as the reverse complement.
TCAGTGCTGGTAATATCAGCATTTAACTGTCATCCAGCCTTGCTAGGTGGAGGCTTAAGCTAAAATGGATCTTCAGGGTGATTTATCATTGGATGATCAAATTTTGTTGTAAATATAGTGGGCTTACACTTCTGACTGTCTTGTCTGGGTGGTAACCAACTCCTTCAAGCTGTTGGCAGTGGTTTTCGATTTCCCAAGTGACCCTGACAGAGGCAGATACATTGTTGTGGATCACCAAAATTTGATCCATAAGACCATAAGACATAGGAGCAGAATTAGGCCACTTGGCCCATCGAGTCTGCTCCGCCATTCAATCATGGTTGATATTTTTGCGTCCCCATTCTCCTGCCCCATTGCATCCCGGGCAACAGGGGAATCCAGCTTTAAGGTTCATTTAAATATTCAGATCTGGATATCGCCCAGTGAGGGCGAGATCCAGATCGTGCAGGGTGGAGTGAGTCGGTTGACTGGCCTGGCACGGAGCCCGATTTAAGGCTTGGCGCGATTCACCCATTGAGCCCAGATCCTTGCCATAGCCATAAAATTGGACTTGATGCCTTGTGTTAGGTATGGTGAAATTGACCATGATCCCTGTCTTTGATAGTCAGCGGTCCCTATTGGAAGTGGCTGAATCGCCTGCTAATAATGACCACCAAGGTTCAATCATGAGCATTGGCCATTTGGAAGAGTTACCATATTGTTTACTAGCTATATGCAACATTAGCAGGAAAGCAGAGAAAATTGGTGGGGAAGAATTTGCAGATAATTTAAATAGGGTCAACCTTTTATGGCTTTTATTTCCACAAGTGAAGAAATTATAAGCTTGGATTTTTCACTTCCAAAGTCACCAATCTGAAATTTTCCTTCTGTTCAAAAGAGTGGGTGGAAAGTTGCAGGCCGGTAAACACTGAAGTGGAAAATCCCAAGCCTACTTATTTTGTGCAAAAATGTCACAAGTAAATTAGAGCGGACGGTAATTATGTCTTTTGGCAATGGTGAAAACTGAATCAGCCGCTTGTTGTACACATCTCCTGATTTCCAATTGGAAATAGAACTCGACAATGATGTACAATAGTTGCTGAATTAATATGGCCCATTTTACATGATCAACCAAAGTCTAAATTACTCCAGTCAGCTCCATAGGTGGGAGCAGCTGGACAATACGCTACACAGATCTTCAATTAAGATATTCATGAAAGAATTAATTAATTGGGTTAAATGTTTACTTTATTAATTAATTAATTGGGTTAAATGTGTACCAGTAAGTGTACAGAGTGATTCATTACCATATCGCCGGGATCACGTAATTGTTACAAAGCTTGGGCGTCATTCTCCGCCGGCGGGAGTCTCCGTTTTGCCGGCGCCCGGGGGTTTCCCGACGGCGTGGGGCTGCCCCACAATGGGAAACCCCATTGACCGGCCGGTGTTACGGAGACTCCCGCCGGCCAGTCGGGGCAGAAATGTGGCGGGGCGGGTAGGAGAATTTCGCCCCTTGTGCCTGAAAAGATTGCAGTAAATTATAAATGACGCAGTTCACGGGCTGATGTGTTGTGTTGCAGGAACATTCCACTTGCCAACAGATTACCTGCCGGATGCCTCAGTTGAGAGATACACTGCCTAGTGCCGTGAGAGAGTGTCCACTGTTGGTGTACCATCTTTCGGATGAGATGTTGAATTGAGGCCTTGGCAGCCCTTTCAGCTGGACAAAATAGATCCCATGCCACCATTTCAAAGAAGAGCAGATTCTGCCCCCAGTAACCTGGCCAAAATGCATATATTCTTTAACGAACATCACTGAAACTGATAATCTGGTCACTATTTATTGCTGTTAGTGGGTTTGCTGATGAGCAAGTTGACTACCACATACCCTCCATCGCAATAGTACCCTACAGCACAACACTGCAAAAGTCTCTCATGGTCAACCAGGGATAGGCAACCAATTCTGACTTTGCCATTGATGCCCAGATCCCGGTAAAGAATTTTAAGAAGTATTTAATTGGCCATAAAATGCCTGGGGATATGCTATGGTTGTGAACGGCTCGATATCAATGCAAGCTCTTTCTTATTTAATTTACTGAGGAAGTTCTGGGTTTGCTCCCTGGCCTGTTCTGTATTAGCTGGGGTCAGATTGGGAGGCAGTTATGGTGCCTCCATTGGAATCCTGCGCTCAGAGGGCCATGTCTCTATTCACCAGTGCCAATTGTCGAAGTTGAGCGACAAAAGCACCAAGTTGAGCTACGACACCCTGCACAATTAAGTAAGATGCCGGCACTGTCTAGCGGGGTGAGTACTTGCGTAATGGCGCTGGACTGTGGCCAGCAATGGTGGAATTGAAGCTTTTGAGCGAGTGGCTTCAGGAGAAGAGGGGAGAAATTCAGACGGTGAAGAAATAATTTAAAGCTACTCAACAGAAACGTTCAGTGTTTTGGTTAGAATTGATTGATTCCCTTTAGAGTGAAGGAAAATACGTAAATGCCTTATTAATTCAGATTTAAATAGTCTTGTCTAAACAGTACTCTTAGTGACCAGATTCAATTGTGCTGGTAACATCTATGTTCCATGATTTCATAGCTTGAGAAGGGTGCTTTATACAGAAGCCAGTTTAGTTGGTTCTGTAGATGCAATCATGGTAATTTATTTTGTCACAGACAATGTTTTACTGTGAAGATATTAGCCAGATGGCCGAGCCATTTGCAACCCAGGAACTAAACAGTATCTTTATTGTAAATGAATAAACAGTATTTATTGTGCATTTCCCATCACACTGTGATGTCCCTCACATTTTACACCAGATAGCTTTCTTTGGCTCCTGTACTGAAGCATTAAAGGACTTTTTTTTAACACTGTGACCAAATCCAACCTTGACTGGCAAGGAGAAAACTGCTGACAGGTTTGGGCTCTGTCCAGACCTTTTCTGCAAATTCTGTCAGCCAACTGTTTGACAGTATGCAAATATATGCAAATACAGGACACTGATGAACACCTGCAGAAAGTGACCATCTCTGATTATAACTGTATCTCTATGTTATCGGTTTAAAATGCTGCTGAAGTTCTGTGCGTCGGTTTTATTATTCATTCGTCAGCATAATGTTAATTCCGAGAAAAAAAGCCCTCTCTTTGTCCTGGTGAGCCGCAGGGCACCATGTGGAGCTCTAGGTGCCAGCAAAGTGAGATAGATGGCTCTTTTCCAGCCCTTGTGAATCCTTCACACTGTCTGGGCCTCTGCTTGGCATGCAACCCCTTCTGCTCAGCCAGTGCCACCCAATGTAACCCTGAGGCCTGCTCTGTTATACCAGCAGCTCCAGGTGCCTGTCTCTGAGTACTCTGAATGGCCAATAAGTCATAGTCACATCAAAGGGAAAGATTTAACTCCTTCACTGGCACCAGACTATGCTTACTTTAGGAACTGAGCTCCTTCTAAACAGTTTGTTTCCCGGCTTGGGTCACTGTCTGGGCAGAGTCTGCGCGTTCTCCCCGTGTCTGCGTGGGTTTCCTCCGGGTGCTACGATTTCCTGCCACAAGTCCCGAAAGACGTGCTGTTAGGTGAATTGGACGTTCTGAATTCTCCCTCCGTGTACCCGAACAGGCGACGGAATGCGGTGACGAGGGAATTTTCACAGTAACTTCATTGCAGTGTTAATGTAAGCCTACTCGTGACAATAAAAGATTATTATTATGTATTCTCTCTATAAGTGTGCAACTTAATTGAAGGATGACACTTATGAGCATTCAAGGTTAATTGTACATTCTTGCACCAGATAAGGACCCATCTGTTCCTTGTGCTGTTATCCAGTTACACCTAACTTTTGTGGTTCGCCAGCAAAGGAGAAGATGATATGTTATAAATATATTCCCTCCGACATGAAAAGGAAATTTACAATTAAACCAAAAGAAAGACCTTCATTTATGTAGCACCTTTCACAATCTCAGGTCTTTACAGCCACAATTTAATATTTTTCAACCAATTTGTGCACAGCACGATCCCACACACACCACTGTGATAAGCTACCTAATATCCCTACGGCATCAAAATGGCACCAAAAAGAAACTCATTCTCATTGTGTGGCAGCCTAACTGGCTTTTCTTTAAGATATTATTATACTGCATCTGCTTTGAACTTTCTTTCATTTAAATCATGGGAAAATAGTCCAGGAATGGAGAATTATAATTGCATCCAGTGAATAACCTTCCTCTACTCAATTGTTGGGCTGAAATGCAAGAGTAAATGTTGAACATAATATATCATATACCAATGAATAACTCATTCTTAGTGGCAAGGAACATAATGGTCCATCCCTCATACTTTGCGTGGTGCGATTTCCTCACAAAAGCTTTCATTTAATAATAATCTTTATTGTCACAAGTAGTCTTACATTAACACTGCAATGAAGCTACTGTGAAAAGTCCCTAGTCGCCACATTCCGGCGCCTGTTCGGGTACACAGAGGGAGAACTCAGAATGTCCAAATTACCTAACAAGCACGTCTTTCGGGACTTGTGGGAGGAAACTGGTGCACCCGGAGGAAACCCACATAGACACGGGGAGAACGTGCAGACTATGCACAGACTGTGACCCAAGCCGGAAATCAAACCTGGGACCCTGGCGTTGTGAAGCAATAGTGCTAATCACTGTGCTACCGTGCTGCATATTCCAGGGGCAAAGAACTTTATGGCACTTTGCTGTATGCAAATTGACTTCTTTGTTTGCCTAAATTATAATCTTTTTTATAATCTTTATTGTCACAAGTAGGCTTACATTAAAACTGCAATGAAGTTACTGTGAAAATTCCCACGTTGCCACATTCCAGCGCCTGTTCGGGTATTTCATAGAATTTACAGTGCAGAAGGAGGCCATTCGGCCCATCGAGTCTGCACCGGCTCTTGGAAAGAGCACCCTACCCAAGGTCCACACCTCCACCCTATCCCCATAACTCAGTAACCCTACCCAACACTTAAGGGCAATTTTGGACACTAAGGGCAATTTTAGCATGGCCAATCCACCTAACCTGCACATCTTTGGACTGTGGGAGGAAACCGGAGCACCCGGAGGAAACCCACGCAGACACGGGGAGGATGTGCAGACTCCGCACAGACAGTGACCCAAGCCGGAATCGAACCTGGGACCCTGGAGCTGTGAAGCAATTGTGCTATCCACAATGCCACCCTGCTGCCCAAAACACAGAGGGAGAATTCAGAATGTCCAAATGACCTAATAGCACATCATTAGGGACTTGCGCTGTGAAGAAATATTGCTAACCACTGTGCAAAACTGCATTTCAAATTTGTTGGAGTTTGTTCCAGACTCCAGCCCCACCTCTGGGTTAAATTTTCCTCACATCACTTTTACCAATTTTCTTTTGTTAATTATTTTGAATCTGTGCCCTCTAGTTCTTGATACTCCCTTGAGTAAGAACAGCTTCTCACTATTTACTCTCTTCATTTCGCTCAGGATCTTCAATGCCTCTATCAAGTCTCCTCTCAGCCTTCTTTTCTCAAAGGAAAGCAGTCCCAACCTCTCCAATCTAACGTCATAGCTAGAGTTCTTTGGCCCTGGAATTACTCTTATGAATCTCCTCTGCACTCTCTCCAATGCCTTCATATTTTTTCTCCTTCCTCACGGTGCCCAGAACTGGACGCAGTATTCTAGATGAGGCTAAACCACTGCATTATACAACATGACCTCCTTACTCTTGTGCTCAATGCCCCTATTAATAAAGCCTAGGGTACAATATGCTTTATTAACTGCTCTCTCAACATGCTCTGCCATCTTCATTGACTTATGTACATATACACAGAGGTCCCTCTGTTGCTGCACTTCCTTTAGAGTTTCTCCCTTTATTTTAACTTGTCTCTCATATTCTTCACTGTCAAAATGAATCACCTCACACTTCTCTGAATTGAACTTCATTTGCCACTTGTCTGCCCAATCTACCAATATGTCTATGTTCTTTTGAAGTTCAAGACTATCCTCATTGCAGCTGACAACATTTGCATTCTCCCTATCGTCTGCAACTTTTGAGATCAAGAAGTGAACACTACAGTCTAGGCCAGCCTAGGCAAGTGACTGGGTCTCATGAGTAGCCCTCCTTCATCTTGGTGGTCTGCAAGATTGAAGTTGGGCTTGTTCACTAACCATGATCCCATGAATAAGATTAAATACATTTAATACCTGCTGAATATTTCATAACGTGTTGTAGAAAATGCTTAATCATTCATATATTAATGGAACCATCATCAACTTCAAATGTTAAAAACAAAATAAATACTTACACTTTGGGTGCAGAGGGACTACACGGCTCCCACAGTCGATGTTGTGAGCAATCGGCATGTACCTCATTTCACTTGCCCTTGCTTAACGTGCGAATCGCGTCAGTCATATCGGAAGGAAAAAAAAAAAGTATGTGGACGGAAATCATCAGAATATGGCAACCCTGAGTGTAGCCAACCATCAACAAAATGCCTCATGGGCTCCAGCACGATATGTTTATTTTTAGTTTTGGATTTCTAGCATCAGCAATATTTTGATCTTTGATCCAGAATATATGTTTTTGTAAGAGATAAATATTGGCCAAGCTACCAGGCAAACTCCACTGCTCAACTTCAAATATTCCATTGCATCTTTCACATCCATCTGAAAGGGCTTGACAGGGGTTTAGGTCTTATTTAACAGGTATAAAAACAGCTCAATGTACTGCACTTTAAATGTCCTGTAAATTGGATGGTTCAGTGCTATGAAAAGGATGAATAACTGAGACTTTAATTACTGTAGCAAATTTAACAAAGTCATCAGTCCTGCCCTGTCCTACCATGACCTCAAATGCACCTGAGAACATACCAAGAAGTCCATGATGATTGTACATCATTTTATTCTGTTGCCCTGCAGAGCATATGTTCACACGTCTGAGTCCAAGACCTTTTGTTTTATCAAAATTCTACAACGCAGAAACATAACAAGCAGCAGGGAAAATTTAAACGTAACTTCACAGTAGGGGTAGTGTTGTCAGATGCTGATATTGACCGGTGTGGTAAAATGGACAGCGGTCTGAATTTTAGGCCCGATATTAAATTGGATACTTTAAATTAAGAACTGGACATTTTAAATTAAACCACAGTCAGCTCCAGGCAGGCCAGATGGGAATTCAAACAACCAAGTTCGAATTCACTGAACAGAGACAGACAATCAGAACAAGCCCTGTCACAACTCATCAGGAGATAATCGGTGCCATTCAAATGGATCAATTGTTGTGGATTTCCCAGATAAAGTTAGACTTCCTGGCACCCAGTTACCACGTATGGAGTAAGGTTACATGCAAACAATACATCTAGATGGATCGCTGGTGTCCTACAGAGTTGCAATCAGCAACTCCATTGGGTGTTGCTAACCCCGCCCTGAGACCCCATTGGCTGAAGGCCAGAGAACCTTCTGAAAGGCACAAAGCGAAGTCTTGGTGCCGAGGTAGCAGAGAAGATTCAACAAAAGACCAGAGGATGGAAGGAAGCAGCTTGTGAGAACCACCATCGTGGACCACCATCAGGCCCTGAGACAACTGTGACTCAGAGAATTGGACCAGCAGCTCGACTGAGTTCATTGTAACGGGTAGTATTAAGAACTTGGGATTATCATTAGTTGGGATAATTTAAGTGGGGTGACTGTTTTACTGCGTTTAATAATAAATTTGGTTGAATCATAAACTTGTATTTGTCCGTTGTTCATTGCGCAAATGAAGGCACCTGAGCAAAACATTTGAATAATAAACTGGTCGAAGTGTCCGAGTTTTACAGACAACACTGGGCTGATCTTGTCTGTCCGGTACATTTTGACTTAATTCTACTCAGTAGCCATTCCCAGGCGGTCAACAGAAATCTACATAAATCTGAGTCAAAAGCACGAGAGATTTGTCCTCAACAACATAGAACATACAGTGCAGAAGGAGGCCATTCGGCCCATCGAATCTGCACCAACCCACATAAGCCCTCTCTTCCACCCGATCCCCGTAACCCAATAATCCCATCTAACCTTTTTGTCACTAAGGGCAATTTACCATGGCCAATCCACCTAACCTGCACTTCTTTGGACTGTGGGAGGAAACCGGAGCACCCAGAGGAAACCCACGCACACACAGGGAGAACATGCAGACTCCGCACAGACAGTGACCCAGCGGGGAATCAAACCTGGGGCCCTGGTGCTGTGAAGCCACAGAGCTATCCACTTGTGCTACCGTGCTGCCCCAAACTGCAGGAATCTTTGGAGCTTTGATGTAGCTAAATGTCTTTGGGGCCTGTATTCAAAGAGCAAAATGCAGCAAAAGGTGTCTTTATTCTGGCCTCAGGTAAAACCAATTTCAAGCAGCACTTGCTTTTTGATTGTTGTGCAATTTCTTGCCTCTACGCAGATTCAACCCTAAGCACATTGGACCAATAACATAGTTCCTTGATTGAGACAGTGAAAGGCCTGTGGCAAGTGTCACATATGAGATGACAGTAAAAAGTCCCAGTTTTCATAAAACATGTGATTCACAGCAGCTGAGCCTCTCAGAATAATAAATCTAGTTATTAAATTTCAAAAACTAAAGTAGCCCACTACTCTTTTTCAATCAACCGGATGATCAAAAAATGATAGAAAACATCTCACCTAATATCTAAGTGTTTTGACAGAGTAATATAACGTAATAGTTTTACTCATCAGAGATTAGTGTCAAATAACTTTCATAGAATAGAGATATGTAAATTTCCACTGGGTAAAAATATGCAATAATTAGTCACAATTTTATCAAATAGTAACCATTTCTAGTTCTGGTACAAGGCAAAGGAAAGAAAGCAACTTCATTCGCTAAGCACGGTAGCATTGTGGATAGCACAATTGCTTCACAGCTCCAGGGTCCCAGGTTCGATTCCGGCTTGGGTCACTGTCTGTGCGGAGTCTGCACATCCTCCCCGTGTGTGCGTGGGTTTCCTCCGGATGCTCCGGTTTCCTCCCACAGTCCAAAGATGTGCAGGTTAGGTGGATTGGCCATGCTAAATTGCCCCTTAGTGTCCAAAATTGCTCTTAGTGTTGGGTGGGGTTACTGGGTTCTGGGGATAGGGGGGAGGTGTGGATCTTGGGTAGGGTGCTCTTTCCAAGAGCCGGTACAGACTCGATGGGCCGAATGGCCTCCTCCTGCACTGTAAATTCTATGATTCTATGATAATAATCATTCAGATGGACTGCAAATATTTCTGATGGGCTATGAAACAATGCGATTTCAGGAACAAATAAAAGAAAATAATCTTTTTGGACTATAGGTTTTTAAAAAATCTTAATTGACAGGTAATGAAGTTACTGTGGAAAGCCCCTAGTCGCCACATTCCGGCGCTTGTTGGGGTACACAGAGGGAGAATTCAGAATGTCCAAATTACCTAACAGCACTTCTTTCGGGATTTGTGGGAGGAAACCTGAGCACCCGGAGGAAACCCACGCCGACACGGGGAGAACGTGCAGACTCCGCACAGACAGTGTTCCAATTAAGGGGCAATTTAGCGTGACCAATCCACCTATCCTGCACATCTTTGGATAGTGGGGGCGAAACCCATGCAAACACGGGGAGAATGTGCAAACTCCACACGGACAGTGACCCAGAGCCAGATCGTACCTGGGACGTCGGCGCGGTGAGGCAAGAGAGCTAACCACTGCGCCACCGTGCTGCCCCTGGTGGTATTAATTTCTTGATTCTATCAGGAACTCAACATATTTTTTGAATTGGATAAGCCATTCAACAGTTGCAATACTGATCTGTCATTTACTGGTTGAGTAACAATATTAATATAAATAATATGTAATATAATAATTAATAGAAATTTAAAAAAATATATATTGTTATGTTCAAGAGGTAGCAGATTTTCAATCAGTAAAGCTCCCATGGGTTATGGGGATTGATCGGAAGTGGAGTTGAGGATTATCAGATCAGTCATGATCTCCTTAAATGGCAGAGCAGACTCGATGGGCCAAATGGCCTACTTCTGCTCCAACATCCTATGGTCCTGTTTACAAATGCAAGTATCAAAACTACCAAATGCTGTGATAAAACGGAAAAAGCAAAATCAGCAGGAGGAAATAATTCAATAAAAATCCAAGCTTGGCCATTGTTTCTGATTCTATAATGACCAGTATATGTGCTTGTCCTGCCTTCAGGTTGACGAAAAACAATGAGAACAATTTGTTATACTTCCTCCTGCATCGTAACTGAAAATAAATAATCCAACCATTCCTGAGGTTTGTCCGTCGCTCACCCCAATGACACCCAGCAGAGGTTCAAGAGTTCAGGATTCAGAACTCTGTCCCTATACCTTTTCATCCAGATTCGACATACAGCAGTGCAATTCTGAATACATTTCTGTTCTCACATTCTGCATCCGCACGAGTATTAAGATAGCACACATTGGTCTCACCTGGAATTTGCAGATTGAGTGCACCTGCAGCTCCATTTGCAGCAAGTATCATTAAACACATTTTAACTTCAGCAAGACCCATCTTTGCCCAACTAAGTTCATCACTAGTGTGCTGCCTGTCATGCTCAATTGTACTAATTGTAAAATAGGCTCCCCATCCACTTTATTTACATCTTTAGAAAATTATTCTTAATATATGATTATATCTCAAACACTTCAAGGTGTTCAAACTAGTCCATCAGCAGATTTCACACCTATCAGGATAGAAAGAAAGTTCCTTCCAATGGCGTCACTGTTAGTGACTGATAATGTACTCCCAAATATTGGGCGATTTCCTAAGAAATGTTTTACCTAAAAAGAAATAAATGTGTCAAACACATTAGAGAAAATTTAGAATGCTGCATCTTGTCAGTTCATAATTCTTTGTGAAACAGTCCTTACACGTTGAGATTATTTGGATTTCACTAGTGTTCTGCTGATGACTTGGACAAAATTAAATAACAATGCAATTTCTTAATATATTTAATCATGTTTACTCAGTGCAGCTGGAAATTGTGAACTTGTTCCAGACGAGTAAATGAGGCATTATTATTAGCATAGTTAGTTATGTAGCATTGCTATACCTTTCACAGATTGATTTGTACGGGAAGTGTTCAGAAAGTGTGTAGTGAAGATGTACAATTTGTTTCAATAGCTGTGTAGTCGAGTATTCTTTACACAGTACATGAAAAGTGCAGTACATGGTTATTAGATAACATTAATGATCGAGACATATTGCAGTTTTTATGCCCATGTCAATGCAATTGTATTGAATCAAAGACTGGAATATGACCGGGGATAGGTTGGCAGATTAAAATTTCCAAAGAAGGTTACTGTCATTTCAAGGACCGAATCTTATCCCGCATGAGGTTCACATTGGTTGCAGTGTAATGGTAACAGAAGTGAAGCCATACAAATATGGCATTGCCAGATTACCATTGCAGTTACTGCATGACCTTTTCTGCTACATGTCATTCCAGTCATAAGCTACATTCTTTTGTGCATCCCCACCGGTTGCATCAGAAAACATTTTAGTAATTTATAGCACTATTTACAACCATGCGTTGATACAGAGCGAGGTAACATGCAGCTGTTAACGGGAAGAAATGGCATGTCCTATTATGCTTGCCTAATGATTTTGACCCCACTGTCTCTCAGTGTAAGTAACCTTCCTACAGCACTTGGAGCAAGCCGTGGTCACTCAGGCAGCATTAACTTTGAAAAAAATGACCCATCTACACCCAGACAATAACAGAATCTCCCTTTTTTATGTCGCCAACACCCACTTTATTCTCCGCAGTTCGAGACTCCCCATGTAGATGCAATTGTTTGACCAGCCCTGCTCTGCACAACTTAATTAAGCAAAGAAAAAGTGGCCGTTTCTGCCAACTTGACAAAACCAAAACCGCGGGAGAAGAGCCACGCTGCATTAAGCAAAAATCCTGCACCATTCATGGAGAGACAGGGAATCACCATGGTATAGAAATTTGCCAAACAGATCCGAGGGTTTGATTTGACACAGCATTGTGTAAGTCATGTTTCCTTCTACATACAATGGCACTGAGCCCTAAACTACTCCTTCTTTGCCCAAATTTCAAAATAGAAAAATGTTTTCTGTGTCTGGCGTTCCTTGTGCTTTTTTTATGGCTGCCTTTTGTTAAGAATCAAGGATAGTAGACTGATGCTAAGAAGGGGGAGGTACGGGCAGTGAGGATTCTGCTGTGACCAAGATTTGTATTCTCCTCATTGCCTACCCATGACTTAGCCAACAGGAGGGAACCTTCCACAGAGTAAGATGGATGAGGTGCCACTTCTTGCCCTCAGGCAGGGTGCTGCAGTTAGCAACCTAGCAGGGAACTGAGGAAGTGAACCACACTTGTGTTAGTTATGCCATCAAACACAGCCAGGCATCGACACCACGGGTAGAGCACCGTGAAGCAATGATCTCACCCACTATTCTACTGACCTGTCCATTCTATAATTAACCAACAACTTTGCACTGCTTAGGAACATCAGGTACTTTAATCAAAAACCTGACCCATGCAGCCATCAGCCGAATGAGAAAGGAGGGCGACAAATCCATACTTTACTCACCGGCTGATGTTACCACATGGGATTGCCTACCCACCTGCACTCTCAGGTAGGTTATTGTCTGTGACATGAGAGACCAAGGGAACAGAAGACAAAATAATTTGCTCCAAAAGAGAAGCAACATAAAAACTTAAGAAAACATGATTGGCTAAGTAACTAAAGAGTGCATTTTAAAACTCTTTGTCAGAAACTTTAAATGCACGTTTTGGAGTAAGCCTAGACCAGCATTTACATCACTTTAAAAAAATGGTCAAGGTGTGATCATACAACCGGTCATACCTTTCATCCTGCTGGGATCAGCATTTCTTAAATAATTGCACTGATGCATTTGCAAAATGTCTCTGATGGATGTACCCCTGGATCACTAGATCGCAGCTATACTACCCTAAAAACAGTGTAGACCTTTGGCCAAGGCAAGGCTTTCTCACATCATATTTAAATTGGCATTCTGGACAGTCTGAGGTGGCAGGCAATTGGTGAGGGCCAGTGTGCATGCGATTGTCTGCCATGCCTTATCCTTCATGCTGGTGTCCACCTCCATGGAGGTGGACACCAGTGCAAATGTCTGAGTCATTATGGCAGTCATGCTAGAGATGAACTCCTACAGTTCTGCACAGAGCCTGTTGTAATGACAACGGATCATAGCCCTGAATTACATCCAGACATACTGAAATTTTAAGTATGACATGTGTTTGGAAAAGGACATACAAGCCAAAGACAGCTGAGAATATAAATTCTGAGAATGGAATTCAATTACTGTCTGGAAAGTGGATTATACTCAGTCCTGGGAGAGACTACGAAATGTTGCACTTGTTTCGGAGAGAGACACGTCAAAGAAAAAGATGCAGTCCAAAAATTGAACTGTAATTTCTTGTGGAGATAATGGAGGCTGATTACCATCTCAGCAGATACTGTCTCTGTGAGTAATATCCCAGACTGTGGCCACAATGGGAGTTGAAATAAAGCAGTTTCTGCGTGAAAGATTTGTTTGTGTTTTTCCCCTCCCAAGAATATACAAGAAAAGGGTTAAAAAAACAACTGCAACCAATGTCTTTGTTTGCTAGTGTGGTGATCTAGTGCTACTATGCTAGTTTGTGTTGTGAAGGTCATAGCTGAAGAATATCCATTAGGCTTCCCTGTGCCTGTGGTTAACAATGTCTCTCTATCTCGCGAGTCAGCAAAGCCACAGTCAAGAGTGGAACAGGACAACTCCTTTCAACTAGCATGCAGAACCAAGAATCTCCAAACCAACTGCTCAATTGCCAAGGCAGCATGACTGGAATCACCCAACTTAACTCATGCAACATTTCATCATCTACGCCTCATGGACAAGCCAGAGACTGATTCACATATCTTTTTTAACTTCTATTTTTGTACTTGGTTCTCATTTCTAGACTGTGAGTATGTGTGTTTCATTTTATTATTTTGTTCTTGCTTTTTAGCAAATAATAAACTCACTTTTTTGCATTTTAAACTAACCTCGATGTGGCCAAACGAGGGGGTTGAATAAAGAAGGGGAGCCAGTTCATTATTCCTCACCCTCATAACAATTTGGGGGTATCCTGTCTGGAATCATATCAAATTGGGGAAATCACCTGGGACTGGTTGTAATACTGTGGAACCGCTGATGCTCCAAAATAGACACCCAAGGCTGAACATCTACATCCAGCTGAACTGAACTTGGAGTGTCTTGGCTCTCTCATGGGGCCCCCGCCACTGCTCTATTCATCTGAGCTGGTGCAGAGTGGGTCTGAATCATGCCCGCAACAGCTACATCTTATGAATGAACACAAAAGAAAACTAACAGTGAGCTTCAAAGGTAAGTTAATTGGTCAATAATTTGGAGGGAATAGGGGCAGGGGAGCATATTATATGCATACATTTTCTGTGCTGTTTCTTGACAGTAATATTCAGACCTTATTGGTTAATCTTTCCCACCCTCTCATTAGTTGATCATTATATGCTTCAAAAGCATTACAATTTTATTTGCATATTAATTATGTTTAATTGAATGCATGTGGTGGGCATTAACTGGGGATTCACATGTACCAGTAAATAGGAAAAAGTTGAAACTGTGGTTGGGGTTCGGAGGAACATGCTTGTAAAGTCTATCTCTGTAAATAAATGCTTATAAAGGTGCGTAAAGATTGGCTCCAGTTCCATCCTTCACCACCTGGCTTTCTGGAATATCATTATAGATATTTTTCATGCAAGAATCCCATGTTTCTAAGATATTTCAATGTTTCTTTTCTGTTTCATGGTTGGGGAAAACAGGCTTCTCCTGCATTTTTTACGAGGAGAGAAATTCCAGCCCCGAGAAGATTTGAAAACCAATTGATTATTTTGTCTGTCTTTGTGAGAATTCTATTTGAGGCCAAGTTCTGAAATGCCTTTGATTCTCCATCGTTGCTACAAATACAAATGATCTGAAAGTCAAATGCTTGGTGTTATTTTGTGTGGATATACGCGAGGTGGACTTGTAATAGGACCATTGCTGAGGTAATGGGCGGAAGTTTCCATTCTGGAGACTGTGGTGACCAATAGGATAAGCAGCATGTTTCCTGCTGGGCAGTGGGGTGGGTTATTGTGCCCGATTTACCACTTGGAGTGAGCCACTCTCCGAATCACATGATGGTGCGGGCACTAATTCATCTGCCTTGCCATCACTTAATGTGGGTTGAGGCCCTGGTACCATATTTAAATGCCACCCGAACACGCACATTCACTCTCTCCAGCCCAGCTGTGTTTTCGAGTGACCCTAGGATGGCCGCCAGGACAAAGAAAATGGTAGCCCCAAGGTTCAGCCACGACTCCTTTGAGGCTCTGCTGTGAGGGTGTCCACCAACACTGGGATGTCCTTTTCCCAAGTGTTGGTTCCAGGAGGCCAACCAACCTTACATTGGTGGCATGGGAGGTCTGCGCATTGGGCACCCACCAGTGAAATTCTCTGCAGGGCATGAAGAGGATAAATAATCTCATCTGCTGCGCCAGGGTGAGTCAACCTTCTGCTTATTCCAGTCTCACACTCGCATTGTGGCATCATGCACTCAAAGGGTTACGCTTATCGAGAATCTCACACAATATTAGCGGAGAAGACATCAGCACTGAATGTCTAACAGACACTTTAACATCACCACCATCTCTTCTATCATTCTGCACAAACAGCATTGTCAACCCTTATTGGGGACGGCAGACACAGCAGGCATGTACCTCTCCTCCATCATTGCTCATCACATTCTATCCATTTGTCTTCCAAACTGGCCCAGAACAGGAGAGAGGGATCCCAGTCTGGAGGAGGAGGGGTGTACAATATCCAGGAGCTAACTAAATTCGAGGGGAATGCCGCCGAGTTGGCTGAGATCGTACCTGTGGTGATGGAAGGTCAGCCTCTCACATCAAGCCAGTACACTGAGCTCTCCATGAGTTGATCACAGCCTGACAATCACGGTGAGTGACATGCCTCGGCCTGCTCATGAACTGAATCTATCCTATGTGTCCTACGGCACCAGCAAGCCCAGACAGAACTCCAGCCAGACCATCAGCCCCCGCCCCTAGGTCACCACAGAGAAGGATGTTGAGGATGTATCTTACAAAGACCTGTCACTGTGTTCACCTGCACCCTCCAGATGCACACATTCCAATGGGTCATAGATCTAGATTAGGCTTTGGGTCACATTCTGGAGGACACGTCACTGACATGTCTTCCCAATGTGACAGCCCCGGTCTCTGGTACTTGGAGGATTGCTGAAGAAGGGATACGCATTGATTCCGAGTCGTATGATGAACCTCTGGAATGGGCTGTCTCACACATGCTGGAGATGCAAAGACAGGTGGTAAAACATCAGGTTAAGTTGCGATAGGCAATCAACCGACTAGAGCAAAGGATGGAAGAGTCTGTCCACGTTCTATCTGATGTCTTGGCTCTGATCTGCAAGCACCCTGAGATCACCAAGGGAAGGTTGGCAGCCACCTTGGAGACCTAGGCTCAGCAGGTTCTGATGTATTTGCGCTCTGACCTACATTATATTGCTCTCGGCAGAGGTGGGATCCATCAATGGCTAGGCGATAGGGCGAGGCCTACTCTGGCTTCACTCCAGGTGCCCCTTCTCCACAAGGAGCCAGACAGGAGCACTCGGGGACTCTAAGGAAGGAGGACAATCATTTTTACAGCCTGAGACCTTCCACCCATGTGACTCAAAGCATGTCCAGCCAATCACAATCCCCTCTGCCTGTGACTCCATCAGCTGCAGCTCCTGAGGCCGAGGAGGATGTACCTGCCCCACAACAGGTAACCCTCTAGGCCTCAGGCCTCCAGAGGACACCTGCCAAGATCACTGCAGACAACAGGGTGTAGTTGTGAGCATGCTGCCTCCATCTCTGCTGCAAATGTCTTGATGTAGCAGTAGGGTAAGAAAGACTAAGAAATCTGGGATACACCCTGCTGGAGTGACTGCAATTTCCGGATGTGGAAGGGGAGGGAAGAATTGAGGATATATACAAGTGGCTGGGGGAGCAGGGAGGCGAGCGGGTGGTAAAGATCAAGGAGAAATGGGAAGCGGAGTTGGGAACGAGATCAATTGTGCAGTGAGGCACTGCATAGGGTAAACAAGACCTCCTCTTGTGCAAGGATGATCCTAATACAGTTTAAGGTGGTGCACAGGGTGCATATGACTAGGGTGAGAATGAGTGGGTTCTTTCAGGGATAGCAGGTGAGTTTGCGAGGTGTGGGCGGGGGCCAGCGAATCACGTGCATGTTTTGGGGTTGCGAAAAATTGGGAAGATTCTGGGCGGGAGTGTTTGTGGTCTTAGCCACGATAGTGGAGGAGGAGGTGGACCCGGACCCTTTGGTGGTGATATTTGGGGTTTCGGAGAAGCCGCAGCTCATGGAGAGGAGGAAGGCCGATGATGGGGCTGGTTTAGCACACTGGGCTAAATCGCTGGCTTTTAAAGCAGACCGAGGCAGGCCAGCAGCACGGTTCAATTCCCGTACCGGCCTCCCCGAACAGGCGCCGGAATGTGGCGACTAGGGGCTTTTCACAGTAACTTCATTGAAGCCTACTTGCGACAATAAGCGATTTTCATTTCATTTCATGGCCTTCTCCTCTCTGATTCCACGGCGACAAATTTCACTGGAGTGGCGGTCGGCATCACCATCGGGGGTAGCGGCTTGATTGGGTGATCTGTACGACTTCCTGCAGTTGGAGAAGATAAAATATGAGTTGAGGGACTCTGCAAGGGTGTTTGAGAAAAGGTGGTGGGTGTTTGTGACCGTGGTGAGGAGATGTTCATCACCGGGGTGGGAGGGGGGGGGCGGGGGGGCGGAGGAGGGGGAGTGAAAAAGGGAAAATATCTGTACAGACTGTATAGTTGATTGCTGGGAAGTATGTTTCCTGGGGTGTTTATTTGCTGTAACCTGTTTTGATACACATTTGTAATAAAATACATTAAAAAAACGAAAGACTGAGAAATTGTGAGATCGCTGTGGCGGCATGGGTGTTACTCACTGTACATGTCATGTCCTTTGTTAAAATATTTCCTGTTCATGAAAATGGTCTTATTATTTTAATGAATTGTGCATTTGAATCTATGTGTTCTCTTGTTGAGAAAGTGACCAAAGCTCCTACTCTACGATTGCCTCTCTTTCTGAGCCTCATACTCATGCCAGTCACTCCGCTCCTTGTGCAATGCAAGGGAGATCATAGAATCATAGAATTTACAGTGCAGAAGGAGGCCATTCGGCCCATTGAGTCTGCACCGGCTCTTTGAAAGAGCACGCTACCCAAGCCACACCTCCACCCTATCCCCTTAACCCAGTAACCCCACCCAACACCAAGGGCAATTTCGGGCACTAAGGGTAATTTAGCATGGCCAATCCACCTAACCTGCACATCTTTGGACTGTGGGAGGAAACCGGAGCACCCGGAGGAAACCCACGCACACACGGGGAGAATGTGTAGACTCCACACAGACAGTGACCCAAACCGGGAATCGAACCTGGGACCCTGGAGTTGTGAAGCAATTGTGCTAACCACCATGCTACCGTGCTGCCCTAGATGTATGAAGCTCTTTCCTGAAAGTGCTTGCATATTGAATTTTGTACCTTTAAGCCTTGCAACAAACCTCAGAATTGTGCGTGCTCGTGTGTCTTGGAGAGTTGAAAGGAAACACAGAATCACAGAATTGTTATGGAACAGATGGAGGCCATTCGGCCCAATGACTGCACTAGCTCTCCAAATGAGCATCATGACACAGTGTCATTCCCCTGCCTTTTCCCCGTGCCCCTGCACATTGTTTCTAATCAAATAATCATCTAAAACCCTCTTGAATGTCTTGATTGAACCTGCCTCCACCACGCTCCCAGGCAGAGCATTCCAGACCCGAACCACTCATTGTGTGAAAAAGTTTTTTCTCATGTCCCATTTGTTTCTCTTGCAAATCACTTAAAATTTGTGCCCTACCCAATGTGTTCACATCCTCCCAACAAGGTGACTCCCAGAACTGTACAGAACACTCCAGCTGAGGTCCCTTCTTCTCCTCGTCAATTTGAATGCCACCATCAAGGCGGCAGCATTGAGCACAGCCTCCACGCTCAAAACGTGGGTAGATATATCCAAGAGATGAATATAGCTTGACCAGATATTGCAGCCCTCCCACCCCCAGCCAGAAAGCCACTGGAATGTCTTGGATTGTGCCTGCGCTACCCACCTCTCCTTGTTTCAGCCTTGTAGCTTAGGTGCCCCTTCACAGATCATAGGTGCTCAAGAAGCCACTCCAACAACTTAACATCTTCAACACTGCCATGCAAAGTTGACCCTCAGTAAAGGCATTCTATTTAACCAGTAAGAAGTCTTACAACACAAGGTTAAAGTCCAACAGGTTTGTTTCAAATCACTAGCTTTCGGACCACTGCTCCTTCCTCAGGTGAAGGACACCTCTTACTGTGCTCACCCCAGTCCAACGGCAGCATCTCCACATCATGGCTATTTGACTAGGGTTAGAGATGACCCATGCCTTGCACATTCCCCCGATGTTTAAATGCTCAGTGAGCCTTGGTGACTATTACAGTCTAGTGTAAAAACGCATCATTAGTTAGTGGGTTCCTGCTATAACTTCTCAATAAAGTATTCATGAGTTCTATCAGCTGAGCCTTCAGGTCCATGTTGAGAATTTAAAGTATGAGGGTGTCCCCTGGGAGACCCTGAGTCCAGCCGTGGATCCACCCACACTGCCTCGGCCCTCTGCTTTGGAGGCTTTGTCCTGTTTCATATTTAATCTGATTTACAGAGATTTGGGGTCTCAAGATGGTGGTTCTGCATCTCCACTTCCAGATCAGCTTCGAACTGCCCACTGTCACCTCTCACATCCCTCCATGATGGGCAGATAGACTTCCCTTCGGTAATTCTCCAGCCTGCTCCAGTAACCCTGGAGTCCATAACAATTGATGTGTACATTCGTGCGCAGAACCGATCACTGTGGATGTTCCCATGTTCCATGTGGAACTTACCCCTCCCCATATTGAGGCTGTGTGCATGGTCACACAGACAGGTACCACCACCATCTCGTTCATCACAAGAGCTTTGAGTTCGCCCTTTCTCTTTGTTATGTTTTCCCCATTTACAGGCTGCAGATGCCTTCACTGACCATGCCTATTGCATCTGTGGCCCAGTACCAAGCCAGCCACCCCCAGGTACTGACCCCACCCTGCACACCAAGCTGTGCATGATCTGTATTGAGCAGGCAGGCCTTGTCTCCCTCTGGGCCCGGACCAAGACATGCGTGCCATACATAAGCCTGTAGCATGGGCCACAAAGCCCCTAGCCTGTCGCGTTGGGTGTCCTGATACACAAATGAGCCAACACGGCTGTAGATGGTACAACTTGATTTTAATATGTTAACTAACAGATGCAACTAACTATAGACTTGGGTACGTTCGCTACCAGCTAACCTATGGACCTAGCCCTATCGCTAATGTTGGTGAGGCACTCAGCACATGGTCTATGTCTGAGTGTCACGCAGCAAGCTCTGTGCCCCGAGCTGTCTCTTACCAGAATGAGCGGGAACTCTCGTGTTCCCCCTTTTATAGTGCGTGTGCTCTTATTAGTGATTGTCTGCGATGTTGTGTGTGTGCTGGTTGGTCCAAATGCCTGTCCATCTCTATGCACCCCTTCCAAACTGGCCTTCACCCCGCAACTCCCCCCCTCACCGAATGGTCCTGCCCGAGACCCACAGCACCCACTGTGAGCGGTGCTGCCTGAGACCCACAGCACCCACTGTGAGCGGTGCTGCCTGAGACCCACAGCACCCACTGTGAACAGTCCTGACTGAGACCCACAGCACCCACTGTGAACAGTCCTGACTGAGACCCACAGCACCCACTGTGTTGGGTCCTGCCTGAGACCCACAGCACCCACTGTGTTGGGTCCTGCCTGAGACCCACAGCACCCACTGTGAACAGTCCTGACTGAGACCCACAGCACCCACTGTGAACAGTCCTGACTGAGACCCACAGCACCCACTGTGAACAGTCCTGACTGAGACCCACAGCACCCACTGTGAACAGTCCTGCCTGAGACCCACAGCACCCACTGTGAGCGGTGCTGCCTGAGACCCACAGCACCCACTGTGACGGGTCCTGCCTGAGACCCACAGCACCCACTGTGATGGGTCCTGCCTGAGACCCACAGCACCCACTGTGAACAGTCCTGACTGAGACCCACAGCACCCACTGTGAGCGGTGCTGCCTGAGACCCACAGCACCCACTGTGATGGGTCCTGCCTGAGACCCACAGCACCCAGTGTGATGGGTCCTGCCTGAGACCCACAGCACCCACTGTGAACAGTCCTGACTGAGACCCACAGCACCCACGGTGAACAGTCCTGCCTGAGACCCACAGCACCCACTGTGAGCGGTGCTGCCTGAGACCCACAGCACCCACTGTGAACAGTCCTGACTGAGACCCACAGCACCCACTGTGAACAGTCCTGACTGAGACCCACAGCACCCACTGTGAACAGTCCTGACTGAGACCCACAGCACCCACTGTGAACAGTCCTGACTGAGACCCACAGCACCCACTGTGATGGGTCCTGCCTGAGACCCACAGCACCCACTGTGAACAGTCCTGACTGAGACCCACAGCACCCACTGTGAACAGTCCTGACTGAGACCCACAGCACCCACTGTGAACAGTCCTGACTGAGACCCACAGCACCCACTGTGAACAGTCCTGACTGAGACCCACAGCACCCACTGTGAACAGTCCTGACTGAGACCCACAGCACCCACTGTGAACAGTCCTGACTGAGACCCACAGCACCCACTGTGATGGGTCCTGCCTGAGACCCACAGCACCCACTGTGAACAGTCCTGACTGAGACCCACAGCACCCACTGTGAACAGTCCTGACTGAGACCCACAGCACCCACTGTGAACAGTCCTGACTGAGACCCACAGCACCCACTGTGAACAGTCCTGCCTGAGACCCACAGCACCCACTGTGAATAGTCCTGACTGAGACCCACAGCACCCACTGTGAACAGTCCTGACTGAGACCCACAGCACCCACTGTGAACAGTCCTGACTGAGACCCACAGCACCCACTGTGAACAGTCCTGACTGAGACCCACAGCACCCACTGTGATGGGTCCTGACTGAGACCCACAGCACCCACTGTGAACAGTCCTGACTGAGACCCACAGCACCCACTGTGAACAGTCCTGACTGAGACCCACAGCACCCACTGTGAACAGTCCTGACTGAGACCCACAGCACCCACTGTGAGCGGTGCTGCCTGAGACCCACAGCACCCACTGTGATGGGTCCTGACTGAGACCCACAGCACCCACTGTGAGCGGTGCTGCCTGAGACCCACAGCACCCACTGTGAACAGTCCTGACTGAGACCCACAGCACCCACGGTGACAGTCCTGACTGAGACCCACAGCACCCACTGTGAACAGTCCTGACTGAGACCCACAGCACCCACTGTGAACAGTCCTGACTGAGACCCACAGCACCCACTGTGATGGGTCCTGACTGAGACCCACAGCACCCACTGTGATGGGTCCTGCGCGAGACCCACAGCACCCACTGTGAACAGTCCTGACTGAGACCCACAGCACCCACTGTGAACAGTCCTGCCTGAGACCCACAGCACCCACTGCGAACAGTCCTGCCTGAGACCCACAGCACCCACTGTGATGGGTCCTGCCTGAGACCCACAGCACCCACTGTGAACAGTCCTGACTGAGACCCACTGCACCCACTGTGATGGGTCCTGCCTGAGACCCACAGCACCCACTGTGATGGGTCCTGCCTGAGACCCACAGCACCCACTGTGAACAGTCCTGACTGAGACCCACAGCACCCACGGTGACAGTCCTGACTGAGACCCACAGCACCCACTGTGATGGGTCCTGCCTGAGACCCACAGCACCCACTGTGATGGGTCCTGCCTGAGACCCACAGCACCCACTGTGAACAGTCCTGCCCGAGACCCACAGCACCCACTGTGATGGGTCCTGCCTGAGACCCACAGCACCCACTGTGATGGGTCCTGCCTGAGACCCACAGCACCCACTGTGATGGGTCCTGCCTGAGACCCACAGCACCCACTGTGAACAGTCCTGCCCGAGACCCACAGCACCCACTGTGAACAGTCCTGACTGAGACCCACAGCACCCACGGTGACAGTCCTGACTGAGACCCACAGCACCCACTGTGAACAGTCCTGACTGAGACCCACAGCACCCACGGTGACAGTCCTGACTGAGACCCACAGCACCCACTGTGATGGGTCCTGCCTGAGACCCACAGCACCCACTGTGATGGGTCCTGCCTGAGACCCACAGCACCCACTGTGAACAGTCCTGACTGAGACCCACAGCACCCACTGTGAACAGTCCTGCCCGAGACCCACAGCACCCACTGTGAACAGTCCTGACTGAGACCCACAGCACCCACTGTGAGCGGTGCTGCCTGAGACCCACAGCACCCACTGTGATGGGTCCTGCCTGAGACCCACAGCACCCACTGTGAGCGGTGCTGCCTGAGACCCACAGCACCCACTGTGAACAGTCCTGACTGAGACCCACAGCACCCACTGTGAACAGTCCTGACTGAGACCCACAGCACCCACTGTGAGCGGTGCTGCCTGAGACCCACAGCACCCACTGTGAGCGGTGCTGCCTGAGACCCACAGCACCCACTGTGAACAGTCCTGACTGAGACCCACAGCACCCACTGTGAACAGTCCTGACTGAGACCCACAGCACCCACTGTGAGCGGTGCTGCCTGAGACCCACAGCACCCACTGTGAACAGTCCTGACTGAGACCCACAGCATCCACTGTGAGCGGTGCTGCCTGAGACCCACAGCACCCACTGTGAACAGTCCTGACTGAGACCCACAGCACCCACTGTGAGCGGTCCTGCCTGAGACCCACAGCACCCACTGTGACGGGTCCTGCCTGAGACCCACAGCACCCACTGTGAACAGTCCTGCCTGAGACCCTCAGCACCCACTGTGACGGGTCCTGCCTGAGACCCACAGCACCCACTGTGAACAGTGCTGCCTGAGACCCACAGCACCCACTGTGAACAGTCCTGACTGAGACCCACAGCACCCACTGTGACGGGTCCTGCCTGAGACCCACAGCACCCACTGTGAGCGGTGCTGCCTGAGACCCACAGCACCCACTGTGAGCGGTGCTGCCTGAGACCCACAGCACCCACTGTGAGCGGTGCTGCCTGAGACCCACAGCACCCACTGTGAACAGTCCTGACTGAGACCCACAGCACCCACTGTGACGGGTCCTGCCTGAGACCCACAGCACCCACTGTGAGCGGTGCTGCCTGAGACCCACAGCACCCACTGTGAGCGGTGCTGCCTGAGACCCACAGCACCCACTGTGAGCGGTGCTGCCTGAGACCCACAGCACCCACTGTGAGCGGTGCTGCCTGAGACCCACAGCACCCACTGTGAGCGGTGCTGCCTGAGACCCACAGCACCCACTGTGAGCGGTGCTGCCTGAGACCCACAGCACCCACTGTGACGGGTCCTGCCTGAGACCCTCAGCACCCACTGTGACGGGTCCTGCCTGAGACCCACAGCTCCCAGTATGAGCGGTGCTGCCTGAGACCCCCACCAGACTCGCTTTGCACAGCTGCATTTGCATCAATGACCACCTGGAGCAGCTGTATTGCAGGTAGTCTTTGAATGTTGCACTCACCTCAAAGTCACATGTGAAGTGACAGTTGACAAGTGCATACCATTTAAATCCGGTCGTGAATCCGGCTGGTCTAAATCCCTGCTGGTGTGGTTTGCAAAGAGGATGTAGAACGTGATTCCGGCAACTTGTGTTTTTAATGAGTATTTATGACATGCTAATATATGCAGATGGGGTCAACAAGAAAGTCAACCCACCATGAGGCTGCCATGAGAATGCTGAGGGGAAAATTCCAACGTGCTTTCCAATGGTCGGATATCCGACCTTTGCACAGATTACAAATTTACTATTCCTGTGCACCGCAATTCCCATAGTTGGATGGACAGGAAAATCACGCCCAATGTTTCTATTTGCCGGACCACGCAACGATTTCCAAGGCTGATTGTAAGGTTTGGATGAGACTTTACTGAATACTGATTTGAAACTCGTGTGGACTCCAAACCAAATTGAGAAGATACAAGGGCAAATGTCAGGGAATTGCGAAGGAGCGGCATTCTCCGTTGCTGAGACTAAATGTTGACGGCAACGCAGAATTTGTGGACTTTCACGACAGAGAAACTGGTGCCACACCTGGACCTAATCTGCTACTATTGACGGGCTAGCACCGCCACATGGAACACAATCGATTCCAATGGAAAATGGTGCGGGATTCGCCGGGTCCGTGATTGACACTTTGGAGGCTGACAAGCTGCAGCCGCTCATGAACATTACACTCCCCACACACACTCATCCCAGCCAACAAAGTGGCCTGGATGTGCTGGAGTGTGCCCATATAGCTGATGGGTCCTCTGGGGCCAGAGGGCACCTGGGAGGGGGGGTTGCCCTGGGGGGGGGGGGGGGGGTTGCCCTGGGGGGACATCTATACGACCCATGGCACTAAGTTCAAAGTGGGCTGTTAGCGATATGCGCAGCTGCATGGCTGCCTTGCCGGCTGCGGCAATGGTGTTCCCTGCCCGTCCACCCCGACCCTACAGCCCATCTCCTGCCGACCCCCCCCCCCCCCACTACTCCCCCCGGTACTGGCAGAAACCCCCTGGCCAGCGGCACAACTGTCAGCAAATTATGACGATGTTAGACATTTACCGAGCCCCCTCTCTCCCCCTCAGCCGCCCCCTTGCCGGTTTGATGATTTTTCAAAGCACAAGTGAACCGCCCGCCGTCGGGAACTCGGCCCATCGGAGGCGTCGGCTAACGGAGAATCCCACCCCATCTTTATTAAGTGTCGTCGGAAAGAAAGGATTAAACTTTATTTTTGTGTCACAACCTAAAGCCTGCTATGCCTCTTTCTACTTTATCAGCTATTTTCAGAGAGACGTAAAAGCCTGTGGAAAAGCAATAAGCAATGACGTCCTCTGCAATGAAAGCCCTAGAGTGGGTGTATATAGATGCCAAGACAAAGCTGACAGTAAACACAACATTGTCAGAAATATCCTTTATTTTCTTTTGCTCGCATGCAAATAAACAAATCCCATGTAAAGATGTGTCTCTGTGTTTCTTTTCTTTGTATTTTTCTATTGTTTTTTCCCTCTTTCCTCGCCTTTTAACTTTCTCCCTATTATCTGCTACTTGATTGATCTATCACAAGTTTATGTGGATTATTCTGAAAGGCAGGCACATCAAGCGATATTTAAGGAAATTGTGGACATTCATTTTAAAATGGGAGTAAGCTTGATTATATCTGATGGGTACTTCCCCCCCCCCCCCTCCCCCGCAAGCTGAAAGTTTCAAGCAGCAGCACATGAACCCAGCATTGTGATTAATAACTTGGGAGCTGCCTCTGTTTGATAGCTTGCTCTTGTTGGGTGAAATTTATGGCTTGGTACTTCCTCAGCAGGACTTCCCACGTTGAATTGATGCACACTGTTGACCCTTGTGTCCAACATGGGGGTTTTACACAGATGTCTGGTAACTGTGGAAGGTGCAAAAATCCAGATGATCAACCTGCAACTGGGCCATTATACCCTGCTCGTCACAGAGGTCAGAAGAAGGCCTCTGCAAATGTCTGTGACACAGTGTTTCACTGCAGTTTGTTTTTTGATTAGCACAGTTCATGCCCAGGCCATCCCACCTGAATAACAATCAGCTCGATTCAGAACATAAATACAGCAACGAGAACGATAAACGTTTGTCCGAATAAAGCTTTGCAAGATTAAACTCAACTGCAGCTCACCAGGTGGCTCCGTGTAAAAAGAAATCTTCGGAAGGAATGCGCTAAAAGAATATGTTATCGCTGCACCACGATATGAATCCTACATTTTCTAACCAATGCATTAGCAGTGTAGCTGAAGAAAGTTTAATATGGGAAGTCAAGTTAAAACAGCCATATGTAAATGTATTGGCAGATTGCACGTTCCTCATCTACTTTGAAGTAGGTGTCTTTATTCAACTGTTTCAGAGATGGAATTGAACACTGCCCTTAATCTGACTTAATATCCAGCAACACTCTTTGTTCTTTTATTTATCCAACATATTGTCCATGGCTATACACAGACTGCATTCGCACTTGTTCTTTCAATCGGGGATGGCAGATAATTGCTTCATCTCCAAGTTCTCTCTGTTAGGAATCGCAGGCAACTGATTGGAACTATTCTTTCCTATGCGTAATACCCTGTGCTTTGGAGTTTCCTCATTGGCTCAGTGCACTTTACCGGACTGTCTGTATTTTCTGGGCATGTGAGCATATTGTAAGTTGTTCAATGAAAACCTTAACTAGCCCAGATACTAGGATCAGTTGATACCCTGATGCATCTGTTTATTCCAGTAGGTCAAGAACCACAGCTAGCTCAGTTAGGTTGCTTGTTCAGTTGACGGAAAATGCAGAAGATGGTTTCATTTTTACCCCTCTGATTTTCTTCCCTTTTCTCCTAAAAGCTATGGTTTCATAGGCTCTCTGTGTGTCTATGAACTGTCCCTCTTATCTTTGTGAATCAGGTGCAGTGAGACAATAGTGTACACTTAGAATAAAAATGTGATGGCCAGCTACATTGCTGCACAAGTAAATTTAAACCAATGCTGCCTTGCTTCTTATTTATGTAATTTATGTTTCATTAATAAATTACAGAATTAGAGCTGACCCAGCAAACATTAAGGTAGCAGTCATGCGAACCAGGTGGAACTCTGAGTTACCAGCTACGGGTCAATTACAATTTGTTCTGGTAGGTTATTGTTCTGCTGTTTTAAAGTGCAAGCATCAAATTTATCTGCCCGTAGAAAAAAGCCGAATTAATCATGTAGACACTTTGCTGCATTGTGGCCACCGTACAAAATTTAAAGCATTTTATACATTTCAGGACAGCAACAAGAATCAGCTTCCATCTTATTTACTTTGCAGTTTAAAGGAACTTTGTTAAACATTGAGAACAATGGATGTTGTTGCTGAAAACCAGAGCCAGAAGGGGGCAGAAAGAGCAATGTTTTATTGGCTCTTGAGTCCTAAATGTTGGCGATAGCTGTATTTGAAAATATTTGTTTAATAAGGACATGGGCAGTCCACATCGATTAAAATAAAGAAACAGAGTTTTATTTACAACACAATATACACCGCCCGATAGATTCCTATTGGGTTCCTGTTCTGGTCGGTGCTTTACTGGTTGACCTTTTATTCAGAGGTGAATAGAGATTCCCCGCCCCGAGCGAGAGAGCTCGTACTCCGCATGGATCAGGGGAAAATATTCATTCCTACCCCGTAGGCCCTGAACGAGCTATTATAATTTGATTACCAGCCTCACAAAAATTAGTCTTTGCACCTTCATGTCACAGTCCAGGCTCCATACTTCACTACAGCAAGGAAAATTGCGTCAAATTATACGGAAACTCATTTAGTTCTAACGGCTCACATCGAGCTGCATGAACCCGGTGGCACAATGCGCAGTGGTTAGCACTCCTGCCTACGGCGCTGAGGACCCGGGTTCAATATGGACCCCAGGGGCGAGATTCTCCGACCCCCCGCCGGGTCGGAGAATCGCCGGGGGCTGGCGTGGATCCCGCCCCCGCCGGTTGCCGAATTCTCCGGAACCGGAGATTCGGCGGGGGCGGAAATCGCGCCGCGCCGGTTGGCGGCGCGCCCCCCCCCCCCCCCCCCCCGCGATTCTCCGGCCCGGATGGACCAAAGTCCCGCTGCTAGGAAGCCTGTCCCACCAGCATGGATTAAACCACCTCTCTTACCGGCGGGACAAGGCGGCGCGGGCAGGCTCCGGAGTCCTGGGGGGGACGCGGGGCGATCTGGCACCATGGCGGAGGCGGAAGAGACCCCCTCCACAGCGCATGCGCCGGGAATGCCGTGAGCGGCCGCTAACGCTCCCACGCATGCGCCGCCCGGAGGTGTCATTTCCGCGCCAGCTGGCGTGGCACCAAAGGCCTTTTCCGCCAGCTGGGGGGGCGGAAATTAGTCCGGCGCGGGCCTAGCCCCTCAAGGTTGGGGCTCGGCTCCCCAAGGTGCGGAGGATTCCGCACCCTTGGGGCAGCGCAATGCCCGACTGATTTGCGCCGTATTTGGCGCCGGTCGGCGGACATCGCGCCGATACCGGAGAATTTCGCCCCAGGTCACTGTCCGTGTGGAGTTTGCACATTCTCCCTGTGTCTGCGTGGGTTTCACCTCCACAACCCAAAGATGTGCAGCTTCAGTGAATTGGCCACGCTAAATTGCCCCTTAATTGGATAAAAATTATTGGGTACTCTAAATTGTAAAAAAAAAAGGACTGCATGCACCCAGCCTCGAGTGAATTTTCAAGTCTCAACCCCACCTGATGCTCAATGAGCTCTTTGCCCAGCTGCTCAATTAGAGATCGGGCTGGGTGGTTGCCATCTAAATATGGTTGGCAGGCAGGTGCCCAAGGCTGGAGGGCCAATAGGAGGCCCTTCAGCAATGACGCACCAGCAGCCCCGTCTGAGGTGAGATGCTGATTCATGAAAGAGGGAGAGGGCACCGGAGGGAGTGATTTTTAAATTTTTCATCTTTATGAAGGTCAGGCTGTCATAGTGGACAGGCAAACCCCTTCACTGGGCAGCCAGTGTCTCAATAGCCATGGTGGTGTAGGGGGTGTGGGGATCCTTAGTGGAATAGAGCTGAGAGGCCTGTCGAATGGATAATACCAGTCAGGTTTGTCTCAGTGGCCTTAATGGGCCATTTAATTGCCCTAATGGGCTACTTGCTACTTTGTTAATGGTATGTTAATTTTATTGTTAAAATACACAGGTGAGGGGGCATTGTCTAATTAAGTACTCGGAGCATTTATAAAGAGAGACTGCCTTCCATGACCAGTGGACACTGCAAGGATGGGAGTGCTTCATCAACTCCCCACAATGTTATTTTGAAAATGTGAGTTTCCTTCAATGTTTTGTTCTTTTGCTACAGTGACACATCAAAGGGTTATCAATATGTTTAATCGGTTTATTTGATTGCTCAATCATTTTTATTGGGTACTCAAAAGAGTATAAAAAGAGACTGATGGAACACTGGTTTGGAATGTAGGAAGCAGATGTGTGTAATGCTGCACCCTGTGAATAAACCTATTATCAAGAAAAGTAATAGTGTTGAGTTTCATGTGAAGTAACGCACTTGTGGGTGGAAAGCCATAACCACCTATTCATCCTGGAATGAAAATGGCCCAGAGGCAGGACATTGGTGAGAGATCAGCGTCGGGAAAGTGGAAGCCCGCCTGCCTGTCCAGCGCATAATATAAGAAATGACACTTCTGACTCATATCAATGAAAATCAGACAGCAAACCTTTGAAGTGACATGCTCTTCCTTTTTAGATTATAACGTAAATTGTCTTTTATTGTGGAAGAAAAATAGTCTGGGAGGGCTGTGGGTTATTTTTTAATAATTAAACAATCTATAACAGCAATGACAGCCTTATTCATAAAGAGCCTTTAATGTAATGAAAAGTCCCAAGGTGTTTCACAGGAGCAGTACAAACAAAGTATGGCATATAGCCACATTAGAGGAGGTTAGGTCAGATGACCAAAGCTTAGTCAAAGAAGTAGGCTTTAAGAGGTGTCTGAAAGGAAGACATTGAGGTAGAAGAGTGGAGACATGTAGGGAAGGAATTCCACAGCACAACCTAGAATAGAACAGAATCTCTACAGTGCAAAAGGAGGCTATTCGACCCATCACGTCTACACCAACTCTCTAAAAGAACATCCCACCTAGATCCACTCCCTTGGCCTATCCCTGTAACCCCATAACCATATCTAACCTTTGGGCAATTTAGGCAACCTTTGGACACTAATGGGCAATTGATCCTGGCCTATCCACCTAACTTGCACACCTTTGGACTGTGGGAGGAAACCGGAGCACCTGCAGGAAACCCACGCGGACACAGAGAAAAAGTGCAAACTCCACACAGTCAACCAAGGTTGAAATTAAACCCGGGTCCCTGGCCCTCTGCCACCTAGTCAACTAAAGGCACAACTGCCAATGGCAAAGCAATTAGGATTGGGAATATACAACAGACCAGAATTAGAAGAGCACAGATGTTTTAAAAGGTTGTGGGCGTGGCGATTACCAAGATAGAGAGGGGCAAGGCTATGGAAGGATTTGAAATCGTGGGTGAGAATTTTAAAATGTGAAGTTGCTTGCTCAAGAACCTATGTAGATCAGCGAGCGCAGCAATAAGAAGGGGTCATGTCTTGCTATGGATTAAGACATGAGGAAGGAACTTTGGATGACCTTAGGTTTATGGAGGGCAGAACATTGGAGATCAGTCAGGGATGCATTGGAGTAGACAAATCTAGAGGAAATTAAGACGTAGATGACAGCAAATGATCTGAGAGAGGAGCAAATTCGAAAAAGTTATGGAGGTGGTACTAGGCGGTCTTACTAATGTGACATTGGAAGTTCATCTCAGGATCAGCTGTAACACCAAGGTTGCGAACAGATTGACTTAATCTCAGACTGTTGCCGGGTAGCAGGATGGGGCGAGGGAACTGAGTTTGGAGTGGGGACTGAAAACAATCGCTTTAGTCTTCCCAATGTAGAATATAAGCAAAAACAAGCAGGTTTTACAGCAATACTTCATACATTTGAATACAAGAAATGGTGCATAAAATATTAATTCACAAATGTTATATCATTTAATATTATCTTAGAACAAGTTTACATCTTCATCTTTTTAATAAATGTCTTATAACGGAAACTTATTCAGAGAACACAACTCTTGCTTTTAATTGTTTTTGTTGGAACCTTATTTACCTTCACTTTTGGAAAAGGCAATAAGCCAAGGTCCTGTCTGCCCATTGAGGTAAGTGTACAAGATCCTGTGCCATGGCTGGGACTTCCTGGGACGATGTGGTGTGATGCTGTGATTTCTACATTACAACAGTTACTGCACTTAAAATAAAAGTACCTCAATGGCTGTGAAGTTCTTTGGGGACTACCAAAGCTCTACAAAAGTACTCTATGGAAAAAAAAATTTCATTCTTAGTAAAGCAAGGGGCTGGATTCTCCGTCCCGGCGCCGAATGCGATTTCCAGTTACCCACACGGAATCGGGACCGGCGGCGGTTCGGCGATTCTCCGCCCACCGAAAGGTGACGTGCTCACGGGGTATCCACCACCGGAGGCCATTGCCAGAGGCCCGCCATGCTATTCCCCACCCCCCAACCGGCCGAATTCCCGACGGCGGGACCACTCATGGTCCTGCCGTTCGGGATACTCGCTTGGCGGCTGCGGACTCAATCTGCGGCTGTCATGGTTGGGGGCGGGCCGGTCGGAGGGCAGGGGGGCCTCATACGGGACTGGGTCTTTATTGTGTGGGCGGCCTGGGTCAGGCGCGCGGCCGATTGGGGGAACTATTTCCGCGGTCCAGGTCCGCGGTCTGAATCCCCATGGAGCACGGCGCGGCCGCTGGAGGCTGCGGCTGTGCACAGGCACGGCCTCTGACCTGGAAGCGCGGAAGTGCGGGAGGCTGTATCTGCAGCTGCGAGCTCCACGATGGCTCCCTCCTAGCCCACTGCAGGGCTGTGAATCTGGGGCCTTTTGACGCCAGTTTTTCTGCCGTAAAAGGCCACAGTTTTCACGACAGCGTGGGGCCAAGGGGCGGGATTCCCTGAGCCCAGGGCTGGGCCGGAGAATCCCCGCAGCGGGACACACCGCCCCGATGCTGGCACGCGATTCTCGCGCCAGCGTGGTTGGCGCAGCGCCGGTCGCGGGCCACTCTACACGACTGGTCCGCCGAATCTCGGCCCGGGATGAGGGGAGCAGCCATAGTGAAAACGCTGAGTCCCGTCGGCGCCGTCCACAACTGCTCGCAGCCGGCGGGAACTCTGCGTGGAAGGGTGGTGGCCTGTGGGGTGGGGGGGGGAGGGCGGGGCCTCCGCCCTGGGGGGGTGGGGGTGGTCTCCGATGCCGCCTGGCCCACGATCGGGGCCCACCGATTGGCGGGCCGGCCTCTCTGGCTGGGTGCCACCTTTTCTACATGGCAACATGGCGCAGGGCTACAGGGGCCGGCGCGTTGAAGGAGGCCACGGTGCATGCGCACGTTGGCGCTGGCGCCACTGCGCATGTGCGGATCCCGCGGCGACCAGTTCGCGCCGAGATCGGCAGCTGGAGCGGCACAAACCGCTCCAGCGCCGTGCTGACCCCCTGTAGGGGCCAGAATGACTCCTGGCAGCGGCCCGTTCACGCCGTCGTAAAACACGACGGCATTTACGACGGCGTGGACACTCTGCCCATGTTTCCTGAAACAGAGAATACAGCCCAAGGTCTTTTGGACCAAAAAGTCGTTTAGCTTGTAGTTAATATGGGTGAGGAGAAGAGTCATAGGTGTTTGGTTTAAAAATATCTAGTGTAAAAACATGGACACTTGGCCTTTTGGGAATAATTGTATGGCTTTGATCGGATGGCTTATTTTTGAGAGTCCTCCTTTTCAATTTTCAAATGCCCTCCTTTTTCCTTCTTCACATGTTGTTGCACCATTCTTTGTCCCTGGACGTGGGGAAGAAGACGACAGCTTGCTTGAACACTCTCATACTAATGTGCTCCAGGAGAGATTCCAAATTTAAACTGACAATGGCAGAAGGCTCAGTTATTATCTTTTGCACTAAGAGTGACAAAAACTGTTGATCAGTGCAGCCAGATGTGACTGAATAAGGCTTGCCAGTCTATTGACAGTTACTAACATTGTTTTCTTTGATGTTCTGTACCAGTGTAGGGAACATGTAGTAGATTTTTTTTTGTACTCTCACTTCTCAAATTTCTTTGTACACTGTTGACCAGAGGCCCTGAAGCACTATACACTCAGAGATACCACTAGCACCGCTCTGTCCTGTTGTGGACTCTCCTGCTCAGCTCTCTGCAGCAGATGCCAATGTGAGACCCTGGCCAGTAGGTACACTGCCTATTTGTGTCGCTGGCCAACTATTTCTTGAAACAAAATGATCCATCTTCATAATCCTTTTGCCCTGCTTGCTAGCAGCTATCCATATATTCCCTCAAGTGCAGAAGGAGGCCATTCGGCCCATTGAGTCTGCACCGACCTCCAAACGAGCACCTCACCCTCCCGATCCCCATAACCCCACCTACACTAACGGGCAATTGATCATGGCAAATCCACCTAACCTGCACATCTTTGGACAGTGGGAGGAAACCCACGCAAACACAGGGGAACGTACAAACTCCACACGGGCAGTCACCCAAGGCCAGAATTGAACCCGCGTCCCTGGAGTTGTGAGGCAGCAGTGCTGACTACTGTGCCACCGTGCTGCCCTTGAAAATGGAAGAAGTTCTCCTCCGTGATTTTGCACCAAAAGCACATATGTACAGGGTTCTTGGCATCAAGTGTACATGCAAGGTGCATGACTTGCTCACGGTTGCCTCTTATGGTCAGAAGACTGCATGGCTGATAATGCAGCTGTTCTCATTTTAAATTCCGGCAGAAGCCATTGAGCGCTTCTTTCAGGATCGGGAACACCACAACCGATCGCTCCGCAACCCTTCTGAGGTTCGCCCACGACCCACTAGCGGTTCGCAACCCGCACTTTGAAAAACACTGGATTAGATCATGTTGGTACAAAAGCTTGACTTGAGTCAATCAAAGATGCAGAGTTTCTGCCTAGGTACCAACATACATGCACACTATAGTCAGGCTGAAAATGAGCAAGAATGTTCTGTTAGCAAGGTTGAAATCAAATCATGCTGTGCAATATTGATAACAAAACTCACTAATGCGTTTGTATGCCAGCTTACAAGTTTCTCCAAGGGAGAAATAGGTATTGTTCATAGTGGGTAGTGATGTTCATGAATGCATCCAAAAGTCAGATGGCCTCTTCCCCTCCGAATGAAGCCTTCCTGTTTCAATAAAAATGTTGATTTTGTAAACTGATGTTGTGCCTAAATTAAAAACTGTTATGGGATGCAGGGAGTGGGGAGATTTGAGGGGAGGACTTCCACAACAGAGGGCTCAGATGGTGAAAGGCTTTCTCACTGATGGCAGGAACACAGGGAGGGGATGATGCTTGTACGGCCAGGACCAGAGAGTGCAGGCTGGAACCGAAAGCTGAAGGAAGTTGAAAAGGTGAAGCGCTGAAAGAGTCCTAAAAGAGGAAAAGGGGTTTGAACTCAACATATTAGTGGGTAGAGAGCCAGTGGAGGTCAGTGACAATGGCTGGGACAAACACAATGTGAGAAAGAGAGCCTTGAAAAATTAGGTTCTGATTGGGGCCTGATGAAAAGCCAGCCATAAAATACACTAAAAGAAGCCCTTTCAAATAAAGAGTTTTGATTCTAGAAGCCACGTAATGTGAGTGAGTTCAAATTTCTCATAGCCAACTGCGTGGGAAATTTAATAACTACAGAGCCTTTTATTCAATTTAGTTTGTTTTAATAAATAATTCAAGAATTTGGCAGTTTCTCAGAATGAAATACAGGTTCATTCTTGCTATGTAAACCGGCGAGTTCTCTCTTCCCCAGTGACCACTCCATGGTTTCTTTGTGCGTGTCCTGTTCCCATTACTTATGACAGAACAGAGCCTTAGGTCAAGTAGCACTGCAGCTAACAATATAGTCCATAAACAATCATTCTGTTGGCCTGAGAGTGGCCTTTCAATATTCAACAGCTCCAGTATGATTGAAGTGGATCAGTTTCTGGGCAGGTCATACAGGCCACGCACTCAAAAAATTATAGGGTTGTAGGGGGAATTAAGATACTTTTAGCCAGAAAGTAGGCTTCTTTGCCCCTCCCCGATGAACTCAATGCATTCTATGCTCGGTTCGAGCAGGTAACCAACAATCCGCTGTCGAGTGCCCCAGCAGCCCATAATTCACCCATACCCACGATCACAGCTTCTGAAGTCAGATTGGCCTTTCCGAAAGTGAACCCTCGGAAGGCGACGGGCCCGGACGGGATCCCTGGTCGTGCACTCAGAGCCTGCGCGGACCAGCTGGCAGAGGTATTCGCGGACATCTTTAACCTGTCCCTACTCCACTCCGAGGTCCCCACCTGCTTCAAGAAGACCACCATCATACCGGTACCAAAGAAGAACCAGGCAACGTGCCTCAATGACTACCATCCAGTGGCCCTGACTTCAGTTGTAATGTAGTGCTTCGAGAGGATGATCATGAAACGCATCACCTCCATACTCCCAGAACGCCTTGATCCACTGCAATTCGCATACCGCTGCAACCGGTCCACATCAGACGCCATTTCCCTGGCCCTACACTCATCCCTAGAGCATCTCGAAAACAAGGACTCCTACATCAGACTCTTATTTATTGACTACAGCTCCGCCTTCAACACCATAATCCCAGCCAAGCTCATATCAAAGCTCCAAAACCTCGGACTTGGCTCCCCACTCTGCAACTGGATCCTCGATTTTCTGACCAACAGACCACAATCATTAAGAATGAACAACAACACCTCCTCCACAATAGTCCTCAACACCGGGGCCCCGCAAGGTTGTGTACTTAGCCCCCTACGCTACTCCCTGTACACACACGATTGCATGACAAAACTTGGTTCCAACTCCATCTACAAGTTTGCTGATGATACGACCATAGTGGGCCGGATCTCGAATAACGACGAGTCAGAATACAGGCGGGAGATAGAGAACCTAGTGGAGTGGTGTAGCGACAACAATCTCTCCCTCAATGCCAGCAAAATTAAAGAGCTGGTCATTGACTTCAGGAAGCAAAGTACTGTACACACCCCTGTCAGCATCAAAGGGGCCGAGATGGTTAGCAGTTTCAAATTCCTCGGGGTGCACATCTCCAAAAATCTGTCCTGGTCCACCCACGTCGACGCTACCACCAAGATAGCAGAACAGCGCCTATACTTCCTCAGTAAACTAAAGAAATTCAGCATGTCCAGATTAACCCTGACCAACGTTTACAGATGCACCATAGAAAGCATCCTATTGGGTTGCATCACAGCCTGGTATGGCAACTGCTCGGCCCAGGACCGCAAGACACTTCAGAGAGTCGTGAACACCGCTCAGTCCATCACATGAACCTGCCTCCCATCCATTGACTCCATCTACACCTCCCGCTGCCTGGGGAAAGCGGGCAGCATAATCAAAGATCCCTCCCACCCGGCTTACTCACTTTTCCAACTTCTTCCATCGGGCAAGAGATACAAAAGTCTGAGGACACGCACAAACAGACTCAAAAACAGCTTCTTCCCCGCTGTCACCAGACTCCTAAATGACCCTCTTATGGACTGACCTCATTAACACTACACCCTGTATGCTTCATCCGATGCCGCTGCTTATGTAGTTACATTGTATATCTTGTGTTGCCCTATTATGTATTTTCTTTTATTCCCTTTTCTTCCCATGTACTTAATGATCTGTTGAGCTGCTCGCAGAAAAATACTTTTCACTGTACCTCGGTACACGTGACAATAAACAAATCCAATCCAATTATGCCACTGCACCATCATTTTCAGTAGCAGGTTTGATGAGTTTGTGGGTATATTGTGTATTCAAAGTTGAGACCATCCATAACCCCAACATCCATTTCCTCCTCCCCTGTTCAAAATCCTTTATTCTTTCCCTCATTCCAGCTCTGGCCACATCAATATAAACATCATTGTAACAACAGCAGGTAAAAGGGCTTCCATGCCCAACTGATCTACACTGGTGTTTATGGTCCACACAAAGCTGTTCCCATGTTCATCTCTTCACACCCTGCCTCAGTATCCTTCTATTCCCTTGTTCCTCATGTGTGCATCAAGCCCCCTCTCAAATGCATCAAGGCTATTGGCTTCAAGTACTCCCGTGCGCACTCCATGAAAAGAGATGTCAACTAAATGCTTTATTTAACCAACGTTCACCCTATTCTGTTTTGCTGCATTGATAGATTGCTTGTTTGCCTGCTTCCTGGTTGCATTTAGGTTTGCTGCACGGATACATTTGTGGGTACCTTAAATGGAACCCTGGTAGTGGACAGCCTGTGTCCTGCGTGACATGTTCCAGCTTGCTGTGTGCTTTTTTGTCCCACGCAATTTGAAGGGAACATTGTTTATGACCCCTTGTTCTGGACTCATTCACAAGTGGAAACAACTTATTCCTATCCATCACATCAAACCCCTCCATCATTTTAAAGGCCTCTTTCAGGTCTCTTCCAGCAAAAAGATCCCGAGCTTGCTCAATGTTTCAAAATAGAACCACCCTCTCAATTCTGCTAACTTCCTTTCAAATTGTTTCTGAATTTGTTTCTCTTGTGCTTGCTTTTTTGTAGTATGGCAGCTACTCCAAAATTACTTCCTAAAACCCACTCCTCTTTCCACCTTCAAAAGCTTCCATCCCTTCAATCATCTCCCCTAAACTTCCTATTGTTAAGAACCCTGCTGGTGTTTTTCGAAGAGGTCACAAAGATGATTGATGCAGGTAGGGCAGTGGATGTTGTCTATATGGACTTCAGTAAGGCCTTTGACAAGGTCCCTCATGGTAGACTGGTACAAAATGTGAAGTCACACAGGATCAGGGGTGAGCTGGCAAGATGGATACAGAACTGGCTAGGTCATAGAAGGCAGAGAGTAGCAATGGAAGGGTGCTTTTTAATTGGAGGGCTGTGACTAGTGGTGTTCCGCAGGGATCAGTGCTGGGACCTTTGCTGTTCGTAGCATATATAAATGATTTGGAGGAAAATGTAACTGGTCTGATTAGTAAGTTTGCAGATGACACAAAGGTTGGTGGAATTGCGGATAGTGATGAGGACTGTCAAGAGGATGCAGCAGGATTTAGGTTGTTTGGAGACTTGGGCGGGGAGATGGCAGATGGAGTTTAATCCGGACAAATGTGAGGTAATGCATTTTGGAAGGTCTAATGCAGGTAGGGAATATACAGTGAATGGTAGAAAACTCAAGAGTATTGAAAGTCATAGAGGTCTAGGTGGACAGGTCCACAGGTCACTGAAAGGGGCAACAGGAGAAGGTAGTCAAGAAGGCATAAGGCATGCTTGCCTTCAGTGGCTGGAGCATTAAGTATAAGAATTGGCAAGTCATGTTGCAGCTGTATAGGACCTTAGTTAGGCCACACTTGGAGTATAGTGTTCAATTCTGGTCACCACACTACCAGAAGGATGTGGAGGCGTTAGAGAGGGTGCAGAAGAGATTTACCAGGATGTTGCCTGGTATGGAGGGCATTAGCTGTGAGAAGCGGTTGAATAAACTTGGTTTGTTCTCACTGGGACGACGGAGGTTGAGGGGTGACCTGATAGAGGTCTACAAAATTATGAGGGGCATAGACAGAGTGGATAGTCAGAGGCTTTTTCCCAGGGCAGAGGGGTCAATTTCTAGGGGGTATAGGTTTAAGGTGCGAGGGGCAAGATTTAGAGGAGATGCACGAGGCAAGTTTTTTACACAGAGGGTAGTGGGTGCCTGGAACTCGCTACCGGAGGAGGTGGTGGAAGCAGGGACGATAGTGACATTTAAGGGGCATCTTGACAAATACATGAATAGGATGGGAATAGAGGGATACGGACCCAGGAAATGTAGAAGATTTTAGTTTAGTCGGGCAGCATGGTCGGCGCAGGCTTGGAGGGCCGAAGGGCCTGTTCCTGTGCTGTACTTTTCTTTGTTCTTTGTTCTATCTGCGAGAGTGTCTCATGACACAAAAGGATAACTTGAAACACTGGTTCTTAGTGGAGTATTTTTGTTTGGAAAAATGTGGGGAACCATATACAACTCAGTGAGGAATCAGTCTAGTTGTGTAAAGAATATTTATTAAAGTAAAAGAAAAGAAAAAACACACAACAAAAGACAATGACACTTAAGTATATGAATAACTAAACACACTATGTTGTCTGAAGTTAGCTCTTGTTCCCAAAATATACCAATATTCCCTTAAGTTACCGAGACCCTCTTTCCCAAACAACATCTAATGTTAGTAACTCTATAGGTCAAATCCAGGTAATAGTTACCACACAATACCGCTTGGGTGACCAAGTCTGGGCTAACACCTCTTCCTGGTTCAGCAAAGGCATAGATCCGTGTCTTTTGGAGAAGAATATCTACAATCTGCCGTGGCTCTAGACTTTAGCTGGAACCGGCCTCCGTGGCTCGGATCACAGATGGAACGGGCCTGTCTGGCTGTTGGATGGAGAACTAGCCTCCTTCCCCAGTGAGGGTGCTAGCAGTTATACTGTTCAGTGTTTTTGACATTCCCCTCTGTGGTTTCTTCTGTCTAACTTGCTCAAATTCTAGAAGTTATTTATATGCCCTCATTGATCCCTGGTAAACAATGTGTCTGATTTGGCCACTTGCACCTCTGTGGATGAGATTCTTCATATGGGAGACTATGGGCTGAATTCTCTGCTGTCGGGATTCTCCATTTTGCCGGCAACCAGACGGCGTGGAGCTGCCCCACTGTGGGAAACCCCATTGACTAGCCGGCAAAATGGAGCATCCCGATGGCATGCCACACCAGAAACCTGGTGCGACAGAACGGAGAAACCCGCCCTATGTTCTCCCACCGGAGCAAAATTGCAACTGATTTACGTTCCCCCTGGGAGAACAAATTGGGAAGCAATTGCATGCCTCGTGCCATTTAAATTTAGGTGCGGCGAGGG
Organism: Scyliorhinus torazame; assembly: GCF_047496885.1. Taxonomy (NCBI): domain Eukaryota; kingdom Metazoa; phylum Chordata; class Chondrichthyes; order Carcharhiniformes; family Scyliorhinidae; genus Scyliorhinus; species Scyliorhinus torazame. Next base: position 39,917,770 of record NC_092714.1, on the reverse strand, counting down.
ATACAAGAGATTCCAGAGGTAATCTCGCTATTGGGCCGCCATTTTGAGTGGGCGGCCCGATAGCGAATTCCAAGGACTGGTCATCCCCCATACCGTAAATCATCCCCCCAACACACAACCCCATGCCGCAAGCAGCCCCCCCCCCCCCACCACCTCCAGATTGCCTTGGTGCCCCAAGGATGGGAGTGACCCAATCCACCCCCTCCAGGGATTTCCTAACTAGGGAGACCCCCACAGGGACCCCATTAATAGGGGGAGACCTCTAGGACCCCATATCAGAAGGAACTCCCCTCCAGAGACCCACTAACAAGAGGGACCCCATAGAGATTCCAAACTAGATGGTTCCTCACAGACCCTTTTACTAAAGGAACCCCGCCCACAGGACAGGGACCCCCTATCTGAAGGAACCCCCACAGTGACCCCCTATCTAGAGGGACGCCCACAGAGACCCCCTAATTAAATGAACACCCCCACAGAGACCCTGAACTAATGGGGCCCTGTTGGGATCCCCTAACTAAAGGCCCCCCCCCACAGAATGTGCCAGCCCCACAGACCCCCCCCCTCCCCAGAAACGAGACCCCTGCCTGGAAGTTAGAGAGCAGTCCAGACAGGGGCAATGAAAACAAATTATTGCTGTAACACTTACCTGGATGCTCTACCTGTCCATTCCTGGAAGAAGAACAGCTGTGACCTGTATTCCAACCCCTAGATCCATTAGCTGCAAGCCATTCATTCATTTCCAGTAATGGGCTGTGATTGACAGCTTCCACAATCAGCTGAAGCCTTGATTTATTCATCTCCCTTCATGGATGAGTGACAATCAGTGCTGAAACCCCAATGTTCAACCACATCAAAGAGAGGTAAGTGCATTCCAATCTCTTAATTCGCCTGCCGGCGCGCAAATGTGACCCAGAATACCACGACCAGCGTAGATTGGAGCATTGCGTTTGGATCGGCGTTCACCGGCATCCGGTGCCAATCCGATTAGTTAATGCACTTCGGGGGTCCCGGGAAGGAGAATTCACCCCAGTGTCTATAATTGCCTGCTAATATTGTTACTTTTCTGTTATTTCATTTTTGGTTCAAATTCAGTGTTAATTTTGTTAACTTCACACATTCCTGATATTATTAATAATCATCATGTTACTCCTCTGAAGCATCTTGGAATGTTCATGAAATAATTAAAGGCCATACATAAATGCAATTTACTGTTATTTTTCCTCTTATTTTGGCATCAAATGCCTTTTGCTAACTAAGGGACAGGTTCAAGAGGCATTTACCAATATGCTTTATAATTAAATACTAAGAGAAACTTAGTGGGTTCTTCATTTTCCTTGTAGGAATGTACCCATCCACAGTCAGGCCAAGATTTTCCTGCTCATTCCCAAAATCAGGTGGGGGCGTGTACGTTTTGTGGGATTTGAGGTATAAGAACCCTTCTAATTAAAATTTCTGAATTCTTAATTTCTAACATTAGGGTCCTGACCTAACAAGATACAAATAACTAGTATCTGTGAATCAAGTGAAATTCATTAAGCATGATTTTGCACATACTTAACAGAAGACAACATGGAATTTCCTCATCCCTCAAGTTCCTAAAATTCCTTCAGTATTTCCAGCACGGGCGATGTCTATCTCTGAAGTGATATTGAACTGTGTCGAGAAGAATCATATCACAGACACCAGGATATCACTGTGCCACCAAAGACTCCAATTTTCAAACTTTTATCCCCATTTCTCATTTCCCCAGAATCCCTTATTTGGAAATATTCTAAATTCACCTCTTCCATTGGTTTAGTGTACAAGTACATATGAACAGATGAAATAGGAGCAGAAGTGAGCCATTCAGCCCCTTTAGCCTATTCTGCCGTTTAAGAAGATCATGGTTGACCTGTTTGTGTTTTGAATTCAACTTTCCCATCAAGCCCTGATAACCGTAGTTTCTTGTTGGGCAAGAGACTCGATCTACCTCCACCTTAAAATATTCAATGACCTCGCCTTCACTCCCTCCTGAGGCAGAGAGTTCCAAATTCGCACAACGCTTTGAGAGGGAAATCTCATCACCTCCGTCCTAAAAGAGTGACCCCTTATTGTAAAACAGTGCTTCCCAGTCCTGAACTGACCCACAAGAGGAAGTATCCTTTCCGGGTCCACCTTGTCAAGACTGTACGGGATCTTGTATACTTCAATCAAGTCACCCTTTGGTCTTCAAAGCTTCAGTGGAATCAAGCCCATCCTACCCAATCTTTCCTCATAAGATAGTCCATTCATTCCAGGTAACACTCTCGAATGAATCAATCTTTCCACACTGCCTTAAAACTTAAAAGGTTGTGGCTCTAGTGCAATCTCTGAGCCACTGTTGAGACCTGACCAGATGTCCGTAACAACTTGGAGGCTTATTGGGACCAGGATATTCTTTCGTATAATTCCTTGTCTGGTTTGGGGTTATTGAACTTAAAGACGTTGAGTGTGTGTGGATCGCTTGCATTCTTTCCGAGTTTGAAGTAATGAATAGGGAGTGACTGGAGATGGCCCTTGCAGTTGCAAAATATGTCCTGGGGGTGGAAGAAATTACTCAGGAGGAGTTACAAGGGGAATTGACAGCAAAGCTTTTGAGTTTGACAGATAAACTACAGTTAGCCCTGCCCAAAGGAGCAAAGAAGTCAGAGATAATACAAGTCATGGCTCGATATTTAAACTTACCAGGGACACAGTCTAACCCATTAGAATTAGCTTAAATCAAATTAAAAATTAAAGAATTGGAAATGCAACAAACATGGAAAGAAATGGAGGTGGCAAATGAAGCCAAAGAAAAAGAGAGTTTTTTTTAAAGGGAAATGGAAAGGAATAAGATTGAAATGGAAAGGGAAAGATCAGCAAAGGAAGAGAGTCGGAGATTGGCCATGGCAGAAGCAAAGGAGAGAGAGAGAGAATTTGAACTTCAGAATTTGGCATTGCAAGGGGAGCAACAAGTAAAGTGTTGGAGGCAAAGACAGGAGCTGATGAAGCTTTAGCTGAAGAAGAAATGCCCCCGAGTCAAAGTTTTAGTAGGGACATGTATAAATATATGTAATTCTTTATAAGATTCGATTAGAATGATGTAGAAGCGTACTTTATATCCTTTGAGAAAGTAGCTAAACAATTGAATTAGCCAAAGATCATGGGCAGGATTCTTGGCTTACGCTGAAATTCGCAAAATGCAATTGGCCGTAGAATCGGTTCCAAAGCCGAGATTGCGGCGGGCACCAATTTGATGCCAACTCGCAATTCTCCATCACCTCAACACGGGGGGGAGGGGGGGAGAGGGGGGGAGGGGGGAGGGGGAGGGGGAGGGGGGAGGGGGGAGGGGAGGGGGGAGGGGGAGGGGGAGGGGGGAAGGGGAGGAGGGGGAGGCGGGGGGAGGAGGGGGAAGAGGGGGGGAGAGGTGGGGGAGAGGGGGGAGAAGGGGGAAGAGGGGGGGCGGGGGGAGGGGGGGGTGGGGGGGAGAGGGTGGTACTGGTCAATGTGTATGCTCCGAACTGGGACGATGCGGGTTTTATGCGTCGTATGTTGGATCGGATCCCAGACTTGGAAGTGGGGGGCCTGATAATGGGGGGAGACTTTAACACGGTGTTGGAGCCGGCACTGGATCGCTCCAGGTCTAGGACGGGTAGGAAGCCGGCGGCGGCTAGAGTGCTGAGGGGAATTATGGACCAAATGGGAGGGGTGGACCCTTGGAGATTTGCAAGGCCGGGGGCTAGGGAATTTTCATTCTTCTTACATGTCCATAAGGCTTATTCTCGAATCGACTTTTTCATTTTGAGTAGGGCGCTGATAGCGAGAGTAGAGGATACCGAGTATTCGGCAATAGCCATTTCGGACCACACCCCGCATTGGGTAGACTTGGAGATGGGGGAGGAGAGGGACCAGCGCCCACTGTGGCGCTCGGAGGTGGGGCTGTTGGCGGACGAGGAGGTGAGCGAGCGGGTCCGAGGAAGTATAGAGAGGTACTTGGAGACCAACGACAACGGGGAGGTCCGAGTCGGGATGGTATGGGAGGCACTGAAGGCGGTGGTGAGGGGAGTGCTCCCAAGGTTTTTGTTCCTGTTCCAGTGCCTCCCCGTGTTTATCCCGAAGGCTTTTTTCAGGCGGGTTAACAGGAGTATAATGGGGTTTGTGTGGGCGCGAGGGACTCCGAGGGTGAGAAGGGTGTTCCTGGAGCGGCGTAGAGATAGGGGGGCTGGCGCTGCCCAACCTCTGTGGGTACTACTGGGCCGCCAATGCGACGATGGTGCGCAAGTGGGTGATGGAGGGGGAGGGGGCTGCATGGAAGAGGCTGGAGACAGCGTCCTGTGTGGGTGCGAGTCTTGGGGCGCTGGCAGTGGCGCTGCTGCCGCTCCCTCCAAGGAGGTATACCACGGGCCCGGTGGTGGTGGCGGCCCTCAATATTTGGGGGCAGTAGAGGCGGCATAGGGGGGAAGTTGGGGCCTCGGCGTGGACCCCGTTATGGTAGAACCACCGGTTCGCCCCAGGAAGAACAGGTGGAGGGTTTTTGGGGTGGCACAGGGCAGGGATGTGAAAGTTGGGGGACCTGTTTGTGGACGGGAAGTTCGCGAGCTTGGGTGAGCTGGAGGAGAAGTACGGGCTCCCCCCCGGGGAACACCTTCAGGTAGTTACAGGTAAGGGCGTTTGCCAGACGGTAGGTGGTGGAATTCCCGTTGCTACTGCCGCACACAATACAGGACAGGGTGCTCTCGGGGGGGTGGGTGGGAGTGGGGAAGATCTCGGAAACTTACCAGGTGATGCAGGAGGAGGAGGAGGCTCGGTGGTGGAGTTGAAAGGTAAGTGGGAGGAGGCGTTGGGAGAGGAGATCGTGGAGGGGATGTGGGCAGATGCCCTAGGGAGGGTGAACTCTTCCTCTTCGTGCGGGAGGCTCAGCCTCATACAGTTTAAGGTGCTGCACAGGGCACACATGACCGGGACAAGGATGAGCCGGTTCTTTGGGGGTGAGGACAGGTGTGTTAGGTGCTCAGGGAGCCCAGCAAATCACACCCATATGTTCTGGGCATGCACAGCGCTGGAGGAATTTTGGAAGGGCGTAGCGAGGACGGTGTCGAATGTGGTAGGATCCAGGGTCAAACCTGGCTGGGGGCTCGCAATATTTGGGGTGGCAGAGGAGCCGGGAGAGCATGAGGCGAAAGAGGCCGGAATTCTGGCCTTTGCGTCCCTGGTAGCCCGGCGAAGGATTCTCCTTCAGTGGAAAGATGCGAGGCCCCTAGTGTGGAACGATATGGCAGGGTTCATTAAATTGGAGAGGGTGAAATTCGCCTTGAGAGGGTCGGTACAAGGGTTCTTTAGGCGGTGGCAACCGTTCTTAGACTTTCTGGCAGAACGCTAGACATTGGTCAATGGCAGCAGCAGCTCGGGGGTTGGGGGGGGGGGGTGGGTGGGTGGGGGGGTTTACTTTATTTTTGTTTATGTTATTTACACTGGAGGGTCTGAGGGGGCGTATACAGTTGTTGTGGAAAGTCAGGGTGTTAATGTTAATTTATTATTTATGTACTGGGGGGGAGGGGTTTGGGGGGTTGTTGTTTTTGAGATTGTGTTTTGTAACCTGTTGTGTTCTGTTTTCTTTCTCATTTTGTTATTGATATTTTATGAAAACCTTTGATAAAAATTATCCCAAAATAAAAACATTTTAATCATGAAACCGGTGTGGTGGCTGCTGAGAGAGAGGGAGGGGGTATGGAAAGTGTCCAACATTGCCATAGTTTGCTGACAGTTCCACTCGGCGACTATGCTAGCCCCTCCACGGTAACGGAATCGGTCCATGCGGCACCAGTTTTGCTGTCATGAAAGTCAACAAATTCTGCGTTGGCGTCAACATTCGTCTCAGAAACGGAGAATCCCGCCCCATGTTGGGTGGTGTTGATTCAAAAAAGGTTGGTAGGTAGAACTGGTGATGTGTTTGCCTCACTAACAGAGGAGGTATATGGGGATTATGATGCCGTGAACAAAACCATATTAAGTACCTATAAACTAGTGCCAGAAGCCTACAGACAGAAGTTTAGAAATCTAAGAAATGTAAGAAAAGAATCTTTTTATATTTAAAGTACCCAATTCTTTTCTTTTTTAATTAAGCGGCAATTTAGTGTGGCCAATCCACCTATCGTGCACATTTTTGGGTTGTGGGGGTGAGATCCATGCAGACATGGCGAGAATGTGCAAGCTCCGTACGGAGAGCGACCCATGGCCGGGATCAAGCCTGGGTGTGGTAAACACCACTAGTGGTATATTGTGTGTATTACGGCACTGCCCGTATAGTACAGGTACGACGGTAAATCCCTGCCTGCTGGCTCCGCCCAGCAGGCGGCGTATAAAAGTGTGTGCTCTCCTGCGCTGCAGCCATTCTGGTTCCAGCTACAGGAGGCACAACATCTTGTTCAATAAAGCCTCGATTGTTCCACCATTCTCGTCTCGTGGTAATTGACTGGGTCCTCAGTATTGTGAGGCAGCAATGCTAATCATTGTGCCACCTGTGCCGCCCTTAAACAAGCTAATGTTGATAGGTGGGCAAGAGCACTAAAAATAAACCAAATGTATGAGGCGCTTTGAGAAACTAAGCAATTTGAAGATTCATTTCCCATAGTAGTGAGAACTCATGTGGAAGAGCAGAGCGATAAATCCAGACAATTCTGAATTTGACATTCCTCAAATTAAATTGGACAATGAGGGAACATTCAAGACTTGGGATAAATTATTGAGTTACCTTTTGCAAGAAAATCAAAACGATCTGAGTCATATAATTCATAGAGCTGAGTGGGAGGATAAATTGATATGTACAAAAGTAATTACGCAGGATGTAGCGATCAGAAATTAGGTCTCCATCAAACAACACCGATGCAATCTTCTCACAACAGCACAGATACAAATGGAGATGGTTGATGTACGTAAACGGAAAATAGAACTCCCTGACAGAGTGAATGGAGAAAGAAGGCTAAGAAGAACTGACATGGGAATTTCATCCAGGAGGAGGCATCAGTGATGGTTACAAAGAAGAGAAAGGTAGTCTGGAAAGGACGATTCAGAAGAAAGCTGAGGTCCAGCATCAGATTGCACAGGAACTCCAACATAGATTGGGGGGGAAGGGAAAGTCAGGGAACCAGAGGTGAAGTAATCAGCGGGGAGCGTAGCTTCTTAGGAATACAAAAAAACACGAACAGACAAAACTCAAGAGTGGTTACGAGTGTCCCCATCCCACAAAATATGACACAGTGTATGGAAAGGCTCAGTAAACCAAGGTCCACCACACTAAGAAAACAAAAAGGGACGGTCAATAGAGAATTAAAGGTGCTATATTTAAATGCGCGCAGTGTACGGAACAAGGTAGATGAGCTTGTGGCCCAGATTGTGACTGGCAGGTATGATGTGGTAGGCATCACAGAGACATGGTTGCAGGGGGTTCAGGCATTTAAACATCCAGGGATTCACAACCTATCGAAAAGACAGAAAGGTGGGCAGAGGGGGCGGGGTTGCCTTGTTAATTAGGAATGAAATTAAATCAATAGCACTAAACGACATAGGGTCAGATGATGTGGAGTCTGTGTGGGTAGAGTTGAGGAACCACAAAGGCAAAAAAACCATAATGGGAGTTATGTACAGGCCTCCTAACAGTGGTCAGGACCGGGGGCACAGAATGCACCACGAAATAGAAAGTGCATGTCAGAAAGGCAAGGTCACAGTGATCATGGGGGACTTCACTATGCAGGTGGACTGGGTAAATAATGCTGCCAGTGGACCCAAGGAAAGGGAATTCATTGAATGCTTACAGGAGGGCTTTTTGGAACAGCTTGTGATGGAGCCCACGAGGGGACAGGCCATTCTGGACTTAGTGTTATGTAATGAGCCAGACTTGATTAAAGATCTTAAAGTAAGGGAGCACTTAGGAGGCAGTGATTATAATATGGTAGAATTCAGTCTGCAATTTGAAAGAAAGAAGGGAGAATCAGATGTAAAGGTGTTACAGTTAAATAAAGGTAACTACAGGGGCATGAGGGAGGAACTGACGAAAATCAACTGGGAGCAGAGCCTAGTGGGAAAGACAGTAGAACAGCAATGGCAGGAGTTTCTGGGAGTAATTGAGGACACAGTACAGAGGTTCATCCCAAAGAAAAGAAAGGTTATCAGAGGGGGGATTAGGCAGCCATGGCTGACAAAGGAAGTTAGGGAATGCATCAAAGCAAAAGAGAAAGCCTATAATGCGGCAAAGAGTAGTGGGAAGTCAGAAGATTGGGAAGACTACAAACAGAGGATAACAAAGAGAGAAATAAGGAAAGAGAGGATCAAATATGAAGGTAGGCTAGCCAGTAACAATAGGAATGATAGTAAAAGTTTCTTTAAATACATTAAAAACAAATGGGAGGCAAAAGTTGACATTGGGCCGCTCCAAAATGACGCTGGTAATTTTGTGATGGGAGACAAGGAAATAGCTGAGGAACTGAATAAGTACTTTGCGTCAGTCTTCACAGTAGAAGACATGAGTAATATCTCAACAATTCCGGAGAGTCGGGGGCAGAGTTGAATATGGTAGCCATCACAAAGGAGAAAGTGCTAGAGAAACTAAGAGGTCTTAAAATTGATAAATCCCCGGGCCCAGATGGGCTACATCCTAGAGTTCTAAAGGAGATAGCTGAAGAAATAGTGGAGGCGTTACTTATGATCTTTCAAAAGTCACTGGAGTCAGGGAAAGTCCCAGAGGATTGGAAAATCGCTGTTGTAACCCCCCTGTTCAAGAAGGGAACAAGGAAAAAGATGGAAAATTATAGGCCAATTAGCCTAACCTCGGTTGTTGGCAAGATTCTAGAATCCATTGTTAAGGATGAGATTTCTAAATTCTTGGAAGTGCAGGGTCGGATTAGGACAAGTCAGCATGGATTTAGTAAGGGGAGGTCGTGCCTGACAAACCTGTTAGAGTTCTTTGAAGAGATAACAAATAGGTTAGACCAAGGAGAGCCAATGGATGTTATCAATCTTGACTTCCAAAAGGCCTTTGATAAGGTGCCTCACGGGAGACTGCTGAGTAAAATAAGGGCCCATGGTATTCGAGGCAAGGTACTAACATGGATTGACGATTGGCTGTCAGGCAGAAGGCAGAGAGTTGGGATAAAAGGTTCTTTTTCGGAATGGAACCGGTGACAAGTGGTGTCCCGCAGGGTTCAGTGTTGGGGCCACAGCTGTTCTCTTTATATATTAGCGATCTAGATGACGGGACTGGGGGCATTCTGGCTAAGTTTGCCGATGATACAAAGATAGGTGGAGGGGCAGGTAGTATGGAGGAGGTGGGGAGGCTGCAGAAAGATTTAGACAGTTTGGGAGAGTGGTCCAAGAAATGGCTGATGAAATTCAACGTGGGCAAGTGCGAGGTCTTGCACTTTGGAAAAAAGAATAGAGGCATGGACTATTTTCTAAACGGTAACAAAATTCATAATGCTGAAGTGCAAAGGGACTTGGGAGTCCTAGTCCAGGATTCTCTAAAGGTAAACTTGCAGGTTGAGTCCGTAATTAAGAAAGCAAATGCAATGTTGTCATTCATCTCAAGAGGCTTGGAATATAAAAGCAGGGATGTACTTCTGAAGCTTTATAAAGCATTAGTTAGGCCCCATTTAGAACACTGTGAGCAATTTTGGGCCCCACACCTCAGGAAGGACATACTGGCACTGGAGCGGGTCGGGCGGAGATTCACACGGATGATCCCAGGAATGGTAGGCCTAACATACGATGAACGTCTGAGGATCCTGGGATTATATTCATTGGAGTTTAGGAGGTTGAGGGAAGATCTAATAGAAACTTACAAGATAATGAATGGCTTAGATAGGGTGTATGTAGGGAAGTTGTTTCCATTAGCAGGGGAGACTAGGACCCGGGGGCACAGCCTTAGAATAAAAAGGAGTCACTTTAGAACAGAGATGAGGAGAAATTTCTTCAGCCAGAGAGTGGTGGGTCTGTGGAATTCATTGCCACAGAGGGCGGTGGAGGCCGGGACGTTGAGTGTCTTTAAGACTGAAGTTGATAAATTCTTGATTTCTCGAGGAATTAAGGGCTATGGAGAGAGAGCGGGTAAATGGAGTTGAAATCAGCCATGATTGAATGGTGGAGTGGACTCGATGGGCCGAATGGCCTTACTTCCACTCCTATGTCTTATGGTCTTATACCAGCAATCATCTGCATGAGATCGACGAGGAGCAACAACAACCACAACAGGAACAAAAGCTGGTTATCATGAAAGAAATGGCAGGAACTGTGGATTTCCAAGAGCAGTCAAATTCTTGTCATAATGGTGACACAGGAAGTGATGACACTAGGATCTGGTCAGGAGGGACAGATGAAGGACTGAAGCTGTCTCACCGTTTCCCAGAGAGCATCGTCTGTTGTGGAATATGGAATTTGGAGGCTGAAGAGTTGATACAAATGTAGCCAGAATAGTCAACAAACCTTGCAATAGTCAACAAACGTCCAATGGCTGGTTTTTGACACTGTCCAAATGCACCAGCTGTTACCAATTATTTTGGCTATCCTCAACAGACAGCAAAAAAAGCAGGATACGAAACCTTTGATAATTGTGACGAACTGATGATGAATGCTGCAACAACGATCAACAATCTGTTGTATGATAATGTGGAAAATGCTGCTGGTAAAGCCAGACAACTGCATTTAACTGTATTATTGATGAAATTTTGTTGTGTAAAAGTGTGGAGACTATCACCAAGACCAATTCTAGGTCTGGTAATATCAGAACTACTTGGACAGAACTGACACAAAAGTGTCCAAACAAAAATGTGATTGCTAATGCCCTATCATATCTGTGATATGGTAAAAGACTATATTCATGTACTAAAAATGGAAAAATATATACATGCCATATGGAATGAAAAATGTATGTAATCTTAAGAAATGTTTACAATTGAAAAGCATTCAGAAAATGAAGCCATTTATGCATATTGATGGTTCATTTTCTCTTTCGGAAGGAAGGTGTTACACGAGGGAGATATTAGGAAATTAGTTCCAGAAATGAGATTGAAGATGTTGCAGGCAATATAGGGGTTAAACTGACAGAAGGAAAATACTGCTAGCACAGAGTCAGAGGGATACGCCCATACCTGGCCGAGTTACATTGTCCCAGTAGGACTTAAACTCGTTAGTGGGAATATACAGGATGCCCCAGGTGCATTGTCTTTCGGGCACTCCTGTCTGACCAACCATTAGTCCCTTTCAGAGTCTGATGGCCTCTTTGTCCATCAGTGGGAGGTTAGTTGCACATCAATCGCATGGCTTTGTTCTTTTGTATCAACGGGAGTGGGCCATCAAACAGCCAAGATAACAATGATGGGTTCAAGTCTGGAAACCCCAGTAGAGAACCTTTGTTTGAGGGATAGTTTAAGAGATAGGAAGTGATAATCAAAGGGAGAAATCCCACCAGGTACCACACCAACACTTTAGTCAACAATTTCAAACCTACATTCAACTTTTGGTCCTCGGAGATTATTGGGAGTGTAAGGAAAGTGAAAAAGCGCTGCATTGGCGTCAGCACATCCCCAGACTGGCCTGTTTTCTATCAATCGGCATAAAAATCCTTATACGCTTTGTTGATGCCCTCTGTTTAAATCATTCTATTGCCCCTTGGAATCTAGAACAGAGGGGATAGCCCTAGAGTCAGCCTTCTTCCTAGGTATCTACTGGGCTTGTTTCTAAACTCCTAACTTTAGTTTTGTAAACTTTAAACTCCTCACAGCTCGCTGAGTGAGCAAGGAGTCCAGCACTTCACCTGTTGCACAAATTTCAACAACAAGCGGTTAGGACTCCTGCCATACTCCCTCTCTGCCTCGGCCAATATTACTTCCAACCAGCGCTGCCATTCCAGCATTTCACACCTCTTGTTGGCCGTGTATGAGGTGACTAACCCGCCCCCCCCTCCACCAGCATAAACCTTGCAGGTTTCCCACAGGATAGAGGGGCTTTCATCAGAGAGAGAATTGACTGAGTAGAAGAGGTCAAATTCAGTCTTAAAGTACGAGGTAAAGGAATTATCCCGAGAGCAAAGGTGTATCAAATCTCCAAAACCTAGATGAGGAGGGGGGCCCTCAAGTAAACACTCACGAAAAGCAGGATCATGGTCAGGTTTCACAATACTACCTATAGAGCAGGAAACCACCAAATGTAGGATTGTTTTTTTGGGATGGAGAAATAGTCGATCATAGCATTACGTTGGTGGGCAGCAGGAAAAAAGTGAAATCTTTATCCTTGGGATCTAGTGTTTTCCACATATTCAAATATGCCACCTCCTCACAATCCCATGGAGAGAATATGAGGTTGGAAGTTCAGTGCAGAGTCAAATAGGATGCCGAGCTTGCATAAAGTCTGGTTCCGCCTGAGTCAGTAGGCATTTCTTTCTCAGAAGCCTTCCCTGTTGTCTGAAGCCAACAAGTGCACCTTCCCTTTAAGCTCTGCTTTACGATTATCAGTGCCCCCAAAGTTGGCATGTGGCCAATGATACTGCTGGCTGCAAGCCTGAATCAGTTTAATGAGGCCCCAGCACGACTTTAACGTGCTGCCTGTGACCATGTGAATAGGCATTTGTAGCACGTACCCCGCCCTCTCGGTGCCAAAACCTGGGCGAAATCAAATTTCTAGATCTACTTAAGAACACTAACTGGTTGAATAGCAATTCTCTTAAATTGTACAATAATTCCAATATGCAACTTCATCATTTTTATGACACCGAATACATTAGCATTCTAAATACTTAAAGAGGCAAAGGCTTCCCAATTTATCAACTAATTAGTTCTAACAATGTAAGCCATCAAATTCTCAGTGACAGCTCGGAACTGGAATCAAGCAGTCAAAGGCAGACCTTCTGGATGCTTTTGGCAAGGAGGCTTGCAGAGTGGTTTCAGGACAAATAATGATTGTTCACTACAAGTTTATCATACAATTGGTACATTTTTGGTTTTTGATTCAATTTAAATTGGCAGTTTCATATGCATGCATCGCTTTTCTATAAATAATAGATACATAGGCTTGCAACGCTACAATTATTTAATGAAATGACTTGTATCATAGCTGCACCGAGTGCAGTTAGGTTTGCTATTAAACTGTTCTATATGTCTATTTCTGAACAAAGCCCTCAGTAAAACACCCACTGAACTCAGATGGGCTGCAGATGAAAGCTGCTGAACCGCTGAGAGCTAAGGCAATGCCAGGATGCTCTGATTCACTGCATGTCCTGTCAATGAATGAGAATTAAACTGTGGTACGCCTTTATGTTTTCATTTTCCACAGTCAAAAATAACACAGGATGAAAGCTTTCCGCTTGTGTATTCAGAACTGTAATTTTTTTCTCGGCAGCATTGTACCGCTGATAGAGTGTGAAATTCATCAAGGCTGTCTCCAGGCTCCTTTTCACATGGCTGCCCTCTCTATAAAGGAAGCATGCGGTAACGCAGGGAGAATGTGTTTGTGTCACCACGGTGATAACCTGAACAGCAAGATGCCAGAAAAAAAAGTGGGATGCTGTGGAAACCACTGCACTCTGTGTAGCAGTGCTCGGATATTACAACCAAGCAGCTCAGAGCATGAGAGTTCAGATGACTCTAACTAGCCTCCGTCATCAAACTTAGTCGCACAAAACTGTAAAGTAATGTACCTGTGACTGTTCATGAGTAGGCACAATTGTAAGATGAGTGTTAACATTGGGCCTAACTTGGCATAGGTCAGATACTGCAAAGAAGTAACAACCAGAAGAATAACTTCAAATATCAAATTACACCCATTATTAAGCTGCTTATGGTAATTCACCTAATGATTGCAGAAAGGGTGTACAAGAGAAATGAACCACAATATAGATAGATGTGAGGTGATGCACTTCAGTAGAAGGGATAAGGAAGCTATATACTCCTTGGAAACTAGAATAGAGTTGAGGAATTAAAGAATGTAGGGGTTGAAATAGACAAATCACTAAAAGTCACAACGTAGGTTAATCAGGTACTAAGGAAGAAAACACACCATGAAGTGTCATTTCTAGATGGATAGAATTGATATGCAGGGAGGTTAAACAAGACTGCCTGGTCTCCATGTTATGTAACTGCATAGACACTTTGGAGCAGGTACAAAAAGATTAGTGATAATACAAGGGCTGAGCAATTTTCGCCCCACTAATGCATGTTTTATTGACCAGTGCCTTTTAACTAGGTGCACGGGATTAAGCAGGATATATGGGCTGTGTTGTGCAGATGTGCAAAGTTTGAGGCATGCTCACAAAGAGCATACCGAACAACAAGCAGCCAAGCACACACCAGCGGTTCACTATTATACTTGGCATGTAAGTCAACTCCCATTTTGGGGGAGATTTTATGAGGCTTCAAAGGTTTATTTATATACCACCATTAAGGCTATAAATTGCTCATGACGATGGTGTTTAGTCAACATTGCGTTTCGTATTTTGTTGCAGTAAACATCTTAAAATATCTTAAAACATCAAATCACATTGCGTCATTCTTTCAGCTATTAACTGGAAGTTCAAAATTCACTTAAATATTACTGGTCTCAATAGGGATTGTAATACAGGCTTTGTAATACATTCAATTATTAATGTTGATATCCAATTGTAATCTGAAAAGTTTCTGAATTGGGGCTGAAAAATAGTCTTCACTATTAGAACATAACAATTCCCAGTGAATTCCAATGTGGATCGACTTAAAGAAAGAACCACAGGCAGAATTCCCCATTGGCCAATGCCGGAATCACGGAATGTGATTGTGTGGAGAATAATGCGTGAGGTGAAAATCGTGGCCGGCACCGTGCGTCTGACAGCATGCCATGCTCCGAGTGCCTTGACAGCGGCGTCAAAGTGTTCTACTCCCCACGTACAGTAAATGCTGTTGGCATATCATTTGTGGGTCTGATCTGATATTCTCTGGGGTCTCTGCGATGCTCCGCCTCCGCCAGGAGGAATTGCCAACAGCAAGTTTCACTTGTGGTTTTAAAAATGGGGAAACAGGCGCCGTGGCTGCTGAGGGAGCGAGAGGAGGTAGGACAGGCAGAGGCACGACTGTGGGCTGCTGGTCCTGCCGCTGGCAGGGCTGGCTTGGGGGACGGGGGGGAACGGGGGGGTTGGCTGTCAGGGCCAGGTGGGAGCCGCAGGGGGAGATGGGGGTGACCAGGGAATGGGCTGTGGGGTCGGGCTGACCCACCCAAGGGGCCGCGGCTTGCAAGGCAGCCATCTTGCGGCGCGCTACACTGACCACCCTCCGTTGCCCGTGGTTGCTCAGAGCGATACCGGCCATATGGGTGCTCCCACACCACCACCGCTGCACCCCAACACCCACCCTCCACCACCAAACCCCCCCCCCACCCCCCCACCGCTGCACCCCAACACCCCCCCTCCACCACCAACCCCCCCCCCCCCCCACACCACTAACCCTGCACCATCTCCAACCGGCCACCACCCGCCGGTGGGGCATCATGCGGCCCACCCAAGGGCAACGGCCACAGTAAACCCTTCAAGACGGCGCCAGATAGAGAGTACTCTGCAGCAGCACAGCCCCAGAGGAGCAAGAGCCAGCAGGCTGAGGAGGAGGTGGCAGGAGGCAACGCACCAGGCCTCTGTGTTCTGGCAGCGCCTGTCACTCGAGGACCTGCTGGATCAGGCATGCTGCGAAGACTCTGGCTGAGCAGGGGGACAGTGCAACATATCTGCTGTACCATGGCGCACCTGGCACCGGGGGTATGGGGGAGGACACCCGCTCCTGGTGGCCATCAAGGTGATGGCTACCCTGAACGTTTACACCACGGGGTCCTTCCAGGCACCATGGGGACCAGTCTGGGATCTCACAGACCTCGGTGCACAAGTGCATCCGCCCCATCATTGAGGTCCTGTATGCCCGGTTGGCGCAATACATCAAATTCAATGTGGACTGAGCCCACCAGCATGCCTGGGCAGCGGAGTTCGCCCCCATCACCAAGATGCCCCAGATCCAGGGGGTGATCTATGGATGCATGTCGCCCTATGAGCACCGTCCCATGACTGGCCGGTCTTCACAACCCGAAAGGTGTTCAACTCGATGAACGTGCAGCTGTTGTGTGACCGTGAGATGCACATCTTGCACATCTTCACCCAACACCCAGGCAACATGCACAATGCCTTCATCCTGGCACACTCGACGGTTCCTGACATCTTCCAGGCGCACCCTTGAGTGAGGTGCTGGCTCCTGGGTGACAGAGGTTACCGCTGCAGTCGTGGCTGATAACGACTATCCAGAGGCCACAGGCCGATGCAGAAACCCGCTATAATGACACCCATGCAGCAACCAGGGAATGATTGAGTGGACCCTCCAGTATAGCACTAAGCGGTCTCCCACATGGTGCTGACCTGCCGCATCCTACACAATATCGCGCAGCAGAGGGGTGACATGTTGGAGGAGAAGGATGAACGCAAGGCTTCGACAATGAGGAGGATGCAGGTGAGGGCAAGGATTGGCAGGGCAAGGGGCCCAGGCAGGCATAGGAGGCTGCACAATGTGTGCATTTGGGCCGGTGCGCAAGGGACTCTCTAACCGCCTCCAGGTTCACCAAGTGGGGGCCTGGCGAATGGCACAGACACCCTGTCCCACCCCCACAACTCCTCGCCGACCAACCTTCCCATGACCACCTTCCCTGCACCATCTCCATCCCCCACCCCACCCCCTTGCAACCTGCACCGTGATTCCTATCTGTCCCACGATGTGGTGTGGGCCTTGGGTTGGAAGTGACAGCGGGATTAGTCCATTGGTTGGAGGATAATGTCAACCCACTCTGCAATGAACTCTGGTGCTCCACATCGTCTGATCCTGTCTGCGGTAACACTTTCCACCATCCGCCTGGGTGATCCCTGCATGCGAGCTGGCCATTCCATCACACAGTACCATCGAACCCCTGGGGTGGCGCAGATGCGGATGGTGGGGGGGGGGGGGGGTATGGGGTCGAAAGGCACGGGGGTGGGTGCCATGTGAGAGTACTTTTAAGAAATGGATGTTTAAGCAATGTACCTTTAAGAAATGGAGCTGATCATATTACTGAAGTGATGTCAGAGGGTGGGGGAGCTGAGCTCACTTCTGCTTTTTGGTTTCAGTTTGAGCAGGCAGCTGGGAATGTCTGTGTGTTTTGCTGTGAGCTGCATGAAGAAACACAGAGCTGGTCTGTTGATGTCTGCAAATCCAAAGAGTATAAATACAGTGAATGTAACCCAATGTGTTATTATTTTTGAAGGTTTGAAGTCTTTTGGATGTTTAAAGGAACAGTTTGAAGGATTATTTAGTGTTGTAGTCTTTTGGGGTTATCTTTGAAGTAATGGGTGTTAAGATATTCAATGTTTGTTTTAAAAAGGTTAACTTGAGTTCATAGAATAAACATTGTTTTGTTTTAAAAACCATGTGTCCATAATTGCTGTATCACACCTGGAGAGTACGCCGTGTGCTTCCCACACCACAGTCTATTACAAGTTGTGGGTCGGTTGAACTCCATGAAACACTTTGGGGTTCTCTGAACCCTGGCCCATAACAGTGGGGCACCGGAGCAGTGGGCGCTGGCTGAACTGGGGTCCCTGACCCATACCCACCTCCCCCCACCCCCTAGCACCCCCTCTGCAGCCAATACAGCCCAGAGCACCCCTCACACCCTTCTGACAGAGTACCGATGCAGGTTGAAACGCTGTGAATGGGTGTTTATTGTGAAACGGTGAACATTTATACCTTTCTGTCCTTAAGGGCCCTAACACTATATCTAGGTGGATCCCCAGATGGTACATCAGGAGTGGAGGCGGCCTGCTGTGGTTCTCGCCCTGTGACCTGGGTCCCCTTTGGTGGCCGTGTTCTGGAACGACCGGGCCTGGATGGGCTTGGCTACTGCTCAGGTGCTTCAGGTGCCATGGTGCTGCCCTGGTCTGCCCACTGCCCATCAGATGCACCAGGGACAAGGGGGGGGGGCAAGCGAGTCCGAGGTGCTGTGGTGTTCAGGCGCCTTCCCTGCGGGAGTCACTGGCATGGACCCCATCACCTCCTCCTCCCTCGGGATGCCTGATGGCTCGTGGCCTACTCCTTGGGATGGGGATGTGAGCAGAGCTAACCCCTTGGGCTGCCCCGCTACCTGGCATTGCCATCCTGAAAGCCCGCTCTCGTCTCGACCAGGGTCTCAATGCTCGCGGCCAAGGAGCACAGGGGGTGGACTACCACACTCTGGATCTGTGCCAGATCAGCCAGTGACTGTGCCACCTCCCTCTGTGAGCCAGCACCCGGGCAATACTGCCGGTGCCCTCAGCTGTGAACTGCTGTGACTGTGCCACACGCTGGAACACCGCTGCAATGTTCATGGTACATGGTACATGTCTGGCTGTCACAGGGCAGCCCTATCCTGGCCCTTGGCCACCGCCCGCAAAGAGTACTCCGGGCTTGGACATCCTGAGCCATGGCCGATACCTTTGTCCCCAAGGCCTCCATCGCAGACGCCACCCAAGCGGTTTAAGCCTTGGTGGCACATATTGTCGGCACCACCTCCTGCCCTTGCACATGGTTGGTCATCTCCAACTGCACCTGCAGGCACTGGATGTAGTCCTTGGCTCTGTGACTATTGATGTGACCGCCGTTTCCAAAAGGCTGCATCCCGTTGGGACGGCCACTAGTCCCTGGGGCCAGGCTGCCCTCCAACCGCCCGCCCCCTCAGGGAGTCCTACTGTCACCTGATCTACATCAGCATGTGTGGTGCGCACCAGTTAGTGCCTCAGGAGCCTCTTCACTAAGAAGCCCAACCGAGGTAGTGCTGCCTACTCACCCTGGCTGCCCTGAGGAGGCCATGCAGCTTCTTTCTGCACTGTTGCCCAGTCCTGACGGTGGAATCCACGGTGCTTACGCCGTCTGCCACCTGCAACCAGGCCCGATGTAGAGTGGTGGATGGCAGCCTCCTTCCCACCCCGGGGTACAGGGTAACCCACCTCTCCTCGATAGCGTCCAACAGGGTCTCCAGTTCCACGTCTGTAATCCGGGGCGCCGCTCTCCTTGCTGCCATCTTGTTGGTTGGGATGAGTGTGTGTGGGGAGTGGAGTGCTAATATGCGGCTGCAGCTTCTCAGCTTCTCGCGTATCAACCCTGACCCCAGCGAATCGTTTGTGTTCCACGTGGCGCCAGTGCTAGCCCATTAATGGCTGCTGAATCGCTCTGGGACCGCCACCAATTTTGCTGTCATGGAAGTCCACCGATTCTGACCCGGCATCAACACTTTGGGCGGGATTCTCCGTTTCTGAGACTGAGTGTTGACACCGACTGTGGGACTTTTATTTTACCCTCCAATAAGAATGGCTAGTCTGGTTGGAGGGAGGTGTCAAAAATACGACTTTATTGCTAATTACTCACTGCTGTGCACTTGGATAAGAACTGAATAAAAACTTAGAAACAAAATATCAAACAATACATAAAAAAGTCAAGCATATGGCAAAAAGCATTAAGCACAAAAGAAAATTACTTTCAACACAAACAGATAGATGATTCAAGAATTCAGGAACAAAGGACTTCGACCATGAGGTCCTACTTTTAATGGAATTCGTATCTTTGGTTTAACCCCTCATTTACTTTCATTGACCCACAGTCAAGACACTTTTAATATTTTGCCTCTTTAGCTATATGCATTCAACTAGCACCTATATGAATAAAACTATGAATGAAACTATACAAGGTGCAAGTGACATGATTTTGGAGTCTAAACTTGAAAACGCTTTACAATTCTCCAAAATCATTCACTATATAAGCCCATCTGATATTATCTCTCCTTCACTAATAGATGAGATTCCCATTTTGTGACTTAATCTACATTTATGAATGATGGGAGTGACGCTGAAGTCAAATGAATATGAGATCACAGATTATTTCCAAAGTGAATTCATGAGCACAGAGTGAGACTAGCTAGCTGGTGTGAATTTCTAGTTGGATTGAGATTGCTGTGACACACGGTGAAGCACTTGCTGCAATGGTTATTAACTGACTTAACCAAATGTTTTGACCCCAGGCCGACATGCGACTGGAAGTAATGCACCCAGGGCCCAGACAGTGGATTTCACCATGCTCAGGAACATACTCATCAGCAGTCTCCATTTACTCACGTCATTGCACACCAGGGGCTGGATTCTCCGTTTGAGAGACTAAGTGCTGATGCCGGGTCTGAATCGCGGGTGTTCTACGGCCCTGATGGCGGCACCGGTCCCGGAGCAATTCAGGACATGCTAATGGGCCAGCACCGGCGCCACGTGGAATTAGTGCGATTCCAACTGATGCCTGCATCGGATTCTCTGCAGTCGGAATTGGCACCGGAGAGCCTGACAAGCTGGAGCTGCATGTGAGCACTCCACTCCCCACACTGGAGAGCGGTCCCGAAAGTCGCTGGTACAGAGCTGGAAATACTACTGGATGCCGTGGAGGAGCGGAGGGACACCCAATTCCCCACGGTGGGAAGGCAGCTTACACCCACAGTTGTCAACTGGGCCTAGGCGCAGGTGGCAGAGGCCGTGAGCGCTGTGGGCCCCACTGCCAGGACCAGGCAGCAGCGCAGGAAGAAGCTGCACAACCTCCTCAGGGCGGCCGGGGTGAGTCACGACCACCACCGTGCCTCTGGTACCAACCCCCATCCCACGCCCCCCCCCCCCACACCCACCACTCCCCCGCTTCCCTCCATGCAGCCCCCGCCAGGCAGACTGAAAGGCAGCGCTGGGTGAGGATGGGCAACCCCAGGCCAGCCAAGGCGAGTCATCACTATTGTGCCCCAGGCACCAACTCCCATCCCACACACTCATAGCTGCCCCCACACACCTACAGGGCAATCAAACCCCACCCTGCACCACATGCCAACACCCATACCGTACGCCATGGCCAGATGCTCAGCATACACAGGCCACTGGCTGCAGACCGCTGTGTGCTGCCCGCGCCTGAGTGTCTCACAGTATGCATTATCTGTCCCCCCAGGAAAAGGCAGCCACAACGGAGTGAGAGAGAGAAGACTGGAGGACCAGCCGGAACTGCGGCCTCTTACTGTCGCAGAGCAGAGGGTGTTGGACCTGAAGAGGTTCCTGCGGCACTGTCTGGTGTGCACCACACACTTGCAATGGTACATGAGGCGGAGGTAGTAACACCGGAGGGGGCGGACGGTCGGAGGGCGTCCCGACCTCAGGACTACCTTCCGTCCAGACGGGTCTCGGGTGCCCCATCAATGTTGGAATGCAGGCGCAGAGCTAGGGACTACAGGAGGGGGTGTCAGCAATTATCAAGCACTTGCAAATACATTTCGAGGAGTCCAACCATCTGCAGGGACCTGAGGCAGTGCCAAACCTACGTGCTACCCAGGCCAACACCACACGGGTGGCATCTGCGGTGGAGGCCTTTGGTGCGAAGGTATTGGCTATGGGTCAAGATGTTCAAGGCCTGGGGTTCTCTCTGTGAGCGGTGGCCGAGGCACAGGACATGGCAGCCATGTCACAGGCAGCCATGTACCAGCAAAACATGGAAATTGCAGCGGCACTCCAGAGCTTGGCCCAGTCACAATGGGTCATGGCTGCGGGCTTCAAGGGAATTTGCCTGCCGCTGGCTGACCTGAGCTAATCCCAGAGGGAACTGGCACAGTTACCGAGTGATGTGGCACATCCTCAGAGGGATATGGCACTGTCCAAGAGGGATGTGGCACAGTCCTTGTGATCCATGCCCGCGAGCATGGAGATCCTGGTCGAGATGAGAGCGGGCCTCCAGGTCTGGCAGTGCCAGGTGACTGCAGAGCCCCCGGAGCACCCCCCATGCTGCGCCCTTGTCCCAAGCAGTAGCCCAGGGGCCATTGGGCACCCTGAGGGAGGAGGAGGTGATGGCGCCCTGGCTGGTGACTGCTGCACGGGAGGTGCTGGAACACTGCAGCACCTGTGAATCCTCCCCACCTGTCCCTAGCGCATCCGAGGTGCAGCAGGAAACAGGTTTGAGACGCCACCTGGGACACCCAAAAGGATGGGCCTGGTCGCTTCAGAGAAAGGCTGCTCAAGGGGACCCAGGTCACAGTGGGTCGTCATCCTCCTCCATCCCATAGGCCAGACCCGCTGATACTGCCAACACAGGGCCCACACCCAGAGTGAGGCAGGTGGAAAGCATGGAGGGGGGTGCAGATGTGGGGCGGGGGTGAACGGGGATAATTTGGTACGTTCAAGCTGCGAATGGCCAGGTCCCCTAGTCAGCGAACCAGGAGGTGATCAGATTGTCCTGTGCATGGTGCCCTGCTGCACATGATGTGCGGCCTACTGTGCCTGCCCGAGCCCCATGCCCTGTCCATCCTGGCCCTCCTCAATCATCGGATGAGGTCTGACGGTCTCCCTCCTCCTCCATCATGTCACCCGTTTGCTGTGCGATGTTGTGGAAGACACAGCAGGGGACCAGAGACCCTCCTAGGGCTATTCTGGAGGACCCCACCAGAGCGGTCCGGCCACCTGAACCGCCTCTTCAGGATGCCGATACATCGCTCATCAGGATCCTGGTAACAGCATGGGCATCGCTATAGTGGTTCTCCGCATTGGTCTGTGACCTCCGGATAAGCGTCATCCTCCATGACTGCAGTGGATAACCCGTGTCACCCAGGAGCCAATCCCTCACTCAGGGGAGCGTCTCAAACCTGTCAGGCACTGTCAAGTGTCCTGGGATGAAGGCGTTGTGCACACTGCCCGGGTAATGGGCGCAGATTTGCAGCCTGTGGTCACACACCATCTGCATGTTCAGTGAGTGAATCCCTTTTGGTTTGCTGAAGGGCACCCCCATTATTCGACGGTGCTCGTAGGGGGTCACGCATCCTGCAGATCACCCCATGGACCTGGGACATCCCAGCGATGGCGGCGAATCCCGCTACCTGGTGATCTTGGACCATATTCAGGTGGATATATTGTACCGCCCAGGCATAAAGGGCCTCCGTAACGGAATGGATGCACCTGTGCACGGAGGTCTGGGAGATCCCAGACAGGTCCCCACTCAACACCTGAAGGGACCCCATTGCAAAGGTGCTCAGGGCGACTATCACCTTGATGGCCACCAGGAAGGGGTGTCCTCCCCCATACCCCCGCAGTTCCAGGTGCGCTATGATCCGGCACAGATGTATCACGGTCTCTCTACTTAGCTGCAGTCGCCGGCTTGCTTGGTCCGGCAGGTTCTTGTACGACTGGCGCTGTCGATACACACGAGGCCTGATGCGACACCTCCAGCCCTCCCCTCCTCGGCCTGATGGAGGGCCGGCTCTCCATTGTCACCATCTGGATCCTGCTCCTTTATGCAGGGTTTTACCAGGCTGTGTGTGTGTGTGTGTGTGTGTGTGTGTGTGTGTGAGGGGGGCAGGGGGCGGGCGCAGTGTGCCACCAACCAGCGCCATGCTTGGTGGCATGCATCCAGACAGGCCCAAGGGTGGGGTTCGGCAAGGGGGTTGGGAACCTGGGTCCTTTTTGCGGTGCATTGGTTGTATGTACTTGTCTGCGGGCAGGATGGCTGGGGGCAGGGGCACAGTGGGCAGGCAGGGCTTGGTTTTCGGCTAACCGCCTGATCGCGATTCGCGATTCCGGCAGTACTGGACGGAGAATCCCATCCTATATATCGGAAACTCCTACATTCGCCAAACACTATCTGCATGAACTGAACTCTGATAGGCAAACTTTAAACACGTGCCTGTGAGGGTGTCTTTGCCCACATAATGTGGATGCTAAAAGAAGTCTCGGACGCCCAGAAAACGCATTCAACATTAATATGATTGTCTGTCCAATGCACATCCAGTTGAAGGGACTCTTAGCAGGGACTGTCTCCTGACTGAGGTGGTGCTGATTCTTGCTGAGCTGATGCTCCGAGCTGTGCGTGCCGTGATCAGGCTGTATGTGGATGAAAGAGGGAGAACCAAGTCCTTGCTGAGAAGTCAGGAATGGAATGGAGTAGTGCAAATGTTGCCGGAGATGTTCGAGAATTGGATCATCCTACTGGCAAGAACTTCCAGAAACTAACATCTTCACTCAGCCCGTACTTTGTTATGTGCAGTGACGAAGTCCCAAAGCTTGGAGCTGATCCACCCAAACTCACCTCGATTGCATTAGAATGACTCATGGTGAGACTCAAAATCCCTCGGGAACTTCTGCATCACAGATTAAGGCTGCAGAAATTTCTGTCATGCCCTTCCATCCTGTGCAGAAGAATTTTGTCTCTCATAATAAGATTAAAATAATAGTAACAATAATTTCATAATGAGACACACTCTTTATTTCTTCATCTTTGTTTTCCATCGTGTCACAACTTGGTGGCACATTCTGTTGACTGGCAAGGTCAAGTATCCTTCGCGGATGCACCATAGAGAGCATCCTATCTGGCTGCATCACAGCTTGGTATGGCAACTGCTCGGCCCAAGACCGTAAGAATCTACAGAGAGTCGTGAACACAGCCCAGTCCATCACGCGAACCCACCTCCCAACCATTGACTCTGTTACACCTCCCTCTGCCTTGGGAAAGCGGGCAGCATAATCAAAGACCCCTCACATCAGGGTATTCTCTCTTCCAACCTCTTCCCTCGGGCAAGAGATATGAGAGTCTGAGAACACGCACTAACAGATTCAAAAACAGCTTCTTCCCCGCTATTACCAGACTCCTGAATTATCCTCTTATGAACTGAACTGATCTCTCCATGCATCTTCTCTACTGAGTAGTAGTACACCCTGTATGCTTCAACTGATGTCTACGTCTATGATTTTACATTGTGTATTTATTGTATGTCCGATGTTTTTCATGTTTGGAGCGATTTATCTGGACTGTACACAGAACAATACTTTTCACTGTACCTTGGTACATGTGGCAATAAATCTAAATTAAAATCAAAAACCTGTATTTGGGCATTCTCCTGCTCCTGCCAGTGTCCTGCAATAGATGGAGTCATATCTGCATTGTTGTCAAATTAATATTTGAGCTACTTCTGTCACACAGCTATTTTGCAACTAAGACAAATCAGTGGTCCACATTTAAATACAGTGCCAGAAGGAGCAGCAGTTAGTTATAAAGGGGCTCCACCTCAACCTCTGGCCACATCATTCACCCACAATCTTCACCATTGGGAACCTGGGGGGCGATTCTCCGAGCCCCGCGCAGGGCCGGAGAATCAGAGCAACCGTGCTACGACGCCCCGACGCCGGCGCCGATTCTCCGAGGTGCGGAGAATCAGCACCATTTGCGCCGGCGTGTTTGGCGCGCGCCGGCCGCGGGCCACTGGAATCGGTGGGGCTGCCGGTTCTCCGGCCCGGATGGGCCAAGCGGCTGCTCCGACAGGACAGAGTCCCGCCGGCGCCGTTCACCCCTGGTCACTGCCGGTGGGAACTCTGCGGGAACGCTTGGGGGGCGGCCTATGGAGGGGGAGGGGGACTCCCTCACCGGGGGGGGGGGGGCCTCCGATGGTGTCTGGCCCGCGAACGGGGCCCACCGACCTGTGGGCCGGCCTCTCTGTTGGCGGGCCTCTTTTCCTCCGCTGGCAATGTTATATCCCTGCGCCATTTTTGTGCGGGCGGCCTGGGGGAGGACGGCCACTGCGCATGCGCTAGTTGGTGCCTGCCCACTGTGCATGTACGGGACCCAAGGCGGCGCGTCTTTTAGCGGCGCCGAGTCTCCGATGCCGCCCCAAGGCCCCGCCCCTGCAAATCGCGCCACACCCCTGCCAGCAGCACGGAGGCCCCAGAATAGGGGTCTGGGAACAAGTGCCGACGCCGGAGTAAAACACTCCGGTTTTTACTCCGGTGTCGGCACTTAGACTCCCGTCGGGGGAATCCCGCCCAGACATTTCGGGTCAGAATGTGCAATTAATATGTCATAAAAGTAAAATCATAATTCATTCCAACCATGTATATTGTTTACCTGAATAGGGCTAATGGAAGTTTCACAGAATCACAGAATGATACAGTACAGAAGAGGCCCTTTGGCCCATCAAGTCTGCACCGGCGTATGAAAGACACCTGACCTGCCGAGCTAATCCCATTTACCAGCACTTGGCCCATAGCCTTGAATGTTATGACATGCCAGGTGCTCATCCAGATACTTTTTAAAGGATGTGAGGCATCCTGCCTCTACACAGCTGGTCACATGCTCAAAAAATTCAATCAATTAGCATTGTTTAACTGGTAGTTATGAGTTTCTTCTATGTTGAAGTTAGTTTAATCCTGTGTTAGTAATAAAGTTTATTTTAATATATCATATCCCTCTGACAAAGCCATGCTGTCTATTCCTGATCAAACCTTGCCTCTGCAAGTGGAGATAGATTCTCTCCTTCAGAATTTTCTCTAATAGTTTCCCTCCCACTGACATGAGACTTGAGTCTGTAGTTCCTGACTTATCTCTGCAACCTTTCTTAAATAGTCGGATCATTGTTCTCCAGTCCTCTGGCACCTCTCCTGTAGCCTGTGATGAATTAAAAATTTGGGTCAGAGTGTCTGTAATCTCCTCCCTCGCCTCCCACAGCAGCTTGGGACACTGGAGATTTGTCCTCTTTTAAGCCTGCCAACACCTCTAATACCTTGTCACTTCCTCGGACAATTTTCTCAAGCAACTCACAGTCTCTCTCCCTGAGTTCCATATCTATCTCCCCATTCTCTTGGATGAAGACGGATGTGAATTTTGTTTGAAGAAAGAGGTTTCCCTGGGGATTAGGTAATTAGAGAAAGTGGGCTTATTCCCCGTCAGCGGGATTCTCCACTTCGCCGGCAGCGCACTCACACCTGCGGATTTCCGGGCAGCGTGGGGGAGCCCACAATGGCAAACCCTGTTGGCCAGCTGGCGGGGCAGAGGATCCCACTGCCGGCGGGGGCGTGCCCACCAGAAAACGGGTGCGGCGGGACAGAGAATCCATCCCAGTGTGTTTAGGCTTAGTAAGATTGGTACCTGGTTGGTACCTGGGACTTCAATGTTGTGGCCATTTCGGAGACATGGTCAGAGCAGAGACAGGAATGGTTGTTGCAGGTGCCGGGGTTTAGATGTTTCAGTAAGCTCAGGGAAGGTGGTAAAAGAGGGGGAGGGGTGGCATTGTTAGTCAACTTTACAAATGCTGTCAATTCTGCTTCCCTACTGGTATCTGCAGCTTGGGATGACCCACCAGAAGGAGGAAATAACATCATCCCTGGAGTTTAGGTCTTCATGAAGAAAATACAAAAAGAACGGTTGGGAGCTAATTGGGGAGCACCTTTCCAGGTGCTATTGACCACCCAAGCAGCTGTCAATGTACAAGGGAAGAAGCCTCTCACATGAAACGTGCACACTGGGATTAAACCTCCTCTCAGTTAAAAGGACAATTATTATTTGCCAATATGCCCAACCTTTTTGTTATATCCGCTGCTTGAATTTTAAGTGTTTGCATTCCTTTGACCAGCCATGCCTTCCACAGATGTGTGGAAAGCAAGGTTAGTCCTTTACATTTTCTATATGTATGCCAAAGAATTCAACCTCTCCAGCTGTTGGGTATGTGCAAACGTCCCAATATACTCGCGGGGAGGCGTCCCATTCAGGCCTCTCCTCTTCAAAGCGTCTGAAACGGCTGCATGGTAAATCTTCTAGAACACCTCCCGCTCATCCTTCTCCATGAGGGGCAGCCTCATGTGTGGTGGGGGGGTAACTACCAGATCGACGTAATAGAAGACACTGAGACTTGGCAGTCGACGGATTATCCTTTGACCCCTTTCTCGGGGTGGTACCAGTCCAATTACAATCGGACACTAGCTCCTCCATCCTTATCCCTCACTAACAACTCAGACATGGGGAGACAATTGACGTTCATTTGCCTCATTAAAAATCACAGAGGGGGCCACAAAATGAGGTGCAGTAACTGCTCCCACTATTTTAATGTTTCTGAGAATGCTGACTCTTCATGCCTGACAGGCTTTAACAACATTACAAGCAGGAGACCTTCTCCGAGCGCAGGTATCCTGAGGTGGTAGCTCGATTCACCGCCTATAATGGTACTTACTTCACCTGTGGCCATAGGGCCTATCCCTGGCTGCCACATTTTTGGACAGGATCTTGTTATTTGGGGTATGTTAGACCCAATATCCATCATTCTACCTCCTTTCCAGTGCCGCCTCGTTGGCGGAGGATAAGGCGAGCCATCAAAGAGACGGAGAGATTCTCCATCCTGCTCCCTTGGTACATGACAGCCAAACTGGAAAGGGAGTCTATTGACATGGCCTATGTGCTTGAAAAGGTGGCCAATGACATCTCGGAAGACCTTATTAAAATAAATGATGAAATGGTTGCCGTTCGTATGGTTGTTCGTCAAAACAGCAGCTAAAAGGGGGAGGTAGTTAGTTAGTTGATGAAAATTGTTTTCAGGGTCAGGAAGGGATTGTCAAATGTTAGTTAAATGTGTGTCATGTAAATTATTGAAAAGAAAAGTTGAAAAAGCTAATAAAAATATTTATTTTAAAAAAACAACGCCAAGGCTGCTCTTTTCAGGAGCAAGGTACGTTTTAGCATAATGTACCCAGTTCGCATGGGGTAAGAGAACGCTATTTCAATATGTCGGGAGAGGCGAGTAACTTTAAAGAGGATGATGGACTGCAGGACAATTGAAGATTCTGGGTGGGCTCACCTGTATGTTTGAGCTATGCCATTCACTCAGGAGTGTGAGGACTTTGTTTTTGCTTGCTGCTGTTTTCTGTTCACTTTGTTCTCTACATGTATAGTTTTATAGTTTAATAATATCTGCACCCCATGTATGAAAATATTTGTTGGGTATGGTGGGGAGCGTGGGGGGGAGAGGGTGGGGGAGGTGACTTGGGGATGAAGGAGTTTAGGGTACACGATTAAAGAGAGGTCAGGTAGGGGGGGGGTGTTTGTGGGTTTTTTTGTAAATAAAGTATGTGTTCAGCCTCAGGTGAGGAATCACCCTGCTAGCAGAAATGCTGGTTAACGGAAGTGAAAAAGGGGTGGGAAGCTGCAGCTGTCTATTTGGGGGAGCGGGGAAGGGGGAGGGGTTGGCTTTTCGCTTTTCTTCGTTTTTCATGTGGGTTGAGATACCAAATCTGGGGCTGTAGGTTTTTTTTTGTTTGGGATGGAGAAGGGATCGGCTGGGATGCTGAAAACAAATGTTTCTTTATGGAGTCATTGGATGGAGGGAGTACCGGATCCATCTTGGGTGGGTCTGGGATGTGGGTGAGTTAGAGCCCATTAGAAGTTGGATATGGTTGATCAGGGTGGGGTGGTAGGCTGTTTGGAGGCCCCCCCCTCCGACCAGGCTGATCACATGGAATGTGAGAGAACTGAATGGGCCGATTAAAAGATATTGGGTGTTCACGCATTCAAAAGGTTTGAAGACAGGCGTGGTCTTTCTGCAGGAGACTCACCTTCAGGATGAAGGACCAACCGAGGTTGAGGAAAGGGTGGGTGGAACAAGTGTCCCATTCGGGACTGGATACAAAGACGCGGGGGGCAGGGGTGGCGGGGCTGTGGTGCTTATCAACAAAAGGGTGGCTTTTTTGGCAAGTAGCACAGTGAGGGATCCAGGGGGAAGGTGAGTGATGGTGAGTGGAAGGCTGGAGGGAGATCTGGGGTGTTAGTGAATGTGTATACTCCTAACTGGGATGATGTGGAATTTATCGCGAAGGTGTTGGCGAATGTTCTGGATTTGGACATGCATCAGTTGATTATGGGAGGGGATTTTAATTGTGTGCTTGACCTTAGGCTGGACCAGTCATGCCCCAAATCCCTCAAGGTGTCGGGTGTGGCGAAGGAGTTCCTTGAGTTTGTGGAGCGGATGGGGGTTGGGGGGTGGATTCGTGGAAGTTTGGGCAACCAAGGGCGAAGGAATTTTCTTTCTTTTTGCATGTACACAGAGTGTACTCCCGTATCGATGTTTTGTAATGGCTAAGGTACTGCTTCCGGGGATGGTAGGTTTGGAATACTCGCCGATTGTTATATCGGATCACACAACGCAATTTGTGGATCTGTGCGTGGCGAAGGAGGGCATGCAGCGACTGCCATGGAGTTTAGATGTGGTATATTTGGAGGATATGAGGGCATGTGAGAGGATTGGGGCGGCTATCGGCACATATGTCGAGTTGAGTAAAAATAAAGAGGTCTCTCTCTCCACGTTTTGGGAGGCATTGAAGGCGATAATTAGGGGGGAGTTAATCTCGAATAAGACACTTAGGGATAAGGAGGAGAGGTTGGAAAGACAGAGGTTGGTGGAGGCTATTTTGGTAGTGGTCACTCCTGAGGAAGAATTGTTGAAGGAGAGGAAGAAGCTCCAGATGGAGTTTGAACTGTTGTTGACGGGGAAGGAGGTTGACCAGTTTCGCCGGGTACGAGGGACCTTTTGTGAACATGGGGAGAAGGCCAGTAGTTTGTTGGTACATCAGCTAAGTTGCAGGCAGCTTCGATAGAGAGTGGGCAAATAAAGGACTCCGGGGGCAGGGTGGTCACTGATCCAGGAACGGTAAATGGGGTGTTTGAGGCCTTTTGCCGGTGACTGTACAGGTCGGAGCTCCCAGGGGAGGACTCGGACATGGAAGAGATTTTGGATGGCTTGGATTTCCCGGTAGTGGAGGAGGGGAATGTGCAGGGGCTCGGGGTCCACTTGGGTTGGAGGAAGTGATGACTTGCATTGGTTCAATGCAGTTTGAGAAGGCTCCGGGCCTGGACAGATTCTCAGCGGAATTTTATAAAATGTTTGCGAAAGAGTTGGGGCCTCATCTCATGGGGGGCGGGGGGGGGGGGGGGGCTTCCACCCACAGTGGCACAAGCTTCAATTTCACTCATTTTGAAAAAGTGTAAGGATCCAGATGAGCGTGGTGCTTATCGACCGATATTATTGCTAAATGCAGATGTGAAGTTGTTGGCCAAGGTGTTGGCTATACGCTTAGAGGATTGTGTGCCGGGAGTGATAGCTGAGGACGAGTAGGGTTTGTGAGGATGACAATTGACAACCAATATTAGGAGCTGTTTGAATGATGATGCCCCCCCATGGGTCAGGTAACTGAGGTAGTAATGTCCACGGACGTGGAGTGGGTGTTTGGCTTGGTTGAGTAGGAGTATCTTTTCGAGGTATTGGGGTGGTTTGGGTTTGGAAAGGGGTTCATTGGCTGGGTTAGGTTGTTGTAGAGGGTCCCCATGGTTAGCGTTCTCATGAAGGCAACAAGTTCAGGGTATTTTCATTTACACTATGGTACAAGGCAGGGATGTCCACTTTCCCAGTTATTTTTTGCATTGGGATTGAGCCGTTACCAATGGCACTTGGGGAAAGGGGCTGTTTAGCACAGGAAGGGGCTGTTTAGCACAGGGCTAAATCGCTGGCTTTGAATGCAGACCAAGGAAGGCCAGCAGCATGGTTCAATTCCCGTAACTGCCTCCCCGAACAGGTGCCGGAATGTGGCGACTAGGGGCTTTTCACAGTAACTTCATTGAAGCCTACTTGTGACAATAAGCGATTTTCATTTCATTCCATTTCATCAATGGAATGGAGGGGGATAGAGAGAGGTGTGTGGAACACAGAGTGTCCCTGTGTGCAGATGACTTGTTATATGTGACAAGCCCGGGCAGCACGGTGGGACAGTGGGTTAGCACTGCTGCCTCACAGCGCCGAGGTCCCAGGTTTGATCCCGGCTCTTGGTCACTGTCTGTGTGGAGTTTGCGCATTCTCCCCGTGTTTGCGTGCGTTTCACCCCCACAACCCAAAGATGTGCAAGGTAGGTGGATTGAACACGCTAAATTGCCCCTTAATTGGAAAACGATTAATTGGGTACTAAATTTATTTTAAAAAACAATATGTGACAAACCCAATCTGTAGTATGAGTAGGATTATGGAGAATCTGACTAGATTTTGTTCTTTTTCGGGGTGCAAACTAAATGTGGGGAAATGTGATATGTTCCCGGTGAGTTCCCAGGTACAATGAAGGCATCTGGAGAAGTTGCTGTTTCAGTTGGCCAGCAATGGAATACTGGGAATGCAGGTGGCGCATAGCTGGGCTGTTACACAGCTTGGTAGAGGGGGTGAAGGAGGATTTAAAGAGGTGGGATGTTTTCCTGGTAGGACAGGTTAAAACCATGAAAATGATGATCCTTCCGAAGAATCTTTTGATTTTGCTGCCTAAATCATTTTTGGGGAGGATAAGTAGTATAATTTTGGGCTTTGTATGGGCAAGTAAGGTCTCTCGCATTCGGAGAGACATTTTGCTGAGGGACAGGCATTTGGGAGGATTGGCGTTGCTGAATTTGATTAACTATTATTGAGTGTCCAACGTGGAGAATGTCCGGAAATCGGTCGTGGAGGGAGGGTCAGTTTGGGGGCGGATGGAGAAAGCTTCATGTATAGGGCCAATCTGAAGGCACTGGTGTTGGCTCCACTTCCGTTCTCGCTGGCCAAATACCCCACAGGTCTGCTGGTGGTTGCCTTGTTAAGAGTTTGGAATAAGGCAACATTTTAAACTGGAGGGTATGACGCTGTGGAAATCAGACATTCACTCCAACGGGGTTGGATTCAACATACAGGGTTTGGGAACAGGAGAGGATAGTGAGGTTTAGGGACTTGTTTGTTGAGGGTAGATTTGCAGAGTTTGGGGAACTAGTCGAAAATTTTCAACTTCCGAGGAGGAACGGGTTCCGGTACTTGCAGATTAGGAATTTTGTGAGGAAGGAGCTCGCCACGTTTCCACGGTTGCCACACCTTTCATTGCTCGAAAAGCAGGTGAATGAGATAGGGGAGGGCAAGATCTCCGATATTTATGGGCAGTTACTGGAGAGGGCCTCGTTGGAGGAGTTAAAGAGGAAGACAGAGGAGGAGTTGGGTGGTGCATTTGGGGGGGTTTGGTATGAGGCCTTGCATTGGATAAACTCGCCTTCCTCATGTGCAAGATTGAGTTTAATTCAATGTACAATGGTGCGCAGAGTGCATATGACAAAGACACGCATGAATGTTTTTTTTCCAGAGGGGGAGGACAGATGCGAGTGGTGTTTTAAGGGGGCTGGCAAACCACACATACATGTTATAGTCCTGTCCAAAATTGGTGGGATATTGGGAGTCCTTTTCGGGGACTATGTCAGAAATCTTAGGGGTGAAGATGGCCCCGAGTCTGGTGCTGATATTTGGGGTATCAGAAGATCCAGGATTGCAGGAGGGGGAGACAGGCAAGTGTGTTGGCCCTTGCATCCCTAATAGCCTGGAGGAGGATTTTGTTCAGATGGCAGCCTTTGGAGCAGCAAAGGGCAGCGGAGTGGGCGAGTGGCCTGTCGGAATTTTTACATGTGGAGAAGATGAAGTTTGCTACTCGGGGTTCAGAGGAAGGGTTCCACTTGAAGTACAGGCTGTTCATCTTCTTTAAGAGTTGGTAATCGTCAGCAGGAGGGCAGGTTGTTTTGATTTGTTTTATAGTTACTAAAAGGGGCATGTGGGGTGATATGGTGGATGGCGTATTTATAACGAGAAATGTATAATGTTGGTTTGAATGTTGTGTTTTGTATATAAAATGAAAATGCCATGAATAAAAATATTTTTAAAAATAAGAATGAAGGGAATGAAAAATATCATTCAGCTATGCAGCTTAAATGTCCTTTCACACTTGATCTGTGACATCGACAATTCTCCAATTCTCTTTCGACTATATTTATTCTGCAAGCTAATTTTTAGGGCAACCAATTAAAATATGAAGGTGCTTCTGCATAATATGTTTAGTTTGTGGTTTCTTTGTTTGTTGTCATGCTCCTAGGTTCTGCAAAACATCTCTACATTCATTTTATTAACTCAGTTCATTATTTAAAAAACCACATCTATCTTTTTTGAACAAATGAGGCCAGAATTCATTTCTTCCAAACCACTTCTCAATGTTTGTAAAATATAGTGTGGTGCAGTTAAATTGCCTCTTAATTGCCAGTCTGAATTGTTTGCACAGTAGTATTTTGGAAGTAGGGTGAGGAAAGATGACACCTATGATCACTAGAAGGACTACAGGTGCAGATGTTCCAATATTCTCTTCAGATTTACAGTGTACTGACATGTACTGTGAGATGACGCTCCCAGTTTGATCAATTGTCATGAGTACATGCATGTGGCAAATGTGCAATTAAATTGCTCTTAGATGTATCAATGGGCCTGGGTGTAATGTATTTGAATAGATGGAAAACCAGCCAACAATCTGATTTAATATCAATTGAATTTGATTCTGAACATTTTCCATGGCGCCTTTTTCCCCTAAGCAGGATGTGCATTGGACTGATTTGATCACATTGATGGCCAATGCATGTGTTGCATTGTTGAATAGTGAATAAACTAGCAGGCAATTCAAACAGGATGTTTATATGAGCCTAATTTTAATGACTGTGACACGCAGCTGCATAGAAACTAACAGCGTGAGTGTTTGTGCTTGACAGTGAGAACAGTCAACAAATGTGCAGTGTTTGCATGGTGCATTTTAATGTGGAACAGCTGAAATCTGGT